>NC_141809.1:14318865-15795115 GCF_057944985.1 Cucurbita pepo subsp. pepo
GGATTTCAAAGGCAAGGACGTAAACCTCAATGACTATAAGGGGAAGATCCTTCTTGTGGTTAACGTTGCGTCTAAATGGTTTGTTTGTCGCCTTCTTGTGTGGATTGTTTCTCTGTGGGTCTCCCATGTTTGGCTTAATTACTGAGTATTGTACTTCCTGTGTCTGTTTTCGCATCTGAACAGTGGGTTTACAGATTTGAATTACAAGCAGTTGACTGAACTGTACAACCGATACAAGGATGAAGGTTTCGTTTCCCCCTTTTTGAGTTATTCATTTATTATTTAATCAACTGTGAGCCCGTTTATCATCAACAGTTCATAGCTTTTCCTGCTGCTTGATAAACTGAATTCAATTAAATTGCATATATAATTAGTGTCCATAATTGATTTCTTCTGCATAGTACTGGGCCTCATTCTTACATTGGAACCTATGGTTATGGAACTGAATTCATTAGTATGGAACATTTTCTTTTTCAAGTGAAATCCCCTAGTATATGAAAGAGTGAAAAAGTGCTTTCGTTGTTAGTGGAATAAAAAGCGTTCGTATTTTAATGCATTAGAAAAAGAAGAAAAATATCAAAGTATGATGAGCAAGGATTTTGTGAACCACACTAACCATTTAAAAGAAATCAAAGAGAGAAGTTACAAATCTTAAAACAAGGAATCTACCGGGGCCCTATAGTTGTAGTGCGTGTCTGAGCCCTGTCCTGAGAAAAGACAGGCCTTATTCCACAGACACTCCTCTCGCAAGAAACAACAACTTCATGTGCAGTTAAGCTTTCTCACGAATGGTCTGCTCATTGAAAGGAACTGTGAAAGAATAATTTTGCTAGATGGGAGAGAAGGAAACGAGGAAGATAAATTTTTCATTTTTGGAGACAAAAGCTTTCTACAAAGTCCATTCCCTGTTTTTCTCTGTAGTTTTTCAAAAAGGTGTTCTGTGTGGGTTGGTATTTGTTTTTCCATTCTGCCCTGTTGCACTGTGGAAGATTCAAAATTAGAACACCTTGAACTACCAAGGGGCTAGAGAATGAGTCGAAGCCATGGACACCTACTTAGAATTTAATATTTTACGAGTTTCTTTGGCTACTAAATATATTAGCTTTAGATGGTTGTCCCATGAGAATAGTCGACGAGCTGCCTTCAAGCTGGCCAGACACTCATGGAGAATATATATATAATATAAACTGCTCTGTAAACACATCTAATTGTAAAAGGAAAGTGGTTTTGACTTCACTCTGTTATTGAATTGTAAGAATAAAAAGAAGATCACAAGTTATATGATATATGTATATATCCCTGGTGTTTTTCATGGCTGATCCTTAATGCCTTTTCTTTGCGAGCTAGGTAATGGTATTGAAGCATTCTTTATCTTCTTTGGTTATTAGTTGTTTCTTTTATTTGGTTCTTACACTAGAGATTTACTGTCCTCAGACTTTGAAATACTGGCATTTCCATGCAATCAGTTTCTGAAGCAAGAGCCCGGAACAAGTGAGGGGGCTCAAGAATTTGCTTGTACAAGGTACAAAGCAGAATATCCAATCTTCCAAAAGGTAATGATGCGTTTCTAATGAACCTTGTTTTTGGCTTTCACTGAAGGTTAAGAATCATATTCTGATTATGTGCCATTAACTCAGTTATATTCAAATATCTGAACTGCGAATTTTTGTCCTTATGTTTTCTATGAAGATTTTGGATACATTATGATAAAAGTTTCACCATTTGCTGAATTTGATGCATTGTTATTTGAGCAGCTTCTTGAAGTTCCTATGATTTAAACTACAACAATAGATAGAACTCATGCGGGGTACGAACGAAAGAATTTTTTGAACTTTTAAACGGCATATTAATTTGCTCCTTAAGTTTGTTAGGAGTAGGATCACGTTTGCCAAACAATTTTCTGTTATCAAATTTGTTCTCTTTTTCTTCTAGTTTGTTCTAAAACTCGAGCTTTAAAATGTTGAAATCGACGGAAATGTTGAGGTCCCAATTTTATGAAAATGTCGATGAAAATATCAATAAAATGTTGATATCGATGAAAAATTCTACGAAACAAAAAAAATTTAAATTAATCAATTAACATTCTAAAACTTCTTATATAATTTAAAATGCTTACTATTTGTATTACTTTCACATTAGTGACATTTTGTGGCTTCTTAGTTATGTTTCATCAATTTTTTTACAGTTTAATCAAATTTTTTTTTTTTTTTGGGTCACGCAGATACGTGTGAACGGGCCAGACACGGCGCCAGTCTACAAGTTCCTCAAAGCAACTAGCAATGGGTTCTTAGGCACCCGGATAACGTGGAATTTCACCAAGTTCTTGGTAGATAAGGAAGGGGTTGTCATCAACCGCTATGGCCCGTCCACCACTCCATTGTCTATTGAGGTACGTTGTCCTAAGCAGCCCCATGAAACTCATTTCCTTGATAATGAAACTGCTTTGTTGTTGATCGTAGCATTGTTTTTTTTCCAATTACTGTCTCAGAGTGACATCAAAAAAGCATTGGGAGTTGCTTGACTTACCTCTAGACCTCATGCTTAATGTAAGTCCACATGAGTTAAAGTAATTGAAGACACTAATAGAATATAACCAAATGGTAAAGGTGTATTCTCCCTTGGCTGTAATTATTGTATTAGCAGTAATAGTCCGAGGGGTCTGTCTGTGTGCGTGCGCGTGCGCGTGTGCGTGTGCGTGTTTCTTCTTGAATTTCGAGGGAATGTAAGTAGTGGCTATTCTTTGTGTTGTGTAGTATTTTTGGAGGCTGTTATTTGGCTATGTCTATTTGTTTGATTTGTATCAGGAAGTGCATTATGGATGGCTAAGTTATCTTCATAAACGTTGTTTTGCTAGTTTGATTATGCAAAGTTGTTTATGACGAATATGGAAGAGGAGGCGTAGATTGTTTTCGAAGTAATTTATACATTTCCATATGTGAAATAAATGTACGAACAGTTACTTTAATTTAGGTTACCTTTATTCTTCATGTAACACATTATCTACTCATTGTCAGTGCATTGCCTATCTTGAACTGTTACACAAAGAACTCATTTCAACTCACAACGCCAAATAATCTTGCTTCAACATACTAGGGCCTCTATATGAGTTTTATCAACCTCTATTGAAATAGACTTATCGTATAGAAGTTAGACGAGATATGCCTTAAGATGACCATTATAAAACACGAGAACCAAATATCTAAAGCAAGACAGTCAATAGAGGTCATGACTTTCTCACTTGACTTGAAAGCTCTTGAAAGCTTTCGATCCCCTTTATTAGTATAATGAAGACGGAGTGTGATATGACAGATAACTTATCGTACAACTAACCATACGACTAAAGAAAAGAGTGGTAAGGTCATTCACAATATTGTTCACCATAATGTTAGTGGTAAGGTCATTCACAATATTGTTCACCATAATGTTAGGAGATACAAGCTCACAACGTATATTAGCCATGCATGTACAAAATCAATCTAGAAAAGAGACTATTGAAAGCTATAATATAGCCGGCCGAGATAACTAGGGTTAGATCTAGGGTTTATAGTTTAAATCCACATACTTGAAAGCTACGATGCAATTCTACAGAAACAACTACGAACGATTCGAATATGATCCGAAATCCAATAAAATCAAATCAGGATTATTGAAGTTATGGATCCAAATATCAAAAACCTAAATCTCACTCAACCCACGAACGTTCTTAGCTCGATCGATGCAATAAATGGCCGACATGTCGGACCAAGGGATGAATGGGAAGACTACAAAGGCACATTATTAGAAGCATCCATTAGAGATGACAATGGTAAATGAAGAGTCACTCTCAAGTGAGGTTTGTCAAGGAGACAACTTTGTCTGCCTTGTTATCCATTGAACTTCCAACATTCTCACATCCACCATACATTAAGTGTTCATTTTAAAATCTCTTCCAACACCACTAGACAACAATGTTATTTATTTATTTATTTACCTATTTATTTTATTATTCTTATCCTTATTATTATTATTATTTTATGTGGCATTCTTATAATATATATATATATATATATATATATATATATATATATATATATATATATATATATATTGATTTGATGATATATCTTTTAGAAAAGATATTTTAGTAGCACATAAGTTTGGCCCATTTTTCAATAACATATTGTGTGTGAAAAGAGATTTTTAAATGTTATATAATATAATAATATAATAATTTAGAATAAAAATTAATTGATGAAATAAATAATATATTATAATTACTAGAATACACATTATTATTTTTTAATTAAGATAACAACAATCAATTTATTAACTTATTTTAACAAGTTTATGTATTATTTAAAATATTTACTAATTAAAAACTATAATATTACGGTATTTAATAAAAATAGATTTTATTTTAATAGTTTAATTTGTATTAATTAATAATATTAAGTAAAGTTAATCATTTATGAATTAAAGGGAAATTTTTAATAATTTATAATAAAAAAACACATTAACTAAAAAAAAAAATTGGTATAATTTTTCATTAGAAGAATTTTATTATTATTTCTTTTAGTGAAGGATATAGATGAATATAGAAAAAATTAAATACTAACTAAAATTAAATAGTTAACAAATTATATAGTAAAGTTAAAATCATCTTTAAGCATCAGCTAATGTGACTACTAAGCTATTTCTCTCGAACTGAGCCAACCCTAAAAAGAGAATTACAAGCTCGGCGATCGATGAACCAAAAAGTTTCGAGTGTCTTCTTGAATAGTTTATCAGCTCATAAGGCGCAAGATGTACTTTGTGCTGGGGAAGGGGCGGCGGTTCCTTGATGACAACATTCTAGGTGCTTGAGCGATAAAGTTCCATCGACGTAAAAAGTTACGGAAGTAAATTGTGAGAATTAGCCAGTTTTTTTGCTTGAATGAGAGGATTCTGGCCGTCGAAACCATTTTTATCTTATAGTCTTTGAAAGCTATACTTCGAAGTCATTGACTCAGTGGTATCTTAAATAGATACTCAAAATGTTAAATAAGGGACGGGGATAACACGATCCACAAGAATTTAGACACCAAACAAGTGCGAAAGGTACGTCACGAGAGCTACCAAGCCAACCATTCAAATTGATTTTTCTTCATTGTTAACACTAACTTTTATATTTTATGTGGTTTAGACTTCACCCGTTCGTATCAAAATATCAAAAATTTGTGACTCTTACGTGATCAAAAAGTCGATATTTCAATGGATGATGTTGTGACGGATGTCGATATCCAATTTGGGTATCAAATGAGTATATATTTGAGCCCTTATAGCTCAAACTAAGCAACTTAAAGGCATTATTGCATAGAAGAGATAGGGTCTTGGCTTGATCATCTTCCATTGCCAATGGCAGCAGCAAAGAAAGAGCAAAAACAGTCAAAGAGGTGTTCATTGGGCCAACTCTCAAAGCACCTGAAACAACACAAAGGAAGGCTTTATATCATATGGAAATGTGCAATCATTCTTCTTTCTTGGAGTGATTAACCAAATATTTCCAAATCTTTCCATTTCTTCATCTTGTCAAATCGAAAAGCTGTGATCTTTGTCGTCGAGTTTGTGAAACGTGGTTATTGACTAGGATTCGTTCGTGTAAGAATTAAAAATTTATCGTTGATAGTAATGTACTGTGCGGGACGGAGTAGTAAGGGCCCTTCTTACCTGCTACGAGTCATTCGACATTGTATATTTTCGTTTTCGCAGGGTTTCTTTCTTTCTTTCTCTTTTGTACATATATGGAATCGTGGTGAATCTCGATTTTTTTTCTATTCTCGAATGTACTATTAGAATCTCGGTTTTTTTACTCTAAAAAAGATCAAAAAAGTTATCATGATGAAAAGCTTTCGTTGATAAAACATTGTTGGAGAAGTGTTTTGTCGATATCAAAAGTGTTCACATCGAAAAAAGTTGTGCGATTTTCGTTAGCATCGGAAATCCCCTCAAGTTATTAACAATCATAGTTTAGTTCACTCAAATCTTATGTAAGATATGTTGATGTTGCAACCAAATGCGATGAGTAGTCTTGACATGATGAACTTCTAGTATGATTTTATAAGACCCGATGCCTATTTTATGATTTCAAGACTAAGTGGTTTCTAGTTTTATTCGGTAACTTTTAGTCCCGAGAGAGGTCATAATTCATTATCATTATTTGTGTTTGATGCTCTTTACTTGGTTAGGTTATGAACTACTTAGATCAAGTGGCTCTGTCTCGGTTAATTTAACTATGGCACACAAGGTGACTTCTATTCCTATTTGACGACTTTTGGTCTCACTTTTTTAGATTACGACTCACTCGAGTATAACAACTTTTGGTTCGACTTTATGGGTCATATAATGAAAATAGATTTTGAATATTAAATTTTGAAAATAGAAGATCATTTGCAAAAGAAATTAAGGGGAAAAGAAAAAAGGAAATATGTATTTAGAATTTGTATCTCAAAAGATTTGGTTGGCCATATGTGGGGTACTCAGTTTTGGCCATTTTTCAATCAAGATTTTTTCCTCCTTTTTCTAATTTAATTTTATTTACTTTTGTTGACTTTTAATTTGCACTTTGACTTTTTATGTTAACTTTGTTTTATTATTTTTAAATGAATGAATATTTGAGGACTTCTTCACCATTCTCGAGCTTCAAAGAACCATGACATCCACTGATATTTACAATTCACGATATTGATAGAAGCCAGAATCGAGTAAGTTAGGTTGACGTAGTCCTAGTAAACTGATTTAAACTTCGAATAAGAACTAGTTTACCAAACTCGAGATTTTAATCATCAAAGTCGGGCACTCCTTAAACCTGCCTTAGGGTTTTTATCAAATATGAATGATCTAGTCTCGAGTGTATACATAAAGAGTCGTATAATATGATCGCACCATGAAGTTTAAATTTACTTTTACTCTCAACGTATCAAAATGGGGAATCCAAGTTGAAATTGAATAACCAAAATGTCAGTACAGAAACACAATCCAAACTGGTTCTATAATCACTAAATTTATGATCCAAAGAGCAGCGAATATCCAATCCATTGCTTTGTAGACTGTACCAAAACTACTATAAACAATATATCTAAAGACTTGGACTTAATTTATTTTGCATTCTAAGTACCAAAATTCTACTTAAAACTGAAGCAGAAAAAGAATATAAAACTTAAAAGCAAGTGGCTAACCTAACATATCTTCACTTCTGGACTCTTCAAAACTCCCTCAAACTTCGCTCTTTTGCATCCACCAAATGTGGAGCATCAGCAAACTCAGCATCTTTGTCAAATACATCCCACCCATCATCTGAGCATGCTTTCAAATGGTTTCTTTCTGATCTTTCTTCTTTAAGATTGTTTGATGACATGCTAGATTTGGAGCTAATGAACGAGGATGCTCGGCTTCCTTCCTTATCGAGATTTGAGGACGAACCTTTCTCAGCATCCAGATGAGATGCTGTGTCTGTTAAGGGTGCGCAAAAACGTGCCAAATCGCTTGCTGCGCTTTTTAGAGATGAACCTGATGAAGCTAGAATGCAGCTTGTTTGACTAGAGGAAAGAGATTTGCTTAATGGTACATCCAAGTCGAACTTCTCCTTCAGATGCCTCACGTCTTGAACAATAACTGAAATTTCTCCCCTGCAAGCATACCATGTAGTGTTTTCGTTTTCTCATACCGAGATAGAAGTTGTGAAATCGTAAAGCAGTACCGGTAATTTTGAGGACAAAATGTAGGTATAAATATTATACAGATAAGGATGCAAATAATAGTTCTGAAAATTGGAAAATCGCCTTTGGTTAACGCATCCCCTAGGCGGTAGCTCTGCCTCATAGGGACAAATGGCGTTAGGCATGTGATGCCCAAGAAACGTATTCCCGCAAATTAGTAAACCACAGAGGCAATCATAAAAGAAAATTAGATATCCAGCAGATTTTATAATGCAGTAATGATTAAAGACACGAGTTTAAATTCGTTATGCAGATGCTTATCATAAGGTGCAGGCTTGTTTGTTTTTCATGTGATGAACAACAATGCACAGGGACAACGTTAATCTCTAACATCGTTAAGTTTATAGGAGAGAAAACTTACTGTAATATATCAACTAATTGCCCATGATGGATTAGAAACTCCCGCAACTGCATTAGAAAAAAAATTATTAAAATCAGTAGTCAATAATCAACTTTCCCCTGAACAGTGCACATCATTCACGGCGGTGCAAAGAAGCTGCTTAGTTTACCCCCTTTAATATCCAGAAATGAGGATTTTTGGCTCCGCCCCTACAACTATGGTTAGTTACCTTGGCATTCTCCTTTGCTTCCCGTTCTAGTATCCTTGATTCCTCAAGTACCTTCTCCATGAGGGCCTCTTGCTCGGCAAGAGCCTTTCGAGCACATTCTTCCTTAGCGAGGTTTTCTTCCTGTATTACTTTCAGCACAGCCTCTACTGCAGTCATTCTTGCTCCAATTGTGGCATGCATCTGGATGATAAAGAACTTCTGTCAGTTATTCTTCAACTACCAATCTTTCACAGATGATGACTCTCATGGCTAGAAATAACTCAAACTTGAGTCATCTTACTTTTCTGTTCCTTAAAACAAAATACTGAACATAATATGTTTTATAAACAATAATATGATGATGTATTCTTTTTATTTTATAAACAAACTTGAGTCATCTATATCCTTCATAATAACTACAGAAAGATGCAAGTTAGTGAAGAAAAAAACAAAGAGGGAGACAAAAAGACACGGGTTATAGCTATAAGGCATGCATGAAGGGTCAAAAAAAGAGGGAGATTTTGAAAAACCAAAAAATATGTTTTAAAAACCTCATCAAGAATTGAAAGAGATTTGTCTCTTTCCTCAGACAAGCTGAGCAGACGAGATTGTAGTTCCCTCGTTTCCGTTGCTAAAATCGCCTTTTCTCCATAAACTTCTCCGGCATGCTGTAGAAGAAGAAATTTCACTCATTAATTAAAAATACAAGCATAATCCTTACAGACCCTATAGGATCTAAACGAGAAAATCTCCCACCATATCATTTGCTTCCTTAGTACGGGCTACAATCTGCTTCATTTCCTCCACTTTGGCCAGAATTTCTAACTCTCCATTGGCAGAATCTTCTTTGACTTTTTCAACATATTTCTCCACATGTTCCAATGCCTTCATCTTATCGATAACAGATTGCATCGCTGAAAATAACGTTATCTGCAGAAAGGTCAATTGTTTAGAACGCAACAATATGTTGATATCATCAATCCTATGCATCATATAGGATCCAAGTCTTACGACATGGAGAGATAAATAAATAACATAGTGATACTTCATATTTGCAAAGGTACTCGGAAGCATGGATATCGACATGACACGACAAGCTGCATGCCTTTTTCGGAAAATCTAGGACATAAACATGGCACCACATAACTTCTTAGTTTCCTGTTAGTATCTAACTTCCCCTATTCTCCAAAGGCTAGTCAGAAAACATCATACAAGATAAACAGAAAAAGCAATTGGACAGAGTAACTAACTAACAGATACCATCATGTCTCGAAGATTACTATAAGTTTTTTGCAATATGAAACAACAAACAACACTGCAGCATGGTACAACTTCATCTTGGCAAAGGCATGGCAAATATGTTCCTTTGAGCACACAATTTCAAATAGCAAATTCTCCTCGACAGATGGTTACAAAAGATCCAAAATGAAAATGACACACCAAAATAAAGTGGTTTCATTTAAACCAACTAAATGAACTGAACCAAGAAAACTAAAGGACTGGTGAAGCTCTGTAGTGCAAATAATCCAAAACATTGAGCATTACCATATTTAGAACTTTCAATCTGAGATTTACTAACACCAAGTTAACAAGTACCTTGTTACTTTTAGCATCCTCAATGTTCTTTTCAAGAAGTTCGATACTACATGGTTGGCCTGACTGTGTGACTATGGTATGCCCCACCAACCCATCTTCAATCACAATCATCTCACCAGTAGAACACTCTTGCTTGGGACTAGGATTTGAAGTGCCATTTGCATTTGATTTCTGATAGTCAGATTCAGAGTGAAGATGGATTACAGACTGAACAGGAGAATGATTTCCAAAAGATGGGTTGGCAGTCTGACTATCACAATTCTCATCTGCAGAAAACGGTCGATCATCACGGTATGATTCATGTACGTGCCAGCCGTCCAAATCATGAATGTTATGAGAATGATTAACCCCATCAAACGGTGTCTTATTCTGTTTGATATCCTCAGTGACCAGGTTCAAGATTTTGGTGATTTGAAGATTTTGTTCGTGATCATTGTATTCACTATCTTCATGAATCAAACCATTTAATTTTCCAGGTGCTACTTGATTCAATTCTACATCACTGCGGTCTTCTTGTACACTGGCTAGTGCTTCGAGGCTTGCAGTTTCAGTATTCTCACATGATTGCTTAAAGTCATCACTAGCAACATAACTAGTTTCAGAGACAGATTGATTCAATGCGAAATCTAGATGTGCCACACCACTCCCTTGGGAAGTGACATCAGATGCTTCATCACCAATTGTACCTGATTTCAAAGAATCCATTTGCATTTTGTTCTCAACTGCACGTTCCACATAACCAACAAAAAATAACACATGATATTAATAGGGTGTTCGACACATCTTCTGACGTGTTCTTTCTTAAAATAGGTAGTGTTTGAATAAAATTTCAAGGAGTGCTAAGAAGTGTCCTAGGCCATTTAAAAACACCTTTAAGAATTTCCAATAATCAAAAGTGGTTTGAGAAATTCTAAAAACTAATAAAAAGCCCTTAGAGGAAGCATTTCACTAATTTTCATTCAAAAGTGTATATAAAACAAGTGCTCCCTTAAAACTCTCTTCTTTTTCCAATGATAAACCAAACACACACTTAAAAGTTTGAACACAAGACAAGATTATCAGCTTTACCAAGAAATCGAAAATGTTATAGCCGAACATTACAATTAGGAAGGGCTACCTTCTTTTGGATCCTGCGGGGGTAATTGATATTCTCCAAGAAAACAAGGTATAACCTCAGTGAGAACATCATTAATAGCTACATGAACATCCTTGGGATTTTCAAGAGCTACAGCCCTTAGCATCCGATGATCAACCTGAGAATGAACATATTAGCAACCAAATGTAATTTAAACCTCATCATATGACCAAAATAAGAGCAGAGTTTCATAAATTTCAATCGTCACAAGACAATTGAATTAAAATTGTATCATAACACAACTTTTGGGATGATCGGTGACAATTAATAACTAGCAAAGGAACAAATCAAAATCATATCAACGTCATACCTCCGGAAAGAGTTCCACTAGACACTTATAAACGCTATCGAAATTCATTTCCCAACAAGATTAATCTGCAGGAGACAACCAAACACTGCCTCGTCAATCAACAAAACCCCAAAAAAAATTCAACAAGAGGAGAGTATCGAGGAAAAAAAAAAAAAAAAAAAAAACCCCGAACAAGAGTTAAAAATTTCACATAATCATTCGACTGAGACGATAACTAACGCATTTCCCAAACAATCGAGTTCACAAAACAACGCTACAGAACAAGAACAGAGGCAAATGAAAGCTATAATTCAACCCCCAATGAAGAAATTCAAAAGACAGATAAAAACGCATATAGGTTACCAAATTTTCTCAGCAACCAAACAGCAAACGGAAGAAACTAACGAAGATCAACCAGTGATTGAGAGCGAGAGAATCGAAAGAGAGAGGAAATGAAAATTGATGAATTGGGTTTAAGAAAGAGTCGGCCTACTTAGCAGGCAAGGAATTGGGCATTATCGTCAATCTGTTTCGCGATCATATCAGATCATTGATTTTCATTTAAAAAAAAAAAAAAAAGATCAATCTAGTAGTTAAAAAGTATTGATTTTTATTTGACTAATTTTTAAATTTTTATTTTTATTTTATTTAAGATTTTAATCATATTATTATTTTATTTATTCTCTAATAATTAAAAAAAATTAGATTTTTTTTAATGAATATTTAAATAAGATTATAAAATACAAACATTTTTTAATGAATATTTAACGCGCAGATTATAGAAAACTTTGTAGAAACTAATTGAATATATGTCCGTCATCTATTTTATCACGGAGATAAAGAGAGTTTTCTCCTGACACATAAATTATATTCTCCATCTGGTTCGTGTTCGGTCTCAATTATTTATTTATTTATTTATGTGGTAATTTTTTACTTTCGATTTTGAATCTAATATATTATTAATATTTAATTTAGTCATTAAATTTTAAAATTGGCTTACAATTATTATTTCGTTTGCAATATTTAAATTTTTTAGAAATTAATTAATTTTAAGTTTTTAAAAATATTTAAATTTTTGGGTTTATTATATAAAAAGTTCAAAATTTTAAAATTTATTATATATATATATATATATATATATATATATATATATATATATATATATATTGTGGACCGATAAATATAAAAGGAATAAACGTAAATTAAAAATAAATGGAGAATTGAAGATATAAATTTAGAACCCGCAATTTCTGTAAAGGTCCGTTGCGAGTTGCGGAAGCTAGCCGTAGCCGATCCAACAACGATTGCTCGGTATGCTCTCTACGCCCTATGCGCTCTTCTCATGTCTGCGCAGCTTCAAATCTGCTCAGTCTTCTTTTGTGAGGCGAAAATTCGTCTTACAGATCAGAGACGTTTCGAGTTTGAAGGTTATTTGGCGCAAGGATTCCAGATTGGACGAAGCCATTGAGAACGACAAGCGGTACAAGCTATGTGCGCGGGTTGTGAGGGAAGTTCTCAACGAGCCTGGACAGGTGATTCCGCTTCGATATCTGGAGAAACGACGGCAGAGATTGCGTCTCAATGTGTCAATCAAGACGTTTATGAGTTTTAATCCGGGTTTGTTGGATACTTACTATGATAGAATCAAACCTAAATCTGAACCCGTCCTGTTCTTACGCCCGAGCGACCGGCTTAGGGGGTTTCTCGAAGTGGAGAAGAGGATTACGATGGAAAATGAAGCGTTGCTCGTTTCGAAATTGTGCAAGTTATTGATGATATCGAAGGATAAAGTGCTCAGTGTCGATAAATTAGTGCAGGTTAAGCGGGAATTCGGGTTTCCAAATGATTTTTTGGTCAATTTGGTGCCGAAATACCCTGAATATTTTCAGATAATTGGTAGTCCTGGAGACGAAAAATCGTTTCTTCAATTGGTTTCTCGAAACCCTAACTTTGCGAAATCAGTGATTGAGAGAAGAGCCGAGGACGAATCCATATCGACAGGCATTGATATTCGACCCAATTTCAACTACAATCTTCCTCCTGGATTCTTCTTAAGAAAGGAAATGAGAGAATGGGTTAGAGATTGGTTAGAACTAGATTACATATCGCCGTACGAGGACGTGTCCCATTTGGCCCAAGCTTCGCCGGAGATGGAGAAGAGAACAGTAGGAGTTTTTCACGAGTTGCTATCACTTTCATTGTTCAAGAGGATTCCAGTGCCGATATTGGGAAAATTTAGTGATGAGTACCGGTTTTCAAATGCATTTTCCAGTGTGTTCACAAGGCATTCTGGGATATTTTATTTGTCTTTGAAAGGTGGGATTGAGACTGCGATGCTTCGAGAGGCATATAAGGGTAGCCAGTTGATTGATTGTGACCCATTGCTTGAAATAAAAGATAAGTTCGTGGAGTTGTTGGAAGAAGGATGGAGGGAGAGAGCTGAGCAGCGAAGGCAGCAGGCTAAACAAGTGAGGAACGACATGGAATTCATGGCTGCAAGAGCTGACGCTTAAAGGGCTGAGTTTTATGATGAGGATGACTTTCCAGGTAAGTAGATTTTGGGAAATTTTCATTTTTAATCCTATTTATCTTACCTTTAATTTAATCTAGTCGAATAATCAACTTGAATATGCAGTGAAATTGCTGCCTCATTCTAGTTTTTTTTTTTTTTTTTTTTTTTTTTTTTTCCCTCTTTTTTCTCTTTTGAGTTTATATGATGTGTTGAAGTTAAAAAAGAGAGCCTCCTATTTCTGCTCAAGCATGGCAAATTCGCGTCAAGAATTTAGCCTTGCTACACAGCCAAAAAATGATCAATCTAGCTGCCTTTTTTCTCCATAGACTGGAATATGACTCCTTTGTCTGATTGGACAGGTTAGGATTGTAGTTGTAATTCAGTTCAACCTTTACAATTTTCTGTGGAATATGATTCTGTAGAAACCTTAACTATAAAATTTTCTGGAGCCACTGTTTTCTTATGCTTAATGTTACTCGTAAGTAGGAAATCCTACCTTTTTTTTTTTTTTTTGCATGTCATGTATGCTTGTGATATGAACCAAGACATCTCAATCACGCAATATGATTTTAAAGAAGATGAGCTTCATTTATTCTTAGATGATTACAAATTTTGGGTGGATCATAATCTAGAATTATGTTGTTTCATCAATGTATTTTAAGATTTTTATATTTACTTTAAGGTTACATTTACATGGTGGCTAATTATGGTCATAAAGTATGAATGTTACGACTCTTAAAATGCCCCATGGAAGGTCAAAAGTTTTATTTTGGGACTATATAAAATCATGTATGTTGTCTTTGTAAAGTAGACTTGGAAAATATAGTAAGAGAGCATTTGTGCTTTCTTTTAGCCATGGGCTAAGTTTCTTTGCAATTCTATGTAGTTTAGGTTGCATGCTTAGAATCATTCAAGCTCGACTTGATTATTCTTGCTTGTGGAGTGGTTTGAATCTTAAACAAGTGTGTTTGCCTTAAGATATTCGATCAACAAGATAATTCAAATCTTACTTTTTCTTGGAGTGGTTCATTTGAGGTTTTTGGATATATTTAGATTTAAAGTTCTTATTGTTCAATAAGGTTGTTAAATCAAATTCTCAAGAGTTGCAATCATTTAGAATAAAATCCACTTAATCGGGGGATTTTAGCATTTGAGAACTAAGGGTTTGCGAATTCAGGTGCTTACGAGGGTTCTTAGATTCAATTGGCTAGCATTTCCTTATCAGCTTGTGTCCTCTTATCTGAATTATATTATGTTCAGTTTCTTACAAAAATAGAAGTAATGTTTATCAATAATTGGCCAATAAAAATGTGATTAGTCTAAAAATGAGTGGGATTAGGATATGGAGCTTAGTTCCTATCGTGTATATGGGGGGATTTCGCATTAATGTTAATATTTTTTATACTCAAAATTTCCCCTTCTTTTTCTCGTAAAAAGAACAAATCTATGGATGACCATGAGAAAATATTATTTTCTGATAATAAACAGCCTCAACTCAACCAAAGCCAAGGAAGTTTTGCATGATTATTATTATTATTCAATTAGAATTATTTAGGTGAAACAAAAGAGCTCTGATAGTTTGGATGAAAGCATACCAATAAAAATAGCAAGTTCCTAGGAAATCTGTGTTTTCCTTAAGAGAAACTGTTTGTTTGTCTGATCAAAATGTCCCCCAAAATAAAGCTCTGGATATGCAGAATTACAAAGTTTGGACTCGAACCCCATGAGCATGCCTCGCCCAGCAGAGGAAAATTTTGGTGTTAGGAAAGTAGTATATCAAATAGTATTCTGGTGCATTCCCGTGTGTCTTGCTTATTGAAGCTTCCTTTATGGAGTCTACTCCTGCTTTTATGGATAAACTTGCAGCTTGGATTGCACAACTTAATGTAGAGCTAGAATTGATTCATTTTGTAACTGTTGTGTCTCGCTTCATTTCAGCTGCCATTAACATTCGGAAGAGGTATAACTCCCTTTTGGGAACATTTCTAAATTAATGTAATTCCAACGTTTGGTTCCACAATGACAATCAGCTAATGAACTCTGCTCTAATCAGTGTAAAAAAATTTCTAGGTTTCTTGATGATTGCTCGAAGATGTAATGCACACATCTCCGTCTCATTAGTTAACGATGGTATAATGTCCAATCTTCAGGAAATCACCCTATCTAGCAACTATGCCAAGTGCTAAATGGTCTAGCAGTGGAATGTTCAAATTAGCCTTCAAGCAAGTAGTAACGGATGGCCTATTGAGCCCTGCTTGAAATTCTGTGTCCAATTTCCCTCGCGCCAAATCCCCATTAGTCACCTCATACCCAACATTAGAAATTTGCTGCAATGGTTCCCAAATTCATTAAGCAGCCTAAACCATTCATCATGGTAGGTAGTACAGACCATTATATCTATGTGAAGTACAGGATCATGCAGGTTGGATTTGGTCTTGCAAATAATCTAGTATCGATGGAATGACTTCTTCACATCTCTTGCATGTTGCAAGGAAACTTATTGTCCTATTCTTTATATATGCTTCTTAGTGAGGTGACACTTCATTATTGTGTGCAAAACAAATTGACGGAGCACATTTATATTCTGATACTATATTGTTCATGTGACAAATGATGCAAGGAAAAAAAGGTTGAAGTTTTCACTGGATGGAAAATCTTCTCATCTGAGTACTAAGAACAATTTTTTTATATGGATCTCCAACCCCGAAATTCATTCACCTTAGAAGCATTAAAATAAGTACTTTCTTTTCTGTGAGAGTTCATCTTGCTTATCTCGTATATTGCAGGAATGAACTCAACAAGATTGTGATGAAGGTTATTCATTCATGAGGTTTAATTTAACTCTTGTGCGCCATGAATGAGGCCATAACAAAATACCAACCAAACAGAACCTACTTCACTCCCACAGAAAAAGAAAGAAGCATAAAAAAAATGCAAACAAACTCTTACCCAAGGGTCTTAGGAATTCTGGACTGTATAAATACCATTGTTATCAGTCTGCAACAGCCATAAAGCCTTCCCAGGTTCCTGTGTTCTTGCTTTGACTCGGAAAATCTAGATAGCTTACTTGAATGGGGAGATTCAAGATCCTTTTATTTGCTGTAACTTTGTTCTTGGCTCTGATTCCTGACACAGAGGCTCAATGGCAGCCACCGAAAGTTGCTCCTCGGCCACCCTGCCCCTCCCAGATCGCGCTAGCAAACCTTGCTTGCGCAATGCTGCCTTACTCCACCATGGCCCTGTCACCTCCATCACTGTCACTCTCTGATAACCATGAAAGCCACGGCCCTCCGCCAAACCACAGACACTTGCACACGCACTGGCACGGACACCAGCACCAGATATCCCTATCGCCAATGGAGGAGAATTGTTGTAAGTGGGTGCAGCAGTTGGACAGTCAATGTTTATGCAGGCTGTTGTCTCGGTTGCCTGCATTCTTAGAGAGGCCTCAACATAAAATTTCTTTTTCTGTTGGCGGTTCGTGCAATGCTACATTCTCATGCGGAGGAGGAACCATAATTTAAGCTAAAATTTTCGGGTTATGCTCGAGTCATAGTGTGATTCAGTGCCTCCTTATCTTTCTTAGTGTTTTGGATTTTCATGTCTGTGTTGTGTTGATGTTATATGATTCACTAGTTCTGTTGTTAAGAAATACAAATGTCACTTAAAACAGTTTCTAAATGGTGTTCGTATAGGTTCCAAAGTTAGGGGGTTATTAGGTTCAAATACAACTAAAAATGCACCAAAGATGTCAAAGACATAATAATATTTTAGTTTTAGGGCTCATTACTCATATACTCTGATATGATATCTTGGAAAATGCTACAAATTTCGTTGCCAATGTTTGGAGTATTTGCTTGACTATCATACGATATGATATGAGAATGTTATCAACAATGTATCTGCCTACCAAAACTAGTGGCACCATTTTTTTTACAGTTTGTGGATGGTAGATTTCAGACCTATAATATCATGATTCTCTTGCCTCGGATTTTCTATATCGCTCTACTTCCTTTGTATGAATAATAGGACAACTACCTAACTCTTTGTTTATTTAGTTGTGGAAGTTACTTATAAGGTATTAAATCTATTATTCTCATGAGATAATTGTCTTACCCTCTAACATATTATGTTATGATGATTATCTATTGTAACAACTTAAACTCATCAATAGCAGATATTGTCCTTTGTAGGCTTTCTCTTTCGATCTTTCCTAGGATTGTGAGATCCCACATTGGTTGGAGAGGGGAACAAAGCATTCTTTATAAAGGTATAGAAAACTCTCCCTAGCAAACGCGTTTTAAAAATCTTGAGGGAAAGCATGGAAGGGAAAATCCAAAAAGAACAATATCTGCTAGCGGTGAGCTTGAGCTGTTACAAATGAGATCAGAACCACACTGAATGGCGTGCCAGCGAGGACACTGAGCCTCGAAAGGGGATGGACATAGGACGGTGTGCCAGCGAGGACACTAGGCTCCGAGGGAGGTGAACCTCAATTTTGAAGGGAAAGCATAAGGAGGACAATATTTGTCGTCTTTATATCCATTTGCTAGGATTGAAGTCATAATGCCTAGTAGTGCTATGATTATCCTATAATGACTTTATGAAGGCATGCTTTGTTTCTTTCTTTTGACTTTATTAATTCAATGCTCTCCATTACAATGATCAGTTTCTTTTTATAGGTAACTCAACAACAAGATCAAGTTCGTTGGGGTCATTTCACCTTATTCGTTTATCAACTTTAGAATTTTGCCTTGAATGATGGAAGTTGATAAGATCATAAGACTAACACTATACTTCTTCTTCGAGAAAAAAAATATTATAATCATATGCGATTGAACACCTCCATTTTTAGGTGGTTCTAGGAGGAAGCTAGTGCTTTCGTGAAAGAACATGTGAGTTGCAAAGTTGACCAAAAATCTTGTTTTCGACCATTGCTTCATTCATGATGATAAGACACGATAACTTTGATATAACTACAATCAAATCAATTGAAATGAAATGAGACGAGACGAGATAATACATAATAAAATCACAAGAAACATCGGTGATTGATAGCATTTTTATTATTATTTTTTCTCTTAAAACAATTGATCTTTTAATTTAATATATATATATATATATATATATATGTATACATTAAAAATTTTAAATTGATTTTAAACGCTAAATTGGAGAAGTATATTAAATTAATAATTAGTTATACAAGACTAAAATAAATAATAAAAATCGCACTAAAATTAATTGATTGAACACGTAAAGGATTTTTCAATTTGTTGGACGTTGACAAGTTCCCATTAATAAATATATATAATTATTGTCATTATTTTGTGCATGATATGAACGATATGAATGGCTTTGGTAAATTCCTCATGATTTGAAAACATTCGAGTTTCTAGAATTTATATATATATATATATATATATTTGGTTTTGATTTTTTCTTTTCGTGAATCATGTTTGTTTAATAGAACTTCTTTCAGTAAATTATTAAGGGCTGTGATAATTTCTTTATCAAAATATGGACGTTTAAATATTTGTTCTAACATTTTTTTTTCTTTCCAAAATAATTATTAAAAAATCAAAACAAAATACTTTTCGTTGTTTAATCAATTTTAGAAAATAATAATAATAATAATAATTTTAATTATTTATTATTTTATTTTATTTTTGTAAAATTTGGCATGGACGTCAAAATATATGGTTATGAAAAATAAAAAAATTAAATGATGTTAGCAAATGAGGCTTGATTTTTATGAATACAAATTAGGTTAAATTACTAAACACACCCTCAATTTTTGTATTTTTTCTTTAAATTATTTTTAAATTTTTAAAAAATTTCAATAATATCTTGAAAAAAAAAACTAAAAATTATCGTTCAGTGTTAATTTTAATTAATAAGAATATTTTTTAAAAAAAAATTAAAAAAGTTAAAAAGGATAGTTTTAAAATTCTTAAAAAAAATTTGAAACACAGTAAAATTCAAATATTCTTAATTTTCATAACAATTTAAAAGTAAGATAGGGTAGAGTTCAACAAAAAAAAAATTCAACTTGCAAATTGACCAAATTTTCGATTTTTCAAAAATTAAATCCAACCCAACATTTATAGCTTAGATTAGCTTAGATTAGGTAGTTTAAGTTGTTCAAGGTGTCGGGTTACATAACAAAAAATCATCTCTTTAAAACAATATTTATTTAGAATTTTTTCGTTAAATTTCATAATAGAACGAAGAGGGATTCCTGTATGAAATTGAGATTTTTATATAAAATATATTTAAATAGGTAACGTCGATCGGGATGGAGACAAGCAAATTTTCTCTCAATTCTGTCCCTATCCAAAACGGAGATTCTTTGCCCTATTCCGACGACTCGTGAATCTCAATTAACATATAGAAAACGAAACTAAACTTTTTAGCAAATCATTAAATATTATTATTATTTAAAAAAAATGTATATTGGTAATATTTAACTCAAAAAAAAAAAAAAAAAAAAATATTGAGCACTGACAGCGTCAACTGCAAACAGCGCCGCCCACTTGATAAAGTCGGGTCGCTGAGCCATGCGCGCTGCGTCATGTGGTGTTGACTCAACCCTCCGCCCGCACCGCCGCACGCCACGCACCATATACACACGCCAACCTTCAACTATATCCTCCTCCTTGTCCAAGAATCCACTTTTCCCTTTAAATTATTAAGATCTTTCGATCTTCTTATACGATACACTTTCTCGACTTTTTATTAGCTCTTTAAATTTTCAATTACCAACTCGAGCAGTAAAATTTTGCTCTTCTCGACCCTGATGCGACAACGAGAGACGTTAAAAGGAACAGGTTAGAGAGATAACCTAAAAGTGAGCGGAAGAAGTAAGAGAATTCCGAGTAGATTAGACATGTATCCTCCAAAACACGAAAAATTCTCTCGTCACAAATCCTAATCTTGTGTTCGAGTCATAACTAGAAAGATCTCGTGAAAAAGACCCATCTTGCTGAATTTGAAAATAATACATTTCTCGTTCATCAGAGAACCGAGTATTCTCGTTAGACCTTTTCCGTCAAGAGGCTCCCACGAGCATTGATCTTGTATACGAGTTATAGATAAAAGGATTTTGTAGAGAAGATCGATCTAACGTTCATTATCGAACAAAATTTCATTATATATATATATATAATATCATACAATATAAATATACATAAATACACTCTTTTCAAATTGTTTATAGTTTTTGTAATGTATATATTCCTTCTTGTAATGTTTTTTGGCTTCCTTGTTCAAGGAGTAGCAGCTGCAATGGCTGCACTTTTCTTCGGTGGCACGCCGGGGCCGGGGAGGGATGCTAAATTCTTCTGGGTTTTGACGGTGACGATCTTCGGATGAAGAAATTGGTCGATAATCGTTGTGCTTCGTGCAGTGACGAGCTTGTTCCATGCTTCTTCTGCTTCTTTTCCTCGCTTTGTAAAGGCCTCTGTAGCATCGAGTCTGTGTATGTTCCATTCCTTGATATTTATCAGTCGTTGGATCTTTCCCAATTGCCTCAATGCTAGCTTGCACGTGTGCTCCTTCACTTTTGATATGGATTCTTGTAAGAGTTTCTCTCGAGTTTCCTCGTCTAAGAACGATTTGTATCGAAAATAGGAGTCGAATTCGGGAACCCCAATTGCCCTTTTGATCCCTCGAGAATAATCTCGAGCAGGATCAAAGAATTTTTCCGCCTCGTCAACCATTCCCTTAGCTACCATTTTGTCTACCCTATCAGATACAAAGGATTGCAATACAGGTATTGACACATCTACCCAAAGAAAGCAACATTCATATCTCGACTGAAAGTTCGAGTCAACTAAGGTTTCAATATAAGAATTCGAGCCACCAGCGATAATCGGGAGCCGACCACGGCTACAAATAGAATCCAAAGATAACATAGTCATATCAGAGAAGTCAGCTGCCGAGAAGTCACAAAAGGGATCAATAACTCCAAGCAAGTGATGCGGTACACCACGTTGTTCTCTCTTCGTGACCTTATTTGTTACTATATCTAGCCCATCGTAAACTTGCATTTTATCCGAGTTTATAACTTCCATCGAGTATCGGGTAGCAATGTCGATCGACAACCGAGACTTACCCGTGCCAGTAGCGCCGATCACGATCACCACCTTCTCTTTTCCGAGCTTGGGGAGATTGAAGAACGGGTTAGAGTTTATTCTTCTAGGAGGAAGATTTATCAATGGTTGAGTGATAATCTCTTTGCTCATGAACATGGTGGACACATTCATGCTTATAAATCTAATAATTTCATCATCAAAGTATACCAAAATTAGCCAATCATATGAAAAGAAAAATTGAAGAATATCAAGAGAGAGAAAGAGAGAGAGAACAAAAGGCCTCACCTTTATTGAGAGAATATAGAAATGAGTAGCAATGAATGGTTTGGAAGGCAAATTTGATATCAATCTTTATTTCCCTTCAAAGTTTTGAAGCCAAAATGGATACTCATTTGGGTCAATGGGTATGCCATTTATAAGCATGATCTTCAAAAGTGGGTCAAGATCTCTCTCTCTCTCTCTCTCTCTCTCTCTCTCTCTCTCTCTCTCTCTTGATCATATTCTTTTTGTTCAAGAACTTAATTTTAATTACAAAAAAAACCCAATAAATTTTTTTAAAAAAGTTTTGATTTTGAAAATAAAAAATAAAATGGGTTAAAAATATTTAAAGGTTCTTGGTATGATTGATTTGATCTGGGTAGTAGCCATTTGCATAAGAATATGACTTTTTTGGCCTCACTAACTTGGGGAATATTGAGTTTTAAAATCGACTTGAAACCATAATGAAAATGCTTTACACTTTCCATCTTTGATGTGATTGCCGAACTACCGATTTTAATAAGTTCGTAAATTTTAAAAATGTGGTGAATTTGAATACGAAAGTTCGTTATAAACGAGTGAAAATCTCTCTTTAGTAGATGCGTTATAGAATTGTGAAGCTGACGGTCATATGTAACGGGTTAAGATGGAAAATATTTGGTAGCAATAGGCGTGAGCGGTTATAAATGGTATCGGCGCCAGACACTAGACGGTGTGCCAACAAGGATACTGGCCCCTAAGCTGGGTGGAGAGGGGAACGAAACATTTTTTTATAAACGTGTGAAAACCTCTCCTTATCAGACATATTTTAAAACCATGAATCTGATGACAATACGTAACGGGCTAAAACGGACAATATACGACATTTGTTCTAATCCAACGAAGAAGTCAGCCATGTGAAATTCGGACGTTACGAACCATATTGGAGTATGCTCGAGCTTCGAGTTTTTAGAAAACATAAGCGAGAAAATGCGTTGAAAATAATTTGAAAGAGATCAATGTTATAAGCTAAAAGTATAAAAGTTATATTTAGGTTTCGATACGCTCGAGATCAAACGATCATGAGTAAAAATCACTTCAGGGTTAGGTATAACACTATGATTTGAAACGTACCGAACAATCGAAGTGAGATACTTTAACCTTATCGTTGTGATAAATGAGGAAAATTTTATTTTTTTCAACGTACAACAATTTGTGCCTGAATATTTTTAGACGAACGTTTTTTTCGGTACGTGACGATCTTTTCAATTCAGTTCATTTTGTGTTATAAGAGTTTCTTAGTTCATAATGGCCAATTATCATTGTAGTAAGTGGGATATGAAGACACCATTTGATTCCCTTCTCCAAGATATCATTTTCACAATCCATGATATCTCTAGATATTGTTCTTTTATAAAGTTATTGAAAAATCATATATACTTCTAAAATTATTTCATGCCCTAACGATCGTTTAAGCTGAAAAATCGGTTCTCGAATTTTTGGACCCGTCACAAAGCGGTGTACGATTTAGTTCATCATGCGTGCACCAATTGCATCTCGAACATCAAAATCGACTTAGAATTGTTTCCCGAGAGAAATCAAACTATTCAGTATGATAAGCTAACATTCTGATATTGTATCTGTTTTTATTTTCCTTATTATAAATCAGATGATTAAAATATATTCAGTATGAAAGCTAGATATCAACTGTGACGATTTTTACCAGCGATACGAAACTCTTATAATATATTTTTTTAAAACTAATTATATACGTGCATAAAATTCAAAATCTTGAAGGGGCACGTGACATCTGAGTAAAGAAGGGTTATAGGAATTTACCGATACCATATTTGAATGAGAGTGACCTTAAAGGTAGGATGATTTTCTTTTCCGGTAACTCAATCATAGAAGCTCACAGGAAGCATGTAAGATCTCATATTGGTTGGAGAGGGGAATAGCCCATAAAGGACCATATCGGCTAGCGGTGAGCTTGAACTGTTACAAATGATATCAAAGTCAGACACCGGATGTGTCCAGTGAGGACGTTAGGCCCTAAGGGAGGTGGATTATGAGATCACACATGGGTTGGAGAGGGGAACGAAACATTTTTTGTAAGGGTGTAGAAACCTTTACTAACCGTTATAAGGCACGTGCCCTACGCAGATCAAGCCTAGAAGATTCCATAACTTTAGATAAACAACGAAAGTGGGAAGGATTGAGCTGAAGATCTTAATCGAGTGGTTTCGATATAATATATCGTGATTCGTACCTACTTTCGTTAGGATTATCATTACCTTTTCAATCAAATCTAGGTAACAAGCTTAAGAGCATTTAAATCACTTGGGGAAAAAAAATCATATGCCAAATGATTGCAATATCAATTATTAAGCTTAATTGCATTGCCTTTCAAATCAATCATTATCCAAATAAAGTGTTAATCATCGTTTATGATTACAACACGAGTCAAGAGGCTTGGCATGCGAGTGGTGCCTACGATAAGGATAAGGGTCTTACCCTCTTTCTTATCAACGAACCGATGTGGAGCTTGACTTGTTTGGAAGCACAGAGAACGTTTTTTTGCTAATATTATCTTCGGTATTTGATATTGAGTTGTTCATAGCGTTACTGTATCTTCTATGTTCATTGCAGGTTAGATTATTCGTCGTTAAATAAATGGGGTTGGGGACGGGATTATATTCCCCATTCCTGTCCTGCCCGATTGTCTATCTCGCTCCATTTAATATAAATTAAAGACGATGTTGTACATTTTTTTAATTGTTAAAAATTATATTGAAAATGAAAAGTATATGAATGAACTAAGACTACGTCTGAATGATAGCGATCCTGAAGATATGATGACTAAGAAATACTTAAAAAAAATTAAAAGTCTCTATCTGTACTAATAAGGTGCATCTTACTTTTTATTGGCTCAATCGTAAAAACTTTATAATTTTAAATATTTAAAGGGAATAAGATATTTAAAAGTTTAAAAATAAAAAATAAATTAAATCATAAAACGGTTTGATTTGGTTCTCAATCATTTTAAAATAGGTGATTTTAATTATTAATTGCTAAAGCTTAATATTTTATATATACATATTAAAATATTATATGATATCTTTAAATCAAATCTCACTTATTTAAAATTCAAATGAAAAGTATTATTTAAATTTTAGGAATAAAAAACATTGAATGGAATATTTGAGTTAATTAAAATATTGTTTATTTCTAGATTTGAATGACATTTTTCTTTTTAAAGATATGTTATATTATGTTTCATTTAAATATGTATATATATTATATTATATTATATTATATTATATTATATTATATTATGGTGAGGAATTTGTTTGAGGTAAATAATGTCGCGACCATATGTGAGTGGTGGTGATATGAGTGTTACCCATTAGGTCATGTTAAGGGTCGAGAAAAAAGTATCACAATGAAACTAAGGAAGATGCACTGTTTAACGCACCAATAAGATTAGAAGCAATGGTGGTAGCAATAGTGTTAATTACAAATTCCAACGGTGAAAAAGTAGACAATTTGACTATAGTCCCAAGAGTAGGGTTTGTATCGGGATTTTTGGTGAGCTCCATATGAGGTCTGTGGCAGGTTGAAGGTATTCTTCCAAGAACGGACTAAAAGGGCCCATAACCCAAATGAATCACTCCACAACACGTGTGTGTTGTGGCATAGATGAACATTGCAAATGACATGAACGAGTATGACGATTTGTGCAACTTCTCATAGATCGGATATTTGGGCATAGAGTTGGATTCGTGACGGTATGCACAAATGAGTAGGCAAGGGTAGAAGAGTCATCGGGCCTCGATAATTTTAGATCAATGTTGTCGAGAATGTTATGCTAATTTGGTATATTAAATTATGTCGTACCCGGTAAACATTCTTAAAATTTGTTGCACTTCGGGTCGGGTCGGGTCGGGTCGGGTCACCATACCGTTGTCGTCTGAAGGGTATTTTTGTCATTTCATGAATAGTCTCGGCGGCGGTGAGCGGCGGAGAAAGACGCTTTCTCAATCCCATTTGAAAGAGAATACTCTTCCGTATCGAATCCTTCTCTCGGTTGCTCTTGCAATTTCTAACGCTCTGTTTGTTCCTCCTTTTCGAAGCCTTGGATTCGATTTTGCGCTACTGTTCTGATCTCCCTCATCTTCACCTTTTGCCGATTCTCCCTTTCCGTCTCCGAACAAGATTTTCAATCCCATCCACGGAGCAGAAGCACGAGTAGAGCTTCGATCAGATTCTCTGTTTTCCACTCCAATCATGGCGTCCACTGATGTTCTTAAACGACATAAGAATCGCTTTACATTTTCCTCTCTCAGTGATCCACTCAAAGGTACTTCTTCTCTTTTGTTAAGCATATCTGCTTATCGATAACGGATCCGGTATGTAGATTTAGTTATACCCGGAATGATTTTTCCTGTTTCAGTTATATAATTTTGACATTTTCTTTGGGATTTATATTTCTCTCAGTCGTCTTATTGAGTTAATTTCCCAGGTGATATGGATTCTCGGGATATGTCAATCGAGAAGAAGATAGAATTTCTGGAGAGCTTGACAGGGAAGGTGAGGGTGTTTGGAAGTGTTGCAAATGTTCTTCTTAGGCCATAATGATCTCCATCAGGACTGTTCTGTGAGCTGTTTACTTGCATTGATTATAGCTTTGTTAATGCGACATGATGCTTTTGCAATGTGCTTGGGATGAAATAGAAGTGCACTGCTTAATTGGGGATATTATGGATATCAATCTAAGTGTGTGTTTTGTTCTGTTTTGCATGCTAATGTGATTGGCTCCATTTTAAGGGAAAACTAGTAACCTCTCCTGGTCATTTTCTCAATGGTCACCTTTTCAATTTTATTTGGAGTCGTCTTCGTGTGGCAAGGTTGTCAAGTAGTTGTTTTCTGTTCTCTAATTTGAAGTTGGAATTCCATCGAAACTATTCATCTCGACGCTTAAATGTGCTACCTAGTGATACCAGTGACAACTCTCTTATTATATGAGGTAAAAAAGTGCATATCGTTTGTATTATTTGCTGGTGTTCATATTGTTATCACCTCCCAACAACTTATTAAAATGCTCCTGTTTAAGAAAACTAACTTTTCCCCCCAATGATAAATAAATACTGTAGTTTCCTATTTAATTTTTGCTAGTCTTTGTCCACGGCAACTCGCTTTTTCTGTTAACTTCTAACGTTTTTTCCTTACTCTTTTCAGGTTACTAATAGGAAGACTCGTAGATGGTTAAATGATCGTCTTTTGATGGAGCTTGTTCCTCGTTTGAATGCTGAAGAAATTAGAGGCTTGTTTGCTCCACCACCTTGGGGTGTGATACGTATAAAGACTTTGTTCTTTTCGTAACTATGCAAGCTGTGATTAGAGTTATTTCTGAATAATATAAATGCTAGATGTTTCAGAAGGTAGAGCCTTCTTTTGTTCATCACCTTTGTTATGTTATGCTTTAGGATTTGAGGTAAGGCATCAAAGTAGCTGTTCTTTTGATAGCCCCCTAGGGAATCTATACGAGAGAAGGCACGTGAGGAAAGAGAGTCGAGATTGATTTTGTAATTAGTTGGTTGGGGGGCTGAAGACTTAGGCGAGGAAGGCTTACTTAGTGAAAGGAGGGAGATTTAAGAGATACATTTTCTGGATGGTCTTTAATTTCGGCATCCTTGGGAGCGAGGGGAAGCTTTATAATTCTTCGCAACTCGTTAAGACAGGAGAATTCAAAAACCCCTCCTCTCTCGAAAGACCATCAGAACCTTTCTAACACCTTTTTTTAATAGGAATTAGAAAACATATCATTGATATGATGAAAGAAATGCATACAAAAAACAAAATCCTATAAAAAATAATTACAAGAGACAAAAATTCCTACCGTACACGTATGCTTTATGAACATTGAAGATATTATTATGCATATAGTGATCTAGACTATGATATATAAACCCTAAGAGTTCTCAGTAAACTTCCAATTGATCAGTTACTAAACTTAGCACCTGTTAGAAGTAGTAGCTATTTTGAATGGCTTAATAATGTAAGTGTTGCATTTGCCAAGTCATATCTAGTGGCTTTACTATTAATTCCTTGAGGGAAGGGCTATATCTTCTCATCTAGTCTATGCTAACTTTTATCGATCCCTTTACTCGAGCCTAGAAATTCCTCACCCTGGTGAAAGGATTCATCATGGTTTGAGGTTACTTTGCAGGTGACGATGTACGGCCCACAACATTCTCCATGACTAATGCAGGAGACTGGGACAAATTTAGGAGTATTGACATGGATAAAGAGGTCTTTGTACTTTTCACTTTAATGTTACCCTTTTGATTTTTGTGAACCTCAGTACAGCTGAATGTTTCGGAAATTAAAGAACGGTAAAGCAGATGCCTAATCTAAGAACATAATCCAATTATGTAAGTTTCTTGTTAGGCTAAGTTCATTGGAGTCTTGGAGAACTCATCCATTAAGAGAAAGGGTCATATTGATGCAGACAAAGTGGCTTTCTTGAATGCCTGGCGCAGAATTGAGTGTCAAACGAGAGAGGCACTTCGCCGTAGCTTTCTTCCAGAGCTTGTCGAAGCTTTTGAGGTATGTATGTGTAGAAAAAGTCATCAAGTTTTTTTTTTTTTTTTTTTTTTCCTGCATTTACTGGATGATTAATATGGTAGGTTAAGCTTTTTCTCCATCTTTAAAACATTGTTTTTACGTGATCGCGAATCTGAATGTTTGTTGAAGAGTGGCAACTAGCAAGGCATCAATCAAGTTAACTTATAATTTGGTAATAAGTTTCTTGCATTTTTGTTTTTCCGAATAGCATAAGATCATTCGTTTTGGACGGTAGTAAAGAAGATGTCCTAACGTTGCGGGTTCGAGACCCATTCCACAGATTATTGCTACATGGAGTTTGTGAGGTATTTCCTCCGGGTTTAAGTTTAAGGAAATAAGCATGCTCAACCATGAGATCCGAAATATACTTCATAGTTCGTACAACTTGATTCACTGTAACTTATCCGAAAAAATAAAAGCCGTTGAAATTTACACAAACTGCTCTTATTTACATCTATACGTTAAAGGACATATTAATCTCGAAATTTTGATAGGTTGAAATACCATTTTAGTCTATGTACTCTGAGTTTCATTTCATTTTAGTCTCGTTACTTTCAAATATCTTAATTTAGGTCCTACTCCTGATAAATCTTAAAACTTGTCCCTATGTACTCTGAGACAACACTCTCGACTAAAAGAGGTCAGAGGTTCGAGTCTTCCAAGTCGTTGTACTATTTGTACATTTAGTCTGAATAAGCTAAATATTTGGCTGAATCATTTTGACATCATGCAAATTGTTTTCTTGGTAGTTCTACAATTTGGACTCTGTGACAGTTCCCGAGTTGAAGAACGGCAGCTCTACGAAGATGACTCGGGTAACAAGGAAGAAGAAGGCCTTGGTCGAGATCCCAAATATTACTCTGACCCATTTTCTAAAAATGTCCAAAGAAGGAACATGGTAATTTCGATTCATTAGGTAAAGAAACTCGATAGCTATAAATTAATGCTCGTTACGATAATATCAAAGGTATATTTAGAGTGTAGGTAGTGTAGAGTTGCTCAAATCCTGCTGCTGGACACTCATTCTTTTGGCACCAATTGTACCATTAGTATCATTTGAGTAGATAAATGTATTGTTTCCTATTAAAAAAAAACTGTCTTCCTTCTCTTAGTTCGATCGGGTTCGACCGAGTATTATTATGGCGTTGATTGATAAGCGTGGCTGAAATTGTGGGCAAATGATGAATTGTTCTTGTGATGAAAGATTGTGGATTGATCGAATTAATGTAGATGAGATGAATTTTTAATCATAAAGTTCTGCACAAAATTACATTTAGTACTCTTTTTGAACATGCTTTGCAAAAGCATGTGAATAAATTATACCAAAATATCTTTGAACGTTGGAATGAATCTCAATAATGTTCTTAAGCTTTGAATTTTTATGTATATTTTACTTCTAAACTTTGAAATGCTCAATGAATATTCCTCCGAATATATGTTTATTGAGTGGTACTCGTATGATCTGATGATCTAAACAATCTGGACTATCTAACTCAAAACTAAACAATCTGGACTATCTAACTCAAAACCGTATTGATTGAGTTGGATTAGATTTTTTTTTGTTTTTTTTTTTTTTTTAACTCCTGTACAACAGAGAAAATTGGTTTAGTTCATAGGCTCAACTTTGTGGTTAGGTCTGGACTATCTAATCCAACACGTATGGTTTAAGTTGGGTTAGATTTTTTTGTACAACAGGAAAATTGGTTTAGTTCCTAGGCTCGAACTTTGTGGTTGGGTCTAGACTGTCTAATCTAGCCTCGGACTTTGTGGTTGAGTCTAGACTATCTAACCCAAAGTTGGGTTAGATTTCTTTTTTTCTTTTTTTTTGGAATTTTTGTACAACAGGAAAATTGGTTTAGTTCATAGGCTCGAACTTTGTGGTTAGGCTTGGGTTAACTTTGTGGTTGGGTCTTGGGTTAACTTAGCCGATCTATAAAATATGGTTCACAGTTTAATCGGTTTAACTTTGTGGTTGGGTCTTGGGTTAACTTAGCCGATCTACAAAATATGGTTCACAGTTCAATCAGGTCCTGGGTTAACTTAGCCCATCTATAAAATATGGTTCACGATTGAATCTCACTCCGTCCTATTCTTTAAATTATTATAAAAATTAAGAATATTTGATATGTATCTGGATAATATCATTTTTTTTTTTAATAATAAAAAAACGACCAAAATAAATAATTCAAATGAGAATTGACCAAAATAAAAAGTTGTGTGTGTTTTTTAAATTTTCGTAAGCAGTGACGGAATGGAGGAGGCGGCTCTCGACTTTCTTCCTCGTTCGTCTTCGCCCTCATCAACTCTTCTCTCTGCAACAATCACAGTTCTCACTCTTCTTCTCTCCCTTCCTCCACAATGCCGAAGAAACCTGTCAAGTACTTCGTGGTATTTCACCTTAACTATCTCTTTCTCTTATTCGGATTCTGATTCGGATTCTGATTCGGAACTGATTTTTGTTTTTGTAATCAAACAGGTCGATGCCTTCACTGACACTCCCTTCAAGGGAAATCCAGCGGCTGTTTGTCTATTAGAGGAAGAAAAAGATGATAAATGGCTGCAGGATTTGGCCGCTGAGTTCAATATCTCAGAGACGAGTTATTTGGTTCGCATAAACGAGGAAGAAGAAACCGATGGCTCGCTCAAGCCGCCCAAGTTTGGCCTCAGATGGTTCACTCCTGTTACTGAGGTTTTCCTTTTCCCCTTTCGTTTCAATGTCGACTGTTTTGAACAATTGCTCTGATTTTGTTTGATTGAAGTTATGAAACAAAAAATTGCGTCTGCTGCTTTCGTTTTAGATGGAAATTGACCTTGACGCTTCGAGTATTGTGAAAATTAGAGAAAAATACATCTAGAACTGAAAACTGATTTGAATTGCTATTTGTAGCAGCAATCATATTTTTGTTTTTTTACCAAGTAATTGCTTTCTGATGAAGATCATATCCAATTCAAAGGGATAAGAATGGGGGAAAAAATTGGCAGGTTCAATTATAAGTTTGATGAGGTTTGTGAATCTAATCCCTGTATTGTAGATTTTTTTAACATTTGAAGTTCCATTCATTTAGTCTTTATACTGTAGGAGGATTTTGATAGGCCCCTTGAACTTTTACTTTTATTTGATTGGTTCTCTGTCTGAATTTTGTCGTTCATGTGACCAATTGCTTATACCTATTAGATAACTGATGGAGTTAGTAATGGCCTAAACCCTTGTAAGTTCAGAAACTTTGTACAAAGATTAAATGAACATAACTCTTAAAGTTTATGATTAAACTTGTAATTTAACAAATCTAATATTCTTAAATTATTTCCTTATTGTATAATCTATCTCTCCTTTTGTTGAATTATACAAAAATTGATGGGATGCGGCCATTATCTTATCAAGTAGCATTAGTTTCTATTTTATCACGCAGCAAATACTAATTGCTTTACTCTTTGTTTTGTTCATGAAGGTAATATTATTCTTTTGTTGCTGTAAATCTTGTTGATTAGACATCTTTTTCCAGGTTAACCTCTGTGGTCATGCAACATTGGCGGCTGCACACACACTCTTCTCAACTGGTTTAGTAAATTCAGACATTATTGAGTTTTCAACGCTTTCAGGAAAACTAACTGCTAAAAGGGTTCCGGAGGTCAAGCCACTTGGGGTTTCCAATGTCCATAACGGTGAAGCACACGAGAGTTACTTTATTGAATTGGATTTTCCAGCGATCTCGTCGATTGAAGTCGATTCTGCTGATGTTTCTTCAGTCTCCAAAGCATTGAATGTTGCTTCTATGATTGACATAAGGATGACTGTCTCAAAGAATTTGGATAATATCTTGGTAAGCCCTTCAATTGGTTTGATTTTCGATTGTCCTTGATTTTCTGCTATCAACTCCATTTAACTTGAACCGTTTAACTTAATGCAATATTGCAATATTTTGCAGGTTGTTCTTCCTTCAGAAAAAGAAGTAATAGATTTTGAACCTAACTTTGATGAGATACGAAAGTGTCCAGGAACTGGGGTAATCATAACTGGAGCACCCCTTGGTGATTCAAAGTTTGATTTTTATAGCCGATTCTTCTGCCCCAAATATGGGATCAACGAGGTATTAAATCTTCAATCTTCCCTGATGTTATAATGGTTTGAGTGTAGAAATTGTGAAGGAAATACATGACATTAGCTTATGCTAATCCTCTCTTATTATGCGCAAAATTGAAGTCTTGGAATCTGAAATGCAAATAATGACGTTTTCCAAGTTGTTTGGCGGCTTAGAAGTGGGTTGGATTACGAAACTCTTTATAGATTACGTCTTATTATGCCTGTGTTGCATGTTCAGGACCCTGTATGTGGTAGTGCACATTGTTCCTTGGCAGTCTATTGGGCCAAAAAGTTGGGAAAATCTGATTTTGTGGCTTATATGGTACTCTCTCTCTTTCTCTGTCCTCTCTCTCTCTCTCTCTCTCTCTCTCTCTCTAGGCAGTTCAGTTCAGTTAAATTTTCTTTTGTTCTTTGTTTATGGGTAGGCATCACCTAGAAGTGGAATATTGAATATCCATCTAGACGAGCAGAAAAAGAGAGTTCTGTTGCGAGGGAAAGCTATCACTACCATGGAAGGTGTTGTTTTAGTTTGAAGCTTTGGTGTTAGATGTCACAGTCATGCTCGTCCAAGGCGTGTTGCCCATGACCGCATGCTCATGACAAGCCCAACCCTTTATGTCTTTTCATATTCTAGTGTTTTACTTTTGTATTTCTAGGAAGTATGACGTTTTAGAAATATCATGTCTAGGCTTGTTAGACCTGAAATGTCCTAGAATGTTATATATTGTGAGCCGTTGTTATTTCTCAGCTGATGCATAAATTACAGGAAGAAAATTGACTGACTTCGATATTATTCCTTCCTTGGTATTTTCTGTTAGCATTATCATTGGCACTCGAGGTCCTTGCTTTTATTGGATAAACATGTGTTAATACACGGATCTCATTGTTAGGGTCGAAAAATGTGATCAAATAGAGTTCTAACATATCGAGAAGAAGTGCATGATACACATTTGGTTTTATTTAAATCATATTTTTGTATCGATATATAATTCAAATATATATGTTCTAATATACAATAATTGTTTTAAAATTTAATGTAGGTACAATAATTATATTTTTTTTCTTTTATATTTAATATATTTAATATATGAAATATTAATAACATTTCTATTATATTTTTTTATTTTATATTTAATATTAATTTGAATAATTTAATTTTTTTTAGACTCAATTCTTGGGTTGGGTTAGGTTATTAGTTTTTACACATTTTTGTTTTTAATAAAAGTAAAATATTAGTTTCAAAACATCTAATTATTTGTTTTAAAAATTTTAATTAAAATTTACAGCTTAGTTTGAATATACATTTTGAAAAATTAGGTTATAAAATAAATAGTTAAAAATTATTATAGTGATTAGAGAATATTAAAAAAAAATTATGAAATTGAATAAAAATAAAATATATATATATATATATATATATATATATATATAGCCCTATCGTAATAAAAAAATTTATCACTTAAAATTAACATAAAATTCAAATGGATCCGTTCAACCTAATTTTATTTTAGAGTAACTCGAACCAACTTAACTTATAAAATTTTCATTTATTTAAACCTAATCCAATAGAATTAGAGTTGGACTCCTGATCTTATTTTTTTAAGCCCCTAATTATATATATATATATATATATTTTTTTTTTTTTAATTTATAGTTTTAAAATATTTATTTTGGTATCCGTCCATTTTTATTATTCTAGTCCATATACTTTTCTGAAGGTTATTTTAGTCTAGTTAATTTAAAAAAATTACCATATTAATCAAATTTGAACATATATTTTATTTGCAATATAATAAAAACTTTTTAATATAAATTTAGTGAATAAAATGTTATTTTAATATTCGAATGAAAAAAATGAAAATGAAATAAAGCGGTAACTTTTAAAAGTGAAGGAACAAAAAGATATGCTTCATAAATTATAAGGATTTAAACGAATTAAGGAATATGGACCAAAATATATATTACACGTTTTTTTAAGGTGGTGTGAAAAAAAAAATATATATTATATTTCACACAAAAATGTTTGAAATAAAGAGAAAAACTTTTAGAATATCATGTAAAATGGCATATTATAGGTTGTGAAAATGCTTTTTTTTTTTTAATTAAATATAAATTAATAAAAATAACAGAACTTTCAAAATTTTTAATAATATTTTAAACTTTTTAAAAAATACTCTTAAAACTTTAAAAGATATTGAAAAATATTATAACGATTTGTTTTAGATAAAAAAAAAAAACTAAAAAATAACTTAAACTTTCAAAAGTTTCGTTAATTTCATCCATATAAACTTTAATGACCATTTTGTTATTCTGCAAAAATAAATTTCAGTCATTTTGATTTTTACAATTTTAAAATATTTATTTTTGTTTTTGTATATTAATTTTTTTTTTTTGCATTTTAGTCTATATATTTTCATAATATCTAATTTTCTTTTTAAATGACCATCGAGTTTATTTATCAAATTTGGATATAAATTTTATATCCAATAGAAACTTTTTTATATAAATTTATGCATTTTGAATAGAAATTTCATCTTAAAATTCGAGTGAAAAAGAATGAAAAGGATGGGACGATGGTACACGAGAACAAATGCTTCAAAAAATAAAAAGATGAACAAGAGTAGAAGGAATAAAAAAAAATTAAAGTAGAAAAATAAATAATAATAAAAATCATTATGTTTATATATTAATAGTAAGAATATTATTTTTTTTAATTTTAAATTTTAAAAAAATTGTTATTATTATTATTATTATTATTATTTTCTGTGAGATTAAATGGATATTTCTATTCAATAAATAATAATTTTTCTTCTCAATAAATAGAGGAAGTGAGGAGATAAAATATATGAACAAAAAACTTGTTCTTCTTCTCTCTCGTCCTCAACCATGGCCGCTAAACAAGCAATCAAATATTTTGTGGTATTTTACTTTAATCGTCTCTTTCTCTCTAGTAGATTATGAATAAGAACTGATTTGCTTTGTAATTAAATAGGTTGATGCGTTCACTGATTCCCCTTTTAAGGGAAATCCAGCGGTTGTTTGTATATTAGAGGAGGAAAAAGAAGATGAATGGATGCAGGCTTTGGCTGCTGAGTTTAATATCTCAATAACGTGTTATTTGATTCGCATAAACGAGAAAGAACAAACCAATGATTCGCTGAAGCCTTCTTCTATGTTTAGCCTCAGATGGTTCTCTCCGGTCACTGAGGTTTTCCTTTTCCCCCCTTTCATTTCACTATCAACTATTTTGAACGTAATGCCCTGAGTACTGATTACACAAGTTTTTCCAGATTGAGATGTGTGGTCATGCAACACTAGCGGCAGCACACGCACTCTTCTCATATGGTTTAGTAAATTCAGACACTTTTGAGTTTTCAACGCTTTCAGGAAATCTAACCATTAAAAGGGTTCCAGAGGTCAAGCCACTTCGAGTTCCAAACGTTCATAACAGTGAAGCACAAGAAAATTACCTTATTGAATTCAAATTTCCAACTATTCCGTTCATCGAAGTCGATTCTGCTGATACTTCTATAATCTCCAAAACATTGAATGTTGATTCTATGATCGACATAAAGATGGTTGTCTCAAAGAATTTCGATAATTTCTTGGTAAAGCACTTCATATTGCTCGTCCCCATCTGGATATCTACTTCATAATACAACAAGAACAATCACTACTTATACAATATTGTGCAGGTTGTTCTTCCTTCAGCAAAAGACGTTATAGATTTTGAACCAAATTTTGATGAGATAAAGAAGTGTCCCGGAAGTGGAATAATCATAACTGGAGCACCCTCTCCCTCGGCCGAGTCAAAATTTGATTTTTATACACGTATGTTCTGCCCAAAATCTGGGATCAATGAGGTATTAACTCTTCAAATACCTCTTTAAATTATGGTGTCTGTTGAGAATTGTTGGGAGGGAGTCCCACGTTGACTAACTTAGGAAATGATCATGGGTTTATAAGTAAGGAATACATCTCCATTCGTACGAAGCTTTTTGAGAAAGCCCAAAAGCAAAACTATGAGAGCTTATGCTCAAAATAGACAATATCATACCATTGTGGAGGGTCGGGATTCCTAACAATACCTCAAGACACCTCAAAAGCTACCGCGTTCTTACATACCATGTGTTGCATGTCCAGGAAGGTGTATGTGGTAGGGCTCATTGTGCTTTGGCAGTCTATTGGGCAAAAAAGTTGGGAAAGTCTGATTTTGTGGCTTATATGGTACTCTCTCTCTTTCCTCTCTCTTCTCTCTCTCTAGCTAGTTCTGTTAACTTTTCTTTTGTTCTTTCTTTTTGGTTAGGCATCACCTAGAAGTGGAATACTGAACGTCCATCTAGACGAGCAGAAAGAGAACGTTGTGCTGCGAGGGAAAGCTATTACTATCACGGAAGGCGTTGTTTTAGTTTAAAACTTTGGTGTTAGGCACCATTGTTCTATATGTTCTTTCTATGAAGAACGTCAAACTCTAAATAAATATTCTCGTGCACCATTCTACTCTTTCTAGCCTTCGAATATGGGTGCTTTAAAAACTATTTAACTTGCTATAGACTAGAATAACGATGATTTTCCGTCCAATTCAAAGTAAGTTAAATGGATATCTCTACATGCAACATAGTTCATGAATGATAGAACCTATAAGAAAAATGAATTTAATTGAACTCGATAGAATGTAACGAACCGAACCGAACCTAATTTTATGAGTTAGTTTAGATTGGATTCACAGCCTAGCAAAAGTTAGTTTGAGTTATAAAAATTTACGACCCAAACGATTAGAATGGGTTCAAAATATCAGAGTGAAGAACTCTTGTAACTTCATTCCATCCATTCCCGAACTAGAAACTCTACTGCTCCGACCTGCTTTATTAGTTAAAAGTAGCACAGGCATCAAAATGTTAATAACAGGAACAAGCCCAGCCAAACAGCTAAAGTTTGTATTAGGAAACTAAAGCAACCATAATCTTGAAAGATAAACAGAGTAGTTAACCAAAAAATAGAATGAGTAACGCTCCAAGTTAAAAGAGAACAAGAGATCGTTTCTATATATATACTACTATAAGTTACTTGATCAAAATTTCTTCTGGAGTTCTTCATTCAGAAAGGTTATCAGCCCTCGTCGATTCCATAACCAGGCATCATTCAAATTTGAGTTCTTTCCTCGTCGGTAGAATCCCGGAAGGGAATTTCTTTTTCAAACTATCGAACCAAATTGTCGGGCCGATGAATCAGACGAACTTGGTAAGTAGGATTCAAGATGAATGTAAAACAGCACTCTGAACTAAGAAAGAGTCCATTTGCAGTGTTAAGATTACTAATATAACATCTCATTCATGTTGGCTTCAGACATCTTTTCTAAGTCTTCTTGGGACAACAAGGTCTTTCTACCACTGCTCCCTGCCTTATCATAGGGTTGTGCCATCTTCCTAAGGAACTGCACCCACAGATTTTGTTTCGATTCGATTATTTTTTCGGTAACGTAGAAACTGAAAATGCTCAGACATTCTTAATCATTTGGAAGTTAAGATCTTATAGAAGATGCATTTAAGATAATTAACCCAAACTTTGCTTCCAACTGCGAACTCAAAATGCCAAAAATTTGGCAACTTCAAATTATTCAGCATTCTTAGAACACGAATGAATTGATTTGAATGCCAAACATTTGTAGAGGTGTATGATAGAAAATTTGTCAATATCTAGGACAAGGACGGTAACGAATTACGAACCTCCCGTGCTATGTGCAGTGCCATGTCTGTGCTCAAATTCAAGTGCGCATCACGTAAATGTGACAATATCCATCCAGGCAACTTAGAGCGCTTGTCATGACGGCTATACCTGCACAAAGGTAAACAAAAGATAAAATCTTGCAAAGACTAAAAAAATTCATAGTTCCAAGACATTCTTTTTCAATATGTTTTGTACTAATAAATTGCAAACATCATGGTATTTTTTAAACACATTCCAAATCCACGTGGTTTACAATTATCTTAAAAATCGATGATTGTTTCTTCAGCATTCTGTATAATTATTTTATTTATAAATCATCATTATTGATAGCTTTATTTATTCATGTACCAACCTCATTCATATGATATCCTATATTGCACTTTAACTCACGTGGTTTACAACTTGGAAAGTTGAAAAGGTGCTGTACAGTTGAATTAGTATGAACAAACTCATACATCTAATTAAGATCCATGCGAACCAATGAATCAGTAACTTGTGATTTGTGAACCCTTGGAGCAATAACTGAAAATATGTTCTGTAAACGAGGAATTAATTGAACTAGCTATGAAGTAAAAATCAAACCTTTTATCAGCAAATATCATCATCCCGTAGTCAGCCTTCGACCGGATAACTCGACCAACACATTGTGCAGCTTGTCTCTGCTCAAATTGTCAGAACCAATTATTTCCATCATACACCAAAAAGAGCTTCAACGGATAGTTAGAAGAGTAAGTTTACCATACCAAAGCATCAAAAGTTAAAAAATCCCCTTCCTTGATTTGAAATGTCTCGCGTAAATACTCCAGCCGAGCAAGCAAAATTCTGAAAACAAAATCATTATATACAACAGTAAAAAACAACCAAGTCTAACACAAAAAGGACCACACCATTATGGACAGCCTATGCACCCAAAAAGAAAGGAATACACTCAATTTTCAATTAAAAAAATTTCATCTGTTCTTGTGAGGATAAAAAAACCCCATGGTTTTGATAAGTCTAAATTTAGAAACAGAAAAATGCTTTACATTGATTAATCATATTTTTGCCCCACAAGCTTCTCATTAGAAAGTCACAAGATGAAACTCACTTGCTTAATGTGTACTGGAAAGGAACACCAAACATTATCACCAATCGTCCATAATGTCGATCAAAATCTATACCTTCGGCAACCTTCCCCCTGCATAAACATAGATCAATTCCAAATTACATTTGATCCCTCCTCGTAATCTCCATCTCTATGAAGTTATTTAAAAGCTTTTTTCCCGAAGGAATACAATAATTTTAGAGATGGTATGAAATCAACAAAAGGAGAGGATAGTCTCCCAAGCAAGAAAGATTACAAACAATTATTCCATTTGGTACAAAGATCACATAAACCATAGATATCAAGTGGAAAAGAAATTTGCACGAAGAAAGGCCAACAAAAATTACATCAAATATCTATGGGTTTTTTTTTTTTATACCATTGAAGAATCTATTGTGTTATTTTATATTAACCAAAACTCCAAAAAAAAAAAATATCTAACAATTGTAGCCGGAACATCTTCATTTCTTTTTGAAACGGTGTCCAAGCAAAATGCTATCAAAAAGTTATATTGACAATGAAGAAAATAAATCATCATTGTCTACACAGAGCCTCTATTTAGCTATCTCTTCTCGATTCCCTTTCTTCTCCCAGCTTATGAAATATTATGAAATGTTTTGTAGAGGGCTCAAAGATTTGTTTTTGAGAGGAATGTGGGGGTGGGGGTTCTCCCCTCTGTGCTTTGTTTCCACGTCTATACCACCTTTCAGATATGAAGTAACATTTGGTGACTTCTCCTGTCTTCATCAAATTCCTCCTTTTCACTTTCCTTAGGCTTTTGTCATCCTCTTTTCGATAGAGAGAGAACAAAAGCAATGGCCTTTTTTTCTATCCTTTGTGACCTATATGTGTGCGTTTGGGGAAGGACTTTAGAGTTTGGACTCCTAATCATTTTGGGGACTTCTTATGCCATTTGTTCTTTAACACTTTATGCAACTCCTCTCCCTCATATTGCCTTGGCTTTCTCCTCTCTTTGGAAGATTAAAATCCGCAAGGTCAAATTCACTACATATCAGGTTTTACATAGGAAAGTCAATACCTTGGACCGAACTCCCTTCAAGGGCTTTCCCTCAAGGTTTTAAAACACGTCTACTAGGGAGAGGTTTCCAAACCTTTAGAAGAAATGCTTTGTTCCCCTATCCAACCGACGTGGGATCTCACCATTATACTTGTACGAAAGGGATAAGACAACCCCTTTTGAACCACACTATTCTGGTGACTAAAAAACAAAAGGAAAAAATAGGGGGAGCATTGACAGAGGAATAGGATACCTGGCTACGGAAAAAAATACAGCACCTCTCCCACAATCACAAGCCTTGCGGTAATTGTCAAGAGCCAGGGTAGTCTCCACCACATCTTGGGTCTCAATGAACACAAGTTTATGCTGCATTATTTCCTGAGGAAATGAGTTCAACCATTTAGTTACGATCAGGGTGGATCATGTTAAGACTAATTCCCACTAAAAAGCTGTTACCAAGCCAAACATGAGTAATCGTCACCTTTAGTATGCCAGTTTCATTCCAACTATTTACAATCCCATCCATATATGAGTAACTGACGAAGAAACATACTATCCCATCAGGAACTGCTGAAACCATCTCGAGCAAGAGCCTACCGTAATTCCTTACCACACCAAGATCGCTTCTCATATCAAATTTAGTACTTACTGGAAGCTGGTCGCTATAGGCAACAAAACAAACTATGTTCAGTACATAAGATCTTACGTTTTACTAAAAAGAATAATAAGTAAACTTTAATAATAATATATAGAACAAATGGGTAATGTATTTCAACAAAACCACACACCTGCCACGAGTGAGAACCATTGGGCATATGCAGTCTCTGGTCAGGGACATTGTAAAACTTCTGCTAACAACAGGATTAAAATTGAGCAAACGAGGGTAGAGATCAATTGGGCTCAGAGTACCAGATGTAATCACAACTGATTGAAATCGTTCAAACACAGGCTTAATAGCAAGTGAGGCATCATGACAGCTAAGCTGAGGAGAAAATAAGGAATATTTAATAAATAATTTAGTTTAAACAATGGACATAATTACTGAAAAAAAACTATAAAGTTCAATTTTAGATTTCATTCAATGGCAACATGCACGAGCTAGGGGCTATGCAACTAGAGAACAAAGATAGATGCTTACTTCTTTAGGATTTCTTTTTACTTTTTTTCTTTATTTTGGATAGGAAACAATTTCATTGATTAAATAGAAGGTGCAAAAGGAGAGCTCATCCTTGGAGATTACAAAAAAACTTCTCCAACTCGATAAAAGTGGAAGAAAAAAAAAGGAGAAGACTCGAGCAATTCCCCCGAGGATCGTTCCTTGTTTTGAAAGATTCTATGATTTTCTTTTCCCTCTCTTTTTTTATTTTTTATTAGTACTTCTGGAAAGTCTCGATATTGAAATAGGAGAAGAAGAGAGAGCATCCAGCCCAGAGAAAAAGAGTTGCAAAAGTTGTGTGTATTCTCCTAATATACGAAGCATCCACCTCTCCATTAAGATCAGAACAGTATTTAGAGACAAAAATCATGTACCAATCTGTGAAGGGGTCCAACTTAAACACCTCTCCACCATCAAGGGATCATCTAAACTTAAGATCAAAACTTTTAGCATCCAAATTCCATACTACAAAAGGTATTCAAGAAGTACACACACACACACATATATATATATATGAGAATTAAGGCAGATATAAACTAACCTGCAGTACAGGGTCAGGAATATGCGGCATTCTCTCATCAACAGGCTCAATTATAATTGAGAAACCTCGTGCATATGTCCCAACGAGTGTTGCAAAGTCACATATGGTCTGTACGTGCAAAAACTCATCAGTGTCGGTAATTTCAAGTGTCAGCATGAGGGAGTAGAGACGATCATAACAAAACTTCAGGGTTTTTTGGTCAATTCCAGCCTGAGAACCAATAGAGCTAACAAAAGTTACAAGCCCTTCCTTCTCAACATTTTCAGTGTCCAAACGTCCTTCAAGATACTGAACCAATCTCCGCAACACATGTATAAAGTGTTCAGCTCGCCGTATATTTCCTGGCACAGCCTCCTTCAAAATATCATCTGGAAGAGCAGGGTTAGAGAGCCACGTATCCGAAACTGCATGACAAAATTAAAGAAAGTTAGGATATTATCCCAGGAAACGATCATCCAAAAAAAAAATCATGAAATCTTGTTACACAAATGCAATAATGTAAAACATACTAGGTAGGTTTCCTCTTTGTGCCAAACCATCTACCAGCCTGTTATATTCCGCACGCAGTCTACCTGCATCAGTTTCCTTAAACCTTCCTACCATATCAAGGAAAATACTGATTAAATTTCAATTCAAAAAGTAAAAGAAACACCTAAACACCCAGACATTAATTTCTCAATAAGAACACTAAAAACAAATGAACCATGGCCTTTCTAGATATGGCATGAGATTAAGAGAAAGCAACTTAGCATCTGATTATACCTCTCAATCTCCTGACGCATCTTATTGAGATTTCTTCTGGCACCTTCAATAGTCTGCCTCCTCACACTAACACTAAGCGCTTCGATACACACGTTATCGATATTGTGCGCCTCATCAAACACTACAACAGATTCTCGCTGCATTTCCTTGGATATAATGCTAGCTACTTTGGGATCAAGCAAGTATTGATAACTATATACAACCACATTTGCAAACTGTACCATATGCCGTGCCAAGAAGTAAGGACACCAACCCTTCTTTGTCCCAAAAGCTCTCAGATCCTATAAATTCAGTGAGGAAATTGCATGAATTAACTACTCAAGGCATAAATGATTTCCATCTATAGAAATGAATATTAGAGGAATTTTGGCAATATAACCTAGTATATATAAATGATTTAAGAAACAATTCGTATTTACACTATAAAGGTAAAAGACTGCATAAGTGTTTTAATTACTTAGTATCTGCTACACAATTTAGGCCACCGTTGGTGATTAGGGAAAGAAAAAGATAGGGAATTCTAAATTTCGTGCAAGTCATAATCTCAATTCAACCAGTACCTGCAACGTATAAACCCCCGGCGGCAACACCGCACTGGAACCCGCCTTTTCATACTGCTCAAAGAATTCACAAGTGGGCACATTGGGATTCTCGGCCGCCATGGCCCTAACCCAACTCGCCGTCAGCTTGCGGCAACCAGCATCGACAGAATCCCGATTCTCTGAAGCCAAAACACTCGGATTGACACACAGATTCTTCCTGGAAGAAAGCCCCACAGCCAAGATCTGAGCGCGAGGGCCAACCTGCTGAACCTGGTAATCATGGAGCAATCTGAGCTCGGCGAGGGTCTTCTCCATTTCGTGGACAGTGCGAGTGCAGTAGATGAGCTTGACGGGGTTTTGGGGCTTGGAGAGGACGTAGCTAGTGATAAGGGAAAGGAGGGCAATGGTTTTTCCAGTGCCTGTGGGCATTTCGAGAAGACAATGGCCCTTGGCGTCGAGAGCTCGCTTCAGCTCAAGCATGTAAGCGTACTGCTCGGGGTAAATGTGATCGTAAGGGAAGTAGACTGTGACATCCTCTAATTGAAACTTCATGATGCTTGCTCCGCCAGTGACGAGATTAGACAGAGAGCCAGAGCCGCAGCGACGGCGACGGCGACGGCGACGGCGGCGGCAGAGAGATTTCAGAGGTCTGGCCGAGGGTGACTCGTTTTTACGCGAACAGAGACTTCAGCCCGCACTTCACAAAGCCTCCGTCTCTTTCCCCCGATTTTCCCTTTTGTTTTGTTTTTTCTTTTCCGTATTAATGCAAATAAGATTTAACCTATTTCTTTTAACTGAAAATAAAATCCAAATTATTTACCTTTAAGTTTAAAGGAATAAAAAATCAAATAAATTCGGGAATTTTAATTTCAATTTACGAATAAATTTTACTTTCTACTCTCTAAATAGACCTTCTTGTGATTTAAAAAACAAATAAATAAATAACTGTATAACATATAAACATATTATAAAAGATATTTCTAATATAAATTTAACCTTTAAGAAAAAAAAATCAGGTTAGAGTTTAACTTTTGTTAAAATTTGAGGTCGGAGTGATTTACTTTTAAGGCTAATTTTGTGTGTAACTGAATTTGATTTTGTTCTTTAGTTTTGACATTTTTAGTGCATTTTGAGAAATTTGTAGATGAAGTAGGTAAAAGTTGTAATGGATAATCTAACCATATATTTTTCGTTCAATTATTTTATCTCATTTTCTCACTTCAAATGTCTTATGTCTTTTGTTTAGTCACATAATATAATTCAACGGACTAAAAACATACCAGTTGAACTAGAGATGTCCATTTAAAGTGCAGGACGAGACCCACAAGAAATAGGGGAGGGAGTAAAGAAAGATTCCTCCCATTAGCTAAATGGAGTCGGTTACAAGGATTATATGCCTCGACTCATCTTCATCCCATCTCTGGTCCAAATCCGAAAGAAAAACATGGGACAATTTTTTTGGTAGAATAAATTGGAGGTGATGTAACCGATGAACTATGACCAAGTTAGACAAAGCACGGTTTGAGATTACAAAGCTTAGCATCTTTGGTAGTAAGAAGACTTAACTAAGATTCACCATTTTAATAGCTGAAGGACAATATAGAAGTTTACTTTAAATCGCCACCATTGAAATTATAGCTAAAAGGATGTAAATCCTAGTCCAGATCACCTGCTGCACATCGAAAGCTAAGATCTCGAGGGTCAAGGATTTTTGGCCTACAAAATACAATTAGAAGCAATTCATTTGCAAGTTTACAGGTTAGTGTTTACTTGTATTGTAACTTTGCCAGTCGGCACTTTCAATCTTCATCAGGTCTGTTGAATGCTATCCCCTTGATTGCATGTCGACATTGAAACCTGGAATGATGAATGAAGTATTGATATTGTTGCATAAAAGGATCAAAGCTCTTAATTTGGCACATACTTTCACCAAAACATGGTTTTTTTTCATTTTTAGTTTTAATGATCTCTAATGCCTTCTAAAGAAAAATATTAGTAAATGAGCATGGTTCTTAAAACTAAAAATGTCATCCAATGACTTGATATGAGTCTATGAGATTATATTGTTCTTAAACTAACTTTATTTCTTAACAATAGCACCCTCCTTCTGTTGATGTCTGCAAAGCTAATCACTCACAGACAACGCACCATTTTAAGACCTAACCTGACGTATTAAATGTCAATACTAATATATACTTAATCAATCATTTTTCTTGAACGATGAATGGAAATTTATTATAGACAACAAACTCTTTTTTTCATTTATCTCTACAATAGTGTGATATTGTCTACTTTGAGCATGAACTCTCATATTTTTGCTTTTGATTTCACTCAAGAGACTTCATATCAATAGAGAGAATGTAAGGGGCAATGCCCACCACTAGCAGATATTGTCCTCTTTGGACTTTCTCTTAAGGTTTTTAAAACGCGCCTGCTAGGGAGAGGTTTCCACACACTTATAAACAATGTTTCGTTCTCCTCCCCAATCGATGTGGGATCTCAGAGAGGATGTCCTTCACTTATATATCTATGATTTTTTTTTTTTTTTATCTAGCCAAGGTTAGACTTTGACCCATTACCAACACAATTCCATAATAATAACTGAATATTAAACATTCCATACCAGATTGAATCTTCTACTGAAGAGTTGGCCAAGTCATCAGAGTTTCCAACTGGAAATTCACGATCAGTACCAGGATCATTCATCTGGTGGATTTGGGCTTTGCATTTAAATCGTAGTTTGAAGGGCTTTATCTGCATCAAAGATCTTTGTTTTATACGATATCAAATTGATTAACAGATTCCAATGCACCAAGAAAGATGCACGCAATGGTGCTTCATAGCCTGGAAAATCGAGATGATCAACATCCTCTTATAACCTCAGATTATCCATTTGGATCAAACTGAAAGATCTAATACCAAATGATATTCATAAATGAAAAGTGATGTAGTATATTATACTAAAACAGTCAAATTCTCATGGAACTAGATAATCAAATATGATTGGGAGATTCAGGATACTGTAGGCAGTTGGCAAATAACTGTTTTTTTTCATAAATGGACATACTATATTCTTTTGTCAGAAAACTGGTTGGCATTCCAGTCCCTCAGCTAACTGACATTAAGAAGATTCTCTTTACCATTAATAATTGATTTAACCGGAAACAAGATAAAGCACTCTTCAATAAAAGAGAGATAGATCACAGAACCTCCAAGATGATCTCATTAATATCCTCATATGAAAATAAAAGCAAAAACGTCCAACGGTTACCTTTTTGCTATACCGGAATTCACGTTTTGGAATGAAGTGCAAGGGCAGATTGATAGAGGAAGGGGCCTTCACCAATAGAAACAACTTAGTAGGGCCTAGAAGAATATGTTATCATTTCTTAATGAGAAAATTTGAAGGATGAGAATTCTTCTCCCAACTTGATCAATTTGCTTTAATGTGCACAACTGTGTACCTGGATATGAGGCAGACCCAGCATCCTTTGAGATTAATGTTCGAATAGCCTGCTATTAACAACAAAACTTGAATCAAATACTGAAAAAATTTAGGAAAAGTACTAGAATTCACACGCACCTTTCTTGAAAGAACTTCTGCTGCTTTGTGCTTGACGAAGTAATCTGCACCTCTTACCACAACATTTTTATGTGAAAAGCACAGTTCATAAACATATTGCGGCCGCAGTGGGGTTGCTCCAAGAATTAATAGTACTTCCTGGACGTTAGGAGTCTCACTAATCAACGATTTGATGGCAGCTTGAAACCCAGAGACTGAATTCATTAACTTCTCCATTCTCTTAATTCCCTGTCTGACCTCCCTCATTCTGCCAGTATGCTTTCTTCGTGACGATGCTTTTAGTTCATTCTGTGCCAATTCACTTCCCTAAAAATAACCGTTCTTATGATCCTCAGATTGATGCAAAAAAGTGTAAAGGAAACTACCCTTTCTCAGCTAACATACCAGCTCTTTGTATTCTTCATGCAAGGTGTCAAATTCAATGCTCATGTCCTGTAGGATTCTGCACATAAGCCACCAGACATCAGTGCTTATGGTACAAGCACACCAAATAGATATCTCATACAATGTTAAATCCTTGTAAATCATATAATTCTAGTTTATAGCAAAATGGAGGAGGAGCCAGAGTAGGGGATGTATAAAATTTATGAACTTTTGGCTTCCTAGATATAAGTGATCTACTGAAGATTGAACCAGAAAACCAATGTCTATTGAAACTGAAAAGAGAAGTTTCTAACTCTGTGTACATGTACATTTAAAATGTAGATTACATTTTATTTCAAAGACTAAAAGGTGTTCTCGCATACTGATTTTCAGTCTCAAAATAACAAAAGCTACGTGTCTAACACGACTCTCCACAATGGTATGATATTGTCCACTTGAGCCTAAGCTCTCATGGCTTTCCTTTGGGCTTCCCCAAAAGGCCTCAGCCAAATAGAGAGAGTATTCTTTGATTATAAACCCATGATCATTCCCTAAATTAGCCGATGTGGGACTTTCATCATTCAACACTACGTATGTTTGTTTCTTTAATGGGTGATCCTTTTCTCCACTGTTAAGGAGCATCATTCGTAGCGATTATTTTCTGTTCCGTTGGGCTGTTTCTGTTTAGTTAATTAGCTTCTGTTCATCTGGTTTGTTGTTGTAGTTACTTATGCTTGAACTAATCAGTCTTGTAATTAACAGTTGGCCTCTACATAAAGTCACTGACACAGTATTTTCAATACAAAAGAAAATATTTTAATTCTTTTAAAGCTTTCTCCTAGAGTTCTTTCTCAAGAACATATCATCCGCAATATTTACTTTATAAAGGTGTTCTTGCAAGGGCTTTTTGTAATACTAGGAAAGAAACAATAAAAAAACATTGCATTACAGGCCATACGACACATGCAAAAATCATAGAAGAGACACAAAACAGATAAAAAGAAGAACAAATTAAGCAATGTTAGGCAAAATAAATGTTCTGTTAGCCGACAACATTCATTCTTCTATTCATCGTTTTTTGGGCACCGAGATTTGAACCTCGACCTGAAGGACACGTTAGCATTTTTCTATTCACGATTCCATCCGAAACACATTTTTAAACGATCATCTCAGCAATTTACAAATCCTAAAACGAATCACTAATATTATATGACATTTAGAATAGATACAGGTTGAAAATTTCAACATACCAAAAATGAGCATTTAAATTTCCCAAATCTTACAGAGCGAAAGCCTCAGTAAATTTCGAATCGAACAAATCTCATTGCTCCTAGAATCCTTAATTTTCCTCCCCCAAACTCACAAGGCACAATTTCAAACAGAGTGACTGAGGAAATCAAGTCCAACCACGTGCATAAATCAGGCAGCAACTACAATCGACTCAAAACTTAACAAACTAAAAGTGTCGATCATAGTCATAATCGCCAAGGTTGAACCAAACGTAACATCGATCACACATTATCCATCGGGAATCGAACCTGAATGGATTTTGCCCCCGTTTTCCAGCAGTTTCGAAGTTAACAAACGGAAAATACGTTGGAATTGGAAGGAGTAACTTACGAAGGGACTTGTTGGTGCATATACAAGACGAAGGCGGAGACATCGTTGATGATATTAAACAGTATGGAGCTGTCGAAGTAATCGGCGGAGGATTCGATCTCCGTATACTCCATCTCTGAGGTACCTTCTCCCTCCATTCCGGCGAGAGAGAGAGAGAGGGAAAAGCTGTTTTGCGAGGGATGTGTTTGTATATTTGAATTGAAAAATGGGACGGGAAAAAGGGAGTAGAGGGAGGGAACATGATACTACGACACCGTTTTATACGTATATGTTTTTTAAAATAAAAATTATAAAAACTATTTTTTTTATTTTTTCATCTTGAATTTCTTTCATTTAATATTGTGAAATCGAACTACACTAAAAATAATTAAAATAATTAAAAATATATATTTAGTGAGTAATTAAAGTTTTTTTTTTTTATCAGTTATTAAAAGAAATTACATTTCAAGATATTTTAATTAATAATAATTATTCTATGTAGGTTGAAGTATATGTTTGTACTAGATAGAAACAATATAATATAACAATAATGTAGAGTTATATTTCCTTAAATTATAATATATATTGATATCATAAATAAAATTATTAATCAATTAATTCATAATAAAATTAGTTAACTAATTCAATTAAATAATTTAATAAAATGGTAAAATGTTTAGTTTTTTTTGTCATTAACACCGATTTTCAATTCGCTTCTCTCCCGAGATTGTTATACCACTCGTAGACATGTCGACCAATTTTTTAAAATTTAAAACCAGTTTGTTTCTATTTCTAGATAATTCTAATTATCTTCAACTTGAATTATCTTGAGTATGAATATTCATCGTCTCTAGTATTCATATTTGTGAGTTCAAGCTCAATCACGACAAAATAATAAGCAATCGAAATTTTTTTTTTCTTCTAAAACAAACATCTAAAAGTCGACAGAGACTGCATATACATAACATTTGAAAAGAAAAATCGTCGATTTGAACATAGTTCAATGCATAAATTACCGAATAATTATCTTAAAAGTCGATTGTTCGATTTTTACACATCCAATTGGTGAACTAAAAAAAGAAATTAAAACGATAAAAAAAAAATAAAGTGATAAAACGATATTTGATTCGTCGTAAAACTTTTACGAACACTGTAATATGACATTATTGAAATGTACAAATATGTGAGTAATTTGGATATTAATAGGTCCATTCTTTTGGAAGGAATATCTCTTGGGATGAATGGGCTTGATTTCGGGACACGAAGGAGCACTTTACATCTTTGCCCTTCTTATTTTTTACCATCGAGTTGCATTCTCTACCATTTTGATTAATTTTGGGATCTGTAATAAGTCATACCAAATTATTTTTTTGTTAATAAAATATTTTAGAATAACAATATTTAAATTAATTAAAAAAATACTCTCAAAATTTCAACATTATCTCTAAAATATTACTAAATTTTTAATGATACCAAAAATACCCTTCTTACTACTAAGGTTGAATAGAAACCGTTAATATTTTATTTAAAAAACATTCTTAAACTTTTAAAATTGTTTTAAACGTACCATCTATGTAATAGGAATTTAGAAAATACATGAGCATACCTTTGCGGGGGGAAATTTGCAGTCCTAGTGCTTGCACATCGAGTTTAAGAGCTTGAACAACACGAGCAGGGACTAGAACCATGGAACAAGCTGCAAATAATATTGCCATTTTCAGTCTAAAATTATGAATCTTATTATTTGTCTTTATACAATACGTCATAAAGTTTAAACAAATAATTATCTGATTAATTTATAACAAAAATTTTGTATTAGATTTTACCTACTAAAAAAAGATGCAACATAATACACTTGGGAAAAATAAATTAATTAAACATTTAGAAAATGTCAACGTTTTAAAAATAAAAAACACAACACACTTCCAAAAATGAATAAATTAAACGATTAGAAAATATTTAAATTTATGTTGTAATTTATTGATAAATTAACAAAAATATCTCGAAATTTTTTAGATTCTCTAAAAAAAAAATACATATAAACTTTCAAAATTTCAACCATATCTTTGAACTTAAAAAAAATTAAAAAATATATATAAAGAATTACACTTTCTTTAAAAACTTTAAAAATACCTTTAAATTAAAAAAAAAATACTCATACAATACTATATTTAAAAAATACCCACAAACTTTTAAAATTATTATTAACTCTCTCTACATTTATTAAAAAATATTAATTTTTTTAAAGTTCAATAGTAGAATATTTTTAAATTTTTTAAAAAATGACGTTTTTTAAGTTTTAAACAAAATTAATGGTATTTTCTAAATAGTTTTAAAAGTTAAAAAGAGTATTTTTAAAATCATATTAAGTATTTTTTTTACATTTATTATTATTATTATTATTATTTTAATTTAAGGGTATTTTGGAATTTTATCTAAATCCTTCAAAGGTATTTTAATTAATTTAATCCCTAACAAAACCTATTTTAAAAGCAACTTTCTAAACATGTCCTAAATCCTAAATCTATAAAATACATTAATATGACCTTATATAGTAAGAGTTTGTTGACATATATATAACACAAAATCATTTTTATGGTAACTATTATTTCCACTCCTAATTACTTTAGTTTCGTAAACAATCTGTATTATATCATCATTTAATATTTATTTAGTATATATTCTTATTTAATACGATAGCAAACTAATAGTGAATTTGAGACTGTATTAGATAAACACAAAGGATTATCTCAAAAGTAGTTGATAATGACAACAAAAGAACAAGAATAATTCAAATAATACTCAATTTAGATCGAATATCAGTCAAATTTAGTAGTTCAGTACCTAATATCAGTCAAATTTCATAGTTCAATGTACTGGATAATCACACAAATATAAGAGAGTAACATAAAATTTATTAGATAAACATAAAATTTTGTTTGGTATATTATCGTGGAAGCCCAATTTTAAGACCAAATATCTAAATATTTATAAGGATTCATAATCAATTGAGAATTAGAGGTTCTAAGATGACATTCAAAGAATATATATTATATTTACAATTAGTTGATTTTCATTTGATTATGACATGTAGTTCCCAGAATCTCATTTTTAATTCAATATGAACAATAATATTCTAGTTTGATTAATTAAAACGAGGAATGAAGAGGCAAATTCCTTTCTCTCTCTGTTTCTTGTTCCTCGTTTTTCCATTAATTGATTGAAAACAGAGAGAGAGAAGCAGAAACGGGTACGCACGAATACAGAATTCTTCCTTGTTTTTGTTTTTTCATTTTTAAATATCTCATTGGAATCATTATTGATTAATTAAAAGATTAATCGGAATCGTACCTGGCTTCTTGTTTGGTTGGTAATTGGTGCCGCCCGTTCCTCGAGGAAGAAAAACGCCGGTGCCTCCTAATTGCCGCCCGCAATCGAGGAAGATTGCTTGCATTCCATGTCCTCCAGCCGTCCAATTCGCCGCGGAAACCGCTGGTTTTTGCCTCTGGTGCGGCAGAGAAGAGACATTACTGAACTTCGATTTCTGATTCTAATTCAATTTCACCGAATCAAAAACAACAAAATCAAGAACACAGTCGAAAACCTAGTGCGTGAAGAAATTAAAATCGCGATCAAACTGTAACAGTACCGTACCGATGAAAGAGCGAAATCAGAAGACGACAACAGAGGACGATCGTGGCGCCGTTGCCGCTGGAGGAAGTACGGTTGTTGTTTGTGGTGGTGTTGCCTCATATACACCTGATGATCATACAAAAGAAGCGGCAAAGAAAAATTAACACGGAACTTAAAAAACTTTTCTCGGAAAATTTTGTTTTCCTGAGAAACAAACAGAAAACAGAACTGAAAAAGAAAATTAATCGAGTAATTAAGAGAAGTAGAAGTAGAGAAAAACCTTGATATCGCAAGCCTCGTCAAGAACTTGACTAGGAAGCCATGGCAATGCTTCTTCTACACGAAGTTCCTCTGCAGCCATGGAAGTGAAGTTTTTGTTTCTCTCTCTAGATTCAGAGACTTGACGAGAGAGAGAGAGAGAGAGTTGAGCTCCAATGTCTAACCTGTAACTCAACTAAATATATAGTTACGCGGAGAGGGAGGAGGGAGATTAAAGGAATAAAATAAATTAATTAAGCTCCCAAAAATCATATTTCATATTTTTATTTACATAAAACCGTTACTTTTTTTCCACATTCAAACGCCGTCGTTTTTATTTCCTTTTTTGTTTTTAAACACGAGAGAAGTTTCACCTTGATTTGTGCACGTTTCCACACGTGTGCCTGTTAAATTACAAATTTAACCCTATAATTTTTTAAATTATATTAATATTTTATATAAATTCAATAATTAGAAATCAAAATATATTTCTTCTAAAATTCGAAAATTGGTAATTAATGACTTATTAACCATACTTTAAACTTTTCGTACTCATTATCTCAAATCAATAATTGTATAAATAAAAAAATTACAACTGATATCAATTATTATTGAGTTATGTTCATGTCGACACTTTAATTAATCACGTCCGAATTGGATAAATAAACCATTATAACGACCAAATTTAAAATATGAGGCACGAGAATTTAAACGTTCGATATTAATAAAATCAATACATGTCAATTACCGATAAGAAGGGTAGATGATAACCGAGAAATAAAAGAAAGGGCAAAATTGGAATTTAGAGAAAGAAGTAAGTAGAGGGAGTTGGGTTGGGCTAACCAACTCGGCATTGGCTTCACTTCCAAATATTTTACTATTTATTTTTCTTTCCAATTTAATTTAAATTTATGAAGAAGTCTTTTTTTCTAACCAACCAACCAAAATTTTAACTTTTTTCCCATATGTAAATGTAACGTAAATAAAATATATTTTAAATAAAAAATTTGAGTTTAAATTTCGAATTCTCAATTTAATATATATTATTTTTAACTTTATCATTATATTTCATTATAAAATATAAAAATAATAATAAGACTGAGATTTTAAATCTAAAATTAAGCATAATTTAATAATTAAATCCGGAATTATTTTATAGATTTTGAAGAATTAAATCACAAAAATTATTAAATTAAAACATTGGGTTATTTTAAATTATATTATTTTCTTAATTCTTAGCTATTGGTAAGCTAATATGTTTGTCTTGGTATCAAACCACACGTGGCAACTAGTAGTAGTTATAGGTTACCTAGATTGGGTTAGAGGATTAAGCATAAAGCTAAGTATATGGTAGAGTGGATTTGTTTGTTTGTTTGTTTTTTTTTTTTTTTTTTTTTTTTTTTTTTTTTTTTTTATTGCAAATTCAAAAGAAAAAAAAAACTAAATTACAAATTTTGTTTTTAAATTTACATTTTATTTTAGGATAATAGCTTAAATCCTGTCTTAGTTTGACTTTTGACATTTTTTTATACGTTTTTGTGTTTATGTTTTGAAAATTTGAGAAATTCTTAAATTGAGTTGACTTTATGAAATTAAGTTATTTGATTAAAGAATATACTTTGGACAAAAAAAAAAAAAAAATATATATAATAATAAAATAAAGCTAAAATTAGGTTGATGTTATGTTAGTTGAGGTTTGAGCTCAAAATTATTAAACCAAACCAAATAAAATTGGATTAGGTCAACCCTTTTAACAAATGGGATTGTCCATTTCTCCAAAAAGAAGGAAAAAAAGAACAAAAATTTTTGGAGTTCAAATAGTAGGTTCAAAGTGGATAAGAGGAACTAAAACTTAATTTTATTGGGTTAGATGAGTATGATTTAAAAAGAAAAAAATAATATGGAAATATCGATAATATTTGCAATATTTTTTTTTCTGTCGTAATTTAAAATATATTTTATGTCTTTAAAATTTTTGTTTTAACCCTTACTTTGATGCGCTTTTTTACCTTTGAATTATGTATATATTGATTGTTATCCATGTTGAAAACAAGGTCAATTCTAGTTACAATAATATTAAAAGAGTAAAATAATTGATATCTATAAGGTAATAGAAAATTGTTATAGAGCGGTATAATGAGCTTAATTAACTAAACAATTAATTAATTTTCATTTATTAACTTAATGTCCCTCCACGGTAAAGTTGCACCTCTTTCGCTAACTTTTGATTATATTTCAGTTAAAAGTTTATCTTATCAACTTATACTTCAAACACCATTAATTATGTAATAGGTTTGACTTTTATGATCTAATTATAAATTAGCCTCCTTGCCTGATCTAATTACAAACCATATGAAATCATAATTACTCAATAAAAATTAACTCACATATGATCCTTTAGTAAGATATTTATCTTTTAAATTAATATTTACAATTTATAAAATTTACAATATATAAAATTCATGTATGGAATTATATAAAAAAACAAAGTGACCACTATTATCTATTTACCAAGTAGTAAAGATTTTTTTTTTTTTTTTTTTTTTTTTTTTTTTTGCACAATATTGAGAATTTTTCTTTTTTGTTAAAATACTACTTTGGCCATCGATTGAAGACTAATTCCAATTTAGCACATTGAAATTAAATAAATATATTTTCAAAATAGTAATAATAAAAGCAATTTTTTCATATAGTATTAAACCGTGAACATTTAAAAGTAAAGACACTTCAACCATACTTAGCATTATATTATTGTCAAGGTATTAGCGTGCTTCATCCACCGCTAAAACGAACCTTGCTTTCTAACAACCAAATGTTCTAACATCATAGTTATAAATTCATTCTCGCCATTTAACATAAAAAAATGGCATAGGTGACAAAGAGTTCAAAAAACGTGTAAATCAATTTATATTTCATCACATTTGTGTATTAAAATAAAAAAATGAACTTTTCTGAAATAGGAACTAAACAAACAAAACTGAATAAATATACCTCTAAATGCAAAACTTCTGTAGGCCAAGCATCAAAGTTAGTGTTGATAAAACATTGAGAGCATAAAAAATATAATGAACGGAAGAGCAAATGCAGACAATTCAAAACTCGAGATAAAACATGAGCAACCATCTTCATCTGGAAAATCTTTCAACAGCTAAATCTAAAACTTTAATGGCGCAAAACATAAGAAATTATATCTCATCAGCAAAATATAAGTCTCGAGTTAACAAAACAGGTAATTGATCAATCTAAGGGGCAACAACAATTCTGCCAGCAACTTGATCGAGATCTCGTCGCCCGCTTGAAGTAATTCTCCTTCCACTGCAAACCCAAAATGAAAAAGCACATCAACCAACATAATCAAATGAATAATCAGTTGCAATGGGAGGCAGCCTCAAAGTTGTTCGACATGAGCAGGCAATAAGACTTGAGGTCGTGTGAGGGGTAAGTCTCAAATGTAATTAAAAACATTATTAAAATCCTAAATTAGTTAATCAAATAAAATACAAGAACCTCCCTACTACAATTTGACCCTTAATCTTTAACATCACTTGCTATTATCAGAAGTAGGATTGACTTGTACTATAATTTATTTTCTTCAATGTTTCAAAGTCGTAGCAATAATTCAAATTGTCACAACTCAAACATTTGTATTTATAAATAATGAGGCAAATCAATATTATTTTTCTAATCATTGCGGAAGGCATAAATATTTTAAGCCTCAATGGGTTGTTTTACATAGCATAAGGCTTTTCTCTATGGAAGGCATGAGCCTGTTATGTTCAAAGAAGGCGTTCTCGAGGCTAAAAGTGAGTCTTGACTCAATGCAAGCCCCAATATTTATATAAAACATGGTCTATAAGAAGTTTGTACTCACCCCTTTGGGTCCACATCAACAATGTTCATCTCCTGCAACTGTTGTAGAATGTGCCGGGCGATGGCACCACTGCTTTCACAAAAGTGTGGAGGGCGACTTCCATTCCTCTTGCTTCCACCATAAATTCGCTTAAATGCCCCAACACCAAGACCTCCTCTCAAGTAGATCTTCCTTGCCATGGATGCTGAATGAGTTTGAAATAGTGTTCATAAGAATACCACAGATAGAACATGCATAACGGCCGCAATTAAATTACATTTTTATTTATTTATTTCATATAATTGGACATCAAAAAGAAGAAAAAGGGAAACTAACCAGCTCTCACGTAATACCAATCAGGATCATATGGGGCGAGTTCTTTGAATCTTGCAGTTTTCACTATATCTGTCCATGGCGGAAGTTCAACCTGCTCGGCAATGATTTACACAGAAATTAAGTTAAAATCACATATGTTATAGATCATAACTGGTTTATTAGCTACAAATTAGTTGCAGGTCATTAGAAAAGTCTACAGCCTAACATTTGCAACCACCATTCTTGATAGCGAAGGATATGTTCAAAAAAAAAAAAACCTACAATAGGGGCCAAAACAAGTAAATAAAATGGGAAAACAATGCAGAATCGAGCACACTCCACGAATGAACTAGAACCGTTGGAACTTCAAATTCAGTATTCGCTCTGTTTATCGACATCCTAAAAACTCCGTTGAACCGAAAATCAAGTTCTCTCAGCCACCAAAACAGAAAAGCCCGATTTGAGGAAACCAAATAGATACCTTTCCGGATCGCTTGAGATGAGCGGCATAGGCCTTGACAAACTCGTGAGGAGAGACATCCTTAACGGTCCTTGCAGTCGCCATGGCTGCGGAATTCAGCGAGCAAAGGCCGGCAAAAGCTCCGATTGCAGAACTAGGGTTTCCGCCTTTCTCAAACTCTAGGGTTTTCGTGGAGCGATAAGTGCCCTATATTTATATTCAGGAATTTGTGATATTTCAGTTGGGCCGTCTTCATTTTTTATAGTTTCCGTAATTACCCCTTCACACAAATATTTTAAAATATTAAATCGCTAACTTAGTACTATCTAGTTCTATTTTACATTTTTTTAAAATTTTAAATTTAATATATAAATTTTAATTTTAGTTTTAAAAATGTTAATACAAAATCCAATACTCTCAAAATGGACGCATTAAAAATAAAATGAATATTTGAAACTAATATTATCTTTTTAATTATATTTTTTTAGTTCATTAATTACGGAATGAAAATTTGAAAATCAAGTTTTAATATTCTTTGATGCGATTTTATCTCTATTAAATTATTTAATCTAAAATCACTTATGACAATAAAACCAAATATGTAAATGCTTAGGCGAAAATTAATTTTAATAAACTAACTTATTAATAAATTATTTTTTCTAAGATCGTCCAATTTAACACGTTGTATTAATCAATGCACATCAAAACATTGTGTCGTGGCCGCTCATCCGTGTGCAGCTTCTAAATTGAGCTTCTTATGAATGCACGATTCATTGACAAAAAAAAAATTATTGTATTAGGGAAACCTATGTCTCGAGAATTTACAACCTGGTCGAGTAAATTCCAAAAGTAACTAGTGAAAAGTAAGGGTGTATACAGATCGGTCTGTGAGATCCCATATAAGTTGGAGAGGAGAACGAAACATTATTTATAAGAGTGTAAAAACCTCTCCCGAGTACATACGTTTTAAAATCTTGAGAAAAGTTCAAAAGGAAAAAGCCCTAAAATAACAATATCTGCTATCAGTTGACTTGCATTGTTACACCTGTTCCGAATACCGCATTTCGTTTAGTATAGATTAATTTTCAATAATACAAAATATATACCAGGCATATTTGGAAACTAAAATTTATAATTAACTTCGTATTTAATTATAGGAAATAAAATAATAATTTTTATCGACCATAATCTCAAACTTATTGTTATTTTTTATTTTTTACCTTATTCAAGTTACTTCACCCCAAAGAAGAGGGTAAAAATCTTCCTAAATTTATTAATTTCAAGAAATTAAAGTTTTGAACAAAATTAATTAACTATTAAATAAATTAACCAAAACATATAGATGTAAATAATAATAATAATAAAAATGTTAATTAATTTTTGTTTATTATATACTTTATAATTTATTAAATGCATAAATAAAATTTTTATCTAAGATTTTATTTATAAAGTTTAAAATTTAACAAAATTGGTTTTTATTTTTGTTTTTTAAAACCGGTTTCAAGGGATTTGGTATGAATATTAAATTGGCAATATATTGGGTAGACAGCACACAGCGCATTTGCCTTAGGCGCCATCGGTCCAATATTTCCCACGTCGTTGCCTTGGATCTTATACCTCCAACGAACTAACTCATCTCTCTCTCTCTCTCTCTCTCTGTTTTTTGCTGTTCCAATGGCAGCCAAGACAGGCGTACGTACTAGCGTTCGAATCGTTGTCGCCGGCGATCGAGGCACCGGCAAATCCAGCTTAATTGCTGCCGCCGCCACCGAATCATTCCCTGACAGCGTTCCCGCCGTGCTTCCTCCGACTCATCTTCCCGCCGATTTTTATGCTGACGGCGTCCCGCTCACCATTATAGACTCCTCTTCCAGGTATGGCACTGTTCGTATTTGCGTTTCTGTGGTATCTGAGTGTTCCGGATGTCATTTTGGATAGGGATTCGTTTATGTTTTTCAGCTTTAGGAAATGCTGGTGTGTAATGTAACTTCCTTTTCTTGATTCCTAAAAATTTTCCTTCAACGGTTCAGTAAAAGAGTGCCTGTGTGCTTGTGATTTCTGAGTGATTCGAATGTCATATTTGATATGGATTCGTCCGTGTGTTCAGTTTTAGGTAGTGCTGGTGTTTAATGTAACTTCGATTTTTCTCATAAAATATTTCATTCAATGGCTCAATGAAAAAATGCTTGTGTATTCGTTATACCTGAGTGATTCGAATGTCATATATGATACGGATTCGTTTGTGTTTTTCAGTTTTAGAGAGTGCTAATTTTTAGTGTAACTCTTTTTTTTTTTCCTTGAAATTTTCATTCGGTTCGATGAAATAATGTTCACGTGTTTGTGATTGCTTAGTGGTTCGAATGTCAAATTTTACATGTATTCTTCTGTGATTTCAGTCTTAGGTAATGCCAGTATTTAATATAACGTCCATTTTTTCTCTTCAAAATTTTAATTCAACGGTTCAATGAAAGAATGATCGAGTATCTGAGTGATTCGAATGTTATAATTGATAAGGATTCCTTTATTTTTTCAGTTGTAGAAATGCTAGCGTTTCAATACAACTGCCATTTTTTTCTTTCGTCAAAGTTCCTTTTCACGCTGAAATGAAAAGAATATTATTGTATTTGTGACTTCTGAATTCGAATGTTGTATTTGATATAGATTCGTGTATGTGCTTCAGTTTATGTTAATGTTTAATGACTTCGTTTTTTTCTTTCCTCAAAATATCAGTTCACGGTAGTGATCATATCCTATTTTATTTCTCCCGTCCGAAGCGACGCATTTTCTCACTGTGATTTCAATGTTTGATTAATTCCTTATGATCTATCTATAATTAGCACGGACAACAAATCTAAACTCTATGAAGAACTGAAGCGTGCGGATGCAGTGTTATTGACTTATGCATGTGATCAACCGATGACACTTAGTCGTCTGACTTCGTACTGGCTCAATGAGTTGCGCCAGTTGGAGGTGAAGGCACCGGTTATTCTGGTTGGTTGCAAGCTAGATTTGCGTGATGAACACCAGCAAGTGAGTATGGAGGATATAGTGGCACCCATTATGAAACAGTTCAGGGAGATTGAAACTTGCATAGAATGCTCTGCGGCCACGCTACTTCAGGTATTTGAGAAGCCATTCATTCTTGTTGCTTATCTATTTATTGAAACTTGCATAGAATACTGCATGTCAGATGTCCATTTTTGTGGGAGACCGTCAAAATATAGAAAAATTAAAGAAGCTTTGAAATGAAAGAAGGGCGAAGGAACTTATCAACCCCACTCCTTATCATTTCCATTTACCTTTTTAGTGTTATCCTTATTTATTGTAGTATATTTTAAAATATCTCATAGTGCTTAAATTTCTCTGTCAATTAAAAGCCTATTTTGCATTCCAGGTTTGTTCCTGGTGAATTTGAATCTTGAAACTCTAAACTACTTGCTCACAGGTGCCGGAAGTTTTTTATTACGCTCAAAGGGCTGTGCTTCATCCAACAGCACCATTATTTGATTTAGAAAGACAAAGTTTGAAACCCCGATGCAAAAATGCTTTGAGAAGGATATTTACTCTTTGTGATCGTGATATGGATGGTGCCCTTAGTGATGAAGAGCTAAATGAATTTCAGGTCAAATTCTCCTGTCTCTCTTCCTGTACCCTCTCTCTCTCTCTCTCTCTCTCTCCCCCCCCCCCCCCCCCCCCCCAAAAAAAAATAAATAAATAATCCTTCCTGCTTTCCCGGGGTCTTTTTATTGCCTATTCTCCCTTTTTCTTTGAAGCTAACATCTTTCAAGTGTTGCACAGGTTAAGTGCTTCAATGCTCCATTGCAGTCTGCAGAAATAGTGGGTGTTAAAAGAATTGTGCAAGAGAACTTACCAAGTGGAGTTAATGATCGTGGTCTTACCCTTCCTGGGTTCCTATTCCTTCATGCTTTATTCATAGAAAAAGGCCGCCTTGAGACTACTTGGGCAGTGTTAAGGAAATTTGGCTATGATGATGATTTAAATTTGAGTGGAGATTATCTTCCAGTTCCATCTAAGCAAGCTCCTGATCAGGTAGCTTTTATTTTCTTCACCCGATTACCCTTTCATAAAACGAAAATTGGTTTATTATTTTAGTTGAAAGGCCAAATATAGTAGGCTACATGTCAACAAAGGGACTTCTATTTGTAAGTTTCGATTGCTGTGCCGTATTGGGTGTAAGATATCTCTTTTGGTGTCCCTGTCCTTTGAACTTATAGATTCCATTTATTTTTCTTTTTAATTTATGGAAATGTGGGGTAGTTGTTTCTTGATACTTTGTCTGTGAAGGCCTCTTGTATCAGGATCCATCAATAGGATTGCTATTAATCCACAATTCAACAACGTATCATTTTCTTGTCGTTTGATTTTTCTTGTAGGTGACTACCATGAATATGTGTTTCTTTTTTCCGTTGTTACAATTTACTCAACAGATGTTTGTGTATAAGATACTTACTGGATGTTATTGTTAGAGCATGGAGCTGTCAAATGAAGCCTTAGATTTCTTGCGTGGTGTATTCCAATTGCTCGACACAGATAATGTGTGTACTCCCCTACCCAGAGTTTTTTTTTTTTTTTTTTGTTGTGCAGTGTTTTTCTCTCCTACTGCAGTGGTATTTGATATTTGAGGTTATTTAACGGTGTTTGCCTTCTTTATCTGAACCTCAAAATTCTTTTGGTTGGGATTGCTAGGATGGAGCCCTGCGCCCAATAGAGCTCGAGGAACTATTCAGTACTGCTCCAGAAAGGTAAGACTTTGTTACTCTAGAAACATTTTTTCACGTTACATATCATCCATTCGTATTAACTTATTGGCATGTCCTCCATTGGACATCAATTTTGTGCAGATTCATTATGGGCATTGCATGCAATTGTATCTTTATTTTTTATTTTATTTTAAACAAAATTTTCTTTCCATCTTAGAATTAGAAAAACTTTGTATTTTTATGAAAGGTTATCACCGAACTAATCTCAATAAACATTTTATTGCAACTATCTAGCTGTTTAATCATGATCAATTTTACTTTGTTGAATATGGATCATATGGGTATAATTCCTTGAAATAATTTGTTTCACTAATACGTGCACGTGTTAATTATATTAACTGCTCTTACTAATTTTTTCTCATTGCCCGTTTAAATCAGTCCTTGGGACGAGCCTCCTTACAAGGATTCTGCAGAGAAAACTGCTCTTGGAAATTTAACTCTCAATGGGTTTCTATCCCGGGTATGTTAATGGTTGCTATTGTTTGCTACATTAACCGTTCCTATTGGTTCTGTAAATATGTGTACTATCATTCTGGATGTAAATGATGGTAAGAGTTGCAACTTTGGAAACCTATAGGTATGTTGGTAAGTGTGAAGCAAACGATATTGTGAAGGCTGAATTTCTTTCTTCTCATCCATTTTCTCTATAAATTTTAAGGATGGCTTCAATATATTATTGTCCATGCTCCCGTGTTTTGAACCAAAAATTTTCATTGCTAACAATGACCCATTTTTTAGTTTTTATATTATCATTAATAGGAGAGAGAAGGTGGATTGAATATTAGATGGAAGTGAGACAAGGAGATTTCGTTTCTCCCTTCCTCTTTGTGCTAGTTGCTGGTGTCTTTAGTAGGCTACTTGAGGGAAGGTCTCACTGAAGGCTTTCAGGTTGGGACTGATGCTGCTCCTCTAAAACTAGTGATATATCGCTGGGGACACCTTATCATACCTCACCTGCTGACAAATTAATTATTATTATTATTTTGTGGATAAAAAACCAAATTTTTGTCGAGAAAGATGATAGATTACAAAGGGGCGTACACAAAAAACATCCTAATAAGAGGAGCTAAACTAAAAGGAAACAAAACCTCAAAGGTGAACGCTAATACCCATGAAGAAGGCGAAATGTAACAAGAGATCAAACCTCCTCCCAAGAACTTTCCAACCCTTTGAAAATCTTCTTGTTTCTCTCGATCCAAATCCCCTAGAAAATTGTAGAGAAGCCAACATTCCATGACAACTGCCCCTTCTCATGAAATGGAGAGCGGAGAAGAACCTTCTTAAGCACATAACTACAAACTCTAGCACGAGCCGAATAAACATTGAATGTCTCAGAAAACCGATTTTGCATTGAAGAAGTGATCTAGGTCTTCAATGCTTCTCTGCACTTCTCAGGAAGGATTTATGCCTCACAATACGATCCAAAGTGTTAATTCGTTCTGTAAAATCCAACCCAAAAAATTTGACCTACTTGGGAGTGTTAACTTTCCAAAATGACAAAAAAGTGGGCAACTGGTGGGGGATAAAATTGAAGTTATTAACTTCTTTACAACTTGTTTAGAAACTTTGACCTCGGTTGTTGGCGTTGTTTCCCTGGTGCTGATCTGTTTTTCTTGAAGAGATAGCCAAGGAGTAGAGTTGGGGAGTGGTCCCTTGAATATTTGTGTCCTCTTTTAAGGTATCCTTGAAAGCAAGGAGTTCTATTGGCCTATGGTGGAAAAGGTTTCAGCAGGCTTAGTAAAGGGAAGAAATCTATGTTCTTAAGAGGAGAAACTGACAGCCTCACTCATACTAAAACAATTCTCCCAGCCTATTCCATTAAAGTCTTTATTTTCCGTTGCTTAGTTGTCAAGAAGAATAGTAGTTAATTTGAGACTTCCTGGACATGGTAGAAATAGATGACCAACCCACTTGGTGTTAACTAGAGTACGGTTTCTCCTCCTTGGATATGCCAAGTGGTTATGAAGATTCCCATTGGGAGTTGAGACTTCATGGGATAGATTTATTGCTTGCATTTATGGTGACGAGACTAATTGAACAGTTCAGTTGGACACACTCTTGCATTAGGTCTAAAAAGCCCTTGATTCTCCTTTTTCTTTTCCCCCTGTTTTTGATATCCACAAGCATTCATGTTAGCTTATGCCTCAAGTGATTTCCTTAGACCACTACTTGATCATATGACATTTAGTTGACAAAAATCTAGTTGGATTTTAATATTGTTGGTAGGTGCCACTATATGATTCGAACCAATGTCCCAGGAGTGCTTTTACTTTTTTCACTTGTCGTAGCCTTGGTTCTCAATTCTTAAACGAAGAAATTTCTACTTTACACGTATTGTTAGGATATCAGGGGCCACATTATCCTTACCCGTTGGCTAAGTAATTTGTTAGAGACGTGTTTATATTTGTTTGTTTGTTATTTATGTATTTATTATTTTTTTGTAGGAAGAAGTGGTTATAAATAAAATAACTTGGGGGGTTTAAGGACAAGGCAATTTTGAGGAATGTTTTTGGGGAAGTTTAGGCCTCTCGAAATGTTTGGAATATCGTAGTTTTCCTTTCACATATCAATAGCATTTCCTATCAAATAACAAAATATCAGGATCGATTGCTGATCACCTTTTACTCATCTGACGTTGCATGCTAAAGTTTTGGTGGAAGTTGCTTAAACTTTTTCGGCGTTTGGTTCCCCTTCGCTTGGAGAATTAACAAAGCCCTATAGTTTCTCCTTTTTGGTCAAAGCTTCAAAGGTAAGGTGAGGACACTTTGGCTCAATGCCTTTGGGGCCATTTTGTTGGAAGTGCTTTAGAGAGGAATGAGAGAACGTTTCAAAGGTTTGTAGAATATTATTCTTCGGTGGCCTCTTTTTGGGAGTTCTTTATCTAATTCTTTCTGGAACTATCCCATGACGTTTTTATTATTGCCAATTGGACTGTTTTTTTGTCCAAGAAGTAAATAAAAATATTACTCGGCAGTTTTCTATGCACAACCTTTGCTGCAATTTCTTTGGCTTGAAGATTTTAGGTATCTTTTCATGTCTTTTTCATTCTCATTCCATCAATAAATTTACTGTTTCTCATCTAAAAAATAAACTATTAATATTTCCATGAAGTTATGTCTCCCTTATTAACTTCATTTGTCCAATGAAATAATATTTTGTTTCTGAAAAAAACTATTGATCTATTATGACTAACCGTAAATCCATTATGTGATTGCAGTGGGCTCTGATGACGATACTGGATCCTCCACGTAGTTTGGCAAATTTAATATACATTGGATATGGTGGTGATCCAGCCAAAGCACTCCATGTTACTAGGAGAAGATTGGTTGATCGCAAAAAGCAAAGAACCGAAAGGAATGTGTTTCAATGCTTTGTTTTTGGTCCTAAAAAGGCTGGAAAGTCTGCTCTTTTGAATACCTTAATTCGAAGGTCTCATTCCTTAACTGATCACTTCTTTTCTCTAATACCACCTTGTCAGCTTTATTGCTCAACCATTTATAAATATGTTCATTTTCCATCTTTGAGTTGCCTTTTACTTTTCTTTTTCTTTACTCTTGTTACAGGCCTTTTTCAAAAAACTATAGCTCAACAACTGAAGATGGTTACGTTATGACTATGCTGGAAAGTGCTCAGGTGGCAACAATGTGTTTTTATATGATTTTTCTCTTATTCTCACCTTCCCTCAAAGGGAAAAAAAAAAAAAAAAAGAAAAAAAAAAGAAAAGAAAAAAAGAACCCCATCTTTTAAGTTTCACAGCTGAAGCGTAGAGTTTAGTGCTTTCATATTATTAATATTTACCTGTTATAGTATAGTTTTCATAGTTCTAAAGTCTCAATCTATTTGGCCTTTTGATCATGTTTATTGTACCGTTTACATTATTAGGGAGGTCAGAAGACACTTATACTGAGAGAGATACCTGAAGATGGCGTCCAAAAATTTCTTTCACATGAAGAGTGTTTAGCAGGATGTGATGTTGCTGTCTTTGTCTATGACAGGTGACGTCATTTTGACTAGATTTTCATTGGTAATATGACAGAAAAAAATATGAAAGTTTCCTACCATTTCATTTGGGGTAACTGCAACTTTTAAGAGTTGAAGATTGGCTGCTTGAGATGCGTGAAATATGCTACTTTTGGAAACAAAACTTTTGATTAATTTTGCTTAAATATGACTTGTTAGAATTTGGGTTTGCTAGTATTCGGCTTAAAATGTATGTGATCTAGGATGGTTAGAAACGTGAGCTTTAATAAGTCGATGCATACTTTGGTACATCATATTCTTATGTCATCTTAATTAAGATAATTAACATTAATCTAAATGCTAAAATGCTATTGATTCTTGATGAATGTAGTATTCACTATCAAGGTGGATCATTGTGTCTGAACTGTCAATTATGTTTCTTCCTCTAATACAAAGCTTCACTTCGATATTGATTCACTCTCTTCAGTTCAAATGAAGATTCATGGAATAGATCAAGAGAACTACTTGTTGAGGTTGCGAGGAAAGGAGAAGTTAACGGCTTTGGAGTTCCTTGCATTGTTATTGCTGCCAAGGATGATCTTGATACATCTCCACTTGCCGTGCAAGACTCAGTGAGGGTAGGCTTACCATTCTTGCCTTTATACGTAGTTCGAACTTTCATGCACGGATTTCTTTCGAAGTACCTGCTCTTTAATGTGAATGGATGAAAGAAATTTCACCCCTTTTTCTCTGTTTTACATCATTGAGGCTTACAAACGTACTTTGCACACTGACTAGAATATTAATTTAACTTCAGTCATCTATTTTAGGTTTGTCAGGGATTGGGAATAGAAGCACCTATACCTGCGAGCTCAAAATCAGGCGACTCGAGTAACGTATTCAATAAAATTCTGAGCGCCGCAGAACATCCTCATGCAAACATTCCCGAAACAGAGAGAGGGAGGAACCGTAAACGGTATCACAAACTCTTTAATCGCTCTCTGATATTTGTCTCAGGTACTTTTGTGGTTCTTCCATTTCTTTTACAGGAGAGAAGAATAGAAACATATTACAAATGTTAGAAAACTACCACCATGCTGACTTCTCTTCTGTTGCAAATTATAGTTGGAGCTGCTGTGGGTGTTATTGGACTAGCTGCTTTCCGTGCATACGCTGCCAGGAAAAATACCTCAAATTAGCTGCAAGAAATCAACTTACGTGGTCGCTGTCAAGTACTGCGATAACACTGTCTTATTTTCGTTTTTAAGTTCTACGTCTTTTCTTTGTCTAATTGATTTCTCTGGTGTAATCTAGAAGCATATTTGGTTATTTATAGAAATAATATTTTGCTATTTTCTTTTCGAGTTGGGATTTAAGTTTCGTATGCACCAAATCATTCATCCAATTTTTGTTATTTGTTTCAAATTATATCTGTCTAACTTGTATTTATGGACCAGAAGGATTTCAAAGAGGACTTGAGGCTGGCTGTCCTGCAAGTGGAACGAGTTTGTTGAGGCTACCAGTTCTCCATGTAACTGCGTTATTTAAAGCAATTATAATAATGCAAAGATAGATGCTGCTCTCTGATTTTTTTATGGCTTTGTGCTTTATTTTTGGTACAATTATGCAGTCTAGTCCTTTATCATGATTTATTTTATTTTATTATCATACTTAGGACTGGTTTGGAATGACTGAAAGTGCTTAAAAACATTCTTTTTATACTTAAAAAAATACTTTTCTAAGTATTTAAAAAGTCATTTCAAACAAGTCCCTATTTTACTAATGTGAGTGAGCATGTCTATTCCTTTCTTGGAAATCCATCTTCTTAGTTACTTGAAAAGTAGTAGTTTTCATTATTGAACCGAATTATGTAATTGTTCTCTCTTGCCGTTGTTTTCATAATTTCCTTCATTTTCCACGAGTTTAAAGTTGTACCATTCAAAAAAGAATTTCAATGGTTCAATTATGATTTTATATCGATTTCTTATATCTTATCCTAATATGTGCATCCATTTCCAGGTTCTTCCACCATGATTCATTCATGTGAGTTTCTCCATTGCTGCCATTAATAGTTTGTCCTTTTTCTTCCCTGAATTTTTTTATCTTCATGATTCTATACTACTGTTCTTCATTTTAATTATTCTCTTAAGAAAACGAAGAACAAGGCGATAGTAAATTATCGACTACTAGACTTATCTCGAGTAAGGAACACACTCTCCTATCACTTATTGGTTTCTTGTATAGTATTTTGTGTAAGTTAGGACCCTATTTCTTACATTAGGCTCATAACACTCACCTTACACTCATTTCCATGGAGGTTTTGCCCATTTGAAGGCTAGCTTTTGAAGACGACTAACATTTCGAGTTTTTTAAACTCGAGGCTTGAACCAAGGACTTTGAATGGTATCTTCAACATCTCTAAGCCCTTTTGAATCTTCAATTAAAATCATTCAAGTGTCTTTTCCTTATATTTATATATATATTTTTAAAAGAATTGCTTTCATATAATCCTCATGAATCTCTTTCTTCTTTATCTTCATTGTCTTGGATAAATGAAGGGCTATCATCAAAGTGATTAGGGGAATACATATACAGGTATATATGATTGTATCATACCTCTTCAGAATTTTAAAGTTATTATCTCCTGCATAGTATTTCTTACACAGGTTGCCATCATTCTCATCGCTGAACTGGTAAACATCTCATTCAAATTTTAATGATTAAATTATAAGTTTAGTCTATGATAACTAAATGAAATTTCGTCTGATTTGACAGTTTTTAAATTCATTTTTTTTTTCTATAAATTGTCTAATAATAGTCATGCTAGATGGCTCCAAATTTGGCTGCTTATTTGAGAAACGCAAGGGTTTATAATTGTCACCTGCTTCTCATTTTTCAAAAACTTTTTGGAACTGTGTATAAAATTTTGGGAACAACAAAATTTAATTTCTTGTCTTTATTCATGTTTCCAATTTTTTCTAAAATACAAATAAATAATTAGTTTATCATTCTTGACTTATAAAAGGGATAACAAATATTTTAAATATATATATCATACAATATTTGGATAATCTTAAAAATTAATTTTCATGTATAATTTTTTTCGTTTTTAATCTAGATTTTAAACAAGAAATTTAAAGATTACAAGAAAATATTTAAAAGTAAAATTTGAATGCTGAGGAACAAGAACCAAATAAATAGGGGGGCTTAGGGAAATTAGGATATACCAAAAATCTGTTCTTACTTATTACTGCTAGTAATTCTCTAGATTCTCCAACTTTCTCTACTTTGTCTTAGAGTAATGATATCTGAAATTGTTTTCTTTTCAATTCTGCAAATACACTGCCATATTTAGGGAAAGCACATACAGCATCCACTTGCCTTTGCTTCTTTCTGATTGTCTTTTTCTGATCCAATCCTGCCTCTTTTCCATTCATGCTTCTTTGCCTTTTATTTGCTTGCTTGAAAAAAAAAAAAAAAAAAAAGAAGCAAATTTAGATGGATATGATAGCTTTATTTTCTTAAATATTTTTAAAAACATGTTTTATATGTCGCCAAATTTATGTAAAATAGGTTTTTGAATTTTAAAAAATATTTAATTTATATGAACTTTCAACTTTATATTTGATATTTGATAGATTATTCAATCTTTAATGTTTTTTTTTTTTTTTTTTTTTTTTTTTTTTTTTTTTTTTTTTTTTGTCATGTCAATGAAATTTTTATCGACACATAGCAATAGCATTTGTTGGTGCAGTCTCTTTCTATCTATGCAAATAGCTTGTGATAGAATATCTTAAATTTATCCCGACAAATGTGGTTGCTTTGGAATAGCTTGATTTAATAGAATTTTGATGCATGCCATTTTTTTTTTTTTTTTTTTTGGTCACATTTCAACCACGTAATAGCTTGGCATGCATGAAATGCATTACATTACACACAAAATAGATCCCAAATCCAAGCCATGAGAAATGGCACAATGATTGATGTTTTGGATTGTTGTGTGCAATGAAATCCCACTTGCTCATATGATATAGGAATTTCAAATTGTTGGATTTGGGGAATCTGTTTTGGTATCCCACACTTACACCAATCATCTTTTAACATTTTAGACAACATATTATTTTTGTTTTGTATTTTAAAATTCATTTCATTTTATTTTATAAGAAAACTTACTTAGGTCTTAAACAATCATTTTAATGATGGTAAAATAATGTGTATGTTAATTAATTAAACGATAATTTGTAGATAATTAAGAATATGTTACCGATAAAGGTAGATTCGAAAGACAAAAAAAGAGAGGTGGGGAGAATTTTTTAAAATAATATGATTTGTGATGGATTTGTGACCCTAAATTCTTTGAGTCCTAACGTGAAACTAATGGTTCGAGGTATATGTTGGTAGTAGGGAGAGAAGCATTTTAACGTAGTAAAAAAGTGTAAATTTTTTTTTATTAATTTTGAAAATCTAGAAAATATCTATCAAATAATTTATCGGTATTTTTATAGAAATTTTCATAAAATTAAGGTCTCGACATTTCTCTCTCGAGACATGTACATATAAAACATCGAAATTTATAAGCAAATGTCATCCATCCCCATCATTCCCCACAGCATCTCTCTCTGTACAGCACAGTTCTGCAATGGAGATTTTGTTTTTCTTTGTAGCATAGCTTTCAAGAAGATATGGGATATTGTGGTTTTAATTTCCCGACAAAGTAAATAATAGCCATTTTTGTGTTGCTTTTTAGATTGATTCCCATCGAAATTCCCTTTCTAAGGCTTTGGATTTGCATACCCAACTTGTTCCCATCAAATCACCTACTTCCTGCCTTTTAATATTTTTTTGTTGAAAAATTTTATATCTAGGATCGATTAGGATCTACGGACATACTTTATTGTCTCGATATGTCGATAATGTATTTGCAAATGCTTAAAGAGAAACATTTTTTTTGTAAACAGAGAAGAACTCTAATTACGTGTTTAAAAATAGATCGTGTAGAGAAGTACTTGAACGCTATTTACGTGCTTACGTTGTTTTTAAAAGAATGTTGATATCACGGATAATAAGTGAAATTAGTATCCATACTTCATGCTCGAGTAGAGCTTGAAAATTTTCTGATACCTAACAAGCTTCTTTTTTTTTTTCCCTTTTTTTCATATTTATATAGAGAGACTAATGGATCCTTTCTTGATTCCATTCTTCTGCAATCCACTGTCCTAGTTGAGTTCATACTCAAAAGTTAGCATGCATAATGCTGACGTATAGGTTAGGGGTGTCGGTTTTGGTCGAGTTTGGACATTGTTTAGACCCAATTCAATTGTACAGGTTGTAAATTTTTTCTAGTCCATCTCGAGTAGGTTTATTGCTTCTATATGTTCGATTCTACTCCTCAGAGTTTCTTAAGACTTCGCCATGATCATATTACCTCAAATCATGTCGTGTGAGTAAGTGACGTAAAACTTTAAAATAATGTTTTTTCGTAATTGAGTTGAGAAAGAATATTTCTAACGAAAATAGATTTTTGAGCAAACCCTAATTTTAAACGAACTTAAAATTTTTATCAAGTTTTAAACCGATCTCGAACCTAAGTTGCACTCTTACATCGGAATTGTTCTTTTATTCCTTTTGTGTAGAGCAATGAGACGAACGAACAAAAAAAAAAAAAAACGAGAGCAACCTCTGCTTTTTAAAAAATCTCGCGCTAAATTTTCAACCTTAACTTTTATTCATTTTGCATGGAGAAATACGACAAAGAAAAATGAGCGAGAATGAAAATGGGGCCTCTTGGCCACCAGCAACCCTTGACTTTTTAGAGAATCTCGCTCCAAATACTCGGATTAGGTCGATGACATGTATCCCGACTTCAAACTCTATAAACACAAATTGGCTTTATATTTGTGGTGGGCTTTTCAACTATATTCTATATGGCATACCAAGAAGAATGGGACAATGACAGCTTGGGCATTCAAAATCACAGAGATTTTTAATAGAATTGAAAGCTTTATTCATATTATGTGGTGGGTTTTGCTCTCTAGTTTCATGGAAAGGGAAGGAAGGCATCAAAACTTGGCTTTCTTCCCTCCCTTTTTTAATTCTTATCTTATATCTGTTTGTCTGGCTCGTAACGTGTTAGTCATCTCGTTCGTTTAATAGACATTTCGTGTCACTATTTAGCATTTTAATATGTCAAAACTCATTTAGAAACTTAATAAGAAACAGGGTATCAAAATTGATCCAGACCTAATTTTACGGGTTTTTAGGGTTTCTTTTAAAAAAATGAAAATTAATAATAAAAATTATATTTTAAGAGAAAAAATTTGGATAATTCGAATCATAATCATAAATCAGCTATCCAATTTTTGTCTCGAGATGAAAAATGAAAACGAAACTCCCAATTACAAATTTGTCTGAGTGTTACCGGTGGTCAGAACCATTAAGAGGTGTCACAAGCTATTGCCACACAAATTAATTTTTTTTATTAAGAGTTTGTGTAATGTTTTTATTTCTAACATACGACCGCTAGACTAATCAGAAGCTGGCACATGACAATGATGGGAATTCTATTCGCAGAAATACGATTAGGGTTATTTAGATATTATCGTATTGAACATATTGTACATAGGAGATTACCATCGAGTTTTTTGACTAATGGGACGAGATTATTGGATGAATTTAGATTGAGATGATGAACGATGAATGAACTTTCATTAGGTTTTTAAAATTTGTTTCTCGTACCTTTTTTTCAATTTAAATTGAAATAATCGATTTTGTATACAGTGATTTTGATGGTAGAGAAAATAGACGTATGTGTGTGATATGACGTGGATCTAGAAACCTCAGCACATGGATGATGACGGAGATCTTAGACCGAGCAGGGATGAGGAAATTTTCTCTACCCCGTCCCGTCTCCATCTCCTATTTGAATTGTCATTCTCGCGAGAATTTTCATTTATTTTTATAGATATCGAGGCAAGATTCCTCGCAAAAATTTAGAATTCTCGCCAAATATATATATATATATATATATATATATATATATATATATATATATATATATATATATATATATATATATATATTATTTTGAATATAATTTCTATTAAAAATATAAAATATCATAATAAATTCAATAATATTTCATAATTACGACTATATACTCGGACGGGACATGGATTTTGACAAAATCGAGGGTCGGGCTAAGAACGAGGAATAAAATCTCTCGAAGATTTGGGACAAAGATGGGGAATATAATATCTAGATGATTCTTTCTCAGGTGAGTCCTCGCTCCGGTCACGCGGATTTAATAGAATTCTTTATATTATGATTTTTTTTAAAATAATTAATTTCATTAACCATAATAACTGTCATTAGCATATTTTAAAATAAACGTACAAAATGTATCATAAAAGGCATCATAGTCAGAATCAGAGAGAGAATTAAAAAATAAAGATGTTCAAGTGGACACCAAAAATGGCTCCCAATTCACCAATTCTTTTCTCCCTCCTCCGCCACCTTCCTTGCACCGCCGCCCCTTCCGCCGCCTTCCGCCGCTCTCATTGCTCTCCTCCTCACTCTCTCCCTTCTCCTCCGCCTCTTCTAAATTATCAGAACGCTTCAGCCACCGCAGCCTCAGGCTTCCCCTGCTGCGCTCCACCTCGAAACATGGCTGCGCCGATGGAATCGACACCGCTTTCAGCACCAGCCGCCCACCTTCCCGATAAGGCTTCACCTTAACGCCGATTGGCCCGCTCATCGACATCAACGGCGGAGGATAACTGAAGATTAAAAATGTAATTAAATGATTAATTATAAACTAATCTATCTTCAGAATATGCTTAAAAGATTAAAATTATTGTAATTTATTGAGTATTGTTGTAATTTTACCTCGGTTTGGCGATTTTCTTCGCTCGAAGCCTTGAAAACTGCACTGATTTTTCGCCGGAGACAGACGACGGCGACACCTCTGTTTCGGATGAAAACAGAGTAATCTTCTCGTCGCTGCCATCGTTGCCGGTTTCACTGCCCAAGCTCTCGGTGCACATTTCGAGGCTCTTCCAACTGAGGGCCATCGTCGGAGAATATTGCTTCGCCGGAGGACGGCCATCCAGACCCGACAGAGCTTGGAGAATACTCCACCCACCAACAACACTCCGACTGCCATTTGAGGCCGCCGGAGAAGCTTCGGCGTCGGCGACGATGACGGCGGTGTCATTCTCTTCCATTTCTAGATGGGTTTCGATTGGTGGGTCAGAATGAGTTGCAGAGAGATCGGAATCTTCTTCCGCCGGCGGCGGGGAAGAGATGGATTTGGAGGGAGTTAATTTGAGTATTAGAACACGTGGTTCGATTAGGCGAGGCTCAAGACATGATTGCAAGGCTTGATAGATACTCGACGACATCGTTTTGAAGTATCGAGATTGCAAATTGTAAACAGAGTAAGGAAAAGATTGAGATTTGGGTATGAACAAATTGTGAAAAAGATTGCAACTTTGAAGCTTATATGAACTAAGAACACAAAAAAAGAGATGGGTTTTGGTTGGAATTGATGATACTTGGCTTGTGGAGCACACAAAATTGACTTCAATATGAACAAATAAGTGGTTGAGGGCAACAATTTATAAGGAAAAAAAAAAAAAATTATGAATATTTTAATTAATTCTTGCTCTTCTCCTATGTGGACAAGAACATAACAAAAAGGTAAGGAGAAAATATAGGCAAAATGTTTGTTGTTCGGTGGCAATTACGAGCTAGTGGGTCGTAATCTAAATTCAGCACTTGATGATACTAACATCTTCTTGCATCTTGCAAATAAAGTCACGAGCTAGGTTCGGTTGAGTTAGAAAAATCTTTTGAATAAACCCGGTGGGGTTAGTGACCGAGCAACCCGATTAAAGTTTACAACCTCATCTAACCAAACTCTCTATTTTCAGGTTGGGTTGTCAAGCTATTCTTTTATTATTATTATTATTTTAAAAAATCTTATTTATCTCTGCTAAAATATCATGGACCTCAAATATCAAATATTCACAAGTCACCACACATTAATAACATTGGCTACAAACGTCAAATATTCTTAATTTTCATAATAAAGATATTTATATAACTTGCTAACTCGATCAACGATAGAATGTTAAAGGCTAATTAAATTACAAATTTAGTCGGTATTTAGTTTCTCCCCTATTTCGAAATTTATAAAATGTTTGGATCATAGGCCAGATGTGGGCCTAAAGCCCATTTAAAATACCCAAATTTATAAAATGAGTGGATTATAGGCCAGATGTTGGGCCTAAAGCCCATTTAAAATACCCAATTTTATAAAATGAGTTTGGATCATAGGCCAGATGTTTGGGCCTAAAGCCCATTGAAGATACCCAAATTTATAAGATAGAGTTTGGATCATAGGCCAGATGTTTGGGCCTAAAGCCCACTGAAGACCCAAATTTATAAGATGAGTTTGGATCATAGGCCAGATGTTTGGGCCTAAAGCCCATTGAAGATACCCAAATTTATAAGATGAGTTTGGATCATAGGCCAGATGTTTGGGCCTAAAGCCCATTGAAGATACCCAAATTTATAAGATGAGTTTGGATCATAGGCCAGATGTGAGCCTAAAGCCCATTTAAAATACCCAAATTTATAAAATGAGTGGATTATAGGCCAGATGTTGGGCCTAAAGCCCATTTAAAATACCCAATTTTATAAAATGAGTTTGGATCATAGGCCAGATGTTTGGGCCTAAAGCCCATTGAAGATACCCAAATTTATAAGATGAGTTTGGATCATAGGCCAGATGTTTGGGCCTAAAGCCCATTGAAGACCCAAATTTATAAGATGAGTTTGGATCATAGGCCAGATGTTTGGGCCTAAAGCCCATTGAAGATACCCAAATTTATAAGATGAGTTTGGATCATAGGCCAGATGTTTGGGCCTAAAGCCCATTGAAGATACCCAAATTTATAAGATGAGTTTGGATCATAGGCCAGATGTGAGCCTAAAGCCCATTTAAAATACCCAAATTTATAAAATGAGTGGATTATAGGCCAGATGTTGGGCCTAAAGCCCATTTAAAATACCCAATTTTATAAAATGAGTTTGGATCATAGGCCAGATGTTTGGGCCTAAAGCCCATTGAAGATACCCAAATTTATAAGATGAGTTTGGATCATAGGCCAGATGTTTGGGCCTAAAGCCCATTGAAGACCCAAATTTATAAGATGAGTTTGGATCATAGGCCAGATGTTTGGGCCTAAAGCCCATTGAAGATACCCAAATTTATAAGATGAGTTTGGATCATAGGCCAGATGTTTGGGCCTAAAGCCCATTGAAGATACCCAAATTTATAAGATGAGTTTGGATCATAGGCCAGATGTGAGCCTAAAGCCCATTTAAAATACCCAAATTTATAAAATGAGTGGATTATAGGCCAGATGTTGGGCCTAAAGCCCATTTAAAATACCCAATTTTATAAAATGAGTTTGGATCATAGGCCAGATGTTTGGGCCTAAAGCCCATTGAAGATACCCAAATTTATAAGATGAGTTTGGATCATAGGCCAGATGTTTGGGCCTAAAGCCCATTGAAGACCCAAATTTATAAGATGAGTTTGGATCATAGGCCAGATGTTTGGGCCTAAAGCCCATTGAAGATACCCAAATTTATAAAATGAGTTTAGATTATAGGCCAGAGTTTGGGCCTAAAGCCCATTGAAGATACCCAAATTTATAAAATGAGTTTGGATTAGGACAGATGTTGGGCCTAAAGCCCAAGGTACTCATGAAGGTGTAGGCCGTAGGTATCATGTTTAAACCTTCGTTGGGCTTATGTCCTACCTTTTAGTAAAATTTATATTATAATCATTAAAAAATATATATAGTATATTATTTAAATTACTATTTTAATTTCCATTTTTTAAATTAAAAAAATGTTAAATAAATCCATGACATGTATTTGTTTATAACAACTCAAAAAGAAATATTATTAAATTCAAATCACATATTTTAATATATTATACACTAAATATTAATAATAATATCTATAATCCATTAAATATGGAAGAATACATTAATATATTATTTCCTTCCATATTTAATGTATAGACGAAATAAATTGATAGATTCAAATTTAATTATAAAATAAAAAATTAAAATTTAAGAAAAAAAAAACTTGACACCGATGTACACGGATTAAGTTAAGTTGAGTTGAAAAAATCTTTAATATTAACTCGAAATGTTATATTAGTTGAGATGTGATCCAAATAATAAAATTTAGAATCCAATCCAATATTTTCGGGTTAGGTTAGGTTGGGTTGTGTAATTATTAAAAAAAATGTTACTTTTCCGCGATACACGATTAATAACTAAAATTTTGTTTAAATATTAAATATATATGAATTGGTTATAAACATTAAATATTTGTAACATGTAGGGTTAGATGGTAACCAATTCTACCTTGAAGTAAGGTTTTAAAAAAGTTAAGCTAAAATCAACCCAAAATCTTCCGTACAGCGCCATAATCGTGCTTCAAATGCTCAGACCTTCTGAAATTTGAAGATTCTATTTCCGGAAAGTGATTGATAGCTCACGTTATTGGGTCGTTCTCATTCGATTGAAACGTTATGTTTTGATCGGTTATTGTTTAAAGGGTTTTTTCGCTGCGGCTACAAGATGAGGAACAAATCGCAGGCGGCAAAATCTGGGGAGAATGCAGAATTGGTATGTGATTCGACTCTTATTCTTGTTCTGTTTGTTTCATGCATTTTTGTTTCGAACTCTTAAGCTGTTTGTGTTTGAGAATTTCTTGTTTTAAATTTGAAGTTGAAGCTAGTAAACTCCTGGTAGTGATGAAAATCTGAAGAACTTAATGATCTTAATCATCTTTCCCCTTATGTAATCTTAAGTGGATAGCAATGGCATAGTAACGAACTATAGACTCACATAATGATCGTCACTTTGTTGCTGAAGTTTTTCTTCAATCGTCCTTTAGAACTGCAAAATTTTCGTTGTAGGGTTGTTTTAGGAGTTTAGAGTTGTGAGATTCCACATCGATTGGAGAGGGAAACGAGTGTCAGCGAGGATGTTGGGCCTCGAAGGAGGTGGATTGTGAGATCCCATATCGGTTGGAGAGGGGAACGAAGCATTCTTTATAAGGGTGTGGAAACCTCTCCCTAGTAGATGCGTTCTATAACCTTGAGGGGCAGCCCGGAAGGGAAAGTCCAAAGAGGGCAATATCTACTAATGGTGAACTTGGACGGTTACAGATGGTACCAAAGCTAGACACCGGGCGGATTGTGAAATCCCACATCGATTGGAGAGGGGAACGAGTGCCAATGAGGACTCTAAACTTCGAAGGGGGGTGGATTGTAAGATCCCACATCAGTTGGAGAGGGGAACAAAACATTCTTTACAAGGGTGTAGAAACCTCTCCCTGGTAGACGCATTTGAAAACCTTGTGGGAAAGTCCAAAGAGGACAATATCTGCTAGCGGTGAGCTTGAGATGCTACATTAGCTATGTATGCTACTTGGCCATGTTCTTTGTTCAAGAACGTTGCATCAATACCCCGCTCATGAAATCTTTATTGGTTGTTTGTGCTTGTGAGGGTCAATGTTTTAGACTTTATTTTGAGTATCTCAACTTTCATCCTTGCCCTGGGCGTGTGGTGTTGTTGTAACGGCCCAAGAACACCCCTAACAAATATTGTTCGCTTTGGACTTTCCGTTCAGAGCTTCCCCTCAAGATTTTTAAAACGCGTCTAGTAGAGAGAGGTTCTACTCGCTTATAAAGGTTGTTTCGTTCTCCTCCCCAACCAATATGGGATCTCACCATTGCATTTGACACGCTCCTATACTTTTTGTGTCTATATGCGCATGACCTTTATCCTTCTCTCGTGTAAATTTCGAAACAGTAGAATAACTTGTGCGTTTCGAATCAATCTGCTGAGTTAGTACTTCAAAATCGAAGCCCGAAAAGATCATTCGTTTTTGCAGAGCACAGAAGCAACACACGAAAGCACAATGACACCATCTGAGAGATCAGAAGGAGGTACCAATCCATCCTTGAAGAAAGTAAAATCACCATCGACCAGTCGAAGTTCTTCTAAAAAGAAAGTGAATACGGTCTCTATCCGTCGATCGGAGCGTATACAAAATTCTACGCCTCTAAACTTCAAAATACAAAACGTCATTGAAGAGATTAATCTTAGTGAAAGTGATAAAGAAGATGAGTTACCTACCGACCATGAGAAAAGTTCTCCATCTCCCAGCAAAGAGAATGGTTGGTCAGAGTTAATGATGGGGACAAGGAGGTTTGAAGCTAAAATTGACTATATTCTTAAACTATTCGAAACACATGGCCATACCTTAGACTCAATAAAGACAGAGGTACAGACCATTTTTTTTTTGGTTCTTTTCTGTTGTGTTCTTAGGTTGAATGATTTTGCTCATTAATTGGTGAATGGCAGGTAATCAAACGATCGTTCTTAACCGAAACGGTACCTACGCCCGATATGAATTACAAGAGCATGTATATAGCTTCCCAGAAAAAGGTTCTCTTAGTGATATCCATCTTCAAATGTTTTTGATGCCAACTTGAGCTCATTAAAGAACCAACTATTTGGTTATGTGCAGATCGAAGAACTAGCTGAAGAAAATCGAGTGCTTACGAAAAAGTTGGAGAATGCTCACGAACGATTCGAAGCGGTATGTATTATCGAATTCTACTTCTGCTAGCTATCATGGTTATTATGATCTGCATGGACATTGTTTTGTTTTTTTTTTTTTTTTGTTTGAAAAGGAACGGAAGAACTTTTGTTGATAGGATAAAAATGTCCATAAGAAAGTCCCAAAAGAGCCTTAGAACTAGTAGACAAAGCGCCCAGCTCAGTTATAATAGTTAGAATTGTATAATGACTTGCCTACAAAAGTGGGTAGCAAAAATATTGCTAGCGGATATTGTCTTCTTTGGGTTTACCCGTTCGGATTTCTCCTCAAGGTTTTTAAAACGTGTTTTCTAGGGAGAGTTTTCCACACCCTTGTAAAGAATGCTTCATTCCCCTCTCCAACTGATGTGGGATCTCACACTCCCCCCTCCCCTTTCAGGGCCCAGTGTCCTCGCTAGCATTCGTTCCCATCTCCAGTCGATGTGGAATCTCACAATCCACCCCCTGAAGGGGCTTAGTGGCCTCGCTGGCACACCACCTGATGTCCACCCCCTTTGGGGCTTAACATCTTCGTTGGCACAACGGCCGATCTCTGGCTCTGATACCATGTGTAACAGTCCAAGTCCATCGTAGCGGATATTGTCCTCTTTGGGCTTTCCTCAAGATTTTTAAAACGCGTCTGCTAGGGAGAGGTTTTCACACCCTTATAAAGAATGTTTCGTTCCCCTCTCGAACAGTAACAATCTCTCCTTTGGTCCATTTCGTATAGCGATTTTAGCCCTTCCATTCCAAACCAACCGAGGTTTTCCTTTGGTCCATTACGTATCGTCATCAGCCTCACAATTTTAAAACACGTCTACTAGGGAGAGGTTTCTACACCCTTATAAGGAATGCTCCATTCCCCTCTTCAACTGATGTGAGATCTCACAATTCACCCCCTTGGGGGCCAGTGTTCTCACTGGCACACTGCCCAGTGTCTGACTCTGATACCATTTATAACAGCCCAAACCCACCGCTAGGAAATATTGTCCGCTTTGGCCCGTTACGTATCACAATCAGTCTCACGGTTTTAAAACACGTCTACTAAGGAGATGTTCCGTTCCCCTCTCTGACTAACGTGGGATCTCACAGATTGTCTTTTAGACCTTTCTCGATCAAATAGAGTCCAAAGGCATTAACAAAGTAATCGTGTTGAATTTGGTCCTTATTATACCAAAATATTCTCAAGAATATCATCTGATTGAGCATTTTATATTGTTAATTTACATGCATCATTTTCTGAAAACAATGTGTTGCCATCACTAATGCTCTATTTTGTGTTATGTCCATGTCTAAATTATGTCATGTCTCTGACTTTTTAACTTGTTGACTTTCTAACCTTTAACCTAATTGATGTTTAGTGCCTAAAAAGTTTGTTAATTATTTACATGAGTTTATACAATACATGGGATTAGCAAACCGATAGCTCGGCATAAGCAAACTCACACACCAAACATAGACATAACGATACTTATTTAGTTATAAGATTGTGCAGTACAAGAACGGAAATCGTGATGCTTTTGAAATGTTAGAGAAGTTGAAGGACGTTGTTTTGATCTCGAACGGTTTGAGAGCTTCTGAATCGACTCAAGCTACGTCTCAAGTAGAACTCGACAAGGTTCCGGGTCTCGACGCTGGCAATGTACCTCCTTCAAGCAAGAGAAAGAAGCTCACTAAACAAAAATGAACTTGAATATGAGTTCCCTCTGGATGCTTATTACTCTTTAGTTAAGACTTCTTTATGTTGCAGTTATTTGTTTGTTGGACTATACAATAGAACGGTGGCTCTTAAAATATATTAAATTATAAATTTAGTTTTTTATTTTTTTTTTGTTCGGGATCTTAAATTTTTAATTTTGTATCTAATATATTTAAATTTTTTTTCAAAATTTAAATTTAAATTAAATTTTATTTTTAATAAATTCTTAAATCTAATAGGTTAGTTAACTTTAAAAAAATAAAAAAAAAATGTTTTTATTTTGGATATTAAGTCATTTATATTTAATCTAAAAATATAAAGAAACAAACAAAGGAAAACACGTGGACAAAATGAATGAGGTGGCTTAGTTGTGTGCTGTCGGTGCCGACAGTAGTTGCCAGCTGCCACCGTCGGCGGCTGCTCTATTTTTATTTTTATTTTTTTTAATATCATTTTTCATTCCATTCTACTTCAATTTTTTATTTTTATTTTTTTAAATTGACGTGTGTAATTAATATATGCTGACTAGACTTTAATGATATGTTTTTTTTGGGTATATGCTGACTAGACTTTAATGATATGTTTTTTTTGGTATAGTTGAGTATTTACTCATTTGTGTCATGGAAGGATTCATAAAGATATTAATAGTTTGAAAACCAAATAAATCGAAATAAATATTTTAAAATTTATATTTTTAATTTAATAATGCTAATATTCTAATTTATTCCTTTTTAGATGAAAAAAAAAAATAGAAAATCGTCATCATATAAAATAATTATTACCGGTGGGTGTGCAATAATTGCTGCTAAGATTGCACCCATCATTATCTTAATAAATAAAATATTTGCAGCCAATTATACAAATAAATAATTTATTATTTCTTTCAAATTCATAACAATTAATTTTTCTAATTATATAGCTTAATTTTTATTAGTGATTTATTAATTGGATCATAGGTAACTTTATAGTAAATTACAATAAAAAAATATTAAAGGCTAGCTCCTACTCAAACTCCTTCTCCTCCTTCATCGTCGTTGGTCCTTCGTTCTGGTCATTGTATAGTGAAAAAGCTCACACCCCTCCTGTCTTTAGACGAGAAAAAAAATATTTGAGGTGACCAATTAATTATAAATAAATAAATAAATAAAAGTATGGGTGAGCATTAAAAAAAGTGAAAGATAATATTTATTTTTCCAAAACAAAAGTTTGGTAATTAATAATTTCTTTTTGCAAAAGTGACCCACTAACTATGGCCTAATTATGATTATCCAAATGTTTTTTTTAAAATAATTTTAGTTATTGTTTAAAATGTTTTTTTTTAAATATTAACTAATTTTGTTAATATGAAATTAAGGGTAGAAATAAAGATAATTTGAATCAACTAGAAGTTGACCATTATTGATATTAATTGTGTTTTCAAGTATAAATTATGAGAAAATTACAATTAAGGAAACAAATCAATTTATTTGTTAAAAAAGGGTAGATTAATATTGTCATTAAATTCATCGAAAATAAATATTAATTTTATTTAATTAATTTTTATATTAAATAGAGCTGAGATAGTCATTTACCCGTCTAAACGAAGAACGTTTGGAGCCGCTAATCATGCAGATAAAATAGACATCTCGCCGGAATTCACCGGCCTCTTCTACACAACACGACAAATTTTTTTAAAAAAAATCTAAATATTTAAATAAAAAAAGAAAAGAAAAACAAAATTTTGGCCTTTGGCTCCTTTATCTTTGCCTCTTAAACAGCGGCGATTGTTTGATAAAATGTTACCCCCAAAATTTTATTACATTATTTATTTCTCGCCCATTTGCATTCTAGAGAGAGAAAGTTAGTGAGAGAAGTTCCTGTTCTTGTGAATGTGTGAAGAATTCCCATGTGAAGAGGGAGAGAATCCTTGAACCCAATTTGTATCTAAAAAAGCAAAAGATTGAGCAGAAAAGCAAGGGAGAAGGAAGGAACATGGAAGATAGAGCAGAGAACAAGCTTCATTACGCATTGTTGTTTATCCTTCTTCCATCTCATTCAGATTCTCTTCTCCTTTTCCCTCTCATGTAGCGCTCGAACTAGATCCCATTGCTATCTCCCGTTTTCTCTCTTCTGTAAGTATGTTCTTCCTCGAATCTACTCATGGATTGCTTCTTTTGTTCTTATCTTATCGGATTTTATTTTGATTTTAGTTGAAATTGTTGGATTCGTTGTTGTTTCTGTTTATAGGATCTGGATTTTGCGTGAATTGAATTTATTTCAACTTTTTAGGGCTGAAGTTACTCTGTGAAACTTGGATTTGGTTTTGGATTAGACTCTTTTGTTTTGGCTTGTTGAGCTGCGTGTTGATTCTTGAGTTGGTTCATTATTGAACCTTTTCTAGTACAGGAAAGTACACTGGAGATGATCTTGTTCCCTAATTTTTTCTTCTTGTTCTTGAAGATGAAAGTTGAACTGGACCTGCCTATGTGTGTTTTTGAATTGAACTTAAGAACTTATTCCTGTTGGATAAACTTATGAACTTAAGAAAAAGGAGCTTGGAACCTCTAGGTTGAAACCTTAATAACTTAACATTAAGGTCATCCACTTAGATCCTTCAATCTGCTGCAGGGTTTTCTTGTGATTCTAGATAACTTGCCCTCATTTTAACTTAGTTTACACCAAATGAATTACGTTGTTTGATTAGATTCGAGTCGTCGGTCCCTCGTACTAGGGAAAGGTCCTCTCCATGCTCTAATGCCCTCACCGGATATGGACCGAATTGTCTCACGATGTTCTGAACCCAACTCACATGATTTAATGGGCTAACAACCCAACCCTTGGAACATATTGTTATAAATCACTAACCTCCACAATAGCATGATATTGTCCACTTTGAGCATAAGCTCTTATGATTTTACTTTTGGTTTCCCCAAAATGCCTCATACCAATGGATACGTATGCGTCCTTACTTATAAACTTATGATCAACTTCTTAATTAGTCGATGTGGGACTCCTCTCCCAACCGTTCTCAACATATACTACAGCCTCAGGTGGCGAAGAGCCGACATCGAGGTGCTAAACCTTCACGTCGTTGTGGCTCTAGGGGAAGATCAAAATGTTATCCCTAGAGTAACTTTTATCCATTGAGCAACAACCCTTCCACGAGGCACTGTTGGATCACTAAGGCCGACTTTTGTCCCTTCTTGATGGATGGGTCTTGTAGTCAAGCTCCCTCTTACCTTTGCACTCGAGGGTCAATCTCCGTTTGTCTCGAGGAAACCTTTGCATGCCTGTGGTGAAAACCGAAAATTCTCGTCCGTCCTTGATTTCGAAGTGTTTCCTCTGTTTATGATTATTCAAATATATATCAGTGAACTCTCTCCAGCATTGCTGTCTTGACTTACTTCAATCACTGAATTTATCAGAGTTTTACCTCTCTTACAATATGTTACTATGCAGCTTGGAGATGGCAGCTTCAGAACCGGGAACCGAAGACATTTGTTCAGATATTTACGTTAATCTCGGGCTCAAGTCATTGCGCAAAGGAATCCGAAGAAATCCTCGGGTTCTCACGCTTCTTTCTTCACTTTTGGAACGCTCTGTTAAAAATAATGAATTGCTAATGGAGGCCACACAAGTCAAAGATGCTCGTACGATGTTTCATGGTCTTCGAGCTCCCACCCTGAGTATTCGATGCTATATCGATCGCATCTTCAAGTACTTCGGCTGCAGCCCATCATGCTTCGTCATTGCGAATATCTATGTCGATCGATTTCTCAAGTGCACGGAGATTCAGTTAACTTCTCTTAACGTTCATCGGCTGCTGATAACGAGCATAATGCTGGCTGCTAAGTTCATCGACGACTCGTAAGCACCACCCTATAAATGATTCTATTTTGTGATATACATGCAACTCAATTACTCGATTTGCAGATTCTTCAACAATGCATACTACGCGAAAGTTGGGGGCGTAAGCACGACGGAGTTAAACAAACTGGAGATGAAGTTTTTGTTTAGTATAGACTTCAGACTTCAGGTGAATATACAGACGTTCGGTCGATACTGTTATCAACTGGAAAAAGAAGGCACCGGAACACGTCAAATCGAACGCTCAATTCGAGCTTGTAGCATCAAGGAGAGCTGGTCAAATAAAGATGAGAAATCCCATGCTTCTTCCACAACAGCCAGATGATTTTTTTACCACAAACCACTGTATGTAAAATCACTACCTTTTCTTTTTACATTGCTTCATTTATGATTCGTTTAGAAATTATTTCCAATCTATCCTTTATGTTCTTGTGACTTCCTCGTCTTCATTTAAGCATTGGTGAGACTCCATTGTTGCAGTAGAAGAGCACTGATTGAATTATGTTCTATATATGTTTATAAATTGAATGCTAGTTTTGCGAGTAATAGCGGGGTTTTTTTTTTTATTACATACGAATGAGAATGAAGTGACTTGAACATATGATTCGGGGATATATCGGTGGCTAACTGCTTGAACTATGTTCTAGTCGTAATAATTCTTCTAAGATTAAGAATCATACTGTGAGATTCCACGTCGGTTGAAGAAGGGAACAAACCATTTCTTCTAAGGGTGTGGGAAGCCTCTTTCTAGCATGTGCATTGTTATAATCGTGAAGCTGACGACGACGATACATAACGAGCTAAAGCGGACAATATCTATTAATGGTGGATCTGGACTATTACACGTAAGATATCGAACTAACTGAAGTGACATACAAACCGAATCCAACTGGTCCATACCCAACTAAACCAAGTAAAGCAATTTGGTTTGGTTTGGTAAAGAAAATGATGAACTCACAAGTCATACCCAAGCCATCTCGATGATAATTGATTAATTTTATTTTTATAGGAATTAATACGAAAATTATGATGGTAACTTCTAAAAATTTAAATTTTAGTATTATTTCATGCTTTCAATTTATATTTATATTATATATAGAGAGGAAATAAATAGACATTATATATTAAAAAATATGTTAGTTTATAATTACAAGATTATTTATCTAAAATTTTATATACATTAAAGTATTTTCTTTCTAAAAATTAAATTTGATTTCTTATTTCAATTTAAAATTTAATCTCTCTGAAGATTCCACTGTTATTGGGCCGAAACTTTAAAGCTCAGTGGGCTTTTATTGGTAGTTAGAGCCCATTAAATATTTCATATTGAAAATGATATTTTTCAATTTTGTAATACATTTTTATTGTCTATATCCACACTTGTTTGCGCCTCACGTGTCTAGCTCTGATACCATTTATAACAACTCAAGCCCACTTGTAGCACTTTTTACATTATGAAATCCCACAATAGTTGGAGATAGGAACGAAACATTTATTACAAGAGTGTGAAAACCTCTCCTAGCATACGTGTTTTAAAAACTGTAAGGCTGACGGCGATACATAACGAGTTAAAACGGATAATATCTACTAGCAGTGGGCTTAAGTCGTTACAAATGATATCATAGTCAGACACAGAGTGGTATGCCAACCAGAATGTTGAGCCTCTGGATTGTGAGATCCCAAATCGGTTTAAAAGGATGTAGAAACCTCTCCGTAGCAAACACATTTTAAAACAGTAAGACTGATAACGATCGGATCAAAGCGAACAACATCTATAACAGTGGACTTGAGTTGTTACATCATATTTCTTTTCACATCGTTCTTTCTTCCATTAATAGACGAAGAACATAGTAAGATAAGAAATTAAGCATCAATAATTTTCGGAAATCTTTGAAAGATATTGATATTTTAATTGATATACTTGTCAATATTTTTGGTTGGGAATAATAGCATCTAAATAATTGAAGTTTGTATGTTCAATAATTGGGTTGATGGATATTGGGTATCCTTTTGTTTTTGTACTTTGTTTTATTGCTTGTTTGTTTGTGTTCTAATGACCAACACTCCCAACCCCATTTCCCATAACACACCAAAATAAAATTGTCTTATTTTATTATTCAACAACCACCCCCAAGAATCCAAGGTTCACTTACGTTCTCAACAGCACGACTCACACGCTTTTACATCGATTTGGATCTTCATTCGGTCAAAATGTCCTTAAAACGCTCAACTGGAGCTAACCCAGTAATTTTAGCACTAATGGGGTATACTAATGCAAGCCGGAGCTCATAATGAGATATATCGACTCAGTAATCCTAATGAAGTTTCACGATGATATCCTTATAAAAGTGGGCTTGAAAGTAGAACGCATAATAAATTTCAATCGAGGAGTTTCATATTCTATAAAAAAATGAAAGAATCATATCTCACTCGAACAGGGAGTAATCAAATAAACTTCGTAATTCTCACCTCTCGAACATAACAATATAACATTTAGAACGAACGTCTTCACACATATGTAAGGTATCAACATATACACACATGTATACACGTTTGTTTATTAGGTTACTTACATTACGAAGATGGTTCTAACAGACTGACCATTCCTTCACTTAAACCGAGTTGTATCGAACTAAACACACCCAGAAGATCGTATTCCAAGATTGATATGTAAAAATGAATTTATAAAAATAAAAAAAATATATTAAGAAAATTAAAAAAAAAAAAATTGAATTATTATATGGAAGGCAAATCTCATAAGAAAGAAGCTACGTGTTGGGTTTCCTTCCACGTGTTGGTGTAGGTGGAGCCTAGTCAACGAAATTCAAATTGTTTAAATTAAAATTTAATTAATGGTAATAAAATTTAAGCAGAAACAAACAAAAGTTTCACGAGATCAGATGCTATGATAATAAATTAATTAAAAATTAGTTTTTCCACCTCATCAGGGTTTTGGCTTTAGGGGAAAATAAAAAATTATGACGTGGCCACGTGACGAACTGCGTCCTTACTGTGTACCTGCCACCACCAGAGTACTGCTCCTACCGACCAATTCCCAGTACAGTACCACACTTGTTCCCTACACTTGCTTCCTCGTGTGTCATTTTCTTATTTATTTATTTATTTATTGTTTAAATAATATTAAAAAAAGAAATTAAAATACGATTTTACAACCTCAAAAGTAATTATAAATTAATTATTAACTCATTTAAATAAAATTACGAGTTTTTTTTAGTATGTCTAGTCAAATATTTAATACGATTGGCTAACAATTCGATCCCATTTTTTTAAGTTACGAGCTAGAAAAAGACGTTATAATATGAAAATCGACTTGTTTTTCAAGGCATTGAAAATCAACGCTCGCTCCAAACATTATTTAGCATTTTTTTTTTCTTTTTTTAATTTTTAATTAAAAATAATAATAATAATAAGGAAAGTAAAAGCATGATTTTGTTGGGAATCAATTTTAATGAATGCTAATTAATTAGATTTATAGGGAAATGAAATGATTAAATAAAATCGAATTTTAGATACTTTACAATTCTCTAGATTACTTGGAAGCGCGTTTGACCCAATGCCAGTTGTCTAATTTGTTGGAGAGAAAAGTCAAAAACCAATCTCAGCCGTCGGATTCCATTAATAAAGCATGCACACGTGGATCATATCACTTGCATGGACGCCACGTGTCCGTGCACATAACCTCGGAAACGACGCCGTTTTTTTTTTTTTACAAATAGTTCGTACGTTTTCTTTCGACTTCAAATAGCCACTCTTTTTTTCTTTTTTATTACGTTTTAGTTTAATTAATTAAACGCGGAGATTTTTTGTTTTATAATGTTTTTGTATTGTCGAATTTAATGTGGTCGGCTCAATTTGTACACTAAGCTAAAATAAATTAATAAATATCAATACTAGAAAAAAAATATATTAAATTAAAAGCTTAGAAGGATCTGACCACCTTCCTAAATTAATATAAATTTGTATGTATAATCTTTGTATAAATTTAAATACTACAAAATATATATATTTTTAATTTGATAGTTCGATGATTTTAAGAATATAGTTTCATATTAGTCTCTCGAATCTACAACCGTATTTAACTTGAAATTAAAGCAATAAATTTGACTAATTTAAATAATTACACAATAATAATAATAATTTTTTTTAGAGGTACATAATAATCTAACTTTATTATCGTTTAATTTATAGAGAGAATAAATTATTTCCTACCTAATAAAAAAATGATGTTGGGAGTAGTTTTATTAATAATTAAAAAAAATTAACTCAAAATATAACATTTTATTATTAATTTTTCCAAACTTTTTTTTTATTTTGTTAATAAATTTAAAGTTTAAGCATTAATTATCTTGTAATTTGTTTTGTCTCGCTCAAATCTATGTGTGGATTTAACTTAAAATTAGAGAGAATGAACAATTTCCTACAAATTAAAAAAGACTTTAATATTTTTGTTATTAAAAATTAATAATATATATATATTAAAAAATTAATAACATGAGCGAGAAAGCACGTGTGTATGACTATGAAAGAGGACACACGTGTGTATGGTCATACCCTTTTTCAAACTTGCTTAAATTATTATTATTATTATTTTCGTATAGCTGGTTTTATTTTAATATGAAATATTTTTTAAAATAAATATTAATTACAATACTCAAATTATTTTTTTATCAGACAAAAGACAATGTTTTACGAAGATTAAAACATGCATGGATGAATATTTTGGAAATGCAATAATTTTTTTAAAATAGAGTAGCAAATTTAATGTCTTGTTAAAGGTAATTCTAATTCGGGTAATAAAATAATTAATATTTTGTGATGATAAATATTTAATTGAAAAAAATTAATTCATTTATTTTCAATAACTCAAACATAAAAACTCCAAAATTAAATATGTTTGGCTGGATCCAATTTTATTTGGGGTGTGAAACTATATTTGAAGTATGTGAGTAAAAACAAAATCATCTTATGAACCTATAATCGAAGTATGTGAGTAAAAACAAAATATATTACCACTTGTATTGGTATGTGAAAACAAAACAATAGAACTGACTTACTTAGGTTGGGTTAATAACAGAGACAGGTACGTTTAATTTATTAATTTTTAGAATTCTCGTCTTTTCCTAAAAATAAATATTTGATTTCAATATATATTATAAATATACTCGCAAATATTCAAGTAATATGAATAATTCTATATATATTTAAGGGCATATTTATATGAAAAGGGTTGAATTAATTCTATAATTTAATTTCTCGCAGCTAAAACATAATTAAACTAAATTAGTTACTTGTAAATTTTATGTTAAATTTATTAGTAGTAGGGCCAATGAAATTAATATAATTTGTGAAATTAAATTAAATTTAAATCATAATATAATAAATCAAAATTTATATGCTAAAATAGAATTTAATTTTGATAGTATATTAATTAAAAATATTATATAAAATAGAGATTTGTAGAGAGAGAAAGGGAAGTGGGAGCTCCATCCCCATCGTATCCTACTTCGAGCCACCGACATGTTCTCCATTATTCTTTTCTATTGCCTTTTTTTTTTTTTTTTTTTTTTTTTTTTTTTTGTAAAATATATATTTTTAATTAAATAAATGTTAACAGCTTAAGACAGTTACTTCCAATTCACCGAAGGGAGGTTAAAATGTGAACCTGAGATGGGTTACATGTTAAAATTAAAAGATGAAATAAATAAAAATAATAACAATAATTTTTTTTCCTTCCCAAAAAAGAAAAAAAATATTTATATTTATATAATATTCGATCCTAACGGCCGGAGAGTGGGCTGACGGCCGCTAGATTTTTGCACGGGCTCGGCGGCAGGCTGCTACGCCCTGAAGCCACCAGCCGTTGCACGAAGCTCTCAATTCTCTGCCCGTTACTCTCTGTTAGTAACCGCTTCCCGCCATATGGCAACGTTTCCACTCCTCTCTCCGTTAATACCTCCGCTTCTTCGTCCACTAAGCCGTTTGCCTGCACGTTAGTTTTAACGGTGTTATAAAAAAAAAAGGAACAAAAATATAATAAAATTGCAAATTTCATTCATTTTAGTTTGCATGAAAAATGGAAGAATTTAAAAGGATAGGAAATATAAAGAATAAATTGGTAATTTAAATGAAAAGGTTAACGCCGTTAGTTAGTTTGGGGTCTACTTTCTTGGATTTTCTCAGGAACTAAACAAACAAAATCTTCGAGTGTCGGAGAAAGTAGAAATTCAGAGAATTTCCATTATACCTGAATTCTCACATAGTCCGTCCGATTCCAGCAAAAGGCATTCCCAAGCATTTGATCGACGGTGTCGGAGACGCCGTCGAGCACAATGCCGACGACGGCGGAGGTTGAGCACTCGCCGTTGTGGCGGACCTTGCCGTTGCCGCCGCTTGCCGATCCGTTGCCTAACGACAGAACAAGTAAATCCTCCACACCATTGACGGACGGAAAATCGCGTTTGTTATGGAGCACGTGTGTGACGGCGGCGGCGGTTGGATTGTTCATTACTAAGCCGCCGTCGACGGCAGTGCATAAGGTCTTTCCGTCAACGGAAGAGAGATGAAACGGTTTGAAAGAACTCGGCGTCGCCGCCGTAGCACGGCAGACTTTCGAAAGCTCGAAGTTGAAACTCGGCGATTCAGAAGCGTCGGCGCGAGAGAACACGAAAGGCGCCGAACTTCTGAGATCGAAACAGGGAACTAAAAGAGGCTTACAAGTATCCTTCAGAGACAAATCCTTACCATTCTCACCTCTAAAGAATTCCTTCAACACTCTATCCATAGACCTACCAGAAAATCTCCGCCGTCGGCAAAATCCGCTTCCGAATTTCACTTTAAACATCTCCGAATTCCTAGCACAAATCGCACTTACAGCATCCCTAGCAGAAAACAGAGGACGGCCAGAGCCATCATCCGCCACAAGCATCGAGGCGAGAATGCCTCCAATGCCAGTACCAGCAATTAGGTCGAAGAAATCAGCAATGCGAGCATGAGGATCGCCAGTCCTGAAGCGGATCTGGTCTTCAAGGTGAATGAGCGACGCAGCGACGACAGTTGCGGTGGTTCCACCGCCATCAATGCTGAGAATGCGAGTCTTCTTAGCAGCGTCGCAGTGATGAGAAAGCCATTGCTGCTCGAGCTTGGTGAAGATCTCCAAGGTGACCTTACTCAACTCCATAATCGGAAAGGGAATTAGGGGAAGCAAAAGAGAAGAAATGAATGGGAGTGAGGAAGAATTAGAGAGAGCAAATGGAATAATTGAGAGGAATGGTGGATTGAGGTTCAGGATTTGTAGGTGGAAGCCATTAATGGCGGAAGGAAGAAGGTCTGCGAGTTTTTTGAGTAACAGATCGAGGGAAAAAAAAAAAAAAAAAAAAAGCCCTAAAAGTAGTTGTAAGTGTAAGAGAGGCCGACGAAAGGGACGGGATATTCTTCCTTTTATTACCTATTTATATATATACATTTCAAAAAGTTTTATATTTTTTAATTTAATTTTATATAATAATCGAAGGCACTAGGCACTGGCTTAAAACGTGCTGTTCGGCGTCTGTTTTGCTTGAGTTCACAGTGCGCGAATCTCGGCTTTTTAGCCGGCTCGGCTCGCGCTTCTTGGCTCCTTTTTAATATATATATATATTTATTTATTTATTTATTATTTTTTACTCACTATTTATATTTTTCTTTTTTAACTGAATAATGGGGATGGAATCGAAACAAGAAGAAAACAACCAAACAGCCAATTCGAGGACGGAGTGGCGTGACATAGCTTGTAATTTTTAAAACATTTTAATTACCGAACCTAAATTTTGAATTATAATTTTATGTAATTTTACGGTAGGGTAAATTTTTTTTAAACTATCGATCTATTCTCTCGTTGTTTCGATTTACTGCAAGTTACGCTACATTTAGGTTCTTAAAAGTGTGGTCCTGTTCTTGACATGTTGACCTATCTTAGTAAGAACTTGCAACATCATGACGTCGTTTGTTCACTTACCACGAGTAGTTATTTGTATGTTGAGTGTAAAATAATGAGTTTGTTCCTATGATATCATTATTCATAACTACCCACAATATGACGAAGCTCGCTCCTTGTTTGACTTAAAATGATATTTTTTACAAATCCGTGCACGTAAGCTCATATAATGGTTTAATCTCTAAGTCATAACACAGGTGCTGCACAAGCGACTCCCAGTTATCCAGAGGCCAAAAGTGACATATCTTATTATTTTTAAATGTAATTTAAGAGAAAAATAAAGTTAGTTAAATAAAAATAAAATTAAAAAAAATTGAAGGGAACCCATTCCAAATAAATGAATTTGGAAAATAATAATAAATGTATGAAATTAAAAAAAATAATAAAAAGGGCATTAATGTCAATGACCATTGTATTTAATTAAAAAGATAAACGATGGTTGTAAATCCCGCCTTCAATTTAAGATTTCAACAGTAAAAAGGACCAAAATACCATCCCATTACAATCAATTAATGATTCCAGAATCTTCTTATTAATTTTTAAATAGTAAATTGACAATTTCTTTTATTAAAATTCAAATATTTATATCCATATTATTATATTTAAAAAAATATTATTTTAATTTTATCATATTAATGAATAATTTAATTAAATTATAATATTCATAAACATTAAATTTTATATCTAATTTATGAATTTTAAAAATATCAAATAAAAAAGATTTATTTGACATAAAATTAATTTTTTATTTTTTATAACCAACATTTTCTATATTTAAAAAAAAAAATTCAAACATTTTTGGTAATTTGTATCACAATATCTCCATAATAAATGAATTTAACCACCAAATTATTATAATAATTAATTAACTTTCCATAAATAAAAAATGGTTAGATATTTAAGTTTATTGCTTTAAAAGAAAAACCCATATGAGAGTTTTTGTTAGGATATTCAAATCTTAGATTTAATATTTTTTTGGCATGTGAATAATTGTATTTTTTATTTTTTTAAAAAATATTAAAGTATTTTATTTTATAATTTAATTTTTTTTTTAGTACTCATATTTATTGAGATGCTATAGGTTTTAAAACCATATAATATAATATAATACACCCAAATGAATGTGGATGTCTTTTATTATATTATTATTATTATTATTATTATTATAATGCACATTGAGCATTGAAAAGTATTGACTGTTTTTATTTGCCCAATATAGACAAGGGCATCTAGCTAGGACCATACCCTAAACACACCATACCTAACCCAACTATTATCCCATTTTTTCACCCGAAATGTCAAATTTAAATGCTAACAACCATATGTAACGAGCCAAAACTAGCGGTGGGCTTGGACTGTTATAAATAGTATTAGAGTCAGACACTGAGCGGTGTGTCAACTAAACATTCCTTCCCGATAAGAGTGTGGAAACCTCTCTCTAATCAACGTTATTTATAACTTTGAGATTGATGGCGGTACATAACCGGTATTTTATAATGTAGTTTGGATATAAAACAAATAGTAAGATAAGGTATTTAGGTGAATAATGAAAATAAAATAATAATTGTGTGAGATTATTCTTGGGGCTGGTATAAAGGACAGTGAATTATTATGAAATGATTTTGTTGGGCTCATAAATATTCTCAAAGCCCAATAGGCCCACTAACCTAATTCACTCCCTTTTTATTATGGTCAAAGTCAATATTTTTAATTCTCTTTCTTCTTCCCCCACAAACTTAATTTGTCAACCACCCTTTTAATAATTTAGAAGCATCAACGGTTTAAATTGATTCACTCCGTGTTATTTATTCTTGTATCTACCGATCGTTACTATAACAGCTCAAGTTCACTGCTAGTAGATATTGTTTGCTTTTCAACTAGTTATATATCACCCTTAGCCTTACAATTTTTAAACGTATCATCTGGAGAGATTTTCATACTTTTATAACGATGTTTTGTTTTCCTCCTCAACCAATGTGGGATCTCACAATTGTGAGGCTGTCAATGATGGACTTGGGACTATGAGTAATAGGCAAAAACAGACAATATCTACTAGTGGTGGACTTGGGTTTCACTGTTACTCATTTGATATGAATCCAACAACTGATCACGTGCATGTACCCGAAGGACCAATTACAAGAAGCAAGTTAAGAAGATTCAAGAGGCCTATACATTGCATTTTCAAAAGCTAGCTAGTGTACTGGTTGAAACAAAGACTTTTGAGCCCAAAAATCTTTATAGCATTAGTATATCAAATCAAGAAGATAATGGAGTGGCTGATATTAGAAGTAATTAGAAGACTTGCCTTGGTAGTTGAATTACCAATTAAAGAAATTATTAATGTCTTATTTTCTTCAATTTATATTTAATAGCATTTATTAAAAGTTTGTATGAATTGCCTTATATTCTTCAATTTGTATTTAATAGCATTTATTAGTGGTTGGTGGCTGAACTTTATTTTGTTAGGGTTATCTTTTGGGCCTATTTAAAGGCATGTAATACTCATGTTGGGGGGATTTTGGTTGAATACAGAAAAAACCTTTGTGTTTTCTTAATACCCTTTTGGTGTTATTCTTTTTCAAATCTTGCTTTAGGTTTGATGTTTAAACCGATTGATTGAATTAGTTTTGATCAAGCTAATTCTAGAGTGAATTGTCTTGGTATCTAAGAGTGACCATCATAGATTCCAAGTTCGATCTAAGAGTCATTCATCTTCTAACCAGCTCTTGGTTGGAATCAATCCATTAAGTTAGCTTTCTCTATGAGCGTTTTGCAAGGATTCTAGAAGGACCTCTAGCTTTGCAAATTTCAGCATTGTTGGCGCTTATCATCATTGATAATGTATTACAGGCATTAGCTATCATGTCACGTCACATCAGTCATTCATACACTTCAAATTTATTAGACAAAATCATTAAATTTGTAAATTAATATAATCGTGGTTATAATTGGATAAATTAGCCAAAAATAGAAAAATGGAAAAATTATAAATAATATTTGTTAAAAAAAATGAATATGTGAAATAATTATTTTCAATCTCGTTAGTTTATTGCCTTAATTGTTAGGCAGGCTTGATGGGCCGAGCTTGGATACAATGTTGGGCCAATACAGAAGTGGGCCTGAATTTAAGACTTTTATTTTTTAAATTAAATTATATATATATGTATAGAAGTCAAAATTATGGTTATTAAAGGGACTAAACTTTCATTAAGATTGATTAGTGGACATAAACCCGATTTAGTGTTAAAATAGATAATATTTAGATTATTATAATTTAAATTAAGTTTTTTAGTCAACCAGTTGATTTTGATTGGGTAAGTCAATTTTTTAATTCTAAATTAATTAATGAATTAAGTTTAATCAATCATCCTCCTACAACCATAGATGAGAGACTTTTTTGCTCATTTATTTTATCTTTTTAAAATATTACTAAAAATAAAATAAAATAAAATAAAATATCTACAAATTAGTGGATTAATAGATAATTCAAATATTAATGTTGTCTAATAAATAATTAAATGTTATTCTTACCTAAAAATTCAAATTAATTTAACCTAAATAATCATAATAACTCCTATTTATTATTCATATTTATTTAATTAAAATATAAAAATTACAATTATTTCTCAATTTGAAAAGGTCAACACAAAAATTATACCCACAATAATTCAAAATTCTTAATATTTAAGAACATAATTAAAGTAAATTAAAAACCCTAATGATTTAAGATAAGATTTTTCAATTCTTTATATCAATTTTTAAAATTGGAATCAAATTAATTTATATATTTATAAAAAAATCACATCTAATTTCTTAAAAGAAATAAATATATATAAAATTGACAACTTTTTGACAATAATTCCTTATTTAAAATATGTATTAAAATAAAGGTAAAGTTGAAAATAGAATGATTAATAAGATATTGCATGGATTTTTCTACTTTAGAGGGAATATAAATAATGCAAATTTGAAAATTTTAATTATCTTTCCTAAAATATCCTCCACTTCTTTAATCATTTTTATTATTTAAAATAAGGTTAAATTCTGATTCCATTACCAAACTAAGCCTAAATTAATAATAATAAATGATGATATTGTAATTAAGCAAATATTAATAATAAAAATAAATACAAAATTTGAAGCTTCCATTAATAATAAAAAAATTAGATGGGAATTTCTAGGAAGCTTCCATTAATTAAATGATCAAATATTATTTATTTGATGACAAAAAAGCAGTGAGTTGCTTCATTTCTAATTAAACCTATTTTTTAATCCATCTACTCCTAAAAAGTAAAAAAGCCATTTATTTATTTAATTAATTAAATTATTTTAGGATTTAAATTATTTTAATTAAGAATTTCAATTAAAACATCAAACATTTGATTAGTCAACAACAATTTTAATAAACTTAAAATATGAATATATATATATATATATATATATATATATATATATATATATAACAATCATGGGCCATTATTGCAATAAAATATTAATGTCACGAATTATATATCTAATGGTAACTGAATTCCTTCGTTAATTATTAAATAATCAATTAAATATAATATATGGTCTTTAAATATAACAATAATATATATATTAAATGGAATTGTTTATGCCTACTTGCCCCACCACTTTTTTTATGCCATTAGATAATAATTTTTATTTGAATATTAATATTTTGAGAATATAATGTAAAATAATAGAATAAAATATATAATAGAGCCCATATCCCAAGTCATTGCATACCAAAATAATAATAATAAATTGATCAATAAATAATTTATTCTTTAAATAAAATTGTCCTTGGAATTTATAAACTATTTAAAAGATTGACATGTTAAGATTTAAACCATTAATTATTATATGATTATTAAAGTATTCATGTTTTTAATTTTTTTTTTATTAATTTAATATATCGTGGTTTAGGTTCTGTGAATATAGTATATACACGTATAGATACACTTCAAAAAATTAATTTGAAACACGTGCAATATACGTGAATCATTTCGTTTAAAGTTTGCGGGAATGGAAATTTCATTCAAATGACACAAAATTTAAACTTTATAATAAATTTAATACTATGGTCCGATTAATATTGTTTTAATGTTTTTTTTTCGTGTATATTATATGATAATGGTGAATTTGTCTCCATCCACTAATATATATAAATATTTAAAACTCCCTTCCGATCCTATATATGTATTAAAATAATGTCGAACCAAACTTAGGTCAAAATAAAATAATTGAAATGATTATATTATTTAAATGACAAAAAAGAAATGGAATTAGTAAATAATCACGTTTAGATGAGTTGAAATTTAATATTTAAATATTAAATCTCATCAAGATGCGCATAAACTCGTTTATTAAAAATAATTAAGGATGATTTAATAAAATATTAATTTAATTTTATTAAGATAATTAAATAGATAAAATAGTTTAAAATTAATATTAAAATAATAAAAGTATAAATTGAAAAATGAGCAAGTGGGAGAGGGGATGGATTCTTTTGCCTAGTGTCTTGTTTATTGATATTAAAAAAATATATATATTAAAAAAAAAAGCTTAATGGGATATTGTTTTTTTTAATTGAAAAATATTATTTTTTTTAGTGAGAGAAAACATGGGAAGAAAAAAGATAATGTTTGTACTTTTAATATTAATTGATTAATGAATAAAATAATTAATTTTTAAAATAATATTAATAAAATAATATATTTAGTCATCCTTTTTTATTTGCCCAAAGGACAAAGGAAAAGAAATAATATTATTTTAAGAGTAAACAAATTGTCAAAGCTAATCTCTCTCTCTTTTTTTATATATATATATATTATTAAATTATTGATACTTTAATATTCTAAAAATTAATTTTTATACTTTTATTTTATTATTATTATTTTGTAGCCATGACTTTGTTTTCTCCGAGGCATAAGGCAGCAAACAACTCTTTTAATAATATTATTTAATTATTTTATATATTATTTTATGTAATCATTTTTTTTACCGATTCGAAAATCTGTAACAAATTATTTATTATTATTTTTTAAATAGAGAAAAGCAAAAGTTAATTTTTAAAAAATAAATAGTAAATAATTAAATAATAAGAATGGAAATCTAATCGATTGTTCTAAAAGAAGATGTAATGAATGGGAATATAAAATTCAGAATTAAATTTTAAGGAACGAAAGATAGTGACGTGGCAGATCGTGATTGGATAATTTGCACTATTGAAATAAGACAAAATAATAGGGTAAGCGGTTGAATTAAATGTGAAGTTAAAGTATCAATAAAAAAGTAGTTTGAGTAAAATAATAATAATAAATAATTTTGATATATATATATATATATTTACATTTATATATACCGACTGGAATTCTTTTTCTGATGTCTATTTAAATGGAATTATTCGTTTCACGTTCAACTTTAAGTTAAATAGATATCTCTATAATAATTACTTTATTGTATTGAACGAGTATAGTATTTTTAATAATTTTGTGTTCATAAATATTTTTAATAATAGTAGACATGACAACCATTATTTAAATAATACACATTTTTTTTAAAATGCTTTGCGTCAATAAATTAATGGGAGTAATACATATAACCAAAAAATTTCCAAATTATTTTTCCACGTGGCAATCATTTAGAATTTCACGGCACGTCATTTCTAATCTCAGCCGTCAGATGGAGATTGACTTTCAAAAGTCAACGAAGGTCCATGTTCCTAAAATGATACCACCCGCAGCGTAGAGTTTTTATCCTCACGTTTCCACGTCAGCTTTTTAAGGCGCGTGAGGGCAGAGGTAGACGGCTAGGTAGGCGACCAACCGGGGCCCACGATTGTTAATTTGATTCACATGAGGAGGCAGATGATTGTGGCTGCCAGTTCAGAGACCTTTTGATTTAATTTCTTTTTAGAAAAATAAAGATTTAAGATATTGCCACGTCGGATTCTAATCTTACGGTTTGGAACTGCTTACAGTTGATATAAGCGACCTGGTCCGTTGGTTTAGTAGTTAACCGGTGGTGCTGCGTTCATGTAATTAATACTTGTCGAGTGGACCCGTGTGGGGATTTTGAGACTGGAACTGACCGGCTGAATCGGTCAGCTAGGCCTACTTCATTGTTTCTCAGTTGCTTGTGGAAAGTTTCGGAATTTCATCGTACTGGCAACCAGCTACCGGCTACGCCTGTTTCGGATGTGGAGATATTTGTTGGACCGTTGATTTTCACGCCAGAACGTGAAAATAGTTTTACATATCATTTTCGCGGAAATCCGATTTTTTTAAAACGATAATAAATGTAATAATAATTTTATATTTTATTATTCCTAACCTGTTTAATATAAGAAAAACAGTCAAGACACCATTGTTGAATGAAATATTAATTAAATTAATTATAATTTTTATATTTATAAAAAAATAAAATATAAATTATTAACAACAATAAGTAAAAGTATATAATAATAGTTAAATAATAAATATTTAAAGAGAAAAATGGGAAATGGGTGGTGTCATCAACTGAGATCCACGTCAGCAATTGTGGAACCGTCCTTTGACCGAATTGGGAAAGACCAAAGAGGAGGAGAAATTGAGAAATTGAGAAATTAGACCTCACGCGTTATAAGGCGCGTGGCGAGTTGAGCATAAGTGAAACAAAAAAAAAAAATATATATTTCGATTCGGATAACTAAAAAATTCATTAAAATAAAATAAGGTTACACGTGGCTTATGTGTGCGAAGTGGCAATATTCCATCGAAAAACGACCCTCTTTGCCTTTGCCTTGCTGGCGTCAGCCAATCACAGCCGTCCGATTCATTTCCCTTCCAATGATTTTACTCGGTTAGGCAGCCCCTTTCCTGAAATCTCATCCGTCCATTCCTCCCCTTCAAAAGCAGATTTTGCGTGAAAGCGTCAAATTCCCAAAATATATATATATATATATATATAAATAATAGAATAAATAAAATAAAATAAAAAAGTAAAAGAAAGTGATTAGATTAAAAGCACATAAAAGCACACAAAATAAACAACAAGAAGCTAGAGAGAAGGAGAGAGAGAGGGGGGGATTTTGCTGTTCATTTCATCATCGGGAGTTCGCCGGAGTTTATGGTTGTTTTCCGGTGAGGGTGGATTTGATTTGACTTCCGGAGGTGAAGAGGAATCGGGATTCATTTCGGTGAGAGAGTTTGATTTCATGATTGAGACGCATGATCATGGAGAAAAGCAGAGAAGCGAGGAGTTCGTCGAGTATAGTGGCCGCAAATGGATCCTCACGGCGACGTAGTAGAGCTACGGCCTTCAGAGATTTACCTGGTTCGAACTTCGCTTTCGTCGTTCTCTGACTTTGGCTTAACTCTCTTTTTGTTGTGTGATTCTTTATTAATGGTTGTTGTTTGTTGCAGAGGAAGGTCAGGTGGAGTTGCAAGAAACGGTGCGGTTAAGGGAGAGAGGAGGGAAGAGAGGCCGGGATCGAGAGTTTGCGAGTCGGAGCAAGCGGAGGAGAGGAGGGGGAAATAGAGAAGAAGAGGTGGAGGAAGAAGGAGGAGATACTAGTGCTGAAGATATTGTTGCTGATGGAGACAGCGATGAGGTTGAAGACGGTGGAGGAGTTTCTCTTATTCTCTCTTCTACTACGGCTGCTTCGGCTTCGAATCAGAACCAGAAGAGGAACTCTCTTCCGCCAAGAGTTGCGAAGCAACAATGGAAGGTTGTCGATGACGCGATGATTGGCGTTCCGGTTCCGAGAAAGGCTCGCTCAGGTATAGTGTAAAGCAAAGAAAGAAAAAGGAAATAGAACGATTGGCTCCTTATTTTTTTTTTTGTATTTTATGGAATCATGCTCCGTTTCATGATGGTAAAGTTTGTTTTTAATTCTTTTTGTACAGCTTCTATCAAAAGATCACATGATTGCACGGTTTCAGGAAATAGTGGTGTTGGTGGAGCCGGAGAAGACATTGCAGACGACCACAGCCATCGGAACCAGTCCGATTCGCCAGCGAGGTCGTCTGCTGAGGTTGTTTCGCCATCGACTTCCGTTGTTTCGTCTAAGAAGAAGATGGTTAGTTCGTCGGGGGTTTCCCCCTTTTAATCATTGTTCGATGCATATATTTTTCGGAATGTTGGAGTGAGTTTTATTTTTCCATGAATTTTTAGAAATCCTCTGGACCGAAGACTCGATCAATGAAGACGTCTAAGGATTCTTCTCCGTCTGCCATGGAGGGGGATATTGAGATTGAGATCGCTGAGGTTCTTTTCGGACTAAAGAAACAACCACAGTGCTCCAAAAAGCAAGAAGTTAATATGAAACCATCATCGAACCAAGAAACAGAGGATTCCAGTGTTCTTCGTGACGGTACCAAGCCTCCGGTTACATCTACAGCGGCGAACTCTGCACAAACTGCCTTCCAAAAATCTGTTTCGCTTCAGAAGAATGATGCTATTTCAGATTTGTTACTTAATGTTGGTGGGTATTCTGAATCCTTGAGCTAAAGCAAATATTTCCAATTGGAACCTTAGTACTCTTCTCTATCCCGATTATCCTGTACTGATAACGTCCATTTTCACTCCATTTGCCATTGTAGCTGTAGAGAAGACCGAATCGTTGGATGGTGCAGCTAAAGCCGAATCTGAGAAACCTGCAGAGATTGAAATCTACCCCTCAAAGTTGGGAGGAGCATCCGATTTTAGTTTGAATCTTGGTTCCCATGAACGCAAAACTGAGGAAATGAAACCAGAAAAGGAAGTTTGCATTAGTGGAGATGAAAATAAGGAGAGCAAGAAAACTGTGTTGGTACAAGAAGATGTAACTTCATGCGTCGAAGGGGATGTTGATCCTGAAGATTTGTCGCCCCCTACTAAATCGTAAGCGATATAAGATCTTCATTTCCATCAATTCTTCCTGAAACAATTAATTTCAATATCAATTTTGTGTGCGTTCTTAGGATTCCAGAGGCTGAGACACAGAAAGAAGAGAAGTTCAAATTTGACTTGATGGTCAGAGTCTGCAGTTTTCTCAATTTCAATTTTGATTTCCTCTCATTTTTTAAGTATGAAGATTCTGATAAGTGCCTTTGTTGAACACAGGCTCCTCCAGCATCTCCAGAAAGGGATGGGTTGGCTGATATGGTATTAGATGCTAAGCCTTTGAGTCTGGGAATTCAAATGGTGAATAAGATTTTTGCAATTTTAGCAATATGCTAAGCCTTTGTTTTTTAGAACTTTTGATTAATGGATATTTCCCCCCCATAAATCTCGTGTAGGGGAAAGAGACTTCAAATAAGGTTGAAAATGAAGATAGCATAGTGACAAGTGGGACAAAGTTCGAATTCTTTAAACTGGATTTGGAGAAACCACAATTAGATAGAAATTGCATCGCAATGCAAGAACAGAGTCAAAAGCAGCAGCCTAAGGGAGCCGCCGGCACAGTTGAAAATAATGGTACCCATCATTTCATCTTGAAGAACTTTCATTATGTTGATTAAAACACGATTATATGCCAAACTGTCTTCTCAACTGTTGTGATAATTGTACTTTCCCCAGACTCATCCACTTCAGTGCGCTTGCCCGTAATTCTGGGCGGCTGGCCAACTACCGAAATTCCTCCTGTCGGGTTAGAAATCATTTCTTTACAAACTATTTGCCTAAGCCAATGGCTAGTTTATATGTATTTTGTTGAAAGAATTTTCCTATTCACACCAAAATGAGACGTGGTCGTTTTCCCCCCTTATATTTCAGGTACATGCCACCCTTCCGGACAGTTCTACCCGTGGATATTGTTGACAAATCATCCACCAAACTACAGGTACCTTTCAGGATTTTTCTAAATCTGTCAAGTTCATCTGTGGATTTGTCAATGAATTTGCTATTGTATGTCCAAAATCTTGCAGCATCCGAAATTTATTCTCTCGCACCCTCGACCGAAGAGATGCTTGACCCACTATGATATTGCTCGAAACATTTATTTACACCAGCAATTTACAAAGACGAACTATTTCCACCCATCAGGCGATGCTTCTGCATCTCTTGCAGAGGCCAAACTAAAGAACATGTCCTCAAAAGAAGGCATGATTTTGAGTAACCCATTGGGCGGAAATCATTTGGATATGAACCTTAACTCTGCTCGACAGAAGGAGCAAGCTGAAGGTGACTTTCCTGGTAATGTGGTAAATGATAAAGTTCCTGAGGCTGCCTACTTGGCTGATATGGCTAAAAGCAAGCAGCTTGTATTTCAGCAGGGACAGGGAGCGTCGTTTGGTAACTCGATGGTACGATCTTCTTGACTATTTTTCTGCATTGAATTTCTGTAATCTATTTACTTTCAGTTAACTGGTCGGCTTATAACAGCAGAAAATTATTTTCTTTCTACTGCAGCCTGGTTCTGGATTCATATTCCCTATCAGTCAGCATCAAGCACCGACAGCAGCCACCGCAAATCAATCTGGGTCCACCAAATCTTCTAACCAATCGACACCACTGTTCACTAACCCAGAAGCTGGAACACTTGTGAGCTTTCCAGCATTTCCTGCGGTATCTAGTAACATGAGCTACACTCATCCGAATGTGGTTTCAATTGAAGCTCCATACTTGGGAAAACATCAGAACAATAGCTATCCATTCACCTTCTCTACTCCTGCGGGAACGAGTGCTACATATAGAGCAAGCAGTGCACAACCCTTGCCTCTTTTCAATGGATCTTTCTATCCATCTCAGCTGTTCCATCCATCCCAAATTCAGCCAGCACAAACTCAATCTCATCACCAACCAAGTGGCTCCCATAAACAACCACAAACTCAGCAGCAGCAATGGAGTGTGCACGTACCTGGGAACAACGTACCGCCATCAAATGGTATGCAAGTAAAGCAGCAGTCGACAGAACAGCATTTGCCACTGCCTAAGCAATCTCGCAAGCATGAGAATGAGACCAGTGGAGAGGACAGTACATCCCTTTCCGACATGCGGCCAGCTTCAGTTCAGAAAAGTGCTTATGGACAAAACTTCATTTTGCCTGTTCCAGCACTGGGTTTCACCTTGATGCCATCTGGAACATTTAATAATGGCAATGGTGGAAATAATGGCGAGAAGAAACAGTCCCATCCACAAAATTTGAAGAGCACAGTTGCCTTAGTTCCATCTCAGGGACTCACAATGTCCTTTGCTTCATATAATGGAAATGGTACCCCATCAAACCTCAACTTCACACCAACTGTCTTTCAGAATCTTCCTGATATGCAACGTACAGGGTTTCAGGGAGCACCTGCTCCCCAAGCTACAAAGCAGAAGAATCACCAAATTTCAGAAGGGAGGAATGGAGTTGTGTCCGGTACCAGTGACAGGAACACTGGAAATTCTTCTGCAAAGCCGTCTGCAACTTCAGGCCAGACCCTTGTTTTCGGTAATTCTTCAAGGACTCTAAACTTCATGACATCTTCTGTCCCTGTAAACTGGCCCTCCCCCTCCACGACGAACCGACCTGCTGGTAGTTCTTCAGCTAACCAACAGCAGCACATATTGCAACAGCAACAGGCAACCATGGTGCCTCGAAGTAAAGGACCGTCTAATAATAGCTTGCCCTCGTCGGCTACGACCAAGTTTCCTTGCAGTGCCCCTCCTGGTTTCTCACAACCTTTGATACAATGCGACAATTCTATCCAGTCTCCTGCACAGAAGAACTCGGGTAGAATGGTTGGTACCGTTGTCCCTATGACATCTCTCCATCTTGCTTCCTCCACTGCAGTCCATAAGAGTTCCACTCAACAGAAAGGCAATAATACTCCTCACGGCCAGACCCAGATATCCTTTGGGGGAGATTTCAAGCCAGGTTTTACACAGATGCAACACCTTCCAACTGGCGGTCACTCTCCATCTAGCAGTGGAAAATTAAGAAACACAAGCAGTAAAACCAGTCCCTCAGTTGCTCCCGTCCAACCGAAACAGGATGAAAGCTCATCTACTGGAGCTGGCAAGAAATCGTCTCCAGTGTGTGGTAGAAATGTGCCTTCAATCTTGAACACATGCCCCAGTCATCTATCAGAACTTAAATACTAGACTCTTTTTTTGTTCCAGCAGCTATAGAAACACTAACATCGAGTTGAATTAATTCCAGCTCCTCCCCATTAGATGTTTTGATGGATGATTCAACCCTAGAAGTGGTGGCTGCTCAATACCATTATATCTAAGCAAGACCAGTGGAAGATGAACCAAACATGGAAGCACCCAAAGAGGTTTGGTTTTCTTGAGGGATGATGATTCATGGAACTCAAACCATGATATGCTTTCCAAACTTGCCAATGCACATAAAGAATCAATTCGATGAAGTGAGAGGCATTACGAGGATCATAGGCTCGAAAAGTTTGCAACCACGAAGATATTTTGATGGCACGATTCACCAGAAGCATGTCGAGGAGCATTTCGACAAATGGGCATGGATTTTTGTGGGAAAAAAATCACAAAACTTGAAGTTTAACCCTAGTGACTTGGTTAGATTATGTATATTGTAAGTGATTGCATATTATTAGTAGGGCCTATTTTTTGGTTTATATATTGTTTACTGCTAGACAGAGACATGTGAATATGATATTATACTTGGAAAAAAAAAAAAAAAAAACAGCGTATTCATTCTTTGCTAGGAATTTTATTTGTTCATTCTGAGTTTACAGGGAAGGAAGATGAACATCTGAAGAGGGAGGAAGATTGTTGAAAAGGTCAGTAAAGCTTTTCCACTATGATTCTAATTCTCTCATCGTCATTTTCAGTATAGTGTAAACAATAATGCAGTTTGATGCTGTAAAGCACATGGAATAAGGAAGGGATGGAGTTTGCAGATTTGATTTGAAATCTTCATTTCTTGCAGGAAAAATGACAACTTCTTGTCTACTTTTTTCTGGGTAATCTGATGGGTCATCTAATTATTTGATGCTAGAACAACTCAACTAATAAATATCAATAAATGTTACTTTATTTTAAAACTATCATTTTATTTTTAATTTGAAATTGCAGCTTCTAGTCCTAAAAAGTAATGGCAAAGTACTGTTAGGCCTTAGTTTTGCTTTTTATTTTAAAATTTTAGGTTTTGGTTTAAATTTATTCCATTTTGAACGTTTATCCTTCCAAATGTTTACTAAACATGTAAAAAACGAAGCATCCTAGTTTTTGTTATATAATTTTATCATCTCTTATTCACTCGTGAATTACATTTCTTCAACTTATGTGGCTTTAATTATACATTCGTATTAATATTCTAATACGTTTATTCAAAGCTATATCATAAAAAATAAAGATAGGACCAGATACGGCTACTTTTTTTTATTAAATTCATGGATTTTGAAACTTTAAGGAGTAAAATGAAACGAAACAAACCAAAAAGTTTAATATAATCAAAGCAAATATTTTGAAATTTTAGAGATCGAAACTGAGTCGTATAAAAACCAAATTGAAAATAAATGTTAAAAAAAAAAAAAAAAAATGCATTCCATATTATTTGGCTTTCTTTTTTAATTCCTTCTGAAGAGTAGTAAATAAAGCTCGTCTGATATCTTCTTTGGCTTGTCTATCAAATGGGTCTTCACCAATATAGAGATCTAAAATGGCTCTACACAGTATTTGGCTCTGAATGCTTCCCACTTCCTTCCCATCAACTTCAAAACACAACAAAAACAATTGCATTCCATATTATTCACATCATCACTCTTTCTCCATCATTCTAAATAAGGATCTAAATCTCACCCATCGTTCGGAGGACGTGCCCTCGTTCCTTTGAGAGATCGATTACAGATCCTCGACATACTTTATATTCATCTTTGAATTGGGAAGTGAATCTGCAAAGAAACAAGCAATTAAGAGACGGTGTTCCCAATAACACGACGTGGTCTAGACAGTAAAAATCACTCATTCATTTCTAAGGCAATAACTGACTCACTTTCGAAGCAATGCTTTGCTGTTTGAACCCCCGAACTTTTGGAGTCGGGTTCCAATCGACTCTTCAAATGCATTTCGAACGAACCCGACTCTCAGTTTCTCGTAGTCTATTTGAAGTCTAACAGTCATTCGTATATCGCCTTCCATGACATCTTTTTCAAAGTCCTTTTCTTGTAGTTCAGATACAGTGAGTTTCCCATACTTCTCACTCAGTGATTCCTTTAGGTCATCACTGTCAGCATAAACACCTACACACAGTCGTCACTCATTTCAATATCACATAAGCAGAAAAGCATACTAACCATGCCATAATGTATTTCAAAACATCATACATATTGGTAGATCAGGAAAGTCTCTCTTAACAAAGATTGTAACTCATGAATCGACAAATCTCGACCACCTTTCCATCATCTTATGCTCAATTGAAGTTCATTTCCACTGTTTTTCCAAACGTTCTAAGATGTGTTGTAATAGCCCAAGGTCACCGCTAGTAGATATTGTCTTCTTTCGGCTTTCCCTTTTGGGCTTCCCCTCAAGGTTTTTAAAATGTGTATGCTAGGGAGAGGTTTCTACGCCCTTGTAAAGAATGATTCGTTCCCCTCCCCAACTGATGTGGGATCTTACAATCTACCCCTCTTCGGGACCGAATGTCCTCATTGGCACATCCCCCGGTGTCTAGCTTTGATACCATTTGTAACGACCCAAGCCCACCTCCAGCCGATATTGTCCTCTATGGGCTTCCCCTCAAGGTTTTTAAAACGTGTTTGCTAAAGAGAGGTTTCCACACCCTTATAAAGAACTCTTCATTCTTCTTCCTAACGATATGAGATCTCACAATTCACCCTTTTCGGGGTCCAGCATCCTCGCTGGCACTCGTTCCCCTCTCCAATCGATGTGAGATCTCACAAATGATATGCAAGGTGAGAATTTGAGCCTCTGAACTCTTGATCGCGATGATACATACTTTATGCCAAATGCTGTTGTTGGTGAATCTTGTGGTTTGCTTTAGAAATGGTTTTCAAAACCATCTTCAGATTCTTCCAAAACATAAAAAATCAATTAAAGTCCTGTACTAGTCGTCTTCTTTTGCTTTCCTTTCTTCTTTAAAAGATTCTTCATGTTTTCTTAGTTCTCTTCAGTTTGTTTGATCTGTTTTGAGAATTACTGATGATATTACACACATTTCAATCTCTAACTCATGATTTCAAGTGGAAAACAACACACATTTCAATCTCTAACTCATGATTTCAAGTGAAAACAACACAAAACTACATCTAGGCCATCCAATGCCGCTATTAAGAACATATTTGAGCCAGAAAATCTTTCTAAAAACAGTCTCCCAAAGCCATAGATGATACCAAACCAAGAATCGCAAATACCCATCAGATCAATCAGTCCAAATTCAACATTCAATCAAACTATAAAGCTCCTAAAAAGTAGAAATGTGGTAGAACATACCAAATGCATAAACAGTGATGTTCTTCAGTCCCAGAACAGCTTTTTTCCGCAACCCAATTCCGAGAAGCTGCTGGGAATCTCTAATCACAGACGGAAACGACAATCCGGTCCTCGGGTCAACAACAGAATGGGCGGTCGAATTGTCCGCTAGAGAGAGAGAAGCCAACAGGGGCGATGAATTCAACGTGCTTTCAAGAAATGGGGTTAGTAGGTTCATCGAATTTCTAGTTGCGGCGACAAATCCGATTGTCGCCGCAGCGCCGACGGCCGCGGATGCGGCGACAGCGTAGGATGGGCGGGGAAAGCTGTGGCGTGGGGGCTTTGGTGGCTGAGGAAACGAGAAGGGGAAGCGGAGAGATGCCATTTTTTTTTTGTAATGTTTGTTTTTGGCGGTTCGATACGTAACAGTGTCCTTACGAGTTATTGGAAAGAAGAATGAAAAAAATATAAAAATAAAAAAGGAACTAAAATGGGTCCACGTGGAGGTGTTGAATTCATACGTGGTAAATCACAATTTATGACCTAGAGGAAATTATATATAATTAGTGTGAAATAATTTTCTAAACTTTAAAAGTTTTTAATGAAGTAAATTAGTATATATTAATAAGTGTAAATAACTTTACATTTTAGTAAATATGTAATAGATTAATATAAATAAATAATGTATTAATTATCATCTTAAGGATTTGGTAGGACTGAGATTCACACAAAATCGAACTTGGATAGAAGTGAACAAGATTTGACAACCAAATATTGCAAATTTTTAAGCATCATTAATAAGACATACAAGGGCAGCAACTTCTATGGATATTGAGGTTCTTCTATCTTGTGAAGAATTCTTCTCCTTAAAAACAAAAGTCCCAGAAAACAGAGTGTTTCAACAACATTAGGTGATCATTGAAAAAGAATTAAATGAAACAACAGTTTGAAGCTACTAAATAGTTGAAGTAAAAGGTTTAGCTTCATTTTTTGTCAGGGTAATACAAGTACTTACAATGCACGTACAGCCCGTTCTCAAGAAGACGATAGCTAGCCTCTCGCTATCCTCAACTCATGAGCACATGATATTTTTTCTTCATCAATGATTGAACGACGTTTCTCTCAAGCTAATCATATTCTAGTTCGTCGGGAGTCACTGGCCTTTTAAGTGGGATGATCGACTTCTTATCGACATCTCGCGATAATGCTTTCCTCATATCTGAAATAGACCATAACAAAGCTAGTTAAGAGATTACCAAAATCATTTATTTCGTTCTCTTGGGTCGGGTAGACTCACCTAATCCATCTTCCTCCCCCGAATAATAACGCAGCACACGCCGATAGATAACATAGTCAAGCTGGTTGAGGGAAAAAAATAAACAATAAAAAAAGAATGTCCGTGGTAAGTGTTGCCTTCCTCCATGTGAAGATAAAAAGAACCATTTCAGCAGGGGAAATTATAAGAACACAACTGAGCATAAAAATAAAAGGTTCACGTAAGTAATATATATAGCTTATAAGAAGAAATATGACCAAACACTCATATTCTAACTAGAATCTCTGTGAGGTTGACATAGATAACACTAAACCACTCATAGACGTTCCTCGCATTTTTCTCTACTTTTCTATTGAATAATTTTTTTCCAAATTAGGATCTTAGAAACTGCATAACATTCAGAAGAACTCCACAAAGAGGGCATTGTAAAACAGGAATAAACCTGATACCACTTGCAGAAAGTTGAAAAGAAACAGCAGTTTTGCTTTGGATGAATACATATAGAAGATAGAACGAGAACAAATAAATTGGTAAGTATTACATTTCTAAATTTACTAGTGCTTATTTGACACTGAAAGCCCTTGCCAAACAACTCAAAAGTGTGAATCAAGCATTAGTGCAGTATTTCTAAGTTCCAATCAGCTTTTATTGGTTTGGAAGTCAAATAATCCATCCTTATGGCTTTCATTGTTGATGATTATAAGAGAAGAAAGAAAAAATGGTCTTCAAGCTTGATAATGGGAGGACTTGTGATAAGGTCAACTGGAGCCTTTTGGATACTATCCTAAAAGTTAAAAGCTTTGGAAATAAATGGAAGAAAAATTACTCGTGTGTGTTTCGAGCACCAGTTATGAGAGACCTAGAGGTAACATAAATAGCAGTTTTTCTTTGATGCTTTGTGTTCGTCTCCTGAGTCCTGGAAAGGAAGGCGAAAACCATATTGGCGAACACTACTAGACCAATTGTACATTGTACATGACGTTTGGGTCCAGGGGGAGGAAATAAATATTATGTTTGGAAGCTTACTGTTTTATTCTAACCCAAGATCAGTAGCGTGAACAGTCTTTTTCGTAACTTTGTTCGCTCTTGACTTAGGCCAGTCAATCCACCTTAAACCAGATTGACTATAATCGGCGATATATACAACTTCGATAGAACTGAAATATTAAGAATGACTTAAGAAACTAAAGCAACACAGTTTCAGTAGCTTGCAACTTCACTAACACGTTTCTAAGAGGAAATCTACCTTTTCATACATCTTGATTGCAGGGGTGTTCGATGCCCTCACAAAGAGATCAACAAAATAAGCTTTATCACTGCCAGAAAGGAAAAAAAAGGCTCTCATTAAATATAAAGCTCAAGATGAAGAGAAAAACTGAATTGAACATTAAATCTTGAACCAGAAATAATTTTTTTCAAGGTTTTATTATACTAACATCTTACATCTTGTTGTGCATAAAATAGTGTTTCTCAGATATATAATTACAATCAAGTTCATCTTACACTTCGTCACTAATATCCTCGAGCAGGTTCATGAGCTTCTTAGCTAATTGTTGCCTGCGATATTCTGGAGCAACAGTTACAGCAGTTACGTGACCGTGCCATGACTCGCCTTGCCCCTCGACTTTTCCCATGACTGCAATGGAAAATCATACAAAAATCAAATAGTTTCAAACAGCTTGAAATAAAGGTCATCAAGACCGCAATATTTTGAATGAACTCACTTTAGTTATCTAATAATTTCGTTCCTACTACACAAGATCTAGCTCGTTGTTCTATTCAGAGAGTGAATTGGCAGTTCAGTGATGAGAATAAACATGAGAACTTAACTAGAATTAATGACTTTCTGAAATTCGAAGTACTTCATAATTTATAGGCTCTAAAGTTCAACAGAATCGATAATCCCACACAAATTGAATGTAGCCATGAATATGCGTGTCTCTAGTCAATTAATAAATAAATTCAACCCACACCTACGATCCAACTGAGAAATAAAGCTCCAAACAATGAGACTAATCCAAGCAAGAAGAAAGAAGAACACAAAACATTCGGCCAAACTAAAAGATAATACGAGAAAAGAATTAGTGGATAAACAAACTAATAGCGACTCACTGTAACCCATTATGCGGTTCCCAGGGGCCTCTGCGACATGGAAGTAATCAGGCCATCTTGCCAAGTAGGTCATATAGAAGGACATGTTGAACTGCAAAAAAGAAAAGCCAAAGAAGATTGCATCAACATCGACAAGATTCAGAGTGCATTTAGAAACCGGAAAACCATTTTCAAATCAGAAGCTGAAATTGAAACAGAGAAAATTTACGGTTTCCGTGAGGTGATCGAGATTGACGGAAGTGAATCGAAGCAGATCATTGCAGCAAAATCTGCGTAACGTCGTCATCGCCTTTTCTCTCACCCTGTGTCCGTAAATGCTCTGTTCTGCCTTTCTTCTTCACCAGAGAGGATTTTGTTGTTGAAATGGGCCAAAAGCCCATACAAAAGAGTGTGAAATTCCATTCTAGTCCTCCCTTCGTAGGCCTTATTTAAAAAATATATTTATATTTCAAATAATTTTTTAATATATAATTACAATTTTCAATATAAATTTTATTAAAATTATAAAACATCTAAATAAATCCAACCATTTTTCATAAGCAAAAGTAAATTTCAATATATATATATTTATTTGTTTTTATCATGATAATAATTTTTTTATTTTAAAAAAAAATTATAATTTAAGTGAGTGTTAAATATTTTGGGCTGGAATATAAAATGTAATTATGTTTAAAGTAGGGACTAAAATGTAATTTACATTCATAATTTAAGCTCAAGCTAGAGGAACGAATCATAAAGAAATTGTGTTCCTCTCGTCTAATTAGATTACGGAAGTAAGCCCTAACAGAGATTCCGGCGAGATAGAACCCCAGAACAGAATCAATGGATCTCCTCAAGCAAGAACTTCTCAAGAAACGTCAAGCCCTAGCTACTGAAACCGGCGGCAAGCGCGTCTTCAAGCGATCCGAGATCGAACAGAAGCAAATCCAGCAGCTGCGAGAGAAAGAGAAGCGCGAATTGGAAGCTAAAGCTCTCCGCCAATCCTCCACCTCCTCTCCCAACGCCGAGGCCACCTCCGCATCTTCCAAATCCAATTCATTAGCCTCGGCCTCCACTACTTCCTCCTCTGCTGCAATCAATTCTACCGCCACCACTTCGAAATCCCTAACGGACGAGCAGAACATCGACAATCTCGTCCTTCCCAGACAGGAAGTGATTCGGAGACTCCGGTTTCTGAAACAGCCCATTACGCTTTTCGGGGAAGATGACGATGCTCGGCTCGACCGTTTGAAGTTTGTGCTGAAAGCGGGGCTTTTCGAGGTGGATAGTGATTTGACCGAGGGACAAACCAACGATTTTCTTCGGGATATTGCGGAGTTAAGGAAGCGGCAGAAGACGGGGATTTTGAGCGAGAGGAAGAGGCAGAAGAAGGAGGATGGTGCTGGGGAAGAGGGAGATGGAGGTGGGGCTGATGAAGATAGTGCCGATGGGGGTTCGAGTGGCGTCGACGCTGACAAAGATTTGAAGAGAATCAAAGCCAATTTTGATGAGTTATGTGAGGAAGATAAGATATTGGTGTTTTTTAAGAGGTTGTTGAACGAGTGGAACCAGGAGTTGGATGAAATGCCTGAAGCAGAGAAGCGGACAGCCAAAGGGAAGTCTATGGTAGCAACATTCAAGCAGTGTGCTCGTTATTTGCATCCTCTGTTCAAGTTTTGTAGGAAGAAGGTACAATTTTTGCCCCCTTTAATTTCACAGTCGATCTGTTGAATGTTTCTTTTTCGTGATGATTCTGCATCATTATATCTTTAGACTTCATGGTAGGTTCGAGAATAACCAGAGCATCTTTTTCTTTCTTATTTCGTTTGCTCTGCTAGTGCTCTGGTGAAAAGGTTCCCCTGCGAGCATGTAGATGTTAGTGATGGCTACATAGAATAAGCATGCATATGATTCGTCTTAAACTCATTGATACATTTTGCATTTCAGTTGGCCTTGGGAGAGGCACCAATTTGGAATTATTTTTTGATTAGTTCTGTTAGTCTTGATACTCTCACGAGAGAGCTCCCACAAGAAAAGCTCAACTTCCTTTTGATATATTTCAAGTGACATATCACCTTGTAAAGATTGGGGTTCTTTGGAATCATACATTCACTGTATCCTTGAGTAGGGAGTTGCAAGAAGAGGGGAGAAAACCCTGTATTGTCAAACGGCCAAATTCATTTATTGGAAGAACACTAAGTAGATATGGGAGAGAGACCCACTCTTTAGTTTCAGATCCAAAAAATGAAGGAAAAAAAGAATCTAAAACCAGGGTGTCCTAACTTCAAGTAGAGGGGTTCCAATTTGAGACAGAGGATCTCCTTGGGTAAGCGTTTGAAAGTGGATCATCACCCATCCAAAAGTTTATAGGAATGTCATTCCAATCGACACTTCGATCCTATTGGAGATTAAATCATTTTAATTGATAATAGGTCACCAATTGGTAATCGTCTTTAGAAGTGTGTTGAGAAGTAGATACTGACGATAAACCGTTACTTCATTTATCAGATCGGCTTTTTTACGATTACAGCATAGGACTATGGTCAGCTGTTTAGATGGTTGCTGACTGTTGTGTGAAGGTGACTGCCTCGTCCTAATTGGCGATGAATTATATGATACAAGTTTACAACTTATTGGGTTAACCGAGCATAACTCAATTACTCAAGTCATATACATTCGACCAAGAGATCGGAGATTATTGCTTCTCAATTGAGTATCTTGTAAGATTTCCTTTTTAGCAGATAATTTTCATTAACGTTATTAAAATTTGATTTTAGGTTCTTCCCGACGATATTCGGCAAGCATTGTTGGTCGTTGTTGAATGCTGCATGAAGCGAGACTATCTAGCTGCCATGGATCAATACATTAAGATGGCTATTGGAAATGCCCCCTGGCCTATTGGTGTCACTATGGTTGGTATTCACGAACGTTCAGCTCGTGAGAAGATCTACACCAACAGTGTGGCCCATATCATGAATGACGAAACAACAAGGAAATACTTACAATCAATCAAGAGATTGATGACATTCTGTCAACGGCGCTATCCAACAATGCCATCCAAGGCAGTAGAATTTAACAGCTTGGCAAATGGTAGCGACCTGCAGTCCCTGCTAGCTGAAGAGAGAGTTTCTGGAGGAGGCAAGCAGGGATCTGATGAACGGCTACGAATCATGCCCGCCCCCGAAGATAGCTAAGCAAGTTACAATATCCTCTCCTGGCTGCTATTCTTTACAGTCTTCATGATATATAATCTAAATCTCCTCAGCATAGTTTGGTAGTCATTGAGTCAATTTCTGATTACTGTTTGAGATTTAAGTCTATCGACGGCCAAATACTTGCTATCAAAACGTTGACGACGATTTGTCGACAGTGTTTTCAGGCCATAGAATTCAAGAGCTTTGTGAACAGTATGACCTGCAGTCCCTGCTAGCAGAAAATAATCTGGACGAGGCAAGCAGCGTGTTCCCAACGAAGTGGTTCGAAACACGTTCGCCCCAGAAGATCGCTACCCGGTAAGAAGAACCTCTCCTAGCTGCTATTCTGTATCTGTATGATATCTGAATACTGATTGAGATTTTGAAGTCTTTAAACGTTCTTAAATTATGGAACAGTGCTTCAGAACCTTCTATTTTGTTGAGTAGGATGACAAGACAAGTGCAGTAGGAATAAATAAAGTCACTATCACTGTAGTGGATTCCCAACTGAAAGGTGTTTTCTTTTAATTTAAAACAATATTTGATAAATCTGTAATTTTTAATTTCGTGCATAAAATTCTTAATATATTCATTACTTTTTAAAAGTGCATAGTACAAAAAATTTAAAATTTAATATTTAAATTCATATATTGTTTTTTGTGCATTTATTTAATTAAAAATTAATGATCGAATATTGGGAAGGAAAATGAGAGCGGAATAGACTGAGAAGGACCTGCCGAATAATTACGAGAATATACACGTAAGCACCAGGTGTCGGATTTATTTTAATATTCTATTTATATTTTACAATAATTTTTATATCTTCTTTCATAAAATATTTGAATTACATATTTTTTTTATTATTTAGAAAGTTGATTTTATTTTTAAAAATATTTCATCTAAACAAATGAATGAAATTGAGCCAGACGAACACGACTCTCCACAATGGTATGATATTGTCCCTCTCATGGGTTTTCTCATGCCTCATATCAAAGAAGAGAGTATTTTTTTTATAAACTCATGATCATTTTCTAAATTAGATCATCTACCACTATTTACAAGCGTAATTATTTTAAATAAAACACTAAAGGATTATAGAATTTTCAACATATAAAATAATTTTAATTTTTTGAAATTATAAGGATATATTTTAGATTTTTTTAAAAGTTGCAGGTGGTATTTAAATTTTTAAAACTTGTATAAAGTATTTTTATTAATTTAAGAAATATTAAAAAAAAAAAAAATTAGCGTTAAAATAATGTTTTTGGACGGCTAAAAGTGGTTTCCATGAAAGTATGGAAAAGAGAAACTGCGCATCAACTGTATCCCCACGTGGCATAATGTGGGCGCCAAATCTAATTACCTCATAAATATAAATATTTTTTGTACTTTCGAAAAAACCAAAAAAAAAAAAAAAGATAAAAAAGGAAGTGACGTCATGTTCCTAATTTTAAAGAATTTATTTATTTAATATTCATTATTTTTCTCGTTTCCCCCACAAAAACTATATATTAAAAAGAAAGAACAAAAGCTCAGAAGCCAAGTCTTTGGATGATCTCACCCAAAGTATCACGTTTTTTCCATGCTACCTACTTTCTCAGCCCTTATTCCAAAACTCACACTGACACGTGGCACTCACAGGCTCGTCCGTATTCCTACTTCTCCTTCTTCTCTTCTCCCTCTGCTCTCTCCCGTGTCCACCCGCTGATGCTATGGATGCTCTCTTTCAAGTCCAAACCTCGGCACCATCAACCATGGCGAAGCGCCCGTGCCCATCCCAAAACCCTAGGATACCGACCTTTACTCAGATGGACCTTCTTCTCGATGCCTTTTTGGGCCTTTCCGACTCTCCTTCCATCTGTATCGACTTCTCATTCGAGAGGCTTCTCGACTCCTTGCCATCTGACTTGGATCAGTCTCGCCTCATCGATCGCGCCCTTAAAATGGGCAACTTCTTGCTCGAGGCTAGCAAACGCTCTGCTCGGAAACGAGCTACCAAGCATAACTCAGTCGTTTGGGCTCTTCCTCCTGACCTCACCATCAAAGTATGTTTGTCTTTGATTCTTCTTTCGTTGTCGGAACATTTGAAATCGTTTCAACTGTGCTGCGGCTTGGAATTGCATTGGATTTATCGGTTTTGGAAATGAGTGCTCTTGTTCTTGAATATTGGATTTGGAGTATTTTAATATATGATTTTCGTTGTTTGATTTTGTTGTGTCCAATGTCGAATGTGCTTAAATTGTTTTCTGTTGGAATTTGAGCGAACTCGAAGCAAGCTTGCAGTCAGGAATGTCTTTGAGAGTGAGATGTTAGTTTGGTGATGATGTGAATATAATTTTCCCAGCCCTAGTTGTATGTGTTCATTGGCAATAGGTAGAGATAATATGCGTAGTTTAGTTCATATTTTTGTATGGGCGTAATCGAGCTGTTAGGTTAAGACATCAAAGGTATTTTTGAGTCGAGGTTAGAGTATTGTCCCCATGAGGCTGAGCTACCGCCGGTATTAGGGGCTGCGTTAACCGAAGACCATACTTATAATTCGTTCATTTCGAGATGGGAAGTCATTATTACTAGGCTGACCCTCTTCAACTCATCATCATGTTATTTATGGTTGGTTCCGTTTTGTGCTCTAACATCCGTAACGGTTGATGAAAATATGTTGGGTTTTTCTGGTGTGCATGACGATGAACTGTGGCTTTTCAGGTTTTCTCCATGCTTGACGCACAGAGTCTTTGCTATGCAACAGCTACTTGTTCAATGTTTCACAAGTGTGCAATGGATCCTTCCTGCTATGCCAACATTGACTTAACAACAGTTTCTCCAAGAGTTAATAATGCAGTGGTTTCTACAATGATTCATCGAGCTGGAAACTCTCTTCAGTAAGATATTTTCAATTAAAAGTTCACTATCAAATCTTCATAGGCTGAATTTGAATGCGGTAATATATACATTGAGGATCTGAAACAGAAGGATTCATACTTGATTAAGCTCACTAGCGATGTACTGATGAGGTCTTTGAATTGTGTCTTTCGGCCAACATAGTTATACATTTTTCATTAGACATTTTTTACTATTCTCTACCCAAGTATGGATGATGCTGACTGTCTAAGCTTAGGCAAGGAATTTTGTCTTTCCTAATCTTGGTGTCACCCACCATCTCTTTCATAATGTTAGTGTCTGGGGAAGATGGTAAATTATTCCCTCTGTGGTCTGACATTATTCAAATTCTGTTCTTTTCACTTATTAAATGAAAAAGAAGTCTGAATTTCCCCACCCATATGATTAATTTTATAATGTTAGTTTGCATTATTTACCAACCTCGTCTATTCTAGATGCTTGCACAGGCATATGAACTAAGTTCATTGAACATCAATGCCAACAGTAATTCCTTAGTACTCTCTGATGGGAAATACTTTGATTGCATTATTTATATTTTTCTAAGCTTTGATTGACTTGGCCATTCTTTTCCCCTCAATAATTTCAGATCTCTTAAACTTGGTATAGTTCCTGGCCCAACTGCATCCCTAGGATCTTGCCAACCGTTGGTTTACAATGTTACTAGTTTTTCATGGAATGACAAAAGATCCAGACAAGGGAAGGAGTCATCAGTTCTCACAAGATCCTGCTTAAGCCCTTTGGGTGGGGCCAGTACTCCTGGGTATGGGCTTACTTTTGAAGTTGAGAATGTGCTCATTGTGAGTTCTGTTTCTGAATTGTTAAATTTTATAGGATGCTCTTGAGAACGTTGCATCTTTACAATATTGAAAGAATGGATAATCCATCACTACGTGCTGCATTATCTGCTTGCCCGTCTCTCCTTGATCTGGAAATTGTGGGCCTGTAAGTTGCTTTAGTTGACTGATTTTGTTGTTTTTTTAATAGTTTTAGCTGGAAAATGATATTTTTGTTTAAAATGTTTATACTGGTGAACTGTGATTCAGATTCAACCTTTAGTAAAAATACAGGACTAAGATTTCTTTAATTCCTGCCCTGACGCATCTCACCTTTTCTCTTGATATCTCTGATTCTTCACACTTGTTCTTGTCATTTTTCAATAGTTAATTCATTAAAAAAAATTCTCTTCAATAAACTCTGTTTTTTAATAAACAATTATAGCAATCATTTCCCCCCAATAGGTTCTTGACCCATCTCGGTGTATGGTGCTTTTAACTGGATGATGGTATGTTTTCTTCTTCTTAAGATTTAATGTTCGGTTAAGGACATGGTAATTGCTAACATATTTTGGAGAAAATGCTCTCTCTGAAAATTAAATTCATTCGCTGCTTCTTTTTCATGCCCTCTCATTTGGGTTACTCTGATTTATGAATCGTAGTTAATAATCCACATCCTTTATTGAACAGTCTTGTGGAGTTGAGACAGACATTGACATCTGTGATTGAAAACTGTCAATTTATAGAGCGTTTGTTCTTTGAATCCTCAAAAACAGGTTTAACATCTATCTCACTTGATATCCTCATTTTATTCTTTCTAGCCATCCGCTTATTCATTGCTATTTTGCAAATGACAGGCAGAGATGATAGCTTGAAATCACCGACATGTGTTGATCTAGTTCAAAAGTGTCCTCGTTTAGTGTCTTTAGCCCTTAGAGGATTTAAACTCCATGATTATAAAGTTCGCATTCTTCTTAAGGTAATGTCTGCATTTACAAGGAATTTTGTGATGCATACATACAAAATCATTTCCCTTTCTGATTTTAGATTCTTATATTGCAACAATATTTAACTAAGAATTTAACTACTTCTATGCCTAATTATTCTGAATTTAGGACGTTATCTTTGAAGTATGCCATGTAGAACATTAATTTTTTTTAAAAAAATATAATAGGTAATCTAAATAAGTTGTTTTGCTTTTCATTTACCTAGTTTTTTCACTGGAATATTTGGTGTTCCATCTCATAGGATAATTGCAATTTTCTTGTACCCACTCATTTGGCTCTTATCATAATTGGACTTATTTTCTGTTGGTAGTGGATTCTTCAACTTGACATCCTGTCTTCTCCTCCTTTTATCATACTTGGACTAATGTTCTATTGTGGGGGTTGTGAAAGAGAAAATCACCTTGCATGGTGAGAGAAAGACATTGCCCTTCTTTTTTCAAATTGGCACAAAAGCATTTAAGAAATCAGAATTTTCATGTCTAGATCTCTAAAAATGTTACAAATTTTGTGTTTAGATCTTTTATTTCTCCCTTCTTTTTCTAATCCTTTTCACATATTAATTAAAATTATTTCTTTCTAGAAAAATGGAACAAACGAAGAATAAAGTTTTACATGTTTTAAGCTTTGTCCAATCCATGATGAGTATTTGTGTCAATGCTTTTGGATCATACTGGTGCACTTAGTATGGGGCATGGAGGTTTGAAATGTGGCTAGTATTGAGCTCTATTTTCTTTCATGTCAGTCTTATGGTTATGATATTGTCTTTAGTACTTTATTCTGCATTGTTTGATGATTCAATTATAAAAATGGTTTTGAGTCTTCGATCATAATTCTGGAGAAGGTATTTGAAAATAAATTAAAGGCAATAGTAAGAAGATCTTTCAAATTTAGGCGAAGGCTTTCTTAAAAATATTTTTATAGGAATTGGAATTTATATTATTTTATGAAAAGAAGGGAGACGAGGAGCCCCCCAAAAATTCCAAGTTGGCAAAAATCTGCTAGAACTTGTTATTGCGGAATTCCTTGAAAAAGGAACTAAGAGTTCAAGAAAAATCTAATTAGATCCCTTCAACTCATGACCATTGGAAGCTACTTGAAAAATTCTTGGATTTTCTAATCAAAGCCTCCACAGGATTTCTTCCAAAAAGAAAAAAAGAAAAGAACAGAAAGCCGCCATAGGATTGCCATAATGTCATTGGACCAAATGATAAATGATATTAGCCTTCTCTTCGGAAGGCTGCCCGTATAAGAATTGATTGAGAATCATACTACTATTCTTAGGGAAGCATCAGCACATGTTGAAAAGATGAAAAATGTTTCTTCATCAATCAGCTGCAAAGGAGCATTGAAAAGAAAAGGTGTTTATTATCATCTGAATTGTTTTGACTAAGAGTGCGCCAGTCAGGGTAGAGGGCACAATGGGGAAACCTTATTGGAACTCTATTTTAGGTGCCTAGCTGATCTTGAGCAACGACTGAGGAAAAGATGACCTCTAGCTTTCCAAATTTCCTTAATTAAACCTGAACCGGGAGACCCCTGTTCCTCACAAAGCTTGGACAATGGAAACTAATCCGAGAAATCAACACTACTCTCAGGAGCCCAGTAGACAATTGGAACTCTTAATCATGTGGTTCCTTGTGTCATTGTCGTCCATAAAAAAACATCACGTGTATAGCTGATTTGCTTGTGTAGGTTGGTTCTTTCATGACCTCTTTTGGCCGTTGTTGGTGATGGTTGTTTCAAATACTCTTGTATCGTGTAACTCTGGAATTTTTAATCTCAGTAAACTTATCTCTTTGAATACTTTTCCAGGGACTTCGGAAGCTAAAATATGTTGACTTTTCAACGTCTTACTCAATTACTGGAAGCTTTCTTAGGTAACTATCTTCTTTGGATTGTTCCTATCTATAATAATTTTTTGATGCTTTGAATAGTTAAAAAGAACATCTTTGTTTTCCTCAGAAACCTTGGCAACAGTATAGGTGGTAATTTATTGGAGGTCTTAATTTTAAGAGATTGTATGCATCTCAAAGAGGTCAGGATCATTTATTATTTTGACACCTCATTTCCCAAACATTGTCGTAAGCCTTTAATTTCTTTGCATGCAGGTGGAAGTTGCTCGTTTCATGACATCATTACTTGCTGGAGATTTCAAGTTTCTTCGACATCTTGTGAGTAGATGGAAATTGACAATGATTTTCTTCTGAATATCTGGTTAAAGGTTCAAAATGTCATTTAATTGAATAATACCATATTCATCAAACAGGATATATCCAATAGGGAAGGATTGGCATCTGAGGGTGATTGGTATGAGAGATGCTACAATTCAAGGTGATATTTCTTTTAAAAAACCTCTCTATAAGGTTCAATATTTGTTTGGATTTTCCCCTGAAAGTCAACTTTCATCCTTCCTTTTGGTTATAGTTTTAACCATTTAGTTATCGTCCTCTTAATTAAGAAAATACGGGTCTAGGCTTCTACGGTACTGAGATTTCATCAACTGGTTCTTATTGACCATTTTAATGGACAGGATCATTCCAATTGAGCAAGTAATGAAGGAAAGGCCTGATGTATGCTTGCTGGCTGATTTTCCATCAGAAGGGAGGTAATCACTGGTTAGGATTGTTGTTGAGGGTATAATAGTCATATTTATTGGTGAGTTTGTTACTAGAAAGCAGATATATTGATGAAGTGGAAATGGATTAGGGCAGAATTTGTTAGCGTTTTGGTAGAGAGCTGAGTTTCTATTATCTACTAACCCTTTTTTTTTCTTTTACATTTTCTTTTTAAACAAGCAACAAAATTTTCATTTGATTGATGAAAAGAAGCAAAATTTGTTCAAGATACTCCCATTGGAAGAGAGAAACCAGAAAATGAAGCCAGTAAGAGAAAACGAATGCAACCCAAGCAGACAATATCGTTAAATGCATAATTATCAAACAAAGAACACCGTTAAGAAGACTTAGGTCTTTCTCCAAGAAAAAACCTGACTTTCTTGTTTTCAGAATAGCTTTGGACAGGCTTCTGGATTTCAGAGATATGAAATTTTAATGAATCGAGCAGCTAGGTTTTACTGATACATTTTTGGTGGCTTGAGGGATGAATACAAAAGGATAAGGTGGTGTAAACCAAAATACTGCCAAACTGAAACCCCCAACTGATTAACGACCAACTAAAAATGCAGCTGGGCCAAGTATGAAATAAAACAGCTAGTTCAAAGAAGGAAGACAGAGTAGTTAAGCCACATCATAACGGGCAGAACACTTCATTGTTGATATAATTAAGGTTAGGAATGGTATGATAGTCCTCTCAATTCTGGCAATATTGGAGTGAAGTTTGGTGAAATTGGAGCCAAGTATGGGAATTATTGGAGGAGCAATTCAGAATTGCTTAGATCCAGCATAATTTAGGTACATATTGGCCGGTAAATCAATTATGGGTTGGGAAAAATGAAAAAGTAGAAGTATTTTGGAGGAATGGGTATGGGGGTATACTGGTATATATACTTCGGATCTGTTTCGACACTAGATATTGACTTTGGGTGGAGTAATGTTCGGATTTGAGAGTCTAATAGTCATACTAATTGGTTAGTTTGGTTTTGTTATAGTAAAGAGTGAGTTATTGGGATAGTGATTCGGCAGATTATGGAAGCCAAATAAATGTGTAAGAACTCCTTGTAATTTTCCTTTTCCAAATTAATAAGAATCAACATTTTCTCATAATTTTCTATTCATATTCCGGTCCGTCATCTCTCCTTTAGAAGTTTATGGTTGACTTCCCTCAAGCATTTCTAATTGTGTTTTTCTTTTCTGTTTTGCATTTGGATCTCTTTGCAGCTACTTCGAAATTGAACAGATGCTGGAAAGCGAAATAAACAGTGATATTAGCCTGCAGTCACAGCTGAGCAATCAAACATCTGATTCGATGTTTATAAGTTCTTCAGAAAGCAGCTATAATAGTGATCAAGGTAGTGGCAATGAGGATGGCCGAGATGCCAGCTATGTAATATTTGAGGAGAGCTCAGACGAGGTGGATTTTCTTGCCCTGTAGGAGGAGAAGTCTTAAGCAAGCGCTGGTAGTTGCAGCAACCAAATGAATTCGGTAAAGAGACTCTCTTCTCCATTCTTCCAAATGCACACATACACTTGAATATAAGTATAGTGGTATAGGATTTGTCCAAAATGCGTCCACAATTCTAGTTTGGTATTGTGTTGCAGGAAACAGTCAAGGCGATACCACCTCGTTCTCTTCCACGATAAACCTGCCTTCATTGTCGACGTGTTGGATTAGTCAATGTTAACAAATAGGCATATCATATCTAATGTCATCATTTATTTAACGCTATAGTTATGTACGATCATCATTCAGTTAACGGTTGGGAGTACATAAAATTATAAAAGTCATGGGATATTACCACAACTTTTTGAAGAATAGGGACTAAATTCGAGTTTAAATTTGTATTCTAACCTTTAGTTTTCCATGCAGGGAGGAGCCTTCACGCATTACAATCTGTGATTGGTGCTTGGATTTTTACTGAGATTGGAAAATTTTGAACCATTAGCCTGGTTGACTTGACATCCCCATTTATTTACTGAGATACAACCAAAAGCTATATCCAGGTACCCTCCTTCCTTTCAACCCTTTCTCTATAAGAGGAATTACAAGAATAAGAGGAGAGGAGAAGATGGGAGATCTGGTACCCTATCCCTTTCCCTTGTTATTATATCGTAGATGATCGATCGCGATCACATATCGTCGATGTTTCGTAGAGAGAGCTCTAGTTCTTGATGATGTTAATCTGGCATGAATGTAAATTTTGTTATAGCTTTTGTAGCGTTTGTACGCCGATCCCACGCGATAGAGTTGTTGGAAGTTACTCTTCTAATTGATAACATTTTGTATGCATCAGCAGCAGTTCAAATTGTGGCATTGCTCTCCTTTCTTGTATCCTTTGGTGGTTTAATGAAAGAGCAAATCAAATCTTGGTAAGGTGGTTGCTGTGGTTGCTGTGGTTGCTGTGGTTGCTGCTGGCCAACCCTTTTGTCTTCCCTTGATTGCTTGCACCTTCATTTGGCGCAATTATTATTATTGAAGCTGGGGTCTTTTTGTTTTTTTAGTATTTATGAGTTAATTATTTTATGTTGTTTTTTTTTAAAACGACAATTTCAACAAAAAAGAATATAATTTAAAAAACTATATGTTTACATGAGTAATTTTTAATGTAATTTTCATTGAGAGATTTTTTAATATTTTAATAAAAATAATAATATTCCATATGAAAAAATATATATAATTAGAATTTTCAATTCTAATTCAAATTTTAACATTACATGTATTGTATTGTTCAATTTAAATATTATAAAACATAGTATTAAACACATAAGTAAAAAATTATAGATTTTAATATTTGTTTTACCAATTTTGGATGCATAAATCAAAATTAAAAAAATTACATGTCATAATTGTTTAATATTTTTATTTAATTTAAAATTATATTTGTAATATAATAGGTGTATATTTAACCAATTTAGTGGATTGAAATCTAATTATATAATTAATATATATATAGAACTTGGGTGTAGTTTTTTTTTTTTTTTTTTTTTTTTTTTTTTTTTTTTTGAAATGAGATGACCTTATCTTTTTATTTTTTCTTTTTCGTGAATGGGTTAAGAGCGGGATTCATGTATAAATTAAATATAGTATACCCAACTCGAATCGACATATTTTTTATTTTTTTTTTGTTTTATGCCCAGTAATTCTTCCTCAGCCAAGCTTCGGCAGAATGTGTTTGTCGTCATTAATATGTTTGCTCGCGGTAATTGTGACCTCTCGGGACAATCGATGACTACATCAAAGATGCACTTGCTAGTACTACTACATCCCCCGTAATTCTTCCTCAGCTAGGCTTCGACAGAATGTACAAGTATTAGTAGAATAGCAAAAATATGTTTGTCGTCATTAATATATTTGCTCGCAGTAATTGTGACCTCTCGAGACAATCGATGATTGCATCAAAGATGCACTTGCTAGTACTACTACATCTGAGAATTCTTAATTGGCTAGTTGTAAATAGATCCATGGAACAAAGGATTATCTCGGACCTACACCGAGGTATTGACGGTGTGTGTGTGTGTGTGTGTATATATATATATATATATATATAGTTGCATTTACAGGTTTAATTTTTACGATTAATGTGAAAAGCAATAAGTAATAATTTATAGCTTAATTTTGAAGGCCACTTGGTTAAGCAGTGGTTGATTCATTCATTCCTCCAAGCATATAAAATCAAGGAGAAATCCATACTCTGCAACTTTGAATCTTTAATTTGTTGTTCATGGTATGATGATGAAGAAGAAGAAGAAGACGAAGAATTTAACAGCGACGATTGGGTATGGTTTCCACTGTTCTTGTGCGTTTGAAACATGAACACAGCACTACTACTCATGGCGGAATTCCCAAACAGCCAATTATGAACATCCCACATCACCTGCACTGGAATTCCGTCCACCACAATCGTATCATTCCCTCTAAACTTCCATTTCAGCCTCTTGATTTGCATCGCCGTCTTGCTGTCGATTCGAATCACCAAACTCGGTTCCTTCAATCCTCCACTATCGCATTCGATCGACACATTGTGCGTTTTCCCTTTCTCGCTGAATCGAGCCTTCGCGTAGAACAATTTCTTCCCGAACACGTGTTCTCTTCTCGCCACGAACACCGCCGCCGCGGCGGAAACCGCGGCGATTTTCTTGGCAGATTCGGACGGCGAATCGCCGACGAGGAATATGAGCTCTCGATCGAACACCACGGCGACGAAGAATCCTTCCTCTGGCTCCGGTCCGCTGCCGAATTTGGCGTTTGTTAAGTCCCAATGTATCTCCATTTTTCTCGATTCGATCTCGAAAATCTTGGATCCTTTCTTCTTTAAGAACAGCCATGGCTTAATGTCGAGCTTACACAGGCAGTGATTTGCAGAGTTTTCGATCTGAAGAGAGAAACCTTGTCCCATCAAATGCTTGGTCCATGTTAGAGCGATGAAGCTCAATCGGCCGCGTAATTTGCACTGGTAGACGCAGGTGACTAGATTTTGAGCGGCTTTACTGATACTCGAAAACGATGAAGATGAAGAAGAAGAAGAATCTGCAATTTGGACGCCATTTTCACCGAAACAAGAAGGAAAATCCTTCATAATAGCAACGAATATACCAAAAATTGACTTCAATGATCCCAAATGTAATCAATAGTATGATCTTCTGGCCGTAGCTGCAATGAAACTGTAAGTAAAATCAATTTGAAATACCAAAATTGTTGAAGAACAGGCCGTGGATAGTTGAATCTGATTTGGGGTTTCAGCCATGAGAGTATGAAATGGGGAATTTCAGGATAAAAGAGACATTTATATGACGCAAAAGGAAATTCGGATTTGAATTTATATTTCTTTTAACAATTAAAAGAATGATAAAATGGTATTATGTAGATAAGGAATTTTTAAAAAAAAATATATTATTTTTTTAAAATACTCATTAAAAGATATTTCATTTAAAAATATCTTGTGCGTGAAACATCGTTCATATATTTTTTTCGACCACAAACGACTAATTATTAGCAGAAACTTAATCATATCGTTCTATATGAGTAGAAATTAGATAGGCTTAAGCATCCGCATTTAAATTTTGAAAGCATAGTGACTTCTTAATTTGTATCAACATACGTTCGATGGGTCATATCCTTTGGACCCCGTCCCTCGTTCAACCAATTCAATTAATTCAACGTGGGGTTCAATTTCTAATTATTCTATAATACACGAATATTTTGAACCGAAATGATATTGGAGCAACAAATAATTGAAACCATGTGGGTCTTCTCCCATATCAAACATGTCATGTGGCATTCAATTTGTTGAAGGGATTCTCTCATATACCCATTTTATGTGTCCTTTTAAATTTGTTTTGGGTCAAACTAACTCATCCAAATACTCTTTGGAAAACATATAATTTTGATATTGTGCTTCCTCTTTTGGTGTTTTCCTCCCCCATGTTCTATGTTTTTTGTTCATCTTTTGAATTGGTTGTTGCGGGTGTAAAATTTAAAATATTTGCATGATAAAAAAAAATTAAAGAGTATTAGTGAGGGTTTGAATTTAAATTTAAATTTTGTGGTTATTAAATTTAAGATAAATTAATTTTATAAAAAAGTATTTAATCTATTAAGTATAAATTTGGATATTATGTATGATGAAATATTAAATTTTCAATTTGTATATGGTATATATATATATATATATTTTAATATAGTTAATTTAGAGTGATTTAAATAAATTATGACAAATTAAAAAGGCCCACTTTGTTAGTTTGATTTGGGCCATTTGAGCCCAAAATCCCTCTGGTAAATATGAGTAAACAAGCCCATTTTGTTAGTTTAATCTGGGCCATTTGAGCCCAAATCCCGCTGGAAAATGGGTAAACAAGCCCAGTTAGTTGGTTTGATTTGGGCCGTTTGAGCCCAAATCCCGCTGGGAAATCGGTAAGCAAGCCTAGTTTGTTGGTTTGATTTGGGCCGTTTGGGCCCAAATCCCGCTGGTAAATCGGTAAACAAGCCAGTTTGTTAGTTTGATTTGGGCCATTTGAGCCCAAATCCCGCTGGTAAATGGGTAAACAAGCCCAATTTGTTAGTTTGATTTGGGCCGTTTTGAGTCCAAGCTCCGCTGGTAAATGGGTAAACAAGCCCACTTTGTTAATTTGATTTGGGCCGTTTGAGCCCAAATCCCGCTGGTAAATGGGTAAACAAGCCCACTTTGTTAATTTGATCTGGGCCATTTTCGTTGTTATCTTGTTAAAGAAGCCCACATTATCAGTCATATTTGGGCTTTTCGAGCCCAAATTCGACTGGTGATTGTTTAAACGAGCCCACTTTATTAGTTGAACAATCGTTATCAGTTTTCTTTCGGCGGAACGCCGTCGTTACCACAAGCTCTCTCTCGATTGTTTCAGTCCGGTGACGGCAGACATATAATGTTGCTCTTACGATGTTCCCGCCGGCCGCCCACCAAGCCACCACTTCCGCCGCTTCATGCCGCCGATTCCTCGGACGATCTTTCTCGCTTCTACAGTGTTTTATCCCGGTGAGAACTTTTAAGGAATTATAATTTATTTATACGCGAACCGGCTTTATCTGAAACTGAACCGGCCGGTCCATTTGGTTCTTATTTGAAGGCTATTTGTTTTGTTTTTATAAAGGGGTTGAAAACTTCCTTTTAACCATCTAATTAAAAAGACATTAATTGATGACCAACAAACTTAATTACCCATTGCTAATTTCCTATTTTATTTTTGGGAAAAAATTGCTAATAAGTGATCGGGATTACTTTTAATGGATAATACCGCTTCTCTACATTCACGTCTCAACCTATCATCCTCTAATTTCATCACCGATTCTTATCTTTTACACTCCTCGCACTGGTGAGCTTAAACTTTAAAATTTTTCATTTCATTCATTTCTGTTTCGTTGATTCTCGCAATTTCTAGTTTCAGTCTGTTCCCCCCTGCATTTCTTTGGTTAAATCTACACAATTTTCCCACTTATTTCACCATTTACAGCTTACCCATTTCTTTATTTCAGAGCTAAACTCTCCCAAGTGGCTGCATCTGGTTTCTCTGTTTTGGAACATTACTGTTTTTGGTGTCACTCCCCATTATTGGGTTTTTGGAGTTATAACAAGGAAGGTAAGCTTCTACCTCTTCTTACAGATGTTTGAAGCTTTCATTACCATGAAAACTGCTGCAGCTATGTGAATGTTTGCTGTTTCCATTAATGAACTGCCTCTTACCTTACAATAAAGTGTTCTTTACCCTCTTTTCTTTATGAGTATTACATTTTAAATGAATGTTTGGGGATTCGGGAGAGGTTATTGGTGAGATCTCACATCGATTGGAGTGGAGAACAAACCATTTTTTTTTTGTAAGTGTGTGGAAACATCTCTCTAACATATGCGTTTTAAAAACCTTGAGGGGAAGCTTGAAAGGGAAAGCCAAAAAGGACAATATCTGCTAGCGGTAGGCTTGAGCCATTACAAATGATATTAGAGCCAGACACCAGGCGATGTGCCAGCGAGGAAGTTGAGCTCTGAAGGGGGTGAACATGAGGTGGTGTGCCAGGAAGGACGTTGCGCCTTGAAGTGGGGTGGATTGGGAGGTCCCACATTGATTGGTGAAGGGAACAAGTGTCAACGAGGACGATAGGCCCTGAAGGAGGGTGGTTTGTGAGATCCCACATTGGTTGGCGAAGAGAACAAACCCTTATTTATAAGGATGTGGAACCTCTCTCTAGCATACACTTTTTAAAAGCCTTGAGGGGAAGCCTGAAATGGAAAGCCCAAAGGGGACAATATCTGCTAGCGGTAGGCTTGGGCCATTACAAATGGTATCAGAGCCAGACACCACGCGATGTGCCAGCAAGTAGGCTGAGCCTCGAAGGGGGGTGGACAAGAGGCGGTGTGCCAGCAAGGACGCTAGGCCCCGAAGTGGGGTGGACTGGGGGGTCCCACATCGATTGGTGAAGGGAATGTGTGCCAACGAGGACGCTGGACCTCGAAGGAGGGTGGGTTGTGAGATCCCACATTGGTTGGGGAGGAGAACAAACCATTCTTTATAAGAGTATGGAAACTTGGAAACCTCTCCCTAGTATACGCGTTTTAAAAATCTTGAAGGAAAACCCGAAAGGGAAAATCCAAAGAGGACAATATCTGCTAGCGGGCAAGAATGTTTGTTTCGCTTGCTATCTATTTTGGCATTGATATAGTTTGTTCCTTGTTACGTATGGGGTCCTTAGGCTCATGAAACCTGTTATTGAGAAGCATGATGTTTTAACGACTTCAAATTGCTTCTATATGTTGTACCTTCCACTCTACTTGATACACACAATCGTGCATCTTTTCTAACATGGTTCTCTTCTTTAAATGGATATTTCAAATGTTTGGTTTTGTTGTAGGAGTAATTCTTTTGGTTTGAATCGATGGAGAGGAACTTCATTGCTATGAGAATTCATGGTTCACCTATTGGGTTTCAAAATTTGTCGATATCGAGTTGGTTACGCTGTTCGTCTCAATTCCCGAACAAGTTTCAAAACATTCCTAGATCGTTGTTCTTTCCCATTCGACGAACTAGTTTCAAACCACAACTAGAAGATCCCAGGTATCCTTCCAACTCTATTGGAATTTCAATGTCAAAAGGTCAACTCGGTCATGAACTTAACAACGCGGTTCAAACTTCCTCATACGGATATAAATTCGAACACCAAAAGACTGAAGATCCTATGGAAAATCGAGTTCGCTCGAGTAGCAAGGAGAAGTTAAAGTATTATTCATGGATGTTACATGAATGTGCATCAAAACGATCATTGAGTGTTGCAAAAGCCATTCATGGACTTATCGTGAAAGATGTAATTAATCCAGATTCCCATTTGTGGGTTTCGTTAGTGAACGTATATGCAAAGTGTAGATACTCCGCATACGCTCGGTTAGTACTTGCTAAAATGCCTAATCGTGACGTCGTTTCTTGGACGGCGTTAATTCAAGGTCTTGTAGCAGAAGGATTTGCTAATGATAGTATTTATTTATTTCAGGAGATGCAAAATGAAGGAATCATGCCTAATGAGTTCACTCTAGCTACTGGATTAAAAGCATGTTCTTTGTGTATGGCCTTAGATCTTGGAAAGCAAATGCATGCTCAAGCTTTTAAACTTGGATTATTACTAGATTTGTTTGTTGGATCTGCACTTGTTGACCTTTATGCTAAATGTGGAGATATAGAACTTGCATCTAGAATGTTCATTGGCATGCCCGAGCAAAACGACGTGACATGGAACGTGCTACTCAATGGTTACGCTCAAAGGGGCGACGGGATAGGAGTCTTGAAATTGTTTTGTGGTATGATGAAAATAGATATGAACTGTAGTAAGTTCACTTTAACTACTGTTCTTAAGGGTTGTGCAAACTCCAAGAACTTAAGACATGGGCAGGTAATCCATTCGTTGATTATCAAATTTGGATATGAAGGCGATGAATTCTTAGGCTGTGGTTTGGTTGATATGTACTCAAAGTGTGGGCTTGCCATTGATGCATTAGAAGTGTTTAAGAACATCAAAAAGCCTGATATGGTGGCTTGGAGTGCCATGATTACATGCCTTGATCAGCAAGGACAAAGCGAGGAATCGATTAAGTTGTTTCGGTTAATGAGATCGAGCGGTATTATCCCGAATCAGTACACGATTTGCAGCCTTATAAGCGCTGCTACGAACACGGGAGACTTGCAATATGGCCGAAGCATCCATGCTTGTGCTTGGAAATATGGATTTGAAACTGATGTCTCTGTTAGCAATGCATTGGTCACAATGTACATGAAAAATGGATGTGTTCATGAGGGTGTTAGCCTGTTCGAATCTATGGTCGACCGAGATTTGGTTTCGTGGAATACGTATTTATCTGGGTTTCATGAGTTCGGAATGTACGATCGTTCGGTTACCATCTTTCGTGACATGTTAGAGGAAGGTTTTATCCCGAACATGTATACTTTCATTAGTGTTTTAAGATCATGTTCTTGTGTTTTAGATGCACACTTTGGGAGGCAAGTGCATACTCATATAATCAAAACTCGTCTGGTTGATAACGATTTTGTTCAAACGGCTTTGATCGATATGTATGCAAAGTGTATGCGTCTGGAAGACGCTGATATAGCTTTCAACAGGTTAAACGGTAGGGATCTTTTTACTTGGACGGTTATCATTACGAGTCATGCACAAGCGAACGAGGGAGAGAAGGCTCTTAATTACTTTAGACAAATGCAACGAGCAGGTGTAAAGCCGAACGAGTTCACGCTCGCTGGCTGTTTGAGCGGTTGCTCGTCTTTGGCGTCTCTAGAAGGTGGACAACAGCTTCATTCCATGGCTTTTAAGAGTGGACATTCAAGTGATATGTTTGTTGGCAGTGCCCTTGTTGATATGTACACAAAAGGTGGCTGTATGGAAGAAGCTGAGGCGCTATTTGAAGGTTTGGTTTGGCGAGACACAGTGTCATGGAACACCATTATATGTGGCTATGCACAAAATGGGCAAGGCTATAAAGCTCTCGAGGCCTTTAAGGTTATGTTAGATGAAGGCATATGGCCCGATGAGGTGACCTTCATAGGCATTCTTTCAGCTTGTAGTCACCAAGGATTAGTTCAAGAAGGGAAAGAACATTTTAACTCGATGTCCCGAGATTTCGGTATTTCTCCTACGGTCGACCATTGTGCTTGTATGGTCGATATTCTCGGGCGGGTCGGAAAATTCGACGAGCTTGAAGAGTTCATTCGAGAAATGAAACTATCACAACATGCACTTATTTGGGAGACTGTTCTTGGAGCTAGCAAAATGCACGGCCATTTAGAACTCGGTGAGAAAGCTGCTAACGAACTCTTTAAGCTTCAACCCGAGAAGGAGACGAATTATATATTACTCTCGAATATTTTTGCGATGAAAGGAAGGTGGGACGATGTCGAAAGAGTTCGAACTTTGATGGCTCGTAAAGGTATTAAAAAGGAGCCAGGGTGTAGCTGGGTTGAGGCTAATGGTCAAGCTCATACATTTGTGGCTCATGATTGTTCACATCCACAAATTCAGGAAATACATGTAAAGCTAGAGGAGCTTGATAGAGAATTGACCTCTATAGGTTATGTGCCCGAAACTCGTTACGTGCTTCATAACGTTGGAGAAACCGAAAAAAGGGAAAATCTTCGATATCATAGCGAAAGATTGGCCGTTGCTTTTGCACTTATAAGTACCAGCACGATGAAAAAAATTCGTATATTGAAAAATCTACGTATTTGTGGAGATTGTCATGATGTCATGAAGCTTATATCGAGTATCACGAATCGGGAAATAGTTGTTCGTGATGTTCATAGATTTCACCATTTTAAGAATGGCGCTTGCTCGTGTAACGATTTTTGGTGATGTGACTTCCCCATGGACATTATTGTTGAATCGGTTTATTGTTTTGTGACAGACGAATCTGCTACTGAGCAACTGTGAAGACAGTATTGTCATGTCACTTACAGACACATAAAATTGTGCGGTCAACGCAACGACACGATAGGCTATTCGAGAGATGACTGCAAAATGTCGACATGACTGTCGTAAAAGGTAAAATGAAGCATGTCTAATTGGGATGAGAAATGGCCTTGTTCTTGAATCTCGGATGGACTTGAGTTCTCGTTATGACGAGGTCGCAAATTTTTCGGGCTATATGGGACTTCACTGCAGCATAACTGCCATCAGGCACGGACTCAACCTCTGCAGTTTAGTATGATGGTACTTGTTTCCCGTTGCTAGCCTCGGGAATCTTGTCGAACCACGAAGACTAATGGCCGATCCAAACGTCTAATCCTCGCAATCAATATACCTCGTGTAATGATCATCTTGTATTTTATAGCTATCTATGGTAGTTTCAAAAAAACTGTCTGCAACTAAACATAGTTGTTATTTGTTTATGTTCTTTTGAAAAAATTATTACGTATTAAAGTGGATATCGCATATCAATGATGTCTGTCTGGAATATGGGTGTGGGATTATTCAGTAAAGTCTCAGAACAGGTAGCTATTAGACTTCTATGTAACATTAGATGTAAGATTCCACATCGGTTGGAGAGGAGAACGAAATATTTTTTTTTTTGTAAGGGTGTAGAAACCGTGAGGCTAACGGCGATACATAACGGGTCAAAGCGGATATTTACTAATAGTGGGCTTGAGCTATTACATTAGACATAATTCTTGGATTCAAACTTTTGAACTTTTTGGTCTTTTCGAACGTTAAATCTTTTAGTTGAGAGTATGCCTTTTAATCAGTTAAGTTATGCTCTTGTAGGACTTATACCCAGGATTCGAAATCCGGATTCGCCCTATGGTGGCCCCGACATTCTCCCTCTGTGACATGATCATGTTATTTACTCCTCGCTTCTGAGAGTAAAGACTGTCCCCACAAACCAACACGAGTCATTCCAACATGTTTTGTCTTCACTCACATGCATTCTAAGAAAAATTCCAGGATGTCATTCAATCTAGAATTACTCCAAGCAAATCACGCTTAGCAATGGAGAGTTTCTATGATTGAGCCGTCATCGAAAAATTTTCACAAATATCTACAACGAATTATTATTAATATCTTTATTACTAAATATTCAAGTAAATGACTAAGAAATGCCTACAAAAATTAATAATTACTAAAATCCTAAACTATCAGATATTGTCGTCTCAAGCTTTCACTTTCAGGTCTGTAACAACTCAAGCTCACCACTAGCAGATATTATCCACTTTAGTCTGTTACATATCGCCATAAGCCTCACAATTTTTAAAACGCGTCTACTGGTGAGAGGTTTCCACACTCTAAGGAATGCTTCATTCCTCTCTTTAACCGACGTAGGAACATGGCTTGAGGAGAGTCGAATAGCCTTATAAATAGAGTGGCCCGATGATTCAATACCATAAATTATGAAAAAAATTGCTCAAATATTTAAAACCCATCATTATTTTATAATTTTGACTTTTATAGTTTCCTTCTTTAATATATAATAACTTTTAAGATTTAGAGAATCTTTATTCCATTATTTGAAAAAAAGAAAATCTAATAATTTCAAACCTTTATTCAAATAGTGTTTAATAAATATTAAATATATTAATTAATTAATTAATAATACATAATAAAAATACATAGACTTAAAATATTATTAATTTACATCAATTTGAACCTAGCTCAACTATAATTTTAATAAAAAAATAATATTTTCATGAATAACCAGTCATATAATTATGGACTTTTTTTTATTATATTAAAAGTTTAGACTTTACCCTAAAAATTAATATCCATATAGAATGGTTTAGCCTTCTTTGAAAATTTGGGTCTTTTCATTAAATTGAAATAAATAAATTTTGAACTCTTCGATGTGAAGCTACATGCATATCCCACCTTAAGATTATTATTAAACTTTTAGTTCAAATTTCAAATCTTTTTTAACTTAAACCACAAGTAAAAGAAAAGTATGAGTAAAGAGCAACATATTGATCGTATATTAAAAATAAAATATGTTCTTTTCTTTAATTTGATTGATGCAATTCCGATATTAGATCATTAATTACGAATGAAATATAACTACCCTAACGACTTTTTATTACCAAATATTTGGACGCCGATGTAAATATCAAACTCTAATTTTTATAAAAATATTTATAAAAAATATGTGAATTTTTTTTAGTTTAATAATTACCGTGAATTTTTTAAATGATAATAAATATTTGATGAATTGAGCCGTACTCCGATTGACACAGATATTTTATATATATATTAAATGTTTGGTTTTTTTTTAATACAAAATTGGGTTTAGAGAGAGAGATCCTTGATGAAGACAGAACACCAAAAATTATGCATGTTTTTCTTGCAAGAATGCATGTCAGTGTCAGAAATAATTAGAAAGAAAAATAATATTTAGAGTACAAAATTGCAAGGGGTATTTTGGTAAAAGACTTCTTTATGCATCGTGTTGACTCCAACGTGAAACTCTAATGCTATTTTTACTAATTTTTTGATACCTAAAAGAGACGTTAGATTTTTGCTATAGGAACGTTTTTTTGGTAATATGTTTCGATTTCACGACCGTTTTGTTTTAAGGTCATTTTCGTAATTTTATTTATTGAAGAAAAGTAACGAGAATATACGTTAATTATTATATATATTTTTTATATTATTTCCTCTCTTGTTACTAAAGAAATGAGCTGGAATTGTTAATTTTCAAGATTTTTAAATAAATAAATAATTAAAGAGTCAAAGTTATATTTTTAGGAATAAAACATTCAAGATTGTTATGTCATATACTTTAATATTTTGATATATGATAATAAGATAAGAGTAGGCAAATTTTTACTGATGTTCTAGAAGATTAAGGAAACAATAAATCTTTTGGTCGCGAAATTTTTTATTATTATTATTATTATTATTATTATTATTATTTTTTTTTTTTTTTTTTTTTTTTGTAGGAATTGAGGCAAAAATTACAAAAAAAAAAAAAAAAAAAAAAAAAAAAAAAAAATCAATATAAATTATTAATTTGTGTTATTGAAAATTGGGCAAAAACAGGGAATTTCCATCCTTACTGAACCACGCCCCACGAATTAAATGGACATCTCTACTTGAAACAATTGTGTTACTAAAAAATTTAATTTCCTAAACTTTATTTATTTATTTTTATTTCAATTTAATATTAAAAAAAAAAAAAAAACTTATGACACATGTTAAATATAAAAATTCTTGACGTAGACACGCACCACCGATCGTTCCAACTAGATCATGAATCTTACCACCAATATTAACTTTATAAACAATTTATGTAACATAATTATTTTAATTAATATATACCATTTTAGTTGTTATAATTGCAATAATACACCATACACATTTAATATATGACCTAAATTATTGGTTCCATCCTCTCCAACTTCTTTCATGACGTGGTTGATTTTCCTACAACCATAAGAATACGTAATTCGTAGTTATTTATGACGCAGTTTCCACGTGAATATTTATAATATCGCTTATACAAAAAAAAATTAGAATTTAATTTATTATTTTTAATATAAACAAATCATTAATAATTTCTATCAACTTAAGCATAGTTCAATTGATTAAACATTTACATTTAATCAAAACTCAATTTATAGAAAATTTATATACATTCATCTACCCGTGTCATAATTTATTCAATTATTACATCAAACTTAGACTTATTCTTTTATTATAAGTAAGTCCCATTATAACATTCAATAATTTATGTACAACACAATTATTTTTTTCCAAATCTTCATAAATAAGATTAAAATTCGATTCTCAAAAAATTCAATTGTTTTTTTTCCTAATCCGTAAAATAGACCCATAAACTAAAAAAAAAACCTATATTAAATTTTTAATTTTTAATTTTATTCAATATTTTAAAAAATATTCATAACTTTAAATATTTAAATTTTTTGAATATGTTAAAAAACTGTTAAAAGATTTATTAGAAATTTCAGAATAAAATATACTATAATTAACTCTATATATATATACACATACAAACATATGTATACACACGCGAGTATATATATATTAAAAATGAGATAGAAAATAGAATTGGAAAGGTCTATATTATCATTGATATTGATATCTTTTAAATAGGATACAAGCCAGTACAAATGAGAAAAATATAAAATAATTAAATACGGATAATAAAATAAAATATACCAATTCAAAAATAGAAGAATATTAAAATATAATATCTAAGATATATTCCATAAATAATATATCTCAACAAATATATATATATATATTATTTAAAATGTCACCATATTATTGGACATGGAGAATAAAAAAATTGAATAATCAAACTCGTGTGTGTATATATATATGTTTGATAAGAAGCAAACAAATTAAAGTTTTTAAGCCTCTCTCTCTCTCTCTAGCTTTTTTCCTTCTCACCTTCTTCACCAACTATGAACCAAACATTGGGAGGTTGATGATTTCACGGCCACTGTGGCATTAATAATTGCGCCAAATCTTGTTCGTTCAAATGGGATGGTTCAGATCGCTCCTCGTTTCGCCATTGAAGAAGCTCTGGGTTCGTCTGCACTCCCCTCATAGAAACCGTAACCATTCCATTCCATCATCATCATCATCTCTCTTTTGTTTGGTCGGAATTATCACCGGCCGACCGCCGTCTAACTCCGATGAAGTTTTGCTGTTTTTGGATGTAGGGAAAGGGATCTACATTTTGTATAAAGATGTCAAGTCTTGCCCTTGTGAAGATGTCCAGATGCTTTGGTCCATTCTCGTCGAGGCCGGCAGCTCCTCCTCTCACCCGCCATCGCCGCCGTGATCCCAGCTTTCCTCCGCTGTAAGGGATGGCGGTTCTTGTACAGCACCACCACCACGCCACCAGTTTGGCGCATTTTGTAAAACCCCCCTGGTTTAATTTCGTGGGAATATACTTAATTTTGTGATTTACAATAAAAACTATAATGGGTTTTTCTATAAACCAATAATTTTGACTCTAAAAAATATTTAATTATTTATTAAAATCAAACCCAATTTTTAAAATAAAATAAAGAAATTCAAATGGTTATTTAACAATGTATTTGATTTTTTTTTCAATTCCGAATTTTTTAAAATAGTAAAATAATAATAATGACAAGAACACGAACATAAAATTTTAAAATAAAAAAATTAATAAAATGAAGCGATTGTCCGAAGTCAGTACTTGTAATGGGCGAAAGGCTGACGTAGTGCCATGTGAAGGTAAAAACTACGGGTTATGAACTTCTTTTTGTGAAGACAAAGCAACGACAATATTCGAGATCTAAAAATATATTGATTTTACTTGCTTTATTTTGACTTTATACGTTAAAAAATTATTCATGCTTTTAGGGTATAGCCCTAATATTCCCACTTATCTACGAGCGGTTGAAAAACATAGTCCTAAAAACCCTTTATCAAAATATTCAAACCTTTAGCCTTATCGTAATTATGACTCTATACGATTAATATTCAATAGTAACATATACATGTTCGAGCTAGTTTTATACCACACTTTCGCAAATATAAAATCTCAATAATTATATATTTATTTTTAAATTAAAAAAAAACACAAGCTAATGTTAAAAGGAACTAATAACCTGAGATTATAATTTTATACTCTTAACAATAAATAAATAAATTTAATTGTGCTTTGTTTTTCATATTTTTTATTTTCAGACACAATATTTATTATATTGGTTGTTTAAGGTTAATTTTTTTAAATTAATTTTGAAGTATATTTGTTGGTAGAAAAATACTATAAATTAAAATTAGAAGACATTAGCTAACAAAAATTAAAAAATTAAAAAATTAAAAAATTAAAAAATTAAAAAAACCCTAATTGGATTCTCTTCCCCCAATTTGTTGGGTATACGTATAATTTTTAATTTTGGAAATACTTTGTGGAGGGAAAATTAGAAATCGTATATGGCAAAATGACGATTCTAGCCCTCTTTAGCTCAAGTAATTACGTACGAACCTACCCTCTATGAACTGATTTTAATAGAAAGCCACCCAACGACTCTACCCTTCTTCTGTAGATTAAACCCGTCGTCTTTCTTTCTACTTTTAAACCAAAAATAACAAAATCAATTTTTTTCATTCCCAAATATGCAGAGTTTTGTCACCGAATCACGCTGCTGTTGACCTCAATAGCGTTGTTCAACTCCCACGATGCTGTAATTTCTCGGAGTTTGCTGCATTGGAAGGATGTTCTTCGGTGTTGCCATGGCCGGGGTTTGATCTGGTTTTTTCTTTCTCAGCAATTTTTGTGTTTTTTCTTGTTTTTATGTGCTTCTTTGATTCAGCGTTGGATTATTTTGCTGTCTGCGGTTTTGGTTGCGGTGGGAGGAGGAGTGGAATTTGTGTTGTTCTTCGTTGTTTTGTTATGAGTGTCGTGTGGCGGGAATTTTGGTTAGGTTCCGGTTGTTCTGTTTGAGCATTTTGGAAATTTTGGGTGTTCGTGGGGGCATGGAGGAGGAGTTGAGTGCTGAGAAATTGGTGAGGAAGGCGAAGGAGGAAGATTTTGATTTTGATCTTGATCGAGTTCTGGATGGGGAGGGGAACGAAGTGTTGCAGAATCTTCATATTGATGGTGCGGAAAATCTGCATTCGGTTTCAATCAGCTGTGATTGTGAGAGAGAGTTGTTGGAGTTGGAAATCCAGAAGGGATATGAGGCGAGAGTGGAGGAAGTCATGGTGGATGTGTTTAAGGGTAGTGGGGAAAATGCTGAAGTGGAAATAAGGAGTAGCAAAAGGAGGAAGGTGGATGATGACCACATTGAAGGTGGAGATATAAAGGTAGTGGAGAAAGTGAAAATAAAACTTATGGCTGATAAACTGCGGGGTAGTGATCGAGTTTTGCGGTCGAGTTTTGCAGCAAAGATGGAGTGTGATAGTGTAGCTGATAGTGACGGGAATAATAAGACTATGGTGGTGCAGAATTGTAGGAGCAGTAGGTATGGCAAGAAATTAGAGAAGTTGGAGAAGGGAAGTGAAGATCAATTGCTCTCTGGAGATCAGGAGGTAAAAAGAAAGCGTGGGAGACCGCTGAAGGTGGAAAAGGAAGCTGAGGAAGTAGTTGTTAGCCCTATGATGACGTTGAAACGTAAGCCTGGAAGACCACCCAAGTTGGAGAGTGAAAACAACCATCGAGTTGTCTGCGAGTCGAGGAAGTTAAAAAAGAAGCGTGGAAGGCCACCCAAGACTGAAAAGGAAAATGATAATCCGTTGCTTCCACCAAAGTTGGAGAGTGAAAATAACCATCAACTTGTCTATGAGTCGAAGAAGTTAAAAAAGAAGCGTGGAAGACCACCCAAGATCGAAAAGGAAAATGAAAATCCATTGTTTCCACCCAATTTGGAGTGTAAAAACAACCATCAATTTGTCTGTGAGTCGAAGAAGTTAAAAAAGAAGCGGGGAAGGCCACCCAAGACTGAAAAGGAAACTGACCATCCATTGTTTGGTGAATTGAATAACTTAAAACCCAGGCGTGGAAGACCACCAAAGTTGCAACAAAGCAATGGAGCTCTGAAGGATGAACACACTAAGGGAAGAAAAGATAGGCTGGCAAGAAAATTAAGTATGAAGTTGAGATACGGGGTAAAGAATAATGTTCCAACTTATTGTTTATCCTCATATAAGAGGCATATTAGGAAAGAAATACACATGAGAAAATCTATACCGGTTGGAAATGATTTATCTCAGGAAATTTTGATACCAGAAGTAGCACTGACAGCGAGTTCAAAGGTAATTACTTGCGGTGACAAGATTAGGGAAGTGAAGAAAGCAGAAAAGCCCAAGATCAATGTAGATGAATACAAGAGGTCAGTAGCAAAGAATTTATTGAGAGAGAGGATTACTGAAATATTAAAAACTGCTGGTTGGACAGTTCAGTATAGGCCCCGATGCAAACGGGAGTACAAGGATGCAGTTTATGTAAGTCCAGAGGGACGAACTCACTGGTCAATCACCTTGGCTTATAATGTGCTTAAAAGGCACTATGAAATAGGTGACGGTGATTCCAAAGTTTATAGGACTGGTTTTACATTTACTCCAATACCGGAGGAAGAAATCATGACACTAACAAGGTTTACAAGAGCTAGGAAGATTGGAGAATTGAAGAATCGAAGGAGAAATGAAAAATTAAAAAAGCTCATTGAAAGGACGAAGTGTAAAGAGAAAGCAAAATCTTCAAGAAGTCCAGTTTCCAAGTTAATTAAGAAGAGGAAAAAAGATATGTCGCATCATGACCTTGATAATTCTGGCCATAACCTAGAAAAGGGGTTTCCTCGGACACAAAATAGTAAGCGATGTGCTTTATTGGTTCGAAATACAGAGGAAACTGCCAATTCTTGCAATGATGGGTATTTTCTATATAAAGGGAAGCGGACACTACTTGCGTGGATGATAGATTTGGGGGTTTTGTCACTTGATGAGAAGGTAAAGTACATGAACCAAAGAAAGACACGGGTGAAGCTTGAGGGTAGGCTTACAAGAGATGGAATTCTTTGCAACTGCTGTGATGAAGTTTTTACAATTTCAAAATTTGAAATGCATGCCGGAGGCAGAGTTGGTCAGCCACTTGAAAATATATATGTACATACTGGTTCTTCCCTCCTCCAATGCCTGTTGGAATCATGGAATAAACAAAATGAACCACAGTGTAAAGGGTACAATTTTGTTGATGTTGATGTCGAAGATCCTAATGATGATACTTGTGGAATTTGTGGAGATGGTGGAGACTTGATTTGTTGTGATAGTTGTCCATCTACATTTCATCAAAGTTGCTTGGATATTAAGGTAAGTGTTCATCATAATATTGGTATGTGTGAGTTACATTCAAATGCAATCAAGTGATCTTTTGGATCATGCCCTTCCTCCGGGCTACCCTAACTCTGTTTAAGTTAAAACTTTCATTTTGGTTGTACAACTAAACTATACATTCATGTGTAAGCCGTTAATATGTTGAGGTACTCCTGTCTAGTCTTTTCTACATAAAGAATTTGGATGTCTGGATGAGTTTTCAGTCTTGCATATTGCATCAATTACGAGTGATTGTTTAATGAAAGTCTTTTAAACTATTTGGGATGATTTTTTTTTAACACATGTTGTCGAGGCATTGAGTTTCTAACTGTTTTGTTTAACTTTCAGAAGTTTCCTTCTGGTCCCTGGCACTGTTTGTATTGTTCATGCAAATCATGTGGACAAGTCACGATGGGGTTATGTCCAAGGGATGATCATCATGAGGCAGCTGCAGCTGTGTTATGTAAATGCCATCTCTGTGAGGAAAAGTGTAATGAATATTACATCTCTTTTTCTTGTAGATTCTTCACTTTTATTCTTTTGCAACATTTATGTTGTTATATTACTTTTTTTGAAGCTTCATTTCTAGTTGTCAAAACCATATTATCACTGCCATAATTGCCATAGGAAAATAACATCAGAGATCATCATTTTAGTCATTCATTGCAAATGTTATTTTCAGATCATCCCATATGTGTTCAGACAAACGATGCTTCTGGTGATGACGTGAATAACCCATTGTTTTGCGGGAAGAAATGTCAAATGGTAATATTTCAATTATTTGTTATAATAATCAGACTTGGAAATATCTAACTTTCTTATGAGTTCATAGTTTGGAATTGATGTTTATCCCTGATAATATGATACTGAAAAACCTCTGGTAATCTTAATTTGGGTGAAGTGGCTATGCAATTCTTTCCTTTCAAATAAGTAACCCCCCCCCCCCCCCCCCCCCCCCCCCCCTTTCGTTTCCCCTGAGAATGTTTTTTTTAACCTGATGGCACTTTCACTTAGTTGGACCATATGATGTTGTTGTTCCAGCTACATGAAAGGCTTCAAATGCTTCTTGGGGTCAAGCAGGATATGGAAGAAGGATTTTCATGGACTCTTATTCGTAGAAGTGATGTTGGCTCAGATGTTAGTCTCTGCAGTGAAGTAGCTCAGAAGATTAAATGGAATTCCGAGCTTGCAGTTGCCTTGTTTGTAATGGATGAGTGCTTTTTACCTATCATTGACCACAGAAGTGGCATTAATTTGCTTCATAACATTCTCTATAATTGTGGGTAAGTACCTTTCGACACTGACTAGCTACTTGATTTTTTTGTCTGCATACAAAATATATGGTGAAATGAGGCAAAATGTCTGGCTTCAAAAGCATTAACAATGGGCTGTAAAATTTCCATATGTAAAATAAATATAAGTCCAATCACTCTTGTTTTTGGACATGTATTTTAGCCTTTGACTACCTACAATTTTCTTCAACTTCTGTGCTTGCTGTACTAATTACTAAAGCAACACGTGTACTTAAAAGTGCTAATTCCTTTTCCAGGTCAAATTTTACTCGTCTAAATTTTAGTGGCTTTTACACTGCAATTCTTGAGAAGGATGATGAGATAATATGTGCCGCATCCTTAAGGTACGTGTCTTGTTTTTCATGGTGCTTAAATCCCATTTGAATTCATTGCAAACACTATTGAATTTATCTTATACTGTTGGAATATTCATTTGATTTTGGTAAAGAAATGACTATATTCAACAAAAATGACAATCTAGTGACTTGGTAGATTATTTCCGCTAGACAATAAATTGTAATCCGAAGAACAACCAAAGTAAGCCGGCAAATAAGGTTAGAAAATTGCTAACTTCTGAAAGAATGTTGTACTAAAAGTTTCCATTTACATCTGAACTTATTTATCATTAGTTACAATTGAGAAGATCATCACAAAAATTAAGAGAAATCGAGGCTTAGAAGGAAATATTAAAATGTGCAATGTTCAAATCTTTACTTCGTAGAACAATGCTTAAATGGCCTCTTATCTTGTTCCAAACTAATGCTTTAGTTCATATGTAGGGGGGGTTCCTTGCAGTTTAATGAACCTTTCTCCTGGTCCAAGCAAAAATTTAATAAGCATCTCCTCTAACAAATTCCCACTCTATTTGGCAGATAGCTAAGAACTCTGTAGGAAATGCTACGAAGATTGTTAGTGAACCAATATGTCGCGTCAGTCCATTGTGGCCTCCTTATAGAGGATGTATGTCTCATTGAGGATGAAGGCACTGGTAAATAAATAACCCTCTCTAATGCCACAAGCTAAATTATAAAAAATAAAAAATAAAACCATCTTACATTAAATTAAGACGTGATACGGTTTTATTAGCTGTTGAAGTATACCCCCCACAGATATCACCTATTGTCTTCCGTGTTTCTCTGTTCCTTAATTTTAATCCAGCCCTCATAAGAGGGCATTACCATGTCCCTTTTGGGCAGCTGTTGACTCCAAGGTGAACTTTAGATAGAAAAATCCATCCTTATGCCACACTTTGATTTTCTAGTCTATCCATTTCAGCTAGAACACCTTTCCTATATGTAGTTTTCTCAACCCAGATGGATTGTTTCTCCATCGAAACTCTTTGAAGTATTTCTGGTTTAATGGCACATGTTGAAGATCTGTTTGGTTTTGGGTGCTTTTCTACCCAAAGGCCTGGCTTTTTCCAGTGCCTTGGATGCTCTGTATACAGAGCTTTCGCGGTCTAGAATTTTCTCAATCTGGTTTTATTATTTAATACATGCTACATTATCGGGTATTTTTTATTTACTCCCTTGAATTTATTAAACACTAACATTGAAATTCTTTCCTGATTGATGAAAATAGGATCCATGGAAATGAATTAGCAGAGATGCCATTCATTGGAACTCGTTATATGTATAGGCGTCAGGGAATGTGCCGTCGCTTTCTTGGTGTGATTGAATCGGTAGGTCATAAATTGTGTCTTATTGTATCTTCCTGTTATTGTGTATTGTGTGTTGTCCAATAAATTACTACTGCTGATCAATCTTCTAGATTTCAGTTGGTTGTTCTGTGTTTTTCATATCATTGTGCTATTTGATTTACTGATACATGCCTGTTTTTCTTCTGTTACCCTATTCTCTGTCAGGCTTTGTCCTCTCTTAATGTGGAAAAGTTGGTCATTCCCGCAATATCTGAACTAAGAGATACATGGACTTCTGTCTTCGGTTTCAAGCCCCTTGAAGAGACTAGCAAGCGAAGGATGAGGAAAATGAGTTTGTTGGTCTTTCCTGGTGTAGAAATGCTGCAGAAACCGCTATTGAAGGATCATCTTCCAATGGAGTGTACACCTCTTGCAGAAGGTATCTATCTATTAGGGATTGTGCTCATTGTGCACTCATCACATTCATATGGATCAAATAATTTATTTTTCATTCATGTAGGTTCTAAGTCTCCTCAACCTGCAGAACCACAAACGCTGGAGGTCGTTGCAACCTGTCCTGAAGAGAGACATTTGCCTGGTCCTTGTGTAAATTCATGCAGCGAGGGCACTGCAAGTGATGGATTTGGGATTTCTGGTGAACCTGCAGTTGTTGAATCCAGTGTTAAACAAAATGATAAAATTTTGAATGATGATATAGATGATACTTCTGAAGATGTCGAAGCCCATAATGCAGATGTTATCGACAGTACTTTGGGTGAAAGGAACCAAAAGTTTGAGAACTTAATGTGCTCTACATGCCTGACATGTGAGGAAGCTAAAGAGGTTGGCCAATACCAAACGTCTCTTGGTTCTACCATTTCAGACCCTGAAGACCGGACATCGGAACTAAATGGAGAAATGGATGGAAGCTCAGCAATTGATCCAAAGTCCTGCCTGGAATTTCCCAAAGGTACTGATAGCATTGATGGCCAGGCGACTGCAGAAATTTGTATTCCTAGTGACAAACTCGAGTCTACTCACGACGAGCATGTAAATCAGTCGGAGACAATCAGCTCTAGTAACCCGCAAAAGATTGCTTCAGTACATGATGGACAGACGGTTCTCTTTAACTCAGAAACTGCAAATGGTTATGATGCCACTTTACATATGGACGAGAAAACTTGTTCTCCCTCTGATGGTGATAGGCTTAAAGTTTCTTCTAATTGCCATCCAATGGAGGACGTGATGTAGGCAGATGACCTGGGTCACTGGGATTTCAGTAATTACTTAGGAGGACAATTCTGAGCAGAAATAAGTGACGACTGGAGCTTAGTCTAATCTCCACCTCTGAAGCAGAATTAGTTCCTTAGAGAATTCAGATGAATAGTTTTCCGAATCAACAGGTGTTGGTGCACAGATTAACACATGCCACACTGTATAATAGATTACTAAAACTTTGCTTCTGCTTTGGCTTTTCTTCGCGCCATTGCACAGCTGAAGGTAGTTTTGTCGCGGTAACGCTCAGGTATGACTCTGTCGAACCAAGCTACTTATATCCTTTTAGTCTCAAACCGATGCATCTTCAGTGGCTATGGCTAGAGTGCTGCAGAACTCTTTTTTGTTGGTCTTACTAACCAATTGTGCCATTTTTTGGGATGGATGATGTCCCCCGCCCCCCTGATAGCCCCCCCCGATGTTGTCTTGATGCTCATCTAACCTGGCGTAGAGGGGCCTGTACATCCCGTTTTTGTTTCTGGCATACAGTTCCGGAGAGCACTGTGAGTTCTCTTCTTACGTTACTAAAGTGTCCGAAAGGGCTGTGGATTTTGAAGCCTCCTTGTTTACTGTAATTAAAAGTTCAATTGGCTTACTATGAAAATGTTATTGCCTTTGTACATACTTTCTTCTGTGTATTTATCTTTATGTCTTGTTGTGGCAAATAAGACATGGAATCTGTTTAAATTTACAAGATGGTTCTGGAAAATCTTATTTTGAAAAACTATTAATATCATTTTGTAGTCTTAAACGAACTGTTTTCTTAGTTATATATATTTGTAAGGTAGTGGCTGCAGCTTCAATCACCTCTTGCCAAAAGGGTTTTTCATGCAATTATCTAACTGCTTGACCAAGTTGTTCTTTGTATTACATTCTCTTCAAGATTCCCATATTCAGGTGAGTAAGATTGAGCAGCATTCATCCCCAGACATCGTAGGACTCGAAAGGACAATACGGTAATTACCTCTATACAATCAATATATAAAATTAGATGAGCATATTGCTTTAGTAATCATACTAGTTTCACTCTCTGAACTATGAGCTCTCTATACTGACTTGCAGATTATAATTTTGAATGTCCTCGTTTGTTTCTCCAATCTTGCATCATATTTGTTGCTATTCTCTCTTTTGTTGTTTTTTTTCTTTTCATATCAATAGTGTAACGACCCAAGCCCACTAACTAGTAGATATTGTCCTCTTTGGGTTTTTCTTTCGAGCTTCTCTTCAAGGTTTTTAAAATGCATATGCTAGAAAGAGGTAATCACACCCTTATAAAAAATGTTTTGTTTTCCTCCCCAACTGATGTGGAATCTCACAATCCACCCCCTTCGGGGCCCAGCGTTCTCACTGGCACTTATTCCCTTCTCCAATCAATGTGGGACCCCTAATCCACCCTCTTCGGGGTCCAACGTCTTTGCTGGCACACCGCTACTTGTCCAATTTTCTTTTGGGGCTTAGCCTCTTCGCTAACACATCGCCCAGTGTCTAGCTCTGATACCATTTGTAATGGTTCAAGCTTACTGCTAGTAGATATTGTTTCTTTGGGTTTTTTCTTTTGAGTTTCCTCTCAAAGTTTTTAAAATGAGTTTGCTAGGGAGAGATTTTCACACCCTTATAAAGAATGCTTCATTTTCCTCCCAACGGGATCTCACATACAAGCCTACTTTATAATAGCTTTGTTCCAAGTTTTATCTTTGCCTTGGATCAAATCTATTTGAATGATTAGGGTGCACATCATGGCATGAATATGCATGCCATATTCTACTTCGATTAATATACTCTCTTACACGAGTACTTGATCGAAATATCTTGATAACGCTTACAATAAAATTTAAAATCTAGAAGAATAAGGCATACTTTATATGTAGCCTACAATTTAAAGCAATGACACTATAATATACCTAACCAGCTATGATTACAACTTCTATAAAAAACTAGGAATCCCAATAATTTCTAAAAAGACTATCTCAACAACTTCTACTTAAAATATATATCCACAACAACTGAACTACTGCAAAGTACAACAAATTAGATGAAATGGGTTCAACCAATTACAACTGAATTGCCCTTGACATCATTTCCTTTCGGCAGAAGTCATTGAAATATCCCACTTGCTTTAAAAAAACCCCAATTTTCACTATGATCAAGAAACCCACCACATGAAAAATGGTGGAAAATGGGTTTAAGAGCTGAAGTATCCCACTTGGTTACAACAAAATTCACTGAATCTTATGAGTGCATATGAATCCACACACCCTGTTTCTCCTCCCTTTCAAACTTAGAACAAAATAATCAAGATTCCCCAATTTGGCAGCATTAATCTATTAATTTTTTCCCATTTGGCCCAATGTAATGTTATTAGGACAGCCATCATTTGTCTCCACAGCATTGGACAGCCTATCTCTGAAAACCATTACTAAATTATTCTTGTTTTCTGTAATCTGTCCTTTAATGACTTGTTTGCTGTGTTTTTCATGGGGGTGAGAGGGACATTTGGAGTGGGACCCCACCCATTGAAATTAGGGTTCTTTCTTAGAAGATCAGCAGGCTATGGCTTTTCTGAGTACCCCCATGTGTACAAAATGTATGGAAACTGGGTTTTGTTTGGTTGTGGTGGGAAAGGACAACTGTGAGAATTTGTGAGCAAAAAATAAGCCATCCTCCCTCTGTATTGCTTTATCTACTATATGAAAGTGACGTTGAACATTATTGGGAGAGGAGTCCTACGTCGGTTAATTAAGGGGTTGATCACGAGTTTATAAGTAAGAAATATTATCTCTACTGATATAAGACTTTTTTGAGGAAACCAAAAGCCAAGTCATGAGAGTTTATGCTCAGAAAGGACAATATAATACCATTTTGAAGGTTCGAGATTCCTAACCAGTGAAAGTGCTTCTTTTCATAAGTTCCTTCCCCTCATTGTTTTTGTTGTGTAACTTTGCACCTATCTAAATAGTAATTCGATCAATATTTTAGTGTTCGTGTTCGTGTAGGTTTGCACTTTCATATGCTAATTGGAATGAAGATATGAAATGTTGGATTAGATTAAATTCAGTCTCCTTTTAAATTATTTAACTCTACTCTTTCAACATTTTAATTTATTTTATTTACCTTTTTACGGTATTTTTTACGTAGTATTTAATTTAAGTTATACTTTTATATTTGTATTTATTTGGCCCCTAAACCGATTATATTTAATAAGTCTCTGAACTTTCATATTTATTTATAGTGACAAAAGTACAATTTGTACAAATTTTTTTATTTCTAATTCGATTCGATCCATTCGATCGTCGAGCTATTTACTCAATCCCTTACCTTTCTAAACCACCTCTAATAAAGGGGAAAATAGTCAATTTTAAAAGAATTTATCTAATTTTAAACTTTTGACGATTTTTAAAATTTACGAATCTATTAAAGACGAATGAAAATTACTCTAAACCCCTCTTGGCATTGAACTATTTATTGTGGCAATAAAAATATACAAATGTAAATAAGAAGGGACAAAAATGTAAAAAAGAGAGAAAAAGTTGTAAGATAAGGGTTTGATCTAATAATTAAGGTTACAAAAACCAATGTCTTGTGGGACCCACTTATTTTTTTCCCCCATATATTATATAAATATTTATAAACTCAAAATCATATCAAACTTATTTTCTAATCAATTTCTCATGCAACCCCACATTTAATAATTATATGCATCAATCTCTATCATTTTGTTGGACGGAGACCTCACACCCGCCGCCGTCGGCTACTGACTCACCTTCCCGATCCCTGCTCCCGTCCGCCTCCGTCTCCTCCGGCGGCAATGGCGGTTTTGTTACCGTCGCAAGGTCGGCGAAGGCTTTAAGGATGTGTTTGTGAGTGGTTTTAGGATTAAGTGCGAGATAACATAAAAGAAGCTCATGCAAGAATTCCCATCTTGACTTTTTCGTCGCCGTCGCGATTTCCTCACGCGCCTCCACCATCTCCTGCATTGACCGACGGAAGTCCACATACGGGTCTGGCGAGTACGTCGGGATTGCAAGGCTGTTATTGAAGATCATCAAGTCGTCGTCACCTGCAGAGTCGTCGGAAGATAGTGAAGTGGTTGTGGATTCGGCGGCGGTGGTTGTGGTGGATTCTATGATGGAGTTGGAGCTGCCGGGGGAGGAGAAGAAGAAGCGGTGGGAGGTGAAGGCGGTGATGAAGTCGACAGCGACATAGGTGTCGGGATCGGCACCGTCGTTGGCAGGGGCAAAAAGGGGTTTGGAGGTGGAATTGGAGTCGGAGGTGGTGACTTCGTAGAGGGAGTTGTAGTTTGAGATGAAGGTGGCGGCTGTGGAGAATGAGCGGGGTTGACGACGGTGGTCAGCCGTGTGGGTGGTGGGCGGAGAAGATTGAGGGGAGGGTTGGTTTTTGATCTTTGAAAAACATAGATTCAAATAGTTTCTTCCAAGTTTGGTCGGCATTTTTTTTGGTGTGAATTTGAAAAATGGGCAATGGGAAGATCTCCTCTCTTTATATATGGAGAAGAGAACCTATAAGAAGATATTCGTTAATTATTAAAACCCTCAAATATACTCGGAGACTATTAGATATAAAATTAAAAGTTGCATTAGAGATGTTTTAAGTTTAGTGATTACGATAATTGTTGATTCTCAATGTGGGTAAGGAGAACCACCTAACTTGCACGCACTTCAATGATGAATTTGTAATTTGGGAATGAGGTGACTAAAAATAGATCGACGAGGACCGAAGTGAAAAGTTGCACATTGATGTTGTGTTTACCACATAGGCTTCAACGCTTATGATAGATAAGAATTTTAAGACTGTTTATAAGGGTGTGGAAACCTCTCTCTAATAGACGAACTATGAAAATTTATTGTGAGATCTCACATCAGTTGGAGAGGGAATGAAGACACATTTTAAGATCTTGAGGAGAAGCCCATTAAGGAAAAATCCAAAGATGATAATATCTACTAATAGTGAGCTTGTGCTGTTACAAATGGTACTAAAGTCAGACACTGGGTGGTGGGCCAATGAGGACACTGGGTTGGGGGTGAACTATCAGAGCCAGGCACTAGGTGGTGGGCCAACGAGGACACTAGGTTGGGGGTGGACTATCAAAGTCAGGCACTGGGTGGTGGGCCAACAAGGACATTGGATTGGAGGTGGACTATCAGAGTCAGACACTGGGTGGTGGGCCAACAAGGACACTGGGTTGGGGGTGGATTATCAGAGCCAGGCACTGGGTGGTGGGCCAACGAGGACACTGGTTTGGGGGTGGACTGTGAGATCCCACGTCTATTGGAGTGGAGAACGAAACATTCCTTATAATGGTATGTAAGCCTATCTAGTAAACACGTTTTATAACCTTGAGAGGAAGTTGTCAAAAGTGGACTTATCAGACTTATTCCAATTCATAGGTGTACAATTTACACACATTCAACCAATAAAACGCACCGTGACCTAGTTGGCCATGGTTGAGGCGAGCGAGCCTGTAAACTTTTCACCCGTGGCTTGCCTTATTCGAGCCTTGGGCTATAATTTGTAGCCTTGGTCGAACCTTGGTCCAAATTATGTTAGCCATATGTATGCTCAAATTCACCTCTAACAATATTAAAATTAGGGGTACTGAGTGAGTTCTTTTAAGTCCAAAATGTTGACCAAACAGCCTGTGCACGTCAAACCGGATCATTTAATGCCTTCCACAAACTTTGTCTCTTTAATTCCACGCGCACTCACAGCCACATTGCCACGTGCTTTCATTTCAATCTTCAAGCAATGAATGAAACAGTAATGCACGCGCTAATATGCGCGTGGGATATAGTAAAGAGTTCAGTAACTCAGCTCTCTAGGTTTAGAATGGAAGCAAGGCGCACATGCAGAGACGGGTAGTTGGAGGCATTGTCTTTCTTTTCTGCCTCTCTCCACTCTAATTTATAATTTTTATAATTTATACAAAATATTTTAAATTCTAAATAAAAATTGAGACTTAAATAACTTCGAACGAGTTTCGATTACTGTTACACATCCTAACCGTCTCCTCTGCTCCACCGAGAGCCTAACTCGATCTTATCTACAGCTTTGTTCCTCGACTCCCTACAGTTTCAGTGGCTCGCTGTAATAGCTCGCTTTTCGAATAGTGCAGCTAAGCTAAAGTGGACTCTACGACCTATATTTTCAAGCACACACGTAAATGCATAATTAGTTCCATAATAAACCCCTTATTATATAAAAAATAGAGACTTGATTTAAACGACCCGGTACAGCATTACACCTGAGGAAGTTTTAGATCTTATTTCTAAAAGACTCATTATTCTCTAGGCTCGAGATGAATGTAGACAAACAATTTATATATAATTTTAAACATATTAATAAAAATTTGTTAGAGACACATAAACCTAAGATAAATTGAATAAATATCTTGTCTCATATTTACTTAGTACTTAACATTATCTACTTTGGATCCAACACTTCATAAATTCCAAGGTATGGTCAATGGTGACCCTCAAAACAATCAATAATTTCTATATGGGTGAAAGAAAAGGGGACCTTTAACATTGGCCATTCCTAGCACATGGGTGTGTGGAATGCTCGTATGAATATCCAGATCGTAGCATTTTAGTGTATACGGGTCGAGTTGGGGACTCGATCAGTCCAAACATAGTTCACAACCGAACCCAACTTAACCCTTTCTTTTTTGGGTTGAGTTGTTTTGTTGAATTATTTTAAAAAATTCTACGTATTCACGATACAAGTTCATTATAAGTTACAGCGCATCAATAATATCGGTTACAAACGTTAAATATTCTTAATTTTTTTAGGAGTAGAGTAAAGTTGGGTTGGGTTGTAACACTACATTCGGATTAGTCTTTGTTGACCCGAACAAAAAATGTCAACCTGCAAATCAAACCGAATTTTTGACTTTACAAAAATTCAACCCAACCCAACCTTTATGACGTGCATTTTAGGTTGAATTTTTCGTGTCTTTTTTTTTTTTTTAATGAAATTTATCTGATTTTAAAATAATTGAATAATATTAAGACAAAAAATTGAAAAAGACAAAAACTATCATAAATAAATAAGAAATAAAAGAAAATGGAACAAATCTTATCTCTAAATTATACGAACTGATGCGTTTTTTTTTAATTAAAAAAAAAAACCTTTACATTATCAAACAAAATCCACATATTATAATGAATTTCATATATATATATTTATTTATTTATTTATTTATTTATATTTATATTTATATATTAAAATCCAAATCTCTCATTTTATTTCCTTGAATAAATCATAACAATAATGAATTTCCTAGAAATCTCTTGAAATATAACTTCTCAATAAAAAAAGAATTGCAATCACATGTTCTAATTATAAAAAAATTATTCATTTAAATATTCCATCTATTTAATTATAAATTTGTAAAACGTTTCAATTATGTTAGATATTTACTAATTAAAATTAATTATTTGATGTCTAAAAAAAAGTATAAAATGGTTGTATATACTTTCGTGGGTGCACGCCGTTTATTTCTAAGTCCATTTCCTTATTCGGATGACAAAATGCTAAGAATGTTGAACACGACTTATAAGCAATTTTATAGAGATACCGAGAACCTCACATTTGAAGGAAGTAAAGAGGATTCTCAGCTACTCTCCAAGTTACAATCTTGTGTTGGCTGGTGCGAGGTCCGACATCGATTGGAGAGAGAAACAAAACATTCCTTATAAGACGTAGAACTTCCATAAGAGATATCTAAAAAGGACAATATCTATTAGCTGTGGGCTTGAACTGTTATAGTTGGTTTCAGCGATGATGATCGAATCATAATCTTCAGAAGAGTACAACTAGATTCGTATATTGGTTTGGGCGCTCGATTGAATCAAGTGGGGTAGGCTTAAAAACTCCATCCAACGTATAGCTTTAAAGCTCGGTCACTTCATACGTCTTCACACTCTCTCCCGTCTCTCCATAGAGATCCCTTTCGTTCGTCGAATCCTACTCGACTCACAATTATCCACGTCACTATTAGAGGGTAAATAAACATGCAAATCTCATAATGTATTTGGGAAAATGAAATGATTAAGGTTTGATTAAGTCAGATTAATTAAATAATAATGGGATTATTATTTTTATTATTATTATTATTAGAGATCTAAGTTCTTAGCTGTACGCTTTTGTTGAATCTGAAAAAAAAAACAAAAAAAAACATATTTACACAAAGTTGTTTAAATATTATCTTAAACTAATTAAAATTATCAATAAATGAGTTTTAACCATTAATTAAAAAATGGGTAATATTTAACTAAAATTTTAAAAATTATATAATTTATATTTAAATTGGGTTGACTATCCAATATCCCCATTTGACCAAATTATGGGCCTCCCTAAATTAGGCCCACTGGACAACGGCCCATAATATATCCTCTACCCACAATACCAATTATTTTTTTTATTCTATTAAAACTTGAAAAAAAAATACAAATTAACAATTTTAAAATAAATAAAAAATATATTCTCTCTAAATTAACTAATTTATTTATTTAACCGAACTCCAGAATCCAAGCTGATTATACAAACACTCAAAACTTGATGACATGAGATGCGTAGAACAAGCAAAAACAAACTACGTGGATATGGTACACAGTACACACAAGAGCCAGATTTGGAAGCTAGCCCTGTTGTTGGTTGATCCTCGCCGCTGCCGCCACCGACGCCGCCACTCCTCCGGGCGTGGTGGTCATTGTCGGGTCGTTCCTTATCTCTGCGCTTATCACTCTCTCTGCATCTTCCTTCGTCACTGCCTTATCTTCCGGCAGCTTACGCGTGGCATCCTTTAAAAACCAACACGTGTCAATGGGTTAAGAGTTTTAAGAAAGAACCCAACTGAATTTTGATGCGAGAATTACGGTTAGAATGTCGCCCAGCGTTGTCTTGTCCTGGTCCCGCATGGCTCGTGTGTTGAGCGAGGCGGCAGACTGCGCCTCCGCCCCGATTCCACCGGGTGTTATCTCGTTCTTCCCTGTGGCTCTCACCTCGGCCGCTTGGATTGCGGCGGCGTCGCTTTGGTCTATGGGTTTGTCTCCTGCGCTTATTGCACTTGCTTCTAAGGCTTCCCCAATAGTTATTGAGTCCTTGTCGAGCGTTGCTCCCGGAGATCTCATTGGAACGTTAGGTTGAACGTATTTTCCCACCACCTAAGCCCCAAGCAAAGTCACGAGAGTTTATGCTTAAAATTGAACCTATTATAATATACAATGTCGTGGAGAGTCTGATTCTTAACATGATATCAAAGACGTGTAGACTCACGTGTGTGTAGTCAAGGGTGACTCACGTGTGTGTAGTCAAGGGTGACTCACGTGTGTGTAGTCAAGGGTGACTCACGTGTGTGTAGTCAAGGGTGACTCACGTGTGTGTAGTCAAGGGTGACTCACGTGTGTGTAGTCAAGGGTGACTCACGTGTGTGTAGTCAAGGGTGACTCACGTGTGTGTAGTCAAGGGTGACTCACGTGTGTGTAGTCAAGGGTGACTCACCGAACAAATGGTGTATTTTGTCCGAGGACTCAAAAAAGAAGTCAAACTTCGATTAAGGGGGAAGGTTGTTCGAACGCTATATAAACCTCATGGGAGGCTCTATGGTGTACTTTGTTCGAGGGAAGATAATTGAGAGACCCACCTGGGTTAATTTATATAAGATAATTAAGCCCTTTTCGAAAAAATGCAAAGCAAAATTATGAGATCTTATATTCAAAGTGAGCCAGGACAGTTGTAATTCTGAAAGTTATTTCTCTCTGAATTAATAAAAATGTATTTTTAGCAATTTTTACCTGACCGCCAATGGACTCAACGATGACTCGTTGGTCGTCAACGACAGTTTCAGTGACAGTGACGCCTTGGTCTCGAGCGACATCGGTCACGTCAGAGTGACCAACAAGGCCAGTGCGTTCGTTGATGTTGGCAGCGGACTGCATAACAGCAGCGGGGCCGCCGCGTGGAGTCTGGCCGAGGAGCATATTCTCGGCGGCCTGCATAGTGGCAGCATCACGAGGGGCAATGGGTTTGGAAGCCAAGTCGCCGGAGACGTCGAAAACGTCGCCATATTTGATGGGATCCTGATACTCCTCGGCGGGTCTTTGGGGCTGTGCTTGGCTCATGTTGACGGTCTTTGTGTTGTCTAGTTGGGTTGAAATTTGTTGTAATAAATGGGTAATGAATTTAAATACAAAAATTGGAGGGGCTTTACAGGTGTCGACAGGAGAATGAGGAGGTTTCAAAGAAAGGTTGGAAATACGTACACGTGGATATGAATGATGTAGGTATGGCAGCATGCCAAATTGACGCTTGGAATTTATGAACAATAAACACGTGTATATCTTCTTTGACTCATTTCTTATCTTAAGTTGGACAGGAAAACGAGTGAAATCTCTCTCTAATAGATACATTTTTAAAATCATGAGGCTAACGACGATACGTAACAGGCTAAAACGGACAATATCTGCTAACAGCTTAGACTATTACAAATGGTGTCAGAGCCCAACATTGGGCTATGAAAGGGAAAAGGATTGTGAGGTCCCACATCAAACTAGAGAGGGGAACAAAACATTTCGGTGTGCAAACGAGGACGTGGACCCTAAAGCGAGGTGGATTGTAACATCTCACATCGATTAGAATGGAACAAAGCATTTCGGTATGCCAACAAGGACACTGGCCTCGAAAGGAAGTGAATTGTGCAATCCCACATCAGTTGGAGAAAATAATAAAGCATTTTTCATACGAGTATGAAAATCTCTCTCTATTAGATACATTTTAAAATCGTGAGGCTGACAACGATATATAACAAGATAATATCATATCGTTGTAGATGTCGGTGGTTCCTAAGAATAATCTCATCCAATTCATTAAAAATTATATTAAAATTTTTTAATTTTGTATTAATTTTTTTAAAAAGAGGAAAATTACAATATTGTCCTCAAATTTAAAGCTTCCTCACTTCTCATAATTTGATTTATGGTAATTTAATATTTATAGAATCATTTTGTGAATCCAAACAAAGTTGGAAATAAAATTATATTTAAAAAATAGTTTTAGAAATTAGGAAAAATAATTTTAAAAATATATTTTTTATTTTTAGAATTTAATTGAAAAAATAATTTATTTTAAAAAAACATGCAATAAATCGCGCCTTTATTCTATAGTTGGATTCATTACAATATTTTTCCCTCTATTTTAGAGGACTTCCCATTCAAATTTCAAATATCCAAATGTAAATACAGAGGAAAAGACAAAGATACCCCTCAAATCCTGCCACCCACGATGAGGAAGTTCAGTCAAACACAAGGACAAATACCGTAAACTTCATAAAAAGCCGAGCCCGGTCCTGCTTCTTAAAACCCGACTAGGATGGGAAAGATGAAGAACAAGCCGCCCGATTCATTCAAGTTCCGAGTTTAATCGCTCATAGAAAGAGCACTTGTTTTGATCTTCACTATCTTGCATTTGATCGTTCGCTGAGGATTTATTTCTTCTCCAAATTTCAGGTCAGTTCATGTTTCATCTCTTCCGTTTTCTTTTTTTCCGATTATAGCGAAGGATTTCTGTGTTCTGAATCGCATTTTGTCTCTTTCTTGTTTTTATTGTTTATTTAGATTGAGGATTCGCGTGTTCGTCGTTGAATTGATGTTCTTCGGTATTTTGTGGTTCTTTGAATCGATTTTGCAATTGAATGTTGTTGGAATTTGATTCTGCGATGGAAACATTAGTGATTGTAGAACAGTACCGAGATGAGTTCTGCTATTTGGCCAAGACTCTAGAATCGGATCGATTAGGGAATTTGACGATTAAGGAAGGAAAACGGAAAAATCAATTTCGCCCTAATCCATTGAAGATTTCTTCGATTCCTGTTTATTTTTTTTCTTCCCCTAGAACACCGCCCCCCTCCGCCGATTATAACTGCACGCCGATTTCAACAATTTCGAGAAGTGCCCTAATTTCGATTAATAGGGAAATTTGTCGAAGAGAGAGCAATGAATTCGATGAACATTGCTGTTATGAGAGGTTATCCTTTCCTGAGCTTTGGGCTGGACCGACTTACTCAAATTCACCCCCGGCAAGTTCACTGCCGATGCCCAAATTTTCAATGCCAGGAAACAGAACTGTGTCACTCGATTTGCCCACCAATTCAGCTGCGGAATCAGTTGAAAAAATTCACCCAACTCGGGGCCGCTATACTCATCCTTCTACACGAGAGCCATTCCATGGTGCTGATTCTGCAACAAGAACACTTAGACGAATCCTTAACCTTGATATTGACTCTGAATGAATGAATGAATGAATGAATGAAGGAATGGTGTTTGAGTGAGCATCAAGCTCACTAAATATAATGAAACATCATGGGTAGGATATAGAAATTTGATTCTCTTTGAAGTTTTTGAGAAGTGGGATTTGTAGCTGATGGTAGATTTTCACAGCTTTATTCAATCTCAATCTTCTTGAACCTGCGAAGAGTTGCTTAGATATAGCTTGATTGAAGCACTGAACAGGGTAAAGCAGCAAGGAATCCAGCTACCTCAAACTTGTTAGAAAAGAAGATGTAAATTCTGAACTCTTATCTTCTTACTTAATCTTCTTGTTCATTATACACTTTGAGAGCTCAGATTTAGGCTTGTAAATGAAATCTAGCTTAGAGAAATTCGAGGTTTCTTTTCGATTCCTATAAGATTCTCTATACACTACCCTGTTTGTTTATACTTTCTACTGATTGTTGATTCCATTGAGCCTTTTTTTTAAAGGTGAATTTCTTCTTGAATTCCAACTTTAGGGGTAATGCCAAATCCTTCCCTTTGAATTCTTGCATTTTTAAATGAACTTTCACACTATTTTATATTGGATCGAAATAGTACAGCTTTGAGTTAGATTTTTTCAGTTTGGATAGGGTTTGATTTCAAGAGAATTGAAAATTCTAGATGGACCCAAATAGGTATTGGACTTAAATCTTCTTGTTCATTATACACTTTGAGAGCTCAGATTTAGGCTTGTAAATAGGTATTGGACTTATATCTTGTAATAGCTTAGGTCCACCGTTAGTAGATATTATCTTCTTTAGGTTTTTCTTATCGAGCTTTCCCTCCAAGTTTTAAAAACGTATCTTCTAGGGAGAGGTTTTCAACCGATGAGAGATCTCACAATTGGACTTGGGTTCTTACAAATGGTATTAGAGCAAAATACTGGTTGGTATGCCAGTGAGGATGCTAAGCCCTGAAGGGGAGTGGTTTGTGAGATCCCATAGATTGAAGAGGGGAACAAGTAGAACGAGGATGCTGGGCCCCAAAGGGGTGGATTGTGAGATCTCATATCAGTTGGAGAGGGGAACGAAGTATTCTTTATAAGGGTGTGGAAACATTTCCTTAACGGACTCCTTTTAAAAATCTTAAGAGGATCTCGGAAAGCTAAATAGGACAATATCGGGTGGCTGTGGGTTTGAGTTGTTATATATCTAAAAATACTAAGTACGGTTTAGTTTTGACAAATTAAATTTTACCGTGGATATCAAACCCTCTAAATTTTAACTAAAACAAAGAGTTATCTAATCATTTAAAATAATCGCAAATATTGGACCGACCTAAATTTTTACTCTCTTTTCCTTCGATCTTCTTTTTAATGTATTACAACTCATCATATGAATAATTGAAGCATAATTGAAGGGTCCACCACACAAGTATACACATTCAAGCTTAATAAAATGCATTCAATTTGGAGTAAAATGCATTCACTATACTCAAAAGTCACAAATTTTTATAAGTCTCATTAGATCAAGCTAGAATGAAGCAAAGTTGAGTAAGGGAAGCATTTACGTGTGCCGATAACCTTAAGCTTAATTATTGATTGATCATTTTAATTTCTAAGAAACATACGTGTCATTCATTCACTAGTTGAAGTCAATAATCCTCGAGACTACCTCAATATGGGACGATTCATCTTCAATACTTAGTCGAGCTACTATTCAATGAAATTATACTGACCTCCCTACTTCGAGCTCTCTCACCTATTTCATTCATTAAATTCAATGGATCATCTCCATTTACTCGGTTGAACGAATTAGGTCAGAAATACTTAATATATCCGTATTACACCGAAAATGATGGTGGAGGTTGAGATTTTTGGCTTTTTATTAATTAATTTTGGAATAAAAAGGAAGAAAGAGACAAGGAATCGACAATTGATAGTGGGAGACTCCACAATCCCTCTTTTTCCCTTTTTACTCATTTCCAAACAGAATCCAAACCCATATTTCAATCATTTTTTTAATTTTTTTTTTTACTTTATTATAAATATATTAGATAATAATTGATTTTTTTAATCTATAAAAAGAAAAAAAAAAATTAATATATAGGAATTAAATAGAAATTCTCGACTAAACTTATAATTTATTTACTTACTAATTTTAAATATAATTAAAAAAAATATTAATATAGAGTTGGTTCAAATCTCAAAACCTCACATTTATTGTAGCATGTGCACCAAAAATAAATATAGTAGAAAAATAAAACAAGTTAATGATTAATTAATATTTAACTTAATCAATTATTAATTTGTTTGTGATTTTAATTCATTTAAAATTAGTTAATACCATACAATAATAAATAGTTACATTTTCTATAAGATTTGTAAAGTTCATATTTATTTTTAAAAAAATTTAAAAAATTATTTTAAAAAAATAGTTTAATATTTATCATCTTATGAATAATTAATTAATTAGATATTGTTGATTTTCACTAATTATAACGTAATAATTATATCAACCTAAATATTGATTGGTTATATTCATACTAAATTTTATGCTAATTTTTATAATATTTTATCTCAATTTTTACTAGATATTATTTTTACAATATTTTCTTTTAACTATAGTAATTTCTTTAAAAAATTTAATAATAATAATAATAATAATAATTTAGAAACTATTTAATCTTTTATGATTTTAATATTGCCAATTGGTTTGTATATATTTTATAATTTAAATACATTCGAGTAAATGAAAAGTAAAACAATTAACTAAACTCGAGAATAATCTCGATAATATAATAAATAAAATATACTTAAAAAAAAAAAAGTTGACAATTACTATCTGTCTCACTAAGATGTGATCATGTTATAACAGATACAATAAAATGTCGGGATCATCAAATATCGAATTTATGCATAATCATTAAAGTGATATATACATACATATACATATACATGCATGCATGCATATATATATATATATATATACATATTATAGTAAAAGCCAAAGCAGCAATGATATTAGTGAATATATATTTTTTTATGAAAATTTCTCTCTCTCTCTCTACAAACACTTCTCTCTCTTATCTCTATCTGCATGAGAGCAAAAAAAAAAAAAAAAAAAAAAACCAAAAAAAAAGTAAAATTTTGCATGAATTTTATGAAAAACATGATGATCAACATGAATCCTCCTGTTGTTCATCCAACAACATTTCTTGGTTGCGACATTCATGGCTGCAAAAAGCTTTCTCTCCTCTGCAACCAACAATGGCGGATTATTATTTAAATTTTTGAAAAAAAATGAAAAAAACATATTTAAAGAGATATTTGCCTGTAATAAAAGGTCAAATATGTTACCTGTAAATATAGATATCATTGGTGAGCTGAAGAGGGTTGTTGCAAGTGAAACAAAAGCTAAGGAACTCGTTATTTTTCTTCTTCGGAGAATCATAATCAACGAAGCTTTTGACCACAAAGTTGTCAAAAATATGAGTGGTTTTTGCATTAGGCCCATGTCTTCTAACACATGTATACTCTTCACACACCTCCATCTCCTTCACCGTCATCAACCCAGAGCCGCCGCTTCCGCCGCCGTCCACGGTGGGAGGAGGGATTAGGACACGAAGTTTAGCGCTAAAAATGAGACTCTTAGTGGGTTTGGAGTCGTTTTTGTCCTCAATTAGAGCAAGCCCAATGGGGTTTGGGCGTGAAATTTTGTGTTTGTTTCCTGGGAAAATTGGTTTGGAATTTTGGAGAGAGAAAAATGGTTTGGAATCAAGAACAGAGGTGGGGCTAATAAGAACAGAGGAGGGACTAATAAGAACAGAGGAGGGACTAATAAGAACAGAGGAGGGACTAATAAGAACAGAGGTGGGGCTAAGAACAGAGTGATCAGCTGTTCTTGTTGCAAAAGCTCTGAATCTTGGGGAACCAAAGATGGGGTTTTTAAGTGGTTTTGTGAATGAAGAAGAAGAAGAAGAAGGAGATTGAAAGGGGGGATCCGCCATTAAAGCTTGTTTCCCAGTTACAGCTCTGGATCTGTTCCTCAGCATGGTTTATGGGTTTGGATGGAAATTTGAGAAAAGGTTGTGAAAATGGAAGCTAAACTTCAGTGGCTTCCATGGCTGAGCTTACAAGAAGAAGAAGAAGAAGAAGAAGAAGATGAAGAAGATGAAGAAGATGAGATCAGTGGGTTCCCAAAAATGGTTCCTTTTTTCACTCTAAAAGTTGTCAAACAATTTGATAAACTTAGTGGAAATATATTATGACTAATTCAAATTACAACAAACCTTATCCCTTTATCCCTTCTTCCCAACTTCTTTTCATATTTGATACTATCCACAGGTAAGACATTGATTATCATTTTGAAAATCATGACCACTTGTCACAATCGTATTCTTGATGGTAGTGGACTTGCCATTGTGCGGCACTCACTTTCCAACAACAAGTGAGTTAAGCCAATTCGTTCTTACATCACCTACGGCCAAGCGACGTATGCTCGAACCTCTGACCTCGGTTTAAGAAGAAGGTTTTAGAAAACGAGGACAGAGATAGATTTTTTAAAGAGACGTTATATATGCAAACAAGAGAATAACAATTACTGCTCACAATATATAACTATGGGTAGAGGGTCTTTTATTAAAGACAAAAAGTAAGGACTACTAAAAATGAGGGGTAAAAAGGTAAATTTTGAAATGTGTATACCGAATCAAAACTAAACTCAAAATTGAGGAACAACTAAAGAAGTAAATAAATTTGGAAGGAAAAAAAAAAAAAAAAAGTAAAACTAGGGGCCAACTCCACCTAGTCATATGGTAGGCGGGCCGTGGTTTAACATATAGAACTATATAGAAATGTGTGACGTGAATATATAACGAAGCTACATAAATTAACAGTAATCATAATTAATTATGCATTACACGAAAATAGTCTATTATTTTTTTTGTTCGTCCCCTCACTCTTACCATAGTTAAGTATCTAACTCTTATCATGGTTAAGTACCTAATTAATTAAATTAAATTATACTCAAGTAATGATATTTCTCAAATTTAATAGAATAACAAAAAATATTTTCTCTTTTAATTTTAGTTTTTTTTTTTTCCTTATCTTTTATGGTGGGGGGTTTTGTCGTGTAGTGTGTCAGTTCATTCTCATGCTTAGTTCACGTGAAGCCTTATCCTGACTCTCTCTCTCACTTTTGAATTAAATCTGTTTGGGTTGGGACATATATACAAATTTAGTTAAATTACAAAAAGTACTTTTATTAACGTTTAGTTTACTTTAGTACTATAAATAATTTTTAAATTTTTTTTATTTAAATTGAGATTTACAAACATTTATAAATACTAATTTAGATCGTAACTCACTACAACAATTAATAATATAATAATAATGTATTAAAAATAAAAGAATATGGATAATCTTGTGTCGGTGGAATTTTATTTTTTTATAATTTAGACTAAATTTATAATTTAAGTATGTTTATGAGAAATAAAATTAAAGAAAAAGAGAGGTTTTATTTTATAATAATATAAATGAAAAATATTGGAATCTTTTGTGTTTTGTTCTGACACGGCTTGTGCAAAACACGGAGCCCTAGATATGAATGAAAGGCACGCACTTATAGGTTTGGATGACTCAACTTTCTAATATTATATTTTTGGAATAAGATAACTCAACCAACCAATAACCCTCCTTCCTTAGTCTCGAACCTATAACAACCTACTAGATATTGTCCACTCTAGACAGACGGTCGGTGCAATATACTAGTCAAAGTAGACAAGTTTTAAAACTGTGAGACTACCGACGACACATAAAAGTTAAAAATAAATTTAAACTGCTGGTATAGGATGAGATCAAATACTTGATTGAGTTGGGTAGTCGGAGTTTATGTGAAATTTCATTTCAAAACCAATCACTAAATGATACTTTTAAGAGTCCGTTAGCAAATATTGTCCTTTTTGAGCTTTCCATTGCGAACTTTTCCTCAGTTTTAAAACGCACTAGTAACAGGTTTCCACACCCTTATAAAGAATGTTTTGTTCTCCTTCTCAACCGATGTGGGATCTCACAATGCTACTATCAACAAACCCTTAACAACTATTCGACTCTAACTACATTCAGTTGTCTAAAAAATTTATAGGATATTAAGGGCTCGAAAACTTTTTCAAACGCTTAAAATATCAGTCCAAACGAAGCTTACATTATCATGAATTAGACTCGTCTACTCTAGGTTCTCTGACTTTTGCTAATGGTCCAAATAATCCACCAAATCAAGTTAAAACATCAGTAATGTGGGGGAGCAGCAGAATTTAACAAGACTACGTAATTGTGGAGAGTAGTTTAGTTTCATGTGATGAAGCAAACGACGTGCTTGCTTATGACTCACTAGAAGGTATGGTATGAATGAATAAACAAATACAGGATGAAGATTGCTTGCTTGTCCTCTTCTCTTTCAACTGCACCCACCACCCTTCTATTTTAATATTCCCTCCATTATTGACATTTGATGCTGATGGATTTCAAATCCCACTAAATTCCAAGACAATTGCTCTAAATCATTACATAAATTTAAGCTAATTATTACATACCTGCCCCCCTTCAAATTGGTGTCCCTCCGGCTGCTGCTGAGCTTCAAGTGCACCTCCTGAAGACATATAACAAACAAATTTCAACTCATCTATCATCAAAATTCAATTTCCATTGATAAAAAAGGGAACCCTTAATCGATCCAGGGCCAGTTTTCTTCCATGAGAAAGAGAGGCCGACGACAATTGGGGCTATTTTGGCCATTGCCCATGTTCTTCAACAAAATAATTGAGGGGACCAACTTACCTTACCTTCCTAATTTCCTATTACTGATATGGCTTTGACCAAGAAAACTGCGGCTAATGCACGTCAAGTTTCTCTTGCAGAATAAACTAGAACATTATCACAATAATCTAACAACTAAAAGCCTCTGTTAAACCAAAAAAGTTGAATAAAGAACTAATTTTACATGAAACGGGCTACTGTTGCTGCTGATGTGATACTCATCCTTGTTTAAGCTTCCTATCATTTCTTGTTCTCTTTCGGAAGTCCCGCTTCTCTGTGGAGTACTGTTTCTTAGTCAACAGATTGCTCATTGCAGTTTTCACAGCTTCGGCAGCTGCCAAGAATACTTTTTCGTCGAATGTTACTCCTCCCTGCAATTTTTCAAGCAGCTTCTCTCCCCCGGGTATTGCATCATCTTCCAGTATGGATAACTCGTTCTCAGTGGAATTTGGATTGTCCTTGTTGAAACCACTGATGACCTTGACACGGGCCAGAGAGGAGTGCCCCAAATTGTGCAAACCGGAGACACCGGTTACCATCCATAGGTATTGAGTCGAGCAACTGGATGATAGGCTAGTTGGGATGAATGTCTCCTCACTTATAGAAACCACCTGAAATATCAATAACAAATGAATTATAGCTTGAAACAAGGAGATAAATACACTCAGATTCTCACAAACAGAAGTTTATAAAACATTAATCTGGAGAACCCAGTCACAATAACCATTGAGATTGCTCCAGTTGCCATGAGTCATTACCTTGACTACAGATAGAGTATGATTTGACAGGTCACAGTTTAGCAAAATTATTCCATGCAAGCTACAAAGAAAAATGATAACGTAAATTAGGTAAAAAATTCGATGGTAAGACTCCACCAAAGAAGAGAAAAGAGCATAGATGGGAAAATTGCCTCTGAATCGCCACTGCAACAAGGCCACCATCGGCAATCGTGCAGATACTTGTGACAGCTGAATGGCAGCCCTCTCTTTCTTTAGAGTCAAGGAGTTCTACCTTCAATAAGTTAGTGAGAGAAATCAAATTGTGAACAAGGAGATCAAGATCCATACCACAAAAGAGAAGGATGCACAGTTTACTTAACTCTTCTAGTTACAGAAGAGGAGACTTGAACAATCCAAAGATATTTTACATCAATCTTAATATGGGATACAATAAATTCTTGTCTAAGTTAACAAGTATCTTGTCCTAGCTTTAGTGTTCATTAATCAGGGTAATAATTCTGAGAGAGCTTAGTATTATTCAATGTAGAGTTCATCAGTTTCATTTTTTTAAAACTATCGACTGAAAGTTTTAGAGGTCCAAAATAAGCTCAGAACAGCGATAACACCTTATCTCCAATCTCGCAAGTGGCAAGGAGTGATCCAGATAGAATATCCCATAAACGTACCTGAAAAGGCCACAAAATATGATTGTGTTTCACATATTGCACCAAAAGCAAACTAGGAGTTCATATGAGACTGTCTTACAGTTGAATCGCCGCTTCCAGAGATGATAAATCCATGTGGGCATTCCAGCTTCGAAATGAAGGCTATGCAGGATACGAAACTAGAAAAGACACATGGAATAAATATATGAATCAAAATCGAAGGAAATATCGCTTAAAAATGCCACCACTACTGACCATCCACCTATATCTTGTCATATAATAGATTTAGATCATGGAAACTCACTCCGTATGGCCAAGACAAAAACTTTGAATCTCATGAGCTTCATTCACAGGTTTTGTGGGGAACGTAGTAACCTTCAACAAAAGCAACACCGTTTTAGAAAACATGAATTTCTATGAGTTACTCTCATAGCTAATGAGGAGAGAATGACTACCCGAATTTTAAAATCACGGTCTGCACTAACTAAGAACCGCCCATCCAATGAGAATTCCTGCGACCATAAAGATAATAGTTGTGTAATTAACTGCATGAAAACAGTAGAAACAGAAAAACAGCAGAAACATTTCCCACCATTATAAATATCTTATAGCATTATATGAATCAACCTCATCCAACATTAGTTCTTTTGGCTTTCGAATAGAAAAGAAAATTTCATGAGGAATATAAGTACAAAAATATCTGTTCCAAAACAAAATAGATAGGCAATCACGACAAACAAACTAAATGCATAAGCAAACCTCCGGATCCCCAAAACATCAATCATACAAAATCCTACGGTTATGCTCAGACGTATGTATCTTGCCTTGGTTCTCCACATAGAAGTCACTCGACGTTCAAATGTAAAATTTCAAAATAACTTCAAAACAATCCTCACCCCCATTGTTGGCCATGAATCTTTAAATACGGAAGCTAATTATATATCAAGAAAGGGTGATGTTCCTTTGAAGCCACTTGCAGAAAACGCAATAATGTGAGAGAAAAGGATGGCTAAGAGAGAGTGCTTACTAAGCTAGTGATTATACTGCAATAATGTGAAAGCAATGACACTGCCTTCTTGTTGACCAGAGGTTGATTTCCATCAACCCCTCCATCAAGATCCACAACCCAGATAACCCCAAACTTGTCAGCAAAACAAACATGCATACCATTAGGGCTAATGGCAGCTGCACTCACTCGTTTTTCAGAACCCCTGTCAGGAGAATTATGAAAACTTCAGTATACACAAAGAAAACCAATCAAGAAAGCATGCAGCTGGTTACAATTTTTCCTGATAATCCAGAAGCTACTATACGTATTATAACCACAAAAAGTAACCAAATTTGCGCAATATTTAAGCCACTGGTTTGCGTGTACCAACTCATAAAGCAAATATGCACGTGAAAACGCCTAAATACATCAATCAGTTCACAAATCCATGGCCAATGAACATCCTCGAAATAAATCACCTAGAAAAAAGGACAGGAGAGAAAGAAAAATAAAACTTACACATTATAAATACAGCGCCAAGACTCAGTCGACCAAATCTTAACAGTCTTATCATCACCAGCAGATACAAAGAGCTGCCCATTCGAACCGTAACAAATCGTTCTAATGGAGTCTTTATGATATGATCCCCCAGATTCATCAACCAAAGAAACCGGACAATTACCTCTGCAGTTAACTCAAAACAACCCATCAACATACGAGCAAGCAATTCAACAGGGCTACAAACGTGAGTACAGATGAGATTTTAATTTTAAACAAAATTAGTACAAAGAGAGTGAGTATAGTCGTATTGTAACATCAATCCAAGTTTATAAAAGATAAAAATTAATGGAGCCGAAAAAACTCACACGAGGTCGAATACACGTAGGTCGGACCCAACGGCGACGGCAACAGATTTCTCGGCTGGATGAACTGCAATTAAGGCCGGAGCAATCTCAACATCTTTGTTAGTATCTCCTTCTTCTACCGGCGTTTCTTCCATTCTTCCGGTGAACTGAAACTAAGAAGATTAGGGCGTTTAGGATAAATTTTAGGGTTCTCGTGAGAAAATTGGCGGAAAATTGCTGTATTTCAAACAACAAAATTACGAAATACCCTCACATTATACCTCAAATTTATCACCACGAATGCACGATCTTTTCATTCTCTCTCCAAAAATATTTAATTTTTTTTGTTTATTATTCAAATATTTGTCTCATATTTTTCTAATTGTTTATTTTTCAATTTTTTTTTTTTTTTATTTAGATTTTTTTTTTTTTTTTTTTTTTGTGAGAGAGACGGAGTAAAAGTAGTGATCAACTCAAGGATAGTTCATATGACATAATCTCTAATTAAAAAGTAGTGATCAACTCAAGGATAGTTCATATGTTTCAGACATATTCTCTAATTAAAAAGTAGTGATCTAACTCAAGAATAGTAAATAGGTTCAAATTAGCATTTAAATCCTATATTCTCAACACCGTGCACCCAAGAACAGTCCCAGAGCATCGGCTCATAGGAGCAGCACAACACCAACTTGGCTTCTCATTCCTCACCTTAAGAACATGCACGTCAGATAGTTTTACAAGGTCACCATCGAAGCGTTCGGGGCGAACTACGCCTCCAATTACATACAATTCACCTCTAAACCCGACTATTGCCATACCGATCCTTTGGACAAACTGAGACGCGGAAACAACAGCCTGCGCGTCTCGTTCCTCCTGCTTGAAGACAAGTCCTTGGCTCATGGTGTAGAGTGAACCTCCAACCACAGCCTTGTGGCCGGGAAGCCAGCCGTAATCCTCAACTCTCCATTTCAGCTCCAAACTGTCAAAAACTTGCACCGTGGAGACCCCCCCGTACATAATGTGCATTTTTCCTCCAATCATCAAGCCAATGCAGGTTGAATCATGGGTGTGAAGTAGATCAGGTAAAGGAATCCAAACATCCTTCTCATTGTCATACATTTCTGCCTGAGAAGTTGATTTTGATATGCTGGTGAAGCCACCTGCAACTACAATTTTCCCATCCACAACACAGCAGGCAAACGTAGAACGTGGCACGAGCATTGGTGCTCGCAGGGACCACGTTCGAGTTACAGGGTCAAATGACCAGACCTCGTTGGTTGAAGAGTTGTCATCACGGTCACCGGTCACTGGATCAATAGCATCGCCACAGCCACCGAGCACAAACAGCTTTTGAGAAGTGGAGACCGCGCCAAAATTTGCAAGGTGCCTTATTTTAGAGGGAAGTTCAGGGATGGTCATCCAAAGGTTCTGAAGAGGGTCATAAAGCTGCCATGTATTATTTGGATCATAAGAACACACACATAGTAAATCCTCGGACGAACCAACTTCCTGTCGAGCTCTTAACAGTTCGGTGCTACGAATAGCTGCTTTCCAAGAGCGAGAAACGAGTTCCAACTTGGGGTGGAGATAATATGGAACAAAAGCAAGACATCTTATGGAAATTGCATCAGGGAGTCCTTCAATCAAACCAGACATGATCTTTCTTTCGTATAGGCCAGCTTGCTGAAACATCAAGAAATATATAAACTAAGATCATAGTTGAAAACATTAGATAGTTAACACTAAATCACAACCTTCCTCTAGTTTTAAAACATTGAAGAAGGAATGAAGGAGCTTAGATTACATACGGTATTCATAAGAACTGAGATTCATAAGAACTGAGGGTCAGTCTGTGATTGTACAAAGCTTAGAAAGAAACTAAATGGATTAGAGTACAAAACATTCTTTATAAGGGTGTGGAAACCTCTCCCTAGAAGACGCGTTTTAAAAACCTTGAGGGGAGCTCGAAAGGGAAAGCCCAGATAGGACAATATCTACTAGCGGTGGAGTTGAGCTGTTACAATGGTATTAGAGCCAGATATCGGGCAGGTGTGCCCACGAGGACGATGAGCCTCGAAGGGGGTGGATAGAAGGCAGTGTGCCAGTAAGGACACTGGGCCCAAAGGGGGTGGATTGGAAGTCCCACATCGATTAGAGAAGGGAACGAGTGCCAACAAGGACGATGAGCCCAGAAGGGGGTGGATTGTGAGATCACACATCGGTTGGGGAGGAGAACGAAACGTTTTTTTATAAGGGTGTGGAAACCTCTCCCTAGCATATCCATTTTAAAAACTTTGAGGGGGAGCTCGAAAGGGAAAATCCAAATAATACAATATTTGCTAGCGGTGAGCTTGACTAAAGTGATTATGTGTCTCAAGGTAGTAGGAAACAAATTTCCCAAATAGCAAAACTTAATTTGTATCTCAGAAAGAGAATCAAAGTTTATATAAATGAAAGCCTCCGTTTCCCAAATCAACTCTGGGAACGTAGCCAACAAAACTATAAGCACAATCCCTTTCTTGAACCTGGGTATATGTTCATTATATGACAGTCAATTCAGGCAAATTCCAGTATATTTCAATATCAAACACAAGAACTAACGAAAGCCGCACAATCCATTCAAAGCTCAAATGAGTATTTCATACGAGATTAAAGGTAAACATGCATTAAAATATGGTTCAACAGCTCTAAATTAGGTCAAGAATAGAGAAGCAGAGCAATTTCGATTTCACCTGGGAACAAATCCAAGCAATATGAAACGACTCTGGAGTCCAACGAGCTCGAGCTCGAGCTCTTTCAGAGAGATTGATACCTGAAATGGTGAGACTAGTTGCAGTATATCCACCCCCCGCGCGCGCCGAGAATGTGAGGCCATGGTTGTTCACTATAGATATTTATTACGCTTAATATAATAATAATAAAAATTCTCCCTATTTTCTATTTACTTTTCTTACATTTTCCTCTCGTTGCAGAAGCAGTTTATTTATTTATTTATTTGTTTTTTTTTCTTTCTCTAAACCCTATTTAACTCACGGCTGGACCTCCACTCCCGCCCTAACGCCGTCTCCGACGGACGCTTCACTCTGAGCTTTTGAACTATCATCCTTCCGACGAAGTCGCTGCTGCTCCCTCCCTTCCACAGTCTCTCGCCTCTCCGAGCAAACGGAGATACTCAAGTTATTCATCTCTGTTTTTCTTTTTTCCTGAAAAGCACAGTGGTTCAGCCCCTGGCCTGTCCCGTTGGTGATATCGTACCGCCGCACATTTTCAGATTTTCAGGTTTTAATTTTTTTAATTTTTTATTTTATATATATATATATATATATATATTGTATTTTGTTTGTTGGGTTAACATAAAACTAAGAGTGTATGCATCAAAGATTAGGAAAAAAATCCCGTAAGGATAAAAACATACTGTTCTTATCTTATATATAGAAGAGGAAGTTTAAGATGAACAAAGGAAAAAAGAAAACTCAGCTGCATTTTGATTGGCTATAAAAATTGTGAAATATTGTTTACGAAAATATTGAGATTAGTATTGTGAGTTAAAAGAAAATAGCACAGTAACCAGTAAAGTGGAAACTAATATTGAGTTTGAATTTGATTGAATGGTGTTGAGTTTGCTTGAATTTAGAAGAAATATGTTGATGCAGATGAACTTTTGATTAGGCGTATGTTTGAATTTTGAATCCTGGCCTTTCTTTGTCTATTGCTTGTGATATTGCCTCATGCATTCTTCGGAAGAACATTTGTCTGAGTCATTCACTTGTGTTGACAGTGAAGGCCATTTGCACAAAGCCCTCGTCTTCTGAATCTTAAGGATGGTGAAGAGGAGCAAAAGTAAGTGGGTTCTATTTATAATTTTGGAACACACCCGGTTTTCTTCTCTAAAATGTGTTGTTTCTTGTAGAGAGTAAAAGCAAGAGGGTAACGTTAAAGAAGAAGTACAAGATCATTAGGAAGGTGAAGGAGCATCACAAGAAGAAGGCGAAGGAAGCCAAGAAGCTAAGCTTCAAGGGGAAGAGCAAAGTTGAGAAGGACCCAGGTATTCCCAATGATTGGCCCTTCAAGGAACAGGAGCTCAAAGCTCTTGAAGCTCGTCGTGCCCGTGCTCTTGATGAGATGGAACAAAAGAAAGCTGCTCGGAAGGAGAGGGTATTAAATTTATTACTTTCTATCATGGACGTTTTTAGATTTTGTATGCATATATATATTTATGGGCCGGTGAATGCATGTATGCATGCATTTTGTTACTCCATTCATATTACATCGTTGTGTGGCAATTTACTTGTAATTTGACCGTTTAATCTTGTTCAGGCTCAAAAGAGGAAGTTGGGATTGCTAGATGATGATAATATGCCTTCTGCAGATCAAAGTTTAGTAGAGATAAAGGATGTAGACAAATCTGTAGGGTCTGCCCGGAATCGTGGTAGGCTGTTTTCTATGAAGATTTTTGGATAAAAAATGGAGTAAACAAGTTGTGATACTCATGTCCATTGTCTTTCGTTGTGTTTCTGACTATAAATTTGCAGATAACTCAGACAGGGTTTTCTACAAGGAATTGGTCAAAGTTATTGAGGCATCAGATGTTATTTTAGAAGTTTTGGATGCACGTGATCCCCTTGGCACCCGTTGTATTGATATGGAGAAGCTGGTGATGAAAGCGGGTCCTGATAAGCATCTCGTACTACTTCTGAACAAAATTGGTAAATTTTTCCCCTTGTGTAAAAATTCTACTGACTAATGAAGATGGATACAAACATAGAAAATAGATCTCATACGACACGGTTATCGCATACATTTTTTTCAAAACTGATTTCAATGTTTTTCTTTAAAATTTCAATATTTTGTTCCTAATATATGTGAATTTGCATTTCATGTTTGACTTGATGTGTCGAAAACCAGTGAAGGATGTAAGACTAAGTTTTGTGTAAAATGACTGCTTTTCTGTCACTTATAAGTTAAACTGGGTCAACTGTTCGTGCTTGCTAGTTTTAACTTGCTCTTAATCAGATGAACTTAGTGACAAGCTATTAGATATCCTCTTAAAGCCGTGGATGGATTAGTCATGTGATGCCTAATAAGCTGTGTATTTATCTTCATCTGTAGCAATTATAATTTTAATGCGTATTTATATATATATTTTGTATCAGATCTTGTTCCTCGAGAGGCGGTGGAGAAGTGGCTTAATTATCTGAGAGAAGAATTGCCTGCCGTTGCTTTCAAGTGTAGCACGCAAGAACAAAGGTCCAACTTAGGTTGGAAATCTTCAAAGACATCCAAAACGAAAACGAGCAATTTGTTGCAGAGAAGTGACTGTCTTGGAGCTGAAACACTTATTAAATTATTGAAGAATTATTCAAGAAGTTATGAGGTATTTCTACAGTTTCAACTTTAAAGAATTGAACATTCTGTTTTGTTTTATTTGGCGTTGCTTTTTGTGAATTTGAAAGCTTGATATGTTTGATCATCCCACTCTGATTTTGATGATTATTTTTGGATGTATTTGCACTGATTTGTTATATCCTTCCTCCGTGGGATTAGTTTTCTAGCATATATAGTTATTGTTCTTAAAGTTTCTCTGATCAATTACTGGAAATATCCTTTTCAATTTTGGTTAATCGATGTGGTCCATTGTGTATTTGAATTTCGCAGATTAAAAAATCAATTACTGTGGGTGTTATTGGCTTGCCTAATGTTGGCAAAAGCAGTCTTATCAATAGTCTGAAGAGATCCCATGTTGTCAACGTTGGTGCTACGCCAGGATTAACTAGATCGATGCAAGAGGTCCATTTGGATAAGAATGTCAAATTGTTGGATTGCCCTGGTGTTGTAATGGTAAGGTCTAAGGAAAATGAGCCATCTATAGCTTTGCGGAATTGCAAAAGAATAGAGAAGTTGGAAGATCCCGTTGCTCCTGGTAAATTGATTTGCCATGTTTTTAACTCTTTTTTTTGTGGTCCTCGAGTTTTGTATTCCGCTTATTTGCTACTTTTGGATATCTTAGTTAAGGAGATCTTGAAGCTTTGCCCATCCAAAACCTTGGTAACTCTGTATAAGCTTTCAAGCTTCGATACCGTCGACGATTTTCTGCAGAAGATAGCAGTTATTCGAGGCAAACTTAAGAAGGGGGGAATTGTGGATGTTGAAGCTGCTGCTAGAATTGTTCTACATGACTGGAACGAAGGTATTTCTGTTTTAAGAAAAAAAAGTCTAAACTTTCTATTGATAAATGAAAAGTGCAAAACTAGTTGCCTGCTTGCATTATTGAATGGAAGTCATCAAACAAAACAAAAGAAAATGTTCCTTTTCTCTCTGTGATAAGAAATTAGCTTTGTTGCTTAGTTTAGGACATAAGAAAATGGGTGCTTCCATACAAAGCATAAATAAGTTTTCCCGATTGTGGGCTCTTAGTATGTTGTTTGCTTGATGTCATAGGCAAAATTCCATATTACACAATGCCCCCAGTTAGGAGTCAGGTAGAACCTTCAGAGGCAAGGATCGTCACAGAGCTTGGGAAAGAGTTCAACATTGACGAGGTTTATGGTGGCGAATCTTCATTCATTGGAAGCCTCAAATCCGTCGATGATTTCAGTTCTGTTGAAGTTCCCCCAAGTTGTCCACTGAATTTTGATGAGAATATTATGCAAGAGCCAAAGGTTCGAGATTTGCATCTTCTTATAGCCTGATGATTTTCTGTTATTTACATGTGGGGTTTAGGATTAGGACTTTATATGTTATCATTTTGCAATGTAGAATGGAAATGATCAACCATCTACACAAGACGACGAAGTCCTGGAGAATGCATCGGACAATAGTGACGACGAGTCAATGGAGCAGGAAGAAGACGATGACGAGGGCAAAACGAAAGGACAAGATGCAACTAGCAGGCAAAACGAGAAGCTGTATTCAGCAGAAGGTATTCTGAACACAAAAATGAGGAGAGCAGAGAAGAAGAGGAGAAAAAAAGCAAACAACATTAGTAAATCATCAATGTCTACAGACGCTATGGAAGATGATGATTATGACTTTAAAGTGGATTTCAAAAAGAATTAATCAATCTCCTAACAGAAAAACAACAATCACCGGTTGCCATGGAAATCAAAGCTATGAACACGGGGTGTAAATTCATAGTTTTGTGTTATGATCTTGATTTGAAGTTAAGTTTTTCATAGATTTTTCGCCCACTTAGATTTATCTTAGGAAATTTTGGCCTTTTATTCACCTGTACGTGATATAGAACCTTGGAATCAAATTATAGAATCTCATTTTTTGGCTTTGGCTGGCTCTTCCCTTCCTATTTCTTGTGTTGATTTGAAATTATAGTGAAAGGCATGAAAAACCAAATATTATTAGAAACTTGGTGAGGACAAACGTGGAGAGTTGTGCAGATGCCACAAGGTGATGGAATCCAAATGAATCGTCCCCAGGTTTGAGTTATCCTTTTATGAATATCATGTTAGAATCACTGAAATGAAAATTAATATGAAGTTGAGCTACCTGTCTCCTCCATCCAAATCTCATTACCAAGCTTCAAGTTCCTCCATTAATGGACACGTAAACAGGACACCAGTCCTCATGCATGAGGCCACAACACCCTTCTTATAATCCCCAAACCCCCCTCCACTTTCCTTCACTTCTCAGCAACAATGGCTTCCAAAATCTACCTCCTCCTCCTACTGCTATCTGTCACCGTCGGCTGCATCGCTTTCAAAGACCCTGAGCTGGAGCAGTGTAAGCACCAGTGCAGGGTCCAGCAGAAGTTCGGCGAGAAGCAGAAGCGCGATTGCGAGAAAATGTGCGATGAGTACCATAAGATGAAGAAGGAAAGGGAGAGAGAAGAAGGAAGGTATTACGAAAGCGAAGAAGAAAGAGAAGAAGAGTATGGAGAGAGTAATCCGTATGTGTTTGATGATGAGCATTTCGGAGAGAGGGTTGAAACAGGGGAGGGTAGAATTAGGGTTCTTCAGAGATTCACTCAGCGATCGGAGCTTCTTCGTGGGATCGATAATTATAGGGTTTCGTTGGTGGAGGCCAATCCTTCCACGTTCGTGAGTCCCTCCCATTTCGATGCTGAAATCATTCTGTTCGTCGCTGAGGGTACGCCAGTTTCTTATTTCCTTTCCTCACCACACTTTTTCATTGCTTAAACTTTTGAACCTTTTTTTTTTTTATGGAGTTTGTGTTGGTTGGTTGCAGGACGAGGTACGATCACAGTGATCAAGGAAAAGAGACAAAGCTTTGATGTTGAATGTGGAGATGTTTTCAGAGTTCCATCTGGAGCTCCCTTTTACTTCATAAACAAGGACGAACATCAGAAGCTCAAGATTGTTAAGCTTCTTCAATCCACCTCTGTTCCTGGAAGTTTTGAGGTAATCCCCGAAGTCCTTTCTTTTTTCAACTCGTTTCATAAAAGAAGATAGATATCTTGATAGTTGATATAAGGAAAGTTTTGGAACGAATTATCTTAATGATCTTGACTAAGAGTATTGAACAACTCTTAGCATGCAAGTTATGAACACTATAAACACAAGAATTGCAAGCTAAAAGTTTAGCTTTCAACAAAGCTAAAATAGATCTAAATCATTATGGCATGATTTAGATACCTTATTTCGTATCAGGGGTCTTTTTATTTTGTTGAATTCGTCTGAGAATGAATATTTGGAGCAGATTTTCCAGCCAGGCGGTGAAAACCCAGAATCATTCTACACAGCTTTCAGCTGGGACTTGCTTGAAGCAGCCTTCAAGGTTATAAGCTGTCTAAACAGTGTGTTAGGTTTATATATACTTGTATTCCTTCTAACTTTCTTGGCTGCCAAACAGATTCCAAAAGATAAGTTGAAGAGATTTTTCGAGCAACAAAAAGAGGGGACCATAATCAAGGCTTCTAGAGAACAGATCCGATCTCTTAGCCGACCTGAAGAATTCATCCCAAGGATTTGGCCCTTCTCAGAAGGTGACACTGAGCGTCCATTCAATCTGCTCAAGCAAGATCCATGGCAGTCGAATAAGTTCGGTCGTCTCTTTGAAGCCGATCCTGGTGAGTTCCGCCAGCTTCGAGACCTCAATGTTGCTGTCGCCTTCGCCAACATGACCAAAGTATGATTTACTTCTACTTCGTAGGTTGATTCATTTGTAAGCTGCAGGTTGCTTGCTTATTTTTGCTGTGTTTTTCCATTGAAGGGTTCAATGATGACTCCTCACTATTACTCCAAAGCCACGAAGATAGCCGTGGTGGTGGACGGCGAAGGGGGGTTCCAAATGGCGTGTCCGCACCTTTCATCATCGTCTGGGGGAGGTGGCCGGTGGTCGGAGCGAGAGCATAAGCGGACGGGCGAGGGGACTTACCAGAAGATTAGAGGGCGGCTGAGACGTGGGGTGGTGTTCATAATTCCGGCAGGTCATCCTTTTTCAGTCTTTGCCTCTCCAAACCACAATCTTCAGATTGTTTGCTTTGAAGTCAATGCCTATGGCAACACCAAGTATCTTCTAGCAGGTATAAATCAATCAGATTAACAAGCTTTGAACTATATTGAAAACCTAGATGTTTACACTGTAATTGGATGTCAGATAACTAAGGTCGATTTTCGTCCCTGTTTGATGGTGGGGTCTGGCAGTCCAGCTCCCTCTCGCCTTTGCACTTGAGGGCGCAAGGAAACCTTTTGGGACAACTGAATTTGAATCCAAAATCATAGACAATTGTACATAAAATTTTGGATATTTCAGCTGGTATCATGTCAATGTCTACCCAATTCAATGTCGATCTCATACTTTCTTTCGAAGTTTCTGCTCAGCTAACATCTCACCAAGCCACATTCATTGCTAAAATCTTGAGCTGTCTATTTAAAAAATTGCAGGGAAAGATAACATAGTGAACAAGATGGAGAGCGTAGCAAGAGAGTTGGGATTCAACACACCTGGAAGAGAAGTTGAAAGAATGTTCAGACAGCAAGAAGAGGAGTTCTTCCTCCCAGGACCAAACCAACAAGAACATGAATGGACTGATGCCTGAAACTGAAGTACTGAAGAAAGAACCAAATGTAAAAATGGTGTATATATGCGGAACACTTAACTAGTTATGGCTAGGCTGTAGCGACTCAAGCTACTCCTTCCCTTGTACAGGCTTATCATAAATAAAATGAGCTTTCTTCTGCTATGGGCTTTAAGTTTACATAATACTTGTGCCGGCATTGACTGAGCCAGGAACTTAACTTTCCTAAGGGAATGGTCTCTTACCAAAGCTATTTCAAAGGCTACCACGTAGTGGAAGGGTAGGGATTTGGATGGATTCACTTCACAACGTGTGGGATTACAAATTTAGGACTATAATAATAACACCCATATGTTTAGTTTTTAGAAGCTGACAAGACCAAGGATTTAGCTCAGTTTCTATCAGGATAGAGAGGGAAAGAGTCATCAGTATGTAAAGGAAGACAGAATCGGCCTTGGCTTCTAAGAAATGGGTTGGTTTGTATTGATGTACTTAAAATATGAATTTGTTCTATATGTTAATCTAGCTCCCCTTGTTTTGTAGGGCACCTTGGATCTTTGATGATTGATTCCATCGACCACAGTTTGGTACCATGCGGGAGCAACAAACACCATCCCAAGAAAAGAGAAAAGAAAAGGTAAAACATTGAGTCCCTGAACCAAATCGAGGACTTCCCTCGTTTGGCTCTTTATTACTCCATATGCTTAAGCTGGCAAACACAGACATGAAAACAAAGCCCCATTGATTATTTTTTTGCAGTGTTTAGGCAGGGAGTGAGGTCATTTACCCACAAAACCACATGGCCTTTTCTTTCCCAATTGGCTTCTCTGCCCTGGTTTCGTTGTTTTGACTCATAATTAGTCGTCCCCACAACCCCTCTCATCTTCTGACATCCCTTGTTTCTCAAGTTAAACCCCACTGATTGTGAATACTGATATCTACCTCTTGATATGGTTAAATTTAGCTACTCACCACCACGTCGCTGCTTAGAGGGTCGGGAGGAGGGGATGGCATTGATGATGATTGCCATTGGTGTAGTTTTGAAGCGTGCATTAACAGTGTCAGAATTGTATCAGCAGCTGCTGCTGCTGCAGCAGCTCATTTCCATGTATACATATTGCTGCGTCTTCTGCTGTGATAAATGAGCTTTGGCTGAATCAAACTTAAGAGTAGTGAAGTGAATTCATTGGTTGTCCCAAAAAAATGTGCCTGCTGCTTTCAATGCAGCATGGCCAAAGCTAACCAACCTCCATTGTTGCCAAATTCAATAAGTTTGGAGGTGTAAGCGTTTCAGTTAGGACAGAGTTGTAGTACACTGACTGCTGTGCTTTCTCAGAATCAGACACACACACCACCCTTAACCATATAAGACTATTGCTATTTATTGGATATTTCACCCATCCCCACATTCCAATACTCTTTTAATGTGATGGGTCCTACCCGTTTTAATGTGATGGGTCCTACCCGTTAGATATTGTCCTGTTTGTGCTTTCCTTTTAAGCTATCATACAGTTCCCTTTTACCCTCTTCTAGAAGCTCTCAAGCTAAGGAATGTTTTGTTTTCCTCTCCAACTAATGTGAGACTCACATTCCGCCTCTAGAAGCCTTCGAAGTTACTTTGTTTCGTTTCCCTTTTTCAACCGATGTAAGATCTCACAATTCACCCCCTTGGGAGCCAGTGTCTTTGTTGGTGCACTATCATCAGATGTCTGGCTCTGATACCATTTGTAACAATCTAAGCCTACCCTTAGCAGATATTGTCCTCTTTAGCCTTTCTCTTTTAGGCTTCCTCTTATAGTTTTAAAATGCATATGTTAGGGAGAGGTCTTTACACCCGTACATAGAATGTTTCGTTTTTTTCTCCAGCCGATGTGGGATCTTACAGTATCATTGCCCTATTTATAAATTCATACCTATAACAAATGATGAAATTTGGCTTATCAAACTTTGAATGTTCTATCTATTTAGTTTTAAACTTTCCAAGCTAAACTCAACTCTTAAAAGTCACTTTTGGTTTTTGGTTTTTGGTTTTGAGAGAGCTCAAATATTTAAAGTTCTACAAATTTATAAATTAACTCGAAACTAAATCTTTCATTGGGATGTAAAATGACCTAAGACTTTAACTGTCGACGAAAATATAAAAATGTCGATGTTGACCATATTCACAATAATAATTTCTTTTGTTTCTTCCATTTTATGTTTCTTATCGATCGTTAATGTTAATTCATGAACACGTAGGACATGTCAAAATATAGATCATCTTTTAAGTTAAAATATCATTTTTGTTCTGAACTTCAATTTAGTTTTGTTTTGTTTTTTGTTTTTGTTTTTTTTAGTGAAGAGTCTAATGAATAATAAAATATTTTTAAATCCAAGAGTTGAGGCATCTTACACATCGAATGACGTCATCACTTGCAGTGACAGAGTCAGCAAAATCCTTCTGACGTCATATACAGATAAATCATTTAAATATTTAATTTAATGCACAATATTATTTATTTATTAACTCTCCATTTACACTAATAAACAATGATTAAACGTTACATATTGCAATAGGACATTAGGTTAGTACATACTTCTTCTATTCAAAATTTAAATGCCCATAAAATTCATGGGTTCCACACCATTCTTAATTTTTTTTTTTTTTTTTTTTTTAATGATAAGCACGGAATACACTTGGTACTAGATTCAGTAATAAAAAAAAGAAAAAAATTATCAAACGGAATATAAAGAACATTAGTCATATTTAATTAACTGAGTATTTTCTTTTCTTTTCTTTTTTTTAGATGACTATCTCAATATATCACTCAACGTGCACGTTTAAATACTCGTACATATCAAAATATTGGCTAACATAGTCAAAAGGTTAAAAAGAAAAAATGATTTTACATCATGGGATTCATCAAAAAGAAAAAAGAAGGTGGTGATTTGATGGATAGATGCTTTGAATTTTGGGGAATTGAACTTCTTCTTCTTCTTCATTTATCTGTTAGCTTTTGCAGCCCATTCCCTTTCTTTCTTTGCTTCATAAAATCTCGTGTTTTTGCAAACGACCCATGTTTAGAATTCATATTTAGTACGTAATTTACTAGTTACTTTTTTAAAAAAAATGACCACTATTTCTATACAGTAACTCGAGTTTTTTTAACATATTTTGTTTTCATTTATATGCTTCTTAAAAAAATTTAATAAAAAGATTAAGTAACTTTCTTATTTAAGATTTATGAAAACTATATTTTATCAATTGATTGCAAATCAAAATAATTATTTTTCAAAAATTTAAAATTATAAACGAGATTAATATAATAAGCGTTTTGAAATTCTGGATTGGTATCTGTCGCTGACGTGGAAATAATTAAAATAATAATAATATTATTAATATTTCTAAAAAAGAGTATCAGAAATCTTGGAGTAATCAGAACTTTACTGAACCAACTTCTCCAATGGGACCTCGCCACGTAATTATATTCCGTGGAAAATAGAGAAAGGTAAAAATATTTTATTTTTATGCGGAATTATTAATTATTATTATTTTCCTGGACGGTGTTTGGACGTTGGCTTTTATTAAACGGTCAACGGGCCATGAAAAACATAACACATCTCGAGGAATACGACGTTTCCAACGTTTAACGGAATATCATTTTTTTTTTAATAATTTCTCATTTAATTTGAGTTTTTTTTATCTTTTTTATTTTATTTTAATACTTTAATTTCATGTATATAAAAAAAAAACCCATTTTACAATTGAATTTTTATTTTGTTTGATATAATTATAATTAAGAATATATATATTTTCTCCAAAAAAAATAAATAAATAAAAAGGGAAATTGAAGAATCTTTCAAAGGACAAAATAGGATTCAAACCAATTTCATTCTGAGTGAGACAAATTTAAGTTTGGTCAAATTGAATTAAAGATAAAGCATAAAATAAACAATACAAAATAAAAGAAAATGTATGAACAAATATAAATATTATTAAACCATTTATAGAAATAATACAAAAGAATCATCACCAGCAATGAACAATTGAATTTGTTGTTTATTTTGTTGAACATATGAGTTTGAATCTTAGTGATGAACAGATTTGCAGTGTGTAGGCACCACCTGCACAGTGATGAGTGGAAAACATGAAGCATTGATATCATAAAGTGGTGAAGAAGATGGTGGCATGCTTAGAGAATGAGAGAGAGAGAACTCATAATGGACCTTGTTGTTGATGTTGCAGATACTCAGAGGGGTGCCATTGCTGTGTAAAAGAAGCAACTTATTCCTTTTCTTTCTCCATTTCTGCTGCACAGAGACAGAGAGAGAGCCTGCAAAAGTGGGGGAATAAGGCCAACCAATATATCTAAACCTTAACTTGTTCTTCAAACAATACAACTTTTGCTGCAGTGGGTTTCAGAGTAAATGCTTTGTAATTCTTGTTCTATCAGATTTTGAATTGGGTAGCTTGAAAATTAAAGTTACTACACCGTTTACCCCAGAATAGATGTAACAGTTACCTTTCTGGTTTCCCCTCAAAGTTTTTAAAACGCGCCTGTTAGGGGTGAACTTGGACCCATTACAAATGGTATTAGAGCCAGACACTAAACGATGTGTCAATGAGGAGGCTGAGCCCCGAAGGGGGTGGGCACGAGGCAGTGTGCCAACGAGGAGCCTGAGCCCTGAAGGGGGTGGACACGAGGCAGTGTGTCAACAAGGATGCTGGGCCCTGAAGAGAGGTGGATTAGGGGGTTCCACATCGATTGGAGAAGAGAATTGAGTGTCAGTGAGAACGTTGAGCCCTGAAGGGGGTGGATTGTGAGATCGCACATCGGTTGGGGAGGAGTACGAAACCTTCTTTATATGGGTATGGAAACCTCTCCCTAACAGACGCGTTTTAAAAATCTTGAGAGGAAGCTCGAAAGGGAAAGCTTAAAGAGAACAATATCTACTAGCAGAGGACTTGGGCTATTACAATAGATATCAAACTTGATCACTAATGAGTGCATATTACGACGTGCTTTTTGAGTATGGGAGATAACGGGAATACCTTGAGAGAGTGAGTTTTAGTTGGATTTATGAGGAAATTGAGTACGATGGTCGAAAGCTGAAGGAGTCCGACCTGGTAACGGCCATGGAAGTATGATTATTATAAGGTAAGCTTGAAAGATATAGATATACTTAGGATTTGGCTAATTAATTACCTTATAGAGTATGAGATTAGATGATACGTTGTTGGTTGGCTTGGTAAATCAGGCTGTGGAAAGAATATCCCTCAGAAGTTCATTTCAGGGTGTCCATACATACAAGGCAACAGCTCTTCTACTTCGATTCGGGAACTCAAGTAGCTCATACTTTTCTTGATGCGGCTATGGTTTATAGATTCGACCTCGGCTAAGAACATGCAGTACACGGGTCTATGATCTGAGAATCTTGATTCTCCACGTACATACGACAGTTGGTGAAGGCCTCTTCCGTACCATAGTATGCGATCGCACCTTCATGTATAATCGAGGTTAAAACCAACATTTTCAGAGAGGGTACATGTCGTATCGTTTTGAATGTAAACACAATTTCATACCAAGCAGGAGTTCTTCTCTTCTCCTTCGGGTGCCTCGTATCTCCGGCATATCGGTCTGAATTATTTGAGTACTTGTACGTGGGAGGAAAGTATATCTTTCCTTCATTCCATCTCTCAAAGACATGGCCCCGTCTTTGCTCGAGTCGTAACTGAAAGAACAGGATATTACAATCTTAGATCAAGTGAGAACATGGCTCGAGTCGTACCTGAAAGAACAGGATGTTCTTGCTCTTAAAGGAGATTTGTAGCATCATGCCTGATCGTTCTCTAACAACGCCTTCCAATTTTGCATCTCCACGAGAGCCTTTGCCGATCGATACGACAATGCAATCCGATAATTCAAGTCCCCGAGCCAAATAATTCGACTGGCACAGGACAATCATAATGACAAAGTTTTAGATAAGGTTATTAACATTCAACCAACAACCAAAGTTCATACGTTTTACGCAACGTTTGTTCAATGATCAGAGTTCTTACTCGTGCTCTAAAATTGTCTGAGGAGAGTTCTCGTCTCCCATGCCGTGGACTCGAGGAAACCGTGTTTTTCTGATAATCTCCATGACGTCGGAGTTTCTCCGAAGTTCGTCACCCTCCTTTTGACCCGAGGTCAGATGAGTGCAGATGAAGCAGAAACTTGTTTGGTGCAAAGACATACTAATTGAAATGGATCCCTGCATATCCATAAAGAAATTTGGATTCAGTTTATATTATGGCTCCTCAAGTTTGATGCATAAACTAAGCAAATTTGTTACCTTATTTCCAAGATAACCCATTAATCCTCGACCGACGCAAGATACTTTCATGTTTCGAATGTCATCACGGAGATCGTTCTGCACCCATACGGTCAAAAATACGCCAACCATTTGTTTGCTAGCAACTAAACAGTACCTCGAATGACCGGAATGCCTAATATCTCGATCCTCCATGGGAAGAAAACCATTATAAGAGAAAGGTGAATAATGTGAGGCAATGGGCGAATCTCCATTCTCATCATCTGAGGATCCCCATCGGTAACTGGGATCACGATCACACGGTTGATGTCCAAGCATAACCCGATCACAGACACTGAACCGTCGATCGAGTCGTGGTTGTGGCACAGACATGTCATTGTCCATTCTCATGCTGCGGCTCAGTGATTGAAACGATCTTCGATGGAAAAACGACGAACCCTTCTGCCTCGTTGCTCCTTCGAAATCAGCTTCTAATTCCACAATTGGGTCGGGGATAGGAGATGGCGTGCGACAACTCCCACTCGTGCCAGGAAGACTGTTCAGAGTCTTCCTAATCAAAGCCAACCATTTCTTGGCTGGACCATTGTCTTCTGTGCCCAACACATTACCAGCATTCAAAGGAACAATTTCTTGAAACCTACAAAAGTTAACAACGTTAAGCTTCTCCTCGACTATCTCCAAACTTTCGAATAAAATGGCAACACAAAGAGATTGCATATCGAATTCGATATATACCCAAGAACATAGATATCTGCTGGAGGCGACGTATGAAGCCAGTCTTCGAGATTCAAACAATTAGGAGGAGACTTACCAGCCACATTCCAAGTAGAAACAAAAACCCTGTCCACACAAAACAGATAAGCAAACAAAGAACAAATCCAACAAACAGCAACAAAAAAGAGAGGCTACCTGTAATTTTGCACGTCAGTAACTTGTGTAGCATTGAGGTCAATCTTGCCTCTCCGGGTTCGATCTGGATACCGTTTGTTGGATCGGTCTGTAAACGAATTCGGGAGCAGATAACGAGGAACGATTAAGACATATTATTTGTCCATTTTTTGGAGTTTTTAAGGCTGTTGTGGTCCAAAAGAGAACAATTGAGAGATGTCTGAAATTGAACCAACCTGTTTTGCTTTTCTTGACAGTGCACGTCTCCCTGTTCCTCCACTCTTGATCGCCACCTGAAAAAGACACACCAACAAAAGAATGCTAAAGCTATGCTTTTATTTCCCAGTTCATCATCATCAAACGCACGCATTCAAATCCATCAACAACGAAAAAGAACTCGCCTTAGAAATTATACCAAACACAAGGAGTAATCACCTCTGTAAGCTATTTCATCTGAAACAAAATCCTCAGCCTTGTTCTTCATATTGAACCACTTCTTAACCAGTGTTTTAGGCCATGAAAACTTCATTAAGAACAGTAAGAACAGGAGCATATCAGAAAATTTCAGAGATACACACAAAAGCAACAAACAAAACGTTTATCTAACCTTGTTTTTCTTCGAATTCTCATCTCTCATTGTTGTACAAAGTTCATATAACCCCCAGATTCACAGCAATAAGTAGAAACCCACCACAAATTTCAGTTTTGAGTGAGGAAAAACACAAGCCCTTGTTCTATAATGATGAAGTAAAAAGAAATGAAAGCATGTAATCAAATGGGCAATCCTCTGTTCTATCAAGGGAGCAAGAGAGAGAGAAGAAAAGGGGTGAACAAGGAAAATCTCTGTTTCTTGGCATTATGATTTTCCCAGCTACCAAACAGGAACACATAACCCAAAACCGCCCACAAAGGGAATCGCCCAACTGGGTCTTCTAATTTCACCAATGCTCAAACAAGTAATGGGAAAAACAGAGTCAAAAGAGCTTAGGAAGGAGATACGAAATGAGAACCCAATGGGGCAGCGATCAAAGGGTAGGTTGAGATTCCAAGTGAGGCAAGAACAAGCAATGAAGAACCCTTATGGGTTTCGAATTTGAACGCTTTAAAAGCTTTTGTGCTCAAAATTTAAGGAGAACCCCAATTTTGGGAGATGGGGAAGTTCTGTGGATCTATAGGGTACCCGTCCGAGCCAGCCATTGCCCGATGAACCCATATTTTGCCTCTTTCTCTCTCCTCTCTCTTTCTCTCTCTGAAAAGCTGCCCGCGGTCAGCATCTGGGGTTAGTGTAGAAGCATGCACATTCTCTGCCCCAAAAGACTTGAGTATTGTAAATCCACCATTCAACAAAACCAACGGAGTTGTGGAAAAGAGCAATTGAAAAAGAATGGCAAAGAAAAAGCGTTTGCTGCGTTTGCTTCCTTTTGAACATCTGGCCTTCCTCTTGTTTTAAACTCAATCCTATTCCCCAAAGTTTCAATCTTTTCAAATAAATATCCATAAAAATCCAAACTTTTTATCTTTAGTACGAGTATAATAAATGTCGAGATTTAAGATCAAAATTTAAACGATAATACAAAACAAAAAGGAATACGAGCTTTTACATGAATTGACGAAAAATTCATATTGATATCTTATAACCTAGCTGATACTGATGTTCGATCAGGGTCAAAGCTAGAAATTTTTTATGAAAAAACGTTATAAATGGATGAATTCACCCCTACTTTCTTATAAGCCTCGAATCATAAATAGTTTTAGCATTTCTGTGATGGAACATAATATTATGTCTTGAAAGATACAATTCACTCTCGTGCATGTTGACTCAAATCCAAGACCTGTGTCCAATTAGACAAGTGCATTGAGTCCTAATTTAAGGGTCAACATTGACTATAAACAAGTTAGTGACTTGATAAACAAGGGAGATGGCGATTGAAGCTCCAGTGAACAGTGATTGTAACTATAATTGTCCTAAGGTAGTGAAATTCCTTGTCGAGTAAGTTCCGACCCGCACAAAAGGCGGTACAATCTTTAAACAAAAACCCATATGGGTAAAAGTGAAATATGGTCCGAGTAAACATACATGTAGGATCTTGTTTAGGGCACTAATTAGGGTTCCCTACCCTAAACCCCATGAACACCCTTTTTCACTCTCCACCACAAAATACTTACTTCAAGGATTATTCACATTAAAAAACACCCAATTTCATTAGGGTTTGCAAAATGAGGTCCATTAAAAGCTTAATTTTAATTGACTAATCCAAGAACACACATGCTACATGTGGGAGAGTGTGTCTTGGTCCCTAACCTTAACCCTAGCCCTCATATTTGAAGGCTGTTTGGTAATCAATTAGTAGCCTTGATTGCCTTTTTAGTAGTGTAATTAACATTAAACAAATGGAAATGATTAAAGAAATGGGGTTGGCAGCAACAAATTGGGCCTTCAAAATTAAAAACCCTAATTTGATTGTTTATCCCCTAAGTGGGGGAATCACCCAACAAACTCATTTTTATATACTCTTTTTGAAGGTTCCACTATCATTTTATAGGCCATTCTCTCCCAAAGTATGGGCTGTCAAAGACTTTGTGTGGCTCTCCATTACCTTAACAGAGATTATGAGTTCACTTTACCTTTCATTTTGGCTAATTAAGTACCTAACTAAACACGTTGATATTAGGGTTAAAAATTTCGTGGGTATGGTTACTGTGAGATCCTACATCGGTTGGAGAGGGAAACAAAGCATTCTTTATAAGGATGTGACAACCTCTACTTAGTAGACGTGTTTTAAAACATTGAGGGGAAGCCCAAAAGGGAAAGCCCAAATAATACAATATTTAGTAATGGTGGGCTTAAGCTGTTACAAATGGTATCAGAGTCAGACACCGAGCGGTGTGCCAACGAGGATGCTGGGACCCGAAGGAGGTGGATTGTGAGATCCCACATCGATTGGGAAGGTAACAAATCATTCTTTATAAGGATAGTCAAACTAGAACGGAGTTTGTTAGCTTTAAGGAAACATGGGCCTCGAATGAGGTGGATTATGAGATCCCACATCGATTGGAAAGGGAACGAATCATTCTTCATAAGGATAGTCAAACATATCGTGCATTCACAAGAGAGAAAAAAATATTTGAATATGTCTTTGGTACCACAGTAGCCCTTTGGTTAGTAGGAAAGCTGACCTACCCTTTTGTTTGCTGAATCAGACCTTCGTCCATTTTTTTGCTAATAGAAGGAGGTATTCCTTTCACTCGAGTCTCTTCGCATCCATGGCTAAATGGTTATAGCACCCAACTTATACCGACTTAATAAAGGAAAAAATTCATTCTCTCATCAAATAAACGAACATGATGAAGTCGGGGTCAAGCTTTTTTTCTACAAGGGTCTTGAGCAATAAATCCCTTATGGTCGGTCAACCGCAAAATAGCCTCTCGAAGCTTTCGGAATCCTATAATACTTTATTTTTTATTTTTTATTTTTTTATTTTGTACTCATAACTTTCACGAACACAAATAGGTGAATTGGAATGAATCATTTTGGAAGGCAAATGTCCAAATCAATATGTCATATATATATATATATATATATATATATATATATATATATATATATATATATATATATATATATATATATATATATATATATTTAATTATTATTTTCTCAATTGAATTTAGTCATTTTTTTTAAGTTTTTTTTAGTTTTTTTTGGAGTTTGGGGTTATTTAGGGTTTAGGGTCTAGGGTTTAAACCCCAAACCCTAAACCCTGAATAATATCATAATCATCAGTTTAGGGTTTAGGGTTTAAACCCCAAACTCCAAACCCTAAACCCTAAACAATATCATAATCATCTCCAAACCCTAAACCCTAAACCCTAAACAATATCATAATCATTTCCGAACACCAAATTCTAAACCCTAAATAATATCATAATCATTAGTTTAGGGTTTAGGATTTAAACCCAAACTCCAGACCCTTAACCCTAAATAATATCATAATCATCGGTCTAAGGTTTAAGGTTTAGGGTTTTTACCTCAAACTCCAAACCCTAACCCTAAACAATATCATAATCCTTTCCAAACCCCAAATTCCCCAATTCTAAATCCTAAATAATATCATTATCATAATCATCAGTTTAGGGTTAAAGGGTTTAAACCCCAAACTCCATACCCTAAACCCTAAACAATATCATATCATCCCCAAACCTTAAATAATATCAAAATCAATATCATAATCATCCCCAAACCTTAAATAATATCAAAATCATCCTTGTGAATAATTAATTAATAATCAAAATTGAGACGAAAAAAGAAAAAAAGAAAAAGAAAAAAAAAAAAGTGCGTGTATGGATGGCAATTGAATGTCATAAAAGGTGCATCACCACACGTCCCCTATCAAATCAAAACAGGTGTTGTCCTTATTCTTTTTCATTTATTGTCCAAAACCATTCCTTCTTCATCATATTTTAAGCTCATTAATTTATCTATTTAAATTCACCTTCCTTTTATACTATTTTATGCCGGTACAACACCAACCATCGGTGGTGGATCAGACGTTAGACTTCGAAAAAGATAGATTGTAAGATCTCACATCAATTGGAGAGAGAAACACACGTTCTTTACAAAGATGTGAAAACTTCTCTCTAACAACATGTCTCAAGAACTTTAAAGCACCAAATACAAAGTTAAAACAAGACAATATCTGCTAGCAGTGGGTTAAATTAGATTCTAAATAAATAATTTAATAATTTTAGCTCACCCAATTTCAATATTTTATGGTCGAGTTGAGTTAGATTCATTATTTAATAAAAACGATTTGGATTAAAAAATATTGTATATATATATATATATATTATGTGGCCCTATTTGTTCCAACAATTCCACAAAGTTATGAGAAACCTAAATTTGTTGTGGGCCAAATGGGCTATAAAGTTGTTGTGGGCCAAATGGGCTATGTCAAAGGCTAGTTGGATCAGGCCCAATATGAAAAGGAGCCCAATCATTTCACTTATGCTTATACATGATTATATGCTACTCTCAAAATTTAAACTAATATCTTAATTATTAAACTAGGATGATTTTTTACTTAATTAATTATCTTAATCAACATTAACTCAATTGGATTAATCTTCATCAAAAACCCTAACCCACTGAACCTATCGGGGAAAAGAAGGGATTCATTTTCCTTTTCCAGGCTTTCACAAGCCCTAGCTTCCAATCAAAGCTCAATCGCCTGCCTTGGCCCTCCTGATTTCTACACGGTATGACTATCTCTTCCTTCTAATCTTTGATTCTAGAATGAATCTTGTAGTTAATACGAATTTCGAATTGGACGAAACATTTTCTCTTTCGCGGTTTATGCGTTTCGGCAAGTTTCGATTTGTTTGAGGAAGCAAGTCAGTGAGTTTTGTGTACTGTCTGATATGAAGTTGACTTGAAATGTAGCTCTTAAATTATTTTTCTTATTGTGATTGTGGGTGGGTGAGGGGAGGGGAGGGGAGGGGAGGGGAGGGGGGGTCTTTTTCAATATTTCGATTATGGTTGATTGATTTGAACCCCGAAGATCTTTGTTGGATGATTTGCTTCAGATTCGTCTTGCTTTGACATGAAAAGAGCAATGCCATGGAGCGATGAAGAGGACAATTCGTCATCTAAAGAGTCGTCTTTATCACAGTCGGATTCAGACGCTGATGAAGATAGTGGCGATGCAAAAGCGATCTTTCGAGTTAAAGCTGGCCGGTCCTCTAAAGAAAAGGGCACTGAAGGTTATAATTGCTTTGCTGGGAATATTTCTAGTACTCCTGAATATGAAATTTTAACCTAATGCTTCATGGAATTCGTTTGATTGTTTCTCTCTCTGTTTTGCATTTTTAGTGAATAAAGTAAGCCGTATTGTGTCAGAAAGAAATGAAAAATTCTCACTGCTAGATATTCTCCCATACATGCTACATTTTGTTTGAAGTGCATAATTTGTTCCGAGTATGTTGCTTTCAGTTGTTGGGCTTGATATATATATATATGATGAACATAATTGGTTTATGCCTTACAGTTATGAGTATGTTATGTTTTCCTGAGTTCATTTAGGTTGAATTACTAAGGTTAAACTAGCTCACTTAAACGAAGATGCAAATGCATAACATAGTTTGGTTAATCAAGAGTTATCTTGATTTATCTGTACATATTCGAAGAAACTTCAAATGTTAGGGTGAAAAAGGAGGAGTTGGGATCATAAATTAACCTCTGACATTTTGACTTTCCTGTAATGCTGGTAAAATTCTCTATCTTTAAGTCCTATGAGCATGGTGGAGGTGGAAGATTTGGACGTGAGCGAAAGAAAACGACTCATGGATTATGTAGTTCAGTTCTAATAAATTGGGAAAATATGCTCTGTAATATTTGCAACATCTCTCTCTCTATAAGTCATTAGCTTCATCATTTCTCAGTGGTTGTGTATGTGTTGCTTCATGTTTGCAGTAAAATCTGGGAAGCGGAAGAGCATTGCTGTGGACTTCGATACATTGAAACGCCACGGCTACAAAGGTGGTCCATCAGTCTTGAAAGTACCACCACCAAAAGAGAATGAGAAGCAAGATTGGTCATGGTCTACTGGCAGGGAGACTCGGGAAAACAGAGAGACTGAAGAATCATACGAAGAGAGACAGAAAACAAGAGCTGCACTAGAAAATGGAGAGCAGCTGCTAACCGCGCTAACTCAGAAGGAGAAGAAGAACATTTCCTTCTCCCAGAAAGAAAAGAGGAAAAGAGAGCTTGGTCAAGCAAGCAGGGGGAAAAATTATGTCGAGGAAGAAAAGAGAACGTTGAGGGAGAGTGGAATCTACTCTGGTTTTGATACTTAACCTTCCATTGCAACTAAATTGTTAACAATGCATTGCATGTCAAAGCTCTGTTACAAGATTACATTTGCAGTGGACTATAGCATTTACCCAGGAAAGGCAGCTGACAGGAACCCAGCCCGACGCACTGCAAAATATCAACAATCCTCATGTCGTTCGGGTTTAACCCCCATAGTCGCTTTTATGGTACATATGAAGCAGGGGTATAGCTGATTGATTGTGTACCATTTTTACTGGTTGTTCAGTTGTATCAAGTTTAACGTTTTCATGGTCATATATAAAAGAGCTTCAGTAACAAACAGTTGTGTATATGATGGTGAAAGAAGCTATTTATCACCAAGAATTTGCGTATGAAATTCTCTTGGGGCTAATCAGGATGTTAATGGTTGAAGATGATTGCTTAAGAGGAGTAAGATCGTAATATTATTTAAATTTGAGGTGCAAGTTGATGTATGGTAAAAATTAATACAAGTTAAAAGAGTCAAAATTAAGAACGGTAGTAAGTAATGTGCTTCCAGAAAATACAATCCTTGCATTCATCAGCGAAGCCATTACGAGTCCAAGACACATCCTCAGAGAATCAGCTTACCTTGAGATGTTACTTCAGAGAATGGTTTTCTTATCTCTTTGAAAGGGTCCTGTAAATAGCTCTGATTGTATCTGGAGTGGTTCGGCAGCAACCTCCGACCAACGACGCCCCGATCTCACACCATTTGTTTACATATGATACAAAATCATCATCAGAGACCCCAGTATTTTGCTGCATCACGTACCAAAAAGCTTACATTTTAATAGACCAAAAGAAGTGTGTTCGTTGAGAAATATCATAGTTAAGGGCTAAGTGAAACAGCTCGTTCGTCTTATTTCATGAACTTAGCAATATCAAAGCTCTTTCGAACTGCAATACTATCACAATTGAACTTCAACATATATAATACATTTCAGAGATAATTGTAAATTTGGGAGTACATTCATTTCAACCAAAGAAATGTCTGAAAAGAAGTGAATCAAAGATGGTTATAAAATGAACTTACCACCCATTCCTTTAGATCAGCATCATAACTTTCACCGCTATTTGGATATATCACAATAGGCTTTGTAGAGACCTGAAAGAGTGATTCACTAGAAACAATTAGTTCTCCATAACCATCTTGTAAGGTAAGGAATTAAGGATATATCCATTCAAAAAACTCAGAAAGAGAGAAGAAAAGACATTAACGCAATAAACAAATAATCAGAACAAAATGAAAATTTTCTTTCTGTTCTTTCGACTTTTAATTTTATACCGATATTAATTGTAAGTGTCCAAGCCTACCACTAGCAGATATTGTTCTCTTTAGGTTTTCTCTTTTGAACTTCCCCTCAAAGTTTTTAAAACGATGTGTGATCTCACAATCCACCCATTTCAGGACCCATCGTCCTCACTGGCACTCGTTCTCCACTCCAATCGATGTAGGACTCCCTAATCCCCCTCTTCGGGGCGCCAACGTTCTTGCTGGCACACCGCTTGGTGTCCACCTCTTTTCAGGGCTTAGCGTCCTCGCTGGTACACCGCCTAGTGTCTACCCCCTTTCCAGTGTCCACCCTCTTTCAGGATTCAGCGTCCTCGCTGGCATACCACCTGGTGTCTGGCTCTAGTACCATTTGTAACCATCCAGGCCTACCGGTAGCAGATATTGTCCTCTTTAGGCTTTTCTTCCAGACTTCCCCTCAAGATTTTTAAAAAGCGTATGCTAGGAGAGGTTTCCACACCCTTATAAAGAATGTTTCGTTCCCCTCTTCAACCGACGTGGGATCTCACATTAATAGAAGAGGCAATAAAAAAGGTACATATATTCCTTAGTACACCCTTATAAAGAATGTTTCGTTCCCCCTTCAACCGACGTGGGATCTCACATTAATAGAAGAGGCAATAAAAAAGGTACATATATTCCTTGATATTTGACCTTGAAAAGACTCTAACATTCAACTCTCTAAAAAAAAGTTGACAGACAAATGAAATATACATTAAACTCATATAATGTACTTCGATAGAAGTGCATTCTTTAATTGAGATTTTTCAACAAAAAAAAATTAAAATAAAAACGAGATATCTTACCTTCTTAATGGAAGATATTAGACCATGAATAAACCTAGGCGGTGTACAGTTGATTCCCACTGCCACAATATTTCTGCACGATTCTGCAATCGACGCACATTCAGAGTAAGAATCACCACTAACTACATGGATACCATCCTTCGAGTTGAAAGCAAACCATGCAGGAACACTTATATTTTCTTCCTCCAAGAGTTCTGCATATGCCTGTGCACATAGCATACACGATCAAAAAAATTGTCAATGAGCACTTTATACAGCATGCAACGGTGAAACACCGGTAAGGTGATCATTTTATCAGAAACCAGTGAGCCCAAAAAACCAAAAGCAATCATAGGGAAACTTCATGTTGTACTATAAATTTCAATTAAAGGAGCTGGTCACAGATATGGCAACTATAAGACCAAAAAATGATATGCACGTTAATTTCATTGCATTAGGATCAAATACCTTAGCTTCAAGTTTATTGGGAATGGTTTCAAATGCAATCAGGTCAGGCCCTGACTCTGCAAGCACTTTTACCCTTCTCCTATGGAATTCTTTCAGAGCCTCAAGTGTAATACTGTCACCATAATTACCACTAAGAAGGCACAGAAACAAAAAGAACATCGAATCACTTCAGAGTTGAAACTGGACAGAAATTTCTGCATTGGTAATAGTTGGTAAAGAAAATTGATAAATAAAAGGTTGCATTTACTGTTGGAACATCCAAATCAAAGTTCATATATGGATGTAAAAGCCCCCTGGAAGTAGTATCGACTCACCTGTACTCAGACCCATCAGCCAAATATGCTCCATAGCTCCCCACTGAAGCTGCTACAAGTATCTGACGTTTTTTGAAAATTTTACCATCTGGAGTCTCATCAGGAATGCTTGTATTACACCTATCAATATAATTATCCCGTGCTGAACAGGCGATCTCCACACTCTTTCTTAACAATGATTCACTTTCATCTGTTGAAAGTCCTTTGGACTCAAATCCCTGGATGGTGGCCTGTGGAGATAAAATGATACTTGGTTTGACTTTTTTATGACATTAACATCATTAGAAATTCAGACTGGAGAATTACTTGATAAGATGCCGTGATAATAATATCTGCCCCTGCTTCAAGGTAATCCATGTGTACCTGCACCTCACAATACCAAAGAAATAATTGAAAAGAATCAAAGCAATAATGACGCATAAAATTCCAAAGAGCTATGGAACCAAATATCAAAGTTATTAACGGTTGATCATTGTTGGGAGAGGAGTCCCACATTGGCTAATTAAGGGGTTGATCATGGGTTTAATACATCTCCATTGGTACGAGGCCTTTTAGGGAAATAAAAAACAAACCTTCGAGAGCTAATGCTCAAAGTGGACAATCATACTACTGTGGAGGTCTGTGATTTCTAACATAGTATCAGAGTCACGCCCTTAACTTAGCTATGTCAATAGAATCCTCAAATATTGAACAAAGAAGTTGTGAACCTCGAAGGTGTAGTTAAAAGTGACTCAAGGGTCGAATAAAAGGGGTACTTTATTCGAGAGCTCCAAAGAAGGAGTCGAGCCTCAATTAAGGGGAGGTTGTTCGTGGGCTCTATAGACCTCAGGGGGAACCAAAAGCAAAGTCATGAAAGCTAATGCTCAAAGTGGACAATATCATACCATTGTAGAGGTTTGTGATTCCTAACATTAACAACTTTTATGGTAAGAAAAAGAACTTTTTAGCACTCTCAAACAGACCTAAAAGTGGGCTGATAATTGATAAATTCAAAAGCCAATGGGGGAATGCAACTTTCTAAATTCAACATCCACGAAACTGAAAACAGAATTTAATTCGTTTCAAAGTAGAGCTAATTGCATGAAAGAAGTAAGATATCAGCACAAAAAGGCTTCATCCACCTGCATTACGAACGATGAATCTGTAATTAAGTAAAAGCGAAATCCTAAGTGAGGCTAACAGATAAGCCAAACCAACTTTATAATAACAATTATTATAATTATCCTTTCAAAACAACATAGATGGCCACTAGAATTTGAGATTAAACAAATTGCGAAAGCAATCATCCGGTTTCTGATTACACTAATTACGAAAACAAACAAAAAAACCAAAAGCTGAAGATAAAGTGGAAGAACAAATACTTTGTGAATCAGGTGAGGGGAAGTGAGGAGACATGTAGCGCTCCAAAGAGGATCGTTGAGGTCGGCGCCTTGCCGTTCCAGCTCCGTGGCCAAACCACCATCAATAATGGCGGTGCCACCGGCATTTCTCAGAAACTCTGCCATGAACGCCGATGACAATTTGTCGGAAGTAGTTTCCGCCATTGTAGACATCCAACTACTCAAAGATTCAATGATTCAGGAATGGGAATTTTCGATAATGAATGTGTTTATCAGCCGTCTAAGCTTTTCTTGAGCCAATCAAGATTCAAGAAGAGGGAGTTCGAAGGGCATTTATACTGTTCCTCCTAATTTTTCATTCAGCCTTTTATATTATTATTATTAATCAATTTATAATTTTTCTTTTTATTATTTTTAAATTTATTTTACTAAACTAATGAATTTATGAAAATATCCCTTCTTTATTTAATTTTATATGAAAATTAATCGAGAAATTACAAAGTTTTTTTTCCACAAAATTATCGGATAACATATAAAAAAATATTTATTACCTCGCATAATTAGACAATTTATTGTTTTTTTTTTTCTTACAATTATTTTTTTGTTACATTTTATGTTTATGTAATAAAATTGACGGATTAAATATAAAAATAAATTAGTTGCCAATTTCAATATATAAATATAATTTTAAAAAATTAGTAGCTATTTTCAATTTGGATATTTAATATAAAATTTTCATTTATATACATCTGGCTTCCATAATTTAATATTCAAAAATGTATTTGATATAATATATTTAAATTTATGAATATGTTTATGTTAAAAAAAAAAAATACTATATTATTAGACTTCGTTTTTTTTTTTTTTTTTTTTTTTACTACAAATATGTATTTTAAAAGTTTAAATTCAAAATCTAAACCATCAAAATAGTTCCAAATCCCAAATATGACTAGCAACGAAGAAATCAATCGTCTTAAACAAGAGTACTTGTGGCATAAAAAAGAAGTTCGTAGAAGCCGCGGCATCCCCTCTTAGTTTTGAGTAGGTGGACAAGAATTGATTGAAACTTTGAGGTCGGGTCACGAACGCACACCTTTAGCTAATTTGCACTACTGCATACTTCTATATAATAGTTCTTTATCTATGGACCACGAGGTATGCCGAAACAAAAACAACGAGTAGCCTGATCTTTAGAAATCATGCCACCTCCCTTGCTTGTATCGATGGCTTCCAACAAGTTTACGACCTCGTCCATGTCGGGTCGCCTTTCTGGATTTGCATCCCAACATCTTTTCATGATACTTGCGAATGAACTCGGACAGCATCTAGGGATTTCGGGTCGTAAATTCTGTTGCAGGTAATATTTACTCATGAATTCAATTTCAGAATACAACCACAAAGCACTCATCGTAGATCACAGTCAAATTTTGTCAACATTATAGCATGGATTAAGTTTTTCGACTAAAGTTGCTTTTTCTATGGATACACATGATCTGAACAAACCACTTAAAAATTGCTAATCAATCAAATCTATTGAATAGATGAAATAGTTTATAGATGGAAAGCTAGGAAGACCAAAAAAAAAAAAAAAAAAAACTAATATCTCTAGCTATTTCTCTCGGAGCTTAAGCCTACCCCTAGTTGATATTGTCCGTTTTGGCCCATTACGTATCACCGTCAACCTCACAGTTTTAAAATGCGTCTACTCAGTAAGGGTTTCCACACCCTTATAAGAAATGTTTCGTTCCCCTCTTCAACCGAGGTGGGATCTCACATTCTACCCCACCCTTGGGACCCAACATCCTAGCTAGTACACCTCTTGCTGTCTGGCTTTAATACCATTTTTAACAACCCAAGCCCTCCCTTAACAGATCTTGGTATCTGGCTTTGATACCATTTGTAACAACCTAAGCCCTCCGCTAACAGATGTCCACTTTGGCCTGTTACGTATCACTATCAGCCACACGGTTTTAAAACGCGTCTACTAGGGAGAAGTTTCCACACCCTTATAAGGAATGTTTCGTTCCCCTCTTCAACCGATGTGGGATCTCACATTCCACCACACCCTTGAGACCCAACATCTTAGCTGGCACACCTCTTAGTGTCTGACTCTAACACCACAGTTTTTAAAACGCATCTGCTAGGGAGAAATTTCCACATCTTTATAAGGGATTTCACAATTTCTATGATTAGTTGTCAAATGCAAGTTCTTAGAAAGACAATGTTCCCTAAATAGTTCATGAAACTACTTCACAAACTTGACGAAAAACAATCGATTATAGAAGTTGATGGCCAATTCGGACCTGGCTGAGCTACATCGTCTCCGCCCACCCGAAAAAAGAAAACAATACTCTTACAATGACGGTAGATTAAGAAGAACGTTCTCGAAGTTAAAGCATACCATTTCGTATTTGTAGTGTCAATAATTGTGTAGTTAATGAAATAAACATACCTGGCGTACAACTGCAGATGAAATTTCAGCAAAACTGAGATCTGGGTAAGGCATATCGCAGCAATATGTTTCCCACAAACATATACCAAAACTGTAGACATCACATTTTCGATTATAAGGCTTACCATCAAGGACCTGTAGAAAAAGGATCTGTTGAATGAACTGTATTGAAATGAAAAGCCAATTATCATCAACCATAAGATCTTAGAGAAAAAAATGAAGGAACCTCGGGAGCCATGTAACCGAGCGTGCCAGTTTCTCCAGTCATATCCCGTGGATTCTGCGCTTCGACTCGAGCAACGCCAAAATCAACAATTTTGAGAGTCTTCTGAGCATCAAACAGCACGTTCTCCGTTTTAATATCACGGTGTACAATCTTTTTGGAGTGTAGATAACTCAAACTGCAAGATCAAAATAAGCAACTGCCTCAAAACTCAGCATATTGGAATGATTTGTAGAATCTAACGTTTCCTTACCCTCTAGAAAGATCCAAAGCAAGTTGAATCACAACCTTAAATGCAAGTTTCTTTTTCCTGTTTTTGATTAAAAAGCCCTTTAGCGTTCCACCTGGAAGATACTCAACAACAACGCAGCAAGCCCTTGAAGGAAAAGATTGGTTACTGTCAAGTGATGGGCTTTTGGGAGGGATTTTAAGGTTGGAGGTCCCCATTGAAGCTCCATAAAACTGTATCATAAAGTTCTTATCATTTGATCTTCACATATGAACACAAGAGCCCCATAGAACAGGAAAACAAAATAGTTTGACATTTCAGCAGGAGAATATGAACATGAAGAACAGTGGAAGTACCAAATGTAAAGAATCAAAGCCTTCCCTATTAGAATAATCACAGTAAAAATGAATGGTTTGACCTGTTTGAGATACTGTAATACCATACACTACATGTAAAAGATACTTGACCTTGGCAACATTGGGATGGTCAAGCTTATGCCATACAGCAACTTCCTGGCGAAAAGATGCTCTAAGAGCAGCAATTTCAGCAACGGAGGAAACACCGTCCTCCCCCCAATCAAGCACTTTCACTACAATATTCAGAACATCGTCATAAAAGCGAAAATACAAACAAAAACTCGACTATGTCGTCCAGTAATCATCTAATGCATGGAGCTAAAGTACTTCCAAAACGTTATCAACTCTATAATTGTCAGAGCAATTCTCTTATAGGAAGACTACCAACATAGGAACCACATTCAACATCTTTTGATCACATTAAACTTAATTAGCTATGTCAGCTTCAATAAGGAAAAAGGCATCATTATCAAATTACTCAAAACAAAGATGGACTGGCTTAATCATTTGAAAACTGATCCATATCTAATCAAGAACACATGGTCGATCATTACGATGATTGTCTAGACTGCGAAAAATACTCGAAAACGAGGTGTAAATTACCTGCAGCATCTTTGCCATCATAGTTTCCTCTGTAAATAGTACCATAAGTGCCATGAGCTTTAACATATCTGATATCAAGTTTAGACAAGTTAATCTCCCATTCTTCCTTTTTGGCAGGCACTTCCCTGTCCCTTGACCATGCCCTGCTCAAGTGTCTATCCAGCTGAATATCCCAGCTCTTGAAATCAATCTTATCAGCACGAAATACCATATCCTTGTTGCTTTTGCTTCCTACCCCCAACTTTGATGCCAAATCATTCTCTTGGGGATTGCTAGACTTACCAGAAACAATATCAGCTACTTCGGTACCGGAATTATTCGCTATCGGAGCTTTGCCGGCCCTGCCCCCATTTGTTAAATCCATGTTCCAATAAAGCTTTGACAGATAGATTGAAAGTAAAGAGGAAAAAGGAAAACAAAAGGAATTCAAAAAAAACACAGGGACATTTTTACAAACACATGGAAGACAATAAAAACTAGACCTAGAAATTGGTTCAAAAAACTTAACGAAAATGACAAGAAGACGACAAGCAATACGTTACCAGTTCAACGAAACAACCATAATTCTAATCTAAAAACACAAACAAACAAACAACCAGAAACCTCTCAACACATCTTTTGTTTCTTTTATATATATAAAAAAAACAATAACCAAGGAACTCAAACGACAAATAAAATATTATGGTATTGGAAGATTAAAAACTCGATAAGCAGCCAGTGTTCGAACCACCCCACAAATCTAGCAGCTTAGAACCGTGAAACTTTACTATCTTCGATCAGTTTCTGCAAGTTTGGGCAACAAAGAAGCCCAGAGAAAACCGACCCACATGCAGAATCGCCAAGAATCGTAGAAAAACAACAAGAACAGGATGAAGAACCCAAAAACCTTCACCAAAATCGGAAGGGGATATCCCAAATAAAAGAAATAGTGAACAAAGAGGAGATGGGTATCGTTGAATTGGTGGGAGAAAGCGAAAGAGAGGGGTGGGTTTTGTGGACAACAACTTATAGAGGAAAAAATTGGCAAATTCAGAGAGGGAATCGGAAAAAAGGAAGATACATGGAGAATAACAAAATCGTTTAAATGGAGATTTTTTTTTATTAAAAAAAATTATGCAAAAAGAATGAAATTTTCGGGGGAGAATTTTCTTTTCGGGATTCTGAATGCCAAAACAAAAAACATCGAAGAATCGGGCCCTCTGATACGCCACGCTTTGCCTTCAACGGATTTAACGGTATTTTATTTTTATTTTTATTTTTATTTTATTTATTAGTTTTGTTCCTCCTTGGATGTTCCGTACAAATTTTGGTTTCTTTTGTGAAATTCCTGAAATGACCCTATTGGTTTTATTCTCTTTTTATTAGGTTTTTTTTTCGCCTTGTCGTATTGCCCTATCGTAATGCAACTACAGCCAAGGATTGTTTCGAGTCTTTATTATATAAATATCAAATAATTTAAGTTATATGTTTTTCTAAAAAAATAAATAAATACTACGTGGAGCGGAATATTTAAAACTCTAACATTTTGGTCAAAAATATAAACTTAGGTTAACGAGCTATGCTCATACAGACAACTATTTGTCAACTATATAATGAAATGTATATGTTTTTAATTTGTTACATTATAAGTTTAGTGCACGAACATATACAATCATGTTGGTTCGGTCTTGGAAAACTAAAAAATATTAATAACTAACAGGTCTTTGAAATTTTGACGTCATCTAATAAATTCACGAACTTAAGAAATGTAAAGTCCAAAGTGAGTCTTTTTAACATGTTTTGTCATTACTCATTGTTTCCGAAAAAAATTGTTACATCACTTAATGTCGAAGTTCCTATCACCAAGTCACCAAAAAGTGATATAGGTAGTAACTACCAATTTTGTAAGCTTTCTTACCCATACTTTTATATCCTTATATTGCTCTCATTCGGATATGAACTCAGTTCATTTATATATCCTTAAACATACATAATAGAGGACAAGAAGAATGAAAAAATTACTCATAAATAAAGAAATCCACTACTATTCATTCATGACCTCGACATTTATAAATTGATTTTTTTTCATTAAAAAAATAATAAAAATAAAAAAGCAAATATAAAGAGGCACACAAAGCAAACTCACCCACTACCACTAGTAGCAGTTCAAAAAGTCATCCATAGTATTGTTGAAAGCATTTGCAAAGTAATGGATGAAAATGAAATTCATTACTTTCAAAAACTTGGATCAATCCAACTTAGATCTAGCTAGGGTAGGTATGATATATTTTTTCTACAAAATAAAATTCAATGATCAATCTAATTCTTACAAAATTTTGAACGAGCTCGAACGAACTCTATCCACAATTGGATAGACTTGTAATTTGAATAACTGGCATTGTCGAACGAATTGCAAAACAACCAACACTAACTTAACTTAATTTCAATTGGGCAAATTTACGTAAGACCGGTTGAGCTTATTAAACAAAGGATCGAAACAGCTTAGCTTAAACTAACACAACTCGATCTAAGTTAGGCAAAGAAAGATGTGAATGCATTCTTATCAACTTTTTGAATATTCCCTCTTTACAGTTCAGGGAAAGAACAGAGAAGACACCGATAGCTGAATCACTTAAATCAGTTGAAGGAGAAAGAATCAATCAATAATGGGTTACGGAGAGAAAGTAGGAATCAAGGCAAGGAGCAAAGCAACGAGCCCGTAAACATAGTGAAAGAATAACACAATAACAAATGGTAATAAGGAGAAGGATCAGTTTAATCTGGTTCAGGTGTAGTTAAGTAGGAATCAGGTTCAGTAGTTAAGTAGAATGAATCGATAGTGTTTACAGTTCAAGGATCAAGCAAGATCAGTTAAAGAATAAGAATACCTAGGAGAAGGCGAGAAGCAATGAGACAGTATAGGCTCTGGAGCGAAAGTGTCAACCACTGCACTGACCTCTTTTTCTGACTTCAAAGGTTATGGAGTTCACTCTCAGTAATTGAATAAGGAGTGTATGTTGATGTACAGAAATTTGGTGTGCTTTTTAGTCCACTTAAAAAAGCGACAATTTTTCTATGCTACTTTCATTCATTGTTCGTCGTAAAATAAGAAATTAGGAATAGCGTGGAATCCAATAAGACTGTACTATCTGATGATATGTCAAATAATTGATGTATGGTATGCACTATTGATGATATAAGAAGCTTTCCCGACCCTTCACGCAACTCTCTAAGAATCAATTAGACCTCTCACCATAATTTCCTTCGTACAATACATTGTACCAAAGAAAAATGAATGTCTCAACTCATAAAATCGAAAAGGAAAATCCTATTTATGAACATGTTTCATTTTCATTTATAAGCTTTTACTATTTCAGTTTCTAAAACTTTGCTTTGAAACAATAGCTACAATAAGAACTAAACTATGAACAACTTGCTTAGATTAGGTAACAAACAAAGCTTTTTTTGTTTGTCACCTCCTCCTCTCTCCAGGGGGTAAATCGGGCATTGTTAGATTGTTTTTTTCTAAGGTCGATGTAACAACAGTTCTTCTAGCATTGGACCTTTTCGGTTTCTTTTTGTCTTTTGAGTCTAATATTTGGGGTTGGGAGATTCGAATCTGATCTTTTGATCGAAAGTATGTGTCTAAACCAATTTTGTCTCCTAGCATTGCAATTTAGGACATACAAAACAAGACTCGAGAAAGGTGTAATTCCTTTCAAATAAGGTTTCACATCCCCTCGTTGCATTAAACCAGACTATTCTTCCATGAGCACAAACAAGAGATCGAAAAAGAATTTACATTTCCTAGGACTGGGGGACTTCCAAAGGTTCTTACAAAAGGATAGTCTAGTAAGAGAGTCTAAATCCTTCGTGGAGCAACAATTTCATTTGACAGTGTAAGTTATGAAATCGTCAGGGGGGGAAAATCTGTCCATATTGTGTAAAGTGATTGTGCAATACTTGCTCGTTCCCTAGAGCAAGTCGGCCAACTTGAATTTGGAACGGTGGTGGCATAACTTGCCTACCTCTCAACTTCTACCCCGTTTCTGAGAAAAGAATTTTAGAAAATGGGGTTGAGAGAAAGGTTTTAAAAACATTTGTTGTAGGCTAGAAAGCAGGTAAGATTAACCGCTTTGATAGAATACGACCAAGGTCAAAAGGATTGACAACCAATCTTACCCTCTATAGTACATTTTGATTAGGCATAATCAATGTGTCGTCAGCTTTAGAGGATTCCAAATCTTGGACCCTTAACAAAGATGTTCCATTTTCGGTCAATTCCTTAACTTCTCAGTTACGCATTCACTGGGTTCCTATTGATATTAATCGGTCAAAGGTGATTTGGAGGGCTAAAATTCCTAAGAAAGTGAAATTCTTCCCATGGATCTTTGTAAAGGAGAGGATAAATACAGGGGATATTATTCAAATAAGAAATCAAAAACCAAGACTTCAATTGAATGGCTAATTGAGTGTGCCTCTAAAAGGAATACAGTACCTCAATTAAAAAGGCCCCATCATGCTGGTAGGTGATTTTGTAAGTGCAAACGGCTTGGAGACACTGCTATCATATTGATTCTCCCACTCAAACTCCAGTGTGCCCCTAGCACAATGAGGACTCTATACTGAATATAAATCATTCCCTGATAAGATATAGAATTTTCAATTTAAGAAGTGCTTTCTAAAACAATTAAGGTCAGAGAAATAGATAAGAGCTTGCAATACCAGAAGAATTTCAGTGAGTTTAGAATGTTCCAAACTGACGATACAAGCAGCAGCTAGACGGGCATCAAGTCCAGCAGCTTCATATCCTTCTTTTGCCATCAAAAGATTAGAAGGATCGACAAAGAGGTCATCTTTATAGCGCTCAATAAAATGAGTTTCCACGTCCCTACATTCAAATGCATAATGATTTTGCAAGTTTTAATAGAAAGTTTATGTGAGATCCCACATCAATTAGAGAGAGGAACAAGTGCCAACGAGAATGCTGGCCAAGGAGGTGAATTGTGAGATCCCACATCGGTTGAAGAGAGGAACGAAACATTCTTTATAAAGGTGTGGAAACCTCTCCCTAATAGACGTGTATTAAAAACCTTGAAGGGAAGCCTGAAAGAGAAAGTCCAAAGAGGACAATATCTGCTAGCGGTGGGGTTGGGTGTTGGTTGGGACACCTAAAACCTTACGTAAGAGAAATGGCCTCAATGATTCTGGATGAATTTGAATTTTTGAAGGGTTGAAAATTAGCTACAAAATGTTTACACAATTTTAGCAGACTGTCAATTAAAAAGGCTAAGCCGAAGTCAGAAACCTCTTGAACATAAACCTACAAGCAATGTGAGATTGAATCATTAGACTCTCACCTAAGATAACTGCCATAAACTAAATGAAAAGGTCAAGTAAATTTGGCCGTCAAGGCAACTTGATCAATAGCAGCTATAAAATAACTATATTAGCCATTGAAGCAACCAAGTCTACCACCTTCACTACTTCAAATTCCAAATCATTCTTATTTTCAATGAAAACTTTAGTTTCTTGTCCAAAAAGAAAATCATGTTGAACAGTAAATTCCGCAACGCAAACTAATTCTGACTAGATTTACCTCAAACAACACGATTTTCTCCCCAAACAAGCTTAGCAATCATAGGATCATAATGCACATTAACAGCATCTCCTTGTTCAAATCCAGTTGCAGAAACTGAAAATTTCAAGAAAAAAACATGGAAATAAAAGCGAACAAGAAAATTCCAAGTAAAAGGTAGTAAGCAATCAGACATAACTAAGAAATCATCTAAGATATTTCAACAAAATTCATTTCTAGTTGCAGAAACTGAAGATTGAATTGCTACACTCGTGAAGTAAAATATCGTACTGGACTTGAAACACGAACGGAACAATTACGGTGAAGACTTCCAGTCGCCGGAACGAAACCTGCATATCGATGATCAGTTACAGCTTGCATTATTCTTATCGAATGAGATTTGGAAACCCGCGCCATTTTTGGGCCGGCCCATTTAATTATTGTCCTTTTTATTATTATTTCCTAATTTCCTAATTTTTTTTGTTTTTAAAATTAATTTAATCATTTTAAAATTACTCTCAAACATGCCCTTAATTACGATGAAATATTCTTAATTATAACCATTCTAATATTTTATATAAATAAAAATATATTATGTTTGAATCATTGAACTTCACGTGCAATTAAATATTTAGACATGATCGTAACGTTCTCAAATATATATTTAAATTTAAAATATTGTCGACTTCTTTAAATAAATACTTTGTTTTAGTCACTAGCTCTTCTGCTTACTATATGTGCCACGTAACATTCTCTAGAACTTAGCTCTATTTTAAATCATACAAACTCCATTATTTAAATAGCAACATCTCTTTTTCTAGTACGACAAATGTGGAGTACAAAAATTTGAATATTCGACCTTAACGAAAAAGATACATATTAATTACTGAGTTGTTCGTGTTAACACAACTAGTAATATGAGATTCCACGTCAGTCGGAGAGAGAAACAAAACATTCCTTACAAGGGTGTGGAAATATGTTCCTAGTAAACGCATTTGAAAACCGTGAAGCTGACATCAGTACGTAATTTGTCAAAGCGAACAATATCTACTAACAGAGAGTTTAGGCTGTTACGAGTAGCTAAATTATGCTTATATTAACGTATGTAGCACTAATCTAATTTCTTTGTGATCATCGATTTGGTTGACACGTTCGTGAAAATGACATCTATACGAAGAGTTCAAATAATTAAGTCGGGTCGTATTTGATGGATAGCAAGCCAACATGGGATGCATCAAGGGCATGTTTATGGTTGTGGCATGTCCCGTTCGTCTTAATAACTTAAAGGCCCAAAACCAGAAAGTCAATATATTTCTGCTTTATTTATTTAATTAAAAAGTCGGCAAAAATTTAAATTTGTAAGTATCCAGTCATCTAATTTCTAAAAACTATTATATTTCGTAATATTTTTTTTATTTAAAAGATATTAAAACACATTAATTGAAAAGAAACTTTTAAATATATATTATTATACTCAAATTTCAAAAATAAATAATTAAAAAAAAAACTTTGGGATGTGATTGGCCAATCATTTCATTTTCACTCCAAACTTCCAATAAAAAATCATATGCGTTACATTTAATATAAATTATAAGCTAATGTTTTAATTTGATTCCATTCAATCTTGCTTCTTATCCCCTCACCGGCCTTTCTATTTCAATCATCTTTTATTCCTTTTCCACGTAATAAAACAAAATGCCTCTCATTTTCATGTTGTTCTTGTATAAGGTGTTCGGTAGGCAATAATGGAAGAGAGAAAACAAAATTCAAATTCGAAAGTGAATGATATTACTTTTGTAAAATCCCACGTCGAGTTGGAGAGGGGTAACGAAGCATTTATTGTAAGGGTGTGGAGATTTCTCCTTAGCATACATGTTTTAAAGCTGTGAGACTAATAGTGATACGTAGCGGGCCAAAATAGATAATATCTACTAGCGGTGGGTTTGAGCTGTTATAGATGGTATCTTGAAACTAGACACTGGGTGGTTTGCCAACGTAATATGAATCCAACCACTCATCAATTGCATATATCCAAAGTTACCATTACAAGAAGCAATGCAAAGAAGATTCAAGTATTAAATCAAGAAAAAAAAAATGGAATGACTTGATTTAAAGACTTTTTATCTCAGGTAGTTGAACATATTTAAAATTATTTATTTTATGTTTTATTTTATTCCATTTATATTTAATAGCTTCTATTGCTAGTTTGTAGTTCGACAGTGAACTACATTATGTTTTATTTTTTTTGGCAGACATGTTGGAGTTGACAGCTTTTGAATTATTTTTTGGACTATTTAAAGACATGTAATATTCAATTTTGAAATCAAGGTGGAGTACAAAAACTTTGTATTTGAAACCCTTTGGGTGTTATATTTATTTCAAACCTTGATTGAGTTTTGATGTTAAAATCGATTCATTAGATTAGTCATGATCAAGCTAATGGTGGAGTGAGTCGTCTTGATATCTAAGAGTGACCATTATAGATTCAAAGTTCGATTTAAGAGTTATTCATCTTTCTGACCCGCTCTTGGTTGGAATCATTCAAGTTAGCTTTATTTGTGAAAGTTTGCAATGATGCTAAAATGATCTCTAGCTTTGCAAAATTCAGCATGTTGGCGCTTATCACAACCAGAACACTAGGCACCAAAAGAGGTGAATTGTGATATCTCATCCCAACTGAAAATCTCTTCCTAACAGACGTGTTTCATTGTTAATTGTCGCTACCTTCCCAGCCCAACAGACATCATGATTGACACAGCTCCCACCATCCCACCTTTTTCTCCTACCACACCACCTTCCTCTTATGCCTCTCATAACTTTTTTATTATTATTATTTATTAATTATTATTATTATTATTATTATGTTATTGCATACTTATATTTTAAAATTTTAAAAATAGTAATTTTTATTTTTGAAAAATAAATATTTTATTTAAATTAAAAACATCCTATTTTACATATTTTGAATAAAAGCCCCATTTTGTTGGATGGACTGAATGGTCCAACAAAGAAGCCTTGTGGCTCATAAAAGGGAAGCCTTTAATAGCTCTATGCTTCACGCCATGGTTTACCTCATACTCCTATTCCTTAAGGGGTAAGCCTTTATATATGATGACTCAAATAAAACAAAAAGCGTTTTCTTTGGGACCAAGTCTTGAAACAACCCTTTCTTATAAAGATTCGATCCACCGCTATCGATAAAAATATCAACGTCTCAAATTTATAAAGCTTGCAGTATAAATTTAAATTGGTGATATTTCTTTTTTATATTCAGTCGATATCGATAATTATTTAATTGATTCATATTCTGACAAAATCCGACTATTATAACATTAGTTCTCTTTCCAAAAAGACCAAATATTTGAGTTTTTAATTCCGATCGACTATAGACTATAATTCATTATTATGTATGAAGCTTATGAGAATAAAAAGTCAAGAGAAACGTAAAGTCAACCGAATGATAGCATATATTATATAATTTATTTATAAAATAATTTATTTGTTACATAATAATGATATGAAATGACTTTACTATTATAAAAAGTTTGATACGTTTGTTAGTTAGTCAAACAGAATAAAAAGTTTTTCCCGATCAATACTAAAAATAAAAAAGATAAAAAAAAAAAAAGTTGATCGAGCTGTAATTAAATATAAAACGTAATGTATTAAAAAATGTTAAATTAATAAAAATATCCTTAAACTTCATACTTTATCTCACCGGTACTCATAAAGTTTTAAATATTTTAATAATACTCTTAAAATTAAAAAAAATTAAAAAAAAATCTTAAAAATACTATTACTATTAGTTTTGAACCGTAATTCATTTAAAAAAAATATAAAAGCATCGGTGCTATTAGTATTATATTTAAAAAATAATTATGAAATTCTAAAAGTAACATTAACCCTCCTTATGTTTATAAAATATATATATATATATATACGGTCAATTTCATGAGTTTTTTTTTTTTTTTTTTACGAATAGTAATACTAAAAATATTTAAAAGTATTTTTAAAATTTTAAAAAAATTTAAAAGGTATTTTTGAATTTTTTAAATTAATGTTTTAAAAAGGAGTGGAAAATAAGTAAATAAATAAATAGAAGGAAGAGCGCACGTTTTGTGAGCATGCACACGTGGAGGGCGGGAAGGGAAGGGAAATGATTAGTGGTGGTGAGGAATGAGCCTGCGCCTGCGCCCACACCCACGCGCACCTCATCCACGCCCACCGTCCCTGACTCTGAATCTCGTCAGCTTTTGAACCAAAGGAAATGACCGTTTCGCATTTTGCCAGCTATTAATTTATTTATAAACCCTAAATCTCCCCTTTTCATCGTCATCCTTTCTCACTTTCCCCTTACCCTCTCTTTATAATCTTACTTTTCTTTTATAAATATGCACATTTTCCGAAATCGGGCAAAGAATCTTCACGTGCTTCAACGGTACCATTTGCATTCGAGTGAGCGGATTCCTGTGGATAAAATAAACATCTCTACGTGAGACACGTTCTTTTTAGATTAATTGATAGTTCATTTGGCAAAGCTGCTATGAGCTTTTGTGCCTTTAGCTTACTCTCTTTCTTCTTCCTCGTGGTTCGAGTGGGTTTTGAGTTAAGTTCTAGGGCCAGTGTGCTCGTCGACCTGGAACGTGGTTGCCATTGGGCCAATTTCGCCTTGGTTATATCTTTGGCTTTCGTCTTCTTTTTTGGGTTGTCTCGATAGGTCAAAAATTACCCACAACCCATATGTGTTGTATTATTCTAGAAAATAAAAGTTTAGGCTAATTTGAATTATATTGAACGTACAATTCTCTGCTTCTACCATTGTTGTCGGTTCGTTGAATAAACATGAGTTAGTGTAAATTATTTTAATGATATTTTTATTTAAGAAAAGTTCAGTAAAGTGTTAATAACCACCTCACCGTTTTGTTTGAACCAGAAAATAATGGAATAAAAATATTATTGAAAAATGAAGATGAAATTATTAATTATTTTCTTAAAGTAGAAATGAAATTATTATTTTTATTTATGCAGAAGCAATATTAAAATAGTTTACTTATTTCAGACACGTAGGATATGTAATAAATAACATTAAAATTACCAAATAATTCCACTACCATCATTATAAAAATGAGATTTCTTTTTATTTTTATTTACATTTATTTCTCATACCAATATTGCCTTATTAGGCAACCTCATTTATTTATTTATTTATTAAATTAAAAGATTGTGGGGGTAAGAAATTAAAATTGTAATTTTAGATAAAAATATGTTTAATTTAATTTGTTGTTTTCTTCCATTTTTAATGAATATTATATCATAGAGAGACGACGATACACAATTTTTTAATTTAATTTTGACGGAGTTTTAAATTATTTTATTGAATTCAATTAAATTAATAGTAAAAAAGTAAACTTTTTTTTTTTTTTTTTTGTATAAAAAAGATTAAAAATTTTAAACACGTGAAATTGAGGCAACAGGAAATCGTCATAGAAAACGCTGATTTTTGGAACCCTAGTAAGCAAGTCAAACTTTTGGAAGCACAAGGAAAGAACATTTTTGATGCCCTAACCAAAAGGGTAATTTGGTCAAATCAACTTCTTTATAATTACCAATGTTTTTTTTTCAAAAAAAAAAAAAAAAGAAGAAAGCTTTGTTTTACCGACTCTCACAATATTCTCCAACACAACAAGAAAATTAAAGGAAACAAAGAAATTTAGAATTTTGTCACATTTATTCATTAATCAAACCCTACGAAAGACAGATTATACAGGGAGAAGCCTTACATTGATCCGTTTATTTTTGCTTGGTCGGATTTTTGTTTTGCTCTGCTTTAAGCCCAGTGTTCGTCCTCCCTCTCTGGCAGCTTCTTTATTTTTTTTTGGCAAAAGCTGCGATAGTACACCAATAAGTCAATAATATCAACACCGAATCAAAAAGCAGACCAGAATTTGAGAAACAGGAAGAAGAAGGAGGAGGAGGAAGAGGGTTACAGAGATCTGTGAGTATCAACCATGGGGTGAGAGCGATGCGATAGCAGCTGAAGCTGATTTTTAGTCACAGCTGCTGATTCAAGACCCATATGCCAGATTTCTGGTAAATTTTAGCTTCTGCCCTCTGTTCTTCTATGTGGGCTTCTTTTTGTTGTTCTTGAATGGATGAAACTGTAGAACCCATCTCTGTTTTTTATCGTGATGTTCTTGATCTGGGTGTTCTTGTTTGAGATTCTTCGTTTCTTCATCATCTTCAATCTTGTCACTTATCTGGGTGCTCTTTGTTGGTTTCTATCAGCTACTTTGTTCAAATTCAGTTCTGGAGCTTGGTTTGTTGATCAGGTACTTTTTTCAACCTAAAATTGGGATCTATTTTTCAGTTCACAAGAAAATTTGTATCTAATTTTGATTGTGTTGGGTTAGGAAGGTTGATTGGGTAGAAGAAGAGACCAAAGTGAAAGCCAAAGAATCTTGAGACTTGGAGTTATTTTGAAAGTGTTTGTTCTGTTTGGCTGAAGTCATGACGACTACCTCGCGGACAAATTCTAGGCGCATGTATTCATGGTGGTGGGATAGTCACATTAGCCCAAAAAATTCTAAATGGCTTCAAGAAAATCTTACAGGTCTTGGTTTGTGCCCTTTGAAGTTATTAGTCTCTTGAAGCTATTGATTTGTGCTCCATGAATGAAAATGGCTGACTAACTTGTACTTGGTTATGCTGCTTGAAAACAGATATGGATACCAAAGTGAAACAGATGATCAAGCTTCTTGAAGAGGATGCCGATTCGTTTGCGAGGAGGGCTGAGATGTACTACAAGAAGCGCCCGGAACTTATGAAATTGGTTGAAGAATTCTACCGGGCGTATCGAGCATTGGCAGAAAGATATGATAATGCAACTGGGGTGCTTCGTCAGGCTCATCATACCATGGCTGAGGCATTTCCTAACCAGGTACCATTTGATGATTTGCCTGCAGGTTCAGGTAATGAGGGTGATCCACGGACGCCATCACCTATACGTGCTCTTTTTGACCCAGATGAGTTGCAAAAAGATGGCTTGGGGCTTTCACCTCAATCAGGTGGTGGCAGAAGAAATGGAGCATTTACAGAAGAATCGAACTTGGTTACGAGTCGGAGGGGTTTGAAGCAGTTTAATGATATTTTTGGTTCTGGGGAAGGAAGGGCAAAGAAAGGCCTGAATTTCCACGATCTCGAGGAGAATGAGCGAAATGGGAGGAATAATCTCAAGGTTTCAGCTACTGAGGCGGAGATTGTGGCCTTAAAGGAGGCTCTGGCTAAATTAGAAGCTGAAAAGGAAGCTGATCTACTTCAATATCAACAGAGTCTTGATAAGCTTTCTAATCTCCAGATAGAAGTCTCTCGTGCACAAGAGGATTCCGAAAGACTAAATGATCGAGCCTCGAAAGCTGAAACCGAAGCCCAGAATTTGAGGGAAGCCCTCAGAAAACTAGAGACTGAACAGGAAGCTAGTCTTCTAAAGTATCAACAGTGTCTGGACAAAGTATCCCTTTTGGAGAGTAATATCTTTGACATTCAAAGAGGAGCTGAAGACCTTACTGAAAGTCTGAAGCAAGGCCTTGCTGAAGTAGGAGCTGAAAAGGAAGCTGTACTTGTTCAATATCGAGAGAGTTTAGAAATCATAGTGAAACTAGAGGAGAAGCTTCTTCATGCAGAGGAAAGTTCAAGAAGATACAATGAACTAGCTGAAAAAGCTGAAAGTGAATTGATTATCCTTAAGCAAACAATCGAAAAACTAACCGAAGAAAAGGAAACTGCAGCTGTCCAGTACCTGCAGTGCTTGGAGAAGATTTCTAATCTTGAATATCGACTTTCATGTGCTGAAGAAGAGGCGGAAAGGCTGCATCGTGAAATCGATGACGGAGTTTTAAAGTTAAGAACTGCTGAAGAGAAGTGTCTTTCATTGGAGACATCAAATCTGGCTCTGCAATCTGAGTTAGAGTCATTGGTACTGAAAATGGGGTCTCAAAATGAAGAACTCACCGAGAACAAAAATGAACTGGGAAGACTTTGGAATTGCGTACAGGACGAGCATTTGCGGTTTGTTGAGGCCGAGACTGCTTTCCAAACGTTGCAAGATTTGCATTCCCAGACGGAAGAGGAGCTGCTATCTCTTGCTGCTGAGATTCAGAATAGGACACAAGTTTTAAGGAACCTAGAAATTCAAAACCAAAGCTTGATTGCTGAAGTTCAGGAGGTGAAGAATGAAAACAGGAAGCTTGGTGAACTCAATATGTCGTCAGCTCTGTCGATAAAAGATTTGCAAGTTGAGCTGTCGAGCTTGAGGGAGAAGATAAGTAAACTTGAAGCGGAGGTAGAACATCGAACGAATGAACGTAATGCCCTTCAGCAAGAAATCTACTGTCTGAAAGAAGAGATTAATGAGTTGAATAAGAAAAATGGGGCCATAATGGAGCAGGTGGAGTCTACAGGCTATAGTTTAGACAGCTTTGGAGCATCTGTTAAGGAACTGCAAGATGAGTATTCAAGGATGAGGGAAACCTGTGAAACAGAGAAAAGTGAGAAAGCTGCTCTCTTGGAGAAGTTGATTGTTCTTGAGAAACTTGTTGAGAAAAATTCCTTTTTAGAAAATTCCATTTCTGATATGAGTGTCGACTTGGAAGAGACCAAGGAGAGAGTAAAGATGTTAGAAGATTCTTGTCAATCTCTGTTGGGAGAGAAATCAGCTCTTTCTTCTGAGAAGGTTGCCTTGACTTCTCAGCTACTAATTACAACTAAGAATCTGGAGGAACTCTCAGAAAAAAATATTCTTTTGGAGAACTCCCTTTCTGATGCCATTGCTGAACTCGAAGCATTACGGATGAAATCGAAGGATCTAGAAGACTCCTGCGAATTACATGTTCAACAGAAGTCTGGCCTCATTACAGAGAGAGAGAGCTTACTATGTCAGCTGGAGACCTCCCATAACTCACTGGAAGATCTGGATAAACGATTACGAGAATCGGTAGAGAAACATTCGGTGCTCGCCAACGAAAGAGAATCTGCATTTTGTGAAATAGAAAAGCTGAAGGCTTATTTGGATGCAGAAAAACAAGCTCATTCTAGTTTTACTGAAATCAGTAAGAAGCGGGTAGCTCATATGGAGTCGCAAATGCATCTATTACAAGAAGAACGCGATCACTGGAAGAAGGAATATGAGGAAGAGACAGACAAAGATATAAATTCCCAGTTTGTGATCTTCATCTTACAGAATTGCATACAAGATATGAAGAATAATAATCTCTCTTTTCATGTAGAGTCTCAAAAACTTTTAGAGGCATCCGAGAGATCAAAAGAAGCCATCTCTGAATTAGAGCTCGAAAATATTAAAAGACAGGGGCAGGTTGAATCCTTCATGGAGAAAAATAAATTCCTGAGGACAGGGCTTCAACGGGTATTGAGTATTCTTGACATCGATGCATACCCTGGATTCGATCACGAGACTGAGCAAGATCAAACACTTCTGAACCATATTTTTGTCAAGATTCAGGAGAAAGAAAACTCTATAAATGAAATTTATGATGAATACTATCAGTTAGTGATCGAGAAATCTATTAATGAGAAGTTCCTTCTGCAACTGAAAGATGAAGGTGCTAACATTTTGATGGAAAGGGATGCACTTTGTCAGGAGAACAGAGTCCAATCTGAAGAGATCTTGATTCTCCAGAGTAGGATTGTGGAGTTGAATGAAGAACTGAGGTTGAAAGTAATGGAGGGTGGCTATAAAGAACAAACGCTCATGACAGAAATGGAAAATGTCTGCAGGAATTTGCATAATGTGGAGGAAGCTTACCAGATTTTAAAAGTAGAGAATTCCAATGCTCTTAAACAGAGGTATCAACTAGAAGAAGAGAACAGTAATATGTTCAATGAAACAATATTTCAGAGTCAACTTTTCCTCATTTGTAAAGATATCATCTCTGAAATTCTTGAAGAACTGAGACAGCTTACTGAGTGTAGGGATAAACTCCAGTTTACAAATAATGACCTTGAAGAGAGAGTGAAAGATGAACAAACGATGAACTTAGAACTCACAATGCTTTTGGAGAGGTCACGTAGTGAAGCTGAAAAGAATTTGACAGAGAAGAACACGCTTGATCAGGAGCATAGGAACCAATCTGAACGATTATCGACGCTCCGGGCCGAGATGGAGAAACTTCTAGAGCTGAATGAGGAATTGAAGTTGAAAATAGTGGAAGGAATTCACAAAGAAGAAGGCCTAATGACTGAAATGAAGAGTTTATGTAAGAAGCTGCAGGATTTGGAAGGGGCTTACCAGATTCTTCATGATGAGAGTTGCAAGACGAACAAAGAGAAACAAGATATAGAAGAAGAAAACATTAATATGTTCACTGAAAACATATTTCAAAGTGAACTCTCCTTTCTTTACAAGGATGCTATCTCAGAAAATCTTGCAGAATTGAGAAAGCTTACTGAATGCATGGATGAACTCCGCTGCAGAGAAAATGACCTTGAAGAGAGAATGAAATTAATGTTAGCAAAGGTGGGAGATGAACAAACAAAGAACTTAGAACTCAGGAATTCCTTGGAAAAGTCACAGAGTGAGGCTGAAAATTACCTGATGGAAAGGAACATGCTTGACCAGGAGCTCAGCAATCAATCTGAAATGAATTCAATACTACAGGGTAAGATGGAGAAACTTCTGGAGTTGAATGAAGATATTAGCTCAAAATTAATAGATAGCAATCACAAAGAAGAATTACTTATGACTGAAAAGGAGAATGTAAGCAAGAAGCTGCAAAATTTGGAAGGGGCTTATCAGATATTACATGCTGAGAAAATCAAGGCACTTGAGGAGGAAAAATCCTTGAGAAAAGAAATCTTAGGCTTGAGGGAAGATAAACATGAATTAGAAGACGCAAACATCGATATGTTCGGTGAAACGATATTTCAAAGCCAACTTTCCTTTGTTTACAAGGATATTGTATCTGAAAATCTACGAGAACTGAGGAAGCTCGTTGAGTGTATGGATAATCTCCAGTCCACAAATAAAGACCTTGAAGAGAGAGTAAAACTAATGGAAAGAAAGTTGGGAGATGAACAGACTAGGAATCTTGAACTCGTTGAGTCCTTGGAGAGGTCAAAATGTGAGATCATGGAAGTAGAAACAATGATAAGCTTGAAGGACAATGAAAAGTTAGAGCTCCGTGAAATGGTGGAGCGGCTATCGACGAAGTGTAACGAGTTGGAGGGGATAAACGATGAACAAAAGAAGCAGATGGACAAAATCTCTTCAGATAAAGATTTCCTGGCAATGGAAACTGAATTTCTTCACGAAGAGAATCAAAAAATGGATTCGAAGCTAAAGGAGATGCAAAAGGAAGCTGAAAAGAATATATTCAGAGAGAAAAGTTTAATATCTGAACTTGACATGAAGAACAATGAAGTTCAATCATGGGAAACTCAAGCTGCCATTTTCTTTGGTGAGCTGCAGATTTCTGCTATTTATCAATCAATTTTTGAAGCCAAGAGTCATGAGCTAACAGAAGCATGCCAGAACCTTCAAGACAGAAATACCTCTAAAGATGTGGAGATCGAATTGCTGAAGGACAAAATTAGTAGTTCAGAAGGAGAAAATGGAAGAATGAAAACTCAGTTGGCCGCATATGTTCTAGCTATTCAATCCTTGAAGGATTCTATAAATTCTCTTGAAAGGCATGCTATTTCTTTGACAAAAACGCAAAAAGTTGACGACCAAGAACTGAAGGTAATAACAATATCGCTTTTTCTGTATATCAATTTTTATTTTCGCTGACAGTCTTTGTCGTGTTCATATCCATATAGTTCAGAACTCGTTTACTGTTTAAAGCATCTTATTGCAAGTAGAGGAAACTTATAAATCCAAGTTTATTTAGCTTTCCAACAGGCTCAATCAATAAAGGGGTGTCTGAGTTTTGGTTGCATAATCTGAGGGCCTTTTAACTTTCCTTTCTGCAGGAATCTGGTTCTGCAAATTCCCAGCATGATGAAAGCATCCAGCAGCCACGTGGTGATCAAGTTCACCATGATGGTTCAGTTGAGCTGCAAGATTTGAATAGGAGGATTCAAGCAATTGAATTAGCATTTCAAGAATTGGCACTAGAAAAGTGTAACGCCAATGCCAAGCTAGAGAAAGTAATGAAGGAGATGGAACAGCTAAAAACTGGCCGAGATCGTAGTCGTGTGACCAAGGACAAATCAATACTCCATGGACAAGAGCGTTATAATCGATCACATTCAAAGTCTGAAATTTATGAAGCAGGAAATGAAGTTCTGACAAAAGACATCCTACTTGATCGGATTGCTGACCATTCATCCTATGGAACCAGTCAAAGAGAAACTGCAGCAGCTGGTGATCGGATGCTTCAGCTGTGGGAATCAACTGATCAAGATGGCAGCTACAACCGGGCCATTGGCAAGGCTCCTATGCTAGCAAGCTCATCTACCGAATATCACCGGGTTGGATCGACCAGGAGACGAAGTAGCAAGCACCTTTCAAATGAATCATTGATCGAGAAGGAACTGGGTGTGGATAAACTAGAGATCTCCAAGAGACTTTCTGAACTCCCACAAGAAGGAAACAAGAGAAGGATTCTAGAAAGACTAGACTCTGATGCTCAGAAATTGGCAAATCTTCAGATAACTGTACAAGATTTGAAGAAGAAGATGGAGATTACAGAGAAGAGCAAGATAGAAAAAGGTACTGAATATGATACAGTGAAGGGGCAAGTAGTAGAAGCTGAAGAAGCCATCACCAAGTTGTATGAGATGAACCTTAAACTCACAAAGAATGTTCAAGATAGTTTTAAGGCTGCTGATGGAGGAGGCTCATCCACACTGGGGCCAGAGGAAAATGAGAATGTCCAAAGTAGGCGAATTTCAGAACAAGCACGGAGGGGATCAGAGAAGATCGGGCGGTTGCAGTTGGAGTTAAAGAGGCTACAGTTTCTAATATTGAAACTTGATGGTCAAAAGGAGGCCAAGGGAAGAACTAAAGTATCCGAGCGGAGTCCGAGAGTTCTTCTACGAGACTATCTTTACGGCGGGACGAGAACCAAGCAGAAGCAAAAGAAGAAGGCTCCTTTTTGTGCTTGTATGAGACCTCCAACAAGGGGTGATTGAGGCATTGATTTTTATCTGTGAAATAATCAATTCTAGTTTAGTGAAAAGGAAATATCACTTGGCTCATCATCTATCAATCTTTCTTTGTTTGTATAGAGAGGTTTTTATGTTACCTTAGCTTTGAGATTATGCTGTACATGAAAGGCTGCATCTAATCAGAGAAAGCTACTCTTTTTAGAGGCTCTTCATTATCTATAGAATTTTGCAGAACATTTTTAATAATTTTGATTTTTTATTATGCCAAAATTTAATCTTTCAAATCTCATATAAAAAAAATGTCTCGACATTCGTTTTGATTTAGGCTCAAGTTTGACGAATTGTTGAATTATGTTCGTTTTGATTTAGGCTCAAGTTTGACGAATTGTTCGCAACTCAACGCTAGTTTCTTGTAGTTTTGTTATTCAAATGCATTTCTAACAGACTTACCCAATAGAGAAAAAGATGAAAAGATTCCAGAGGAAAATAGGCTTGGCATTATTTTCAGATACTTTACAATTATTAATTCGATCGAGAAGAAAGGGGATACATTACAGGCATTTCCTTACTTTCATCATTTCTCTCTCTTTTTTCAGTATAAATTCCATATAGTTGATATATATATAAATACTATTTTGGCCTACAAGTGATACTATCGAGAGGGGGAGGAAAAATTACCCCGGAGGTTAACTTCAGCTTGAGACATTGTTCCATGGCTCTACTTGCTTTCCTTGATTCAATGTTTTAGACATTGTTCCATGGCTCTGCTTTCTCATCAGTTACAAGGTTTGGTTTGCAAGAGTGAAGCCTATAGTTGCAGGCTGCTACAGCTTCAGCGACAGTAAGATAGATCCATTCGTGTCCAAGGCTTTCGATGAACTTGCCCTTGTCCAGCTTCTTCATCACCTCAGCTCCAGGGTTGGCCAAAACTATCTGCATACATGGGAAAAGAAAAGGAACTTTGAGTGGATAGCAAATTCAAGGGTAAAAAGATTTGGACTGGAAATGTTTTCTAAACTTCATCATAACTTCAGCAGCTTTAAGAGTATGCAGCTGAAAATGGAAGTTTCGAAAGTGGCATACTGTACCTTCAATCCCCTTCTAGTTAAAATGTTCTTGATCTCTTCAAACATGCTTATTCCACTCGTATCAATGTTGCCAACAGCTGAAAAACAGATTAATTCTCAGACTACTGTATCAAAAACAAAACATGTTTGCCCATTTTTCAGCAGTTGAAGATCCAACATTTACCACTCATGTCCAGAACTACATATTGTAAGGTACTTTCGCCGGAAGCTTTTATCCTGTCTTCCTCTTCATCAACCCACCTTATAATCCTAAAGCATAACAGTTTCGACTTTCAGAGAAAACTTCCAAAAATCCATCCAAATAATGAATCACTCAGTATTCAAATGTATTTGAAAGAAGTCAACAGTGCAATGCTTGTCAATGAGGTGCCAATGTGACAGATGGGATACCTTTCTCTCAAGTAGCTGGAATTAGCAAAGTAAATGGGAGCGTCGATCTCAAGTATGAGAATGCCAGGAACATTATCGGCATTCGGGTATTGCTCGACGTTCCTGTAAACCGTGGAATTGGGAAGGTTTCCAAGCACGAGTGTCCTTGGCCTCGCAACGAACAAAAGTAGTCTTAGCAGAGATATCACCACCTGCAATGAGTTGGCCACAATGTTGTGAATATTATTTACAAAAGTTTAAATATACAGAAATGTGGCTAAGAATCAGTGATAATAGGTTCTAGGACCCTAAAAATGGCGTAAAACAGGAAGAAACTCAGCTAGACATTTTGACAAACACCTTACGGGCACATCAAAAGCCACAAAAGAAGAAGTCAGAACATACCGCAATGACCAAGCCAATTTCAACACTAGCAAAGACAACACCAGCATAAGCGGCAATGCAGACAAGGAAATCGAACTTATCGACCTTCCACAAGTGAATAGCGGCGTCGTAATCGATGAGGCCAAGCATGGCGGAAATGATGATAGAAGAAAGCACAACAATAGGAGTATAGTAGAACAGAGGAGTCAAGAACAGCAGCGTCAGCATCACTGCAATCGCCATTACCACGTTCGATACCGCCGTTTTGCATCCTGCATTGTAGTTCACTGCCGATCGCGAAAACGGGCCTGCAAATGTGGCGATTTCGATGTCAAAATGAACTGGTTCTCCTCAGAAATGGAAGATAAATTGATTGTGAACGGAGGAATATTTCTCGAACCTGTGGTGAGATAGCAGGAGAAGCAAGAGCCGACCATGTTCATGGTGCCAATAGCCACCATTTCCTTGTTGCCATCGATGTTGTAATGCTTGAACATCGCAAAGCTTCTTCCTACTGCTATTCCTTCCTGCACATTCATCAATTCTTCATCCCAAAATTTCTTTGATTTAATCAACTCTCAAAATCATAGTCTCACAAATTATTATTATTTTTATTTATAAACAATCAATTTAAAATTAAATAATTACGAAACCAAAATAATTTTTCTTCAGATTAACTAAAAACGTTGATATTAGTTGTGTAAATATTTTTATAATTATTTAATAAAATGGTTAAAAAAACTTAACAATTATCTTGCAATTAATTTTTTTTTTATCACCTATTTTTTATAATAAGAACGTAAACGTAAATCAATTAGTTAAGACATATATTCTCCGCCCGATACCAAAAAAAAAAAAAAAAAAAAAAAAATCAAATTTTGTACCACAAATAAAGAATGGGATGAATACCGCAAGAGCTATGACGCCAGTAATAATGCCAGTTTTAATAGCTGTGGAAAGATAAGGCGACCCCAACCCCAAATCTGTAATAGACACTGGATTTAGCCCTTTCTTCAATTCTCCAATCTGTTTTCGAAATAAATATTGAGTAAAAAAAAAAAAAAAACACACAATATTATTTGGAAAGAATATAAATCATGAATTAAATTATAATTTTAATTATATATATTTTTTAACATATTAAAAAAAATTAAAACTAATTATTTGGTTAACTATAAAATTATAAAATTTTTAATTTTACGTCAAATAATTCATAAATAAATAAATTAAAGACAGAGTTTTCTATTATTGGTGGGGCCCATTCACTTTGTACATAGAATGGACAAAACAGGTTTTTTTTTTTTTTTTTTTTTTTTTTCTAATGATTATCTTTATAATTGACAATAAGCAAATTGTAGGTAAATTGAAGGACTAAAACAAAATTTATGTAAAAAATAAGGGCCAAAATAAAAGAAAAATACTAATTGAAGGACTAGAATTTTAACCAAAATTAATTTCAAGAAAATATGTGGTGTAATTTAAATATTCCAAAATTGGTAGTCGGCCAAGCCTGATTTTTCTTTTTTAAGCTCTATCCTGTCTATGTATGGCGGTTTAAAGAAAGCCATTTTACCAAATTGGCCTCTATTATTTCCACCCAAAAAATAATAATTTAATTTTTTAATAATTTAAATTTATCTATTTAAACTCACCACTTCGACGCCGTGCTTTTCCGCATGAGTGAGAAACACTAAAAGGCTTCCTAAAATCACGGACGTTAAAGGCGCCATTGCTGATATCCAAAAGAATTTCGGTTTTTTCTTACTCTGAAATAATAATTTAACATAAATCAAATTAATTAATTAATTAATTTCTTTTTTTTTTTTATAAATTATTAAAAAGCTATATTTTATTTATACTCACAAAGTATCTGGTGACCAGGAGGAAGAGTAGAAAACCGCATCCCAATACTCCACTTTGCCATCTCCACTGTAATATTTTAAAATTTTAAATTAGAGACTAAATTGAAATTTTTAAATATAAAAATGAATATTTAACCTCGTGAGTTTGGGTAAAAACAGAGCGGAGAACGGAAACAAGATCGGTGGCGTGAGTGAAATGGGTGAGACCAAGGATGCCTTTGAGCTGTTGTAAGCACACCACGGTGGCAGCGCCGCCCATGAATCCGACGATGGTTGCGTGTGACAAAAAATCCACGATGAACCCTAGCCTGTATTAATTCATATCCATGCAAATACTTTTTATTAAATTGAGAATTAAAATATAAATGTTGAATTTTGAAAGGTGAAGGGAATTGCCTTAAGAGGCCTAAGGAGGCCTGGAATACTCCGGCGAAGAAAGTGGCGGTGAAAGCAAGGTGGAGATAAAGAGTGGGATTTTGAACGGCGTTAACCTCCGCCCCTAACATTGCGCCCATTAGAAGCGACGCCACCGCCACCGTTCCGACAGCCAAATCCTTCGAGCTTCCCATCATTGCATATATCAGCGGCGGAATAAAACTCGAATCTGCATTACATTAATACGTGCTTGTGTAAGCCAAAACAAAATCAAAAGAGCTTACGTTCAAAGTAGATAATATGTTAAAGAATGAGAAATATAAATAGAATTGAAATCCGGATTGATTTTCATAAACTTTAAATAGTATACCGCTACCCATAAATAAAATATAAATTAATTAAATATTAAAAATAAAATAAAATATATTATAAATCAAATAATATTAAGATATAATATCTAATAGATATTCCATAAATAATATATTTTATAAATGTGGAAGAAAGAATCGTGAGGAAAGTATACTCAAAAGTGACTGAAGTGTCGAACAAATGGTGGTTCGAGGACTCCAAGAGGAGGGGTCGAGCCTCATTTGAGGGAAGGCTATTCGAAAGCTGAATATGGTTTAGAGAATACTCTATAATATAGTTTGTTTGAAGGAGGATAGCGGAGAGGGGACCAGGCTAATTTAAGAAATATTCATATAGGACACTGTTTTAGAGAAGTTCAAAGCAAAATTATGAGAGCTTATGTTTCAAGTAGATATACGGTAACATTGTGTAGAGTCGTGATTCCTTATAATTTACTTACAGAGGCCGAGGATAGGTGGCAAGTTAGCGAGCTTGGCGTAGCTAATGCCCTGAGGAATGGCGAGGCTGGCAATGGTGATACCGGAGATGAGATCCGATTTCAGGAGCCCAAGATTATAACGAGGCCCCCATTCCACTACAGGGAAAAAGTACTGCAAACCCAGAACAACCTTCCTCCTCGCCGGCTGGTTCTTGAACTGCCGGAGCGGGTCGTCGGGGAAAAACGTCTCCTTAAGAGAATTCTTCAGCGACTTGACGAACGGCTGCGGCGGCGGAATCGCCGCCCTATGCAAGCTCCCGCCGTCTTCCGCCGCCGATGGGTACACGTAGTCGGCGTTACCCATTGGAAATCAAATTCTTTTTTGTCTGGGATTTTGGGAGTGTGTTCGAGCAAGGAATGGAGGGAAATGGTCACGCAGAGAGGGCTTTATATATACGTATACATATACATATACATATACATAACTAAAAACAAAGGAGATTTTATTTTTATTTTTATTTAATTTTATTTCGAGTGGTATGTGGGCCCCACAGGCGACACGTGCCCTTTGCTCTTTCACTGTCTCTTTCCTCTTTATTTTTTCGTGCGTATCCTATTTTGATTTTGTAAGTTTACCCATATATTTTATTTATTTGTATGTTTCTAATTATTAAAAATCAATTTCTTTTTAAGTTAAATTAAAATAATAACGAGAGATATATGAATAAACCGATACCACGATGATGAGAATAAGATGGTTAATACTAACTTAAAAATAATTGAAAGCCGCTGATTAAACATGTTTTGCTTTGAACAATTCTGTTGAATGACCTTTTGAAAACATGGCTCGTGTTAATTTGTAGAGATAGTTTTCTATGTTATATCTTCCTATTACGAAGTTAGTTAAGAAAATAGAATAGTTTGGACCATACTACATCGGGATTTTTTACTTATAATTTGTATTATTTAATATTGATAATCAAAGTTATTAAATTTTAATAAATTCATTTATTGCTAAGTTTTCTAATATCGATTAATAATTATTTAATTTTAGGCTCAAAATAAAGGGAATAGATTTATAATTATTATGTGTAGTAATGTTGCCGTCAATTAAATAGTTAATATTTAAAAGCTGTCGAAGAAATTAATGTCGAGGGAACGAATTTGGTTGGTGTATCTCTGAGGCCACGCTGACCACAAATCAAAGGGTGATGTGTCCATTAATAAATGAATCAGCAAGTCTCTTTGCCACGTGTATTGGAAGCAACTGGACACGTCGGCTATCCCTCGCAATTGGGTTACTGACAGAGAGGATAGGTTTCAGTAATTAATTCTTACCCAAATCACTTTTTTGAAGCCTTAAGAATTCCGAAGCCTAATGGGACCGTATTTTAAATTAAAATTTATATGTATTAAATGTATTTATCCACATGTGATGATTAATCTCAGTGAATGGGGTTTGAAAATATGAAATTTGCCACGTGGATTTTCACGATTTTATTTCTTTCTTTTTATGTTCTTTGAATTATAAATAACAAGTCACGACCATACGTAACCAGTCAAAACGAACAATATTTACTCGCAATTGACTTAGACTGTTACAAATAGTATCAAAGTCAGGCACCGCAGTATACAGACGCTGCCCCTAAGAAAGTGGATTGTAAGATAAAGATGTAAACATTTCTCTCTGTGAGATCCCACATTGGTACGAGAGTAAAAAGAAGCATTTCTTATAAGAGTGTAGAAACCTCTCCCTAGTAACCACGTTTTGAAATTGTGAGGCTAACGAGCCAAAGTAGACAATATCTACTAATGATGAGCTTGGACTGTTACAGTCTTGCACAATAGATAATGAGATTGTTTGAGAGACATGGTCTAAGTCGAGTCTGAGTCTTCGTTTTCAAGTTGGATTGCTAGATACAGGATCCTCATAGTCTTGTTTATTTTTTTCGTTGAAGATCGACACACTTTTCTTTTTTCCACCGTAGTGTAATTTTTTTTTTTAAATTTTAATTTAAAAAAAAAATTAAAAAAGTCTATATGGTTGAAGGGACAACTTGCACGCTTTTGTATATATTTAAAATTATGTATTGATTACCTAACCTAATCAATTAATTTATTAATCAATAAAGATTGGAGAAAAGAAGAAAAAAATAATATTTTAAATTGTGTATTATTTGATAAACTTTTTAAATTATTTTTGAATTTTTAGACGATAATTCAAAATTTAAGATTTTATTAGACATAAAATTCTATTTTATACGCAATAAATCAAATGTTTTTTTTCTTAATTAAGTTGGTCAAAATTTTATAAGACATAGACATAATAAAATAATATTATTTTTATTTTATATTCAAATTATTGTATTAAAAAATTAAGAATGTAGTCTTCTTTTATTTCTAAAATTGATTAAAAAAAAAGCTACAACCTCAAATTTTTATATTGCTTTTTATAATATTAATATTTTAATGATAGCAATTTTTTTTAAAAAAAAAAGACAAAATAATACCAATAGGAATTATGCTCACTCTACAAGTTTCCATTATTATAAATGTTTTATCGAAGCATTAACACGCCTTAGTACAGTTACTATTAAAGAAAACGTCACGTGTGGACCTTCAGAAAAGTCATTTGTGGTGCTAATACCACACCTCTGACTACAAGAGTTTTATGTGGAGGTTTAATTATGTTTAATATTTAAGACTCCGTGCTTTTTATCGATAATTTTTTAGGAGCTTTAGCTCGAATGTCAATATCAGCTCTCTTGCATTACAAAAAGAAAAAGCGTTTTATTTGAAGTGACTGAAAAAGCGAGAAACCACACCACATCCCTCCACCACTCTTTACACCCTTAGCCATCTTCACACTGTTCATTCACACGTTCTCGTTATCTAAACCTTTGCCTTTTCCCATAATGGATGGAGCTATCAACCCCATACCCATGGTGTGGATGATTTGATCGCATCAGGCAACAAAACATACACAGCTCCATAGGTATAATCAAGTTCCGTTCTCGAATTCAACCACATGCTCATACTTCTAAGAGTGCTCTTGTACGTGTTTTAGTCAACAACCAAAGACCTATTTAAAACGACTTTTTCAACTGCTTACAAAAATTGTTCCAAATAGATTAATAAAAACAACGATGAAATAGTTCAAAGTCTTGTTAATTGTATGCATTGAACAGAGATGTTTAATTGTTTGAGTGGTCCTAAAAGCGGAAGCTAGTAGTGACAAATCCTTATGGTGGTGGTGGGCAAGGGTCGTACTCGTCTCAAATGATGATAAAATTCTATATATAATATTACGACTTTACTTTTTGTTTCACACGAAAAATTCAAAATTTATATATCATAAATTATTTTAAAGTTATTAAACACTAAAATTATATATTACATATATATATATATGATAAATCAATAGATACATATAATTAATAAATTTTTTGAGCTAGTAAAAAAAAAAAAAAAAAAAAAAAAAAATTGTTTCATTCAGGATCCGTCTCCTTGGAGCCCAAATTAAAATAAGGGTTCTCCTAGTCCAGCCACTCTCTTCTTCGGCCCACGGCCCACGGCCCAATAAGAATTTCACGTTTTTTTTTTCTTTTTCTTTTGTAAAATTTTAATATACAAAATTAATAATGTGTAAAATACTTTCACTTATAAATATTATTGTTTTTCTCTTTGTGTTTTTTTTTATATAATAATATATTAAAATTGAGAGATTTATTAAAATTTGTGTAACGTTGATGAGGCATCCATAATGTTATACAAGAATTTTAACTTGTCATCTTAATATTTAGTTTAAGTATTTGAACGATGCTCGTGAACATTCGAAGAACAACGAATCGAGAAGGAGATACTCTTGTGACTGAATAGTATAGCTCGTGCTTTTTTGTATGATATATCATATATGAAAACGAGGGATACTTCTCGAGTCGATGATCAGATGATGAAGATAATAGTCGAGACAAGTGTGTCGGGTTTATAAGGATGATGCTTTGCTTGGACTTTGCTCCTCATAGAAGAAGATGATATTAGGGAAAATGTGACAAACTATCCTTTTCTAAATTCAAATTTCAAATAAAATAATTTATTTGAATTTTGAGGCCCTTACTTTTCTCTCTATTTTTCAAATAGAGTTTTGAAATTAAAAAAAAAAAAAAGAAATTAAATTTATTAGATAAAAAAAAAAAAGAATTAAAAGTTTATTGACGTATTTGATATTTAAAATTCTATATTAAACACAAAATTATAAATATATTGTTGAAGATAAATATTAAAAAAAAGGAGTAAAATTGTTATTTAATATTAAAAAAAAGAATAGAAGAGTGTAACGGCGTCGTTTCAGTGACGGCAGAAGAACACCGTAAGATTTCGTACACAGCGGGGTACAGAATCGAATCCCTTTGTGGCCCTCCGTCCGGCAATGCATTTCACACACGCAACGTCCCTTTCAAGAATCCCCACAAAATGCCACAAAATCAAAATTCATATATATAATATATATTGCTTAAATTGTAAAAAATACCTTATAACTTTATCATTTTATTTTTTAAAAATAAAAAAAATAATTAAAAAAAACCTTTTTAGCAATATATTATTCTTCACTTTTCATTAAAAAAATTGAACGTAATTAAAACATAGAATTGTGTGAAGGCGATCGCACTCAAGTCACTGTTTATTATTTCTATTTAATAATTTTAAAATATTTATAAAAAATCACTTTTGGAAATATATTAATACTTTTTTAAGTAAATAACAGAATTTAGACACATTTTTATAATTGATTTTTCAAAATTTAAAATTATTAAAAAATATATTAGTTTAGGACTAAAATTATAATTTTATTTAAAAAAAAAAAGGAAAAAGGAAATTTCCTCTCTCTCTCTCTCTCTCTCTCTCTCTACATTTGTTTCTCTCACTACAAATTTGAAACTTTGAATTTCTTCTCTGTCTCTTTTGCTTTTTCTCCAAATCTCTGTTTCTCTCTCATTACAATAATGGATTTTACAATAAAGAATGGTTGAAGAGTTTCCATCCGCCCCCTTCTCTCCATTTCCCTCCTCCGCCATTTTCCCCACTCTCCGCTTACACCAATCTAAATTCATTTTCGCTTCTTCATTTCTTCTTCTTCTTCCGTCCGGGAGCTCGCCGGAGAATCGCCTCTTTTGCCTCCAGGTTGCAACTCTCTCTGTACTTCATTTTTAGTTTCTTTCGCATTACGAAACTTGTCGCCGAAAATTTGATGCTAGATGTCGCTGTTTTTGCCCTAGACAGTTGCCATTCTTCTTGTGTCTACTTGCATTTGGTTTTTCTTTAATGTTTTTGTCTGTTTTTGGTGAAGAAACTCTCTCGTCGGTCGTCGTGCTTTTTTTTTGCTTTCTGTTACTGTTTTGCTGCTTGTATTTGATTAATCTGGTGCGGTGTATGGTTTATTTTTGTACTTGCTTGTAAACGTTGAGTACTTCAGTTCTTATGGCTTTCGAAACCTTTAATGTTGAGTGAATGGCGAGGATGAGTGGGCGGAGATGAATGTTACTTCCTTGTGGCTTTGAGTTTAATGCTTTTGAGTAAGAGTAAAGGCTACATAACGTTCACGTGATTTGATGCCGTTTGTTTTTGTGTTTGAATTCAAAACCATGGTTCTTTACGCGCACTGTCTCCGTCTTTGTCAGTGTGAGTTGAATTTTTTGATTCGATGGCGCGGGATTTTCTCCGTAACCCTAGCGTGCTTGTTTCCTAGTTAATGGGTATATACGTAGTTATTATTTGCACTTTGACTCTTCCTTTCTAGTCTCTGTCTCTAATTTATCAACCATTTGACAATTGGGATTTGCATAATTTTATTGCGACGCTTTTTTATTTTTGACTTTCGAAAACTTTGAATCATGTCATTCACATTGTGGGTGGCAAACGACGCGAGTCGTATCTTATTTTCTTATACCACAAAAAGTAATAAGCGTTTCAGTTGGAAATTTATTAATATTTATAACTCAAGAGTATAAGCGATGGTGATTCTATGCATGTCTAATTTTAATTTTTTGATGAACGTCAATCAGTAGCCTTGGCCTGGGTGCTCCCCTCTTTCATTTATCAAAGGACAACAGTTTGGCGGAATTTAAATGGAGCAGTATGAAATTCTAGAGCAGATTGGCAAGGGTTCTTTCGGCTCTGCTCTTCTTGTAAGACATAAACTTGAAAAGAAAAGGTATTATAGTTTCCTGGTTATATGCAGTTTATGCATTGTGGCTTTAGTTGAAATGTAATTTAGGATGAAAGAAATGGTTAAGTGACTATAGTAATTGTAATTTTACCTTTGCAATTTCTTAGGTATGTCCTCAAGAAGATTCGTCTTGCTCGCCAGACTGATAGAACAAGAAGGTCAGCTCATCAGGAGGTTAGTTGCAACTCTGCTGAAGGGAATATTATTTTTGCTGTCTTATTAACATGTGACGTACTAAGGAATTTACTCTAATTTTGGGAACCTAGGTTTGAAAATGTCACCTTATTGATGTGACTTGCATTTGAAAGATAGCAGGTTGCAGTCACTTATCAAATCTTTTAATGCCACCTACTTCTTTTTGTGAGCAAAAATAGGCCGTTAACATTATGACTTATATTATTGGATTGGTTGGTGCAAGTAACAAATGAATCTAATTATGTCTAGGTTGGTTTTAGTAGTCTTTAAATTGCTTGAAATTGTACGTTCTAAGACGTGATACGGGAAATACTATTTAAAGGCTGTGTCTGCTAGTTGATGTTTGCATGATTAGTCTTGTAAAAAACGCTATCAAATATCACATAATTAGTTGCTTTCTTATATATATATATTTTTTTTTCAGATGGAGCTTATATCTAAAGCACGCAACCCCTTCATTGTGGAGTATAAAGATTCTTGGGTAGAAAAGGTTGGTATATTTTGAAATTTCTGTATGTTTCTTAAACTATATTACAATGTTGCTCAAGGATGATTGATTTTGAAATATTCTCTTCCAGGGCTGTTTCGTGTGTATTGTGATAGGATACTGTGAAGGAGGAGACATGTAAGTTCTGCTGAAATTTGTTCCATAATAGCTCATTTTTGTGGTAAGAAGCATCAATTTCATTATTATAAAAAAGAAATGTTAGTGAGATGTCCTCCAAGGCTGACCAGAATGAATACAGAAAACCTTTCTGTAGGCAGCTACTTGGGCAGGGGAATAATTACAGAAAAGTGTTCTAAATTCTATAGAACACCAAGAAGAAGCTATCTAAATAGAATTTACTCACCAACTGCAAGATATCTCATTCAATTTCATCTTCAGTTTTATTTATCTATGGTATCTCTATAACTTTCCTGTATTCCTTATTTTCCACAGGGCTGAGGCTATAAAAAGAGTCAATGGTGTTCATTTTCCTGAAGAGGTGCCCTTTGTCTCTGACCGCTGATAATACTATTGTTTTAACTGTTCTGCTGATCAACCTGGTTTGTTTGACTGTACTGTGCAGAAACTTTGTAGGTGGCTTGTTCAACTTCTTATGGCTCTTGATTACCTTCATTGCAACCATATTCTTCACCGTGATGTCAAGGTACTACCTTACTGCGCATCCCCTTGTTAGATAACATTACATGACCCTTTGAGCTACTATACTCTTAAAAAGTTTTATTTATTTATTTATTTTTAATAGTAAAAATTATATTATATTAAATTCATTTTTTAATGGTTGATACAGTGTTCAAATATATTCTTGACAAAAGATCAAGACATACGCCTAGGTAACCCATCTGCCTTGGCCACTGTTTCTCTCTATATAGTTTTTTTTCTTGAACTTTCATAAAATATTTTATTTCTAGTTTTTTGAAAAATAACTGAATATATGCCTTGTAGGTGATTTTGGCCTTGCTAAAATGTTGACCTCGGATGACCTTGCTTCCTCTGTGAGTAGTATGGCAAAGAGTCTGGATAAATTTATAATGTGTTTTTTCTCAGAAATCATGTATATCTATTCCGTGTTTGGCGGTGTTGGTGGTTGTGAACCAGAAAGGGATTGCTAGGGTCAGAATTGTAATATTTCTGATGCACTGCAGGTTGTGGGTACTCCAAGTTACATGTGCCCTGAGCTTCTTGCCGACATACCTTATGGTTCAAAGTCAGATATATGGTCTCTTGGTAAACCACCTATTACTGATTCCTATATCCCTATCTTATATCAGTTGTGATTTTTTGAATGTCTATATGGGCCAACTTTCTGTTCAGGATGTTGCATACATGAAATGGCTGCTCACAAACCAGCGTTTAAAGCCTTCGTAAGTCGCTTGTAGTTGCTTTGCTTATCAATGGTCATATTTATATCCAGAAAAACTGATGGGCCATTTTACCTGCATCATGTAGTTAAATTAGATTAAGCAGCAATGTGCTCCTGTTTTCTTGGGCAAGACTAATTTGATATTTTTCCCAAGCAGGATATGCAATCCTTGATCAATAAAATTAACAAATCCATCGTGGCTCCACTTCCAACCATGTATTCGGGTGCATTGTGAGTCCCATTTTAGTCTGTACATTTGATCAACTAGCTGAAATCTAAACTATATTCTGACTTTCTTTTGTCTGATTCAAAACGTTTGATGTTATTTCTCTCCTTCCTGCATTTCCATTAACCATTATTTGTAAATTGTCAACCTATCCTATAATTGATCATCAATTATCTTTATCCGTACTCTTCTACTTATATGGTCATTGAGCAATGACATCCAGTTTTCTGAAATATTTGTTTGATCACTCATTCAGTCGAGGGCTTGTCAAAAGCATGCTGAGGAAAAATCCGGAGCTCCGACCAAGTGTATGTATATTCTTCCTGTTTTTCTTTTCTTGCCTGCGTAATTGATTTTATCTCAATAAATAAACGTACATTGGGGAATGAACTATAAGCTGAAGTCAATTATATATTTGCATGTCTAATGAAAAGTCATTTCTGCTTGGGCTCAATCTGTACAATTGGCTCAGTTTTCTTTCTAACAGTTGTCGATGCGCTATTTTTGTTCTTATTCAATATTGTTGTCATGATGGACAGAATTTATTTTAGAATACTATCGATGTTTAGTCCCAATATGTTCTTGCTGATGTTTTGGGAAGTGTGATAGTTAGCCAAGTTTAGACTGTATATTCACACTCGAGTTTCTAAGATCGTTTGTAGGGAAGAAAGTAGTTGAATTGGTCTTTATAGAATCGAACAATTTGTGTGCATTTGTAATGAAGTCTTCATTTCTTTATATTCTGATAATATGCATGGAGTTCTATGGAGCATTGACATAACTTTTTATCTTTTTGGTGGACTTTTCTTGACATTGTTCTTTCGCTTTTACTTTCTAGGCCGCTGAATTACTCAATCATCCACATCTCCAGCCCTACGTTCTTAAGGTTCACCTTAAGTTGAATAGCCCTAGGCGAAGTACTTTTCCTCTTCAACGGTCTGATACAAACTACATCAAGAAAACAAGATTTGTAGAGCCAGGATCTGGTGGCTTAAAAACTTTCAGAGAGAAGAGACTGTCTTTTAGCAATGACAGGGCATTGAATCCCAGCGTCTCCACGATGGACGAAGAGTCACAATGTTCCTCTCGAAGATCACAGCAGTTGCCCAGCTATTTGAATAAAAAGTTTGAGGAATTATCTGTTGGTAGTTGTGCTGACAAAGAAAGTGATGTTGATCAATCAAGAACCTCAAAGTTTCCAACAACTTCGAAAACCCCAAGGTTGACTAATGCTAAACCTTCTGCTACACCCAAAAAGCAGACAATCTCATCAAAGTTTTCACCTGCAAACTTCAATCCTGTAAGTTTACTATAAATTTGTATGTAGTGTTGTTGATCTACATTAGGTTTTAGCTTAGCTGACCTGTAGCATCTAATGATGCTTTGCCATAACTGGCTCAACTGTTCAAGCTGAGTTTAATTATAGGGGTGTTTTCTAATATGTCTGGTTTTTTTTGTAATGTTTGAAATTCATGCTTTTAATCTTAAGGACATGTTAAACACCAACAATTGAAATTATTAATTTTCGGTCTGTTGGTTTGCAGATTCCAGCATCCCATACTCCAGCTAGAAGATCTTCTTCACATTCAACTCGCAGGGCATCTCTTCCACTGTCAACAAAAGCTGCAGGCTTTGGCACCCCTTATAGGTCGAACACTGGGCTGCTTCACGGCATGAACTCCCAAGATATCTCTGTCAATGCCCCTAGAATCGATAAGATTGCAGAATTCCCCTTGGTTTCTTCCGAGGATCCTCTCCTGTACATCCGTGGAACATCATCTACATCAGCACAGTGCTCTGCCAACTCACAAGATTTCACCAACTGCTCGATTACAAAGGACAAGTGCACTGTCCAGGTGGTGGACAAAACCACCACAACGCCATCCAGCTATAGAGTTCCTGGGAATGGAAGTGATTACTTCGACCACAATCCAGCAGTCGCCTCTTCAAGCCGTTTATCCTTCGAATCACGGCAACGACGGTTCGACACCTCGTCGTACCAGCAACGAGCGGAGGCACTGGAAGGGCTCCTCGAGTTCAGTGCTAAATTACTCCAACAAGAGAGGTTTGAAGAGCTTGGGGTGTTGCTGAAACCCTTTGGACCTGAAAAAGTTTCTCCGAGGGAAACTGCCATATGGTTGGCCAAGAGCTTTAAGGAGGCAACAGTATAAGTTGAACACGACCGACCGTTACCACTTGTATATATTGCCTCAACTGTCACTCAACTTACTAGGAGCTTAGCCTTTTTCTGTTTCTGTTTTTGCTTCTCTTGTACCCTTTTAACATTTTCTGCAAATTTCAAGAAAAATGTTCTTCACCTCTTGAAATTTTAGGTTTTTTTTTGCTTGTCTTACTAATTTTGATACTTGCACTAATCTTAAGATCATTTTAATTGGTAACTTTATAGTTAGTCTTGAAATATCCATGTTCCACGTGACATAGTTTTATACTAGATTAATTATTATACATGTATATATCTCAAATGTAATTCCTTTATTCTTTATTAATGGGCCATTTTTTGTATCCATAAATGTTTGCTAAATCCACCACACGTGGTGAGAGTTCTCTAATTTATAATCATTTATCGAATACAGAAATATGGTAAACTACAAATAATATAAAAATAACATTTAAAGTAAAAGAATAATAAATGAATACAATATATTTGACTATAATAAAATGGCTAATAAAAGGGTAAATATGGTAAGCCGTGAGATATTTGCCTCATAATGAGCAGTATCCATACATGAAAGTTATTTATCCAACTATCCTTAACAGTATCCACAGAGGAAAGTTATTCATCCATAAGTATTTTTTATTGTATGGTAGATAGGATAAGTTAAATTTCTTTTTTCCTTTTCTATTTTATTTAATTTATTTGAACTTTTAATAGTTAATAGTTAGATTTTTTTTTTTCCCGAAAAAAAACAACAAAAAATAGAATTTACGAAGTTTCTCATTTCATTATTTAAATTTTAGAACATTATCTAAAGAAGAGTCTAGAAAGAGCTAAGAACTTGGTGCTCAAAATTTTAAAATAATATTTACAATTTAAATAAAATAATACATGTCAGTGCAAAAATAATAATTTAAACAATATTTGGAATTAAAATACTCACCAACTTGCACAAGTGGCTAAGCTAAACACCGAAATTGAGGTCAGAGATAGAGCACAAGTATTACGTGGCGGATGAAAAAGCCACCACGTGTAAAATATGCCACGTAAGCCAACTTTGATATTTTCAATTTTCGCTGCTTTTTATGAGAAGTAGCCACGACGACTAATCCATTTTATTGTTCTGTTTTGAATTTTTGAGAATCCTTCAATTATCCGTTTGATATTTAATAATTAAATGCCAAAACACAAATAAAAATAGTAAAAAAAAAAACAAAAAAAATACCTCCTATGAAATATCATCCACAAAGTTAATATCTTTTTATTATTATTAAATTTTGTAAAAAATAAAATTAAAAATCAGCAATATTGAAAAAAAAAGTTTATTAATTTAGATTGGACAGTCTCCCATGTCTCCGGGCCATTCGTGGTCACTATTTCATAAGACTACGTGCAAACCCCATCCCCACCCTCACACCATTTCTTCCATTTCCATATTTCTTGAACCTTCCAGAACCTTCCTCCAAACTCACACTCCTAAAGTCAACTCATCTCATTTTGACTTTACATTATTTTTTTATTATTTAATTTTTAAGAAATAAAATTTATTTCCATTTTAAAATTATAAATCAACCATCTTTAAATAATTCCGATTTATTTACAAAACATCATTTTTTTTAAAAAAATAAAATTATTAATTCTGATACTAAGGTTATATTAATATAAATAATAATAATAATAATATCATAACATTATCCGACGGAAGAGTCTAGAAACATGAAACATTAAAATAATAATATTATTATTATTTATTTATTGTTTTTTTTTTTGTTAGTGCATCAATATTAAAATAATATTTCGAATTAAAATATTTGCAACTTGCACAAGTGTTGCCTTCCTATTTGAAGTGATTGAAGTTGGGGTCATACGCCGAGTTGGAAGAATTATTACGTGTAGGCTTTTTAAGCAGCCACGTGGCGATTTCACTGTTCCTTTGGTGATGCCACGTAAGCGTTCTCCTATTTTTACGAATTTTTGGTTAAATTGAAGGAAGACAAATAAAAATAAAAATAAAATATTCGAAATTCGAACCAATAGAAATTTATTATTATATATTAAGGGACCCGCTGGCGTCTCCTAAGGTCATTTGTGGTCACCAATTTATAAGACTGCGAGCCCTGAGCTCCACCTCATCGTTGAGCTTCCATTTCCATTCGACCTTCCAGAACCTTCATTTCTCTCTTTCTCTCTCTACTTTCTCTCTCCTCCAACTTCCCCAAGAAACTTCTCTGCGATTTTTCATTTCTTTATGCTACAAGGTCTAGAACTTTCCAACTATCTCCTTCCGTTTCGTATTTAAGCATTTGGATGCTGTTTTTGATGCTTTTCAATGGAATTCTTGTACTCTGCTTTTCTTCCCTCTCATTGATTTTTCTCTCGTTTCTGTAATTGATTTTGAACTCTTTTTTCTTTTTTGATTTGTTGTTGTTGTTGTTGTTGTTCTGTTGTTGTTGTTGTTGTTGTTGTTGTTGTTGTTGATTGTAAGATGATTGAAGGTGAATGAATCTTTTATTCGAACATTGGGGGGGAATTTGTATGGTTGATTTATACGCGATTGTTGCAGAGATGAATCCTCTGTTTTCGGTTAAGGAAGAGTTTCCTGGATCGAATTCGTTGGGGACCGACAGAGAGCGATTGGCTATGGCTCCTCCGATTCCGATGGAGGGCCTTCACGATGCCGGTCCACCGCCGTTTCTGACGAAGACGTTTGAAATCGTTGATGATTTTAATACCGATCATGTGATTTCTTGGAGCTTTGGGGGAAATAGCTTCGTCGTTTGGGATCCCCATTGCTTCTCCACTGAATTGCTTCCCAGATTCTTTAAGCATAATAACTTTTCCAGTTTCGTTCGGCAGCTTAATACTTACGTAAGTCATTTTCTATCGCTCCGTTTTGAATTTGGAATTTGGTTTTCTTTTACATCAATTCGTTGTGTTTTCCGTTTCTGGAGACCCTTGAAAATATCGTAGTCTGAAATACCGTTTTTGCCATTCTTTTGGCTCGTTGTTGCTTCGTAGCTCGAATGGGTAGAAATGTAATTTCGCCAATTTTTATATTGCATTATTCTGGAATCTTCGATTGGAAAGCTCTGCTGCTTTACCTTCCAGGCCTTTCTTGCCATGTCTCCAGAATCTTCCTAAATTGGGAAATTCAATTGAAAATGTCGCGATCAGAAGAGCAGATATCTTGCCATTTTCTTCACCTGTACGGTCATCTAGTATCTTTTTCATGGAACAATTTGTTGTAAGGGAAAGGTTCTTGAGAAATTTGTCCAGGCGAAAGGAAATCTCGGAGGTTGGGTTCTAGGTTTTATTTATTTTTAATTGTTTCTTGTAAATTCTTGCAGGGCTTTAGAAAGATAGATCCAGATAGATGGGAGTTCGCAAATGAGGGATTTCTCAGAGGCCAAAAGCATCTTCTTAAGAACATAAAGAGGAGGAGGGCAACTTATCACCACCACCAAACTCCCCAATCACAAGCAGCTAGTGGAGCTTGTGTAGAGGTTGGTCAATTTGGTGTAGATGCAGAAATGGATCGTTTAAAACGTGACAAGCAAGTGCTAATGATGGAGTTAGTGAAGCTAAGGCAAGAGCAACAGAACACGAGAGCTTATCTTCAAGCAATGGAGCAAAGGCTTAGAGGAACTGAAATTAAGCAGAGACAAATGATGAATTTCTTAGCAAGAGCTATGCAAAACCCATCGTTCATTCAGCAATTACTCCAGCAGAAGGAGAAGAGGAAGGTGCTTGAAGAAGCCATAACTAGGAAAAGAAGAAGGCCTATTCAACAAGGTGGGAAACAGAGCGGAGGTGGTAGTGGGAGATTCTTGGGTGAAGGTTCAAGCACCATCAAGATTGAGCCTCTTGAACCTGAAGAATATGGGTTTGGGATTACAGAGCTAGAAGCACTTGCCTTGGAGATGCAGGGGCTTGGCAGGGCAAGACATGAAGAGGAGGAGGAGGAGGAAGAAGAAGAAGAAGAAGAAGAAGAAGAGGAAGAAGATCATTTACCTCCACCAGCGGATGGAGATAAAGTACTTGATGAAGGGTTTTGGGAAGAATTGTTCAGCGAAAGGTTGGAGGTAGCCAGTGGTGACGATGAAGATGTGAAAGTTCTGGCTGATCGGTTGGGCTATTTGGGCTCAAACCCACGATAGAGCCATCCCGCCGAGCATCATATGGGGAATTCACAAACGACCCATTTGATCTGGAAGTCCAGAAAAGGCTGCTCCATGTAGGCCTTTGGGGCAATGTTCTAAGCCCCTTTATAACCCTCTTTTGGTTTGTTCTTTGGCAGGACAAGAAGATGAAAAGAAAGATCGGTGCTATCAGGGACACAGCTTTTTCTGTTTTGGCATTATCTTTCTAACACAAAAATAATCGTTGATGCTTTCCCTTCCCCCTTCTGCAGCCACTTCCTCATATATATTTCTCTACTGTGGCTTTTGTTAGGTTTGCAGGAACCTAATCTGGTTGGACTCAAATTCTGTGTTTGTCCTGTTAGTGAAGCCTCAAGGTTTTGGTTTCTGTTTTATGTACATTTCCTTCCATTTCCACGTTCATGTTTTTGTAATACTTCATTCCGGTACACACAAATGTAGATCGCTCATTCCAAAAGCTATCAAATTGGAAAAGAGAAAAGATGTGTTGCTGAATCCTTGAAGAATCAATCACATGCTGTTCCGTGGTTAGCAAAACTCTCTCTTTTATCATTCATTCATCCAAACTAAGAACTTGATAGGACTATGAACACCATCTAATTTATATGTTCAATCAGCCCGCTGTTCATCTGCTGCCAGCTTTCTACTTCCCCCGTGTCAAACTGATCTGATATACTGTCATAGATTGAGATCTGTTTGGATCTGAAAAAAAAAAATGTTGGGAATTAGTGTTAGTGTATAACATTGGCGGATGCTGATGTTTCATGATTCATCCTTAAATTATCCACTAATTTGGCGGCTGGACGTAGTAAAAAGGTCGAAACAATTATAGTTTGACAAAATCAAGATTTTATGCATGCATATACAAATTTGTCCCATCTTTTACTAGGTAGCTATCTTATGGTGGTGAATTGATTAATATTTGTCCAATGGTATGTCACTATCAGACAATGATTAATTCATCATCTTCATGCCTAAGATGCCTAAGATCATGATTATTGAACTTCTGTATTATGTATGATTATTAAAGTTCTGTTTTGAAGGTCGTGTAGAGTATGTATGACTATCAAAGTTCTGTTTAGAAGGTCGTGTAGATTATGTTTTATAGATTTTCGAAGTTTAAGGAATATAGATTTGTTTTTTTTTTTTTTTTTTTTTTTTGATTATGTGATTCAAACCTCTAAATTTTGAAATTATAAAAAAATTAATAGTATGTCTAGTTATAAATTTAATACATTTTTTGTTAAATTGAAATATGTATTTATATCTTAAAAACTATATGATAAGAGTAGAGTCTGATGATATAATTAATATATGTTTCTTCTTTTAAGATTAGAGATTTATTTTGAATGTTATATTGAGTATTAACCAATCATTGATATACTAATAATATATGTTATATGAAATTAGAATCAATATTGATGAATTACTGATACATTAACGATATACTTGAAGTTATACATTTGAATATGTGTTGACATATTGACATATTATTGATGCACCGATAAGTACGTGCACGTTATTAATACATTTATTTTTTATTTTTTTTTGTTATAGTTTCTAAATCATTTAAGAATCGAGTTGGTATCAGTTTGAGTTTGGGAGCAGTTGGAGGTGAGTTTAGACAAATTTATTTCTCTTTTAAGCACTCTTCTTTGTTACTTTAATATTAAAAATTCATTTCAGTCATATCTGAACTTTGTCAAATTTGTCAAATCACCAATTGTGAAAGTTTTATTTGTCTCTGAAATTTTTCTATTTTATATTTTTTTTATAATATTTTACCATCAGTTTCTACGAGATACTAGAGAATGGTTATGTACTATATGCTATTAAATATAATTTCAAACAAATTAACAAAAATTCAAATTTTAAGTCCACGAATAACAAGATCATAAACTTAGTTCATAAATCCAATTGTATAAATGATGTAGGTACCATCGTTATTTGGGCCTATTGGGCTTTTTTAATGTGGGCTTACAAACTTTGCCAGCCATTTCCAGTCAACCGGTTTATTATGTAAACTAGTGTCCTCATGCGAAAGGCAGGAGTTGGAGCCTACAGGTTCATAGTATATGGAATTCTGGAAAAATATAATTTATTGTATTCTTATAATATAAAATTGCGGATTAGTTTATTTGAGTTTTGTATATGCCTTAAGAAACTATAAAATAATTTACTAATATCTGTCAAAATTTTGCCCATTCCTTTTTTTTAGATTTTTTCTCGATATTTTATTTTTTCTCGATATTTTATTTATTATGTAAATTTTGCCCATTCCTTTTTTTTACACTAGTTTATTATGTAAACTAGTGTCCTCATGCGAAAGGCAGGAGTTGGAGCCTACAGGTTCATAGTATATGGAATTCTGGAAAAATATAATTTATTGTATTCTTATAATATAAAATTGCGGATTAGTTTATTTGAGTTTTGTATATGCCTTAAGAAACTATAAAATAATTTACTAATATCTGTCAAAATTTTGCCCATTCCTTTTTTTTAGATTTTTTCTCGATATTTTATTTGAGTTTTGGACATGCGTTTCCAAGCTATACAATAATTTAATAGTTCTTTGTTAGAATTCCACGGTACCACATTGACAATTTCTCATATTTGAAATCCAGGTTCAAATTCTGGCTGTGGATTGATTTTTTCTCGATATTTTATTTGAGTTTTTCTGGACATGCATTCCGAAGGTATGAAATAATTTACTAGTTCCCGTTGGAATTCCACATAGCACATTGATTTTTTCTTGATATTTTATTTGAGTTTTGGACATGCATTCTGAAGGTATAAAACAATTTACGAGTAGAATTCCGTGGCAATTTCTCATATTTGAAATCCAGGTTCAAATTCTGGCTGTGGATTGATTTTTTCTCGATATTTTTATTTGAGTTTCGGACATTTTGAGATTGTTAAAATTTCTCACTAGCACATTAGCAATTTCTCATATTCTTGATTAATTTAGTTTGGTATATCATAATCTTATGAATTAAACACGTTTAAATTAGCAAAAAATTGTGAGGGTATTGAGCACAAATTACATAAATGTGGAGGACTAATATATATTAATGGAAAATGTTGGGGGTGATGAAAAAAGAAAAGAGTAGAAAATTGTTAAATAGGGTTAAACATAAGGGCTTAAAAGAAAAAAAGAGGAAAAAACTTAGATGGCAGAATCTGGTGATACAATAACCCGTGAATATTCATATTCATCAACATCATTAAAATAATAATAATAATAATAAATTAAAAAATAAATGTTATTTTGCAAATCAGTACCTGTAAAAGGCTAAAATTAGGAAGTCAACCCAATTTTCTGTGTCTCCAAAAAGGAAACTGTCAAAAGAGTGTGGCAGAGAATCTAGGGTTCGTTTTTGTAAATATTTCTATTTTCTTTACCATTCACTAACAATAATTTGGATAATCTATTAACTTCCTAATGTATACTATTAAGCACCGACTAAGCCGTGAACTCGTTGAGTACGACTTTCTTATTTCTTGTGATCATGAAAGCTATTTATATCGTAAATTCAAATATTTTCACTGATTTAATCAGTTAACTGTTCAAATATTTAATAGTAAATCCCAGCGACGAACATATCATAGGTTCGACTCTCCATCCTTCCATTGAGCTAAAAATCACCGTTGAACATGGGACAAATGTCATTTCCCATCCCGACAAAGGATAATGTTTATACTAGAGCCAAACACAAATAGATAACATGTTTTTTTTTTTTAAGGGAGAATATTTTTTTTTTTTTTGAAAGGGTCTTTTTTTTTTTCTTTGATATATTTAAAATAAAGGTGAATAAATGAAGCATAAATCTCACCTTATCAAAACCAAACAAAAATAAAAAGAGATTGGGAATATCCCTTTAAAAAGTTGTAAAAATGAAGGAGATATGAAAAGACAATCCTACCCTTTGATAAAGGTGGAAATTGAGGCCAAGTTTTTGGCAAGTATGGTAAATGGAGGAGGCTAAAACGGGGAATTTGAGTGCTTATATTGTTGTCCCATTTGCCTTTAGATTTAGGTTTGGAATAAAGAAAGATGAGAAAAGGAAAGAAGAAGAAGAGACCAAAATGATTTCATATCAAAAGTAAAAAGCTCAATAAGAGTTGTGTTAAAAAGGGTTTAGGTTATAGAGTAAACCGAGTATTATCGCTCGAGAAAATTTCTAGTGCTATACAAAATTAGGGTTCGAGAAGGTTTCTAGTATGACAGTAGTATAAGAACTTCTCTCGTACTTAAAGAAAATTTTCAATATTAGAGTTCTACGAGGACTTCGACCCGTCTAGATCTACTCCTCGTCTCTCTCGGTTTAATATTTGACTTGCCCTTCTTCACTCTCTATCTCTCTCCTTGAAGAACTTTTTCTTCTTTTTAGCTTTTTTAGTATTTTTATAGCCTTTTTCCCATTTGAGTCTCCTTTTAATTCTCATTCTCTCTTCTCCCACTTCATCAATTTGCACCTTCAAATCTCTCTCTCTCTCTCTCTCTCTCTCTCTCTCTCTCTCTCTCTCTCTCTCTCTCTCTCTCTCTCTCTCTCTCTCTCTCTCTCTCTCTCTCTCTCTCTCCATTGAAGAAGCCATAGCCAGAGCTGTTAATATCTCTTCAAAGCTCTTATTCTTTGAGGGTTTTTGAAGAACAACAAGAGAAAGGAGAGATAGTGACCAATTTAGAGAATAACCCATCATAGAGAATCAAAAGGCATACCCATGTTTTCATGTTTTGTTCTTGTTTGTGTCTAATTGAGCTCAATTCCAAACCCCAAACCCCAAACAAACAAAAAAAAAAAAGGCTTCTAATATGTTTTCTCCAACAATTATGTCCAATTCAACTTCCTTGTCTGATCAAGCTACCATCTTTTCCAATATTCACCACTCTCCACAAAAGCTCAAGAAGAAACGAAGCCTCCCCGGTAACCCAGGTACGACTTCAAAACGTTCTCGTTTCTCATTTCTCGTTTCTCGTTCGTAAATGGTAATTCATCTATTGATTTCTAAACAGACCCAGATGCAGAAGTGATAGCACTTTCACCAACAACACTTGTTGCAACAAATAGATTTGTGTGTGAAATTTGCAATAAGGGTTTCCAAAGGGATCAAAACTTGCAGCTTCACAGAAGAGGCCACAAACTTCCATGGAAATTGAAGCAAAGAAGCAGCAAAGAAGTGAAGAAGAAGGCGTATGTGTGCCCAGAGGAAGGTTGTGTTCATCATAATCCTTCAAGAGCATTAGGAGATCTCACAGGAATCAAAAAACATTACTCCAGAAAACATGGAGAAAAGAAATGGAAATGCCTTAAATGCTCCAAACTCTACGCTGTTCAATCTGATTGGAAAGCTCACTCCAAAACTTGTGGAACTAGAGAGTATAGATGTGACTGTGGAACCCTCTTCTCCAGGTCAAATTTCATGTCTTTTAATCAATTTTGTTTGGTCTTTTGTTTTGAATGGGAAGCCTTAGTGTTCTTAATTTTGGAAAAATTCTATCTTTCACTATTATGGTAACCCTCTATGCATTCAATGTTTACACAAAAATGCTTCTTTTTGGATTCCCATCCATTTTTTTGGGCAAAAACTACAAGAAAACCGATTTTTTTTTCCATTATATTTAGTGGGTATGGTGTAGATTATGGGAAATTTATGAAAACTTTGAGTGATTCGTGTGTAATTTGCGAGAAAAAGTGTGAGATCCTACATCAGTTGGAGAGGAAAACGAAGCATTCTTTATAAAGGTGTTGAAATCTGTCTATAATAGATGCGTTTTAAAACAGTGAGAGTGACGATGATGCGTAACGAACTGTTACAAATGGTGGGTTTAGGCTGTTACAAATAGTATCAGAGCCAGATATCAAGGGATGTGCCAGCAAAGAGGCTGAGCCTCGAAATGGGTGGATTGTGAGATCCCTCATCGGTTGTGAAAAAGAACGAAACATTCTTTTATAAAAGTGTAGAAAGCTCTTGCTTCAAACACGAATAAAAGAACCATATGTACTCAATTTAAGGATAGTTAGTATGGATCCGTGACAAGTTTGAATCATTATTATTTAGTTGCAGAGCTCTGAAATTCTGAACCATTTAGTCATTATGAAGAACTGCATAAATCTGCAACAAATCTGATATTTGATCACCTCATGTTTTTCTCTCTCTTACTTTCTCATAGAAGAACAAGGAGACAGAAATGAAGCAAAGATTTAGAGTGTTCTTTGTTTGCATGCATGTCTTCAAATTCTAACACTTGTGATTTCTCTAATGTTTTTTTTTTTTTTTTTTTTTGGTGAATCCCTAATCAATCTATTAATTTGTGTAGGAAAGATAGGTTCGTAACCCATAGAGCTTTTTGTGATGCATTGGCGGAAGAGAGTGCACGGCTCTCGGCTAACCAATTGGCCATAGCTTCGGCTGCCTCGGGTGCCACGGATGTTGACATAAGCCTGTCTTCGACCACGGTTGCTCAATCTCTCTTCCCTTTTGGCAACCATTATCAGTTCTCGAATTCACTGATACCGTCGTCTCCATCGTCACTGTCGTTGTCGTCATCGCAAACGCTCGTGTCCCTAAATCCTTGGAACCATCCCCTAAACTCTAACCCTAATCATACCCTTCAAATGATCAAGCCTGAAGACTCAAATTCTCACCATTTTCACCAAATTACAAATTTGCCCCTCTCCGATGACTACTCCAATAATAACAATTACCACCCTTTTGGTCTAATTCAAGATCACCACCACAAGGCGAGCTCATCCTCCTCCTCCTCCTCCTCTTCCATGATAACCTCACCCTTTAGGAACCTCCACGTGTCGGTGCAACCGGCCTCAAATGCTGCCACGTCAGCTCAGCTATCAGCCACAGCCCTACTACAAAAGGCCGCAACAGTTGGCATTGGCGCTGCAAAATCAGGTCACCATCAGCCCGAGTCAGTGGGTCATATAACTCACTTCAACATCCCCGAGTTCCGCCCATCAAATCATATTAGCTCGCTGAGTCAACTCGGTCCAGACTACGCCACGTGGCAGAAGAGTGACCGGTTGACCAGGGACTTCCTCGGTCTTACCGGACATGGCAGTGGTTCCGGCAGCGGTGGAGCGGTACATGTTAGCATGATCGTTAAGGATATGCTAACGTACGCAGGTGGAATTGAGATGTTTAAGCCTCACAATAATAATAATAATAGTAATGGTTTTGGATATGGGGAGGCAGCTGCCAATGGAACTTGGGGAGACTGCTGAATGAAACGGTGACGTTTCACAGGAGAAAAAGAATTAAATGTTTTTATTTCCAATTTATCTTTTTTTTTTTCTTTTTCTTTTTGGAGGTTATTAAATTTTAATGAATGCTTTTTTTTTTTAATCTAGACTATTACTTTGATCACCAAGTCTTTTTATTTTTATTTATTTTCTACTTTTTTATTTATACGTTAATTGAATTATGCTTGAGTTGGCTTTTAGTGTAATTTGAAATTTGAGATTTAAATAACTATTCATATGTCCCATCATCTCTATATTTCTTTTTTTTATTATTTCTTTTTGTAAATAATCTTTCGTAATAAAAATCATTAACTGGTGTTAATCTTCAAAATTACATTTCAAATTATAATTTATTTTTAAATAATTATAAAAAAATTAATAGACTTTTTATAGTTAAAAATATTGAAAATGTGATATTTAATATTAGGAAAAACAATTTTGTATGATTTAGAATTGACAAAGGTCGGTAGGGAGAGCTTATGATGGTAATGCAATTTAGACACCATTATTATGGAATATATAAGTTTTTTCTTTTTTTTTTTTCAATTTCTTTTGAATTAAATAATTTAATTTTGTATTTTAAGGAAGGAAAAAGGGAAACAAAATTATTAAAATTAGAACCGAAGCCCTTTTTTTCTTCCCATGATAATGGAAGGATGGACCTGCATGAACACGGAAAATAATAGTGACATGCTGCTGAAATTACCATTGTGCCCTTCTAAAGACCTCTGCCTTACTTTCCAAAAATTTTCATCTCAATAACATTTGTTCTAAAGAAGTAATATGAGAAGGACAAGAGAAAAGACGTTAAAGATCTCGATTCATTCATCTCGCACACTTCTTCAATGGTTAAATTTGAATCATGTTTTTAAAAAGAAAGCAAACAAATTTTCCGACCCATTAAGATGATCAAATTATATAAGAACATTATTACAATCTAATCAAACTTTGGGTAATAGCAAAGATTAAAATAGAATCAAATTCATATAGAATCGGATTGACCGAATTCCCACATGATTATTGGGAAAAACTCAAGAGCCTAAAAGAAAAGTAATGGGAATAGGAAAGGAGGAGGAGAAGTAATATTGGGATGTGGACAAAGGGAGATGTCGGTGGTGGGAGCCAATGCGTGTACTCTTCGAGAGCGACCAGTGTGGTTAATGGTTATGGCCCCTACTGCTCTACAGAGGACCCCAAACCCACCATTTGTGCGACAGCGATGCCACTCTCTTCCTCCTTCCAGCCTCTTTTTTCATAATGTATTGTAATGATCAAGATTGGAGGCTTGTGGTGACCAAGTCAAAAATGACAAATTTAAAGTGGTTCATTTAAAGTTACCTAGTTTTATACTTAAGATGACTAGGAGTCTGTTTTGAAACAGGACTTTGAAAATTATTCCTCACAAACTCAAAATATGGCATATTGGACTTAGGTCGTGTAGAACCTATCTTTGGAAGGTTAAAACTCACAAATTCGTGTTGAGAATTGTTGGGAGGGAGTTCTACATTGGGTAATTAAGAAAATGATCATGGATTTATAAGTAAGAAATACATCTCCATTGATATGAGGCTTTTCGGGGAAACTAAAAGTAAAACCATAAGAATTTATACTTAAAGTGGCGTGGAGATCTGTGATTCCTAACAAGTTAGATATTCAACCTTATTACCATTACAATCATAGGCAAGAATGGGCAAAACATTCTTTTTCCACATCATGGGTGAAATTTGAGTTGAAAAAATCAAATCCCAAGATGTTTTTTTCCCCTTCACAACTTTTCTAGAGGTACTGAGAAATTACTGGAACTATTTGAATAGAGAAGCCTTTTGTGAAGTCAGATGGAAGGAGCAGTAAAATTTAGTTGCTAGTGCGAGTGTTTTTTTCTTTTTTTCCTCTCTTAAAAAATAAAGGCAACCTAAGTTGATGGTGTTATGTGGATTTGTGCCCCAGTGAGCGAGTGTTTGTGGTGGTGGTCCGGGATTTGGGTGCTGCTGCAAACTAAAACCTAAAGGAAGGAAAGGAAAATAAAGAAAAAAAAAAAGAAGAAAATGTCAACGGGGATGAAAATGATACCAACAAAGAGCTCTGGAAGATTAAATTGCAATTCTGTGGTGAGTCTTTCTTTTGTTACTGTTGTTGCTAAGAGGGGCTTTATCAATTTCTGTGCATATTCCCCACACAACACAACCTTTAGTAGCCAGCTTAACCTGCAATAACATCCCAATTATTGACTAAAACCTTGTCCTTCTCTGCTTTTCTAGTCTACTGTTATCAGGTAATCATATCAATCATTGATGCAACATATTCTTCAGCATGCTTGAAAAGAAATCAGATACTTTACTGTCAAACAAAAAAGGGGAAGATTTTTTACATGGATACATTCTCATGTTCTATAACTAGACTTTCCTATTCCGATCAAATATTTTGAGAATATAGAAGTGTAATTATAGGATAGAAATGTGAACATTCAACCAACTAATGTGTATATATTTTACTTCATGTTGAAGCAGAAGAAAATAGCACAGGAATTTACCAGAGGTTCAATCAGCTTAGTATGTGTATATATTTAATATTCTCCCAAGCTGATGAGAGTAAAAGGCCACGGTGATAATGCAAAGTGGTGCATCTACCTTTATGTGATTCCTGCAGCCACGTAAAAATGCCAGTCAGCTTACTTTGGATAAAAGGGTTTTGGAATATCTTTTTTTATAAAAAAAAAAACCACACACGCAGTTTAAAAAATGGCAAAGCTGATCAACTTAACCAAAGAAAAGGTTAGGATATTCACAAAGAAAGAAAGAGAGAGAGAGAGAGAGAGAGAGCAGGGAGAGACAAAAACACACACAAAGAGAGAGAGAGAGAGAGAGAGAGAACCTGGGGATTAATGAAAGGAGGGTTGGGCATTATGGTATATCCTAGCTTTTAGAAAGTATGTGCATGAGTAACAGGATTAAGGTACAATATGCCATTTGCCTGGTAAAAAAGACTGCATCTTTTTTTTTTTTTTTATCTCCCTTTGAGCTGCACAAACAGACAAAAATCAAAAGGCTTCTATTCCCTCTCCCCTTGCCTCTTCTTCTATTAAAATTACCTGCCCATGTCATCATCCATCAGGGAATCTCATCTCAGCTACCTTTTCTTTTCCCTCTTTTCTTCCTTCCAATCTCGATTATTTACAGACCCTTCTTTCCAATGCTTTTCTTTCCTTTTTTTCCCCCCTTCTACTGCAGACCCCTATGCTACCCCTCATCTTTTTTTCTAAATCCCATCTTGGAACTCCCCATTCTACAAGAAACGAATATTCATTACTAATTACATTCCCCATCTATACCCCTCCACAATGTTCTTTTTCGTTCTAACTAGGCCTATCAGAATGGTTTTCCTACCCTTGTTGTCATCTTAGCAAGTTCAGTTCACATACAGCCAGAAGAATAATGACATATCATAGGGGGGAAGGGTCCAAATAGGAGAGTAATTGAAAATGGGGTCAATGCCTGTGCATTCTAATGTACTTTTCAGTCTCATCTGTAGATAAACAGAAGCTGCTAGGTAATCCAATCACCAACTCAAGTACCAGGAAAGAGCATTTAGGTTCACTTGCTGCTTACATGATTTCTCCTGAACTACGATATTTTAGCTCATTAACCTTATTCACTAAAGGAATTTGATTTCATTGGCTAGAAGAATGAGGTAAACGTAAAGGTCCATTCGCTGCTGGCTTACTTCGGCAGTTTTTATGTAAAACTAGATGATAAATGGAGATACTGGGAGTATAAAGTTGAAACTTAAATCGCGTTGATTTTAAGCCACTCTCTACTTTGTTCTCTGATCAAAATAAAATGGGTCTGAAATAAATTACAAAGCAATGCCTAAAATAGGTAATGATTTTTATTCTATATAGCTATGGATAACTTATACGTAAAAGTACCAATCGAGGAAAAGCTTAGAAAATGGATAGCATCGATATGCTCCAGAATCTGCAGGACCAATTTCTTTAAAGGACTTCCCCTTCAAGATCCCGGATTTGGCCCATTTAAGTTTACTCCCAAGTATTTATCCAGCACACTCTTGAACGCCTGACGCAAAAATTAAAGTTAAATTACAATAACACAACAAGTAAAGTCTCAAAGCGTTGCAGCAGAATATTCTCTGGTCATGCTTATTTATTAGGGAGGGAATAAAAAGAAGTCCTAATGAATATGCAGGTTGGCTAGTTGTGTCTATTCTTTGGTGACGACAATAATGATGTTTTTAAAATAAATAAATGCAGAATGGAAATAAATATGCTTCCCTTCAAAGCACAGAAACTGAAATTGGCGTAATAAATTAAAAATATATATATATATAGACACAAGTAGAAAACTGCGGCCAGAGAGCATGCGCATTCGTTAAGATTCAAAAGTATCAATAGATACCAAATTCACGGAAGGGAACAGATATTTAAGGCTGTGAGAAGAAAGAACTCAGTTTAGGCACTTCATCAAACTTTAGTTTTAAAAATTAAATAAATTGCTTCTAGTCCTGAAACAGAAAAGTTAACAACCAAAAAAGAAAAAAAAAAAAAAAAAGATTTGCAGTTCCTTGAAGCCAAACACAATAATTCATTAGGATCTTTGCAAGATCAACTTATGTAACAGTACCTGTTTGGCGGTTTTGGTTGAGCAAATATGCTGCCCATTTTTCAAGGTTGCGTGAAAGCTACATAGAAGTGTCTAACTAATAAGCCAAATAAGATATTTCACAAGAACAAAAGCTGAGCACAAAAATGCAGAATGCTGTTTGCAATTTGAGGCCAGCCAAATTTATGGAGGATGAGATAAAGATATGAGAAGAGCTTTTGTTGTTAGCCTACAAAGATTGCCTTCGAGACCAATAACTATTACCATCTACTTGTGGCTCAGTATTTTGTTCCGGGAAAAGAGAAAAATATAGAAGGCAAATCCTACCTATGATTAAAAACAAATTGCACAGAGCTATTACTACGATAAACAGGGGAGATATCATGGTTGAAGTAAAATAAATAACAAATAATAAAAATGTTACTGTTAAATAGAGTTACAATGACCTGACGAGCAAAAGACTCTTTCCTGTTTAGAATTGCATCCATCGCAGCAAATTGATCATCAAATGAACTATAGAAAACCCCGTAGAGTATTTTCCAGGGATGAAGAGATATCAGCCAAAAGTAAAACATCTCCCACAGAATCCATAATAATAGGAAGAATCTTTTTTTTTTTTTTTTTTTTTTTTTTTTTTGTAAGAATATAATAAACTGATCCTCATCGGTGTTTCCTTGATCCATCTAATCAAATTTTCGAGTAAGAACTTCTGCTCCAACTGGAGAAAGCAAGTGCAGTATAAGAGCCTCTAGAGTTCTTGGGAAGTCATTCTAGATGGAAAAGAAAGTAGGATAAGATGACAAGCTAAGGAAGAAACAAAGAAGGGGAAAGCAAGAAAAAGAGGAACAATTTCACACATCTATCGACTAAAACTAAAAATAGTTTGACATCCATCGAATATATTCATGCATCTATTTCAATAATGAGAAACCTTAGTATATTAATTAGACCAGAATAATTGGAATAAACTAGTTTCCTCAAGGCCTTCCATGAAAAACAATTTCAACCTTGTAAATGTAATGGGGAAGTCAAAAGAAATCACCGCCATGGTGAGAAGGAACTTTTGAAGAATACATGGTTCCAAATTCCAAATAAAGGTAGCTATTTGATCGTTCTCCAAGCTCTGTAAACTAGTCATCTCCATCCTCTCCACCTCATCTGCAGAACCTTTTGTAGAACTTGATTCTAGGTGTTTAATTTGATCGGACGCGCTTATGTTGTCATGAACTATAGTAATAAGCCCATGCAGAGCCTATGAGAATAAGTTTCTTCCCTTAGCTCTTTTTCCCTCAAATCCCCACCTTCAAGTAAATGACTCAAACATTGAACTCCTTGATCTGGTGATTAATAACAAAGATCAATATACCAAATTGCCTCAACTACCAAATTTAAAATGCAACTTCTAAACCCCATTCTCTACTTATGAGAGAGTTCAAAATACTATTGAGAAATCTAGAGTGGGGAAGAGAACTTTACCCATCCTTCTGATACTTGGTACGACATGCTCATGGCTCTTTGTTTCATTCATGTCAGCAAGAGAACAACGCACATGCAAAACTTCGTTCTGACCTGAATTTTAAAGATGTCGAACCCAACTCTAGCACAATAGCCTTAATGAAAAAAAAAAGCATAATGAAAAGTTCATGGAGATACTGAGCATTCAAACTCAATCTATAAAATTTTCATCATACAGTTAGTGATCATAGCTTACAAGCTTTCAAAACATAGGCCAGAATAACTTAAGCTTAAGCACAATACTCCACGAGAGTCCCAATATTATGACATTTATAACGTTCTAGTCTTCCTACTTTTCTTTACAGCAATTTTCTCCTCGTACTTCTTAAAAATGTAACGGTTAAATGTTTTACATCAAAAAGTTCATTACAAATCTTATTTGGAGTTACCTATGCATTGATAAATGCCAACCATATACCTATTCCTATGGCTGAACTACAGAGGAATCTTTGACGAGGTACTTATTGATTACGTCTTTTTAATTACAAGGATTAAATTGTAAATATATATATATATCAAAACAAGCAAGAAATCCTAAGCTAGCTTGGAAAAATAATTGGCAGCTTAACGAAACACCAAGGAGCTAGCTTACAGCGGGAACGTTGAAATACAACCTGTAGATTGTCAAGGGCGCCATTGTACGGATTCCACTCCGATACAGCTCTCCAGTCCTTAACGCATCCTACAAGAACCTTCGGAGCCATAGAACACAAGAAATGAAAACTGATGCAATGGAGTTACCTACGAATCAAAACCAAAGGAACTTTCACAAATATTACAGCGGGAACGTCGCGAGATTCGATGAGAAACTCGAAGTCTGAGGCCGAAGGAGGAACTTCAAAGCGTTGGATTTTCAGATTTTCGTCCATCGATCGGGAGTTCGTGTGGAGTTGAAGCTCGAGTGTAAGTAACTAAGAGGCAATGGGAACCATCTTCTATTATATCTCTAAAGCTAATAATCTTATCATTAAACATTAAAATAAATAAATAAATAAATCTTTATAAATTTTATCATTAGTTAATATATTTAAATTTAAGGCGGAGAGACAAATAATATAAATTGAGTCATACAGACGTTGGGCCCAAAAACCACGAGGCCCATGAGGGTTGCAGCTGTCGGCCCAATTATGATGTGGCCTATGGGCCCACAAGGGTTGGATCAGCCCCCAATGTGGTTATTGGCATTTTGTGATTATCATTATTTCTTTAATATTATTTTTTGTCATAATACAGCGGTGGCCGAATATAGTAACTTATCCTAAATTAAAATTTGTAGGTAATTTTCCATTTCAATATTATATTTAATGATTATTTCATGCAATAAAAAATAATTTTATTTATCCTATAAACAATATTTTTGCCGTAAATTCACTTTCTTTTTTCTTTTTTATTACAATAAATAAATTATAACGACTTGAACCTCTCATACGTGGATTTGACATATGATGGTCCCGATGTTTTTCTGCGACATGGTCACATTACCTATTTTTCGTTTCTTAAAAGTGAAGACAATCCACACAAACTAATACGAGTTATTCTAGAATGTTAAGGCCATTATGTTGCATGTATTACAACATGAGCACGTTACTTACTCTTAGCTCCTTAAGAGTGAATAGTATTTTCACCTACTAACACGAGTCATTCCAACATGTTTTATTTTCATTCACGTGCATCTCAGAAAAATTTACAGGAGGTCATTCAGTATAGAATTGCTCAAAATAAAATACGTTTAACCATAAAGTTCCTATATAATCACTTTATCATCAAGATCACTCTCGTTTAAATGTAGTATTTATTCATTCATTCATGTATCACTTATTTACTCAAATATCACATCATATTATATATGTTGTGCAGATATGGTATGTTTAAACATGTTGAATTTAGAGTAGAAAATGGATGAAATTTGAAATTAAATTAATTACATTAATCAATGAAAATACACGTGGAATGTTATCTAAGTTGGGGATAAAAATTTAAGCATTTATTAAACCACAAAAACTTAATTATTAAAATGAAAATAAATAAATAAAGTGGAAATTGGATAAAATCACGCCTCTTCTCTCGCCCGCATCGTGGTGCTGTAATCAAATTTGGTTGGGACCCACTTTCACGCGCTTCTTTTCTCGTTCTTCACACTGTGGGACCCACACCCAAATATCTTTTCTGTTTTCCTTTCCTTTTCTCTCTTCTTCAGCCCCATTTTTCTCTCTCTCCATAAATAAATTATTTTCTTCCACGTGTCATCCCCAAAATAAATACATATATTTTTGCTCTCTTTTAAATGAATATTTCCTCACGGACCAACACGAGTTTTTAAATATTTTCTAGACATTTCATTTTTAGGATGGAGTAATGGTTTATTCATTCGGTTGGATGAACACGACTCTCCACAATGATATGATTTTAACAACTTTTAGACATTTCATTATATTTCCCCACAAACCAACACCAGTTTTTAAATATTTTATAGACATTTCATTTTTAGGATGTAGTATTGGTTCATTCATTCTATTGGATGAACACGACTCTCTACAATGGTAGGGTATTGACCACTTTGAGCATAAGCTCTCATGGCCGACTCTCCACAATGGTATGATATTGTCCACTTTGAGCTAAGCTCTCATGACTTTGCTTTGGAATTTCCCAAAATGTCTCATACCAATGGAGGGAGTATTCCTTAATTATAAACCCATGATCATTCTCTAAATTAGCGGACGTGAGACTTTCATCGTCCAATACATTCATGTACCAAATCATCATTTCACACCATAAAATATATATATATATATTTATTTATTGGCATTTTTAGAAAATTATTTGGTTGATAAAGAGTGATTAAAATATATTGAAGGGTGTTTTTGTAGATACTCAGGTGGGGGCACGAGGGGCCAAGCCAATGCTAGTGAAGGGCATAAAAGGAATGTGCAAATGCATCTTTTAATAACTTTATTTGTTCAATAATTTTCTTTAATCCCCCAACAATTTCTCCTTTTTTTTATTTATAGTTCAAGAACTATATATTTATAACCTAGGTTCATTTAATCTTTAATTACTCTATTAATCTATATATTTAAGAAAGCGTATTAAATCTTAGCCACATTTATTATATAATAAAATTAAATTTATAAGTTATTGAGTTTTTAAATTAAAAAATTCAATTAAAATTAAAAGCTTGCAAATAAAACTAGATATAGAAAAGTGTTATTTTAAGCCACCAAAAATTTTATATTATACATAAGAGAGCAGGTATATCTTACACGTTGCTTTTCATATTTAATTATTCAAAGCATAATAATCAACCCCACGTAAATATTTAAACCACACAATAAAAAATGTAGTAAGTAGAAATAATTAAGAAGAAACCCTGTATTGTGAGCTAATTAATCTTTAAATTAATAATAATAATAATAATAACTCTTTTGGTAGTAGTTTAAATTAATAATATAAAATTCTTTTGCTTGCATTTATGTTAAGTCTCACCTGCGGGTCAAATTTCACCTAATCTATCACCGCATATGCACGTTGTAATTTGTGAATTGTCTTTATCAAAGAGTTGGACATATGATATAATATATATATATTTGCTAAATTAATAACTATCCAACTTTGCATTCTATCTATAAAAAAGAAACACCACAAACTTCCAATATTTTAATGATCTCTCTAAATTTTAAAAATAAAAATTAAAAAAATTATTATTTTTTATTTATTATTTTATAGAAATTGTTAATATTTTATTTCAAAAATATTTTAAGAGGGTTTAAAAAATACAAACTTTTTAAGAAGATTTAAAAAATACCTTTGATTTTTTTTTTTTTAAACTTAAAAAACACTTAAATGTTTTTTTAAGCTTCAAAACGATCTTTAAAACTTTTAAAAAATTAAAAAAATATATTTACGGTTAATATTAGTTTTAAAAAATACTCAAGAAATTTTAAAAATAATATTAAAAAGTCAAGAGAGGATCAATATATAATTCTCATTCATATATTAATGATAGTAATTAATTGAATTTTTAAAAATAAAGATAAATGACGTTAAATGTTACTTATAAAATTTCATTAAATAACTTTTTGAATTAAAAAAAAAAGTATATGGGTATTTTTTTAAAAACAAAATGTTAAATATATTTTTAATTTTTTTTTTCAAATTAGGTATTATTCAAACTTTTCAAAATTAAGAATATTTTTATTAGTTTAATTTATATGTTAAAATAATTTAAATCTCTTATCCCATTTATATTTAGTGTACTTACTCCTAGTCCTAGGTAGGTACCTGTCTCTATCCTCCCTCCCCCACCACTTTCTCTCATTGAATCTCTTGGATTCAATAATTTTTTATAACAAAATTTATATTAATTTTTAAATTTAAAATATAAAATTATAATTGTCTAACAATTACTCCATTTACATAAAAGCCTCCATTGGACAAACGTCAATTTATTTATATTTTTTGTTCATGAGAAATATAATTAAAAAAATAGATAAAAATAAAAAAGCAGAAGATATTCTCATATTGTGTTTTACTTGCTTTATACTTTATAGTATATTAATTTATACTCATCATTATTCAACTACATATTGTGACTACCAACAACCATAATAATGAAAAAAAAATAAAAAAAATAAAGTAGGAAGCAAAAACAACCAATAAAATAAATAAATTTATATGTCGAAACTTACACAATTTTAATTTTAAATAAATTTGATGGCTCGTCAATATTTAAATTAACTTTTAAAAAATATAACTTTAGTTATATCACTAAATTATTTTTTTAATATATTTTTATAGAATAACCCTAATTAAAAATTTATTATAAAAATAAAATTATTAATAGAGGGGAAGAAAAAAAGAAAAAGAAGACGTAGATTTGAAGGTAGCCAAAGAGGTATTTATTTTGGCAAAAAGAGATGAATCAAAATAATTAATGAACTAAGAATTACAACAAAAAAAAAAGAAAAAGAAAAAGGAAAAGACCACAAAAGCCCTCACGAGAGAAAGAAGAAGCGGGGCCCAGTGTAAATGTTGAATGGACACGTGGCAAAATCGTAGACGTGGAATCCACGTTGACGCAGTTGATCATGTTCAGTCTTAGAGAGAGAGAGAGATAGAGAGAGAGAATGTAAAAAGATTGAAATGAAATGGAAAATGGAAGTGTATAGAGGAGGGAGGAAGAAGGTGAAAGAAAGGAAGGATATAGGGCGAGAAAGAAGGCGCGGAGTGGCTGTCCAAAAACAAAAAATCGCAGAAGAGAGAGAGATTTTGAAGTGGTGGCTGTGGCTGTGGCTGTGGCTGTGGCTGTTTTGTTTTGTTTTTTTTTTTTTTCTCCGTATTTTTTCCTTTCTCTTAACGGAAATCCGCGTTTTGTTACTGCCATCGATTGATTAAGGGATAACATTACATTTCTGGGAAAAAGATATATTATTATTTTTTTTCAAAGAAGCAGTGGAAATCGGAATCAATATAGGTTTCTGTTGTGTTCTAGATCTTGCCGTGTCAATTTGATCGATTGGAAAAGGAGAGGAGAGGAGACATTTAGAGGAGCTGGGTTGGTTTTGATTTTGTGAGGCATTTTGAGGAATTTGGAGCTGGTGGGGTTGTTTGAGGATATCCTTCTAGGTTGGCCTAGAAGGGTTCCGATCTGGTTAGAGAGGAAGCACCCGGCGGCGGATGAAAACGGAAGGCTCGCATGGTTCAAGGATCCTAAAGCAAAACGATGAAATGGGTTACATTGCTTAAGGACATCAAAGAGAAGGTCGGGTTAACTCCGTCTCATGGTTCTGCTCCCTCTGCTTCCTCTTCTTCTTCCATACACTCTTCCTCCGCCCATGATAATCATGCGCCTTACTCAGCTCGTCGCCCTGACTCCGCTTCATCTCCTGCAAGGTCTGCTTCCACTTTCTATTTCTTTCTTAATTTAATCTGCCCAAAATCGCTGTACTTTTGACATTTATTCCGTGGGTTTTGGATGGGAATGGTGAATTGAGTTCCTGGTTGAATTCAAATTTCGTGTGTGTCGTTGGCAGGAACAGTGTCTACTATTTTTGATTTAATGTTCGTTTTCTGTTCTTGGCCTTCCGTGTTGCTTGTGTCGATGGTGAATGAATCTGTCATTTGATTCGTGGTGTGATTATTTGAAATTTGTTTGACGTGCGTAAAATTTACTTTTATTCCATACCATTTCATTTTTTGAACACTGTTTGTTACTGTTAATGGTACTCCTGCGATGCCCCAATATCTATACCATTGTTGGCTCTGATATGTTTATGTGGTTTTCCTGTGAGATATAACATTCTTAGGGAGTTCATGTTAGCTGGAAATTAAGGAATTGCACCTTTATCCATGTGTCAAAACCCACTCTTCTCTATATTAACAAAAATTGAAACGATAAATGCTTTAGAAAACTTCTGTCTGGCTGACTCCCATTATTACCTTCTTTTGGGTGTTGTTGTAGTGAAGGAGAAATAGACTAATTCAGCTACCTTGTGTTTCTTTTAGCGTTTGATTTTGAAAAAAAAAAAAAAAAAGGTAAAAAAAAAAGTCCATAAACATGCTAGGTGATAAACTCAAAGCTTACTACTATTCTGCTCTCTTTAATAAAAGCATTTGAACCAATCACAAACTTTGGAGCTCTCACTTGTATAATGCTAGCAATACAAACTTCAATCGTTAGGCTAAACAGGATGGGAAGAAGTTATATGAAAACTTAGCTTACATCAAAATGGATGCGGTGGGTTTGTGCATCATTTGACACTGTGCATGCAAAATTTTCTGAAAAATGAAAATCATGGGCAAGAATCACTGGTTTTGTCCTTTCATTACAGTAAGATCACAGTGTTAGTATCGGTGTAGAATCTCATGTTTGTTAAAATTGAAAACAAGTGTCATGGACTGATAATGCTGAGTTTGATAAAAGAAATGTTGGTCAATAGAACATGGTTTCTTAGGAGTCAACAAACTAGTATTATTTCTAGCAACTTTGATTTCTACCCATTAGAAATGTTCTAAAAGGCGTTTGGTGTGTGATCGTTCACTATGTCCTGGTTGTTTAACCCTCCTGTGGCAGCATTGTGATCTTTATTCTTCAACTATTACCGGGGTAGAGGTATTGTGAGTTTACTTCTTGTTTTGAACGAGCTTCATGGAGCATTAAGTACTTCTTCCCCCTTTAGGTTTTAGAAGCCTATCAGTTGACTTTGGTTGATATTCAGATGAAATTTGTGATTCCCTTTCTATTTTAGTTAGTGTAAGAGGTTATAGATATATAGTGTTATGCCAAAAAACCGGTGCTGTCATTCTTTGCCTCCAAACCATTGGGTTTTAAGGCCATTTCTCGTAGATGGTGCACTTTGTTGTTTGAGGTGTCTAGTTGGATGCCTAAGAAGTTGAGGTTTTTGCCTTATTCGTGCACAGCAGAAGAATTGATGTATGTAAAGGAATTTTAGTTAGTGTAAGCATTTGTTTGTATTTTTCGGTGGAGATAGTTTTAGAGGATAGGTGTCATTTTTGGTTGGTTGCTCCAGTTCTAATGGTATATATTGTGACTTATGCTTGCTTTCTTCCCCCCATATATTTTGAGGTCAATTTTGCGTTTAACTTTGGGACTTCGGATATTTTGGGGGAGTTATCAGTGCTTTTCACTTGCACTTCGGTTAGCTAATCTAAATCAGTTAGAAAAAGGGTCTATGGCTTCTGTTAATACTTTTTTAATTTTGCTAATTGAATTTGTCAATACATTCTAGTATTGATGGTACCTTTTATTTTTAAGCAGAAGCAGACATGAACTGGAATTGGACTTCAAGCGTTGTTGGGAAGAATTTCGGTCATCCAGCTCTGAAAAGGTGACTGACGACTGTACTAATTAATTGGTCTTTTTATGTTATTTGTTCTCCTCTCTGCCCCCCGAAACCCAACTCATATGCACCCACCCACAAGATAATGTATTGGCTGTGATAGACAACTGATATTGCTACCCTTTCTTCATCAACCATGCAGGACAAAGAGGCGGCCTTGAATATGACTGTGGATACTTTTTGTAGATTAGTGAAGCAACATGCTAATGTAGCTCAATTAGTTACTTTGTATGACTACCACTCCTGCCTTGCTCTCTTGACGTTGAATATTTCTTTTTGCGCTGGTATTTTGATTGATAAATCTTTTTTCGTTGTTCCTCTGTATCCAATTTAAATACTCGTCAATGAGAGTCTATATATGATACTTTTTTGTTTGATATAATGAACCTGTAGCTCTTATTTGTAACCTGCTTTATTTGGTGATAATGATATTAGAACTGCCCTGGCACCTCTTTAAGAAAAAAAAAGTTTATTTTATATTTTTTTCGTCTAAGAACCAGTCATATTTGAAATTTTATGCAAAAAACTAAACCACCACAAATGATTATATATTCCAAAATCCATGGCTGGAGTCGCAATTGAAAGTTATGTCGGGTTCATGCATGCCTTGGATATAAGAATGTAATAACAAATGGTTCATCAACCTGAACTGACAGAACTTGGTGAAAGAGGTTTGAGATTCTTTTAGCGTTTAGATGGTACATGATGGAATCAACTTGTCTTCTTAATCCCAAAAGCTTAAAGTATTTGGTTAAAATTTTCAAATTTATTTATGGTGATTCTCTGAGATTATTGTCTTGTCTTAGACTTCGGATTTATTATTAGGAGATTTCACTTTGACTATATAGGGTCAACTTGTGGACTTTTGATATTGAATTGAGGAGACAATCAATTAAGCGATTTGAGTATGGGATCAATTTCTTTGATATATTACATTTACCTGATATTTGAGAAGTCCAAATTCTAAGTTTAATGGTAGTCTAGTTTATGTTATTGTATGACAGAGTGTCACGAGCGTCGGTGTCTGGCTTAGACGTTTCTTTAATGACATATAGTCTTCTTTCTTTTGAGTTTATCACTGACTTTGAGGGTTTTGATGCACTACAGGATAGTCGAAACACATATATTCTCTTTTGTTGTGGGAAGAGCATTTGTTACAGATATTGAGAAGCTAAAAATCAGCAGTAAAACAAGGTCTTTGGATGTAGTAAAAGTACTAAAGTATTTTACAGAAGTTGCCGAGGTTTGCTCTACAGTGATTTGCTGTCTCATCCAAATTACCGATTAGACATATTATTCAGTCAAACTTAAGTCGTAACTTCTTTGCAGGATGTTATTTGTCCAGGTGCAAATCTGTTAACTGCAGTTGAAGTCCTTATATCTGGGGTATATTCCTTAAACTTAGGGAGATTCTATTTAAGTTCAGCATCTTTATTTTACATGAAAATTAATGTGATCTATTTATTTCTTATCATTCATTCTAGTGTCAGTGTGTATTGCTGTCCTATTGAATTCTTCGGTCTCTGATCTTTTCTCTGAATTTGTTTTCTTTCCCATTGTTGATAAAGTATCAATCTTAATTGACATATGAAGAAGACTTATGTAATATAATTGAAGTAACAAACATATTCAGGCAAAGATATTTGGTGGACAAGTATGCAACCATATTTTCCTTTCATGACAATATTACTTTCATGAAACGAAGAGCTGTGGAATTTGATGGCTGTTTCTTTTATGCTATTAAACCAAGCAGTGCAGAGTCCTTCCTTAGAATCTTACTTTTCAGACAATCACTTGCAGCCTATTGACAAGCAATCCCTTCTTGATTCGGGTATATTCTGCTGTCTAATTCACATTCTCAATGCCCTCCTGGATCCTGATGAAGCCAATCAGAGGGAAAAGACAGCTAGTTATGAAGAAAAATCAGTCTTTGGTGAAGATCACAATGGTCGTGGTGGACAAGGCCGCCGGCTTGAGGTAACTTCTAATTTTTTTTCTTTTTTATTATTATTTTTTTGGCCATGTGCTTGTGTATGAGCAGATGAACCTGATATAATGATGTATCTTTTTTTTTCTCTCTCTCCTTTTCATTTTTATTTCAGCTTAGAACATCCAAAACTGTTTTCTTGATATATATTTGGTATTTGGCGATTGTTAGATTTTTAATCTGAAAGATATTGGAAGTTCAAAAATTTTCATAGTTGTGTTTAGCATTTCCCTCTTATGACATCTTGATGTTGATGTTACTCATTTGGGATAAGAAACTATTTATTGGACTAGAAGGAAATACAAAAGGAAGGCGAAGAAAGTACGTCCTCCCATGTGAAAGGAAATGATAGTCCATATTCCCAATCAGGTCCTCTTCTAGGGTGCAAGTTATCCACTTAAAAGTATCTACTCCAAAAGTAGCAACTTATCTTCTAGGGGTTTCTTCAATTTTAAAGGACTCACTGAATAACCATCAAGGCTTGATACTTTAGAGGATCTCAAACTCCTTCACAACCCTCCACATTTTCTCTTCTTCAAGGCCTCTGAGGCCAAGAACTGTTAGTGGTAGGGATTGGACTTCAATCAGTCCTGTAAGGTAGAAACCTTCCACCTCTATAAAGAACCTGGAAAAACTAATCGCTGTAGCTTTTAGGTCCTTATGGCTCACCACATTTCTACCGTCTGTTTCTGCTGTCATTTCTTTCGTTCTAGATTGCAATATGGTAGAAAAATCTAGAGACAAGAGTTGGCTCTTTAATTTAATCTCCCATTTTTTATTCCATTCTGAGCTATTCAAGCTTACATGTCTGTCGCCATGGACGGTCCCCACTTTGAAAGGTATCCAGGAATTCTTACTTATTTTTCTGCCTCTCTTTCGTCTAAAGGATTCTCAATTAGTAGATTCTTTAAGGGCATCAAAGTTTTTGTTCTGAGTTTTGAGATTTCTTTTTCTTTTGGACCACGTTGCTGGAGAGTTCCTTATTCTGTGCCTTACTATTATTCTTAATGAGTTTTATGGGAGGATGATCAATCTTTATGGAACTGCAAGCATTCGGAGGGAGAACATGGTTTAATGAAGCCATTTTTTGGAAGATTTTTGGGGCTTGTAGCCTTCTCGGTTGGGCATTTTTGAGTTGGCTCTCCTTTTCAAAATTTGATTATGCTTCTATAGGTTTCAGTTTTTGGTCAGTATATTCTGGTTGTTTTAGGCTTTCTTTTCAGCTTCGAAGATCAATGTTCTTCCATTTCCCAGGACTCCACCCTCCTTCTATTTAGTTTGTTCAGGACTCAGTGGTCTTGGCTTCTATTTCGTTGTTTTGGTTCTTTGATGAAGAGGACTTCGTTTTATTTGGATTGTTATTTATATCCTTTGTAGTCCTTCTCAGTGTTTCTTTTCATTCCTTTGTAGAGTTTTGTATCTTTTGAACATTAATCTCTTTCATTATATCTATGAAAAATTCTCGTTTCTGGTTTAAAAGAAAAACCATGCACTTTATGTTCCGGTGTAAAATTTTATATTTCTTTGCTTCCTGCTTCATTTTGGCTTGTGCTTTTGATGATCTTACCTATTTTCATGTTTCTCATGTAGGTTGAGGGTAGTGTTGTTCATATCATGAAGGCTCTAGCCACCCATCCATCAGGTGCCCAGAGTTTGATCGAGGACGATTCCCTTCAGATGCTTTTTCAGATGGTTGTAAATGGGTCTTTGACAGCCTTCTCTCAGTATAAGGAGGGTCTTGTTCCACTGCACAATATTCAACTTCATAGACATGCTATGCAGGTTAGCTAATTGAATATTGCTTCATCTTTTATGTTGTTAATGTTATTCATTACAGGATATTTATTATGGATTTTTTTTTTAAATTTTATTTGTGGGAGTCTAGCTTCTCACATGCATTTTTCTCATTGTTTAGATATTATATTCAGATGTGCCTTTTCTTCTTTCTGATGAACTTTTCAGATTTCTAATCTTCTTCTGGTCAATGACAGTGGAAGTACTGCCAAATATATACGCAAACATCACTTGGTATGTATTTTTCATGATATACAGACATTTTAATTCTTGAATATTAGCGCTTGAAGTCATTGAAATATGTAAATCTTTCTTTGTCGCCAGAAAGAATCCTCATTTTTTTTGCACATGTTTGTAAGATGTAGGAACCTAACCATTTTCTTGAGCATTGTATCTGATCCTAATAAAGGACACAAGAGTCCAACTTCAAGAATAGGGGTAAATGAAATTGAGAAGCAGCTAAAATTTTCCTTGGCAGTGGTAATGGGATTTGAAACACGTGGTCGAGTGAATGAAGTTTCTAAAACTTCGTCTTATGGTGGCTTGGCCATGAATTGTATAAGAAAGAACGATGGGTTGTTGGGAAAACTGCCTTGAGATTTCCAGTAGAACAACCTGAGTTAGGCATGAGGTGATGGATAACTATTATAGGCTAATAGATTTTGTTTGGTTTTTTCATGGTGGACTATCTTGGAGAAAAAAGACGTTTTCTCTAGGTTTCTTTCTTTAAGAATTGGTAATGGCGAGAATATATATATATATATATCCTCCGGCATGATGTTTGGTTGGGATGGCAACTTATTACTAGAATTTTATTTTATTTAATTATTATTGTTATTATTACTACTTTTTATGAACAAGAAACTAACCTTAACAAGAGGATGAGAGTAGAAAGTAGAGACCACAAGAAGGCTTCAAGTGACCTCGTGGAGTCTCCGTTCAAAATGCAGTTAGTGTCAGGGATGAGGGAAATATTTTTCCTTTTCTTTTTAAGGACAGGGTCCCCGCCCCTGATCCACGATTCTTGATTTTTTAAATCAGTAATCTATGTTTATATTTTATATTGAATTATAAATTTAAAATATTAAATAATTTATATATTTTTCCACAAAATTGGGTAAGGGGAGGGCATCCACAATTCTACCCCCACACTGTTCCATCTGTAGTACGGAGAAGTGTCTTCCCAAAAAGTAGTCTGGCCAAAACTGAGTGCAGAAACTTACACAAAAATACCCCAACTTTTGACCATAAAAGATGATGGTTAAATATAAAATAAATTTACAACCTACTTGAACAAGTCCTGTTCTAAAATGCCATGATGAATGTATTAAAATGCAACGCAATCCTCACATCTTCTCACTAATTATAAGCCCAAAGACGTACTATTGTTTCTTTCTTGATTCCTATGGATATGGAAGTCAAAACAATGAGGGCCTCCCTGTGCAAAAATGGTGGAGACAGGACTTTTGGGAAGAACCATTGCCCTCTTGGATTCTTTGGCCTAGTTGTATGCTTTGTTGTTTACCTTTCATTCCATATGCTTAAATTTTCTAGTTTATCAGAAGCATGTGATTGTCATTATGGTGATTCTATGTGCAGATAAAAATTCTTTTAATGGCAGTGAAGGATTACAATCCTAACTGTGGTGACTCTGCTTATACTATGGGGATAGTGGACTTGCTACTTGAGTGCGTGAGATTGTCACATAGGCCTGGTAAGTAACTTGTCTTTTGATCATTAACTCGACCAATTTAGTAACCAGCCTGATAGGTTTGATGCATCCGTGATATTAATGTCACAAAGATTTGTCTTAATAAAAACATTTCTTCTAAATCTTTGGCAATTTTAATTACTATAGCTAGTGTACGTTTAATACTTTTAACTGCTGCTTTTGTTGCAATTTTAACTTGCAGAGGCCAATGGTATAAATCTCAGGGAGGATATACGCAATGCTCACGGTTATCACTTTCTTGTCCAGTTTGCATTGATTCTTTCTACATTGCCAACGGGTCCAGCTTCTCAGTCTATAAAATCTAGTCTACCACATGATCACATTCAAGCCGCATATGTATCCCAAATAAGTGATAAAGAAAAGCAAGATTATATGGAACGAGATGCCTCTTCCCTGCAACTTTCCCCTACATTGTCAAGGTTGCTTGATGCTCTGGTAAATCTAGCCCAAACTGGTCCGCAGGAATCTGAGTGTTCATCTACCGGAAAAAGATCTAAATCTACTCATTCCAGAAGCACTGACCATAGCAGAAGCAAAACATCCACGTCTGATCGGATTACTGATGATCTTTGGGAGGAAGGCAATAATAAAGTAAAAGATCTAGAAGCTGTTCAAATGTTGCAAGATATTTTCCTGAAGGCAGATAACAGAGAATTGCAGGCCGAAGTTTTAAATAGAATGTTCAGAATATTTTCTAGTCATTTGGAAAATTATAAGTTGTGCCAGCAGTTACGAACCGTTCCACTTCTCATCCTGAATATGGCTGGTTTTCCTTCATCATTGCAAGAGATTATTTTAAAAATTCTTGAATATGCTGTCACTGTTGTGAATTGTGTACCCGAACAGGAATTGCTTTCACTGTGTTGTTTGTTGCAGCAGCCAATAATGTCGGAATTAAAGCACACCATACTATCCTTTTTTGTAAAACTATTGTCATTTGACCATCATTATAAGAAGGTCCTGCGAGAAGTTGGTGTGCTGGAGGTTTTGTTGGATGATTTGAAGCAGCACAAGTTTTTTCAGGGTCCTGACCAGCGTGTTGGTAACTTTCCCCAACCATCCAGCAACAGCAGCTTCAAGAAGCATTTGGACAATAAGGACACAATTCTTGCTTCACCCAAGTTGTTGGAATCTGGTGTCTCTGGGAAGTTCCCTATTTTTGAAGTTCAGAGTACTGCTACTGTTGCATGGGATTGTATCGTCTCCTTACTGAAGAAAGCTGAAGTCAGTCAAACGTCATTTCGATCATCTAATGGTGTGGCCATTGTCCTTCCATTTCTAGTATCTAATATACATCGTCAAGGGGTTCTCAGGCTGTTGTCATGTTTGATCATAGAAGATACTGCGCAGGTACTATCTTCTTAAAATGGTGTCGTAATGAACGGCCATTTGGACATAAATCTCATTCCTCGCTTTTCATGTATAAATTATTTACAAAGTTAGTTAATATTGCCTAAACGAGTGTGTTTATACTACAAAATTTGATTTTTTCCTTTCTTCTTACCAGGCTCATCCCGAAGAATTAAGTGCCATTGTTGAAATTCTGAAAAGTGGAATGGTCACCAGCATTTCAGGATCTCAATATGGACTTCATAATGAGGCAAAATGTGAAACAATGGGGACCTTGTGGCGCATTCTGGGAGTTAATAATTCTGCACAGAGGATCTTTGGTGAAGTGACTGGGTTTTCTCTTTTGCTTACTACACTTCATAGTTTTCAAAGAGGAGGTGACTCATATCAGTGTCCAGTTGAGGATCGAATCAAGGTATTTAAGTACTTAATGCGTGTTGCGACAGCTGGAGTGCATGATAATGCTTTGAACAGGACAAAACTGCACACAGTTATTTTGTCTCAAACATTTAGTGATCTTCTGTCTGAGTCTGGCCTGATATGTGTGGAGTTCGAAAAGAAAGTCATACAGTTACTGTTGGAAGTTTCTCTTGAGATGGTTCTACCACCATACTTCAAATTAGAAGATGCTCCATCATCAAGTTCCATGGAGAACAATGCATCCAGTTTTAACTTGATAACTCCATCGGGTTCCTTTCATCCTAATAAAGAACGTGTATACAATGCTGGAGCTATTAGGGTTCTCATCCGTTTGCTATTGCTCTTTACTCCCAAGGTACAGTTGGAAGTTCTTGGCATCATTGAAAAGCTTGCTCGTGCTGGCCCCTTTAATAAGGAGAATCTCACCTCAGTAGGTGTGCATTAATCATACTGGCCTTTTTAATTAATCAGACCTAGTTTATGTTCTTGCAGTCTGACTTTGTTTTTGTTTTTGTTTTTTTTCTTTTTCTGGAATGTTAAGGCTGCGTGGAACTTCTATTGGAGACAATTCGTCCTTTCCTATTGGGATCATCTCCATTACTTGCATATACACTGAAGATAGTGGAAGTTCTTGGGGCATATAGGTTGAAATTTATGACACGTTACTTTTTCATATTATACGACTAATTCAGTTTAGTATTTGTTCAGTTTTTCTATTGCGAGTAATTTCTGTTTCCTCGTGATAGGTTATCTGCGTCAGATCTTCAAATGCTAATTAGATTTGTTCTCCAATTGAGATTGCTGAAGTCGGGTCATATTCTTATTGACATGATGGAAAGGTTGGCTCATATGGAAGATATGGCATCAGAGAGTCTTGCTATGGCACCATTTATAGAGATGGATATGAGTAAGATTGGGCATGCCTCTATTCAAGTATCTCTTGGAGAAAGATCATGGCCTCCAGCTGCTGGTTACTCTTTCGTTTGCTGGTTTCAATTCCACAATTTCCTTAAATCTCAAGGAAAAGAGTTTGAACTCTCAAAAGTAGGCCCGTCAAAGAGATTGACTGCCAAAAGTGCTCAGCCCCAGGAGCAGCAAATTCTCCGTATATTTTCTGTTGGTGCTGCAAACAGCGACAATACATTTTATGCCGAGCTTTATCTGCAGGAGGATGGTATTCTAACCCTTGCCACTAGCAACTCTTCCTCACTATCATTTTCTGGTATTGAGCTTGAGGAAGGCAGATGGCATCACCTTGCAGTTGTTCACAGCAAACCAAATGCTCTAGCTGGACTATTCCAAGCTAGTATTGCTTATGTGTATCTTAATGGAAAGCTGAAACACACTGGGAAACTGGGCTATGCACCCTCTCCTGTCGGAAAACCTTTACAGGTCAACATTGGTACCCCTGTTGCGTGTGCTAAAGTTAGTGACATGCATTGGAAGCTCCGTTCCTGCTATCTTTTCGAAGAGGTCCTTACTCCAGGCTGCATATGTTTCATGTACATACTTGGTAGAGGATATAGAGGGATTTTCCAAGACACAGATCTTTTGCGTTTTGTGCCAAACCAGGCTTGCGGTGGTGGTACCATGGCTATTTTAGATTCATTAGATGCTGACTTAGCTTTGACCCACAATATGCAGAAGCATGAGGGCGCAAACAAGTTGGGGGATACAAGGGGAGATGGTAGTGGGATAGTTTGGGATATGGAGAGACTAGGGAATCTTTCCTTACAGCTCTCAGGAAAGAAATTAATATTCGCATTTGATGGAACATCAGGCGAAGCGATGCGAGCATCAGGAGTTTTATCTATGTTCAATCTAGTAGATCCGATGTCGGCTGCTGCTTCTCCTATTGGGGGTAAGAAACAAAGTTAGACAAACTAAGTTTTGCATTCAAGTTTAAATTTTTGCTATGGATTATTCTGAAAGCAGTTGGGTTTTGTAATAACATCGTTGCAAGATTTTTGTGGGTAGGAAACCAAGTTGATGAACATAAGTTTTACATTTAAGTTGAAATTTAGCTGTGGTTTGTACTGAAAGTAATTGGGCCTTGTATTGATGAAGATATTACATCATTGAAGGATTATGTTCACTCTTTTTTTCTTTGGAATGTTTTCTTCAGGTATTCCCCGTTTTGGACGCCTTCATGGAGACGTTTTTATTTGTAAGCAATGTATAATTGGTAACACTATACGTCCGGTTGGTGGGATGACTGTTATCCTTGCCCTTGTTGAAGCTTCTGAGACAAGGGATATGCTGCACATGGCCCTAACATTACTTGCATGTGCACTTCATCAAAATCCGCAGAACGTAAGGGACATGCAGACGTACAGAGGATATCATTTACTGGCTCTTTTTCTGCACCGACGGATGTCACTGTTTGACATGCAGTCACTAGAAATCTTTTTCCAGATTGCAGCATGTGAAGCTTCATTTGCGGAGCCAAAAAAGTTGGAAAGTGTTCACACTAATTTCTTGTCGATTAATTCTTTTCGGGAGACCAGTTATGATGAGCTTAGTTTATCAAAATTGCGTGATGAAGTTTCCTCTAACGGATCACATGGTGACTTGGATGATTTTTCTGCTCAGAAAGATTCATATAGTCATATTTCAGAGCTAGAAAATCCTGAAGTACCAGGTGAAACTTCAAATTGTGTTGTATTGTCAAATCCAGATATGGTTGAGCATGTCTTACTTGACTGGACATTGTGGGTAACAGCCCCCGTCACAATCCAAATTGCCCTCCTGGGTTTTCTTGAGCATCTAGTCTCGATGCACCGGTACAGGAACCACAACCTTACAGTTCTTCGCCGAATCAACCTTGTTCAGCATTTATTAGTGACTTTGCAGCGGGGGGATGTTGAGGTTCCTGTGTTGGAGAAATTAGTTGTCTTGCTTGGAGTCATTTTAGAAGATGGTTTTTTGGTTTCTGAATTGGAGCTTGTAGTCAAGTTTGTGATCATGACATTTGATCCACCTCAACTGACATCAAAGCGACCAATTTTGCGGGAGTCCATGGGAAAGCATGTGATTGTGAGAAATATGTTGTTAGAAATGCTTATTGATTTGCAAGTGACTATAAAATCAGAAGATCTGCTAGAGCAATGGCATAAAATTGTTTCGTCCAAGTTGATAACATATTTTCTTGATGAAGCTGCTCATCCTTCTAGCATGAGATGGATCATGACACTTCTTGGGGTATGTCTTACCTCCTCACCTACGTTTGCACTTAAGTTCCGTACAAGTGGAGGTTATCAAGGTTTGGTGCGTGTCCTTCCCAATTTCTATGATTCCCCTGATATATATTATATCCTTTTCTGCCTGATATTTGGAAAGCCAGTTTATCCTAGACTACCTGAAGTCCGGATGCTAGACTTTCATGCCCTTATGCCAAGTGACGGAAGTTTTGTGGAACTGAAATTTGTGGATCTTCTGGAACCTGTAATTGCAATGGCAAAATCCACATTTGATAGGTTAAGTGTTCAGACAATGCTTGCCCACCAAAATGGTAATCTTTCCCAGGCTAGTGCTGGCCTTGTGGCTGAACTTGCAGAGGGGAATGCAGACAATGCGGGAGAGCTTCAAGGTGAAGCTCTGATGCATAAGACGTATGCTGCTCGTCTAATGGGTGGGCAGGCATCAGCCCCTGCTGCTGCAACCTCTGTCCTTAGGTTTATGGTTGATCTGGCAAAAATGTGCCATCCTTTTTCTGCAGTTTGCAGACGAACAGATTTTTTTGAAAGCTGTGTTGACCTTTACTTTTCTTGTGTCAGGTTTGTCTTTGGATACCATTCTCAATTGCTCTTACTTTGCTTCATTTTTGTTTAAAAAGTTCCAGGCACAGTCTCATTGAATGGTGTTTTTACTGACTTAGATTTTCCTTGATCACCATCCTACAGGGCTGCTTGTGCTGTGAAGATGGCTAAAGAGCTATCATTAAAGACTGAGGACAAGAACTCAAATGATTGTGATGATGCTAGTAGTTCACAGAACACCTTCACTAGCATGCCACAGGAACAAGATTTGTCTGTGAAAACGTCCATCAGTGTTGGAAGTTTCCCTCAAGGGCAGGCAAGTACTAGCTCTGATGATACTGTTGCGCCGCAAAATGAGTCTAGTCGTAAAGAGGTGAATAATACTATTCCTTCTCCTCAACTGCCAAGAAAATCAGAGCATGATTTTCAGGTTGCTGAGAGCTTAGAAGGTGAAAATATTGACCAGGAGTCTGTCACGTCCAGTACAAACGAGTTTAACATCAGAACAAGAAAAGATGCTGTGGAACACTCACAACCAATTGATTCTCATAGCTCTGTTTCTCTAACTCTAATTGATTCTCCTATCCTGTCAGAGAAATCTAATTATCGAGTCCCTCTCACACACTCATCATCTCCAGTTATTGCATTGACATCTTGGCTTGGGAGTTCAAGTAATAGTGAATTAAAACCTCCTTCAGTTGCTCCACCATCTGTGGAATCTTTTGCATCAGCCGTAGCATTTGATCCATCGTCAGATCTGAAGTTTACTTCTCAAGGACATCCAGCTGCAAATACTTTCTTTTCAGTTAGCCCTACACAACTTCTTGAAATGGATGATTCTGGTTATGGAGGTGGTCCTTGTTCTGCTGCTGCTACTGCAGTCTTGGATTTTATGGCTGAAGTTCTTTCAGATATTTTGACTGAGCAGATTAAGGCAGCACCAGTCGTAGAGAGCATCTTGGAAAATGTTCCTTTATATGTTGATACAGAATCTATGTTAGTCTTTCAGGGTTTGTGTCTTAGCAGACTGATGAACTTCCTTGAAAGGCGCCTTCTGCGGGATGATGAAGAAGATGAAAAAAAACTGGACAAAACTCGCTGGACTGCAAATTTAGATGCATTTTGCTGGATGATTGTTGATCGTGTATATATGGGTGCCTTTCCTCAACCTGCTGGTGTGCTAAAAACTCTTGAATTCTTGCTTTCTATGTTGCAACTGTCAAACAAGGATGGTCGAATAGAACTATCTCCTTCTGGAAAAGGTCTTTTATCTATTGCAAGAGGAAACAAGCAACTTGATGCTTATGTACATTCAATTTTGAAGAATACCACTCGAATTATTATGTATTGCTTCCTCCCATCATTCTTGACCTCTATTGGAGAAGATGGTCTCCTTTCTAGCTTGGGCTTACTAATGGAACCCAAGAAAAGATCATTCAGTTCATCATATCATGGTGATTCTGGAATTGATATCTGCACCGTCTTACAGTTATTAGTTGCTCACAGAAGAATTATCTTCTGTCCAAGCAATGTTGATACTGATCTAAATTGCTGTCTTTGTGTCAATTTAATAGCTCTACTTCGTGACTCCAGGCAATATGTTCAGAACATGGCAGTTGATGTTGTCAGATATCTTCTGGTGCATCGACGGCCTGCCTTCGAGGATTTTCTCGTGACCAGATCAAACTTTGGACAGTCTTCGGATGTCTTACATGGAGGCTTTGACAAATTGCTGACTGAAAACTTGTCTGACTTCTTCGACTGGCTTCAGACCTCTGAACAGATGGTAAATAAAGTAATGGAAAACTGTGCTGCTATAATGTGGGGGCAGTATATTTCTGGATCTGCAAAATTTCCTGGAGTGAGGATAAAGGCAATAGAGGGTCGACGTAAGAAGGAGATGGGGAGAAGATCTCGAGATATTTCTAAGTTGGATATGAGACACTGGGAGCAAGTTAAAGAGCGGAGGTATGCTCTGGACTTACTTCGCAACTCAATCTCTACCGAATTAAGAGTACTTCGTCAGGATAAGTATGGATGGGTTCTACATGCTGAGAGTGAATGGAAAAGTCATCTCCAGCAACTTGTTCATGAGCGCGGTATATTTCCAATATCCATATCTTCTGTGAAAGAAGATCCTGAATGGCAGCTCTGTCCTATAGAGGGTCCATATAGAATGCGCAAGAAACTAGAGCGTAGTAAATTGAAGATAGATACCATTCAAAATGCTCTTGATGGAAAGTTTGAACTGAAAGAAGCAGAGCTGATAAAAGGAGGAAATGGCCTTGATGCTTCTGATAGAGATAGAGAACCCTATTTTCATCTTTTAAATGATAATGTCAAACAGAATGATTCGGATAGTGACCTGTTTGAGGAACCTATGTTTGAATCAGATGATGTCAGGGATGAAGCATCTGTTAAAAATGGATGGAATGATGATAGAGCTAGTAGTGTAAATGATGCAAGTCTTCACTCTGCACTTGAGTTTGGCGCCAAGTCTAGTGCTGTTTCTATTCCACTAGCAGAGAGCATACAAGGAAGATCTGACCTAGGATCCCCTAGACAATCATCTTCTGCCAAAATCGATGAGGTAAAAGTTAGCGATGATAAATATGTAAAAGAATTACATAATGATGGTGAGTACCTTATCAGACCATATTTGGAGCCTCTTGAAAAAATACGATTTCGCTATAACTGCGAGCGAGTCATTGGTCTTGACAAACATGATGGTATCTTCCTGATTGGTGAACTTTGTCTGTATGTGATTGAGAATTTCTACATCAATGACTCTGGATGCATTTGTGAGAAAGAATGTGAAGATGAACTGTCGGTTATTGATCAGGCTTTGGGTGTAAAGAAGGATTGTATGGGAAGTATGGATTTGCAGTCCAAGTCAACCTCGTCTTGGGGAGGTACAGTTAAGTCATGGTCTGGAGGAAGAGCATGGGCCTATAGTGGTGGTGCTTGGGGAAAGGAGAAAGTAGGCAGCAGCGGTAATCTACCTCATCCTTGGCGTATGTGGAAGCTCGACAGTGTTCACGAGATTTTGAAGCGAGATTATCAGCTGCGACCAGTTGCTGTTGAAATATTCAGCATGGATGGATGCAATGACCTCCTGGTCTTCCACAAAAAGGAGAGAGAAGAAGTCTTCAAAAATCTTGTTGCCATCAATCTTCCTAGAAACAGCATGTAGGAATAAACTATCAATATCTAAACCATTCATTGCTATAACTTTTGCCTTGTCTATTGGTACTTATAATGCACAGTCACTTCTTATTTGAAACTTCTGACATGAACTTATCCTTCTCTCAGGTTGGACACTACAATCTCTGGAACAACCAAACAAGAGAGCAGCGAAGGCAGTCGTCTTTTTAAGATAATGGCCAAATCATTTTCTAAAAGGTGGCAAAATGGTGAAATAAGCAATTTTCAATATCTTATGCATCTCAATACCTTGGCAGGACGAGGATACAGCGATCTTACACAGTATCCGGTGTTCCCTTGGGTCCTTGCTGATTATGAAAGTGAAAACTTGGACTTGACAAATCCAAAAACATTTCGCATGCTTGCTAAACCAATGGGTTGTCAGACATCCGAGGGAGAAGAGGAGTTTAAGAAAAGGTCAACCCTCTTATAGCTACTATGTTTAACATCTCATATTTGTGTTCAATCTACTTATATTTTTTTTTTACTGTTTTACGTTCACATTATGGTACTCTATAATGTGTTTTTACATCAGGTGTTTATGTAACTTTTTTTAACTTCGCCTTCAGATATGAGAGTTGGGATGATCCGGAGGTTCCAAAATTTCACTATGGTTCTCATTATTCTAGTGCTGGAATTGTCCTCTTTTATCTGCTACGGCTCCCACCATTTAGTGCAGAGAATCAAAAGCTTCAAGGAGGGCAGTTTGATCATGCTGATCGTCTTTTCAACAGCATTAGAGATACTTGGTTAAGCGCAGCTGGAAAGGGAAACACATCAGACGTGAAGGAGCTCATTCCAGAATTCTTTTACATGCCCGAGTTCCTCGAAAATAGGTTCAATCTTGACTTGGGAGAGAAACAATCTGGAGAAAAGGTTTCTACACTTTTTTTATTTGTTATTCTTCGTATCTAATATCTTTTTTGCTTACTTCTATGGCATACCCTTAAAAGTTGCTGACGTATTATAGTCTATCACTGGATTGGTGGGGGTTTGGCTGTGTGTGATCATGGGGAAGGAGTTGGAGCAATAAATTGTTAATTCAAAATGCTTCCAGCGACAAAAGTAGAAACAAAACTGAACCAAAACCAACTGCTAGCAACTATTTTACAATCTTAAGAATCATCCCTTCCCCACCACATTGTTTATCATTGGACATGGTTTTTTTGCTAGGTTGGTGACGTTGTCTTACCTCCATGGGCCAATGGCAGTGCTAAGGAGTTCATCAGGAAACATAGAGAAGCATTGGAGTCTGACTTTGTTTCGGAAAATTTGCATCATTGGATAGACCTCATCTTTGGATGTAAACAGAGAGGGAAGGTGGGTTTTGATGTTGAGAACCTTCGCTCTTCAATCTATGTCGTCGTTTAATTTTCTTGTAAAAACGACATCGAACTATTAAGCAGTCTCGAAGTTTAACTGTGTCACAACACTGCACTTCAGCAGTGGAGCATGTCACTTTATCTTCACTTCTGTTAACAGGAAAATTTCTTAACTGTTGGATGTTTTGCATTTGACAGGCAGCAGAGGAAGCTACCAATGTTTTCTACCATTACACATATGAGGGGAGCGTGGATATAGATTCAGTGACTGATCCTGCAATGAAAGCCTCCATTTTAGCACAGATTAATCACTTTGGGCAGACACCCAAACAACTTTTCCTTAAGCCCCATGTCAAAAGGCGGGGTGACAGAAAGTTTCCTCATCCACTCAAGCATTCTAATCTCCTTGTCCCTCATGAAATTCGTAAGAGTTTGTCATGTGTAACCCAGATTGTCACTTTAAATGAGAAAGTTCTTGTGGCAGGATCCAATACGTTGCTTAAACCAAGATCATACACCAAGTATGTTGCATGGGGATTCCCAGACCGAAGTTTGAGATTTTTGAGCTATGATCAGGACAGACTCCTATCTACCCATGAAAATCTTCACGAGGGTAACCAAATTCAGTGTGCTGGGGTTAGTCACGATGGCCGTATTCTGGTAACAGGGGCTGATGACGGGCTGGTTTGGGTTTGGAGAATTACCAAACACGCGCCCCGTCTCGTTAGAAAATTGCAGTTGGAGAAGGCATTTTCTGCTCACACTGCAAAAGTAACATGCCTTTACGTTAGTCAGCCTTACATGCTGATCGCCAGTGGATCAGATGATTGCACTGTCATTATATGGGATCTGAGCTCCCTGGTCTTTGTCAGGCAGCTTCCTAAGTTCCCAACTGCTGTCTCCGCAATTTTTGTTAATGACTTAACTGGGGAGGTTGTGACTGCAGCTGGAATTCTGCTTGCAGTTTGGAGCATCAATGGGGATTGCCTTGCAATGGTTAACACGTCCCAGTTGCCCTCGGATTCCATTTTTTCAATAACGAGCGGTACGTTTTCTGATTGGATGAATACAAATTGGTACGCAACGGGTCATCAGAGTGGTGCGGTGAAGGTGTGGCAAAAGGTTCATTACTCCAATCCTTCCTCCTCTCAGGTAAAATCTACTGGTAGTAGCATGGTTGGTCTGAATCTCGACAATAAGGTACCGGAGTATCGATTAATTCTTCACAAGATACTGAAATTTCACAAGCATCCAGTGACTGCGCTTCACCTAACAAGTGACTTAAAGCAGTTACTAAGTGGTGATTCCAGTGGCCATGTTGTTTCATGGACATTGCCAGGTGAGAGCTTGAAAGCAGCTGCATTGAATAAGTGAAATGACAATCAGGAATAGTGAAAATATCTCAAACTTTCAAGTTGATATTTGATCTACTCTTCTTGGACAACCTCGTCGATGGTCTTGTCATTGTCGTCCTTGTCTGCATGATCAAATACAATGTCAGATGTAAAATGACCGCAGGGCTGGCCAGGCGGTGAACACGACGACGACATCACACTAACATCTGAGACATGAAGAACATAATAGCATGAATGTTACTACTGAAATTGATGAAGAAGAGTATGAAGCAGGTGGTGTATTTGGGAGCAGGCTGTAGGATTGTGTGGTTGGACATGGTTTGTGTATTTTCGGGGCGAAATTTAGGAGCGTTCTCGGATTTTGAGTGAGAATGTTAGATTTTGCCCTTAAGTGTTTTTGGGTGTAAATAGGTATTGATTGAGTGAGAGGGTATGAGTATGTTGTTATGAAAGTGTATATAGGAGAGATGTGGGCTGTGAGACTGATATGGCTCAGCATGGTCGGTCTGTGTTATGGCCCTCATTGTATGCATTTTGGTTACAAGTTCTCTTGGTATGCTGCAATGGAACACTGTTTCTTTTATCAATTGTCATCAAATATGCAAGTTTAGAAACAACATATTCTATATGGCCTATGGCCTTTACTACTGTAGGAATCGTGACCCGACCAAAAATGAAAAAAAAATGAGTAAAAATGACTCTATTATTGAGGTCGAGAAATGCAAGCATATACAACATCTAACCTGACTAACTTTGGACTATATTTTCAACTCTAGTATAATCGATGCATATATTATGTACATGGATCGATTATATGCCGTGACTACTCAGGATGTCTCAAACGCCACAATAAAATAAAATGGCACTATACAACCATCAAATCAGAGACCAAATCTGGGCTCGACACATGAACAAAGAGATCTATATACCAGTCATGAGCAGAACGCGCCTTCTCAAACCTTTCAATAGCCCTTTCTCCGCGAGATGGAAGAATTGAACAAGGAAGTGTATGAGTGGAAGAATTGAACAAGGAAGTGTATGAGTACGAAGCGAGAAAATTCCGAGAAAGAAGAAAGGAAATTTTAGATAGTAACTTTGGTATTATAAAATTTTAATTGAATATTGGAGAGCATGGAGTTGAGCAAACTTTTTCTTTTTCTTTTTCCCTTTCTCTTTTTACACTTTTTATTATATTGTTTTATCTTATTCTTTTGTTGGCAGATGGCCATGATCTTACAAAACCATCCAACAACAACAAGACAAAAACCCTTTTCTTTTTGTTTTTTTTTTCTAATTTTTTTATTCTAAATTTTAATTTCAATTCTTAATCAGTTTCTCAATTTAAAAAAAAAAATCATTATATATTTTATATACCTAATTAGCACTTACCTAAGCTTAAGGGAAAAAAAAATCATTTTTAACAATAAATTTGGTAAGTTTGTATCGATTTTAATCCTAATATTTGAATTTTATCAACTTACACATCAAATTTGAATAAATATATCAATTTACATCAATACTTATTCAAATTTGAGTTTTAATTAATGAAACTGAAATCCACTGTTGAAATTCATTCAATTTTCCAAAATTAAAGTAAAAATCAATGAAAATGAAAGTTATGGATTATATTTGATATAACCTATCTAGTTTAGAATAAAAATTTTAAAAATATTATTATATAAAATTTTAACGACTAAATAAAAATACACAGTAAAATATTTATTTTTCTAAAATTTAAACAACAAATAGATAATTTCACAGATTTAAGCCTTAAAACTTAAATTTAATCTTGATATTTTAATTAAAATCTATTATTAAAAAAAAAAAAAAAAAAAAAAAAAAAAAAAAAAACTAACACAAACTACTTAAAATATTTTATTAAAATATTAGTTAAACATCTCCATCACCATCACCATCACTCAACTTAAAATATTTGGTAACAATTATTGATACTTTAAATTTCCATAAAATTACAATAAAAACTTTTGTAATTCAATTTCAACAGCATTATTAAATGAAAAGGAAAATGTTTATTACCTTACTTCGCATTGGATCGAAGGCTCGCTCTCCTTGTGCCAATGGAAACCCTAACATGAACATATATATCTCTTCTTTATTTTTCTTTTTTGTTTTTTTCTTAAAATTTCTAAATTTGGCTACGACTTTTTTTAGGGTAAAAATTCCCGATCAAAGAAAGATACAAATTCCCAAAACCAATACCAATCTAATTTTCTGAATTAATTCAATACAATAACAGAAAAAAAGAACAATTAGGGTTAGAAAAAATTAAGAGAGAATCGTGATACCATGAGCAGGTGAAGCTACCACTATGATCCGATTCCGATGGACCGTTGTCGGGGGCGGCGGAGGGTTCAGATTCAGATCATGCTGGCAGCTTTAACTGCTAGTGGCGCACGGCGGAGCACACGGCGAGGAGAGAGAGAGAGAGAGAGAGAGAGAGAGAAATAAATGGGTATAGAAGAGAGAGGGGGGTATAAATAGGTGGTTGGGCTCGGAAGGGATGGAATTTTGGGCGTAAAGTAATTTAGTGATTTTGTTATTATTATATTACGTCAGAGAGTACATAAATAAAATAAAATAATATAGTGTCCAAAGGGCAAAAACAATTAATTAATATTATTCATCCCACGCCAAACTATGTAATTTTATTTTTATTTTTTATAAAAAGAAATCTCCACTTTTTGCTACGTGGCTCTCCTTCTCGCTCTACAACTTAGATTGTAATATAAAAATTACAAAAAAAAAAAAAAAAACTTCTTTTAGTTTAGGCAAATAACCAACTACGAGGAGTTGAGAGTGAGATTTGAAGGATATGTCCATGTTTTTTCATGTAGATCCTTTTCTTGCTCAATTTTAGCGATTAAAGTTCAAGAGTAAAAACTACGTTCGAGTTGCCAATAGGATAAAAACTATGTTCAAGTTGCCAATAAATTCTCTTCAGTTTATGCTGATTTAAGTTTGAATCTAAACCTAACAAAACCCATGTGCCTTTCTCCAGTTTGTTTATCAACTTTGTCCATTTTAAGCATAAGTTCTCATGGTTTTGTTTTGGACTTTCCAAAAAACCTAATGCCAATGGAGATAGTAAGATAGTATTTATACTGATCTTCCACTAAATTAACCTATGAGACTCAACAAATGCATTTAGTACCATGAAAAAGATAAAAAGGTGGAGTATAAGGAAAGTTGAAAACTTAAGGGCCATGAAATGTTTCTTATTTTATTTTATTTTATTTATTTATGTATTTATTGGTTTTGTCTTTCAAAATCATATTAATTTATTAATTCCAGCCAATTTAGTTAGACAAGTTTTGGAATTTATGTAATTAGTTAAAAGAATTCAAAATAAAGTGTGGAATATATTCAATTATTCTTACCATATAACTCTCACCAGTTCCAACCTTCTCTGGGCTCCTCCTTTCTTTTTCCAACTGTAACGTAAAAGTAAGCATTCAGTCAAAAAAATTAGTTAAATGAGTAAATGATTGGAATTGATACTTAAAAATTATTATACCCACCGACGTACACGAGTGGGAAAAAGTAGAAAACAGGACCCTAAATAACAGGATGAACAAAATGATCAAAAACTTATAAAATCTGATTTGATATTGAAAGCATAAAGAACACGACATAAAACAGTTGAGATTGTCTTCAAAATGGGTACCCTCTCCTCTAGTTTCAACTCTTCTACTTGTAACTGATTCTTAATCATAATAATTGCTGTTTTTTCTCATCATTTTGTCTTTGGAATTGGGACTTCTTTTCTTCTCTCTCTCTTTTTCACATCCACTTTTCCACAATTCCATGCTCTACTCTACTACTACTACAACTACTCCTTAGGGTTTGGGTTTATGGCATCGTTACTGTTTTGGATAAATTATTACTCCAATAAACACAAGAAGGCGTAATATTGTTCTCTAGGTATATACTCGGTATCTTTAATCATCCACCACCATGTGATTCTATTCCACACTCACGTGCACACTTTTCCCCATACAAATAAACTACAAGACAAAGGGTGCGACTTGAATTTCATATTCAACACATTTCTTGCCAAAACTACTATCATCTCTTCCAACATTCATCCCCATAAAGCTACGGTTTTTGGCTTCCTTTTCTTCCATTTTATATATATATATATATATATATATATATATATATATATCATGTTAAAAGGCGTGCCTACGTTTATTAAAAGTGAAAGAGGTTTAATAAAGTTTTGTGTCTAATGTGTTTTTTTAACATTAAACTTGATGCCCATTGATTTCCGTACTTTACTTGATGCCCATACTCCCTAATGGTTTCACTATAACATAGGTTATACATAGTATTGAAACCCTAAATGTTAAGATACTAATGATTCTTTACATTCTAATGATATTAATAATCCTAGATGTTACAATCATCATATGTATAATTAACTCTTCAAGAGAAAAACTATTAATTCCTAAGAAAAGTACTGACAAATCCCTAATTTGATCTTTATTTCATCAAAATACGCAACTCATCATACTTTCATGTAAAAAATGTGGCTACTGGTGGAGACCTATTTTTAGCTTAACAAAGGAAGAAACCTAAGATTTAACATTTAATACCCATAAAACATATTATTTAATACAAAAACCCAAATGTATGCTCTTGAATCCATATCCTGTCAAATGTGTCTGCCATGACTTTCATCCAACAACTCCCCTTGAACAAATTACACCTCCCCTTAAAAGTCTCGACTCCTTCTCTTTTGAAGTCTTAGTCATATTTTACTATGACTTCAAAGAGCCTCAACTCCTTTTTATCTTTTGGAGTCCTTTGTTCAAAATTTGAAAATTTTATTGACATAACTAAGTTTAGGACATGACTCTAATGCTTAGATAAACACAACTATCCACAATGATATGATATAGTCCAGCATAAGCTCTCATGGCTTTGCTCCCATCTATCCCAAAAGGCCTCATTCCAATAGAAATTATATTATTTGATTATAAATTCATGCTATAAATTCATATATAAAGCAGATGTACATACATTGTATGAACAATACTTGCACACATGATATTGATGGGTCTCATATCTATTTGTTAAAGTTTAATTACGCGTTTGAGAAAATCATACTTCTAATCGTTCAATTAATTTTTTTTTCAAACTAATTCTGAAAATGCTAAATGTGATTTAATCCAGTAATAACCATTCACGAACATGTCATAAATCCAATTAACTCTTGATTGGAAACGAAATAACTAAAAAGCAAAGCTCATACCAACTTCAACTGACCTGTGCTTATAACATGTAAAAAAAAAAAAACGGAGATGATGTACAAACTCATTATCATCCGAAATCATGAAAGCCTTAACAACTTTAAGAAGGAAAAGAACTTGTTATTTCGAATAGAAAAAACGAACGGAGATGATCTCAGTCATAATATCACTCAGAAACTTGCATGGAATGTGAAGTAAAAAGCAAGGAGTTAATCTACAGAGCGGATGGACCCAGCGAAAAGTTGAACAAATCTGAAACCTAACGAGAAACTCTAGACATGATTTAGATTCAATAGGAAAATGAAGAGAGTCAGCCAACCACAGCATAAAGCCGTACAAGCAAAAGCACATTTAAAAACATTAGGCCAAAAAACAACAGAGCAACAGGACGGTGGTTCCCCACCACCAAGCACCGGCAGGAAAAGCATGCTTTGGCAGCAAATAAAAGCAAAAGTGAAAGAAATTCAACTCTCTAAACAAAACAAACAAACAAACAAAAAAGAAGCAACAAACAATAAAATAAAGAGAAAAGCAGAGAGGATAAAAGTTGCGATTGCACGCCTAGCAACAAGCCTATAACCGATTCAATAATAAAACTAACAACAAAAGCGAATCGAAACGAACCATCACCCATAATCTTCGTGTACATGGAAAGCAGAGACGATAAAAAGTAGCAATCGCACACCTAACAAGGATAACTCGATTCAATCAATAAAACGATCCATACATAAAAAGAAAAAAGCGAATCGAAATGAAAGCAATAACAATTTACCGATAATCCTCGTGTAAATGGAGCAGATTAGAAATTTCACCACAGTTCGGAAGTAGGAAGGAGTGAGGCTGTCAGAGCATGACCTAACTAGGGTTAGCAATGAAGGCAAATCCATTTCAATCTCTTTTATCTTTTCACTTTTCTCTTTTTCACTTAACCTAGCCGACCATAGGTAGATCATGCTGGCAGCTTCACCTTTTCCCTCGCGAACACAATCACTCAATCAACGCACTCAAATCGATACTTTCGTAAGAATCAAAAGTAATAAAAGAGAGTCAACGAATGCTTTAGGCAATCAATCCAGAGCCAAAGCCAAAGCCAAGGCCAAGGCCAGTAATCGAATCGAGTGCCGAGAAAAGGAAATCGAAAAGAACAAATCCTCCTCCTTATGCCGAGCGTCACAACTCTCAAGGATGCAGGAGTAGAAGAAGAAGAAGAAGAAATGGAGAGCGACCGAAAGCCGGCGATCTTTAGAGGAAAAGTAGCATTTGAAAGGGAAAGGGCCATGGATGGCAGATGATGAAGGAACCAGAAGAAAAGAGAGGGAAAGGAGACTGGGAAAAGCAGAAGAAAAAAAAGAGGGAAACAAAAAGAAAAGGGTTTGTTGCAAGACGCGTTGAAAATGGAAAGGTGAGGGGTCTCCCTCGGGTCTATTTATAGAGAGGAGTTGAGGGATTTATTTTAATTTTTTTAAGAGCTTCAGTTCATGCCAACTAACCCTAGCCAAACACTGAATATTTACAAATATGACATTTTAAATAATTATATAATTTTCAAATAAATATTTAATAATTTGGAATTTCAACGCATGCTTTGAATGAAACCCTCAGTTGTCAATTTCATGCAGCTGCCCTTTCCCCTCTCGTTTTCCTTGACTACAACATTTCATGTCCAATCACATCACTCTCTAAACCCTAATTTCATCTCTAATTCAAATTCAAAACAAACCATCACATTTCCATCTATATTCAACCATATAGTTCCTTCCGCACCACAATTCATTGAATCATCTTATTGAGGGAGATGACCCGAGCTTTAGACACTCACCCTACTTCTAAATCTCGATCATAAAAAAAATTGGCGAGTATCAAACGTGAAAGCAGCTCCCGTCTCAGCTGTTAAGTGGTGTAGTGCCAGGTGAGAATAATAACGACATAGGCCATGGAAGATCAAAACCTCACCCTACTTCTAAATCTCGATAAATAAATAAGTTAGTTACCGTCCCAACTGCTGAGGTGGTGTAGTGCCGACATAAACAGTGAAGTTCTGGATAAGTATATTCAGTTTTTTACCGTGGAATAGATTTGATTATATTGTAGAGAAATCGATGTTTCTTAATTTTTCGTTTCTATAAAAAAAAAAATTAATTATATCTATTGACATTTTATCTATATTGAATATTCTTTTACTAAATAATATTTTCTATATCTATAAACAAATATTGTTTAAACCAGTTAAATTATGTTCAAGTTTCCCGTTTAAAAAAAGTCGAAACAAAAATATATATTACCATTACCTAAAGTGGTATACAAATTTATAAATATTATTATTGAGAAAAAATAAAATTTTAATATATATATATATATATATATAAACCATGAAATAATTACATAAAAACTCTCTATTTTAAACATTAAAAACATTATTTAAAAAAAAAAAAAAAGCGATAATATTAAGTAAAAAAAAAAAAACATATAATTCCAAAACAAAAAACATGAGCATAAGCATGTAAATGAAACAGTAACAGATGGGGACTACACAGAACGGGATTTCACCTGATTTTTATTATTAAAAAAAGAAAAAGAAAAAGAAAAGGAGTTTGTTTTTTTGCATTAGTTGGCAGGTATCATCTTCTGAACACTGATTCATTTCATTTCATCTGAACAACAGAGCTATGTAGCAGTTAAAGGCCATAGGTTCTGTGCCAAAAAAGCTGCTCTAAACCTCTATATTAGGCTCCATAACACCCCTTTTGATTTGACTATTCCTCCTCTACCCTTTTTCTCTCTTTCTCCATTGCTCACAATCCCCCCACTTCATTTTCATTTCCAGATAAACAATAAACACTTTCTAACCAATCACTATGATCCAAATCCGATCAAACTAACCTTGCTACCCAACATATGTTTCGTTTATCGAGAAAAAAGGAAACGATGAGCTAGTAATTCCCCCCAAGGGTAACTATTCTTTGAAACAAAGGGCGTAGGTAACTTAAGGGAACAAGCTCAAACCTGTGCAGAAGGGAACCACAGCCGAAGAGAAAGCTTCAATACATTTGAAAATGTAGGTGCCTGAACATAGCCATATTAATGTGAGATCCCACGTCAGTTGAGAAAAAAAAACTAAGCACTCTCTAATAGACGTGTTTTAAAATTTTGAAGAGAAACCTGAAAGGAAAAGTCCAAATAGTATAATATTTGCTAGCGGTAGGCTTGGACTGTTACCATTAGTATATGCACCAACTAGAGAAAAGTACTAACCCCAGATCTATATGAACAAATAAGGTCAAAATGAGATGTTGTGATTGCTACCTGCTCAAGCTTATAAGTCTTGGGCTAAAGAAAATAACGGAAGCAAAATCCCAATATAAACAAATCACATAAGAAATTACAAACATCATGTCGAAGGAAGGCCAAGTATTTTTACCATTCCTTTAACTTTGCAGATAAGTTGTGTACAAAAAGCTTTTATGGCTCTTATCAGGGTTCAGGACTACCATTTCCATAGGAAACTAACCCCCTTTGCCCAGACAAGGAGGAGCTGGATCTAGATCGACTGGGAGAACCAGAATTTGCAGCACCACGACGTTTATCTGGAGATCTTGAACGTGACGAGCTATGATTATGATTCCTCGACTGCGATCTTTCTTTCTCAGGGGAAAAGTTTTTCTTTGGTCCAAGACGTGATTTTAGTCTTTCACTTATCTGTGTTCGCTTTTCCAAAGGACTAGGACTCCGACTCTTGCTACGGTCTTTGTAACGACCACGATAACTTCCTGGACTGCGTGAAACACTCCGGCTCCTCCTTCGATATCTTAATGCATAGAAATTCCAACTCAAACATATTATAAATCTATAAAGACAGGAAAAAGCTGTCTACTAAATCATGTGCAATTGTTTGAGACAATTTTCTAATGGTCTGTAAATTAGAGACTCTTAAGTGAACATTGCATGTTTAAAATAATAAACCTTCTTAGGTGTAACTATCGACTGTTTTTAAGTTTTATGGTAATATATATTCGCCATATCAATGTTTTGGGTAAGTATTTAAACAGTACATCCACAGTGAAGCACCCCCTACAAGGACTACATTGCAGCAGTTCTTTGAAAATGAGACGTTAGGAGCAAAAGACGAGCTCATACAACGGTCTTATGAACTTTTCTGTGCTTGTGTGACCGTGTGTGAGAGATGGAAAGAGAAAGGAGAAAACCTTGGAGGGCTCCTGCCTCTAGGAGGGCTTCGATATCGCCTATCAGGTGACCGATCACGTTTGTCTGTGTAGCTTGAATACCTTTATATAAAATGAAAGAACTAAATTCCAAAATCTTGTATATTATAGTTAGTATCTCAAAATAAATATTTACCCACAAAATAATAATAAAATTACCCAGCACGATTTCTTCCATAAATGCTTCGACCACCATAACCACGAGGACGTTCGGGTGATGGAGTACGGTAACGACGCACAAATGAATACTGCTCAGTAAAACCACGCCCCTTCCTTACACGTTTTGGAGTGCCATTTGGAGAATGACTTCTTGATGAAGTTTGACCGTGATTTGAAGCTGAAGGATCAGGAGCTTTTCTGAAAGAACCATGAACAGGACTCCGTGAAGGCATTGTCCTATTCCGCTCATCATACTTCATCCCAGAATTTCCTAATGTCTTATCAGGATTTCTGTTAAGATGGTTCCTGGGGCTGTTTCTTGGCCTTTCAGGAGTAGGGCTCCTGTTGGTCACGGATGTAAAAGTTCATGAAGCAACTGCCGGAACATAAACTCGGAACAATTTGAAAAACGGATATAGAAGGGAATGAGAATGAAGTTGAAACCTGGAGTAGTTAGAGCCATCTGAAACAGGATGTTGATTAGCAGATCTCTCAAGCCTCTCAATTTCAGTTTTGTGACTATCGTTCGGAATGTCATCATGCTTCGGGGACAGTTCACCTTCTTCCTGTAATAAATTGACGTCCTGATTTTTCTGTTTTTCCACAGCAGTCTCGGCAATAGGATTCAAGGATTCCTTCTCATCTGTAATATTCAAATCATTTAAGTGTATGCTGCAGTACCATTACCTTGGAGATGTAACATGTGGACTTGTTATGAACACTACTATCTCTATAACAGCCCAAGTTCACCACCGGCAGATATTGTCCTCTTTGGGTTTCCCCTCAAGATTTTTAAACGTGTCTGCTAAGGAGAGGTTTCCACACCCTTAGAAGGGAACGAAGCATTCCTTGTAAGAGTGTGGAAACCTCTCCTTAGCAAACGCGTAAAACCATGCGGCTGACGGCGATAAAAAATGAGCCAAAGCGAACAATATCTGCTTAGCGGTGGGTTTGGGCTGTTACAATCTCATTAATGCAAAAGAAGTCATATTTGAGCGGGAAGAGATACTATACCGATAATTCCTTTTGATTTAGTCACAGAATGCTTGGAATCCTCTATTTTACGAGTAGTGGTACGATGATCAACTCGTTCACCATCAGAACTACTACTACTATCACTTGTACTCATACTCCCGGTGTCAGATGAACTCCCAGAGCTCCTGAAGGCAAATTATTATCAATGTCCTGAAACACACTGAAAGAATATAACAGAGGAAAGCAGAAAGCTAGAACCCAACGAGACATGACACGAACCATTTAGCCTTGCGCTTTGAATGCTTTCCTACTCGACCTCTTTTCTCTCTTTTTTGGCCTTTTCTTTTCCTTCCATGCTGGGATTTTGCTGTTTTTTTGGATCTCCTCTTCCTGTACTTTCCATCACTCGAGGAACTAGAATCAGAAAGTGACGATTCTGAATCTGAAGAATAGGAATCAGATTCAGTATCAGAGCTGTATGAATCAGATGAAGAGTATCTCCTTCTCTTTTTCTTTCCGTCCTTTAAGGACCTCTTCTGTCTGCCTCTCACTTGGCCATCAGAACTAGATTCTGAAGACGTAATCTTGTTCAACCTTTTCTTTTTCTCTGAAAAAGATCAAAGAACCATGCACAGGCAATTAGAAGAACACCTTATTTCTTGCTTTGGTTAATCCAATATAACCTACATTAGTTCACTACCTTTTTCCTTTCTCACCACAGCTGGTTCCTTAATTTCTGATGGTTCACCACAGTCTACAATTTTCACAGGTTGTCTAGGTTTCCCATCAGCTGTCCCAATCTGCTCAATTTTCTTCACAACATCCATTCCCATCACAACTTTTCCAAAGACAACATGCTTCCTGTTCAAAATTGCAGAAAAGCGTCAAACAAACATATACTTATCCACATACAATAAAGTTGAATTATTTTCATTTGATTCTTGATTTTCAAGAAGGTGAGAAGGAGCCAGACGGATGATTGAGAAATTATCGATCTTCAAAACCTAAGGAGAGTGCAAGAAAATACTCATTACCCATCAAGGTGAGGTTGGGGCTTAAATGTCATGAAGAATTGAGATCCATTAGTGTTTGGACCGCTGTTTGCCATGGAAAGAACACCAGGTCCATCGTGTTTTAGTCTGAAGTTCTCATCTGCAGTTTTCCAAGTTTGTACGATCATAACATGAACATATTTTGACAAGAGCTCGATGAACATGGGAAAATACCTGAAAATTTTCCTCCATAAACACTTTCACCACCAGTCCCTACAAGGTGGTAAAATGTTGTCCATTAGACGCCCAAACATTAAATAATGACATTTAAAAGGAAAAAAATTCCCTTCAAATAATTCATGAGAAGAAAGAAGGGCGTACCATTTCCCCGAGAAAAATCGCCACCCTGTAGGAGCAAAGAAAAAGAATAAACATTGGTCATGGAGAAATATTAAGGGGATAAACAAGTAGATTTAGCAAAAATCAGTGTGTCAACCTTCTGAGGTCTTAATGAACATGTTTAGAATACCTAATATTTTGAAGTAATAAACCCCCATGGTGATACCAGAAATGGCCGAAGGCATGATTTGAGGGAAAGAAAATGGATAATTTACATCGAAAAAGGCATTGAAATCTTTTCTGGATAAAGGTAGCATGCATGTCTAGAAGCTTCATTTAAATTTGTGGAAAACAACTTAATCCAATACAGCAAATGAAAGATTCATTTGATTTTCTTTCACTCACAACAAGACATGCCATTCAGCACGTAAAAATAGAGATCTTCACAGCAAGTCTTTACAACTATTTAAGGAATAACTGTAACAGCCCAAGCCCACCACTAACGGATATTGTTCGCTTTGGCCCGTTACGTATCGTCGTCAGCCTCACAGTTTTAAAACACATTTGTTAGGGAAAGGTTTACACATCCTTATAAGGTGTTTCGTTCTCCTCTCTAACCACTGAGGGATCTCACAATCCACCCCCTTGGGGGCCCAACGTCCTCGCCGGCACACCACCCGGTGTCTAGCTCTAATACCATTTGTAATAGCCCAAGCCCACCGCTAGCAGGTCTTGCCTCTTTGGCCTGTTATGTACCACCGCCAGCCTCACAGTTTTAAAATGCATCAATTTGGGAGAGGTTTTCACACCCTTACAAGGAATGCTTCGTTCTCCTCTCTAACCGATGTGGGATCTCACAATAAGTGCATCAAAAGTGTTTTTCGTTAATCAATTAACAGTTATAAGAGATTTGAAAAGCATTTATCTAAGGATAGAATCAAAACCATTTATTTATTTTTTTTTTTTTAATACTCAACATTTAATGGTGATCGAAAGCAAAGAACAAAAGTAACATACTTGGGTCATGAACCCTTTAATAACTCTATGAAAAAATGTTCCTTTGTAGTGAAGAGGCTTCTCTGTAGTCTTCCCAATCCCCTTTTCACCTGAAAACAACAGGCAATGTCATTGGAAAAGAATATATTCGCCCAAAGTATACTATGTTGATTAGTTATTGTATTTTCACTATTGCCGACTACTATCGGACAAATGTAGATTACACCAGACAAGTATAATTTCAAAGGTTATTTTCCATATACCAGGCATCTAGCAATAGCAAGAAAGAATCGACAACGGATTCAAAATCAGATATAAAATGATTAGGATTTATTTAAATATCATTCTCGACGTTTCTTGAATAATAAAATGATAAATGGCTAAACAAATGAATATTACAATATGCATCAAATTTAGATCATTCTTGATATTTCCTGGATAATCAGAAACAAGATTTTAAACTTACAAGCAATAAAACCTACCTGTACAGAGTGCCCTGAAATTTTCGGCGGTTTTAGGAACAACATTGGCAAAGAGCTGCATTGTTCAAAAGAGAACATGTTATCAGAAATCAAGCACATAAAATCTTTTTGCTTCATTTCAACAGATAAAGGGACCAAAGAAATTCACTCACTTCTATGATAATTCTTTGCACTGGTTCCCCGTCAATTGAAACATCCAAGAACACAAGAGGATTTTTCTTCTTGCTCATCACGTGTAGCTTGAAGGAAAGAAGAAATTAGTACATCCAAATCAATCAAATGTACAAATTTCTTAAAACTACATCTGGGCAAAATGGAATACGCAACACAAAAATCTAAAATAAAAAAATTGTAGCTCCTTTCATGATTTTAAGCAACATAAAATGAACAAACTTATCAGATCCCACAAAATCATCAATGTTAATCTTCAACGGCTGCCGTCTACCAACGTCAAGACATTACATTGCATAAAAGCTTTCTAATACAACGCCAGCTCGAGTATCGTCTCAAGACAACAATCACACAAAACCCTAAACCCTAAACGAAGACCCATTTCGTCTGAAGAGATAAAGCTCCTATAATAAAATCTTTCGAACTTTAGGAGCTCCAAAATACAAATTCTCATGGAAACAATAAAGGAAAAACTTCGTAGAAACAGAAATCCTGCAAGTAGCTGATGGATAAATAAAAATAGCTAGCAGGAGCTTTATGATTGAAACGAAATCACCTTAGATTAGATTGAATGTATCTGAAAATAATTGGCTTCAATGGAGCTCGAAATTAGCTTACCTCACAGATTTTTCTCCCTCCACCAAGATGAACGGCTGAGTTGCCTAAGCTTTCAACGAAGTGAGTTGGGTTTTGGCTATTGAATCCCAGTGTTCGTCCTTTTCTTTTTTTCCTTTTTTTTTTTCATTCTCAATTTTATCGCATGGTTTTATTACATTAAACTCGGGTCATTTTCGTACAATATAAATAAAAATACTATTTTTTCGATTAAAACTTTAAAATAGTTTTTTTTTTTCAAAAAATAGGTTATTAAATTTTGAGTTTAATGTCTAAATTTTAATTGATTCAATATAAATCTTTTAAAAATTTTAATACTAATGACCCATTAGATAATAGTATTTTTTTTTTTGTTTTATTATTTTAACCGTTGAAAGTATTTTTGAAATCGAAAATAATAATAATAAAACTATTTCTAAATTTTTCTTTTTATTTAATAGTATCGAAAGTTAAATTCAATTGTATTTTTATTAATTTAATTTTTAAAATATTATATTTTTATCATTTTAATTTCTATACCTAATTTTACTTATTTGTTCGATTTTTAAATTGATGTGAACGACTCTATTAATGCTGACTATCGTTCCTCTAATTTTTTAGAACTCGAGTAGAAGAGTTGTTCATTTCGGTGTGCTGCACTATTCCATTACTTTTTTTTTCTTCATACTTTCAGATCAATTATATATTTTCAACACATCGTACTATTGCACGATGCAAAATGGGATGTAACAGTCAGTACTATGACTTTCAAGATGGTTGATGTACACGTTTTACTCGACTTAGAACAATTATGGTTCTAGTGGCACGTCCAAAAGCATGTTAAGTAAATTCAATGTAATTAAAATTATCGGACATTGAGATACATTTGTCACATTGTTATATAGTATGATATTTTTAATGATATAGGTGTCGTTGTTGACTATTCTCTCACCCCTCCATGTCTCTAGAACCGACCGAAACCAAATCAAATGTTGACTTTTTTACAAGTAAAAAATCCAGATTAACACGTGGATATTTGTCATTGGTCGAGTATGGTGGTCCTTAAGGCACCGGATTTTTGCCCACGCGCTTAAACGTTCACATTGAAAACGCGCGTACGAAACGAGGGAAACAAATCGGAGTCTGGCAACGACGATGCATACTTTCTTCTCATCGGAAGACCTCTCCGAATCCTTCTGGTCGCCACAGCCGCCGCCGCCGCCATCTTCGCCGCCATCGTATTCTCCTTTTCGATCGCTGGATCCTTCCTTGACGATGAACCGAAGCGCCTCTGAGTGGGCGCTCGAGAGGTTTCTTGAGGAAGTTTCGGCGTTTCCTGTGAACAGTTGCCCTTCGACTACCTCCGATCGCGTGGTGGTTTCTCCAGTGGATGTGGCATCTCCTGCTTCTCAGTCTTCGACATCGAAGCGTGATGAAGGTGATGATGAGATTTTGGAGATCAAGAAGGCGGATTGTGACCACGATCGTTCTCAGCCAATTCCGTCTTTGGATCCGTCGAAAATGGCTCGGAGTAGTCCTGATCAGTACCGTGTGTTTTTGAAGAATCGGCTTGATATGGCTTGCGCTGCTGCGGCTCTGTCGCGGGTAACTATTTTCTCTCTCTTTTGAAACTGATTGGTGTCTGTGCTTTGATGAGTTGGGATTTGAAATGCAGAACTCTAATTGTGTTTTGAGGTGAAATTGAGGAACTCAGTCTGTTTCTTTTGAAAGAGAAGTTGTTTTTAGCCAGTTTAGTGTTCGCGATTGCAGGTCGCGTCTTCGGAGCCCAAAGGCCCAGTCCAGCCAGCCGATCACCCTGGGCAAACATCGAACGCATTCGAATTTGGCATTCAAGCCCCGGGCCAAGGTAGCTTCCGCTCAGGCAGTCTTATGAGTTTTATTATATTCATTATTTATCGTAGTTATCTAGTTATTCCTATGGCTTTCGTTGGCCGTTTTCCATTTGGTGCCGACAGAAGTATTGAGCATTCTCTCGTATATGAGAAGATCTAGTACGTGAAGTCAAATTTGTGGAAAAAATATGGAACATTTCTTTTGTTTTCCAGTTCTCTGTTGTGGGGGGCACGTTGGTACATTGTTCTTGGCGGAGGGTGGTGTTATTTCTTCAGAAGCCGCATCTTTTGAACACCTCGACTGCGAAGTGTTGATTTTGTCTCATCAAGTTGAGTTTCCGTAATTATGAATTATGGATTGAAAAGTTGCCGGTTGTAGTGCATGGCATAATGACATGCAACCGGACTTTTCTCACTCCACTCTGGTAATATTGAATGTCTGGACTCTTTTCGGTAGCTCTACAGTTATCTTTTCTAATATTTGATGATGTTCATCTCCTTGTAAGCTAGTTTGATTATTCTATTGATCTCCTGGAATGCTAAATTTTTTTGTTATCATCCCTATCGTCTTATTATTTGAAGTCCTTTATTTTTATCTTGTTAGGTCTTTAGGTATTATTTAGGCTCATTCATTGATACGATGAATGGAATATATAGAGGGTCCCTATCGGATATCACATAAAATGCTCCAATGTTTTTTTTTTTTTTTTGCTCCATTTTTTATGATAATTTTTGTAAGCCGCTTTTTTTTATTCTTTCACTCTCTCAATGTAAGCTTGGCATCTATAAAAAGGGGGAAAAAACATGCTTAAGATAGTAGTCAAAATATATTTTTTTGGGGGGATCTTATATTTTACTAGTTAGTACCCTTTTCTTGATGTATCTTGTCCCTTCCAACTCTTTTTACCATTGGAACTGTGTGCTATAACTGCAATATCACTTTTGCTAAATGGTGGCTGAAGGCTCTGATCGTGGAACTTCAACAAAAGAAAGTGAGGCTACTGGTAGTCAACTTGGGATCCCATCCTTACCTGCAATGCCTAAGAAGCTTGGGATACAAGCTGTTCAAACAACTAGTGGATCATCCAGAGACGAGTCCGATGATGATGATCTTGAAGGAGACATTGAAAACATTGAGAATATGGATCCTGGTGATGCAAGACGAGCTAGGAGGTAATATATTTCTGTTGATTTAGAATATGACTCGAGCAACGATCATTTGATCACCCTCTGATTATTGTTTACTTCTTATGCCTTCTATTATTCTTTTCACCCGTTATAAACATCTTCTTTGATGATATAAGTTCATCATGTGCTAAACTTAATTCTCATATCAAATCCCCTCCACAATCGCGTTGTACCTTTGTGAAACAAAAAAGCTTGAAGTTGCACCTTCCAATAAAATATTTTGGAAAAGAGCACTTATTAGAAAAATTCTGTAATTTTTACTAATAGAGATATGTCAAGCATGTTTACTTTGCATTTAAATAAAAACTATCCTCTTTTCTTGTTGCTACTATTGAGGGGTTTTTTGTGTGATCGTTATTGGTGTTTGGGAAAGTAAGATACCTCATTTTCCATCCTGTCCTTTTACTTGTTTAGTAAATGTTATTATCTGGAAGAGTTTTTGTTTCTAATCAGTAAATAAATATTAGAGAAAGGAGAGAAAAAGAAGCCATATGCGAAAAATCAATCCTTCTGCCCAATTTGTTGCCCGGTCCTAGCTTTACTCACTTGACATTGATGGTGGCCTAGGATGTTGTCAAATAGAGAATCGGCAAGACGCTCCAGACGACGAAAACAAGCACACTTGAATGAACTTGAGACACAGGTACCCTTATATGTTCTCGGTTACTTTCCTTTCTTACTAAAACATTTACTAAATGTGGTTCCTTTTCTAAAGGTTGGTCAACTTAGGGTTGAACACTCTACTTTGTTAAAGCGTCTAACGGATGTAAATCAGAAGTACGATGATGCAGCTGTTGACAATAGAATTTTGAAAGCTGATATCGAGACTTTAAGAGCGAAGGTTAGTCATTGTTGTTTTTTTCTTTTTGGTTCTCTTTCTCCCTTGGGGGTAAGGAAGGAGTGGGAAAAAAAAAAAAAAAAAAAAGAAAAGAAAAGAAGAATAACATAAAAGACCAAAACAAGGACAAAAAGGACTTTGAACATCTAATTAAAGCAGAAATTAGGCATTGCGCTCTCCCTTGCGGAATGGTTAAAGTTCTGATGCATTCCTCTTCATCTACCTTGGCAATTCTTGATCGTGGATGATAGTACTTTCCTCCTGTTCCTTCATTCTTTTCTTCCACGTAAGAGTGCTATTTCCACATTTTTCAAGTTCACCCTGCTCCGTGTATCATAGGCTCGTTTTTATTGGTTCCTAGGCAGCACTATAAACTGTTTTCATAAATGCAAGATGAACAAACTTTTTAAAAGTGCATCAAAACCGAAACTACAACTGATTAATCTAGTGGTCAATAAGGGCCAATGTAAATAGCAAAGAGCTCAAAGGGAATAGGTTGAAATCATGATTTCTACCTATATAGTATTTAATTTCTTACGAGCTACTTTGAAAACTAAATGTAGTAGGGTAATGTAGTTGTCCCATGAGAATAGCCTTGGTGCACTTAATCTGGCCTGAACATTCACAATTATTAAAAGAAAAAAAAAAGAGAAGGAAAACAAAGGCGTCAGAACCACATTAAAGAACAATATTGTCTATTGAATTGTTTTGTACCTTGACGAGTGAAGGTACATCGAAAAGAAACCATCTTGTGTTTGTCGATGCACCTTGATGATAGACGGTGTAAGATTTCAGAAAATTTAAATGCCCATGATTTGCACATTCTCTAGCACAATTGTTAGTGTATTTGCCTTCTCAATGTTGTGGCATTGCCACCTCAACCAGACTAGTGTGTTATAAGAGAGGTATGATTTTAATCATCAAGTGCACTTGGATGATAGAAAGTGATTGAGGAAGTCTCAATTGGTAGATTTGTTGTCAATAGCTTACTTGTCTATTGACATAGGCCAAAGAGTGTGGACACGTGTTGTGTCATTGGATAGGAAACATCTAAGACACTTATCTCAGTGTCTAAGTCATCTATTCTTTCGGATACGTTTAATGTCACAACCGTATTAAGGAAAGAGTAGGATTGACAAACTAAGGCATAATTAAAATTTGAGACAACAATGTTGTTAAGAGTGTCAAAGACTAACTTAAAGGGGGTTGGATAAGGTCGACCATATCTTCAAAAGTCAAGGTTTGTGATGTTTCACATTGGTTGGGGAGGAGAACAAACCACCATTTATAAGGGTGTGGAAACCTTCCCCTAGCATACGCGTTTTAAAGCCTTGAGGGGAAGCCCGAAAGGGAAAGCTCAAAGAGGACAATATTTGCTAGCAGTGGATCTAGGCCGTTACAAATGGTATCAGAGTCAGACACCGGACGATGTGCCAGCCTTCTCGCTGTTCCCCGAAGGGGGGGTAGACACGAGGCGGTGTGCCAGTAAGGACGCTGGGCCCCAAAGGGGGTGGATTTGGGGCGGTCCCACATCGATTGGAAGAAGGAAAGAGTGCCAGCGAGGACGCTGGGCCCCGAAGGGGGATGGATTGTGATGTCCCACATTGGTTGGGGAGGAGAATAAACCACCATTTATAAGGGTGTGGAAACCTTCCCCTAGCAGACGCGTTTTAAAGCCTTGAGGGAAAGCCCGAAAGGGAAAGCCCAAAGAGGACAATATCTGCTAGCGATGGATCTAGGCCGTTACAGGGTTCCAATGTGATTCTTGACAAGCACTCTAGAGTTAAGTCTGTCTATATGAAAGATGAAAGCTCGTCAAATTTGGTGTAAATCGGATACTTGACAAACACTCAACCAATGACTCCTTGCCAAAATGACATCTACTCTTGCTGAAGCAATATACCTTAGAATATACTTCAAGTGAAGGCATGGTGTCAACTCTCCACCATCATTGGGTCTCATGACCTAAATGAGCTACCCTTGACACATGCATGTGTCATGGTGTGCGGAAGCATCGCAATACAAGTGTCTTGGGCATTTTCCTTCAATGGGTTTCTGAGGATTGTGTCGGACGACAAGGGTGTGCTAACATTGCGCCCCGTCCCTTGAGTCAGAGATTGGTATATAGGGTCATTCTTCGACAAGATATGCAGAAATTACTAAACATGGACACGAGAGGGTTCATGCCGTGTTACCAATAGGATGAATGGATGTTCGAGATGTTTCGATCATAAAGGATTACTCATGGGTTGGTTCTCGATAAGCGTGTCAAAGTGAGCAGTGAAGACCGATGACATCTCAAGTCTCAGGATGCATCATGAAGGTTAGCACTGTATTGAACCGATTTGTCCCTATAAGCATTGTAATGCCTTGATAAGCTCAAGCATCAACATGCCCTTATAAGAGTTATAATGCTCCAATAGGCTCCAGTAAGCGTTGCAATCACCCGATAAGCTTTGGTTGAGTGTTTTGAGGTTGTTTTAACCCAATGAAGGGTCCAAACACATCTGGGTGAAGCTTCGGATCAGGTCTGTGTTATTAAGAACCAAGATGACAAGATGAGATGCGACGTTCCGTTTGAAGGAACTTGGCCTAGTGTAGAGGCAAGGTTGAACCAAGTCAGTTAGAGTCGTAATCAAATGAAAATGCACGTACATGCGATGTGTATGGCTGAATGAAGCTTAGTTTTTGTATGAGTTTTGTTCGATCGGCGAAGGAGAACCTCGCCTACAGTCCAATGAAGCCACAAAGCTGGTAAAAAAGTATAATGGGGCTTGAGTTTCCCTTAAGGTTAGTTATGATTGTGTCAAAATCAAGGCGTTGCACAATTTAAAAAGTATGAACGTGACCCTTAACACCCAAATAAATATATCTTCCCCGTCCCTTAAAAACAATTCCAATTGGAAGAAAGAAAAGAAAAATAAGCCCACATTTTTTCAACCGGCGTCGAACCCTTTTTTGACCTTTTTTGTAATATTGTACAAAATACAATATCTTAGGGGATTTCTCTACCCACAATTCTTTTGTATTTACAACCTGTTGTAATTACAACTCCTGTTGACTATTAGTGATTGGAAGGCTCTTAATGGTGTAGTTTTTTCAGGTGCCCTTTCTTGTAGAGTACAAGGATGGATTAACTGTATAGTGAGAATAGTATGATGCCTGACTTTATGTTTTTGGGAAATCAATAGGATATTTATGAATATTGTACGTGAATTTTCAGGTGAAAATGGCTGAAGAAACAGTGAAGAGAGTGACAGGAGTGAATCCACTGCTTGCTGCCATGTCTCAAAGCCAAATGCAATTTGTCAGTAGCCAAATGCCTACGCAATCCAACACCCAATTCTTCCACCGAAACATGTCTCCATTTGCAAACAGCCCCCCACATCACCAGAATTTGGAAGGCCCTGTTCCAACTATTTCTCCACCCATTCCACATGTTGGAAGATCACAAAATGACGTGGCAACCAAAATGACCGATATGCCCTCCGTGCATATTGATCACGTGCAGAAGCAGACCGTGCATGGCCCAATGTCAGGTTGGGATGCAGAACCCTCACACGCTGCTCCAAACCACAAGAATTGAATGCCGTTTCTGTTCCAAATTTTCTAAGGAGCGTCGTTTTCATCGGGCTTGTGGCATTAAAGGGATTAATAAGAAATGAAATACTCCTTACCTATTGTTTTCATTTCATGTTCCATTATGTAATAAGACTTGGATCTCGTTTTAAGTAGGTATTTTTTTAGAAGCAAAAATCAGTTGGCTAGTTGGTTCCATATAATATTTTACCAGTTTTTCACTTTGCAAACAGCCTTAGAAAGGAACTGAATACAGCAATTTGAGCATCTATGAGTAAAATTGGATGTGATATAGATTTTCTTGTCATGTCTTGTCTCTTTCAGGTGTTAAAAGAGAGGAAATCACTTCGGTGAGTAAAATTGAATACAATATTTTAGAGATGTTACAAATATATTTGACGGACAGCAATATTTCCTTGATCCATATATTTCTGTTATACTGTCGCTACAGAATGATGATAAATGATCTGTCTAAACTTGGTTCCTAACTAATATTGAAGCTGATAAGCAGCGGCGAGCTTCATGTATCAAAAAGGTGAAGAGCTCGCCCGAAAGATCAAAAAAAGAAACTGCAAACTGGTTGGAGAGATGCAAAGATTAATGTTATCAGTCTGATCTTGGCCTTTGTGAACCATTCTTGGGATTGTTGTATAATGGCAAGATCCAATGGGATCCATATTTTCTTCTTCCACAACACCTCCAATACACAACCAAAACAGCAGCCAACACTCCCATGGGAATCGCCCATCTGTTTCACCAAATAAACCAAGAAAACCAGTTAAAACTCACATCAGTTTCAACACCATATATGACATCCAAACATGATCTTCTAGTGAGATGAAAGGTCATTCTCTCCATGAACAAACCAAAAAAGAGTGGTTTTTGTTGTAAAATTACCAGTCACGAAGGTGTATTTCTAGAAATAGTTGATGGAGGAACTGATAAAACTATCCTTCCTCAATAAAATCATTCATTTACATTGTCAAATGATCCAAGACTTGAAGTTTCACTTTTTAGGCATGAGAATGAGTCGGTATGAAGCTCGTAGTTAGATATAAGGTATGGTATATTCAATAACCAGAAAAGTTACTAACCTGTCCAAATCCAGGATGGGGCTATAAACGATTGTTTCCCAGGTGACTACAACAAAATGCCACACAGGGCTGTAGTAAAGCGTCTCGGCCGACCAGAACATCCTCGTGTATATCTCCAAAAAGATGAAGAGCAGCCATGCCCCAATTTCAATTAAGAAGAACTTTATAACAAACCTTCCCACAATCACCATGCCAAGAGAAAACGCCACCAACCAATTGAAAAGCCTGTGATTGTATTCCTTGATGAAGAGAGATCGTGACTTCCCTAACATCTGCAAATTATGACTCATCCATGATTAGAAAATTGAGCGTTTGAAACTGTATATGGTCGATTTGGTCAGATTGGGACAGCCATCTAAGCTTGAAAACGTATGTGGAAAACATCTAGAAAGAAATGGGGTCATGTACGAACAGTCGATTGGCGTAGACACAGAGTACAAATCAAATTTATTCTTTTTAAAACAAAATAAATTTCAAAATACCGATTGAGACACCACATGAAGGTCACTAAAACAACTTGAAAGATATTCGTAACTTTATGAAGAAATCAGGTCAGTTTACGAGCAAAACTAAGTGAAACACCCATTTCACCGTCATCTATGTTCCATGAAGTTAACATAAAATCAGAATTAAACATCAAGATAACCTGATGGCCGCATTACCTTTGACATACGTTGCTCATAGTTTTCTTTTGATGGTCCAACACACTCTTGCTCAAAACTTTGATTGCATTGCAGAAAACCTGCATTGAATTTTGCCATTGACGGAAGCCTTAGAGCTTGAAGGTGGTCCATTTGATCTTCACACTTCGTATACAGTTCCTCACAGAGCTTTGAGGATTGATACCGATTCGCCAATATAATGTTACTATGCACCTATAAACAATTTTTAGAGGTTAGGGAGCTAACATAACAAGGGGCTTAGAAATCAAAGGAAAAAAACATGTTATCGGCCAATGATAAACAATGCATGCTAAGAACCAAACATGAAGAAGTTCTCTTTGATTATCACTATTATTACAACTACTACTAGAAACTATTAAGAGACTAGCACTGCAAGATGGTTCTCCCAATTTCATACAAATGAATTGTTTGCTTCAACTTCACAAGAAATAGACTAAAATACACCAAGGTATCAGATGTTGAGCAACTATTATTCACTAATTTGAAGATACTTGACATCACACCCCAAAAAATTAAGACTACTTTTAATAGAGAAGTTGAAACCTTGTCGATTTCTTCATCAAGTTGTGTGACTGACTTCTTTGCATGGTGACGGCCAAAATGTTGTTCATCAAAAGCTCGCATTGCCTCAGCTCGATGGATTTCATGGGTTCCTTGCAGAGATTGCTCTGTCATAGGTAAATGCACCGTTGCCATTCTGTCGCTGTATATTTTCAAACATCGCTCAAGAACACCCTTGTTGAAAACCTCAACAAGAGATCCGGTAGATGGAATTTCCCCTTTGTTCAATGCTTCAAGAATCTAAAATTGAAGCAAAATGTAAATTAAAGTTAGAAATAAATAAAATGGATGCATACATCATTTAAATGTTCATCAATTGTTAGTGGAACCACTAGTAAAAAGACTGGTAACGAGTAAATAAATTCGAGACAATAAAATGCACATCACCTGTTCTAAAAAGGATACAAATTCCTTCCCATTCATAGATTTTCCCTGCACAATCTTTGGACGGATAATGCTTGTAACAAGCTTTTTTAACTCTTCCCTCTTTGTAACATATGTTGGCTCCAGCTCACCATCCTTCATATCACAAAGCTTGATTCTTTGAAGATGAGGCTGTTAAAAACATAAAAATCATACTTTTATTGGACTCCTCAAGAAAAAGTTTTGAAAGAAATACGATCCTATATGCCTAGAATATAGCTTGCTACTACCATGCATATCAGTTTTGATAGAAATAACATGTTTTGACATAGAAGTAAATGTGCATGCAAGGATCCCTTCTTCCTAACACCACAATTAAGCATAACCCCATGTTAATAATGAAACTGAACGTAGAGATGATCAAAAAATGAGGAAGGGTCATACTTGTGGTAAGCTGAAGGCTGTACTATTATCTCCCATAATAGCCAAAGAATCTCGAATTTGGTTAACCTGATGCAATTACAGAGATCACGCCTATTTCCCCTGAAAAATAAATGTTTTTCTTTTCTTTCCATAAAAAACGAAACTGAAGTCTGAGGGTGAATACCAGATCAATGTTTTTGTTTCCTGCATTTATGATAAAAGCACCATGCATTAAAAAAAAAAAAATCCTACACATATGCTAAGATACTTTAGAATGAACTAGTCTAGTCTTATTGCAGTAAAACATTAAAACCAACCTTCGCTATTAGGCACTTGTTTTAGAGCTTCATTCACCATTTCTTGAACACTTTTTCCTTCTATAAAACAGCAACAGAAGAGTCAAATAAATCTAGAGTACAAAAATTGGGGGCAGGAAGAACAAGATACCTCCTTTTAATTCCCTATTTGATGGCCAAAAATATATACAAAGCTCCAGCCGAAGTGTCAGAAACAAAATACATTAGGTCAAATCTTAGACTCAATGGGCCAATTTTTCTTTTGTTTAAAAAAAAAAAAAAAGAAAAGAAAAGAAAAGAAAACAAGAAACAAGACCAATTAACAGCATTATAGCCAGAGGATTTTAAGATTACTCTGTTTGATTGACATAAGAATTCCGGCTATTAGGCACTAAACCTAATAGCCTCCCAAAGTAATGTCAATAATATTCTTCAACCAATTGCTATGGTTTTTAAGATCATATTGCTCTTTATGATCATGACAATTGGAGCTCCCACTAGTAAGTTCCTACGGTGTTGGGATTTCAAAGATCACCTTCTTCGACAGGAATACGACTCCATCTAGATTTAATAGTCAAGGATGTTTAGTATACTTCAATACCAAGCACCTTTGCCTTCTCATATAACTAATATGGATATACTGACGTCTATCTAGTAAGCATACTTCATTCCCACTAATCAAACGGCATATGACATGCTGATGTGATCAATTTGGATCAATTTGAAAGATTAAATTATGATTATAAAAATAAAAAAATGCAGAATCATTAGATAACTTGAAAACTGTGTGCAAAAGTCACGAAAGCAGGGAACCTACGTAGAAAATCACGCTGGATAAGCCATAGCAACTTAGCAGGCTCAAAGGCAACATCTTGTCCCTACAGATTATAAGTAATAGATCTCCGTTATAAGGTGTGATGGAGGAAGAATGAAAGTAACTAAAACAGGGCTAAAAGTCTACTACCTTCACTCTACATGCCCACGAGCAGCGTGCAGAATAAAACATGTAACAGTCAGATTGCAACATAAGAAATTTAAAAACCCAACAAGAAAAAAATGTTAATTTACAAAAGCATCTAAACTTTGATGAATGAGCTTATGAGTCCTTGAACTCTTAAAAGGTTTAATCATGTTCCTAAGTTTTCGATTTTGCATTAAGTCACAATCTTCAATATCATTACTCAAATATTGATGTGGCATGCTAATTGGATAAGCAAGTGATGATTTGGCACTTTGGCATGGAGTGGCATACTCAAATAGGTTAATCGAATAAAATAAGGGTGGGCCAGCAAAAATATTTGATGGGGTGAGAGCCAATAGGGCAGAATACACTTTATTCAACTGACCAATTCTCACATCATGCTACATCATTACTAGTTAGTTCACCAACAAATCAGGTCAACATTTAAGTAACCATGTAAACAATTAAGGATGTACTACAATAAAAATTGACATACAAGGCTTTCAAGTTTAGGAACTAAATTTGTAATTTAACAAAAGAAAAAAAAAAAGGACAATTGATTAAATAAATTTAGAAAATGCAAACCTCCCATAAAATTCTTCAGCAAGCTCAACAGCAAATGACAATCGAGAAATATCAGCTTCACGGATCTATAGAAATCAAGCCAAAAACATTAGTAGTGTGAATGGTATGTCAGAAAAACATTGGCTCAGTTGAACTGGATGATAGTATCATAGGAACTAAAGCCGAAGTTCACAATCATTAACATCAAGCAGATACATGGTGTATGAAACATCAAGCAGAGACATGGTGTATGATAGCTTACATTTATGCATTCTCTAATATCACCAAATATTTGTTAACAGTAGTCCAACTTGAAGGAAAGCCAAGCCAACCTAAGGTTGTTCATGACTGGGTATAAATAATATAACCAATAAATGGCAAACTCATAACTATGAGCAACAATGAGGTCAAGGAGAGTAGTGAAGTATTTCAAATGCAACATGTTCAATATTACTTCAATATCTGAAGAACTTTTGAACTGGACAAAAATAATGACAGCTAGGTGTCATGGTCATGTTTGTCCAAGGCGTGTTGCTCGTGGCCGCATCCTCATGTCATGCCAAACCCTTTTGTATATATGTTGTATTTCTTTATCGTTTTCTTGTTGTATTAACTTGTAATTTTAGAGTATGACGTTTCAGCAAAATCACATCTATGCCAGGAAGACTTGAAATGCCTCAAAATGTACTATAGGGAGATGCGACTAGCATAAAAATGAAAGCGGCAAAAATCAAACTTTTGCATAGAAAAATAGAAGCAATGCGTCCAATACAAAAATCTCATACATATGACGCATTGCACACATGTAAAATAAGGCTTGCATATATGAATCCATCGAACTTTCCTCATTAACTTTGGTTTTAAACCCTATCTCTCACCATTACAGATAGAACCCTTCACTTCAACTTCACGAACAAAGAGAAAAAGACAGAGCATCCAAGAGCAATGAAAAAGCCATTTGAGAAAGAAGTCAAGAGTTTAATTCATTCGGTCCCATTTTGCTTATAAAGAAGAAAGATCCATAATAAACTATCTAGCATTCTTCTCAACCCTTCCAAATAAGTAGGCTATGTTTTAGCGAAGAATCGAGACCATAACATAGTTGTTTGTGACTAATAGCAGGAATAGCTCAAATGGTTTTGTGAAGCTAGTCATTGGAGGCAAGTATGAGTGATACAACTATATAGATCCAAGGAATGTGAAAGTCCTAACTGATCACATTATTCTAATAGATTTTCCACCTAACTCTCGTGTCTCAAAATTTTACCACCATTGAAGCTCCCTTTTTCATCAAAATAAACATGTCCGCTTAAATAAGCATAAAACATGAAAGATAATTAAATCTTGTAACACATAGTTATTGTTCACTTCTTGTCTTCTAATTAAAAAAATTAAAACTACGAATTCTTTTTAGCTATTAAAATTACAAGGTTTCAAGCAAGAGCAACAATTGACATGATGGAGAAAAAAAGAAGTCATGATGACTCACAGTCTCAGGCAAGTTGTAGATAAGCACAGAACTCAGAACAGTTGCCAAAGCAAAGATCCTGCACACATCAAAACGGAAGATTGTTAAAGGGAATAAGCAACAAGAACTAGTGCTAAAAATGATTCACGGACTCAGATTACCGATCATCATATACATTTGACTTTCCAACACTTTCAAATCCCTCTGTATCAAGGTAGAAAACTGAAGTTTTGACTCCATCAATCATCAACTCCAGAGGAGTACCCCACACCCAGATCCCTGTGCAAAACAAATTGACAAACTATATAAAAATCCAACAAGTAAATATAACACATCCACAACCACCATATCATTGCAACTGCATTTACCTTTTGTCTTGGTGTCACGCTGGTGTCCTACACCAAAACCTGAAACACAAAACATTTGATTTATACAAGAAATGATATTTATATATACAGGATCTTTAATTTTTTAAACAAGAGAAATGGTACAAATTAATAGGAGTTAGCGCACCTTCATAGCAAGAAAGTGAGAGAAGTTGATTAAGCAAGAAAGATTTCCCAGATCGGTATGGCCCAATGACCTGATCATATGAAAGAAAAGATAACACAGTCAAGACTATATATATTATCTAACAAAACTCGAACCTACAAAAAGCTCATAATCATCGATAAAAAATAAGCAGAATACTAGCCATAAAGCTACAAAAAAAGAGAAAAAGGAAAAAAGGTTAAGTTACAACTGTGGTTCTTATGTTTTCGAGGTTGTCTATTCATGTCTGCACTTCAGAAAGCTTCTATTAGAACCTGAATTTTCAAACTGGTATTTGTTTGGCCTTCATACTGTATGCAGTTTCTAATAAGTCTCTCAATTTTGCATTTTTGTGTCTTATCATTGTCTATGTTAGTTTAACATTTACATAGCACAAAAACTATATCATTTAAGGATAATGAGGGGAAATAAGTTTAGGCAGGTTCAGGCATTAAACTAGCAGGCTTAATGTAGATACCATTTAGACATAAAATTAAAAGTTCATGGGCCTATTAAAATCTTCTTATAGTATAGGGACTAAATAGACATATCCTTTAAAGTATACAAATCTGTTAGAAACTTTTTCAATTACATGGACTCAATTACATGGTTCAAGAATCAATTCGAAGATATCCATTCATTTAAGTTATGTGAAAATGCCAAAGTACTAATGTCACAAAAGAGCATCTCATTCTAACCGCAACAGCTGCAATTGGATTAGTTATTCTTTCAATAGCCTCTAAACCTTCTCTAGAAAGGCGAAGTTTTGTATGGCCAGGATCAGGTTCCACAATAGGAAATCTGCAAGTGATTAAAACGAGCTTTAGTCCTTTTCTTACCAAGGAAATAAACAACTCAAAAGACAGATGCTACAGGTTTGAACATCATGGCCAACCAATGAACGAAATATTGTACAGCATGTGATATATCCAAGCGTTCATGATAAAGAAACACATTGTGGAATAAATTATCGACAGCTAAAGTATAAAGCTTAGTTTAATATCAGAGGTCCCATAGGTCAGACCTTGTTGAAAGTTTAAAATGTTCTCTCACTTTAATTAATTGGCAGTCCATCATTAATTCATTGAAGACGGTACAAATAAATAAAACAAGAAAATGAACAAAAAGTAACGTTTTCGGAAATTAAATAAAACTTATATTTTTCTAGACACATAGGAATTTAAAATAGTAAAAATAGCTTCAAGAACATGTCATCAAACAAACTCTATATTCTACAGTAAAATTGATACCTCCTCAAAACTAAGTTAGAAAATTGCTCATGAACCAACAAATAAATCACACAAAATTAAGCAAACAAAATATTCAGAATCGAGCAAAACAATCTCATACCCAACTATGAAAATACTTGAACCTGACAACAAAGTTAGGTAGGTGTACAAATAACATTATATCATCAGAAATTGGAGATAAACCAAATATTATCCTTTCCCATCCAAATGTATCATAACAGCTTCTTCTATGAACCTTGGACTACCCATCTACTTAAAAGCTAAAACATCTCCCCACAATAACAAATATTGTCTCAATCCTCTAGTTTCCACCCACCACCTAATCTTGGTTTGCTAGATAATTTTGTAGCTGATAGGCATTCCCTGGTATTCTCCCGTACCTTAACTGCAAATATATGGAGTAGAAAAGTCTCTTTTCGTAGCTCTAAGTTATCGTTGCACCAACTTCGGTCTCGCTTTTCTATGCATTTACTTCTTAAGTGATATGATAAATGTTCCTACAAAAATTTCTTCCTTGAATTCATGTTCCAGACACAGCATCTTCTAATCATGAATCTTCTAGTTAACCCCTTTTTTTCGCTTTTATACCTTCTAAACGAAACTTAAACGGAGAGTTGTTCCCAAAGGCAGACATCTTGTAGCACTAACCAACTGAGCGCACTACGTAACAACAAGTCAACAACATAATAAACGAAAATAAACAAGAACTTCTACGCAACTCAAATGCCAAGAATAACAGATCTCAATCCATCTGGAGCTCCCAAAAATCAGTACAAATCAACGACCATCAAGATTCAAAACAACAGAAGAAAAAAAAAAATTGAAACGACTTACGGTTGCCGGAAGTTCTCGATCGCGAAAGACCGCCAGGGGATGGAGCAGAGAATCAAAAACACGAAAACCCTCGATGAAATTCTCATCTCTAAACAACCCTCCGTCAGCTATCTTCCAAATGCGACGAAGGCGGAGAAGAATGAAAGGGGCAGTAAATCACGCAGTGTTGATCAGAAGAAACACATTTTGGGTTTGGGGTAAAAATGGGGATCTACAACGAAGAACCATGAAAAATGGAGATACGAAAGGAATAATGCAGCTGCGTGAATTTGGATTTTGCATCTAAGAAGAAGAACATACAAGCAAACGAGCTCTGATTGATCTTCCAAACACGTTACCTTGGATTTATGAATTCAATAAGACGAGGAGGAGATGATGAGATCCATGGAGAGAGCTGAAGTCTGAAATTTGTGTTCAAAATGGATTAATTTATGAGAATGATTAATGAGATTTCACAAAGATTAATGCTTCACATTTCCAAGAGGAGGAACAAGTCAATGATTTCTTTTAATTTCTCAATTTAATCCACAACTCCATTTTCGATTTATTTTCCTAATAATATTAATTACTATTAATTTAAAAACTTAATTTTCCAATTAATTCCAACAACAGATTATTTTCAATATTATTAAAATTTATACCAAATTTAATTTTTTGATTGAATTATTTAGTCACCACGCACAACTTAATTTTTTTTGTTTTTATTATCGTATTTTTTTAAATTAATTCATTAAATGCTTATTATGATACTTTTTATAATAAATAAAAATTAAAGTTATTATTATTATTATTATTTATTTTATGAGTTTTGGTTTATATTGGTTTAAATAAATAAATAAATACGTAGAAATAATTTTATTTGATTAATTTAAAGTCCTAATGGATAAGACTTTGAATTGTTCATAAATGTCATTTTCAAATTAACCGTATTTACACGGGGATGTAACTCTCTTCGAGTTTACTTTTATTTATTTTATTTATTTATTTAGTTAGTTAAAAATTTATATTCGCGGAAAGAATCAATGATATTTGAGAATTTTTTCGTGTGGAGGTGTAAGCCCTGACTTGGCTTCCTGACCAGTTGAATGAATATCGAGTTGAGTCTTTTGTTTACCGTGAAAGAATAACGAGCAAGAACTGGAGGGGATATAGGTTTCGGTGAAAGGAAATAGCCAAACAATTTAGCTAGCGAAAGAGCGAAACCGAGTTGACTCGACTAGGTAATCTCAAGCGAGGAATAATGGATAGGGAGGGTAGTTTAGTCGAATGAATCTTGACTTGAATCACTTTCGTTTTGAAGGAGAAAAATCCGTGAGCAAATAAATAGGTTTAAGAGTGTTGGACGATGAAAGTCCGACATCGGCTAATTCCGGGAATGTCCATGGATTTATAAGTGAGGAATACTATATTGTGAAGCTTTTTGGGAAGCCTAAAGCAAAGCCATACGCTCAAAGTGGACAATATCATACCATTATCGAGAGTCGTGTTCTTCTAACAAGGAGTTCTACCATGTCTGGGAGTCCAGTCGGGTTTTTCTTGTTTGTGGTAAGAACGGGTTTTGGGGTGGAAGAGAAAAACGACGGCGTTTAGGAAGAAAGTGAAAATGGGGTAGAAATGTAAATATAGGAAAAAGTAGTCCCTTTTAGACAAAGTAGCGACATTTTTAAGCAGGATAAAGCTTCCTTCTTTTTCGTCTATGTAGAACTGAACTGAAACCAAGAACTTACGGACACAGAGGCAGAGAGGTAGAAGGTTCAAGAAGATCGAGCTCAAAATTGAGCTTCCTCTCACTACAAAATCACGAAGCTCAAAATCATCGACTTCTATTTTCCTTCTTCCTCTTGCATGTAGATGCTATTTGAAACCGCCGTTCTGTTCTTAATCCATTGGTTTCGCCTCGCTCGACTTCAATTCCATGGCGAACAATCATTCCGAGACTCCCTCCGATGATTTCCTAGAGCAGATTCTTGGGATTTCCCCTTTCGGTTCGGCGGAGCAAGGGTTAGCTGGAACCGACGGCGGATTGGCAGGAGCTGCTGCTGCGGCGGCTCACGGTCAGGCTCCGATGATGCTTCAACTTAGCTCCGGCGATGGCGGTGGCCACATCTCTACGATTGGAAGTGGAAGTGTCGGTGGTGCAGGGTTCCATGGCGGAACCCCTTTTCCTTTGGGGTTGAGCTTGGACCAAGGGAAGAGTGGGTTTCTTAAGGCTGAGGAAGCTTCTGGAAGTGGCAAGAGGTATTGTGGTGAGGTTGTTGATGTTCGAGCTTCATCTGTGAAAAATGTAAGTTCACGATTCTCTTTATTGTTGCTTCGTATAGTTAAATCTATGTGCTGGTAGAGTTATGGTTGAATTACTGATAGAGTTATGCTTTCTCTTATGTGTTCATATGATTGTGTTCTTCTTGAAATAACATGAACTGCTATGATCACTTAGGGCTGTGATGGTTCTGGTTTTTGGTGTCTTGCTTGAGAGAAACTGGAAATTACAGACAGTTCTGTTTGATGTATTGCCATTCTTTTGCTCTTGAGTCAGAGTGGATGCAAAGTATTTATTTCAGACATCTTTGGAGTGTTTGAATGCATTGAGTGACTCACTTTAAGCTTTTTGCAGGTTTATCAAGGCCAACAAATGCATGCTACTATGGGTGCAGCACCGCATCCACCAACGATGCGCCCTAGGGTACGAGCAAGACGAGGACAGGCGACTGATCCACATAGCATTGCAGAGCGGGTAAGATAGATGCCAGTTTTGGAAACCAGAAACGGTTCGCTGTTGCTAGATGATTATTGTATCAAAATATTATTGCAGCACTTGTAGGTTTCTTGAAGTAATTTTCGTCGCTATTTATTTGTTACAGTTACGAAGAGAAAGAATTGCAGAGAGAATCCGAGCTTTGCAGGAGCTTGTTCCGAGTGTCAATAAGGTGATTATCTATGATTTTAAGTCATTGAAATTATTGAGATGATTGTCTTGTTGTTTTTTTCAAGCTCTTGGCCCCACAACTTAGAAAACCTGGTGAAACATCAGACGATAAGGAATTTAAATGGTCTTAGCATATGGTGATTGTTCCCTACATAGTTAAGATCTTAATCGTCAATAGCTCGAATTACCCTTACAACTCGTATTCCCCTCGCCCATGTGAGGGCTCCCGTCAAATCATATCTAAGCATGAATGCGTTTTACCTCTAAAATTGGAAAATGAGTGGGGGGGGTCATTTTGTTGTTAATGTCTACTCTTCCACTTACTTTCGTGGATGCTCGAGTAGCCTATTGACCTGATTCTTAATTTCATTAATGTTTCCTGAATTAATTGCATCTGTTCTTCCATTCTTGGATACATAATCTTAGATTGATACTGATTTATTTTTCGTTTCGAGTAGACGGATAGAGCTGCAATGCTCGATGAAATAGTGGACTACGTAAAGTTTCTACGTCTCCAAGTAAAGGTGAAGTAATATTCCTTCTGACATTTTACCTGATAAGTTAGAACTTGCTGTTTAACATATATGAAGATTGTTTGTACATTCAATCCCTTTATTCTCTGGGTCGAATTGACCAATGTCTTAAATGTTTCTACTGAAGCAACAAAAAAAATCATTTTAGAGATCATATAGTCATAATCAAATTGAACTTATATTTCTTGTTAAACGAACTTGATCGTTCGAGTACTGTAGTCTGTAGAGCCAGTTAATTTCCAACTCCTTATGCAAGCGTATTTCACTCTTTAGATGGATTGAGGCAGCTAATAAACTTAAGAGGTATGGCTGTGGCTGTTATTTAAAGTGACTGCTTGTGTTCATAGTTCAAGTTTTGCCCGTTTTTCTCCCTCATTTTTCGGATGTAACAGTCACTTCTCATATCCTACTTTTTTAGGTATTTATCCAATGTTGCATTTATCAACTTTGCAGGTTTTAAGCATGAGTAGATTGGGTGGAGCTGGTGCGGTGGCACCACTTGTAACGGATATTCCACTATCATCAGTTGAGGTAATGAGATGAAAAACGAAATCTTTGACTTTAAAGTCTGTTTGATAGTGTTTTTACTTTTGGGTTTCTGTGGCTGCTTGATATCCGAAAACAAAATCGTTATGAAATGGGGTTGTATCTTGATGATTTGTTCTTGGTTACTATCCTTATTGCATCCTAGGAAGAAGGAAGTGAGGGTGGTAGGAACCAACCTGCGTGGGAGAAGTGGTCGAACGACGGTACTGAGAGACAAGTTGCGAAGCTTATGGAAGAAAACGTGGGTTCTGCGATGCAATTCCTTCAATCGAAGGCACTCTGCATCATGCCCATCTCATTGGCTTCGGCAATTTATCACACGCAACCGCCCGATAGCTCGAGCGTTGTGAAGCCAGAGAGTAATCCTCCTCCATAGAATCGCCACGATCCTTAAAGGAAAACAGGTAAAAAAAAGGGAAGAAAAGAGAAAATTTACGGATCGGTGTTGGGTCCATGGCTGCTTCTTGTCGTCGCAACACTCATGGTTGTTCCCCTTCACTTGTGGTGGGTATTGGTATTGCAATCAAAGTCAGATGCCATAGTTATATTGCTTTTTAAGATTACTTTTGTAGCTTTTGTCAAAACATGGATCAATGTCAATGCCCTAAAAGATGCAAGCAGGCCTTTCAGGTCTTGACAAGCTGAACTAAAGCAAGAAGAATTTGTCAAAGCTTTACTTGATATGCTCTTCTTTTCTTGTTTTTGCATCAATGGGTGGAGGGAGTGGTGGGATATGACCAAAGCACCTTTGTTATGTAGTGGGTTGTGGGACCCTGTAAAAATATGAATAAGAATTCTTCCTTTTTTTTTTGTGTATTTTAATTGGATGATGTACCTTTACAAGGAAATGCAGAAGTTTGAAATGGAGAGTAGTACTTAGTTTCAAAAAGAGAAAAAAATAAGGTTTAATTATAGATTTTAGAGCTTTTAATTTTTTTTATTTAGTATCTACCTATGCTTCAAAAGTTTCGATAACGGTCCGATACTCTCTATTGGATTGTTGGGATAAATGTCGATTCGTTTGGTATGAAACATCATATAAATTAGTCTAACGGTCCAAGTTCATCACCATGGGTAGATATTGTCCTTTTGGACTTTTTCTTTCGAGTTTTAGCTTTAAGTTTTAAAATGTGCTAGTTTCTACACCTTTATAAAAAATACTTTGTTTCCTTCTCCAACCGATGTGAGATCTCACAATCTACTCCCCTTCGGGGTCCCTCACTGACACTTGTTCCCCTCTCCAATCGATTTGAGATCTCACAATATATCCTCTTTTGGGGCTCAACATCCTCATTGGCATACTGCCCAATGTCTGGCTTTGATACCATTTATAACTATGATACCATTTGTAACTATTAATCACTGTGAGACCCACATCAGTATGAAAACAAAAGGAAACATCTTTATAAGGGTGTGAAATGGCTTTGATACCATTTATAACTATGATACCATTTGTAACTATTAATCACTGTGAGACCCACATCAGTATGAAAACAAAAGGAAACATCTTTATAAGGGTGTGAAAACAAAACAATCGTGTAACTAGTTGTCATTCTATACAAGGGTGTAAAAACTTCTCCCTAGTAGACACGTTTTAAAATCTTATAGGAAACCCCTAAAAGAAAGTCCAACGAGAACAATACATTAGCGGACTTGAGCCCATCACAGAGATTACAACAATTCTACTAAATTTATAATTAAGCTTTGAAACAAGAGGAAGCATTATGTTCAAAATTCAGCAGATGGTGCTTTGCTGTGTCTGCCAAAGTTATCAAAGACTTTTGTATTCTCATGGATCATTATTGGGCAAATAAATCATTGAAGAGAGAGAGAGAGAGAGAGAGAATGTGTTTGACCCATAAAGCTTCTTTTTCTTTGAGCATTTCTTGGTTATACATAAGGAATAATAAAAGCAGTCTTAAGCAGTGTGAAGAACCAAATTATTGGCTGAAGCAAACAGGGTTAATCCTTTGGTATCTAAAGTTGGCACATAAATTGCTTGGTTCTCATGGTTTTGTTACTAACAGAATTCTCTTTTGCTCCTGACCTTTTCTAAGCTTCTCCTTTTTAATCATTTTTCTTTTAAAACGCAACGTAATACATGAAAGATTAAAGATGAGTATCATTTACAATTTATTCAACTAATGTCACACACAAACAAATATTTCAACATACCATCATGAAAGGTACCGACCCTCAAGAAAAATTTGAATTACTATCAATCTAACATGTAGCACATCAATTTACAGACCATACAAGCCAGGAACCACAAGAGAATCTTTCCATATATATTTGGTTAATACCCTGTTGGAAACAATTTAAAGGAATCCAGAGTCAGTTCAGTAAGATGGGAAATCAAAAATTGTTTACAAAGTTAGCCATTTTGGCTTCCTGATTATCAAGAGAACCCATTCTCATGTCCAATAGTGCAAGCTGGGACTTCACCCAAGGTGGATTATTCCAGCCCTCAACCCACAAGGCTTCCCCAGTGTCCTTGTGCTTAAAATCTGGATATTTTGGGTTCTTCTGCAAGCAGAATCAAAATGCAGGTGTATTAACATTAAAGAGTGAATCTCATCTCTCATCAAGGATTCAAGTGAATCATATAGTGAAAGGAACCTAAAAATACTAACAAAAGATGACGTTTAGGATGTCTAAAATGGCCTGCAAAGGGAGGGTAGAACCCTTTTACTTTCCTTTTCAAGTATTGAGGCCCACCATTTCATATATACAATAAATAATCATATTTTGATATGATAACTAAAAAATAGTCTGCTGATGACTGTTGGCTCAAGATTCAACTCTTCTCCCAGTTCCCCTCTTTTGGAATTTCAGCCTCTTAGTTGACAAAGGTCTGTCAAAGGATGACATATTTTCAACAAATGGACCAATCAAAGAGTCAATGTTTGGAGGATGTGCTCGAATAAGACAACGAATCCATGGTGAGTCTTACTAGTGAGGAACTGGATTTCAATTTTCCAATTGACAGTGGGAATGATAAAATTTCATCTGAACAAGATATTGATAGGGTTCTATGTAAAATTTCTCTAGAAGAAATAAACCTCCCTCTTAAATTATTTCTCTGATACAAAGTCCCACTCCTCCATTCATGAGAACACATTATGAGATAATTTTTCCTCCCTCCCAAGGGTCTGTGGTCTTGAGGTTTACGAGATAAAATCACAGACATTAAGAAGTTCAAGTTTTCAAGCATATGGACTCCTAGAGATTTCATCGTCTTCGTGGCTGTGCATTTTTTTTCTTTTTATTTTGGGATCTTTGGTCTTGTGGAAGCTTGCTTTTTCCATGCCTTGTGCTGGCTCCTTCCTTTGTTGTTGCTTTTGCCTTTTCGGCATATGATAAGTTGTTTTTAGTCTGCTCTGTTTTAAATCTTTACAGCCTCAATTACACTCGGTTCCTTTGCTGTTGAAAATGCTGCCCTCACGTTGTTTGCATATATTTTCAAGCTATTTGTCTCAAACAGTTGTGAGGTTGCACCTAGTTTTCTGGTATTTGAATACTTGTAAATATCCATCCAACAATTTTTCAGAAAGCTCTGATTGAAGATTCTTTTGGCAGTGTTCCTGTCGACTGTGTTTGTTTTAACCTTGTTTTTAGCTGCGGCTGCTTTAGGGGTGGTTTGTGAAGCCTTCTTCACTTCAGCCTTGATTTGCAAACTCTAAAAGTTTTTGGTTCAAAGAAGGCGGAGTGTTTTATTGGATAAATATATTGTTCGCAGGGTAACCACTATTTGCTTGTGTTCGGCTCAAAGTTTTTGATTTTTCCTTTTTCTATAAATACTTGATTTTGTTTTTTTTCTTTCTTTATTCCCACTCCCCTTTGGAGTTCGTATCCCTGGAACATTTTGCTTTTTATTATTGTTGTTTCTTTTTCTTAACCAAAAAAAACCTATATAATTTATTCGTATAAGAAAATGCAAGCATCCAAGTGGCCTGCCCTCTGCAATAGAAATAATAACATGCATAAAACTGTGTTATTACGTCATGCAGTTCATTGTAAGTTCCCAAGGTTTTTTTATGCATCAATATGGCAAAATACAATTAGAAGTAATAAAATACATAAAAGCACAAGCAAAATACCAGACTTGGTCCATGTTAAGTACATTTAAATCCAAAAAGAAGACATTTGAATGTTGAAAATTGCAAGAGAATAATTAATCAAGTACCTTGTTTTTCCTATTGTCCCACCAGTTAACGGGATTGGCAAAGAATGCTTGCCATAGTTCTTGTGTGGACCCCCCCATATTATCAACAGCATCACTGCCGAGCTTTTTCCCTGCGGAGAAATTTGATAGGATCAAATAATAAGATTCTGAAGCAAAGTGTCATACCAATAATCTTAAATTAAAGAATATCCCGTATCCCGTGCCTTCCATTGCGGAATTAGAGTCTTGGTCACAATGGGGGGCTGTTGAGTTGCTTCTTTCTATAAAATTCAGTTGCTGAACTACAACCTGCAAAAGATATGAAAGCATCAGAATCTACTTCATGAATCAACAGAAAACCATGGAACAATGAGAACAAGGACGGGAAAACCTTATAGTAAGTTTGCTGTTTTCCATCATCAGCTTCAACTACATTTGCGACCATCTGGCCAGATACATATATCTGGTTGCCTTTCTGAACGTGTTGAGAAGCAACATGTGCCAATTCATCCCAGAATGCTAAATTTATCCTGAAAGAGCGAAATATTGATCTGGGTCATAGTCCTAATTGTCTTTACATTTGAACGGTTCAAGATTGAAATGTCATGTTGTATCTCTCTATAAATCTGAAGTTTAAAGTTCTGCCGTGCAAAGGAATGAAAGTAGCACTTTGTGGAAGATTTGGCTGGCAAGAATTGGGGAGTCTTTCAACAATGTTATGCCTTTTTTCCCCATACTTTTCCCTCTCTATCTTAATTTAACTTGTTTCTCATCATCAAAGAAAACAAAAGTTTGATAGGAACCAAAAGTTGAAAGGGAGGCTAACAAAAAATGCTATCGGAAATGCTAATCAACAGAGCAGAGTGACAAAGGATAACTAAGTGTTTGAAAGATTTAGCCCACTAGCTAACACACCAGGGTACTACCAGGCTTCTTTCTGGTATGTCAAAAGGAGTGAATCAGTTCGATTTGCCTTTTGAGTGGTCTGACTTGAGAATTTGCTGGGTTTTGCTATCTTGTGGGGCATTTAGCTTGAAAGAATAATAGGATATTTGGAGAGATGAAGAGACCATGTTACAATGTTTGGGTGGTGATGAAATTTAATGCCTCCTTGTGGGTGTCAATTACTAGGTCTTTTGTAATTATGATCTTAGTATAATTTTGTTGGATTAGAGTATCTTTCTATAGGTCGTTATGCCTCCTTGTGGGTGTCAACTTTTAATATTTCAATATTTTAAAGGTTCAATAGGAAACTAGTGGCTATCCAACTCTCTATTCAAAAGCAATTGAGCCAGCCCCAAGATGGAAACATCAAGAGTTTTCCATATTATTAAGCTCACTTGAAGATTGGAATACATGAGGTAGGCGACACTTAGAGACCACATGCCTTAACCAACGGGGCCACCCCTTGATGGCTAGTAACTAACTATTCAATTTGAACGGGAAGAAATCATTCTAGAATGAAAAATTGATATATGTCCAAGTTTGCACAAGTCCTATCAATCCATGGTACAGACTTAATACCACATCAAACATGCAAAAACTTTGATCTCTTGTCTAACTCAGTCTGGTTGACTGGATAAATTTATCAAAGCCCAAATATCAGAATCTGTTCCCTCAAAAATCAGCAGCACTAACCATTAGTAAGGGTTCCCCTAGGAGATAACTAGAAAATAGTTGGGCATATTCCCTAGTGGTTGGTGCTCTAACACCAATTTGATAGGAAACAAAATAGGAAATGGAAATGAATGAAAATATGATATTGATAAGGCTAATGAATGGATTAGAACTACAATGGGTTGCCAAGCATTAGAGAGGCTTAGTTCTCTCCTCAGATAATACCCAATTATACACCTATCTCAAGCCACACTTTATTTATGACTACTTCTCTAATAAAATCCCTAGCTAATGACTACAATTTTCTAATAATGTAATAACATTTGTCCTACATAACTAACACGATGATACAAACTCGAAGTAGTAAGTTTGTTCACCAAAAAGACTTGTGCATCTTCCTAAAGTGCATTGAAGCATAATGGCCATCTGAGCCCAAAGTGCAAGGTCATAATTTTAAAAGTTCCACCTAGGCATGCGCTCAGGCACTCAGCTTTCTTGGTGGGAGGTGTCCTCACTGATAAGCTTCGCCAATGAACAAATGGTACTTGGTGCAAAGTTATTCATAGACGATATGTAAGGAAGCTATAAGAATGATGTCCCCATTGTTCAAAATATGCTTAGGGTTTCATTTCTTGATATAAAAGTGGATCACCTCCTGAAATTTAAAGGCAGTCAGGATTCTTTGATTTAGATTTTTAGAAGATCCTTGGTCTCATCATCCATACTTCCTACCTATTTACTGTTTCCTAAACTTCAACCCCTTGCTAATTCCAATGGACATGAGTCACTCTAAGAACAATTTCAGCGGAGGCTGGCATTTTGAATTTAGAAGGAAATTAAAATAGTTGGGAGATTGAGTACTTTGGTCCCTTCAAGAACAACAATTCTTCTTTACCTGTCCCAATGACCATAGGCCAACCAATAGTCGTTACTTCATACCCACATACCTTAACAACTTTTAAAAATTACGAACATAAACAATGAAATTACAATAATTATGGATGATTAATAAGTTAAACATGGTGAAAGAGCTAACAACTTGGCGGCTGAGATGGGTAACAGGGCAAATCCTAACAACAGTTGGAATGAAATCATTCTAGAATGCTTTAGCAGATAATTTGCTTCAAATGCCAATTGATTAGTGGACTTCATGGTAGGATAGATTTAGTGAAATAACACTTTTTTAATTTGAAAAACGAGCTTTTGTAAGATGGAAACTACAGAGCAAAAGCTATACAAACAAGAAAAATCCGATAAACGAGCCAAAAAGTACAAAATACATAATAACACCAGCAATAAACTTCCATTGTTAAGAATTTTAGAATGTGCCAAATTCCACACATCCTCTCTGTCAACGCCCAAACAGAGGCATTTGAATAACTTCCTTCCAAACTTGGTAAAACCCGAAAATTTATATGAAACAGAAGTTCATTTAAAGATTCGTATGGCTTCCAAATCCTACTGAAATTAAGACAACAATTTTGGGATGCCACTCCCCCGTAATCAGAAATTAGTCTATAACCATGCATGGTCCTAAAACTTCCATATTCTTAACATCTCAACTCCAAACTACACAAGAGCTTATTCTTCATATTCGAAAATTAATTTAATCCTCATAAGCACCCCCCCCCCCGAAACAAAAAATCACATTATCATTCAATATTCTATAAAATGTAACCATAAAAACCCATTTGGGAAAGAACATTAGATCAGTACCAAGATGTTTCAGTAGATGACTTCCACACAGCAAGTCGCGTCCACGCGACATCTTTGCCCGATGGTAGGTGCTTGAGCTCCACGGGCGCACCAACTGTCCCGATGAGACTGACCGAGTTACTGAGCTCCTTCTTCCATGGAATCTCGGAAGGTTTGGGGTAGGACACAGAGTAAGTGCTGTAGTTTTCCATAGCCAAGCATTTTGGGAAACGAGTAGCGAAACGGCTGTGTTTAGCAGCGTTCAGATGCGAGAGAAGAGGGGACAAGGAAGCGATTCGTAACTTGTTTCTTGAGAAGGAGAAGATGCAGTTCTTTGATAAAAACGACGAAGAAAGAATTAGGGTTTTCTCTACCGCCATTATCATCGCTCTCGATTTCCCTCTTATCTTCGACTGTGTTCCTTTGCGTCCGCGCCAAACTCTTGGCCGAGGGTTTCGTTAAAGGGTTTTAGATTTTTAAATAATAATAATAATAATAATAAGTTTTTTAAAAAATGAAAAATAAAATAAAAATAATTTTTTGAATCAATTTTTATCATAAAATTTCTATAAATTTTTCATTTAACAATATTAAACCTTAAAACTTAAATATATATATATATATATAAAACTTAAAATTCAATTGTAACGACCCAGGTCCACAGCTAGCAGCGGTTGTTCTCTTTGGGGCTTTCCCTCAAGGCTTTAAAACACGTCTGCTAGGGGAAGGTTTCCACACCCGCAGCAGTTGTCCTCTTTGAGCTTTCCCTCAAGGCTTTAAAACGCGTCTGCTAGGGGAACGTTTCCACACCCGCAGCGGTTGTCCTCTTTGAGCTTTCCCTCAAGGCTTTAAAACGCGTCTGTTTCCACACCCGCAGCGGTTGTCCTCTTTGAGCTTTCCCTCAAGGCTTTAAAACGCGTCTGCTAGGGGGTTTTCGTGGGACATCACAATCCACCCCCCTTCAGGGCCCTCTGCTAGGGGAAGGTTTTCTCCTCCCCAACCAAGGTGGGACATCACAATCCACCCCCCTTCAGGGCCCTCTGCTAGGGGAAGGTTTTCTCCTCCCCAACCAAGGTGGGACATCACAATCCACCCCCCTTCGGTGCCCTCTGCTAGGGAAAGGTTTCCACACCCGCATTGTAACGACCCAGATCCACCGCTAGTGTCATCTTTGGGCTTTCCCTCAAGGCTTTAAAACGCGTCTACTAGGGGAAGGTTTCCACACCCTTATAAATGGTGATTTGTTCTCCTCCCCAACCAATGTGGGACATCACAATCCACCCCCTTTCGGGGCCCAACGTCCTCGCTGGCACTCTTTCCTTCCTCCAATCGATGTGGGACCACTCCCACATCCACCCCCCTTTGGGTCCCAGGGTCCTTACTGGCACACCGTCTCGTGTCTACCCCCCTTTGGGGAACAGCGAGAAGGCTAGCACATCGTCCGGTGTCTGGCTCTAATACCATTTGTAACAACCCAGGTCCACCGCTAGCAAATATTGTCCTCTTTGGGCTTTCCCTTTCGGGCTTCCCCTCAAGGCTTTAAAACGCGTATGCTAGGGGAAGGTTTCCACACCCTTATAAATGGTGATTTGTTCTCCTCCCCAACCAATGTGGGACATCACAATCCATCCCCCTTCGGAGCCCAGCGTCCTCGTTGGCACTCTTTCATTCCTCCAATCGATGTGGAACCACCCCCACATCCACCCCCCTTTGGGGCCTAGCGTCCTTACTGGTACACCGCCTCGTGTCTACCTCCCTTCGGGGAACAGCGAGAAGGCTGGCACATCGTCCGGTGTCTAGCTCTAATACCATTTGTAACGACCCAGATCCATCTCTAGCAGATATTGTCCTCTTTGGGCTTTCCCTTTCAGGCTTCCGCTCAAGGCTTTAAAACGCGTCTGCTAGGGGAAGGTTTTCACGCCCTTGTAAATGGTGATTTGTTCTCCTCCCCAACCAACGTGGGACGTCACATCAATAATAAGAAACAAATTTTGTACAAATTTAATCCAATCGACTTAATTCAACGATTATTTATACATAACAAGTCACATCCAATTTGGCTTGTAGTCAATATCAGTGGAGGACTCTCCTACACGAGCGCACTTGCCAAAAATCCTCCTTAGTTTTACACGAAGCCAAGAGCTTTGAATAGCAAAAATCTACCACGATCACAATGACAACAACGAGGTAATAGCCACAGAGTCTAAGAATTTGTGAGGTACCATTCTTAGGTTCTTCCACCCCTCTTTCTCATTAAGCCGCATTTCAAGATCCTCGGGCACATCAAGACAACTGATTATTCAAAGGGGGCAAAAAGATGGTGTAGCAACTCAAGTTCACCGATAGCAGATATTGTCCATTTTGTCCCGTTACGTATCGTCTCAGCCTCACAATTTTAAAACGTGTCTACTAGGAATAAGTTTTCACATTTTTTATAAATAATGTTTTATTCCCCTCTTCAACTATTGTGAGATCTCATCGAACGTTATTAACAGTTAGCCCTAAGCTTTTGACAGCTCACATGCATTCCTACGAAAATGCCAATCAAATCAAATCAATCTCATAAATGTTTTTTAAAATAAAGAAGCGGGTCCCACAAGAGAAGGCCCCACGCTGTTCCATTTTGCCCTATCAATCAAGTGGGTCCCGCTCATCACATGAACCTGTTTTCAAATGCCTTAACTCGATCCGACGGTCCAAGATTGGGCCTTTCAAAACCTAATCTTGGCCGTTTGTTTTTGGTCAAAGGTCTTTTAATACGATTGGCTGTAATTGTCTAAGGCTTGTCTCCTCCACGTCGGACCACATCCTCCAGCGTGTCCTTCTTTAGGGAAACATTCATATCTGTCGCTTGACACACACGGGATGCTCTACACCACGTGCCACCGCCACATAATTAGCCTAGCGCCCACGTGTCATCATATTTGTATTTCTTTGTTATTTACTTAATTAATGTTCAATATTTTTTCCTAATATATATTATATATTTTCATAATTTATAAAAAAAATATTAATAAAGGATAATTTAAAAAATATATTTGGAAAATACATAGCCACACAATTAATTTTCATAGAAAATAAAATATCATAAATGCAAAGAGAAGACACGTGTCAAATTATTAATGGTAGAGTTCATGTAGACCATAATTTGCTTCTTCCTATTATATATATTCCACATTATCATCAATTCTTCACAGTTTTCATTTCTCTCATAATCCCTCCAACAATTTAACTTCCAAAGCCAATGGTGAAAATGGCAGTTTCTAACGACCGAGATCTCCAAGCCACCGAGCTCCGTCTCGGCCTCCCCGGCTCCAACGAACCCGATCGCTGCAGCGGGTTAAAGCCGAACAAGAGACCCTTTTCAGAGATTGATAAGGAAAGTAACAGCAGCGTTTCGGATGCCGGGAATTGCCTCGATCAAAGCTCCCAATCTCCTCCCTCCAAGTAAGCACAAAAAAACTCGAACTCAAATTCGAGTTTTAGATCTAGTAACGACTTAAGGTATAAGAAAGACGTAATTAGTTCTCAACTAATAATGTTAAGGATTTATTATAGGGCACAAGTTGTTGGATGGCCACCGGTTCGATCGAACCGGAGGAATTGTTTGGCCGGAAAGAAAAACGAGGTAGAAAGTTGCGGCGGAGTGTACGTGAAAGTGAGCATGGACGGAGCTCCATACTTGAGGAAGCTTGATCTAACCATTTACAAAAGCTACACCGAGCTCGTGAAGGCCTTGGAAAACATGTTCAAGTTCAATCTCGGTAAGGAAAATGTCTAACAAACAAAAAAAACTTAAAAACTTAACCTTTTGGATTCAGTAGCTTAACAAATAATCTCGTTCGATCTCTTAGGTGGTTACTCGGAGAAAGAAGGTTTCAATGGATCGGATTACACCGCAACTTACGAAGACAAAGACGGCGACTGGATGCTTGTGGGCGATGTTCCATGGGAGTAAGTTCATTTATGAGATCTTATCATTTAATTTTGTTCTAAACAAAAAGTGCATTTCTGATCTGAAATTTAAATTTTCAAAATGTACAGAATGTTCATCTCGTCTTGCAAAAGGCTGAGGATCATGAAAGGAACAGAAGCAAGAGGTTTATCGGAGAACCGCCATTGAAGCAGGCTTTTCATGACAGCAACCGATGGCTAACACGAGAAAGAAAGGATCCATAAAAAAAAAAAAAAAAATTTAGATCTTTATTGTTTGTAAAAGAATAATTCAGATCCAAACTGTATAGAGGGTCATCCATCCCCATATACATTATCGACAATATTATTATACGAGCAATATTTGGATACATATTAAATTATACCAGCAATATTTGGAGCAAAAAAATACCGATTTTCTTATGAGTGCAAATATTTATTTAATTAATTTTTTAAAAATAAAATAAAGTGAAAATAGTTTAAATAAAATGCATAAGATAAACGAATTAGTCATTGAACTCGTATACATCACTTCATCATTCGCTCTAAATCTAATATGTATGACTTAGGGTATAGTTTGGTTTTTTATTTTTTTTGAATTCTGGGTTGAAACCAAACGTCATCGTATCCACTTACATCATGATCTATTATTTATGAGAACATTGGCGTTACAGGTCCATTACAATCATGGTTGAATTAGGGTGAAAATACGTATACACTTTCTTCATGAGATTAACCAGTTTCTCGTACTTCTCTGCATTGATATTCTCATCTCGTTCTCGAATACAAACTCTCTCGAATGTCGAACTATTCATAGAGTAAATATTAAAACTGAGTAGCCCTACAAAACATAGCACATCATACACAAAGACGTGGGACACGTTGAAAGAGATTAGGTTAGTGACATTGGATGTGAAAGGAAACAAGTCCACGAGCATAGGATTTGCACCAAACAAAGACAGCTCGAATTTGAAGATAAGTTGGAGATATGCAAGAAATGTCACACTCCAATAGCTCTCTCCTTCATAATTGCTTAACACTCTCCCACTACCCTACAAAGCTTTCGTGGAACATAAAATTTTAGGGTTTATTTTGACTCTCGAGCATCATCGTTGATACTTCTCGATTAAACGCGTACCCAATAAGTAGCTACAGCCAACGTTTGAGTTTAAACTATGCTCGGTTGAAAAAAGTCGAAGATATATACCTTAAACAATTTTTGTTACTACATGAATAGATAATATCGAGACAAGAAAACTACTCTTTCATTAATGCATTGGATCCTCACCTTTTCTCTTTTTTGCTGCTTTGGTAGAACGGAGAATCAATTGGTCAATCTCATTGAAAGCTTCTTTTTATGTGTTCTGTGCATTGAATCTTTCCCTCAATTATTGTTTAGTTGAAAGGAAATGTTCTTACTGGCCTTTCGTGAACTGAATTTATTGTTAATTTTAAAATATACATTTATATATATATATATATATATATATATATATATATATATATATATATATATATATATATATATAACTTTATCATTTTTATACTCCAACAATTTTTAAACACGCAAATCTTAATTAAATGTTTGAAAAAAATATTTTAAAAATAACAATTTAAATAAATGACTCGAACCATCTAAATTAAATTGGTAAAAAAAAAAAAAAAAAATTTCGAAACCAAGAATTAATTAATTAAAAGGGTAATTAATGCAAGGAAGCGAAGGATTCAATCAATTGTTGGAACACACGTGTGACATGAAACATGATGGACTTTGACTTGTGGGGTCTCCTCCCACACGTGCGTGTTACGGTCTTTGGACTTGTGGACATTGGCCCAATTAACATCTCTTTCATCTTTTATTTGGATATTAATATATTATAAATCATTTTGTTTTTAGTTTAATGATTTAAACCAATTTTTAATTTTTTAATTCACTAAAAAAAATTTCACATTTTAATCGAAAATATATTTTTAATATATTTATTTATACTCAAATTAATAAATATAATCTCGAGCTTGTCGGTACAAATTAAAAAACTTGCCAAAAATATCGCTTTCAAATTCTTAAATTTTAATATCTTCATTGTCGGTATCATTTATCTTTTCTCTCTACATCAAAGCCCACTTATTAACATGTCAATTCGAGCATAGCTCAATAAGCTTCCAATTAGCTAATATAACAAATCCGACTAACCTAAAGACCAAATCCTCTTGACACAACATTACCGTTAACGCGATCTTAGAACGAAATCCTAATTATATTATTTGGTTATAGGAATTCATTACCTCCCACTTTAATTTCGAGAACTTGTGTTGATTTGCAGATATAATATTCACTCTTAGAATCAATTTACGTCACACGGGAACGTTAGGTTCATATAACCTAATTAAATTAGTTGTCAACTTCTCCCTACCCAAGGTTATATACTCTGAGCCGTTGTTATTTCTCTCTTGCTTGCTTATATAATGTCTTTTTAAAAAATCTCTCTCTGCCCTCGTTTTCTAAAACCTTCTCTTAAAACCAAGGTCAGAGGCTCGAGCATACGTTGCTTGGCCGTAGGCGACGCAAGAACGAATTGGCTTAGCTCATTTGTCGTTGGAAAGTGAGTGTCGCACAATCGCAAGTCCGCTGCCATGACAAGTGGAACGTTAGGTTGATCGAGTAAACCTATAATTATTAAAATATTAGTCTTAAAAGAAGAGGGATGAATTAAAAGGGAACGTGAAGATTGGCTCATAAAGATATCATTGACCATTAAATACACATTATTAAAAGACGAACTTAGGCTTTATATCATCATAATATTATAATTATTATTGATACTCATTTGTCTGCCAAACAAGGTTCATAATGTTCTTTAACTTAATCTTACATCAATACATATATATAATATAATGTTTTTATTATATGCTATGTTACGAGAAATTAAAATAGAAACCATGTCGGGTTTAGGTCAAAAATATATATACGAAACCAGCTTAATCTCGTACCTAAGTTCATATATTGACTCAAGATTCAAAATGTAAACGTTTATAGAGAAGACAACCGTCGTAAGTTCTTACTTTTTAACATCGAGCCAAATTCCCGTGTACGGCGAGCGACGTAAACTTAAACCGAGACAAATATAGATGAAAAAAGAAAAAAGTAAATTAAAATTAGAATTGATGGAGAAGAAAGGGGAGGGGAGGGGAGGGGCCAGTGGGATACCCTGCACCGGTGCACATGGGATAGGGTTCGAGACTTTGGTGACACAAACCCTACAATTTCACATGGGCCATTAAGTGGGTCCCACCTTCCAAATGAATCTATGCACATGACATGTCCTTCCATGTGGGCTCCCTTCCCATTTGCCCCCACCTTCCAAATGAATCTATTTCATAATAATAACCCTATTTATTCACTATTTACAATTTAGTCCCTACAATTAGGGTTTCGTCAATAGCTTATGAAAAAATAAACATCCCGTTTGAGTTTGATGGGTCGTTTTGTTTAGTCTCATAACGAGTGAATCTTAGAGTCGAGCTAGCTTTCTTATACTTTTGCACTCGAGGGTCAATTTTAGTTTGGCTCGAGAAAACCTTTGCACGCCTCAGAACATAGTTTAGTGTCATAACGAGTGAATCTTGGAGTCGAGCTAACTTTCTTCTGCTTTTACACTCGAGGGTCAATTTCAGTTTGGCTCGAGAAAACCTTCGCACGCCTCAGAACATAGTTTAGTCTCATAACAAGTGAATCTTGGAATCGAGCTAACTTTCTTCTACTTTTGCACTCGAGGGTCAATTTCAGTTTGACACGAGAAAACCTTCACATGCCTCAGGTCTTACACTTTTGAGAACGTCGTCTCGAAAACTTTCTTTTCTTTTGTTGTTTTTTTCAACAAATAGGTTCGAGTGTTGTTGCTACCATTTGTAAAAGCCTTGGTTTTTATTCTTTTTTTCTCATCTTTTTGAAGGCATTATAAAGCACTTTGCTACACATAAAGGGCACACCCCAACATCTCCATATTCCATGTTTTCTTTAGTGGGTGTTGATAGCAAATACTATTCAATCAAATTTAACACGACCCGACTCGACTATGCCATTAGAGTATGCACCCACTCAACATACAAAATACTCGATGGCCCTGTACGTAATCACTAGTGTAGAATGTTATCGTGACATCTTTTTGAATACCCAATTTGAATGAACGATTTTTCAAAATTTGTGATTCGGTCGGCCAATTACTAGATAGCTATTTGTTGGCGCGTGCAATACAAACATCATCCATTTCATGGCCAATAATTATTAGCCAATCATAAACTAAAATGCAGAGGGAAAAAAGGATTTATTTTTATTTAGCTAATTAAATAATGTTATTAATTAATTTGATGCAACATAACAAGTAAAAAATAAAAATTATTAGACAAAATAAATTGGTATGGGCCATACAACATATCAAACCCTAATAATTCAATTTTATTAAACAAATTTGTCACATTATTATTTAATTAATAAAATTACATTAAAATAAGATTATAAAAATTAAATTATACAAAATATTAATATCACATATAATTAACAAAAAAAAAAAAAAAATTAACAACCAATAATAATTTTTAAAAATAACAATTTTTTTTACGCCTATAAATTAAATTAAATTAAATAATAACAGTCAAAGGCAAGAGAAAGGCAGAGAAGACGGTGGAATGCTAAATTCACCCGCTCGTTACTTATCCCAGAAGCTTGGAAGACACCGCCTCACTTCACCCTCCACAGGTCACAGTCTCACAGTCTACAGTCTCACAGTCTCACAACCCCATCCATTAAAGAAAGAAAAATAACCCACCTCACCGCCATGTATGTTTAGCACGTACACAGCCCTCCTTCTCACCCGCGGGTTATTTTCATAATACAAAACCAACCAACCAAACAAGCAAAAAGGTGTAGCCTTTCACTCATAGATCATAATACACATACAACCCAAAAGAGAGAGAGAGAGAGAGAGAGAGTTTATGGCGGAGAAGAAGAAGATGGAGTTTGAAGAGACCGAGCTCCGGCTCGGTCTGCCCGGAAACAACAACAACAACAACAGTAGTGGCGGTGGCGAATCGGGAGAGATAACGGCTCGGAAACGAGGCTTTGCTGAAACTGTCAGCAGTGAGACCATTTCCAAGGTTGATCTCAAGCTTAATCTTTCGTCCAAAGAAGCCACTGGGGACGATGACGGTGTTGCTGCTCATCGCAACCCGAGAAACGATGACAAAACCGTCCTCACGGCAGATCCAGCCAAGCCTCCGGCTAAGTAAACTCAAATTTATTTAATGCAATTCGGGTTTTTTTTGTGAATCTCCTCTAATGATTTCTTCTGTTTTCGTGAATGCGCGAAGGGCACAAGTTGTGGGATGGCCACCGGTTCGATCGTTCCGAAAGAACAACATGTTGGCGTTCGTGAAAGTAAGCATGGATGGCGCGCCATATCTGCGTAAAGTGGACTTGAAGATGTACAAGAGCTACAAGCAACTCTCTGATGCTCTCGCTGCCATGTTTGGCTCCTTCACCACCATTAGTAAGCTACCGTAATCGTCTAACAAATAATAACCGTTGGATGTAGATTCAAGAATTTGTTCTAGATATTAGTTCGAGAGGCTTCAATCTCATATACGCTCGACCATGAATAATTTCTCGTCAATTACTCTTCTTCTTTACTTATTGACTTCTTTGGTGACTTTTTGAATCTGGGTTTCGTTTATATTATTCGAGGTAACTGTGGATCTCAAGAAATGAAGGATTTCATGAACGAGAGCAAGTTGATGGATCTTCTGAGTGGCTCTGATTATGTTCCAACTTATGAAGACAAAGACGGTGATTGGATGCTGGTTGGAGATGTTCCATGGGAGTAAGTTTCAGTATTTTTTTGGAGCCATAAATTTCGATGTTAACGTACCAATTCATTAATTCCATTTATTTTGACAAATATAGAATGTTCGTTGAATCTTGCAAACGTCTACGCATCATGAAAGGAAAGGAGGCCATTGGACTCGGTAAGTTTTATCATCAATCTTCCTAACCCTAAAACAATATTTTTAAGAGGGTTTTTCTTCCACCCCCATAATATACAATTTTTATTTCTTAATTTTTCAAATATAAGTTGTGACTGATGAATTTGATACAAAAATAAAAAAAAATTTTCAGTTAATTTAAAAAATAAGGTAATTTTAAGAATTGAAAATTATTAACCTGCCACTAATTTTTTTTTTTTTAAAAATAGAATGTAGTTTTTAAAATTTATTTTTAATTATTTCCCCTAATTTGTGAGCTAAAATAATATTAATTATTGGTCTAAGATCTTATGCAATAATATTAAAATATAAAAAGAAGTGTTGAATCTAAGAATATTAGGTTAAATTATCATTTTTAGTTCTATTTATTTTTAAATATCAATATCTTTTAATTTGTTGAAAGTCATTATCTTTCTTTACTTATCCTTAGAATGTCTCTAACAGAGTTACTGACTCCATACTAACATATTTGACCAATTGTCTGTCCTACTCCTCTAAATTTCTTGACACAACCCGTTTGTTGTCTCGACAAAGATTTAAGTGAAAATGTTAACATTGGTCAATACAACGAACGTCTTTATTAGCATCATTCCTTACTTCAATACCCTTCTAACCTAGCCTTTAATTTCTCTCCCTCCTCATTTCAGCACCTAGGGCCGTGGAGAAATGCAAGAATAGAAGCTAAGCAAGTAAACTCAAAGGCAACTTAACTCAGTTCGATCTCGAGTCTTAGTTTACCCTAATTATCGAAATATCGATAATTTAGAAAAACGTTCAGATTCGAGAAAAGAAGGTAGATGGGTTGTTTGGGTGTTCCTTGTATGATTAAGTAAGATGTGAAAGCGTTTTAAGTGGTAGTTTTATATTTGTCATATATACTTATTTGCTTAAGTTTTAAGACTTGGTTTGATATTTGTCTAACATACTTTGTTTAAGTATTTATGGATTTGGGTTTAAATAATAAACTCCCTGTTTGCTTGTAGTAATAATAACATTGTTTTGTTTATTAATTTATATAATAATTTTTCAATGATTGATTCTTGAAATTTCTTCTTAAATATATTATTATTATTATTATTATTATTATATATATATATAGGAGAGGGCCAATAATTAAATGGAAATGTTCCATATGGATGGTTGAGCATAGGGAACAAGGTCATGTGGATGGTTGAAGAAGGCATTTATGTGGATGACCCATTCATGTTTTGAGTTTGCTGTTTATGTTATTTATTGAAAATGTCTTTTTTTGTGCTAATAATGCAATGGATAGCTAAGCTTTAAAATTGTGTTAAAAAACGCTTTTAAGAATTTAAAAAGAAAAGGAAAGAAAAAAGTTCGAACTTTGGGTATTAATCAAACTTTTAATTTGATGTGTTTCTTTGTCTCTCTGCCACATGTGGATTGTGACTGTGTGTTCGTGATCGATTAATATGCATTACGTGTGCTAGTCTTTTGAGTGTCTTTGCATGTGTGATATTTTTCAATTTTGCTTCAGTTTTGATTAAAGTGAAATTCTTCAAACCCACCTTCATCAATCGATAGCAAGTGAAGGAAGACGATGGTATCAAAAAACCAAGAATCAAGCTTAATGAAGCATAAAGTTGAACATAGTTGAGATTTGACGTACCTATTTAGCCTCGCAGATTAGGTCGAGATTTCCCCTATAATACTTAGGCAAAAGAGAGCTGTCTCGAGTCAAAGGAACTAGCCTCTTAATTGAGACTGAACCAATGTGGCTAATAGTTTTATACCGTTTGACCGAGCATCCAAGAATTTGGAGGGCCACCACCACAACCTCATGTAGGTGACCTTGAATAATAAATCCTCCAAGTCCTGCCCTGAACTCTGAATCTCATCGTCCAGAACATGAACTTATTACAACCAAGTGGAGTCACTCAAGTAGTGCTCAAATAATAATAATCATAAATAACTATTGTTCTTTATTGGGGGGGAAAGAAAAAGAACTTATAAACCCTAATAAGCTTTCCATGTATGGCTTGGCTCTGGGTACTGGACTCAGTTCCATACTGAAAAATATAGTTTTAGGAAGTGTGGAAGTGTTACAAATAAAAATGTTTACACAAGCGAGGAGCTCTGCCTATAACCCCAAATGGATGGCAGATGCACTCTGCCTTCATTGGCTCTAATACACAACGCACAATTACTATCAGTGTGCCAAGAAGAAAAACATTCTGAACTTCTGAACTGTTTAAGACATAAGAATGTTACACTGATGGCTTCCCACCCTTCTTCGTTTCGTGTAATTATCCGATGACTGCCAACAAGAACAAGATCACTGTTATTTACTACTACATGAAGTTTGTGTATGCATCATTGTGTCAGATTAGGATATTAATTGGATTCATGAAGCCAAATATGTGAATTGAACAATTGAGAAAGAAATTATACTACATGAAATTGAGTATTAGACTTTTTTTTTATTCCGACACCGTGTTAAAATACTCCTAAACTTGTTAGTTACCATTAAGCTCACAAGTGTAAGCTCACTCTTGGGCTATATGTTCTTAACAACCATGTTTATGTTCAGACCGCTATATGGATAACGAGTAGTTCTGACTTACCTGTGAATTAATAAGAGGTGGAACTCGAATACGTTTTGAGCCATCTGCCAAGCGCTTGCATGATAGTAGGTTCTCATCAGGTGCAGCAGCCTTATGAAGCTGAAATGGACAAAAGAGATGCATAATCACATCAGAGTGCTGATCCTTCTTTGAGCCATCTACCATGTACATGGACTGTCGCCACTTTCCAGGTAACCAAACCTCAAATTCAGTAGGAGATTAAAGTGAAGCAATCAATTTGTGTACCTGAATTCGAATAGCTCCAACTACTAACTCCTTGCAATCTGATGCGTGCACAGTTCGTAAACTGGGGCACTGAAGTAACAATCTCTCTGCGAGCAGACATATATATCCAATATTATTAGGAGAAAAACTTGCCATCTGATATATGGATTATAGTCAGTTTCAAGGAGATCATCAGTTAAGAGGTAAGAGAAAAATAAAAAAACTCACCTGGATGCAAATTTTTGCAAGAGTTCAGATTGAGATCCTCTAGTTGTGGGCAGTTAAGATATAGAGCCTGCATGTGAAGAACAGACTAAGAACGCAGAAACTAATGGCGTATAGATTTGATATCTAATGGCTAAAGAGTCTCACATCTAAACCGGAACAACCCCACAAACTCAGCTTTTTCAGGTGGTTGTGTTTGATGATCAGCTTTTGGTAAATGAGGTGAAACTTAGAGTTTGGTTGTTTTGATAACTCACGATCACCAGTTTCAGATGTAGAATCCTGAGCATTAGGGTCACAAATTGTCATCCCACAATCCATGAGTTCAAGAAGTGGCAATTCAGCCGTTGCAAATTGTATGCCACCTGTAGAGCACGGGCAACTTCATCAGCAACCGGAAATCAAGACCCAGCATACTAAAAAAATTAATACAAAGATGAAACTACACAAAAATAAGATATAAATATGAGTGATTACTTGAAGTGATATTGGGACAGAGGGCAAGGAGAAGTCTAGACAATGAATCTGGGAATACATTACAGATCATTCCAATGCCACTGTCACTGATGCTAGACCTGAAAACAAGATCAATGGTCGATTCAGATGATCTCTTTATACTAATTATGGCTTCAGAATAATATGATATCGATAAGCTCGCTTTAGCAATTTAAGGAAACATTTTTAAGCAAGAGATGATAAATTCTAAAGCAATTCACTGTCAAGAACAGTTTCATTATTTACTCAAACATGTGACCCTTTAACATGGACTCCTTGCACCAATCACTTCAACACTTCCTACATTATTCTCAAGATTACAATGGTGCGTGAGATTAGTAAAAGAAATGCATACCCGCTAAGATCAAGCAATTCCAAGTTTGGATAGCTTGAAGCAATAGAAGCAACAGAAGCATCAGTGATGTCAACTCCAAGAACAAGTGAAAGCATCCGCAATTCACTGATCAATGCAAAAACAAAAGAATAATCCATGGTAAGTATGTATGAAAATAAAGATCCACCCTGAACAATCAAGATAAAAATTCACTTCGCACAAGCTTGTTGCAATACTAAATGAGCACTAGTAGCACAAACCTCAATTGTGCAGCTGTGAGTGCTAGTACTACAGCATGAGAAAGACGGAAAGATGAGATGTGTATGTTCTGTAATCTTGGGCAACCCCTTCCCATTCCATCAACCATCGCAACAAGGTCAGTGCTATCATTTTCTTGACGAGAAAACTCCAAGGAAATCTCCTTTAAATTGGGGCAATTGAAAGCCTGCCAAGATAGTAAGTGGATGAGCAAACTTCCTTTTCCAACAGAGGTAGCCATTGTAAGAGATAAAAGGAAAAGAGTTATAACCATCTTAGAGAGGGAGCGAAGATCTGAAAGCCAAAGTGTGCCAAGACTCGGTGAACAGAGGAAAAAACTCCCCAAACTAGAACAACCTTCCATCTTAAGAGTCTTAAGACATCGTTTATCGGCAACAAAACGACCAAGTTCACCACTGTATATTAGAAATTAAAAAGAAGGCCAAACATCAGTTATTGGATCACATTTTCTGCTATGAACTTCAGCTGTCACTAAACTTTTCATCACATCACTTTCACACGGTCAATTATTATAATCATGGATCAACAAAAAGAATAAGTATATTAGATCAAAAAAAGAAATGGCCAAACATCAGTCATTGATCATATTTTCTGTTATGAACTTCAGCTGTCACTATTCTCATCATCATACCACTTTCACAAATCAATTATAATCATGGATCAACAAAAAGAATAAGTATATTAGAGAGAAAAAGAATTGGCCAAACATCAGTCATTGGATCACAGTTTCTGTTATGAACTTCACCTATCACTATTCTTCTCATCTTACCACTTTCACACAGTCATTTACAAACACGGATCAACAAAAAGAAGAAATAAAATAAATTACTGGACAATGTAAGACACAAAGATATTGAATTACCCTGTGATACGATTTATTGATGATTGAGACTTAGTAATCTCCAAAACTTCAAGGCTAGGACATGAGAATGCAATGCAAGCCAACAACATCGAATCCAAGTCGCTGTTACATCAAGAAATATATATGTTAACACAATCAGACCTTCAAACTACACTGCCTACAAGTATTCATTAAGGTTGATTGCTAGAATTTCATATATACCTTATTTTTAGAGCCACAAAGTAAAATAAATACTTAAAGAGTTAGCTAGCAAGTACGAGTTGCAAGCTAAATTTAGGGGAAATTTTCTGACCAAAGATATCAAAGTCAACCCCATGTATGACAGTGGATAAATTTGATCAGAATCTAAAGTCATCAACTACAAGAAGTTCTATTACCATGAAAAACCATGGATTAAAAAGATCAGGTCCTCAAGTTCATCACAGATCAAAGCCCAAATCATTTCATCTACCTAATTTTTGTCACTTTTAGTTCAACAACATCCAGATCCAGTTCGTTTCTCACATTTCAATTAAACACATTATCGCATTAACTCATGGTAACCAGAACCAATAGATCTAAACAGTCCGATCAAAAGCCCTAACCTTTCCAATCTAAGCGAGAGTGTCACAAGTCTAGAATACTTCTGCAACAGCGAACCAACAAATCCAACCTGAGCCCTAGACGGAACTGTCAATCTCAACACCTCCGCCGCTTTCCAAATCTTCCTTGTCGTCTCTCTCCAGCCCTTACAAACCGTCGCCGCCGATAAAATCCCAGCCGGCGGCAGCCTCCTCAGAATCTCCCAAAGACAACTCGCAGGCAAGCATCCAGAGGCGTCCGGATCAATTTCGGGATAATCGAAGCCAAGCTCCGCCTCGTCAGCATCGTCGAGGTCGGAGTGGAAGCCGCTGGGAAGATCGTCGGCCTCGTCGAAGGAGAGGGCGCGACGGAGGTGGGAATGAGAAGCGTGGTCGATGGTGGAACCGCGAGCGGAATTGCAAGAATCCGTGGTGGGAGTGGAAGTGATGGCGGTGGTGGTAGTGGTGGTGGGAGTGAGGTTACATACATGACCCTTCTTGGGGAGGCCACATCGGCCGCAGTTGTAGCTGCCCCGCTTCTTGCCGCACTTGAGGTCGGAGTTGGTAGCGTTACTAGTGGTGGTTGTGGTGGTGGCCCCGCCTTGGTGGTGGTGGAAGCGCTCCATAGCGGCGGCGGGGGCGGAGGGGATTGGGAGAAAGAACAGGCGCGGGAGATAGGGTGGGATTTCGCGCGTTTATTTTGCAAGATTTCGGGGAAAATGAAATATATAGGTGGAACGTGTATTAGTGAAATTACGAAATTGCCCATTTCCGTTGATTTCGATGAGTTGGAGTTTGGAGAAAGGCACGTGAGGGCTTCTTCTTTTTATTGTTTTTCTATTCGTTCCCAATCTATCCGTTACTACACTTTTTTTATTTATTTATTTATTTATGAAATTTTGATGTCCATTTTATTTTGAGGGTCATTTTGGTCTTTATACTTATCTTGTCGTCCGATTCGATAATAAATATCTAATTATACTTCTAATTAATGCCACGGTACCAATCTATATCCTTCGGTAAGACACCTAGCACAATTGTGGATTTATATATATATATATATATATATAAATTCAATAATTTCTTCATATTAATTTCCTTTTCACAATCATAACAAATAGAAGTATTTAGGAAAGTAATAAAAATTAAAATTAAAAAAAAAAAAAGGAAAATCGGGCCAAAACATGTCAGCGATAATTTCGCAGCTCAACGGCCACATTGAGAGGGTAGTTTGGGTACTTCACTACCTTCGCACGTGCCACTTTTTCTCCCTAGCTCTTATACTCCATCCCTGTCACCTTTTATCTTTACACGCATGAAAATAACCATATAAATTTTTATATTTACTTTTTTAATGGAAAATATATGAGTTATATCCATATTAGTATTTGGAATTCGGATTCGACACTAAATAGCTCGGGCATTCCCCTACGATATAGACACTTAATAGCCCGAGCAGTCTCCTGCAATATGGTTAAGTCATCCCTTATTTTTAAGAGTAAAAACTATTCTCGAACATCAACATGAGTCATTTTAGTATATTTTGTCTTCATTTAGATGCATCCCATGAAAATTCTTAAGAAGTCATCCAACATAGGACTACTTCAAACAAAACATGTTTAACCTTGGCATTCAATTATGGTCGGAGTTCATTCATGTACTTCTCTTAGGTGTCATTGACAAACACTTCGAGATAAATTCATTGTTGACAAACAACGGGTAAACTAAGAGCAAAAAATTGATAACCTATAAATTGCTCGAGGTTAATTTATTGAAATAAATCGGTGTTGAAAATGTGAACGATCTAGGAAAATGAAAAAACGTGATGACTTCTTCCGAAAAAAGTTAAAATCCATCCTCATAGCACGTTCACTTTACCATGATAAAATACATTTATTCTTTGTCGAGCTAGGTATGAAATAGAGTAGTTTTGAGCCAATTTGCTTTAGCTTCAACGACATGAACTCAAAAGGTTATACGATTCAAGCCAGAGACGAATATCCACACAACGATCTAAAACAACAACAATAATAAAACGACTAGTATGACCTAAAGAGATAAGCCCGATTCCTCGTCTTCTTCGAGAGTAGAAGTGTAAATAATGTAGAATGCCCATATGAAACCAAACACGCCAAGAAGAATCCAACCGAGAAGATTGTTGCTCAAACCAAATGGAAGGCCAGTCCCTTCGGTGCTCAGCCTCTCATCCACCAAAGCCATGGCTGGACTCGACATCGACGCAGCGTAAGCCGCAGCTACCAACGACGCGCCCATCCCTAAGGTGCTCGACTTGTTTTCTACATCTCCATTTGCTTTCCCTTCCATAGAACACCTAACTCCTCCTTTCTTTCCCAAAGCAGGCAACCCTACATCAAAGAGGTGACCGAAAAAACTCGATTAAACATACTACTACCGTATATTTCAACTTCTATAACATTGATCTAAATGGTTCTAGTTCAATTGTTCGTTAAAAATCGATTTAAAGAGAATCCATATTCAATCTAAAGCCAATTCTATTATAAATTGATTCATTCATCGAGTCAAGTTCTAACATCACGAGCTAACCATTCAAAAGCTTAAAATATAACTGTAAGAGCATAGCAACAAAAGAACCCACCCAGAAGGAATGGGGCGGGTGAAGCGGCCGGCAGGGGGCGGTTCTGAACCAGAGAAGAGCGCACGGTGGCGGCGGCGGCGGAGGTGACGGCGGCCATTTGCTTGTTTTGCTCTTGAACTTTGGGAGGAAAATGGGGGAAAAATGCAATTTGGGGAGTGGCGATCAAAGGGTTTGTTAATATTATTTGTTTGTGTCGAGTGGCAACCACACAAAGCTGGATAGGGGGACAGCCATTCAGTTGATATCCTTATCTACTTCTGGCCAATTGGGTTTGTACACGTGTCCGTCATCCATTTCTAGCCAATAGCTTACTCCTACGTGGACTTCCAAAATGTCCAAAATGAGATTTTGCTAAAACTTCACTCTCATGTGTTCTTTCATAAGGTGATTCCAATTTTGATGTCTTTTTACTTAGAAAATAAATAAATAAAAATAATAATTATAACGGAATTAAATATAGTTCAACCCGTCAAGGTATTATGTTTGGAACTCTAATGTAATTTTATTTGGTCATACATTTGTCATTAACAAGTCCAGTCACTTGTTATCGTTTGAAGCATAGTTCAACCGATTAAAATATATACTCTTGATCAAGGGATCAAATATTCAAATTTTTTCGCCTCGAACATTATGTTGAATTCAAAAAAAGATCTAATAACTTATTACGTTCAAGAACTCGTTAATATAATGAATAAGCAACAAGATTACCTCTTAGTAAGTTCATAATTATAATCGAAACAAAACAGCAATGCACTTTAACAAAGGCATAAGCCTCTTGTATGATTCAAAGAAGACGTAAGTCTCGAGGCTAGACGTAAGCATCAATAGCTTTTTTAAATATCTTTTAAGCAATTTGAGCGATTCAATTATTTTTTTTCCTTTGATGTCTTTTTTCGACGATTCAATGGTTGGAATCTTTTTAAGCTCTACTGTAATAGCCTAAGCCTACCGCTAGTAGATATTATACTATTTAAGCTTTCCCTTAAAATTTTTGAAATGCGTATGTTAAAGAGAGGTTTCTACATTCATATAAGGGATGCTTCCTTCTCCTCTCTAATCAATGTGGGATCTCACAATCCATCCCTCTTAGCGGCCCAGCGTTCTCGCTAGCACACCGCCTGGTGCCTGACGCTAATATCTACACTATAGATTAGTTCAAAAACACTTAAAATCAGGCGTAATGAAATATGTTATCATCAAAAGTTTCGAACGCAGAATCAGAACCGAAAAGGCTGCAAGGGCTAACCAAACCAAAAGGTGGAATGTCTTATTTTCAATCATTTCTATGATTCAACTTTGCTACATGAAGAAATGAGGAGTTTCAATTTACATGAAGAATTGCTATAGAAGTAGAAAGAATGGTAAGAAAAAGTAACTAAATGACTGACCGCTAAGCTTTGGTTGTTGTTTGTTGATGATGGCTATTGATTAGCCGTGGATGTTGCATTGTTGCAAGTATGGGTTGTCGAAGTCCATATGTTTGCTCCATAAACCTTTGTACTCGCCAAATCCAATATCTAACCATGGCTTCCAAGCACCGTTGTAGTGTATAACAGCTGCCTTCTCGATGTCGTCTGGTGGCACGGTAGAGTCATGGCCGAGTCCGAGCATGTGCCACCACCGCTCCACCGCTGTAGTCTGGTTATAGAATGTAACCCACCCCAAAGGCAAGCTTCCACCCTTCAAGATTGGCCGTTCATTACTCTGCATGCATTATAACAAGAGTATAGCAGTGAGGAGTGGTAGGACACAGTATGTGCATCTGAAAAGTTTTTTTTTTTAAGAGTAATGCAATTCATAGAAGCTAAGAAACCAGACCAAAAAGCCTCAGAAGCAAAGAAAAACCCAACAGAAAGTAGAGTTGGATTCTAGACCATAGCCCAAAAAACGACAAGTTTCATGTTTCTAAAGTTATATGTACACCAAGGCCACCTTGATCTTGCGAGATCCCACCTCGGTTGCAGAGGGGAATGAGCGCCAACGAGGACGCTGGGCCTCGAAGGAGAGGTGGATTGTGAGATCCTACATCGGTTGGAGAGAGGAACAAAACATTCTTTATAAGGGTGTGGAAACTTATCCTTAGCAGACGCGTTTTAAAAACTTTGAGGGGAATCCCGAGAGAGAAAGTCCGAAGAGGACAAAATTGTGAGATCCCACATCGATTGGAGAGAAGAATGAGGGCCAATGAGAACGCTGAGCCTTGAAGGGGTGTGGATTGTGAGATCCCACATCGATTGAAGAGAGGAACAAGTGCCAGTAACGACGTTGGCCACGAAGAGGGGTTGATTGTGAAATCCCACGTCGATTGGATAGGGGAACGAGTGCCAACGAATACGTTGGGTCCCGAAGGGAGGTGGACTGTAACTTAAACACGATAGAATCACACTGAAAAGTAGTTAGTGACTAACAATTTTTACAAACAAGTTACATCAATGTTCTTACCAGTCGAAGATATTCATGGTAGCGAGCAGTTAAATTTTCTTCCCTCCACCTCCTAAGATCAAATACGTTCATTCCAAACGCCCATGTGCATGCCTTACTGTCAAATTCATCAGCAATCAGTGGATCTGAGAAGTTGATAAACATATCCATCCGTAGAAAAGAAGCCTCATTTTCTTGACAAGTTTCAACAGCACCATTGACCTTCCCCTTCATATCAACGTGCCACAAACCAGATAAATCCTTTTGCACCACCACATCATGATCAAGAACTACGACCTTATCCAGTGAAGGGAAGATATTTGGCAGATAGAACCGAAGATAGTTGAGTTCAGAAGTAAACCTTGGGTCACTAAAATTGTGCACCTTCCATCCTAAATCATACTCCCTGGACAGCCACTCAAAGTCCTCCATTCTCAAGACCTCAACTGTGGCTCTTCCCATAGGATTCAGTGAAAACCACATGGACATTGCTGGCAAGTTCAATGAATTGGTCACCAAATGGAAGACAATTCTCTCCGGTTCCTGAAAATATTTTCAAAGAATGAACGGGTTAACGTAATTAACAAAAATCTTCTAATGTGCAAAGGGGACCCTTCGGACATTGCCGAGAGGACCATAGTTGTTGGTTTGGTTGTCATTGTGTTATTGTTGTAGATCCATTAGGTTGTTCAGGGAAAAGCAGTTGCAAGGAGCGGAACGTCGGTCGGAGAATGCCCCAGTACAAATCAAGAAATGGCACGTTTTGAGCTAAATGAGCTTTAAATGCTATACCTTAGCACTTGAAACAGTGGAGTTGACAACAACAGCACAAGCCAAAACATTGTCGGAGAAGACAGCATAATGATAGAGCTTAGTATCATGAAGCAACTTTTTCTGTTCAAGCAGCTGCCTCTCCGAAGGTGGTGGCAAAGCGAAGTATTCAGAAGTCAGTCGCATTGATAGACAATGAAAGCCTTTAGGGGTGGTTCTTGCAGCAAGATTTACAAGATAAGTAACTTGTTTCTTTTGCATACGAACTTGCTCTTCAGCATTGTCTGTCATAGCTCGAAGCTTTGAAGACATTGCCGAGCAGTCTGGGTAAGCATGGCCTGCTTTTACTAATGAAGACTCCATGTTCTTCATTTTCTGCAAAGCACTGTAAATTTAACAGCATTTCAGGTGAAGTTTCACTGCTTTAGATATCTGTTCTAATCAAAATCTGCATATAATTTTCCACTATTTACCTCTTTGTCAGAGCTGAATCCTTAGTAACTTCCTCGACTGCATGTTCTAACTCTTTGATTCGTTGCCTTAACTCTTTCGTCAAATGAGAATTGCTACCTGGTGGCGCGAAACTTAGGTAGACTCTGGCTCTAATCAGTTGATCTGTCATCTCCTTTACCTTATAATCTACTGATCTAGACAGGGGTATGCGTGCATTCTTATCACGCTTGACAGTACCCCGATCATGTTGTCCGGTTGCCTTATAAGAATTATTCTGCAATCAAAATTTAGAACCAATTTGCAGGTGAACTTAGTTCATACATGCTAAAGAATCAATACTAATTCCAATTTTGCTGATATATGTGCTTCTAATGGTTCAGATGGGGACTAAAAGACAACTTAAGCGAGGAACAAAGAAAAAGAAGCTATAAGAGGAAGTTGTTCATGAATGATACGGTGATACGTAACGGGCCAAAATGAACAATATCTACTAGCGGTGGGCTTGGGTTGTTACAAATGGTATCAGAGCCAAACACTGGGCGATATACCAGCGAGGACGTTGGGCCCCCCAAGGGAGGCGAATGGTGAGATCCCACATTAGTTAGAGAGGGGAACGAAGCATTTCTTACAAGGGTGTGGAAACCTCTCCCTAGTAGACGCGTTTTAAAACCGTGAGGCTAACGGCGGTACATAACGGGCCAAAACGGACAATATCTACCAGCGGTGTGCTTAGGTTGTTACAAATGGTATCAGAGTCAAACACCGAACGGTGTGCCAACAAGGACGCTGGCCCCCAAGGGGGGTGGATTGTGAGATCCCACATCGGTTGGAGAGGGGAACGAAACATTTCTTATAAGGGTGTGAAAACTTCTCCCTAGTAGACGCGTTTTAAAACCGTGAGACTAACAGCGATACGTAAGGAGCCAAAGCGGACAATATCTACTAGTATTAGACTCGGGTTGTTACAAATAATATACGGAACCAAGGCATTACACCCCTAAATATAGCCAAATACCACATATATACATACAAAATATCATTTGGAAGGAGATAAGTTCCAATTATTAGTTCATAGCCAAGAGAGAATCAACACGATTTGTAGAACAAAGTACCTTTTCCCCTCCATCATCAAACCGATTATCCTTATGTTCTATGCTGGGATTACTTCCTGAAGTTCAAAAGGAGTAGCCCAGAACAAAGCAACATAAATAAGAGAAATAAGAACTGCAGGAGACAAATAAGGCACAAGAAAAAACACATACCAAATTCAAGGGAGTTAATTCCTTCTCTAGATTGAAAATCATTATCTTTGAAAACAATAGGTTTAGGTCCTTTCAAGCTCTCGCCCGCTTCCTTCATGACAATGCCAGTACAGATCAAAATCACTATCCACAAAGTTCAGAGCATGGCAAACTTAAGTAATATGTAAGAGTACCTGTTCCATTGAGCTAAGTGCTTCAACATCTCTTCGCTTCTCTCCAAAGAACAAAAACAAAAAGAACCGCCTTCAATCTTCTTATAGCATTCATATTTACCACAAACATCGCATATGATTGAAAATATCTCACCAAAAAATCGAAAAACAGATTTCCAATGCATAAAAACAGAATCCACAAACAAAACCCACACAAGAATTGAAAGAAAAACAGCCATACCCTGCTCCATAAGTCATCGATGAACTCCCTCCGCCCTAAATCAAAACAAACAACGAACTAAATCAATCAAACCAAAACTCAACAAAGGAAGACATCGAATCCAAAACCAAAACCCTCGGTCTTCATATTACACTCAGTAATCAAGAACATAAGAGGAGAAAATCAAAACGAACCAATAGAAGTGATGGTCTTGAGGCGGTAAGAAACGAGAACCAAAGGAGCAAAAACAGAGACAGAGAGCAGAGAGAGGATCAGAATCCTCAGACATCGACGAAGAAGCTTCATCAACGCCGCCCTCCAACAGAGGATCCCGTCGCAAAATTCCTCAGAAAAACCATACAAGAACAAATTTCAAACTGGCTGCCAATGGAGGAAGAATCAAATCAACGGATTACTTCAAGAATTCGAAACATCAAAGAAAAGAGAAGTGGATCAATCGTTATAATATCCGTCTTCTTCTTCTTCTTGTTCTTCAATTGCAGCAAGCCGGTTCTAGAGAGAGAAAGAAAGAAAGAACAAGAAGCTTGCTCTCCGCCATGTTCGGCTGGTTCTGTATGTGAGTTTTCTGTGACAAGTTTTTTCTTTTTTCTTTTTCTTTTTCTTTTTTTGGTAAAATAATTTAAAATTTCGTAATTTTGTACTCTGCACCGAGTCGGACAGTGGCGGCGCTTATGATGATAATAACATTTATCAGATATTAATAACAACATTATTACTTCTCCATAAATATCAAAAATTAAAATTATTGTCCTTCCTTAAATTACCATACTAATTTTGGATATTACTCCAAAGTTTTTTCGTTAATATATATATATATATCACCGATATATTACTCTAATTAATGTTTAATTATAAGTCTATAAACGAGTTACTTACCGATCGTATTTTTATATTCATTTGTATTATAAGTCTACACCACTAATAACGAAACGAGATATTTTTCTTGTTCATAATTATTGCCTTTTTATTCTATTTCTAAAAAATTCTTACTTTATTTAACTTTTTTTTTTTCTCTTTAAAGTTTATATATATTTTTTCTCTCTTACAAATATTTTCTCTAATTTTATTTTTCAAGAATGATGATTTAAATCTCTACCGTTGATTGAATAAAAAAAAAACATAAAAAAAGTAATTTAAATTAATAAAGGATCGAGATTTTTAAATTAAAAAAAGAAAAAAAAAATGGAGGGCTCTGATGGATGGTGAGGCAATGTCCAGCTGTCATTGGAGATTCCGTTACGTTGGGGCCCACTTTAAAATTCAACGGTTTTTTTTTACAATTTTGTTTTCTGTCATTTTATTATTATTGTTATTCTTTATTTAGACTCTAAAAAAAATTATATCAGTGCGTTGGCCAAGTATTATTTTATATTTATTTCACTTAAAAAAAATTATATATACTTTAATTTAATTTTTGTAATATTTTATTAAAATTTAAAGTCAACTTGAATATAGTTTAATCGATAAAGTAACGAGATATATTTACTAGCCATTACTGAATTAAAAAAAATTTTAAATTATAAAAGTTTCATTTTTTCTGTTAACGATGAATAGGAAGATCATCCTTAGAAGGTCATCCTAGTGTATAGGCATCTTACATTACTACAAAACAAACGAAGTGGTTTAGATGGGACTTTTGAATAAGAAGATGTTATCTTGTTACAATTTAATATATTAACCAACTCGAGTATTGATGAAGTGGTTAAGACGTATTTTCAACTAAAAATTTGAGAGTTTTGAGTCTCTAACAAAATGAGTGGAATGATGGGCTGAGTTTAGACCCGAGAATTTCTACATACCAGTAGACAGAAATTAAATTTGGGAAGGGGAAGTCATCCCGACAAGTTCATCTGTGTCTCCATCTATTCCGTCGACACTCCTAGTTTATTGAGTATTTTGTTCACCATGGATTCCCAAAATTAAAATGTCTCTAGATTTTGACATGTCGAGGGCAATGAGAACTGACCTAGTAAGCAAACCACGCAAAAAGGCTCAAAAGATCAACCGTTCCTTAATCACCACGATGATTATGTTTATGTCATTCTCTTTCTTTAATAATGATATTGACGTGACAGATAATAAATAAAAGGTAAATCCATATTCTCGAAGTACTAGAAAAATTTCCTAAATATAAACGAACCGACTTAACTATAAAACATTTGTAAAGTTGATCATGTTGTTTAGCCGAAAGATGATTATTGGTTCAAGGACATAACGAAAAATGCTCTTGAGGACTTCTCCATTAATTTAGAATAATAAAGTTGTTCGAAGCAGTAATTGCAGAGAAGGATGAGAGTTCTTTCAAGATTTTACGTTCACACCCTAATCCGCAAAATTCTCTGAGCTTCAGAATTGCCAGATGTGATTAAAACAGGCTTTTGCAAGCAAACCCACCTCTCAAAAGAGCTAAAATGCAGAGCTCCATAAGTATTCTTCTTCCATATGTACAGCAACTCTCGAGTTCCGCTACGTTTCGTGGAGGTTTTCGAATCTTTTTTCGAGTAGTAGTCTTGATGGGGTTCAAGTATTTGGGAATTGAGAAGCTATTCTGGGATGGTTGTGTTCACCTTCATATGTAACAATGAGCATTGAAGGTTCCTCGAGACACCGCTCGACATGCTTCCTTGCTGGACAACCTCTCATGCTGCTGCACTTATAGTATCCTCTGCAGATGTTTGAGAGTAAATTAAGATTGACATCGAGGAACAAAGTTGCATACAGTACATAATGCAACTTTGACAGATGAACAAGAAAGATGTTGAGGATGGTTGGAATAGTAGTCCCACGTCAGCTAGCTAGTTAAATGGTTGATCATGGGTTTATAAGGAATACATCTCCATTGGTATGAGGCCTTTTGGGGAAACCAAAAGTAAAGCCATGAGAGTTTATGCTCAAAGTGGACAATATCATACCATTGTGGAGAGTCGTGATTCCTAACATGGTATTAAAGTCATGTCCTTAACTTAGCCCTGTCAATAGAATCCTCAAATGTTGAACAAAAAGATTGGAACTCTCTAAGTGTAGTAAAAAGTGACTCAAGTGTTGAACAAAGGGTGTACTTTGTTTGAGGGCTCCAAAGAAGGAGTCGAGCCTCAATTAAGGGGAGGTTGTTGAGGGCTCCATAGGCCTCAAGGGAGGCTCTATGGTGTACTTTGTTCGAGGAGAGGATTGTTGGAAGAGGAGTCTCACATCAGCTAATTAGGGGGTTGATCCTCGTCTCCATTGGTATGAAGCCTTTTTGGGGAAGCAAAAAACAAAGTCATAAGAGGTTATGCTCAAAGTGGAGAATATCATACCATTGTGGAGAGTCGTGATTCCTAACAAATGATTCCTGCTCGATTTATAAACGACACAAAATGGCCTCCCCCATGTCGGTGAAGAATTCAATGGACTACTCTACTCGGAGAACATGAGGCACAAACTAATAGAGCAAGTTTTCAATATCCCTACTAGATTACCAGATAAGGAATATAATCGACATCTTTCAATCAATGAACTCATATAGTAATGGCAGCCAAATGCATATAATCCCAATATCAATCTATAATGAACTATCCAACATCAGCACAATAAACTGAAAAGGAGTGGAAGGATGTTCATATACCTCGGGTGAGGAGAGCCCTTGATTGGCTTTTGGCCATATTTCCTCCATGAGAAATCATCAGGAGGGATATCAGCAAGCTTGTTACTAATGGCAGGCACCTTGATCGACCGCTTCACTCTATGTTTCCTGCAAGAAGATCATCAAAATCGAATCAGAAAAACATATCAAACCGTCCCATTTCGGTATTGAAACGATATCATAAACAAAACCAAAACCTCCCAACCTCTTCTTTGAGCAATGACATCTCCCACTGCTTCCACATTTAACACTCCCATCTTCCCCTCTCCTACAACACTTCCTTTTATGGCGTGAATTCTGATCGGAAGACCGAGGCGTCCCGATCAAATGAAAGCCACTCCCATCCAAGTTTGCCACACTCCCATCAATGCTCAAGGAAGACATAAACGACCTAGTAGATGACATTGTGTGTTGTGTGCAGCTAGAGCTATCAAAATTCAAGTTAACACCACTATTGCTCCTAAGATACCCCATTTCAGGCTGCTGAGTATTCAACAACACCCTGTTCTGAAGCAGATGATGATAAACAGCAGCAGATTGAGGTTGAATCTGTTGGATTGAACAGTGTTTGACATTTGAGTTCAATTCCAAAGATGGGTGAGGACCCATCTGCAAATTTCTCCCCTGGAGAAGGTCCATTCTGCAATTAGGGGAAGAAGATTCTAAGAACATTGATTGGGAAGGCGATGAATCAAGATGAAAGTTCACGATCTTCTTCTTTTTCCTGACCCTTGCATGACCCAACCCAACAGAATCAAGAAGACACAAAACCTTCCTAAACTTAAACACAGCCTCTCCAGTTTCCGCCATTAAACAACGCGTAATCTTCGACTGATCTTGAGGCGATGTCACAGTCAACAGATTCAACACTTTATGAACACTCTCAACAGCTTCCCTATTAGCATCTTCAACCTCTTCCATCTTCCCAAATGGGCGAAATCTCGAACTCCAAAAGCCCTAGCTGAAATCAAGCATAATGGGGGCAAAGAAAATAACAGAGAAAAAGGCGATGAAGAAACAGAGGATAGGAACACTAGATTCTTCTGCCATTGGTATGATTAAAGTATAAACTGAAGCGAAATCTGAGAGACCCAGAAGAAGAGAAAGCGCAAATCATCCATCCATCCATCTCTGTCTCTGTTTCGCTTCAGAAGAGGTGGTTTTATAGAGAGAGAAGAAGAAGTGGGAAGTGAGAGAAAGAAATAGAGAGGGAAAAGGAGGAAGAAATGGAGGAATTTTTGGGAAAAATTGATTGAAATGATGAGAAGCAGATGGATGAGGAAGACGAAACAGGAAGCAGAGAAATGAAACTGCCGTCTTTGTCTCGAATTTCCACGTGGGTCCCACCATTTACACTATTTTTATATAAATTAATATTTATATTTTAATTTTGTATTTAATATGTTTTTAAATTAGGGTTTAGTAAATTTAAAATGATTAAAATGATTCTATCTTTTTTTAAATATGAATTAATAATGAGTTGATTTTAGTCTTTACATTTTACTTTTTATAAATTTTAGATTCAAATATTCAAAATTGATTAAATAATTAATAATACTTTTTATATAAAAATGATAAAAGAACGCCCACCAAGAGTGGGGCCCACAATTTGGGCACGAGGAAATGAAGAGAGTAGCGATTTGTAAAAGCAAACCAATAATAATGTGCCACGTGTAATACTTTCAGCTTTAAAGGGCTGACACGTAGCTCAAAGTGCAGTTTTGACTGTTGCGCTTTTTCTTTTTTAAAAAAAACTTTTTGCTTTATCTTAAAAAAATAGCATTTGCTAACTTACGCAATGGGTGAGGAGAAGAGAAAATCACAGTGCATTGGTAGTCGGTGACTGACTGACAGTGCGTGGGACCCAATGGGTCCATAAACCGTTGACTATATTAGTCTTTTCCTAATGTTTTTATTTTGTAAAATGGGATGGATTCACTTCATATTCCCAATTTTACCCCTATAATTGTTGTGAATTTACAATAGGGGTACAGTTGAATTCAAGAATATTTCTTTTTTAAAAACACAAAAAATAAATATAGTTTTGTAAGAATAAAATAGTTATAAAATAGATTGTGAAAGATTTTTGTTTGATCCATGTCTACTTAAAACAATTATTTGTGGTTGAATTTTGAGGCCATTTTGTCTTTTCTAATATTATTATTATTATTATTATTAATTGGGTTTGGTATTATTATGTCCAATTTGGTCATAAAAAAATGCTATTTCTAAAAAGAAGTGAAAGCCTATGAAACAAAGATTGAATTTTAATTCATTATGGTCAGGTCAATCATGTATTATTACCTTAGTCTAATTAAATTCAAATTATAGTATAAAGTTTTTGTTTTTATTTATGGGAACAATTTTGCCTTTATATCTAATCAACCCTTGTTACATAAATGGTATCTTTTTTTTTTTTTTCTCTTTATAATAATTTATGTCCACATTCATATAATTATCACTATTTTTATAACATAGAGATTTCATATAATAAAAACATTAAATTTCATAAATAAGATTAAAAAATATATTAATTTTAGTTTTTGAATTTTTAATATTTCCATTTTTTTATACCAATGATTTTTTCCTATCAAAATCTAGATTTAACACAATATTGTAATTTAAATCATATAAATTTTAAAACAATTTAATATACCTTACATACCTCATATTACTTGCTACCTTCAACCTTCTATATAGCTTCAATGCGAGCTCTTGGTCACATCAACCCGTTAATATACCTTCGGGCTTCGACGTTATTTACCTATCGTAAAAATCAAAATGATTATTAAAAAAAATTCAGAGACAAACAGATCTTATAGAAGTTCATGAAATCTAAATTTGAACCGAAATTGTAGATCATTAAGAACAGAGGAAATATTCTCCACTCTTTCATATCAAGGAACAGAGAGTAGAAAACAAAAGAGGCCATGTTCTAGTGAAGCAGTACACGTGCTGAACTGAATATTTGCAGATAATCTGAATGAAAGGCTCAAATCATGGCCACAGAATTTACCCATTAGGCAATATGTTCAAAAAATCTTTCATTATATGTCAGTATGTCAAAGGATAATGGAAATAGAGCTCTCGTGACCCTTGTTAGGAATCACGACTCTTCACAATGGCATGATATTGTCCACTTTGAGCATGGCTTTACTTTGGGTTTCCCCAAAAGCCCTCATACCAATGGTTTATAAACCCATGATCTTCCATTAAATTAACAATGTGTGACTCACTTCCAATAATCCTCAACAACCTTTATTATACCGGAAGGGAAGAAGTTGCTGGGTCATTCTGTTTTCTGTCTTCACCCTGAATCTTTTCCTTGTGTGATTGTTGATTGATGAAGCTTTTCTTTTTAAACCAGGTGCTCTTAACTCTGAGTTTCTATCTGAATGGATCGATTTCGAGACTTCTAGAACTAAAGCAAAAGAGCACGACCGACGTATTATTCATCCTTGTTTGTACCATACAGCAAGTTGTAGACATTGAACATGACATTAATGTTCCTCCACTCGAGCTTATAGTTATAGGAGTCTAACAAAGTTGCGAGATATTCAACATCTTAAGTCAGCAGCCAAAACGTTCGAACCCATAAGAAGTTGGCTTCACAACTACATATCTAACTCAGTAAAAGTAGTCTCTTCAAACTTGTGATGATCAAAGACCTTAAGGTGGCTTTGCCTTTAGACTATTATGAATGAGGGATCTAGTAGAATAATGAACCTTGCTTACAGCCAAGAACACCTGGCTGGGGTTAGACATGTATGCATGAGGCAGAAGTCAAGGCAGGTTCCTCATGAGAACTCAAAATTTTCTCAACTTATGGGTAGCTGCTACACATCAATGCAACAAGGGAAACCAACAGAGCTTCGAATTTCCAAACGTTATGCTCTGATAATCCAGCTTATCTGAAATTTCAAGCCAGAATCCCTTATCAGTCGATAGATATTTTTGAATTGTTGTCATCAACCTCGATACTCTTGGACAGGAAACGTTGGAAGCAAGTTCAAACATCCCCTATACTTTTCGTCTTTGGAAAGCATGTCTAAGACTATGGTGCAGGTTGAAGCATCTGGAACCACATTTTTCTTAACCATCCTATGAAGAAGCTCAACCACTTCCTCTCGTTTATTACTTTTGTAGAAACCACGGAGAAGTGTATTGTAGGTAATTACATTGGGCGTACAACCATTTTCTTCCATCTTTCGAAATAAATCATTTGCCTTTTCTACTTGTCCTTCTTTACAACACCCATGGATTAGAATGGAATAGGTCACAACATTTGGCAGAAGCCCTTCACGGGAAATTTTGTCGAAGAACTCCCAAGCTGTTTCAAGTTTCCCTGCTTTACATAGGCCATCGATAAGACAATTAAAGATATCAATGTCCAATTTCAAGTTGTATGAAAGCTCGTCAAAAACTTCCATTGCTTCTAACAAACAATCGTTCTTACACAGCCCATCTACAAAGATACTCAATGTACTTGAACTCGGCACCAAACCATGAGCTTGAATGACACCAAATATTTTCTTTGCATCATCAACCTTCCCGGCCTGAAAAAGACCCGTTAGCAAGGCATTATATGTTATCACAGATGGTTTAATGCCCACTTGAAGCATTTCATTGTAAATCTTCATTGCTTCTTCCACCTTCCAATTTTTGCAATACCCATTGATTAGCACATTGTAGCTAATCACATTAGGTTCACACCCCTTACTTGGCATACTAAGGAACAGTTCCCTTGCACTGTCTAGATCACTAACCAAACAGAACCCATCCATCAATGTATTATAAGTAAACAAATCAGGAACATTACCTCTCTGAATCATCACCTCTAGCAACTCGTTCGCCTCGATAACCTTTCCTGCCTTGCAAAGTATATCCATCAACACATTAAATGTGACGGCATTTGGTTGAATACCTAGATCCACCATCTCATTGAACAGACATTTAGCCTCCTCCCACTTTCCACCATTGCAAAATCCATGAATCAAAGAGCTGTAAGAAATCACATCTGGAAGCATTCTCCGAGCTTTCATTTCCTCAAAAAGTTCCCTTGCCTTGTCTTCCCGCCCATCTTTACAGAGCCCATCAATAATGGTACTATAACAAATAACGTTAGGCTTACAACTAATGCCGTATCGACCAGTCCCATTGAGCATTTCCTCATGCAACTTAAGTGCAATGTTAGTATTACCCGTTTGACAAAGTCCCTTGATTAAAGTCCCATAAGTAATCACATTTGGCCTACAACCCAACTTTTGCATTCTCATAAACAGCCGCGTAGCTTCACTAATCCTATGCTCCATACACAAGCCCTTAATCAGGGACGTATATGTCACTATATTGGGAATAAAACCTCTCCTTATAATCCCCGCCATGGCTGCTAGACCTTCGCTAATCCGATTCACATTACAAAGGCAATTAAGCAAAATATTAAGCGTGATGTAATTAGGCAAAAGTCCGGCTAAGCTCATTCTATAATACAGCTTCAAAACCTCAGAGTAGTGCTTAGTCTTAGCAAGTCCACCAAGTAAAAGATTGAATGAAGACATCGCAGGGGTAGGATTCGCAAGCATCATTAGGTCAAAGAATTGCAATGCTTCTGATACGGTAAAATTACCCGTCTTGCAATTCTGAAGGAACGTCCGAAGCCGTTCATGAAACGAAATCTCTGTAGTTGACTTTTCCAGCGAAACTTCCGGTGAAACATTCGAATTTGGTGGTTTCGAGATGATAGGTGGGGATTCGGCAGGAATTGGAGATAGATTTTGGGGATTTGAAGATGCAATTCTTGGTGGGCGAGTAAACAGAGACGAGAGCTTGCCTTTCGACGGAGCTGGCGAAAGAGAGGAAGAAATAGCGGAGGCTACAGTTTTGGAAACCATTTGGATTGAAAGAATTCGCCGTTAAAGAGTTGAATCGATTTCTACTAGTAGCAATGGCGGATGAAATTCGAAAGATGAGAGTAGAAACAGTACCGGAAGGGATGGAGGTGGAGCACGATCAATGTTGTAGCGCCGTCAACGAGCTTAGGGTTCCGCCGGGTTAGAGAGATGAAGACTTGAAGGAGCTCATCTTGGAGTTCCACCATAGCTACGAACTCCGTCTGGCTAATGCTTAATGCTCAGAGGAAAATTAGACGGAAAGGAAAAACAGCTACTGCTAGGGTTCTATACTTAAATATATATATATATATATATATATATATATATATATATATATATATATATATTTTTTTTTTTTTTTTTTTTTTTTTTTTTTTTGTGGTAAAATTTAGTTTAATTTTCAAATTATAGATAATAAAGTTTTGTTTCCATTAAAATATATATATATATATATATATATATATATATATATATATATATATATTTAAATGAATTTACTTTGAAATATCTTAATATAATTTTTCTAATAATAAAAATTATAGAAAACTTTGTTTTTAATTATTAGATACAAAAGTGAAAATTCGAATATTGTTAGATATAAAATTGAAAATTTTAAGAATTTATTAGAAACTTTTTTAAATTTCAAAACGTGAAACCGACGCGTTTTCGCTTGTGTTTTAGGGCGGTTCCAAAATGGAGCGGTTTTTTCGCACTTATGCGAAAAAATTATTTCTTGGCATTGTGGTGGGGAATGCCCCAACTCGATGGTTGGGAACTTAATTTTGCAAAACCGGCGTGTTTTCACTTGCGTTCTAGGGCGGTTTCGAAATGGAGCTGTTTTTTCGCACTTCCCCTAAAAAAAAATTATTTCTTAGCATTGTGGTGGGGAATGCCCTAACTCGATGGTTGGGAACCGAATTTTGCGAAACCGGCGCGTTTTCGCTTGCATTCTAGGGCGGTTCCGAAATGGAGCAGTTTTTTCGCACTTATGCGAAAAAATTATTTCTTGGCGTTGAGTATACAACAATTATACTTGGAGGATCGAACCATCAACTCTTAAAATAATAATTGAATCTATTAAAATATCGAGAGTACTAGAGAAGAGACTGATATTATTTTGGAGGTAATGGACGTCCACTAATGTCACAAATATGCATTATGGAGGTTTGATTTTCAAATAGGTCTTCCATTTTGACATATAATTGATATCGAAATTGACTGAATGATATCAAAGTTGTCATTCATGAGTATCAAGACTTAGGACTCTGTCTTGTAGATTACGTGTTAGTAAAAAGTTAAGCTACCGAATCTAAAGATTCGAACCTTTGACCTTTTAGTAAATTGTGTATCTTTTATCTCAGTTATAACAATATTAATATTACTAGAATTTTATAAATTTTAGCAAGCAATGTGCACCGACATCAAAATTGATAATTTGACCTATTTTTTTTTATGGCTCGCGCCTAGACTCAAATTTGGATTTGACATATACTGACCCGACTCTGATATTCACTTGCAACATGGTCAGGTTACCTAGTTCTCGTTTCTAAGAGTGAAAATTATCCCCACAACAAACGAACTGAAATGTGCATTTATTGATATAAGTAATAATTTTTAATTATTTTATACTTTTCTTAGTCATCATATTCTTAAGATCGCTCTCATTTGGATATAGTTTTCGGTTTATTTATTTATTATTTTTTATTTATTTAGGTGTCGCAACTTTATTATATCGAATATCGAGTGATCTTTTTAGCTAGTTTCAACCGCTAAAACATACAAAAATTACAAAAAATAGTGAAAACCGACAAATAATTCATTGAAAAAAGAAAATGCAATGATTATTAGTGAAATCACTTTGGACAAATTGAGTATTTTTTAGGCGCAATTGATCGCACTAGATTTTCGATCACTCATCTTTCTTATCATTTGGTTTCTTTAAGAATAGTGTTAAAATTGTTATGATTCACGACTCTCTATAATGGTATGATATTGTCCACTTTGATCGTAAGCTCTCATGGCTTTGCTTTTGGGTTTCTTCGAAAGACCTCATTATCAATGAAACAATCCTCCCCTCGAACAAAGTACACCATAAAGCCTCCTTGAGCCCTATGGAGCTCTCAAACAACTTCCTCTTAATCGAGACTCAACTCTTTATCTTAAGCTCTAGAACAGAGTACACTCTTTGTTTAACACTTTAGTCACTTTTGACTATCCCTTTGAGACTCACAATTTTTTGTTAGACATTTGAGGATTGTATTGACATTACTAAGTTTAGGGCATGACTCTGATACCATTTTAGGAATCACGATCTGACAATGATATGATAATCTCTCATGGCTTTACTTTTGAGCTTCACCGAAAGAACTCGTACCAATAGAACAATCATACATTAACTTTTTTGAATTTTCTTTTATTCTTAATAAAGGAATTCCTTTTTGGACATTATTTTGTTTTGTTCTTAATTATTCATGACAAAAAGTAGATTTTCTTTTTCGAACAAACAAAATAATAAAAAAAAAAAATATGATTGGAAATGAATAGCAAAAATCCCACAATATCACCCATTTTTAAAACACACATCATGGGATTCCCAAAATGATGTCGGCCCATCCAACATCGTTGAAACGACCTAAAATAAAAATTTTAAAACAATGATACATGATGACTTCGACATTCTCTTGCAACACGAATTATTCCAGCATGTTTTATTCTCATCCATATAAACTTCAGTGAAATTTTTATAAGGTCGTCTAACAAATTTGCTCTAAATAAAACACGCTTAACCATGAACCTTTTATGATTAGCTACCGAAAAAAAAAAAAAAAGACACACCTTGTTTACAATGGAGAGTGATTGTGACAACTTTTATAAACTATAAAATTATGGTTGAAAAAGACGTCAAACGAGCATTTGTTTGTCCAACAAAAAAAAAAAAAAAAAAAAAAAAAGTTTTTTCTTCTTCTTCTTCAAGGGAGCATTTTCCTTCCATAAACATCATCTTGTTTGCCACTTTTATTTTTGACACTTACACACAAGGTGAATGTACCAAATAATAATAATAATAATAATAATAATAATAAAAAAATATATTTATATATATATACACGTTACACACGTAACTGATGGCCTGGACATTTGTCTCTAAAATTATTTTTACTGACAAACAGTAATTCTGACATGTTTTGTCCTTATTTATATCCTGAAATTTTATTTCAGGAGGTCATCTAACATAGAATTGCTTTATAAGTCTTATTTCCGTTTTTACCCTTGATTGCAAAAGATATTACAAAACACCCCCACTAAAAAGGAATCACCATCTAACGTGCGCCGGAAGAATAAGACGGGTCAATACAATGACTGAGCAGCCCCCAGTTCCCCGGCAATGCTAAAATGAGCCGTCCGGTTGTATTAAAGGCGTTGGTTTTTCAAGTTCTCCCACCATCCGTTGGTGTGGCTTGTGAGTGCGTTTCTGTTCTGTTCTGTTATTTTGCCCTCACAAATTCAGGAAAAAGCGAACAAAACTCAATACAAAACCCCTATCTCTCTCTCTCTCTAGCATTTCAGCCTTTTCCCCTCTCCCTCTGTGAAATTCGGAGTCAAAACAAGAAAAGGAAAGAATATGCAAGAAAATGTAGATCAGGGCGTTGAATTTCTCTGTGATTCTCGTCGTTTCTTTCGGTCAAAAAGCTTCAAATCTGTTTCGTTCTGTAAAGGGGCTTGTTAAAATCCAACCCTCTTTCTCTTTTTCTTTCTCTTTGACGTTTTTTGGTTCTTGGGTTTTGGTTTTCGGCTCTTATTTGAGCTTTGAAATCGCCCTTTTCTTGTTTGGTTGTTCTGTTTTTTGTTTTTATGACGATTTCGTAAGTTCATCCATGTCGTCCGACATAATTTAGGGTTTAATCTTGCCCTTGTTCGAGTGATCTGTGGTGGGTCTGCGAGAAAAAGAGCTCTTACTGTTGCTGTTCTTGTTCTTAATGGATTGTTTTACTTATACCTACTCTAATGGAGTCCACTGCGTTAGAAGCTATGCGATATGTGCTGAAATTTGCTGATACCATCTTATTTGTGTTGAATTGTTGAGTTCAGGGGGATGGGAACTGATCCTCTGCTATTACCAGCAATTGGACCGCCAATAAAACGGCGAGCAGGCTTGAGGATAAAGCAGGCTGGTAGAGGCTCATACAGGGGAAGCTAGGAAAATTGGGGGATTTTGTTTTCCGTTTAGAGTTGGGTTTTTTTCAAGGTGATTTTAGGGGCAAGCCCTGTTTTGTAGGGTAGTCTTTTTAGAGGGCGTTTGACAAAGTTTTTCAGTCAGAGATGGGTACTGCTGATTTGCACCAAATACTCAAAAGCTTTTGTTTCAACTCGGAGTGGAAGTATGCTGTCTTTTGGAAACTTAAGCATCGAGCTCGAATGTAAGTCGTTTTCCTTTCGGTTTCTTGCTTTTTCAGGATTTATACGACGAACCCTTTTGTTCTTTCTTGTTTGTAAGGCAGATTTTAGGATGATGTGAAAGAAAATACTTGTTTTCGTAGTATGATTCTTGGATGGTTAAGACGTTATTGTAACTTCGACTAAAAGATCATAAGTCTAAATCTCCACTGTTAGGATAACACAACAACGCACACATTCGATCTAGATGAACACAAAGAACAAAAGAGAGAAAATGCAAGGAAGATCTTGATGTATGTACAAAGTGAACATTCGATATATATGGTTTTAGTTTACTATATATAACTTTACCAAATATAACCATCTAGTATATATAGATATCTACCGTATGTATTCCGGTCTTTTACTATAAATAGTCGTTTACTATCTACTAGTAGCAGGCTCCATATCCCAACGTGTATCAATATGGTGCATATAGTTGATATATAAGTTTGATCTATTATCTTTTAAATGAATGTTGAATTCAGGATGCTGACTTGGGAGGATGGCTACTATGACAATTCTGCACAATATGAACCCTCGACGAGCAAGTTTTACAGAAAAACGCTCGAGAAATTTCACGATGGACATTATTCACACGACCCTCTTGGATTAGCTGTTGCAAAGATGTCTTATCATGTATATTCTCTTGGGGAAGGGTAAAAATCTTAGCATAATGCATTCTATATGGCTATTGTATGATAGGTTCTAATTATCTCCTTTTGCAGGATTGTTGGACAGGTAGCAGTTACTGGAAAACATCAATGGATTACTGCAGCAGATGAGCAAATACCGAATATCTCTTCAACACTTGAGGTGCTATTCTTTCCTGTTCTGCAATAATATAAGTTACTGAAGTTTATCTGAACGTTTCAGGTATATGATTAATGCTTGTTTTTCGACTATTTCGGGTTGTGTTTTGTTACTCATTGTCTGATCATTTCTTAATAGTACTGCGATGGTTGGCAAACGCAATTTTTAGCTGGCATTAAGGTATGGAAGCCGTTCTCTCTCGCTCATCAATTGTTTTTCGTATTGATTACTGAATTTTTGTTTATACGCTTTGTAGACTATTGTTGTTGTAGCAGTTGTTCCGCACGGGGTCTTACAGCTTGGATCTTTAGATAAAGTAAGAGCCTCTTCCATCTGGTAGATTGTGAAAGCTTGTGAATTATGATCCTTGCTGAACTATAACATTTTTTTTGGGCTTCATATTCACTGATGGATATGAAGATTTTGATAATTTCTTTCATTCACTGCCATTTTATAGATCTTTTTGGGGTTTTGGCTTCTTATAATAGTGTGTTTATGTGAGATCTCACATTGGTTGGAGATGAGAACGAAACATTTCTTATAAGGGTGTGGAAACCTCTCCCTAACAAACACGTTTTAAAATTGTGAGGCTGACGATGACGATGATACGTTTTAAAACCGTGCTTTGGGCCACTGGTTGGTTTTGAATTCATGTGTCTTATTATTGCCTTTTGGCTTCTTGTAATAGAGTGTTTTTGTGAGATCCCATGTTAGTTGGGAGGAAAAGAAATATTCGTGTGGAAACGTGATATCCCACATCGGTTGGGGAGGAGAAACGAAACACCCTTTATAAGGGTGTGGAAGCTTCTCTCTAGCAGACACGTTTTAAACCCTTGAGGGGAAGCCCGAAAGGGAAAGTCCAAAGAGGACAATATCTGCTAGTGGTGGGCCTTGGTCGTTACAGGAAACCTCTCCTCAACAGACGCATTTTAAATCCGTGAGGCTGACGACGATATGTAATAGGCCAAAACAGACAATATCTGCTAGCGGTGGGTTTGGGCTGTTACAATTGGTATTAGAGTCAACGCCGAGCAGTGTGCCAGTGAGGACGCTGACCCTCAAGGGGGGTGAATTGTGAGATCCCACATCGATTTGGGTTGTTACAAATGGTATCAGAGCCGGAAACCGAGCAATGTGCGAGCGAGAACGCTGTGTCCCAAGGGGAGTGGATTGTGAGATCCCACGTTGGTTGGAGAGGAGAAGGAAACATTCCTTATAAGTGTGTGGAAACCTCTCCCTAACAGCTGACGGCGATACGTAATGGACCAAAGCGGACACTAGAGGTGGGCTTGGGTTGTTACAGTTTTTGTTTTTGTAATATTATCGAGATGTGACTGAGATACCAATTTCTAAGCTCGCCATCTAGATTTAGGGCAGGATGGGCATGGGGTTCCTAATCACCCTTTTGTAACTTCTGTACTTGTTTATAAAAATGCTTGATTTAGCTTGCATGGATCAGTGCAAAGATATCTTATAAACATTCAGTTCATGGCTTTCTTAAATATGAATGTCATCTAACTCTAGTTTATTGTACCGTGTTCGTTTTCTTATTGGATTTAGGTCACTGAGAATGTCAACGTTGTGGCTCACATCCGAAACGTCTTTCTAACTCTTCAGGAGTCTTCAGCAGGGCATATCGAGCCAATGCCTTCTTGTAAGAGTTCGGGATACATGGTAACTCTCTTTCTATATCGTACTTTTTCTTCGCTAATGATGATCAAACTTGGGATCTTTCTTTTAATAAGTTACTTCTTGTACAGAAAAGTGAAGATGAAAGTGTCAGCAAGAACGTCGGGATAGAGTTGTCGGGATCTGGGGGCAACGAATCTCTAAGAACACAGCCGGATGCTGTCAATGTGGAGAGTTTTAAATCAAAAGCGAGATTGCTCGATGACAGGATATGTGGAGGGGAGCCTAGTGGATACAAAGATATGGCAGTAGATTTGAAACAAAAATGCAATGCACCATCACAAAACTCTGCCATGGACATAACAAATGATGCATGCTTCCCTGTGAATCACAACGCCATGTTGAGCCGAACCAATCCTACGGAAATGTACTTGCAAAATGATGTCGAAGCATCGGAAGATGGGTGTCCATCAAACGCATCGTTGAAGTTCCCTGCTGGTTACGAGCTGCACGAAGTACTCGGTCCTGCTTTTCTAAAAGATGCCCTTCATCTTGATTGGCAAACCGAGTACGTTTTTGGTGGTAGAGCTTCCAATTTATCTGAGGGAATGAGTAGCAGCCAGTTGACATCTGATTCACCGATGGAGCATCTGTTAGAAGCAGTAGTGGCTGATGTTTGTTACAGTGGTTCTGATGTTAAAAGCGACACGTCTCTATGCAAGTCTGGACAGTCTCTGTTAACATCAGAACGAATTCCCGAGCCTTCCACGAACGTTACAACATCTGCTTGTTCAGAAGGATACTCTATGGGTCAAAGTCGAACATCTTTTATTGGAGAGGACATGCCAAACTCTTTAAGCTCATCTGGAATATGTGGGGTGATGTCCCCAAAAGGGTTTTCGTCGACTTATTCTGGTACTGGCAGTGAGCGGTTGGAGAAGTCTTCGGAACCGGGGAAGAACAGTAAAAGAAGGGCTAGGCCAGGTGAGAGTTGTAGGCCTAGGCCGAGGGACAGACAATTGATACAGGACCGGATCAAAGAACTTCGGGAGCTCGTACCAAATGGAGCAAAAGTAAGTTTGGAGAAGCCATTCATCCATTTTTCCCTTTTGATGGAAATAGCTTTTTTGGTTCATTCACTGAAAGTTTCTTGCTTGTATTGCAGTGTAGTATTGATTCATTGCTGGAGCGCACAATCAAGCACATGTTGTTCTTGCAAGGCATCACCAAGCATGTTGACAAGCTAAATAAATGTGCCAACATGAAGGTAATTTTATCTTTTCTACATGATTAGGATACCTTTTCCGTTATTGTGCTAATTTTGCCCGAGCAAAAGCCGATGGCATGCTTATTATCCAATAAAATAGAGTTTCCACACCCTTATAAGGAATGCTTCGTTCTCCTACCTAATCGTTGTGGGATCTCACAATCCACCCCCCTCGGGGCCTAGCATCCTTGCTGGCACTCGTTTCCTTCTCCAATCGATATGGGATCCCTCAATCCACCCCATTTTGGGGTCCAACGTCCTTGATGGCACACTGTCTGGTGTCCACTCCCTTCGGGGCTCAGCCTCCTCACTGACACATCGCTTGGTGTCTAGCTCTGATACCATTTGTAACGGCCCAAACCCACCGTTAACAAATATTGTCCTCTTTAGGCTTTCCCTTCCGGGCTTCCCTTCAATGTGTTTTAAACGCGTCTGCTAGGAAGAGGTTTCCACACCCTTCTATGGAATGCTTCGTTCTCCTGCCCAAACGTTGTGGTATCTCACAATCCACCCCCCTCGGGGCCTAGCATCCTCGCTGGCACTCGTTCCCTTCTCCAATCGATGTGGGACCCCTCAATCCACCCCTTTGGGGCTCAGCCTCCTCATTGACACATCGCTTGATGTCTAGCTTTGATACCATTTGTAACAGCCTAAACCCACTTTCCCTTTCGGGCTTCCCCTCAATGTATTTTAAACGGTATGCTAGGAAGAGGTTTCCACACCCTTCTATGGAATGCTTCGTTCTCCTACCCAACCAATGTGGGATCTCACATCAAGTCCCTTGTGATAGCAGGCTTAGACTTGCAAATTGTTTGCACTTATGTAACGTTTTTATGTTGCAATCATGAACACGGTTGTCTTCGTCTTACATGTTATGTATTTATAGCTGCATCAGAAGGAAAATGGCAGGATGGGAACCTCAAATACTGACCAGGGTTCAAGCTGGGCTGTTGAGGTGGGTGGTCAACTTAAAGTTTGTTCGATCATTGTGGAGAATCTCAACAAGAATGGACAGATTCTTGTAGAGGTATGATATAAACATTTTGTGGTTTCTTCAACTTTAATTCATTCATTTGATTCAATGAAAAAGCGACACACCTCTATGCAGATGTTGTGTGAAGAATGCAGCCACTTTTTGGAGATAGCCGAGGCTATTAGAAGCTTGGGACTCACAATACTCAAAGGCATAACGGAAGCTCATGGCGACAAGACATGGATTTGTTTTGTGGTTGAGGTAAGGGAAGCTAAAGGAAGCTAGCTGCTAGCTCATGTTCATCGTACTTGTCAAATCATCGTGTTTGATGTCTGGTTTTGAACCATTGTAGGGGGAGAATAACAGAAACATACACAGAATGGATATCTTATGGTCCCTTGTTCAAATCCTACAGCGCAGTAATACATCGTGACAGCTTCAACTGCTGAACTTAAAGATGAACACAAGGTTAAAGAAAAAAGAACACATAGAAGAAGGGTATTACTCTGACACACAAAACCAAGTTTCTGTGAAGAACATTATTGTTTTCCAAGTGTGAAAAACTATTTTTGTGTTTGTTTTTTGAGTGTGTTTTGTAGCAAGTGTTGTCATTTGTTTGAAAAAAGCTTTAAACTTGATAGAGTGCATCTTTTTTGTGTATTTGTACAACCCAATTTTTATAAGTTCATTTGAACAGTACCAAGTGTATTTTAGCGTTGGATGCACGGATATGATATTGGTTGATATGCATAAGTTCGATTGTGAAGCGGGATGAAGTGACCTGAAAAATAGAGAATTAGGTGCATGCACACACTTTGAGACTTAAGCTAGATAACTAGGTCTTCTTGTGAGACAAATGTGAATTTTGGCTACGACAAGTCTCGTTTTTAGGACACATGGTGTCAAAAGATGGTATCACAGTAAACCCCACCAAGATTGAAGCAATTGCTAAGTGGGATCTGCCCGATCACAGTTATTGAGGTGTGCAGTTTTCTAGGGTTAGTAGGATACTATTGATGGTTTGTTCAAGACTTTGCTAGAATAGCCTAGCCTCTTACACAGTTAAACGAAGAAGGGTATGCCATTTGTTTGGAGCGGTACATGTGAGGCAAGCTTTTATGATCTAAAATAGAGGTTAGTGTCGGCTCCAGTACTTACAATACTAGAGAGCTCAGGAGGATACGTAATATATAACGACGCCTCCAAGAAGAGACTAGGGTGATTTAAGATCTTGTGAGGGAAGGAAGAAGAACATTAATGCAAAGAAAGAGAAACATATATGGTCAAACCTAAAATTGAAGTAAGAGAGAGAATTGGGGAAATAATGGAAGTAGATGAAGAAATGGATTAATGAATGTCCAATTAAAAGAACCAGCTTCCTATCCGAAAAAAAGGTGAATCTTGTTGGTATAGATAGTAATTTTTAATTTTTTTAAGTATTTTTTTTGTCATCTTATTTTCAAAATTACTCTCATTTGGACGTAATCTCGATTCATTCATGTACCTCTCTTTTATTCGGGTGTCTCATGTACACATACAACATATATATATATATATAAAAAGAGTACATATAGCTCGATAAATAAGACACTAAATTACCATTCTAAAGATTGAGATGTTACCTTGGTTGGAGATGAGAACAAAACATTTCTTATAAGGGCGTAGAAACCTCTACTTAACAAGGGTCTTAAAACCGTGAGGCTAACGACGATACGTACCAGGCCAAAATGGACAATATCTGCTAGCAGTAGGCTTGAGTCATTTCAAATGGTATAAGAGGCAGTCACTAGACGGTGTGTCAGTAAAGACGTTGGGCCCCTAAGGAAGGTGGATTATGAGATCTCCATCGGTTGGAGAAGGGAAAAAACATTCTTTACTGGGCCCCGAAAGGAGTGGATTGTGAGAACCCACATCGGTGGAAGAGAGGAACGAAACATTCCCTTGAGTGTGGAAACCTCCCTAACAGATGTATTTTAAAATCGTGAGATTAACGACGATACATAACAGACTAAAGCAACAATATCTGTTAGCAGTGGGCTTCAGCTTCGACTGTTGCATAACATATATTTGAAACTACAAGCAATTTGAGCATTCATTTAGCTACCAGAGATCATTTAATGGCTACTCTGCTGAACAAAAGATTCATAACTCATATCAGCCACCATGCCCATATCCAAAGTACCAAACCCATGAAGCTGGTCCATCCCTATCCATTGCTACAAAGAGACCTGTTTGAGAGACTTAACTCGATTGTATGAACATGTCGTATCTACCAACAAAAGGATTGAACTTAAAGTGAGTAATATTCACGGAACAACGACGTGACAGATTCACATGCATATACTTATTTCTCATTATTATGATGGAAGATGTGTAACATGTGGACTAACGACTCGAAACTTCTTAAAGTTGTTGTCATAACGAGAATGAATTAAGCATTCCATAAACAATATTTAAATTGACAATTTAGACTAAGATGTCAAATCGTTCGAGTTAGAGTGTATATCTCGAACTAAGGAGCCGAGATTATAAGCTATTTTATTCTCTTTATTAATGTAGCGTGACCCTCGAAAATATTAATGTGCATGATTATTTAGCTAAAGTCATTTAATAAGCTATAGATAACGATAGATTTTATATCCAATGTTATATTAATGATGTCAAATGACTAAGGAGTTGAGGTTATCAATTTTTGTTTAAGAGGATTAATGTAGCATGACCCGTAAACGAACATTTTAGCTTGGGAAACACAATATTTTGATTGTGACATGAATTTGATGTTTGTAACAACTCAAACCCACCGCTAAATGCTTCGTTCTCCTCTCCAATCGATGTGGGACCTCACAGAGGCCCCAGCGTTCCCGCTGGCACATAGCCCAGAGTCTAGCTCTAATACCATTTGTAACACCCTAAGCCCACCTCTAGTAGATATTGTTCGCTTGTATCAGTGTCAACCTCACAGAGAGATTTTCACACCCTTATAAGAAATACTTCGTTTTTCTCTCCAACCGACATGGAGATCTCACATGATTTGTATAACAAACTAAGTAGTTGAGGTTTCAAGCTCTATTAAATGTATTAATTACGACATGAAACCGAGATTTCAAACTTGGTTATATATTCAGTGCATTACTTTAGCTTGGTCGTAACGAATATTATAGCTTGAGTAACACATTAGTTCGATTAGTTCGATTGTGATACGACTATTTAAATGGGAAGTCATTAAATCAATAGGTTATAGATGGGTAGATTGATATGATATCTATATAGCTCTTGATTGAACCCTTGGTCAAGTTGTCAAACCAATGAGAGAAGCTATGCATTCATGAATATTAATATCACAAGCTAACTTATAGGGTACGCATTTTCGATCGTCCACATTCAAACGAACTCTATTATATGTATGTTCATGCCACCTTCGTTGTGTAAAATCTTGTTTTCGTAGAGGAAAAATTTCAACCAATTTGATATACGTTCTTCTTCTAAAATAATCATTCACGGGTAAGGAAAACAAGAGATCAACGAGATATAAGTGAGAACAGTTATCTCTATTGATATAATCATGTTTGAATGCTTTGAGACATAACCCGACTTAACACTTCATTAACGTGATATTAAATGAGTAACTGTATCAATTGTTTTACAACAGCGTGACATTCGTAATTTATAACAATCATATATATATATATATATATAAACACCCATATTTAATTAAAAAATATGAATAATAAAACAACAAAATGGTTAAAATGTTTTAAGATTTATTTTATTCATAAAGTTGAGATAAATATATTCAAATTGAAAATTAGTGAATGAATAAATAATTGTATAAAAAATTTAAAAAAATGGTTGAAAATGATTTTTTTTTATTGTAATAATTAATTGTTTAATTAATGATAGTATGGGTCATGGCCCTTCCGACACCACGGTGGTCCGCCGCCAAATAAATAATAAATTCGTCGTTTTGTATTCATTTCACAATTTTTAAAATAAAAAATTGAAAATTTGAAATTATAATGGTTAAAGATAAATAATTTTTAAATTGGTCTTGTTTTTAATTAAATTATAAATTTAGTGATCCAATAGTATTATTTTTTTTTTATTTTGTTTAATACCCTTAAAATTTAAAAGTGATTTTAATTTTATTTGGTATAACCTCGAACATAAAAGAACATAAACTAAATATTATAAAAAAACGTCTAGTAGACATGTTGAAACATTATACAACACAAAATATTTCTTACACGAGACGTTTTTCACAATACACGTGACCATCATACATAATGTCTTGTTATTTCAGGAAAACACATCGCTATCGTGCAACAACCAATCATATAACCTAGTACTAAGACATTCTAATAGATAATTTGATTTCCTCATTACACTTATATTTAAGTTAATCCAGCTATAAACACAAATCACAATATTAACACTAAATCTTGGGATCGTGTGTTATGGAAGATTTACGTAACAACCTAAGTTCACCTCTAGCCTAATGTCTTTGCTCGCACACCGCCCGATATTTGACTCTAATACCATTTGTAACAGCCCAGACCCACTATTAGCCGATATTGTCTCCATCGGTAGGTATTATCTGCTTTGACCCATTACGTATCACAGTTAGCCTCACGGTTTTAAAATGCGTCATCTTAGGGGGAGATTTCCACACCTTTATAAGTAATATTTTGTTTTCTTCTTCAACCATTGTGAGATCTCACAATCCACCCCCTTAGGGCCCGACGTCATCGTTGGCACACCGCCCGATGTTTGACTCTGATAACATTTATAACAACCAAAGCTCATACCCACTACTAGCTGATATTGTCTCCATCAGTAGATATTATCTTATTTGGCCCATTACGTATCACAGTCAGCCTCACAGTTTTAAAATGCGTCATCTAGAGGGAGATTCCACACCTTTATAAGTAATGTTTCGTTTCCCTCTTCAACCAATGTGAGATATCACAATCCACCCCCTTAGGGCCCGATGCCATCGTTGGCACACCGCTCGATGTCTGACTTTGATAACATTTGTAACAACCAAAGCCTACCACTAGTAGATGTTGTCAGATTTAACCCGTTATGTATCGTCGTCAGGCTCACAGTTTTTAAACGCGTCTATTAAAGAGAAGTTTCCACGCCTTATAAAGAATGTTTTGATCCCGTTTAAAAGTCAATAAGAAATCAATTTCACATTTAAAAAGTCCACCTACCATTAAAAGTAAAAAAAAAAAAAATTACTTGAGTAATAAATTAGGGAGGCCGTTCAACCACTTTTAGCAGGAATTAAAGTAAGGGTGTAGTGTTTTGGTGCATGTCAATTCATAAATGTTCTGAAAAATGGCATTATAACTTCATATTTATGTTCTTCACAACTATAAATACACATACAATAGCATCAAGAACAACAAAAAAAACATCCAAACAACATGGTGCAATCTCCTCCAATGCTCTTTACGAGGAAAAAATGGACCAAATTCGATAGAAATGTTGCTTCTTACTTTCTCCTTTTGCATCTACTTTGTATTTTGGCACCCTTCTATTTCACTTGGACTTGTTTCTTTCTTACTATCATATTAGGAAATCTAACCGGCATGGCCATTAGTGTTTCGTATCATAGAAACCTTGCACATCGGGCCTTCAAACTTCCCAAATGGCTCGAGTATTCCCTTGCTTATTGTGCCGCTCATGCAATTCAGGTTCGACATTGTCAACCTCTACATCATATTCTATCTAATACTATGTTTGATAACCATTTGTTGTTTTCTAGGGTGATCCGATCGATTGGGTGAGCACACACAGATGCCATCATCGATACGTCGATACAGAACGAGACCCACATAGTCCGATATACGGATTTTGGTTTAGTCAAATGACGTGGTTTTTCGATTCCTATAACTTGACTAGAAAAGTGTGTCCGAACTATTTTAAGAACTTTGAAAAGGTGGAAAGAAACATGTTTATGTTCTTCATGAAGCATGGATATCCAGACAATGTCAGGGACTTGGAGAAACAATGGTTCTATAGGTTTATGCATAAAACCTATTGGCTTCATCCATTGGCTCTGGCAGGGTTGCTGTATGGTGTTGGAGGAGTTCCTTATGTCATATGGGGAATGGTATAATTAATCTAAGCATGGTTTGATTATGATTATAAGTATTGATTAACCTCCAAATTGATTAGGGTTTTGTGTTGATTGAACTATTCGTAGTGTGTGAGGTTCGTAGTGAGCTTGCATGTAACATCTATGATCAATTCGGTCTGCCATATTTGGGGAAAGCAACCATGGAATACGGGCGATTTATCGAGGAACAATTGGTAATTTTCTTCTCTTTTTTTTTTTTACTATTTGCACGTGAAGAACTTTTTTATGAGATCCCGCATCGATTGGAGAGGAGAACGAAACATTTTTTATGTGGGTGTGGAAACCTCTCTGTAGCAGACGCCTTTTAAAAATCTTGAGAAGTGTAAGATCCAAACTCTTGGGGAAGAAAACAAAGCATTTTTTTATAAGAGTGTGGAAATCTCTTCCTAGCAAACGCGTTTTAAAAACCTTGAGAGGAAGTCCGAAAGAAGACAATATGTGCTAGTGGTGAGCTTGGATCGTTACAAATGGTATCAAAGCCAGATACTGGAATGTGCTAGTAAAGAGGCTGATCCTCGAAGGGGGTGGATTTGGTGGGGTCCCACATCGATTTGAGAAAGGAATGAGTGTCAATGAAAGACACTAGACCCCAACGGAGGTGGATTATGAGATCCCACATTGGGTGAAGAGGAGAACGGAACATTTTTTATACGCTGTATCTTGAAGGAGGTGGATTGTGAGATCCCACACCGGGTTGGTAGGAGAACAGAAAGTCTAAAGAGGACAACATCTACTAGCGATGGGTTTGAGTCGTTGCATTTGATCAAATTTGTATGTTTTTTTCAGGTTGGTAGCTTTGATAACGTTTGGAGAAGGATGGCACAACAACCACCACGCCTTCGAGTATTCAGCAAGGCATGGGCATGTATGGTGGCAGATTGATTTTGGTTGGTATGTCATTAAGTTCCTTCAAGTCATTGGGTTAGCCACCTGCGTCAAATTACCCTCTCAAACCCACAACTTAGCTGCCTTAAACAAATCAAAGCCTCACCTTACTTAACCCTATGATACATTAAGAACACCATTATTATATTGTCTCATTTCTGAATGTGTTGCAAAATCAATATTATATCCATGTATGAACTTATTATATCGTACCCGTTTCGATTAAAATAAGACATTTATATTTGTGTTGTTACTGTATTCATCATTTATACTTGTGTAACGACTCGACTTTCTAAAACCCTAGATCGACTCAGGTTTGTTACCCATATACATGAAGATGTCATTTTAAAGTGAAAGAACAAACATATACTAGTGGTGACCTCATATGTTTCAAAAAATAACGGCACTTTGTACGGAGTACCCTACTCGAATCTCCACAAACAGTGTATTAATTTTTCTAAACAAATGAAAGAAAACGTCTAGAAAAAATGTAGGGTAATGATCGAAATTGTGAGATTTGAGTTGGAGAAGTAAACCAATCATTCAAATTTTTTATTTAAATTTAAAATTTAAAATTTTTTAATTTGTCACATTTAAATCTAGAATCTTTTAACTATTTTTACGGTAATAAAGACATCAATTATTATTATTATTATTTTTCATATTCATTGAATTTGGCTTAATGGGTTCAGTTACCGACTTAGGAAACGGTTATTAAATGGATCATTGTCAGTTTTTTTTTTTGTTAATAAAAAAAATCAAATATTGATCGAACATAAAATTCAAATTGATATCAAATAAAAAATTAATTGGTGAATAATTCATGGTCGTGTAATAAACATGTGTGTCACCTAGGATTCATGGTCGTGTAATAAACATGTGTGTCACCTAGGATTCATGGTCGTGTGATAAACATGTGTGTCACCTAGGATTCATGGTCTTGTAATAAACATGTGTCACCTAGGATTCATGGTCTTGTAATAAACATGTGTGTCACCTAGGATGTATTTTAAGGATGTATTTTTTAGATAGTGATCCGAGCTTTCGATACTCGCCTTAAAATTTAGTATTGAATTCTAATTCTTTTCTAAATCTCGAGATGTACATAATTCTACGAACATCACTTTCGTACACACAAAACTCACTAAGGAATCATCAAATATATAATACTTCCTAACCTTGTTTGCGAATGCATCATTTTCATACATAAGTGAGTATTATTTTCACACAAACTGACCCTACAATCATCACTTTCATGCATGTAGAATCTCAAACTATATAGGTAACGGCCCAAGCCCATTGCTACCAGATATTGTCCGCTTTGTGCTTTTTCTTTCGGACTTCCCCTCAAAGTTTTTAAAACGCGTATGTTAGGGAGAGGTTTCCACACCCTTATAAAAGGTATTTCGTTCTCCTCACCACTGATGTGGGATCTCACAATACGAGTATTTTATAATTTCAACGATCACACATGCATGAGGTCCCACAACCATACATAACATCAATCACATATCGATCATATGCAGCAACCAACCATCCAACTTAGCCCTAAGGCATTCCAACGATACTAACTCCAAACCTCAAACTAAGCGACAAAAGATTTACTCAAATAAGGACTTGTCCAACTATAGGTCTCTCGGGATCGAGAGCAATTTAATGCTAACATTAAAAAGATCTAAAGAGACATCGAACAAAGTTGAAGAACATATCAAATACAATACTAAATTTATAATTTAACCCAAAAAATTAACGTAGACGACGTTCAACCAACTTTAGCAGGAAATAAGTAAGGGTGTATAATGTTGGTGCTTGCAAGTTCATAAATGTTGCAATGGAAATGGTTGAAGATTTTGGGATCAATAAACTAAGTTAATGTATGTTCTTCACAACTATAAATACACACATAGATGAAGCCTAAACAATACCAAAAAAGCCAAAGAACATGATGAAATCTCCTCCAATGCTCTTTACGAGGAAAAGGTGGACGAAGCTGGATACAAATAATGCTTCCTACATTCTCCTCTTGCATCTACTTTGCATTTTGGCACCCTTCTATTTCACTTGGACTTGTTTCTTTCTTCCGAAATCTAACCGGCATGGCCATTAGTGTTTCGTATCATAGAAATCTAGCACATCGAGCCTTCAAACTTCCCAAATGGCTCGAGTATTTTCTTGCTTATTGTGCCGCTCATGCAATTCAGGTTCGACATTGCCAACCTCTGCATCATATTCTATCGAATACCATGTTTGACAACCATTTGTTTTTTTTTTTTTTTGTAGGTGATCCAATCAATTGGGTGAGCACACACAGGTGTCATCATCGATACGTCGATACGGAACGAGACCCACATAGTCCGATATACGGATTTTGGTTTAGTCAAATGATGTGGTTTTTCGATTCGTATAATTTGACTAGAAAAGTGTGTCCGAAGTATTTTAAGAACTTTGAAAAGGGGGAAAGAAACAAGTATTGATTATAATTATATGGGGAATGGTATAATTAATCTAACTATGGTTTGATTATAATTATAAGTATTGATTAACCTCCAAATTGATTAGGGTTTTGTGTTGATTGAACTATTCATAGTGCGTGAGGTTTGTATTGAGCTTGCACATAACATCTATGGTCAATTCAGTATGCCATATTTGGGGAAAGCAACCATGGAATACGGGCGATTTATCGAAGAACAATTGGTAATTTTCTTCTCTCTTTTTTTACCATTTGCACGTGAAGAACTTTTTTACGAGATCCCACATCGTTTGGAGAAGAGAACGAAACATTTTTTATGTGAGTGTGGAAACCTCTCTGTAGCAGACGCGTTTTAAAAATCTTGAAAAGTGTGAGATCCCACCTCTGTTGGGGAGGAAAACGAAGCATTTTTTATAAGAGTGTAAAAATCTCTTCCTACCAAATGCGTTTTAAAAATCTTGAGAGGAAGCACGAAAGGGAAAGCCCAAAGAGGACAATATGTGCTAGTGGTGAGATTGGGTCATTACAAATGGTATCAAAGCCACATACTGGGATGTGCCAGCAAAGAGGCTGATTCTCGAATGGGGTGGATTTGGTGGGGGTCCCACATCGATTGGAGAAAAGAATAAGTGTCAGTGAAGGACACTGGACCCCAGCGGAGGTGGATTGCGAGATCCACATCAGGTGGAGAGGAGAACGGTACATTCTTTATACGCTAGACCCTGAAGGGGGTGGATTGTGAGATCCCACACCGGGTTGGTAGGAGAATAGAAAGTCCAAAGAGGACAATATCAGTTAGCGGTGGACTTTGGTCGTTACATTTGATCAAATTTGTATGTTTTTTTTTTTCGAGGATGGTAGCTTTGATAACGTTTGGAGAAGGATGACACAACAACCACCACGCGTTCGAGTATTCAGCGAGGCATGGGCATGAATGGTGGCAGATTGACTTTGGTTGGTATATCATTAAGTTCCTTCAAGTCATTGGGTTAGCCACCTGCGTCAAGTTACCCTCTCAAACCCACAACTTAGCTGCCTTAAAACAAATCAAAGCCTCACCTTACTTAACCCTATGATTCGTTAAGAACACCATTATTATATTGTCTCATTTCTGAATGTGTTGCAAAATCAATATTATATCCATGTATGAACTTATTATATCGTACCCGTTTCAATTAAAATAAGACATATATACTTGTGTTGTTACTGTGTTCGTTGTTACTGTGTTCGTCATTTATACTTGTGTAACGACTCGACTTTCTAAAACCCTAGATCGACTCAGGTTTGTTACCCATATACATGAACGTGTCATTTTAAAGTGGAAGAACGAAAATATGCAATTTCAAAAAATAACTACACTTTGTACATAGTACCCCACTTGAATCAAATTTGAAAATAATGTACCGAGTGTACCAAGTTCGCAATAAACGAAAGAAAATGTCTATGAAAAATCTAGAGTAATGTGTTTGAAGTTGTGAGATCCCACGTCGGTTGGAGAGGAGAACGAAACATTCCTTACAAAGGTGTGGAAACCTCCCCTAACATACGCGTTTTAGAACCGTAAGCAACAAGTAATCACATACACGTGGATACCCAAATGCTGACTTGGCATTTCCTTCGCTTGCCACCTATTTAATCCCACCCCTCTCCCTCCCCTCTGTCTGGGAACTCCAACTGCAGCACTATTTTTTTTTTATAATATTTAATTAATTTTAAAAAAAAAGTCATGAAATATATTTATTTTAGTTATTTTATTACGTTAAAAAATATATTTAATTTATTGAACATTCAATATTATCTATAAATTTTTAATTTTATATTATAGTTTATTAATTAACTTTTTAGGATTTAATCTTAAATTAAATAAGTTTAAACGATAATAATAGACTTATAGTATTTCGGTTGGGGAGGAGAATGAACCATTCTTTATAATAGGGTGAAAACCTCTCACTAACACACGTATTTTTAAAAATGGTATTAGAGTCAAACACTAGGCGACGTGCCAACGAAGAGGCTGAGCCCCAAAGGAGGTAGATTCAATGGGGTTCCACATCGATTGGAGAAAGGAACGAGTTTCAACAAGAACGCTGGATCCCGAAGGGGGGTGGATTGTGAGATCACACGTTTTAAAAACATTGAGAGAAAGTTTGACATGAAAACCTCTCCCTAGCAAACACGTATTAATAAATACTCAACTATATGAAATTAATTAAGAATGATGCATGTTTGTCGGACAACAACTAAAACAATTAATGATTAAACTCTTCGATGTTGTTTATCCCACTTTCTGAAACCGTAGATCGACTCGATGTTGGAGAAAGGAAACAATTAAACCGAGAAACCGTATATGAAACAATTAATGATTAAAATCTTCGATGTTGGAGAAAGGAACGAGCGTCGTGGTCGCTACTCGAGAAATGTTGGCCACCTGTAGTTAGAGGGATCGTCGCTGTACGTCTTGGTTTGTGGGTTTGCTCCACCGCTACCAGAAATCTCCCAAGATCGTTACGCCGCCGCTCGTTCATGTTAAATAAACCTGGAAGTTAGTAGAAAAGTGAAAGGCCAAAAGTTAGATGAAATGTCGAGAGTCGTTGTTATAGTAAATAGTGAAAGTTAGTGAAAAAATGAAAGGAGAAGAGTTAGTAGATGAAAGGCTAACAATGGTTATAGAAAATAGTAGCGTTTTATTAGCCTTTATTATTAAGAATCCGACAAAAAAGGCATACGACAGAGAAATAATAGAAAAGTGTTCTGTCTCTCCACTCACGAAAGAAAAATAGTTTGACTGAGATTTTTTGCCTTTTACCGTTCAACGTCGGTTGCCAATGCTGCAAATCACGTCGTGGAGGAGGTGGGTCGACCATAGCCTACGTGAGGTCCATCGCCATCGTTTCGAGGCTGCCTGCTTCCAAACTTGTTTATTATCTATGTTACAACCTGTTACATTGTTTTTTCGATAGGACCTCTAACATGTCATGTAAAATATTTGTTAAAGTAACTCAAAGGAAGTGTCTGTATTTAGTTGTCTTAGTTCTATAGTAATATTGAATTAGGACATTATAATTTTTTTTTAATGATTATAGATTAGTATGTTTTTGTTTGTGATCTTTTAATATATTTTATGTAAGATTGTATTGAATAATAATGAATTGTGGATAAATAAAAAAAATTATAACAACTCGATAACCTAACCTTAGGTTGGTTGCAAAAATTTTCGGGTTGAATTGGGTTACCAATCTAACCAACCTAATCTTTTGGTTGGTCCAAAAAATTCCCTCAACCCAACCCAATTCAAACGGTGTACATCCTCGTTAGCACGAAGAATAGGGGACATACCCTATTTTGCTAATGGAGATAAATATCTCTCGCTCCCTCCTCAATTCTAGGCTCGCTCGAAAGAGGTCACCATAGGACCTCAGTCCCACAGATTAAACGAACATCTCTACCTTTGGTAGATGGTATATATTTTTGTCCATTGAACTAACCCTAATATTTTGATAGAAATTGATACTGCGGTCATATGACGTAGATATCGGTCATATTTCATGGTTTGTAGTAAACATCGTCCGTCATCTAGGATGTATTTTTCGATAGTGATCCTACTATCGGGGTGAGAACCTAAAATCTAGTATTGGATTCTAATTCTTTACTAATTCTCGAGATGTGCATAGTTTCATAAACATCACTTTCATGCACACGAAACTTACTAAAAAAAAATCAATTTATACTTCCTAACCTTCGTCCTGTATGCATCATTTTTATATATAAGTGAGTATCACTTTCACATACCAACCCTACATACATCATTTTTGTGCATTGATGAAAGTTCAAGAACATGTCAAATATAATCAATTTATCTTTTAAACGTTCTTTAAAGAGAATTAAATAGATTACGAGTAAAGTCTATACATATCTAACACAATAGCGATTGAATTTATAATTTAACCCAGGAGAAAAAACGAGTGCATACGTTAGTGAATCAGAAATCAACGACCCAGATTTACCGCGAGCAGATATTATCCTCTTTGGGCTTTCCCTTTTGGGCTTCCCCTCAAGGCTTTAAAACTCGTCTGCTAGGGGAAGGTTTCCACATATCGGTGGTTTGTTCTCCTCCCCAACCAATTGGGACATCACAATGCCCAAAGAGGACAATATCTGCTAGCAGTGGATTTGGGTCATTACAAATGGTATCAGAGTCAGTCACCGGACGATGTGTCGGCCTTCTCGCTGTTTCCCGAAGGGGGGTAGACACGAGGCGGTGTGCCAGTAAGGACTCTGGGCCCCAAAGCGGGGTGAATTTGGGGGCGGTCCCATATCGATTGGATAAAGGAACGAGTGCCAGCAAGGATGCTAGGCACCGAAGGGGGGTGGATTGTGATGTCCCACATTGGTTGGGGAGGAGAACAAACCACCCTTTATAAGGGTGTGGAAACATTCCCCTAACAGACGCGTTTTAAAGCCTTGAGGAGAAGCGCGAAAGGGAAAGCCCAAAGAGGACAATATCTGCTAGCAGTGGATCTGGGTCGTTACATCAACGTGGGTAATAAATAAGGGAGAACGTTCAACCAACTTTAGCTCGAAATTGGTAAGGGTGTATAAACTAAAATTGTAACTTTATATTAATGTTCTTCACAAGTATAAATACACGTACGCCATAGATGAAGCCTCAACAATAGCTGCAAGAACAAGAACAAAAAAGAGGCAAAGAACATGGTGAAATCTCCTCCAATGCTGTTTACGAGGAAAAGGTGGACGAAGCTGGATACAAATAATGCTTCATACATTCTCCTTTTGCATCTACTTTGTATATTGGCACCCTTCTATTTCACTTGGACTTGTTTCTTTCTTGCTATGATATTAGGAAATCTAACCGGCATGGCTATTAGTGTTTCGTATCATAGAAATCTTACACATCGGGCTTTCAAACTTCCTAAATGGCTAGAGTATTCACTTGCTTATTGTGCCGTTCATGCAATTCAGGTTCGACATTGCCAACCTCTACGTCATATTCTATTTATATTGTGTTTCGTAACCATTTGTTTTTTTTAGGGTGATCCGATCGATTGGGTGAGTACACACAGATGCCATCATCTATATGTAGATACGGAACGAGATCCACATAGTCCTATATACGGATTCTGGTTTAGTCAAATGATGTGGTTTTTCGATTCTTATAACTTGACTAAAAAAGTGTGTCCGAACTATTTTAAGAACTTTAAAAAGGTGGAAAGAAACACGTTTATGTTCTTTATTAAGTATGCAAATCCAGACAATGTCAGAGACTTGGAGAAACAATGGTTCTATAGGTTTATGCATAAAACCTATTGGCTTCATCCATTGGCTCTTTCAGTGTTGCTGTTTGCTATTGGAGGAGTTCCTTATGTCATATGGGGAATGGTATCATTAATCTAAGCATGGTTTGATTATGATTATAAGTATTGATTAACCTCCAAATTGATTAGGGTTTTGTGTTGATTGAACTATTCGTAGTGCGTGAGGTTCGTAGTGAGCTTGCATGTAACATCTATGATCAATTCGGTCTGCCATATTTGGGGAAAGCAACCATGGAATACAGGCGATTTATCTAAGAACAATTGGTAATTTTCTTCTCTCTTTTTTTACTATTTGCACGTGAAGAACTTTTTTATGAGATCCCGCGTCGGTTAGAGAGGAGAACGAAACATTCTTATATGTGGGTGTGAAAACCTCTCTCTAGCAGACACGTTTTAAAATTTTTGAAGAGAAGTGTGAGATCCCACATTGGTTGGGAGGAAACAAAACATCTTCCAAGCAAATGAGTTTTAAAAACCTTGAAAGGAAAGAAAGCCGAGAGAGGACAATATGTGCTAGTAGTGAGCTTGGATCATTACAAATAATATCAAAGCCGGACACTAGGGGATGTGTCAGCGAAGAGGCTGATCCTCAAAGGGGGTGGATTTGGTGGGGTTTCACATCGATTGGAGAAAGGAATGAGTGTCAGCCAAGGACACTCGACCCCAACGAAGGTGGATTGTGAGATCCCATGTCGGGTAGAGAGGAGAACAAAACATTCTTTATACGCTGGATCTTGAAGGGGGTGGATTGTGAGATCCCACATCGGGTTAGTAGGAAAACAACAAGTCCAAGGAGTACAATATCTGTTAGCGGTGGGTTTGAGTCGTTACATCTGATAAAATTCGTACGTTTTTTCAGGATGGTAGCTTTGATAACGTTTGGAGAAGGATGGCACAACAACCACCACGCCTTCGAGTATTCAGCGAGGCATGGGCATGAATGGTGGGAGATTGATTTTGGTTGGTATTTCATTAAGTTTCTTCAAGCCATTGGGTTAGCCACCTGCGTCAAATTACCCTCTCAAACCCAGAAGCTGGCTGCCTTAAACAAATCAAAACCTAGCCTTTCTTAACCCTATGACTCATTAAGAACACCTATATCGAACTATGAACTTATTATACCGTACCCGTCTCGAATAAGATGAGACATCTATACTTATGTTCTTATTATGTTCGTGGTTTTTAAATCACTAATGTTTGACAACAACAACTAAAACAATTAATGATTAATAACTTTAACGAAAATCACCAATAATATTTCGTTATGCAACGACCCGACTTTCTAAAACCCTAGATCGACTCACGTTTATTATTCATATACATGATGATGTCATTTGAAAGTAGAAGAACGAAAATATGCAACTCGTAATGAGTCAAAACAAACAATATTTACTAGTGGTGAGCTTGAGTTGTTACAAAAGTGACATAGAAATACAAATAAAAATACGATAATAGTCTTCCAATGCAACTAACGAGCACTTTGATCATGATCTATATGTCTGCATTCGCAACACAATATCACAAAATCGAGAGACTTATAAACTATTTAAAATTAGTCAACCGGTCTGTCTCCCATATTTTAGTGTTATTAGAAGTTCGTTGATTTATTAAAATCAATTATAGTTCGAACATCTATAATTAATTTTAAAAATATATTTTTATTTACTCAAAATAATTAAGTTGAGTCTAAAAAATGTCTCAATTCAATACACGAACACGAGACTATATAATATATTAAAATAAAATTGAAATATAATATTTAATTTTGAGAAAAAAGAGAGCGCAGAGTCTGAATTAAAAGTACAAAAGGGAGACAGTTTCTTTGCCCCAAAAAGTTTCTCAAAAAAAGCCAAATAGGCAACACGTAATCACGTACACGTGGATACCCAAATGCTGACTTGGCATTTCCTTCACTTGCCACCTATTTAATCCCACCCCTCTCTCCCCTTTGTCTGGGAACTCCAACTGCAGCACTATTTTTTTTAAATATTTAATTAATTTTTAAAAAAAAGTCGTACATGAAATATATTTATTTTAGTTATTTTATTACGTTAAATAATATATTTAATTTATTGAACATTCAATATTATCTATAAACTTTTAAAATTTGAGTTTATTAATTAGCTTTTTAGTATTTAATCTTAAATTAAATATTTCGAGTTGGAAAAAATAATTATAATATTTTTTTTTGAATCACTAAAAATAAAAAAAGATGACAAAGCAAGTTTCAAGTTTCGGTCCAATCAGGAGACGAAACGTGTGTTGACACGTGGTAAGCTTAATCTTTCCTCCAAATATGTATTCCCTCCGCCACTAGAATAGCAACACGTGTCACATGGCTTAATTTTATTTTTTATTTAAAAAAAAAAGGTGATCATAAGAGATGCTACAAACAAGAGGGACAAAACAATATGTAGAGAAGGGAAAAAATGTGAGAAACAACCAAATGTATCGACCCACCATCGACAATCATTCGACAACAATATCTTTCTCATATTACCTCGCTCACCAACCTCTCGTGACCTTATTTTTCTTAATAAAATAGAGACGTCACTATATGCATGACATGTCTATTATACGTGAATTTTTTTTTTTTTTATAAACGATGTCATGAATTTTAATGAAATAAAAAAAAATTCAAATTGGGTCGGATTGGGTTCTTGGATATATGATAGCATAAAACGTAACGTAGTATATGTTATTCAATTATAAAACACGACACGTACATGGGTCATGGAGTATACATCCATCGAAGCGAAGTTCCTCCTAAACCGAATGATTGAGGCTTTAGAATTCCAAATCAACATGAAAAGATGGATTGGACTTTGGAGGTCCACTTAAGAGTATGGTTAGGGAACACGATCCATAAAAGGCTTCATAGGCTCGAAGCCATAAGTTGGTTCTTATGGCTCGGGTAAATAATAACCATTAATTCTTTTAAATATTTTTTAATTATTATATCTTGAGAATCATTCTCATTCATACGTGGTCTCTTTCAACTATGAGAGCATAATATCATACTATTGTGGAGATCTGTATTCCTAACATGGTATCATAATCATTTGTGAGTCTCGAAGGTTTAGTCAAAAGTGACTAAGATGTCGCTTTGTTCGGCTCAAGAGAAAGGAGTCGAGGCTCCGTATATATATATATATATATATATATATATATTTGTAAATCATTAATTATTGTAATAAGTGCAATGGCATATTTGAAAATGATAGGGTATAAGCTTATCTATTTTGTCTACTTATACTCCTAATTTTGTGGCCACCAATTTCCAATGAAAAAATATTTATTTTTTAAAATAAAAAAAATTATCTCTTTAATTAAAAAAAATTAAAATTTATCTATTTTGGTCCACTCAAATTAGTGGGAGAAATAGTTGTCATTTCCCCTCATAATTGGCGCGTGTTTAATACGCTCCTAGAAATGACGTGGGATAAGGAGAGCCTTTTCTTTTCGCTTTTATTTTTAATTTGCTGACATGGAGGCATGTTTATTGGTTCTTAATTAATCCTTTTAGTGACGGTTTACCGTTAATTGTCCGTTTCCAATTAAACGCACCACGTGGCATTCTCAATCTTTAATTTTTTTTTTAATTAACACCTCTAATCTTCATAATTAGTGAATTTAAATACGCACAAATTCCTAAGTTTAGTCGGTCTAGGTTGAACCTACTAGCGAGTATAGCGACAAAGCGAGTTTCGATACGTAATTTCTAGTGACGAATGCTTCATCCTTACGACAAAACTAGTAATAATGTAAAGAGATCTTGAGCACAAGTCGTGTAGATAAGGCTCGAGATACGATAACAATTTTCAAAATCCTATTGATCCACAGAGAAGATAAATGTAAATAAATTTGACTTAGGCCAATTAAAATTTGAGATAAATCAATAAAAATCTATACGAACGCCAATGGTGTACGAACAAGCTTATTTTCCTATCTCTAATTAATGAGACGAAACCCTAGAAAATGACATTTTGTCTTTTATTTATGTAAGAACGACATACTGATGAAGAACTTCATATTAGACATGAAACTATTCACAACAATAAAGATGATGCATGTAACAGCTCAAACCCACCGCTAGTAGATATTGTCATTTCTTGAGTTTCCCCTCAAGGATTTTAAAACGTGTCTGTTAGGAAGAAATTTTCACACCCTTATAAATAATGCTCTGTTCCCATCTTCAACTGACATGGGATCTCACATTGCATGACTTGATATTTCAAGGCTATCATCAGGTGTGATTTCAACTTTCGATTTAATTTTCAAATTTCTCTCTCTTGAAGCGTCGGTGGGTAACAAAATTTTCCGATCGAGATCGAACTTTTACTCACTTTATTGAATTTATGTGTACTATTGACATTGTCTATGCAGAAAACAGGTAGGATTGTTGTTTATGAACTCACTCGTCATGTCAGAAACTCCAAATAGATAGAAGTTTGAATTGACGACTATCCATCCCAAGTCAACATTATGTTGGGACCTTAACTGTTTCATAGTTAGTTACAGTTTTTCTCGAATTTAAATATTAAAATTGTAAGATGTCTGGTTTAAATAATGAAAATAAAATGATTAAATAAAAAATTATTATTAAAAAAAAATATAAAAAATTAGGAGGGTAAAAAGGGAAAAAGGAAGGAAAAAAACATAAACATCGGGAAAGAGAGAGGGCATTGGATAGAGGTCGTCTTCCCTACCCTTTTTTATTCCCATTTTTACAAACGCTTTCCTTATCTCTGGCTTTCCGCCATTGTTGCTGCCGGAGGAGGACCAGCCGCCTTCCCCATTCTTCCTCAACCCTAATTCATCATAATCCATCTCCTCAAATACCTGTTAAGATAAGATTCCATTTCTATCCACAATTTTTCTAGAAGTTTCTTTTCATATACGCCATTGTTGTGCTCACTTCGAAGCTTACTGTTGAGGAGGAGTTTGGTTTTGGATATCATCTAATCTCTTATTTTCATGGTGTTCATCCATGGCGGATTGTTCTTTTCTTTTTTCTGTGAGTGGCTCTTTCTTCTTCTTCCTCCTCCTGTCTCGATTCGGTTTCTTCTCAGTCGATTGAAGGTTGAAGTTTCTGTGATTTTAGTTTTCACCAGGTAATTGATGGTTGGAAGATTGAGGATGAACCATTGCGTTCCTGATTTTGAAATGGCCGACGATTTCTCTCTTCCGACATTCTCTAATTTAACCAGGCCGAGAAAATCGTCTCTGTAAGCGTTGTTTGAAGATTTATTTGTTGATTTGTTTTTGATTTTGTTTTTATGGACTGAGAGTTTGAAATTCGTAGGCCGGATGATGACGTGGTGGAGCTGCTATGGCAGAACGGTCAAGTGGTGACACATAGCCAGAACCAGAGGTCGGTCCGTAAATCTCCGCCGTCCAAATTCGATGGTTCGATTCCGCAAGATCAGGCGGCGGTGAGAGAGATCCGGCCGTCGGCTCATTTGGAGGAACCTCATGAACTCTTTATGCAAGAAGATGAAATGGCCGCTTGGCTTAACTATCCTCTCGTTGAGGATCATAATTTCTGCTCCGACCTCCTCTTCCCTGCCATCTCTGTTCCTCTTTGCGCCAATCCTCAACCGGAGCTCCGACCGTCTACAACAGCGACGGTCACTCTTACACCGCGGCCACCGATTCCTCCTAGCCGGATTCCTGAAGCGCAGACTTCGATGCAGTTCTCGAGGAACAAAGCAACGGGCGAATCGGAGCCATTGAATTCGAAGGTCATGGTGCGGGAATCGACGATGGTTGATTCTTGTGACACGCCGTCTGTTGGAAAGAGGGATAGTGAAAGAGATAGGAATAGATGAGAATAGATAGAAGCTGCAGTGCTTTATTAATGTCTACTGACTTGATGCTTAGAGGGTTACACAATTCCCGTATTTATAGCTAATACAGTGGACCAGAAATAGTAAATCATAGAAATCTAGATAAACTCAAATCTAATAACAATCTCCTAAAATCTTGTTAGTTTGAATATTTGAATCATATCTAACTACTCTAAATCATATCTTGATTTTGAATACTTTGAATCATATCTCAACACTCCCCCATGATTCAAAGTTGCAGATGTAAGTACAGAGCTTTTCTTCTGACAAGACCTTCGTAAGTATGTCTGCTTTAACCCGTACATTGTCTGTCTCAGCTTGTATACCTTTGTTTCTTTGTCTTCCTTTATGAATCCCTCTGGCGGTCTTACATAAACCTCTTCTTGTAAATCTCCATAAAACTTTTCGTTTGGTAGGTAAACCATATCCCATGTTTCATCTTTCTTAAAGGACTGCATCTCTACTGTCATGGCTTTCTTCCCGTCTTCAGTTGCTTCTTCATAATTCATAGGGTCTGAAACAGTAAGAGCAAATTGACATGATGCATATATGTCAGCTAAAGATTTATACTTCCTTGGAGGTGTCTCATCTGAAAGTTCTTCAAGAGAGGAATTGCTGTTAAGTGATTCTGAAGATGATGAATTTGACACACTTTGTGTTGCAGTGGATGCACTGGGAGATGCACTGGAGTTGACCCTTGTCTCTTCATTTGGGGAAACTTCAACTGTAATCTTTTGCTGCTCCTGTTCTTTACTCCAATCCCAACTCACGTTTTCATTAAATATTACATCCCTTCTAACTAAAAACTTTTCACTAACGGGGTTGTATAGTTTATATGCCTTTGATTGAGTACAATAGCCAATGAAAATGCATTTTTCAGATTTTTCATCAAGCTTTTGACGAGTTTGAGGATGTTTCAAAGCATAAGCAACACAACCAAAGATTCGTAAATGACTTACAGATGGTTTCCTTCCATGCCATGCTTCATAAGGAGTTCGATTCATAACCGCCTTTGTTGGTGAGATGTTTAATAGATAAACAGATGTTGCTACGGCTTCGGCCCAAAATTGGTTTGGAAGTCTCCTTGCTTGTAACATACTTCTTGCCATCTCCACAATAGTTCGATTTTTTCGTTCAGCGATTCCATTCTGTTCTGGAGTGTAGGGAGCTGTTAATTCCCTTTGGATGCCCTCTTCTTCACAAAAGAGATTGAAATCTTTAGATACGAACTCGCCACCTCTGTCTGTGCGAAGAACTTTAATGTGACAGCCACTTTGGTTCTCTACCATAGCTTTAAAAATCTGGAACTTCTGAAAAGTTTCTGACTTATGTTGTAGGAAGTAAACCCAGCTCATGCGACTATAGTCATCAACGAATAGTAAAAAGTATATACTTCCACCCAAGGACTTCGTTTGCATTGGCCCACATAAATCAGCATGAATTAGTTCTAGATAATGTGAAGCTCTTTTAGCTTTTCCAACAGGAAAGAACTTCCTAGTCTGCTTGCCATAAATGCATCCTTCACATAAATTAGTTGAGTCAATTCTTGGTAATCCGAAAACCATACCTTTATCCCTGAGTATTTTCAGGCCGTTCATATGAAGATGTCCATATCTGAGATGCCATAATGTTGAATCATCTTTCATGCTAGCAGTAAGAGCAAAATCCTCCATGTTAGAAACATCAAGTGGAAACATCTTATTTGAAGTCATGGCAATTTCAACTTTATGGCCTGATTTCTTATCTGTGATGACACATGTGTTATCATCAAATAGAACTGAGTGTCCTCTGGTCATCAATTGTCCAACACTCAATAAATTGTACCCTAAATCAGGTACAAATTGAACATTATCTAATTGTTTTATCTTACCGTGACTGGTTTCGACTTTCACTGTACCTTTTCCTTCAACTTGCATCTCTTTTGTATTTCCAAGTTGCACCTTAATCTTTTGCGTCTCATCAAGCTCTTTGAATAAGGATTTGGTGCCTGTCATATGGTTCGAGCATCCGCTATCAACAAACCATAAGTTACCTTTTTCTGGATTAGTATCCATGCACGCCACAAACAACTTTTCTTCTTCTTCTTCATTCTCTGCTGCAAAATTCATTCGTTGATTTTTATACCAACAATCAGATTTTGTGTGACCATACCTTCTACAATGGTAACATTGTATGACATTCCTTTGTTCATTAAATTGTCTCTGTCCATCACTTCTCCACCTGTTATCACGACCACCATGGAAGTTGCGAAATCCTCCTCTTCCACGACTTCTACCTGCTAAATGAATATTTTCTCTTTCGTTATTGGTTGTCTCCTTCACTTGTAGTGCCTTTTCTTCGTTTCTTTCTGATGCTCTATTGATTCTTGCCTCATGAGCCTGAAGCGAGCCCATCAGTTCATCAACGGAGAGTATGGATAGATCCTTAGCTTCTTCTATGGCGGCCACCACATGGTCAAACTTTGGAGTCAAGCTTCTCAACACCTTTGCAACAATTGTTTCGTTTGAAATTTTCTCTCCATAGGTACGCATCTGACTGACTATTGCCATTGATCTTGACAAAAAATCAGCAATTGATTCGCCATTCGTCATGAGTAGAGTTTCAAAATCACGTCTTAGAGATTGCAATTTCACTGTCATGACCTTTGAGTCTCCTAGAAACTCCTTCTGTAGAATTGACCATGCCTGCTTTGATGTGGTTGCTGCTGCAATTCGTGAAAAAATAGTCTCATGAACTGCTTGCTGAATAATGAATAGAGCCTTGGCATCGTTTTTCTTGGTTTCTCTTAGTCTCTCCTTTTCTTCTATTGTGGGTTCTAATACATCAGCAAACCCGTGCTCCACCAAGTCCCATAGCTCCTGCGATCTGAGCAAGGTCTTCATCTTGATGCTCCACCACTCGTATTTCTCACCATTAAATATTGGTAACAACGGTGCAGAGGAAGAAAAACCAGCTACTGCCATTTTTGTTTTGTGAAAGAAAATAATCACTCGCCCTCGTGTCGAACGAACCTGGCTCTGATACCAAAATTGTTGGAAAGAGGGATAGTGAAAGAGATAGGAATAGATGAGAATAGATAGAAGCTGCAGTGCTTTATTAATGTCTACTGACTTGATGCTTAGAGGGTTACACAATTCCCGTATTTATAGCTAATACAGTGGACCAGAAATAGTAAATCATAGAAATCTAGATAAACTCAAATCTAATAACAATCTCCTAAAATCTTGTTAGTTTGAATATTTGAATCATATCTAACTACTCTAAATCATATCTTGATTTTGAATACTTTGAATCATATCTCAACACCGTCTGTGGGACCGGAGTCTAGGGCTTCGGAGATGGTGAGGAGGAAGCTTGTGGAGGTGGTGAGTTGTGGTGATGTGCGGTACGAGACCGCTCGCGGCAACGGTGGAATCGGAGGTTCGTCGGTCGGTGGCGATGGCATTGGGGAGAAAGAGATGACGACTTGTGAAATAACTGTCACTTCGTCTCCCGGCGACTCTAGCGCCAGCGCCGAGCCCCCTTGTCCGAAACTTGCTGCCGATGACCGGAAGCGAAAGGGAAGAGCTCTCGATGACACGGAGTGCCAAAGCGATGTAAACAAAACTCTAATCCTTTTCAAAGACTGTTACACTTCATCAGTTTTTTAACGAAAAATCACTATGATCATATGAAACAGAATTGCATCAAATCAAACTGTTTGAAATGCGTAGTTGAACAGTGGCCATTGAAAGCTCCACACATAATTGCTGAATGTATTGTTTTGCAGTTCTTGGGTGATTTGCTAATGTTATTTTTCATTAGGATGTTGACTGCGAATCTGCTGATCTGAAGAAGCAAATGCAGGGGTCGACATCGACCAAGCGATCTCGTGCAGCTGAGGTTCACAACCTCTCGGAGAGGGTGCGCGATTGAGTTTATTAGTACTATTGTATGCTTGTGATCAAGCAAATGTTTCCTTTTTGGTAGTGTTGTTTTCCTCTTGGATGTGAAGTGAAATATTGCAATTCTACTTGCAGAGACGTCGGGATCGGATAAACGAGAAGATGAAGGCGTTACAGGAGCTCATACCTCGATGCAACAAGGTTGGTTGCTTAGCTTCGTTGTGGTTTTCAGTTGAATGTTTCTTTCTTTCCAATGTGCAAACTTAAGTTGAGTTCCCTATTGATTTTCAGACTGATAAGGCTTCGATGTTGGATGAAGCGATTGAGTACTTGAAGACTCTTCAGTTGCAAGTGCAGGTACATGGTTTGAGTTCTTCCTTAGGGATGCAAGTATAAGCTTAACTTTGGTATAAGGAAATGTATGAATCAGAAATGTCTCCTATTTAGATCAATAAAACTGTAATGGCCCCATTGTCCTCTTTGGACTTCCCCTCAAGGTGGTTTTTAAAACGCGTTTTCTAGGGAGAGGTTTCTACACCCTTGTAAAGAATGTTTAATATTTAGTTCTCCTCCTCCAGTTGATGTGCAATCCACAAAGTCCTAGTGCCCTTGTAAAGAATGCTTAGTTCTCCTCCCCAGTCGATCTCACAATCCACTTCCCTTCGGGGCCTAGCGTCCCCGTGCCCTTATGAAAAATGTTTCATTATCCTCTCTAGCCGATGTGGGATCTCACAATTCACCTCCCTTCGGGGCCCATCGTCCCAGTGCCCTTATAAAGAATGCTTCGTTCTCCTTCCCATCCGATGTGGGATCTTACAATCCACTTCCCTTCGGGGCCCAGCATCCCAGTGCCCTTACGAAAAATGTTTCGTTATCCTCCCTAGCCCTTATAAAGAATGTTTCGTTCTTCTCCTCAGCCAATGTGGGATCTCACAATCCACCCCCCTTCGGGGCCCAACATTCTTGCTGGCACACCGCCTTGTGTCCACCCCCTTTCGGGGTTCAGTCTCCTCACTGGCACATCGCTCGGTGTTTGACTTTGATACCATTTGTAATGGCCCAAGCCCACTGCTAGGAGATATTGTCCTCTTTGTACTTTTCCTTTCGGGTTTTCCCTCAAAGTTTTTAAAACGCGTCTGACAGGGAGAAGTTTCTACACTCTTATAAGAATGCTTCGTTTCCCACTCCAACGAATGTGGGATCTCACAAAGGGATGATAGAGCGAATAGGAAATAAAACATATTCGCAGCGATTCTGCCTGCTGCATTTCAACGTCTCAGATTGGTAGATGTTCATTGTGACTTCTCTGCATATACATATACAACAAGCATATTAGTAAACATTATTGTCAATGTCTAGCACTTAAACATTATAAGCTGATGCATCTTGATAACTTTAGCAATGACTGTTTATAACCCAGATGATGTCGATGGGATGCGGAATGATGCCGATGATGTTCCCGGGCGTTCAGCAATACTTGCCACAGCCAATGGGGATGGGAATGGGGATGGGGATGGGGATGGGAATGGAAATGGGCATGAATAGACCAATGATGCAATTTCATAATCTCCTTGCTGGTTCAAACTTGCCAATGCAAGCTGGAGCGGCCGCAGCAGCAGCAGCAGCTCATATGGGCCCGAGATTCCCTCTCCCTCCCTTTGCAACGTCTCCTGTTCCCGACAGCGATCCATCTCGAGCTCAAGCGACGAATAATCAACTCAATCCAATGGCTAACTCAGTTGGAACACAAAATGCAACCCCACCTTCAGTTTCGGGTTTTCCCGATTCATATCAGCAGTTTCTTAGCTCGAACCAGATGCCGTTCCATATGACACAGCCTCTGCAGGTACTTTTTTGCATGTTACCTTCATTCTGTATTGAAATTCAGCGTGTTAGATTATCAACCTTGCAAATTGGAACCTTAAACCTTTTACAGAATCATCAGCCAGTTCAGCCGAATACGATCCGGCCAGGTACGAGTCGGGTTCCTGAAAACCACGAAAATCATCAATCAGGTAAACTTCTTCATATATCTTTTCGGAGTTCAAAATACTCATTGGTTGTATGATTCTTTGTCCATAGATTAGTTGCACTTCGAAATAAGTTCGGTTGACATCGTTATTTACTCGTCTTTCACATATTGTAGGTTAATATTTTGAATGCATGGACTCAAGAAACACACTTTCTGGGCAAGTTTTGGTGCATGTTAGAGCGTCGAAAGCTTTGAACATGCCCGTCCGCTGCTTGCTAATACGATATATATTCGCAAATAACATGTAACAACCAACCACGTCCCTGTAAATAAAAATCTATACCCCTTTTGCATTTTGGATCTTGTTTTGATCATTCATGGCACCCTAGTCCTTTTCCTGACTTGTGATTCTGTTAGATTGTGATAGAAAGAAAGTAGAGAATTTCTTTTTACACGAAACTATTGTGTTGCATTTGGTTGGGGTCGGGTCCAGGATGCTGATAGATCCAACTTGACGTGGTTGTTGTCGTCGTCGTCGTCGTCGTCGTTTGAAGTATTCCAAACTCGAGAGGCATTTCCATGTTTCTTCCTGGACCATGGTTCCCACTGCATGATATTCAAGATTCTTTTCCTCCATCATAGTAGAACTTGTTTCATAGCCATTTCCACTTGCATTTGGAATATGAACTCTGAACTTGTTTCACACTGAATTTTTCAATGTTGTCTGAAAGTGGAAGATGAGCAAATTCACTGTAAAGATTAGGTCTTCTGTAGGAGATGAAAGTGTGAACTAGGGTCATTTTTGGTATATTTACATTTTTTGTTCTTTGGGAATAGTTTTTGGTATGGAACCATTGAAGGTGACATTTTTCAGATGCAATAAAAATTCTTAACTTTATTTATTTATTTATTATTATTCCAATGGTATTATTTTCAACGTTTCAAATGATTTGGTTAATCCTCCCTGTTTAGTTGAACTATGTTCAAATTAGTGTGATTAATCTTCATTTAGTTGAATTATGCTCAAATTGGTGTGATTAATCTCTCTGTTTAGTTCTAAACTATGTTCAAATTAGTGTGATTAATCTTCATTTAGTTGAATTATGCTCAAATTGGTGTGATTAATCTCTCTGTTTAGTTCAACTATGCTCAAATTGGTGTCTTTAGTATGGTTGTTAAAGGTAATTATTTTTCACTTTTTGTGGGAAATGTAGGAATAGTTAGAAATTATATACTTGAAAAAAAATAAGAATAAAGAGGAATAAAGTGAACGAACTATTCTTTTTGGTTTATTACTAATTTGCCCTTACGTGTAGAATAGTTTTTCTTGTTGGTCCCCCATTTCCTATGTGTTATGGGGCATATGTATAAGATTAAAATTTAAAAGGGATGGGTTAGCAAAACGTCTAGCCCATTCTTCGATAGAAGTTTTTACGGGATCTCTATCTATCAAAATTTTGACTTCTGTTCTTGTTCATGTTCAATATTCATGTTCAAGAAAGTACACGTAAAATACCAAAGGGCATTATTCATGTTCAAGAAAGTTTCAACAATACAATTGTAACTGGATGTACGGGGTCAAGTTATTTCTTGGTCCTCCGCGGGTACTCGTGGATTCCAAGGTCTAAGAAGAGGGACACCATTTACGGCTCAAACAACAATATAAAAAAAAAGCTAATCGAGTCGTAGCTAATGAATTTAGTGTATTTATTAGGTCAACTTTCTAGACTTGTATCATACTTAACCGATCTAAAAATTTTATTCCAATTCTTATCAAAACTCGTGTTTTCTTACTTTAATCTCTATTATTTAAAACACGAGCAACCAAATTGAAACATTTCCGACGAATAAACACCAAATAATAATTAAAAAAAAAACAAAAAATGGATTAAAACTAATATTCAATTCAAGCTTCCCATGTGTAACTAAGTTCATCAATCCCCTTGGCAAAGTTCTTAATGTAAATGCCATCATCTTTGGCGATCCAAACGCAGTTCTTCCACCCACATTTCTCAAACAACCGGGCATCATGCCAAAACACCTTAAAAGCTGCCTCAACGCCGCCGCCGCCACCTCCGCCGCCTTTCTGAAGGCGGCACCAGAAGAGTGTGGTGTGGAAGAAATTGGCCTCAAAACTCCACGAGAAATCGGCGGTCGGAGGGAGTGTGTGGAGGCCGAGATCATCGTCCTGTGATTGGCAATGAACTGACATCGCTACCGCCCCGTTTAAGCCATTGGTGACGGTCACGTGCCAACGGATAAAGGCAGGGAAGACACTTCCTTTGGTCTCCGAACACAGAGATGGAGTCAAGGATTGTGAGAAAAGAAGAAGAAGAAGAAATGAAGGAATAATTTTGAATTTGGCCATTTCTTTTTCTTTTAGTTCTTTTGGGTAATTGGGTTTTTAATTTTTATAGTGATAAATCTACGGACTTTATGCATGATTCGTCATTGAATATTCGAGTCCCGACAATAATTAATTTTTTTTAATTTTAATTTATGAGATTTTATTGAGGATCTTTGAGATCGAATTTCAAGATGATGGTTACATTCAAATGATTAAAGAATTTCAGAAACTCGAAAAAAAAAAAATTAAAAGTCAAAATCTAACCTTAGAAGGGTATTTTGGTCATTTTAACGCCTTACGTAAGTTTTCATTTTTCTTATTAAATAGTTATCAAATATGTGATACAAAAAAAACGAACCATCAACAAGCGTTCAAATTATTCACTTTATTTTGCTGTATTTTATTTGTTGTTTGTGAATAATTCAAGAACAAAGTGAATGACTAAAAGATCCATTTGTGAATCAACTCGTCATTATTAGCAGGAAAATTAAACAGGTAAATTCCATCATCTTTAGCTATCCATAAACAAGTTCCTTGAGTTCCATTTCTGCACCTCTCACGGAGCCATGTATTTTTCGACTCAGGCCAAAAGGTTTCAAAAGCGACATACGCATCTGGCCTCTCTAATCTGCACCAAAAAAGGGTTGTTCCCCAAAAGTTTACCTTAAAGTTCCATTGGAATTCATCTCCACGATTAGGCAAATGGTGAATCCCCAAATCATCGTCTTTGGACTGGCAATGCACTGTCAACGGAAGAGTGCTTAGACCATTAGCAACATGAACGTGATACCTTGAAGGTTTCGGTTGATATATAATTCCCGGAACCTGAGCCCCAACAAAAGCCACCATGCCCAACAACAAAACAACCACGTTCTTAATCATTTTCTTTAACTTTTTTTTTTTTTTTTTTGTTCATCTATGTATTGATATTATGTGAATATAAATATACATCACAAACATAAATTAAGGAAATGCATGTAACGTTTTAAGAAAATGAATTAGCTATCTAATTTTGCATTATGAAAATTTCATGATATTAATTAGATACAAATTTATTATTTGATTTATAGTAATGTTCAAAACTTACCTAAGTTACGAATTTTTATCAATATTTAAATAGAAAATACAGACAACGGTTAAATATATGGTAAAAAGGTTTGCATGATATACCATGATATGTTCTTATCCATTTTGAATTTTTTTTTTGGGTTGATTTTGAATCAACCGAAGTACAGTTCGGAGAAATGAAACGTAAGATATTATATGTTTTAGCCTAGATATTATATGTTTTAGCCTGTTATGTATCTCATGATTTTAAAACGTGAACCAAATACCTCTACTATTCCAATGAGTCGTTTATTGAATCATTGCCATTGATGTTTGAGCCCGAAGAGAAGGAAGATATCTTCGTAATGGGTTTTTTATATAAAGAATCAAACCTATTTAAATGTTCATGCTATTCTACATTTCCTTGAAAAGGGTGCTCAACCTACCTGTTCATGATATTTTAAAGCAAGTTTTTACAAAACTTCACCTTAGTTGTGAAATATATATGTATGTCAAAAAAAAAAAAAAAAAAAAAAAACGAACAATAGACTAGGGTTACCCAACTTATTTTCTTTATTCAACTTCAAATGTTGTGTACTTTTTCATGTGTTCATGAATAGCTCAAGAACAAAATGAATTAATAATAAAGATACATTTTCATGTGTTCATGAATAACTCAAGAACAAAATGAATTAATAATAAAGAATCAGTTCTTTATCTCGTAATGATCGATCCAAGTATGAAACTTTCTATTAGCTGCATTGTTTCTCAAGTAAATTCCATCATCTTTAGCCTTCCAGATTCAAGTTCCTACATTTCCATCCATGAGCTATTCTTCTCAGGCGATATATGCATTCGGCTTATCCATTATGCACCAAAATAGAGTTGTTTTCCAATAATTAAGCCTCTGCCTTATGTAAATGATGAATTCCTAAATAATCGTTGAAGTGCACCATCATATCGGGGATTCTTAGATCGTTAATCAAATGAATGTAATACTTGGAAATTAATGGTTGTATATTGATCTTCTCAGACTCAACCTTGGGTTGAGCCACGACCAAACCTACTGTCACAAGCAACAATGCAGCCACACTTCTTATCATTTTCGAACTAAATTTTTGTTGATCTATCTATTAATGTTGGAGCTGAGATAAATATATAGAAAAAAAAAATTAAAGAAATGAGTTTTAAGAAAATAAATTATGAAACTAATTTTGGGGTATGGAAGATAATTTCATGGTAATAATTTTCATCCCAATAATAAGTTCAATTTATTTTTTCAATATCAATATTTCAACATCCTAATTTTCTAGTTTTAATTTTAAAACGATATTAATTTTTTAAATATCAATATTTCAATATCCTAATTTTCTAGTTTTAATTTAAAAACGGTATTACAATATAAGTACAAGTCCGTTTTGTCGGGTTACATATCTTTATCTTATGATTTTAAAACGTGAACCAGATTTCAACAATTTTTTTTTTTTTTTTTTTTTTTTACTGTATCTACAAATGAATTAAAATGTGGAAAATTTTGTTATTAATTTTAAGTTTTAGAGAGAAAAAAAAAAAAAAAAAAAAAACGAACCATCAACAAGGGTTACCCAACTTTCTTTTTATTCACCTTCAACCTTGGTATACATTTTCATTTGCTGATGAGTATGAATAACTCAAGAACAAAATAAATTAATAAAGGTTGTTTATCACATATTGATCCAAGTATGAACCAATTCATCCGTATTAGCTGAATTGTGTCTCAAGTAAATTCCATCATCTTTAAACTTCCATGTACAAGTTCCTACATCTCCATCTTGGCATCTATTACGAAGCCATCTGTGGTGTATTTCTGTCCAAAAGCATTCGAAAGAGATGTATGCATTCTCCTTTTCCACTCTGCACCAAAAGAGGGTTGATTGCCAAACATTAATCTTAAAACTAAAATGGTAATCATCTCCCCGATGAGGCAAATTATGAACTCCCAAATCATCATCCTTCGACTTGCAGTGCACCGTTATACCAAGGACTTGTAGATCGTTAACCAAATGAATGTTATAACTGGAAATTCGCGGAGGCTCTACATTGATCTTCTCAGACTCAACTTCAAGCTGAGCCCCGACCAAACCTATCATCACGAGAAACAATGCAGCCACATTCCTTATCATTTCTGGACCAAATTTTTGTTGGGTCTGTCTATTAACGTTGGACATGAGGTAAATATATAGACAAAAAAAATTAAAGAAAATTAATTATCTAACTAATTTTGCTCATAGGTTCATGGTAATACTCCATTAATTCCGCGCCTAAGATAGAAAAAGATGGTTATTTGAAGATTAAAAATAGGTTATCCGACCAAAATTAATATCTTCCTAATCTTGTGTTAGATAGTTTCATCATAATAATACTTTGAGATTTATTAACTTTTCAATATCAATATTTTAAAATAAAAAATAGAAAAAAAAAAAAAGAAAATATAGAATCTCATATATAATATTTTGTTATGATTTGTATATATGAATAATACTAGACAAGCTTCTTGAAAGATGATTTTTTACCAAGTATTCTTCAAGTGGCTTCGGGTGGTATTCAGGTTTGGCATATGCCTGCTCTAATCGAGATTTGGAGATGATTCTGAACTATAATTCGGCGGAAGAACTTTGGGGCACCCTTGGTGTAATGCACAAGGTTCCGTATCTAACCGAGTAGCTCTAGAACATGTGTGCAAGCTCGTAACGAGTGACGTGAGTTAACAACAACTTTCATTAATTTTCAAAACATACCTAAGTTAGCAACAAAAACATCAATATTTCGAAACAGAAAATAGAAAATACAGACAATCAGTTTGTATAATACAAAATTTTAGGCCATTTGGTGACACCACTATTTGTTCTCCATTTTGGCGTGTTACTTATTTCATGATTTTGAAACATAAACCAAATGCCTCTACTAGTGGATATTGTCGAAACCAAATGCCTCTACTAGTGTCGATTTTGACCCTTGACCTGTTATCGTTGTCAGTCTCACGATTTTAACGCCCACACACTTATAAGAAATGATTCATTAACCTTATTTACTTGTGTACAACATTAAACTTATTTACGTATGTTTGATGGATGTGGATTTAGCTAAAAGTGAGTACTCAAATTAAATTATATCACAAAATTTATACACCGAAAAAAAGTTATTATGATAATTATGTCGTGACACAATAAATCACCAGATCAGAGTTGTTTTCCAAAAATTAACCTTAAAGTTAAATTGGTAATCCCTGTAAATAATGAATTCCTAAATCATCGTCCCCCAACTTGCAGGGATGCTTAGATCGTTAATCAAATGAATGTAATACTTAGAAATTAGTAGTTGTATATTGATCTTCTCGGACTCAACCTCAAATTGAGCCCCAACCAAACCCACCCTCACGAGCAACAATGCAGCCACATTCCATGGTAGCACTCCTTTAAAAATAAGATCTAAAAAATTAATATCTTCCTAATTTAATTTTGTTCCTAATTTTATGTTAAATAGTTTCAAATTCATGGATATTTTTAATGGTTAATAGTTAATTCAACAACTAAATGAATTAATAAAACTTCTCTCTACGTGTGAACATTGAGCAACACATAGATCGATATTATTGTGAGTAGAAATTATGATCTTGATGAAGTAATGACGAAATATTGATCTTGATGAAGTAACAACTAATTAACTTTGTTATAATATAAGATTAAAGCTATAAATATTATAGGATAGTATTGAAAAAATGTTATTATAAGTGAAAGATAATAATACATTATTTTATCCAACAAAACTCTATTTTCTTTATTTAACTTCAAATACGTAATTATTTTTCGTGGTTGATAATGGATAATTCAACCAAATGAATTAATAAACTTGTCTATCAGGTAAAGATCCACTTGTGATTCTAGCCCATCTATTCCACGATAGATCCTTCTTTTCCATTTATGCTCATAGAGCCGAGCCATCTGTTCTTCTTCGACTTAGGCAAAAACCTATCAAAAGAGACACAGGCACCGAGCTTCTCCAGTTCCATTTGTATTCATCTCCTCCATTACTCAAATTCCCAAAACATCATCTTTGGACGGTCAATATTTTAACTATATTAATATGTTAAACTGTTATTTTTCTATCTTCTTTTTCGTTCAATGTCTTAATATTGCGAGATTGAACAATATCTAAGATGATAATTGATAACTTGGATAATAAAATAATATAGTTAAAATAAATGTTTAATTGGTAATATGAAAATCATTTTTTAAAAGAAAAGAAAAAACATAACAAGGATTTATTATTAAACTATTGACCTTTAATCCTTCCAAGTCTGATTGTATGAAATTTTTGTAATATATTTTAGTCAATAGGTTTTTTTAAATTTTAGTATAGGCCATTATTATTGAACAAACATTACATTTTTTTAATAAAAATTATATTCAAAATCGAAGAATATCCATTAAAAAAGATTATATTTATATAAGAAATGATTTTTTTTTTGAAATTCATCTCGAAAGAATAAATGAAAATGTTCGATTAAGATTAAAATAGGTGACAGAAACCTAGTTAGAAAACAAAACCGGTAAGAAACAACAAAGTTTAAACTAAAAATATTAAAAAATGTTCTTATCAATAAATTAAAATTTGGAAACTATTTTTGTTTTTAATTTTAAATTTTGAAGGAAATAAACTTGATGAGTTAAAAAAAAAAAAAAAAAAAGTGTTACCCCAACTTTCTCTTTATTCAACTTCAAGGTCCGGTGTACTTTTCATTTGTTCATGAATAACTCAAAAACAAAATGAATTATTAATAAAGGTTCTTTGTCTCGTAATGATCCAAGTATGAACCAATTCTTCAGTGTTAGCTGCATTGTTTCTCAAGTAAATTCCATCGTCTTTAACCTTCCAGATACAAGTTCCCACATTTCCATCTTCGCATCTATCACGAAGCCATCTGTGGCGCATTTCTGTCCAAAAGCATTCAAAAGAGACGTATGCATTCTGCTTTTCCACTCTGCACCAAAAGAGGGTTGATTCCCAAACATTAACCTTAAAACCAAAATGGTAATCATCTCCACGATGAGGCAAATAATGAACTCCCAAATCATCATCCCTCGACTTACAGTGCACCATTATACCAAGGACTTCCAAATCGTTAACCAAATGAATGGTATAATGGGTAATTTGAGGCTCTAACTTGATCTTCTCAGACTCAACCTCGAGCTGAGCCCCGACCAAACTTACCGTCATGAGCAACAATGCAGCCACATTCCTTATCATTTCCGGACCAATTTTTTGTTGGGGCTGTGTATTAATGTTGGACTTGAGGTAAATATATAGACAAAAAAAAAAAAAAAAAATAAAAAATAAATAAATAAAGAAAATTAATTATCTAACTAATTTTGCCGTATGCAACATAATACTCCATTAATTTACGTGCCTAAAATGGAAAAATATTGTTATTTAGAAGACTAAAAATAGATTACATATGGTAACAAAATCTAAAAAAATTAATGTGTTCCTAATTTTGTGCAACATAGTAGACATTTCACTTATTTTTTATTAATTAACAAATTTTAGATAAAATAAATTTAAAGCTTAGTTATCACGTACAAGTTCCTTCTACTAGTTTCTGCACCTTTCATGGAGCCATCTATTTTTCTTCAACTTAGGTCAAGCTATCAAAAGAGACATAGGCATCCGACTTCTCCCATCCCATCTGCACCAAAAGAGGGTTGTTCCCCAAATGTTTTCTTTAAAGTTCCATTTGTATTCATTTCCACGATTAGTCAAATTGTGAATTCCCAAATCATCATCTTTGGACTGACAATGCACAACCAACGCGAGGTTGCTTAGCCCGTTAACAACATGAACATTATACGTTATAGATACCGGTGGAGGTACTTGAGCCGTAGCAAAAACGAGAAATAAAGGAAATTGAATACAACTTACCTAAGTTACAACAAAAATATCAATATTTGGTTAACGAAAAAAAGAAAAAACATTCAACGGTGTTACCCAACTTATTCTTTATTCAACTTCAAAGGTTGGTGTACCTTTCATTTGTTCATGAATAATTCAAGAACAAAATGAATTAATAATAAAAGTTCTTTATCTCGTAAAGGTCCATTTATGAACCAATTCATCAGTATTAGCGGCATTGTTTCTCAAGTAAACTCCATCATCTTTAAACTTCCAGATACAAGTTCCTACATTCCCATCTCGGCATCTATCACGAAGCCATGTGCTCCTCTTCTCAGGCCAAAAGCATTGAAAAGAGACGTTTGCATCCGGTCTATCCACATCACACCAAAAGAGGGTTGTTCTCCAAAAGTTAACCCTAAAGTTAAATTGGTAATTATCTCCCCGATTAAGCAAATGATAAACTCCCAAATCATCGTCCTTCGACTGGCAGTGCACCATCATACCAAGGACGCTTAGATCGTTAACGAAATGAATGTAATACCTGGAAAGTGGCGGCTTTATATTGATCTTCTCAGACTCAACCTCGAGGTGAGCCCCGACCAAACTCACCGTCACCAGCAACAATGCAGCCACAATCCTTATCATTTTCTGAACCAAATTTTTGTTGGGTCTATCTATTAACGTTGGATCTGAGGTAAATATATAGACAAAAAAATAAAAAATAAAAAAAAAAAATTAAAGAGATGAATTTAAGTTTTAGGTTATGCAAGATAATTTCATGGTAATACTCCTTTAATTATTGTGTCAGAGATAGAAAAAGATCCTTATTTCAAAGATTAATTGGATTACATATGGTAAAAAGTCTAAAAAAAAATTAATATCTTCCTAATTTGTTTCATCGCAATAATAGGTTGAGATTCATTAACTTTTTCAACCAAGAAATTTAAAATCAATATTTCAAAATAAAAAATAGAAAATATAGAAAATTATTAATATATGAATCAGATTTTCGATATAAACAAATACATTATTATATAATTAAAAAACAAAAAAACAACACGATTAAGCAAATTGTGAGTCCCCAAATCATTGTCCTTCGACAATGCACAATTAACCCGACGTTGGTTAGCCCATTAACAACATGAACGTTATAAGTTGTAGGTACCAGTGGAGGTAACATAATTCTTGTAACAACTCGAGCTCAACCGAAAGTCACCATGATGAGCAACAAAATAACCACATTCCTAATCGTTTTCTTAAACATTTATTTATTTATTTATCAATCTATTAATATTATGTGAATATAAATATACATCACAAACGAGAAATTAAGGAAAGCATATGGAATGGTTTTAAGAAAATTAATGAGCTATCTAATTTTGCATTATTAAATTTAATTTAATAATAATATTGCATTAATTAGGTACAGATTTATTATTTGATTCCTGTTAACCTAGTAAAAATTTAATAATTCTAAATACCAAATAGAAATACGGTAAAAAAGAGTACTCAAATTAAATTATATCAAAATATAATTAACAATATTTAAAAAATTAAATAAATTTATTATAATGAAAAAGAAATAATATTAAAAGATTATTACATAATTATAACCATTATAAATTATTAAATTAAAATTATAGTTATATAATTATTTTAGCTATATTAATATATTATAGTTTCACAAAACTTTATAAAATATTTTCATTGTAACTTATATAAATTATAATTATAACATTCATTATAGCTATATAAAAGACGCTATAAAAATGTTTTCAATTTGGGGTAATACTCCATTAATTATGTGCGTATAATGGAAAAAGATAGTTATTTCGAAAATTAAAAATAGAATATCTAAAAAAAATTAATATCTTACGTGATAGTTTCATCATAATCAGCTTCTGGTGGTATTCAGGTTTGACATGTAGTTCGACGGAAGAACTTTGGAGCATCCTTGGAGTAATGCACCAGGTTCTGTAGCTAACCGAGTAGCTCCAAAAGCATGTGTACAAGCTTGTAATGAGTGACGTGAGTTACAACTCGTAACAGAAAATAAAAAATACAAACAATCAATTAGTATAATACAAAATATATTAAAAAAATATATCAAAAGTCAACCTATAAATGTGTCTACAAATGAACTAAAATTTGGCAATTTTTTGTTTTTGGAGGAAAAAAACTTAATTAATTATGAAATATATTTGTATGAAAAAAAAAAACGAACAATCACGAGGGTGACCCAACTTATTTTCTTTATTAAACTTTCAAATCATAGTTCATAAATAACTCAAGAACAAAATGGAACAATCACGAGGGTGACCCAACTTATTTTCTTTATTAAACTTTCAAATCATATGTTAATAAATAACTCAAGAACAAAATGAATTAATAATAAAGGTTCGATTTTTTATCTCGTAATGATCCATTTATGAATCAATTCGTCAGTATTAGCTGCATTGAATCTCAAGTAAATTCCATCATCTTTAATCCTCCAGATACAACTTCCTACATCTCCATCTTTGCATCTATCACGAAGCCATGAGCTCTTCCTCTCAGGCCAAAAGCATTCGAAAGAGATATATGCATTTGGCCTTTGCAATGTGCACCAAAACAGAGTTGTTTTCCAAAAATTAATCTTAAAGTGAAATTGGAAATCCTCTCCCTTATGTAAATGATGAAATCCTAAATCATCGTCGGCCGACTTGCAGTGCACCGTCATATCAGGGCTACTTAGATCGTTAATCAAATGAACATAATACTTGGAAATTAGCGGTCGTATATTGATCTTCTTAGACTCAACCTCAGGCTGAGCCCCGACCAAACCCACCATCACAAGCAACAATGCAGCCACATTCCTAATCATTTTTCGAACCAAATTTTTGTTGGGTCTATCTATTAACGTCCAATATGAGGTAAATATATAGACAATTTTTTTTTAAAGAACATAAATTATCTAACTAATTTTGGGTTATGCAAGATAATTTCATGGTAATACTCCTTTCATTATGTGCCTAAAATAGAAAAAAATTGTTATTTCTGAAGATTAAATATAGGTTAACATCTTCCTAATTTTGTGGAAGATACTTTCAACATATAATTTCAATTTATTTTTTCAATATCAATATTTCAATATACTAATTTTCTAGTTTTAATTTAAAAATGATATTACAATACAAATACGAGTCCTCCTGTTTTTAGAGAGAGTATTTCATGATTTTAACCAAATGCCTGGTTTAGAGAGAGGTTTTCATTTACAATTTGTAACAGCCCAAGTCCACCACTCGTTTTGCCCAAGTCCACCACTACTTGTTTTGATCAGTTGGCCGTTTTGCCCAAGTCCACCACTACTTGTTTTGATCAGTTGGCCGTTTTGCCCAAGTCCACCACTACTTGTTTTGATCAGTTGGCCGTTTTGCCCAAGTCCACCACTACTGGTTTTGACCAGTTGGCCGTTTTGACCCTATCGTTGTCAGTCTCAAAGTTTTAAAACGCGTTTACGAGGATCCAATTCGAAATTTTATCCGGGAAAGAATTGGAACACACTTATAAGAAATGATTCGGGAAAGAATTGGAACACACTTATAAGAAATGATTCATTCTCTCTCTAACTGATGTGGGATCTCAAGTATAGAAACTAAGATGAAAAATTTCTTATTTACCTTCATATAAGGACGGATTACCCAACTTATTCTTTTTATTCACCTTCATAGTTAGTATACATTTTCATTTGTTCATGAGCATAAATAACTCAAGAACAAAATAAATTAATAAAGGTGGTTGATCACATATTGATCCAAGTATGAACAAATTCATCCGTATTAGCTGCATTGTTTCTCAAGTAAATTCCACCATCTTTAAACTTCCAAGTACAAGTTCCTACATCTCCGTTTCGACATCTATCACGAAGCCATGTGCTATTCTTCTCGGGCCAGAAGCATTGGAAAAAGATATATGCATTCGGCTTATCCACTTTGCACCAATACACAGTTGGTTTCAAAAAAATTATAGTTAAAGTTAAATTGGTAATCATCTCCCAATTTAAGCAAACGATGAATTCCTAAATCATTGTCGATCGACTTGCATGCACCGTCATATCGGGGATGCTTAGATCGTTGACAAGATGAATGAAATACTTGGAAATTGGTTGTACATTGGTCTTCTCAGACTCAACCTCAAGTTGAGCCGTGACCAAACCATATCTGAGATGATAATTGATAACTTATTAATTTAGTATAATAAAATAATATAGTTAAAGTAAATGTTTAATTGATTATACGAAAATCATTTTTTAAAAGTTGGAAAAAAAACATAGAAAATATTTATTCTTAAACTATTAACTTTAATCATTCCCGAGTTTTGATGATATGAAATTTTTGTAATATATTTTAGTCAATAATGTTTTTGAATTTTAGTATATATTTTTTTTTTCAAATTTGGTAACAAATTTGTCATTATTATGAAACGTTTTTAATATTACATTATTGAACAAACCTATACATTTTTTTAATAAAAATTATATTAAAAATGGAAGAATATCCATAATAAAATGAATTATATTTATATAAGATATGATTTTTTTTTTAAACTCAATCCCGAAAGAATAAATAAAATTTTCGATTAAGATTAAAATAGGTGACAGAAACAAAAACATACGTAAGAAAACGTTCTCAAAACTTTAGTGTAAGAAACAACATAATTTCAACTAAAAATATTAGAAAATTTTCGATCTTTGCTTATCAATAAATTAAAATTTGGAAACTATTTTTCTTTTTAATTTTAAATTTTGAAGGACATAAACTGAGTTAAATAAATAAATAAAAAAATAATAAAAATAACAATTACCCAACTTTTTCTCAGGTTTGGGGTACTTTTCATTTGTTCAGGAATAATTCAAGAACAAAATGAATTAATAATAAAGGTTCTTTGTCCTGTAATGATCCAAGTATGAACCAATTCTTCAGTATTGGCTGCATTGTTTCTCAAGTAAATTCCATCCTCTTCAACCTTCCAGATACAAGTTCCTACATTTCCATCTTTGCATCTATCACGAAGCCATCTTTGGTTTCTTTCTGGCCAAAAGCATTCAAAAGAGATGTATGCATTCTCCTTTTCCACTCTGCATCAAAAGAGGGTTGTTTCCCAAACATTAACCTTAAAACCAAAATGGTAATCATCTCCCCGATGAAGTAAATTATGAACTCCCAGATCATTATCCCTCGACTTGCAGTGCATCATTATACCAAGGACTTTTAGATCGTTAATCAGATGAATGTTATAACTGGTAATTTGTGGCTCTAACTTGATCTTCTCAGACTCAACCTCGAGCTGAGCCCTGGTCAAACTTACCCTCATGAGCAACAATGCAGCCACATTTCTTATCATTTTCGGACCAAATTTTTGTTGGATCTGTCTATTAATGTTGGACGTGAGGTAAATATATAGACAAAATATATATATATATATATATATCTAACTAATTTTGCTTATGCAACATAAGTTCAATGGAGTATTATATATATATATATATATATATATATATATATATATATATATATATATATAACTAATTTTGCTTATGCAACATAAGTTCATAGTAATACTCCATCAATTATGTGCCTAAGATTAAAAAATATTGTTATTTTGAAGATTAATAATAGGTTATTTTAAAAAAATTAATATCTTCCTAATTTTGTGCTTGATAAATTCATCCTAATAACACGTTGAGATTTATTAACTTTTCAATATCAATATTTTAAAATAAAAAATAAAAAAATAGAAAATATAGAATTTGGTATATAATATTTTGTTATGACTCAAATATATGAATAATACTGGACCAGATCCTTGAAAGATGATTTTTTTTATCAAGTATACTACAAGTGGCTTCTGGTAGTATACAGGTTTGGCATATGCCTACTCGAACCGAGATTTAGAGATCATTTTGAACTATAATTCGACGGAAGAACGTTGGGGCACCCTTGGGGTAATATACCAGGTTCTGTAGCTAACCGAGTAGCTCTAGAAGAATGTGTACAAGCTCGTAATGAGTGACGTGAGTCAACAACAAATTTCATTAATTTTCAAAACTTACCTAAGTTAGCAACAAAAACATCAAAATTTCTAAACAGAAAATAGAAAATACAGACAATCAATTTGCATAATACAAAATTTTAGGTCGATGTCTTGGTGACACCACGATTTGTTCTCCAATTTGGCTGGTTACATATCTCGTGATTTTAAAACATGCTAGTGGATATTTTTGGCCTGTTACATATCTGGTGATTTTAAAACATATCTGGTGATTTTAAAACATGCTAGTGTTAAAACATGCTAGTGGATATTAGTGGATATTTTTGGCCTGTTACATATCTGGTGATTTTAAAACATGCTAGTGGATATTGTCTATTGATTTTAAAATGTGAACCAAATGCCTCTATTGGTGGATATTGTCTATTTTGACCCTTGACCCGTTACATATCTCTATTTTGACCCTTGACCCGTTACATATCGTTGTCAGTCTCAAGATTTTAAAATGCCCACACGCTTATTAAGAAATGATTCATTCTCCTCTTTAATCGATGTAAGATCTCACAAATAGAAACTCGGATGAAAAGTTGATAGAAACTTATTTACTTGTGTACAACATTAAACTTATTTACATATGTTTGGTGGGTGTGGATTTAGCTAAAAATGAGTAGTCAAACTAAATTATATCAAAAGATAGGTAAACAATTAAATAATTTGTAAACCCAAAAAAGTTATTATGATAATTATGTCCAGACACAAGGCTAGGATTCTAGCTCTTCCATAGTGGTATCTCACTGATGGCTCGGGTCCCCGGAAGGGGGCCTTCTTTGCCCTCCACCTAAGTTGCCAGGAAAGGCCCAAAGCCAATTCGAGGGAACAATGAAACTTCATAGGGTCTTTCTATCCGAGTGCAGGTCCCTTCTGCCTTCACTCGAGGGCCAATCTCCATATCTGGCCCAAGAAAACCTTTGCACACCTCCATTACCTTTTGACTTTTGGGAGGCCTACGCCCCTTAACTTTATTATAATATAAGATTAAAGCTATAAATACTATATTATAGCATTGAAATTGTATTATAAATACTATCTTTTTCGTTCATAAGTCTTAATATTATGAGAACGAGATGCTAGTTGATAAGTTATTAATTTGGCTAAGTTTGGTTGGTAATATATGCCAATCATTTCTTAAAATTACTTTTTCAAAATATGAAAAAAAAAACATAAAAATGATTTATTATTAAACTCTCGACATTAATCGTTTGAAATCATCATGATGGTATGAAAATCAATTTTATAAAAGTAAATGAAAATCATATTTAGCGTATAAGTTTTAGTTTTGTAATATTTCAGTCTAATTTCTTAACCTTTGCCGACAAACAATATAGTTTTTAAAGTTTAATATAAACAATATAGTTTTTAAATTTTAATATATACCACTTATAAGTCGGGGACTATGAGAATTCACTTCATGAATTATTATAAACCAACCCGTCAAATTCATATTTTACCCAATCTTTGCTGTCTAGCCCGAAGCCTACATAATATACTACATAATACTATATACAAGAAAATTTTCTATTGAATGAATGGTACATTCTAACGACAAGCACCCATAAAAGAATAAACAAATTATTTACTACTTCATCTCATCTCGATATTAATGATATTGATTGTGAAAATTGCCGTTAGAAAAAGGATAGCTATATATTTTTTCAAATATGAACAAAAGTCAACCTATAAAAGTAAGGATAGCTATATATTTTTTCAAATATGAACAAAGTCAACCTATAAAAGTATTATCATTTTTACGTGTGTCTACAAATAAATTAAAATATGGCAATTTTTGTTATTAATTTTAAATTTTAGAAGAAAAAAACTTAAATTAGTTATGAAATATATAGGTCCATTCACTAGGGTTACCCAACTTATTTTCTTTATTCAACCTCATTTTGTGTACTTTTTCATGTGTTCATGAATAACTCAAGAACAAAATGAATTAATAATAAAGGTTCGGTTCTTTATCTCGTAATGATCCAAGTATGAATCAATTCTTCAGTATTAGCTGCATTGTTTCTCAAGTAAATTCCATCCTCTTTAGCCTTCCAGATACAAGTTCCGACATTTCCATCTCTGCATCTATCACGAAGCCATGTGCTCTTTATCTCAGCCCAAAAGCACTCGAAAGAGATATATCTATTCGGCAATTCCACTTTGCACCAAAATAGAGTTGTTTTCCAGAGATTAATCTTAAAGTTAAATTGGTAATCCTCTCCCTTATGTAAATGATGAATTCCTAAATCATCGTCGGCCGACTTGCAGTGCACCGTCATATCGGAGATGCTTAGATCGTTAATCAAATGAATGTAATACTTGGAAATTGGCGGTTGTACATTGATCTTCTCAGACTCAACCTCAGGCTGAGCCCCGACCAAACAAACCGTCATGAGCAACAATGCAGCCACATTCCTAATCATTTTCGAACCAAATTTTTGTTGGGTCTATCTATTAACTTGAACATGGGGTAAATATATAAACCAATTTTTTTTAAAGAAAATAAATTATCGAACTAGTTTTGCATTGTGGAAGATAATTTCCTGGTAATACTCCTTTAATTACGTGCCTAAGATGGAAAAGGATTGTTATTTCGATGATTAAAAATAGGTTATCTAAAAAATTAATATCTTCCTAATTTAATTTTGTTCCTAATTTGATGCTAGATAGTTTCAAATGCAGTTCCAAAGTTAAATGAGTAAATCTCTTCCGAGAAAAAAGAATTACGAAATGCTCATGGTAACCCTTCAAGCAAATGAAGTTAGTAATATTAAATTGGATATTAAATTGGCAAATGAACTACTCATGGTAACTCTTTTACTTCGCACCAAAAGAGGGTTGTTCTCCAAAAGTTAACCCTAGAGTTAAATTGGTAATTATCTCCTCGATTAAGCAAATGATGACTCCCAAATCATCATCCTTCGACTGGCAGTGCACCCTCATACCGAAGATGCTTAGATCGTTAATGAAATGAATGTAATACCTAGAAAGTGGTGGCTTTATATTGATCTTCTCAGACTCAACTTCGAGGTGAGCTCCGACCAAACTCACCCTCACAAGCAACAATGTAGCCACAGTCCTTATCTTTTTTTCTGAACCAAATTTTTATGGGGACTATCTATTAATGTTGGAGGTAAATATCTATCTAATTAAAGATTTATCTTTAATTAACTTTTCAACTAAGAAATTTAATATCAATATTTCAAAATAAAATTAGAAAATATAGAAAATTATTAATGTATAATCTCTTATATAATATCATATATGAATCAGATTTTGACATAAACAAATACATTATCATATAATTAAAAAAAAAAAAAAACAATCCATTAAATGCATGGTTATTTTTCATTATTGTTTATGAATAATTCAAACGTGAAATGAATTAATAAAACTTGTCTATCATGTAAAGATCCACTTGTGAACTAACTCATCAGTCCTAGTCGGGAAATTAAGTAAATTCTATCTTCTTTAGCGGTCCAAATACAAGTTCCTTCTACTCCATTTCTGCACCATTCACGGAGCCATCTAGATGACATAGGCACCCGACTTTTCAAATGTACACCAAAAGAGGGTCGTTCTCCAAATGTTTTCCTTAAAGTTCCATTGGTATTTATCTCCACGATTAAGCAAATTGTGAGTCTCCAAATCATTGTCCTTCAACTAGCAATGCACAATTAACCCAACATGAACGTTGTAAGTTGATGAAAACTTATTTATATGTTTGATGGGTGTGATTTTAATTAAACTATATTAAAATATAATTTATGAATGATATTTAAATAATTAAATAAATTTATACAAAAAAAAAAAAAAAAAAAAATCTAAACCTTATTTAACTTTACTTTATTTAACTTCAAATGCATAATTATTTTTTGTGATTGATCCACGGCTGAACTAATTCATTAGTTCTAGTTGGAGCCATCGGTTCCATTTATGTAAAGATCCTTCATTTCCATCTTCGACTCAGGCCAAAAGCTATCTCTCCTTCTTCGACTCAGGCCACTCAGGCCAAAAGCTATCTCTCCTTCTTCGACTCAAGCCAAAAGCTATCTTTCCTTCTTCGACTCGACTCATCTCCACAATTACTCAAATTGTGAATTCCTAACTGACATTTTAACTATATTAAAGTTCTTTTTCGTTCAATCGTCTTAATATTGCGAGATCGAACAATCGTCTTAATATTGCGAGATCGAACAATCGTCTTAATATTGTGAGATCGAATAATATCTGAGATGATAATTGATAACTTATTAATTTAGCATAATAAAATAATATAGTTAAAGTAAATGTTCAATTAGTTATACAAAAATTATTTTTTAAAAGTTGGAAGTAAAAACATAAAAATGATTTATTATCTATTAACTTCAATCCTTCCCAATCATTTTGATGGTATGAATTTTTTTTTTTTTTTTGAAACTCAATCCCGAAAGAATGAAAATTTGAAAATTTTCGATTAAAATTAAAATAGGTGATAGAAACAAAAACATACCTAAGAAAGGTGATAGAAACAAAAACATAACGTTCTCAAAATTTGGTGTAAGAAAAACCTAGTTTCAACTTAAAAATATTTAAAAATGTGAGATCTTTCCTTATCAATAAATTAAAATTGGGAAACTATTTTTGTTTTAAATTTTAAATTTAGAAGGAAATAAACTTAAAAAAAAAAAAAAAAAAAAAAACAATTAACAAGTGGTACCCAATTTTTTCTCTTTATTCAACTTCAAAGGTCCGGGGTGTACTTTTCATTTGTTCATGAATAACTCAAGAACAAAATGAATTAATAGTAAAGATTCTTTATCTCGTAATGATCCAAGTATGAACCAATTCTTCAGTATTATCTGCATTGTTTCTCAAGTAAATTCCATCATCTTTAACTTTCCAGATACAAGTTCCCACATTTCCATCTTTGCATCTATCACGAAGCCATCTGAGGTGTCTTTCTGGCCAAAAGCATTCAAAAGAGATGTATGCATTCTGCTTTTCCACTCTGCACCAAAAGAGGGTTGATTCCCAAACATTAACCTTAAAACCAAAATGGTAATCATCTCCCCGATGAGGCAAATTATGAACTCCCAGATCATCATCCCTCGACTTGCAGTGCACCATTATACCAAGGACTTCTAGATCGTTAACCAAATGAATGTTATAACTGATAATTTGCGGCTCTGCCTTGTTCGTCTCAGACTCAACCTCGAGCTGAGCCCCGACCAAACTTACCGTCATGAGCAACAATGCAGCCACATTTCTTATCATTTCCGGACCAAATTTTTGTTGGGTCTGTTTATTAATGTTGGACATGAGGTAAATATATAGACATAAAAAAAAAAAAAAAAGTAAAAAAAGAAAATTAATTGTCTAACTAATTTTGCGGTATGCAACATAAGTTCATAGTAATACTCCATGAATTACGTGCCTAAGATGGAAAAATATCGTTATTTCGAAGATTAAAAATAGGTTATTTAAAAAAATTAATATCTTCCTAATTTTATTCCTAATTTTGTGCTTGATAGTTTCATCTACGTTGAGATTTATTATCTTTTCAATATCAATATTTTAAAATAAAAAATAGAAAATATAGAAAATATAAAATTTGGTATATAATATTTTGTTATGACTCAAATATATGAATGATACTGGACAAGTTCTTGAAAGATGATTTTTTTTATCAAGTATACTGCAAGTGGCTTCTGGTGGTATACATGTTTGGCATATGCCTACTCGAACCGAGATTTAGAGATCATTTTGAACTATAATTCGACGGAAGAACGTTGGGGCACCCTTGGGGTAATGCACCAGATTCTTTAACTAACCGAGTAGTTCTAGAAGCATGTGTACAAGCTCGTAATAAGTGACGTGAGTCAACAACAAATTTCATTAATTTTCAAAACTTACCTAAGTTAGCAACAAAAAACATCAATATTTCTAAACAAAAAATAGAAAATGAGTTTGCATAATACAAAATTTTAGGTCCGTGTCTTGGTGACACCACAATTTGTTCTCCATTTTGGCCTGTTACATATCTTGTGATTTTAAAACATGAACAAAATGCCTCTACTGGTGGATATTGTCCATTTTGACCCTTGACCCGTTACTATCGTTGTCCGTCTCAAGATTTTAAAATGCCTTATTAGAAAATGATTCATTCTTCTCTCTAACCGATGTAAGATCTCACGAGTAGAAACTAGGATGAAAAGTTGATAGAAACTTATTTACTTGTGTCCAATATTAAACTTATTTACATATGTTTGATGGGTGTGGATTTAGCTAAAAATTAGTACTCAAATTAAATTATATCAAATGATATGTAAACAATTAAATAAATTTATACACTGAAAAAAGTTATGATAATTATTTCGTAACACATCGTGACACAAGGCTAGGATTCTAGCTCTTTGAGAGTGGTATCTCACTGATGGCTCGGGCCCCCTTCCTTCGCCCTCCATCTAAGCTGTCAGGAAAGGCCCAAAGCCAATTCGAGGGAACAATGAAGCTTCATAGGGTCTTTATGTCCAGGTGTAGGCCCATTCTAGTTCTTTCAGAGTGGTATCTCACTGATGGCTCAGGCCCCCTGGAAAGGGGCCTTCTTTGCCCTCCATCTAAGCTGCCAGGAAAGGCCCAAAGCCAATTCGAGGGAACAATGAAGCTTCATAGAGTCTTTATGTCTAGGTGTAGGCCCCTTCTGCCTTTACACTCGAGGGCCAATCTCAATCTGACATTTGCATGCCTCCGTTACCTTTTGGGAGGCCTACGTCCCTTAACTTTATTATAATATAAGATTAAAGCTATAAACACTATATTATAGTATTGAAATGGTATTATAAGTGAAAAATAACACATTATTTTATATATTTATTTTTCTAAAATCTAAATATCATTCATCTTTTTCGTTCATAAGTCTTAATATCATGAGATGGAGATGCTAGTTGATAAGTTATTAATTTGGCTAAGTTTTATCGGTAATATGCAAATCATTTCTTAAAATTACTTTTTCAAAATATGGAAAAAAACATAAAAATGATTTATTATTAAACTCTCGACTTTAATCGTTTGAAATCATCGTGATGGTATGAAAATCATTTTTATAAAAGTAAATTAAAATCATATTTAGCGCATAAGTTTTAGTTTTGTAATATTTCAGTCTAATTTCTTAACATTTGCGACAATATAGTTTTTAAGTTTTAATATGCACCACTTACTTATAAGTCGGGGACTATGAGAATAATTATTATAAACCAACCAGTACCCAATCTTCGTTGTCAAGCCTGAAGCCTACATAATATACCAAGCACCAAGAAAAGAAGAAATAAATTATTTAGTGCTTCATTCGATTGTGAAATTGCAATATCAGCTCGATATTGATTGTGAAATTGCAAGAAGAAGGATAGCCATATATTTTTTCAAATATAAACAAAGTCAACCTATAAAAGTATTTGATCATTTTTATGTGTCTACAAATGAATTAAAATTTGGTAATTTTTGTTATTAATTTTAAATTTTGAAGAAAAGATACTTAAATTAGTTATAAAAAATATATATATATGTCAAAAACAAAAAACCAACTATCGACTAGGGTTACCCGACTTATTTTCTTTATTCAACTTCAAATGTTGTGTACTTTTTCATGTGTTCATGAATAGCTCAAGAACAAAATGAATTAATAATAAAGGTTCGGTTCTTTATCTCCTAATGATCCAAGTATGAACCAATTCTTCAGTATTAGCTGCATTATTTCTCAAGTAAATTCCATCATCTTTAGCCTTCCAGATACAAGTTCCTACATCTCCATCTCTGCATCTATTACGAAGCCATGTGCCCTTCCTCTCCATCCAAAAGCATTCGAAAGAGATATATTTATTCGGTCTTTCCACTTTGCACCAAAAAAGAGTTGTTTTCCAGAAATTAACCTTAAAGTTAAATTGGTAATCCTCTCCCTTCTGTAAATGATGAATTCCTAAATCATCGTCGGCCAACTTACAGTGCACCGTCATATCGGGGATGCTTAGATCGTTAATCAAATGAATGTAATACTTGAAAATTAGCGGTTGTATATTGATCTTCTCATACTCAACCTCGGGCTGAACCCCGACCAAACAGACAGTCACGAGCAACAATGCAGCCACATTCCTAATAATTTTCAAATAAAATTTTTGTTGGGTCTATCTATTAACGATGAACATGAGGTAAATATATAGACAATATTTTTAAAGAAAATAAATTATCTAACTAGTTTTGTGTTATGCAAAATAATTTCTTGGTAATACTCCTTACTCCTTTAATTACGTGCCTAAGATGAAAAAAAAATGGTTATTTATGAAGATTAAACTAGGTTATCTAAAAAAAATTAATATCTCCCTAATTTATTTTTTCAATATCAATATTTCAATATCCTAATTTTCTAGTTTTAATTTAAAAACAATAGTACAATACATTACAATACAAGTACAAGTCAGTTTTGGCCGATTATGTATTTCATGATTTTAAAACGTGAACCAAATACCTCTTTACAGAGAGGTTTTCACATCCCGGTGTCTCTAATACAATTTGTTACAGCCCGAGCCCACAACTAATGGATGTTGTCCATTTTGACCCGTTACATATCGTTGTCAGTCTCACAGTTTTATGAGGATCCAATTCGAAATTTTACTTGGGAGGTATCCGAGAAAGAATTGGAACACACTTATAAGAAATGATTCATTGTCATCTCTAAGGAATCTCACATAAAGAAACTAAGATGAAAAGTTTCTTATTTACTTGTGTACAACATTAAACTTATTTACCGATGGGGCGTGGATTTTGTTAAAAACCAATACTCAAATTAAATTATATCAAATGATATTTAAAGAATTAAATAAATATATGCTAAAAAAAATTATTAGGATAATTATAACAATTATAAATGATTAATTAACTATATATTATAGCATTGAAAAAATAGTATTTTATTTTAGCTATAGGAATATATTATACATTTATTTTTCTAAAATCTAAAAATATCATCTCATATTGATAAGCTATTAATGGAGATCAAAATATCATTATTATTGAGCTAAATTTAATGTAAAAGTTTAGTTGGTAATATGATAATCATTTTTTAAAATTATTTTTCAAAATGTGGAAAAAAATATAAAATTGATTTATTATTAAACTCGACTTTAATCTTTTAAGTGTTGATGGACAATAAAATAAGTAACCTTTCTAGTTTTTTAAAACATTTTGGTCATTGTATCTACGAATAAATTAAAATTTGGAAATTTTGTTATTAATTTTAAGTTTTAGAAAAAAAAAATTAAATTAATTATGTTTATAAAAAAAAAAAAAAAAAAAAAAAATCTTACTTATTCATTTTCATTTGTTCATGAGCATAAATAACTCAAGAACAAAATAAATTAATAAACGTGGTTGATCACATATTGATCCAAGTATAAACCAATTCATCAGTCTTAGCTGCATTGTTTCTCAAGTAAATTCCACCGTCTTTAAACTTCCAAGTATTGTTTCTCAAGCATTGGAAAAAGATATATGCATTAAGCAAATGATGAATTCCTAAATCATTGTCGGGATGCTTAAATTGGTTGTACATTAGTCTTCTCAGACTCACATTCCTTATCGTTATTTGGATGATTAAAAATAGGTTATCTAAAAAATTAATATCTTCCTCATTTTATGTTAGATAGTTTCAAATGGTATTTTTAATTGTTAATAGATAATTCAACCACTAAATGAATTAATAAAACTTCTCTCCATTTGTGAACTAACTCATCTGTTCCAAAGTTAAACGAGTAAATTCCCAATAAAAAGAATTACAAAATACCCATGGCAACTCTTATTAAGAAACTAAGATGAAAAGTTGATGAAAACTTATTTGTATGATTGATGGGTATGAATTTTAATTAAACTATATTAAAATATAACGAATAAATGATATTTAAATAATTAAATAAATTTATAAAAAAAAAAATCTAACCCTTAAAAGACTAATTAACTTTGTTATAATATACAATTAAAGTTATAAATATTATATAATAAAGAAGTGAAAGATAATACATTACATTATTTTATCCAACAAAATTGTACTTTCTTTATTTAATTTCAAATGCATAATTATTTTTCTTCGTTGATCCACTAGTGAACTAATTCATCAGTTCTAGCCGGAGCCATCTGTTCTTTTTATGTAAAGATCTTTCTTTGTTCTTTTTCGACTCAAGCCTTCAAGCCAAAAGCTATCAAAAGAGACATACGACACTAGGCTTCATCTCCACGATTAGTCAAATTGAGAATTTATTAATTTAGCATAATAAAATAATATAGTTAAAATAAATGTTTAATTGGTAATACCAAAATCAATTTTTAAAAGAAAAAGAAAACATAAAAAGGATTTATTACTAAACTATTGACTTTAATCCTCTCAATCGTTTTGATGAATAATGTTTTTGAATTTGAGTATAAGCCATTTTATAAGTCACTAAATATTTTTTTTCAAATTTGATAACAAAGAAACTTTTTAAATATTCCATTATTGAACAAACTATACCATTATAGAATTATATTTATATAAGAGAATTTTTTTTGAAACACAATTCGAAAAGAATAAATGAAAATTTTCGATTAAGATTAAAATAGGTGACAGAAAAACATACGTAAGAAAACGTTCTCAAAACTTTGGTGTAAGAAACAACATAGTTTCATGTTAAAAAATGTCAAGATCTTTGCTTATCAATAAATTAAAATTTGGAAACTATTTTTGTTTTTAATTTTAAATTTCGAAGGAAATAATTTTAACGAGTTAAAAAAAAAAAACAATCAACAAGTGTTTACCCAACTTTTTTTCTTTATTCAACTTCAAAGGTCTGGTGTACTTTTCATTTGTTCATGAATAACTCAAGAACAAAATGAATTAATAATAAAGGTTCATAATAATCCAAGTATGAACCAATTCTTCAGTATTAGCTGCATTGTTTCTCAAGTAAATTCCATCATCTTTAACCTTCCAGATACACGTTCCTACAATTCCATCTTGGCATCTATCACGAAGCCATGTGTGGTGTACTTCTGTCCAAAAGGATTCAAAGGAGATGTATGCATTCTTCTTTTCCACTTTGCACCAAAAGAGGGTTGATTGCCAAACATTAACATTAAAACCAAAATGGTAATCATCTCCCCGATGAGGCAAATAATGAACTCCCAAATCGTCATCCCTCGACTTGCAGTGCACCATTATACCAAGGACTTTTAGATCGTTAACCAAATGAATGTTATAATTGGAAATTCGCGGCTCTAACTTGATGAACTTCTCAGACTCAACCTCGAGCTGAGCCCCGGCCAAACTTACCGTCATGAGCAACAATGCAGCCACATTCCTTATCATTTTGGGACCAAATTTTTGTTGGGTCTGTCTATTAATGTTGGACATGAGGTAAATATATAGACAAAAAAAATTTAAAGAAAATTAATTATCTAACTAATTTTGCGGTGTGCAACCTAAGTTCATAGTAATACTCCATTAATTACGTGCCTAAAATGGAAAAATATGGTTATTTAGAAGACTAAAAATAGATTACATATGGTAAAAAAATCTAAAAAAACGAATGTGTTCCTAATTTTGTGCAACATAGTTCATGGTAATAATACTTCTAGAATTTATGTACGTAGACATTTCACTATTTTTTATTCATTAAAAAAAGTTTAGATAAAAAAATTTAAAGCTTAGTTATCACGTACAAGTTCCTTCAGCTCTATTTATGCACCTTTAACATAGCCATCTGTTTTTCTTCGATTCAGGTCAAGCTATCAAAAGAGACATAGGCATCGGACTTCTCCTATTTGCACCAAAAGAAGGTTGTTCTCCCGATGTTTTCCTTAAAGTTCCATTTGTATTCATCTCCACGATTACTCAAATTGTGAATTCCCAAAATCATCGTCTTTGGACTGGTAATGCACAACCAACGCGAGGTTGCTTAGCCTATTAACAACATGAATGTTATACGTTATAGGTACTGACGGAAGTACTTGAGCCCAAACAAAACTACCATGATGAATAACAAAACAACCACATTCCTAATCATTTTTTTAAACGTTTTTGTTTTGTTTATCTATCTATTGATAATATGTGAATGTAAACATACATCACAAACGAGAAATTAAGGAAAAGCATGGAATGGTTTTAAGAAAATTAATCAAGTATCTAATTTTGCATTGTGAAAGATAATTAAGGATAATATTGCATTAAATATAGAAAATATTTCATTAATTTTCAATAACTTACCTAAGTTGCAACAAAAATATCAATATTTGGAAATAGAAATAAATAATATTGACAACTATTAATAGAATATATATGGTAAAAACTAGTAATCAAATTAAATTATATCAAAATATAATTATTTAAATAAATTTATATAATGAAAAATTTTCAATTTTAGAAGAAAAAAAACATGATTTAGTTATAAATATAAATTAAAAAAAAAAACATTCAAGGGGTGTTACCCAACTTATTCGGTGTATCTTTCCTTGATTGAAGAATAATTCAAGAACAAAATGAATTAATAATAAAAATTCTTTATCTCGTAAAGGTCCATTTATGAACTAATTCATCAGTATTAGCTGCATTGTTTCACAAGTAAATTCCATCATCTTTAAACTTCCAGATACAAGTTCCTACATTTCCATCTCGGCATCTATCACGAAGCCATGTGTTCCTCTTCTCAGGCCAAAAGCATTGAGAAGAGACGTTTGCATCCGGCCTATTCACTTCGCACCAAAAGAGGGTTGTTCTCCAAAAATTAACCCTAAAGTTAAAAATGATGAACTCCCAAATCATCGTCCTTCGACTGGCAGTGCACCATCATACCGAGTGTAACGACCCAGATCCACCGCTAGCAGATATTATCCTTATAAAGGGTGATTTGTTCTCCTACCCAACCAATGTGGGACATCACAATCCATCCCCCTTCGGGGCCCAGCGTCCTCGCTGGAACTCGTTCCTTTATCCAATCGATGTGGGACCGCCCCCAAATCCACCCCCCTTTGGGGCCCTGCGCGTCCTTACTGGCACACCGCCTCGTGTCTACCTCCCTTCGGGGAACAGAGAGAAGGCCGGCACATCGTCTGGTGATTGACTCTGATATCATTTGTAACGACCCAGATCCACCGCTAGCAGATATTGTCCTCTTTGGGCTTTCCCTCTCGGGCTTCCCCTCAAGGCTTTAAAACGCGTCTGCTTCCACACCCTTATAAAGGGTGATTCGTTCTCCTACCCAACCAATGTGGGACATCACACCGAGGATGCTTAGATCATTAACGAAATGAATGTAATACTTGAAAAGTGACGGCTTTATATTGATCTTCTCATACTCAACTTCGAGGTGAGCCTCGACCAAAGTCACCGTCACCAGCAACAATGCAGCCACAATCCTTAACTATATATTATAACATTGAAAATGGTATTTTATTTCAGCTGTATTAATACATATATTTCTCTAAAATCTAAAAATATTATCAATGGTGAGATCAAAATATCATAATTGATAAGTTATTACTTTATAGCTAAATTTAATATAAAAGTTTAGTTCGTAATATGAAAAATAATAAAAGTTTAGTTCGTAATATGAAAATTATTTTTCAAAATGTGGAAAAAACAATAAAATTGATTTATTATTAAACTCTCGCTTCAATTATCATATTTATTTATCATTTCAGTTATCATATTTATTTATCATATTTATCATTTCAGTTATCATATTTATTTATCATTTCAGTTATCATATTTATCATTTAGTTTTAATTTAGGTTTATGAAATTTAAATAAAATAAGGAGTATTTATGTCGCGTTACAGAGGGTCTCGTTTCAAAAAAATACGTCGTCTTAACTTTAATCCGTTTCAAAAAAATATGCGACTTTAATCCGTTTCAAAACAATATGCCGTCTTGACTTTAATCCTAAGGGTCGAGGGTACAAAATTCATAAACAATAAAATAATTAATCTTTTTAGTTTTTTTAAAACATTTTAATCTAATTTCTTCGCTATATTAAAAAAAAAATGTCAAAGTCAATTTAAAAAGGCATTTTGGTCATTTTTTTTTAATTAAAATTTAGAAATTTTGTTCTTAATTTTAAGTTTTAGAGAAAAAGAAACATAAAAATAAAAATAAAAAAGAAAAAAAACAAAAAACGAACATCACAAGGATTACCCAACTTATTCTTTTTATTCACCTTCATGGTTGGTATACATTTTCATTTGTTCATGAGCATAAATAACTCAAGAACAAAATGAATTAATAATAAAGGTTCTTTATCTCATAATAATCCAAGTATGAACCAATTCTTCAGTATTAGCTGCATTGTTTCTCAAGTAAATTCCATCATCTTTAACCTTCCAGATACACGTTCCTACAATTCCATCTTGGCATCTATCACGAAGCCATGTGTGGTGTACTTCTGTCCAAAAGGATTCAAAGGAGATGTATGCATTCTTCTTTTCCACTTTGCACCAAAAGAGGGTTGATTGCCAAACATTAACATTAAAACCAAAATGGTAATCATCTCCCCGATGAGGCAAATAATGAACTCCCAAATCGTCATCCCTCGACTTGCAGTGCACCATTATACCAAGGACTTTTAGATCGTTAACCAAATGAATGTTATAACTGGAAATTCGCGGCTCTAACTTGATGAACTTCTCAGACTCAACCTCGAGCTGAGCCCCGGCCAAACTTACCGTCATGAGCAACAATGCAGCCACATTCCTTATCATTTTGGGACCAAATTTTTGTTGGGTCTGTCTATTAATGTTGGACATGAGGTAAATATATAGACAAAAAAAATTTAAAGAAAATTAATTATCTAACTAATTTTGCGGTATGCAACCTAAGTTCATAGTAATACTCCATTAATTACGTGCCTAAAATGGAAAAATATGGTTATTTAGAAGACTAAAAATAGATTACATATGGTAAAAAAATCTAAAAAAACTAATGTGTTCCTAATTTTGTGCAACATAGTTCATGGTAATAATACTTCTAGAATTTATGTATGTAGACATTTCACTTATTTTTTATTCATTAAAAAAAGTTTAGATAAAAAAATTTAAAGCTTAGTTATACAAGTTCCTTCGGTTCTATTTATGCACCTTTAATAGAGTCATCTGATTTTCTTCAACTCAGGTGAAGCTATCAAAAGAGACATCATCGGACTTCTCCCATCTGCACCAAAACAGGGTTGTTCTCCAAATGTTTTCCTTAAAGTTCAATTTGTATTAATCTCCACGATTACTCATATTGTGAATTCTCAAATCATCGTCTTTAGACTTATAATGCACAACCAACGCGAGGTTGCTTAGCTCATTAACAACATGAATGTTATACGTTATAGGTAATGACGGAAGTACTTGAGCCCAAACAAAAGCTACTGGGATGAATAACAAAACATCCACATTCCTAATCATTTTTTTAAATGTTTTTGTTTTGTTTATCTATCTATTGATACTATGTGAATGTAAACATACATCACAAACGAGAAATTAAGGAAAAGCATGGAATGGTTTTAAGAAAATTAATCTAAGTATCTAATTTTACATTATGAAAGATAATTAAGGATAATATTGCATTAAATATAGAAAATATTTCATTAATTTTCAATAACTTACCTAAGTTGCAACAAAAATATCAATATTTGGAAATAGAAATAAAAAATATTGACAACTATTAGTAGATAGAAGTTCCTACATTTCTATCTCAGCATCTATCACGAAGCCATGTGTTCCTCTTCTCAGGCCAAAAGCATTGAAAAGAGACGTTTGCATCCGGCCTATTCACTTCGCATCAAAAGAGGGTTGTTCTCCAAAAGTTAACCCTAAAGTTAAATTTGTAATTATCTCACCGATTAAGCAAATGATGAACTCCCAAATCATCATCATTCGAGTGCACCATCATACTGAGGATGCTTAGATCATTAACGAAATGAATGTAATACTTGAAAAGTGGAGGCTTTATATTGATCTTCTCAGACTCAAGCTCGAGGTGAGCCCCGACCAAACTCACCGTCACCAGCAACAATGCAGCCACAATCCTTACCATTTTCCGAACCAAATTTTTGTTGGATCTATTTATTAACTTTGGACCTGAGGTAAATATATAGACAAAAAAAATTAAAAGGATGAATTTAAGAAAATTAATTATCTATCTAATTTTGTGTTATGCAAGATAATTTCATGGTAATACCCCTTACATAGAGTAAAAAGTCTAAAAAAAATTAATATCTTTCTAATTTGTTTCATCGCAATAATAGGTTGAGATTTATTAACTTTTTGACAAAAAAAAAAATAAAAAAATAATAAATAATAATAATAATAATATCAATATTTCATTTTTTAATATCAATATTTCAAAATTAAAAATAAAAAATATGGAAGATTACATAAAATAAAAAATGAAAAATATAGAAAATTATTAATATATAATCTCTTATACAATCTTTTTTATTAGGACTGAAAATATGAATCAGATTTTCGATATAAACAAATACATTATTATATAATTAAAAAACAAAAAAACAACACGATGAAGCAAATTGTGAGTCCCCAAATCATTGTCCTTCGACTGGCAATGCACAATTAACCCGACGTTGCTTAGCCCATTAACAACATGAACGTTATAAGTTGTAGGTACCGGTGGAGGTAACGTAATTCTTGTAACAACTCGAGCTCGAGCAAAAGTCACCATGATAGCAACAAAGTAACTACATTCCTAAATCATTTTCTTAATTTTTTTTTTTTTTATTTATCAATCCATTAATATTATGTGAATACGAGAAATTATGGAAAGCGTATGGAATGGTTTTAAGAAAATTAATGAACTATCTAATTTTGCGTTATTAAATTTTGATTCATATTAACCGAATCAAAATATTAATAATTCTAAATACAAAATTCAAACTACAGTCAACTATTAATAGAATATATATGGTAAAAAACGAGTACTCAAATTAAGTTATATCAAAATATAATTAACCATATTTAAATAATTAAATAAATTTATATAATGAAAAAGAAATAATATTAAAAGATTATTACCATAATTATAACCATTATCAATTATTAAATTAAAATTATAGTTATATAATTATTTTAGCTATATTAATATATTATAATTATAATATTCATTATAGCGGTATAAAAGCGCTATAAAAATGCTTTAAATTCAGGGTAATACTCCATTAATTACGTGCCTATAATGGAAAAAGATAGTTATTTCGAAGATTAAAAATAAGTTATTTCTTAATTTTGTGTTAGATAGTTTCGAGATTTTAGATAGTTTCTTCGTAATAATTAATAAAAAATAGAAAATATAGAATCTCGTATCTAATATTTCGTTATGACTCTAAATAATATTGGACAAGCTTGTTGAAAGATGATCTTTTTACCAAGTATTATGCAAGTGTCTCCCAGTAGTATTCAGGTTTGGCATATGTCTGCTCTAACTAAGATTTGGAGATGATTCAGTACTATAATTCGGCGGAAGAAGTTTGGAGTACTCTTGGAGTAATGCAACAGGTTCCGTAACTAACCGAGTAGCTCTAAAAGCATGTGTACAAACTTGTAAGGAGTGACGTGAGTTAACCACAAATTTCATTAATTTTCAAAACTTACCTAAGTTAGCAACAAAAACATCAATATTTCGAAACAGAAGATTGAAAATACAGACAATCAATTAGTATAATACAAAATATATTGTCAAACTCAACCTATAAAGGTATTCGATCATTTTTCAACAAATGAATTAAAATTTGGCAATTTTTGTTATTAATTTTAAATTTTAAATTTCCGAGGAAAAAACTTAAATTAGTTATGAAATATATTTGAATGAAAAAAAAAAACAATCAAGTAGGGTCACCCAACTTATTTTCTTTATTCAACTATCATTTCAAATGATAGTGTACTTTTTCATATGTTCATGAATAACTCAAGAACAATATGAACTAATAATAAAAGTTCGGTTCTTTATCTCGTAATGATCCATTTATGAACCAATTCTTCAGTATTAGCTGCATTGAATCTCAAGTAAATTCCATCATCTTTAAACTTCCATATACAAATTCCTACATCTCCATTTTTGCATCTATCACGAAGCCATGAGCTTTTCCTCTCAGGCCAAAAGCATTCGAAATAGATATATGCATTCGGCCTGTCCACTCTGCACCAAAATAGAGTTGTTTTCCAAATATTAACCTTAAAGTTAAATTGGTAATCCTCTCCCTTCCGTAAATGATGAATTCCTAAATCATCATCGCTCGACTGGCAGTGCAACGTCATATCAGGGATGCTTAGATCGTTAATCAAATGAATGTAATACTTGGAAATTGGCAGTTGTATAGTGATCTTCTTAGACTCACCCTCGGGCTGAGCCCCGACCAAACAAACTGTCACGAGCAACAATGCAGCCACATTCCTAATCATTTTCGAACCAAGTTTTTGTTGGGTCTATCTATTAACGTTGGATATGAGGTAAATATATAGACAAAAATTTTTTAAAGAAAATAAATTATCTAACTAGTTTTGCGTTATGCAAGATAATTTCATGGTAATACTCCTCTAATTACGTGCCTAAGATGGAAAAAAATTGTTATTTTTGAAGATTAAAAGTAGGTTATCTAAAAAAAATTAATATCTTCCTAATTTTTTGCAAGATAGTTTCAACATATAAGTTCAGATTTATTTTTTCAATATCAATATTTCAATATCCTAATTTTCTAGTTTTAATTTAAAAACGATATTACAATACATTACAATACAAGTACAAGGCTGTTTTGGCGGATTATGTATCTCATGATTTTAAAACGTGAACCAAATGCCTCTTTACAGAGAGGTTTTCACATCCCGGTGTCTCTAATACAATTTGTAACAGCGCGAGCTCACCATTATTGGATGTTGTCCACTTTGACCTGTTACATATCATTGTCAGTCTCACAGTTTTAAAACGCGTCTACGAAATCCAATTCGAAATTTTACTTGGGAGGTATCCGGAAAAGAATTGGAACACACTTATAAGAAATGCTTCATTCTCAATGGGATTTCCCCACTCACCTAGCCGATTCACCCCGTAATTAATTGGGTGGGGCTTTCATCCGCTAGCATAACCACTAACTTGGCGGAAAGGGCACACAGTGGATTGTGGCTTACTTGCTGTGATCCATTGTATTCTCGGATGAGATGGACCACAGTCTCAGAGGTAAGGAGTTGGATAAGGGTGAAAACATATTATCCTTTCTGGTTATTGAGAATGTTGAGGTATCTTTGAGTGTGGGTGTTTCTAAGAGGTTTTTGTGTGTGTTTTTATGTGTTTTGGCATTAAATGTTTAACTATGGATATGAGTAAGGTGAGTGTGTTTGAATGGAGTTAGTCTTTTGTGTGTTGAAATAAGAGTTTGTGTAAGTGTGTACATATGTGTTATTTGAGTGTTGTGATTGTCTGTGTCAGTTGTGGTTGTTTTTGGGTGTAAAAGGGGCTCTGTGAGACGTAGGGGCACATTTATCTTGGGTACTTTCACAAAATTAAGATGAAAAGTTTCTTATTTACTTGTCTACAACATTAAACTTATTGATAGGGCGTGGATTTTGTTAAAAATGAATACTCAAATTAAATTATATCAAATGATATTTTACTTTAAAAAAAGAGTAATTAGAATAATATAACGATTATAAACTATATATTATAACATTGAAAGTGGTATTTAATTTCAGCTATATTAATACATATATTTCTCTAAAATCTAAAAATATTATCGATGGTGAGATCAAAATATCATAATTGATAAGTTATTACTTTATAGCTAAATTTAATATAAAAGTTTAGTTCGTAATATGAAAAATAATAAAAGTTTAGTTCGTAATATGAAAATTATTTTTCAAAATGTGGAAAAAACAATAAAATTGATTTATTATTAAACTCTCGTTCGTTCTATTTCTTTAGAACAAATCAAGAAAGGAACTCTTACCACTCTTACTTTTGTGTATCATATATTGTCGTACAATACTTTACTGAATTACGCTTCAATTATCATATTTATTTATCATTTCAGTTATCATATTTATCATTTAGTTTTAATTTAGGTTTATGAAATTTAAATAAAATAAGGAGTATTTATGTCGCGTTACAGAGGGTCTCGTTTCAAAAAAATACGCCGTCTTAACTTTAATCCGTTTCAAAAAAATACGCGACTTTAATCCGTTTCAAAACAATATGCCGTCTTGACTTTAATCCTAAGGGTCGAGGGTACAAAAATCATAAACAATAAAATAATTAATCTTTTTAGTTTTTTTAAAACATTTTAATCTAATTTCTTCGCTATATTAAAAAAAAAAATGTCAAAGTCAATTTAAAAAGGCATTTTTGGTCATTTTTGTTTAATTAAAATTTAGAAATTTTGTTCTTAATTTTAAGTTTTAGAGAAAAAGAAACATAAAAATAAAAATAAAAAACAAAAAAAAACAAAAAAGAACCATCACAAGGATTATCCAACTTATTCTTTTTATTCACCTTCATGGTTGGTATACATTTTCATTTGTTCATGAGCATAAATAACTCAAGAACAAAATGAATTAATAATAAAGGTTCTTTATCTCATAATAATCCAAGTATGAACCAATTCTTCGGTATTAGCTGCATTGTTTCTCAAGTAAATTCCATCATCTTTAACCTTCCAGATACAAGTTCCTACAATTCCATCTTGGCATCTATCACGAAGCCATGTGTGGTGTACTTCTGTCCAAAAGGATTCAAAGGAGATGTATGCATTCTCCTTTTCCACTTTGCACCAAAAGAGGGTTGATTGCCAAACATTAACATTAAAACCAAAATGGTAATCATCTCCCCGATGAGGCAAATAATGAACTCCCAAATCGTCATCCCTCGACTTGCAGTGCACCATTATACCAAGGACTTTTAGATCGTTAACCAAATGAATGTTATAATTGGAAATTCGCGGCTCTAACTTGATGAACTTCTCAGACTCAACCTCGAGCTGAGCCCCGGCCAAACTTACCGTCATGAGCAACAATGCAGCCACATTCCTTATCATTTTGGGACTAAATTTTTGTTGGGTCTGTCTATTAATGTTGGACATGAGGTAAATATATAGACAAAAAAAATTTAAAGAAAATTAATTATCTAACTAATTTTGCGGTGTGCAACCTAAGTTCATAGTAATACTCCATTAATGACGTGCCTAAAATGGAAAAATATGGTTATTTAGAAGACTAAAAATAGATTACATATGGTAAAAAAATCTAAAAAAACTAATGTGTTCCTAATTTTGTGCAACATAGTTCATGGTAATAATACTTCTAGAATTTATGTACGTAGACATTTCACTATTTTTTATTCATTAAAAAAAGTTTAGATAAAAAAATTTAAAGCTTAGTTATCACGTACAAGTTCCTTCAGCTCTATTTATGCACCTTTAACATAGCCATCTGTTTTTCTTCGATTCAGGTCAAGCTATCAAAAGAGACATAGGCATCGGACTTCTCCTATTTGCACCAAAAGAAGGTTGTTCTCCCGATGTTTTCCTTAAAGTTCCATTTGTATTCATCTCCACGGACTTCTCCTATTTGCACCAAAAGAAGGTTGTTCTCCATATGTTTTCCTTAAAGTTCCATTTGTATTCATCTCCACGATTACTCAAATTGTGAATTCCCAAATCATCGTCTTTGGACTGGTAATGCACAACCTACGCGAGGTTGCTTAGCCCATTAACAACATGAATGTTATACGTTATAGGTACCGACTGGAGGTACTTGAGTCCAAACAAAAGCTACCATGATGAGCAACAAAACAACCACATTCCTAATCATTTTTTTAAACATTTTTTTTATCTATCTATTGATATTATGCGAATGTAAACATACATCACAAACGAGAAATTAAGGAATGGTTTTAAGAAAATTAATCAACTATCTAATTTTGCATTATGAAAGATAATTTCATAATTAAGGATAATATTGCATTAAATATAGAAAATATTTCATTAATTTTCAATATTTGGAAATAGAAATAAAAAATATTGACAACTATTAATAGAATATATATGGTAAAAACTAGTAATCAAATTAAATTATATCAAAATATAATTATTTAAATAAATTTATATAATGAAAAATTTTCAATTTTAGAGGAAAAAAAACTTGATTTAGTTATAAATATAAATTAAAAAAAAAACATTCAAGGGGTGTTACCCAACTTATTCAGTGTATCTTTCCTTCGTTGAAGAATAATTCAAGAACAAAATGAATTAATAATAAAAGTTCTTTATCTCGTAAAGGTCCATTTATGAACTAATTCATCAGTATTAGCTGCATTGTTTCACAAGTAAATTCCATCATCTTTAAACTTCCAGATACAAGTTCCTACATTTCCATCTCGGCATCTATCACGAAGCCATGTGTTCCTCTTCTCAGGCCAAAAGCATTGAGAAGAGACGTTTGCATCCGACCTATTCATTTTGCACCAAAAGAGGGTTGTTCTCCAAAAGTTAACCCTAAAGTTAAATTGGTAATTCTCTCCTCGATTAAGCAAATGATGAACTCCCAAATCATCGTCCTTCGACTGGCAGTGCACCAATCATACCGAGTGTAACGACCCAGATCCACCGCTAGCAGATATTATCCTCTTTGGGCTTTCCCTCAAGGCTTTAAAACGCGTCTGGTAGGGGAAGGTTTCCACCCTTATAAAGGGTGATTTGTTCTCCTACCCAACCAATGTGGGACATCACAATCCACCCCCCTTCGGGACCCAGCGTTTGTTCTCTTACCCAACCAATGTGGGACATCACAATCCACCCCCCTTCGGGACCCAGCGTCCTCGCTGGCACTTGTTCCTTTATCCAATCGATGTGGGACCGCCCCCAAATCCACCCCCCTTTGGGGCCCTGCGCGTCCTTACTGGCACACCGCCTCGTGTCTACCCCCGTTCAGGGAACAGCGAGAAGGCCGGCACATCTGGTGACTGGCTCTGATATCATTTGTAACGACCCAGATCCACCGCTAGCAGATATTGTCCTCTTTGGGCTTTCCCTTTCGGGCTTCCCCTCAAGGCTTTAAAACGCGTCTGCTAGGGGAAGGTTTCCACACCCTTATAAAAGGTGATTTGTTCTCCTACCCAACCAATGTGGGACATCACACCGAGGATGCTTAGATCATTAACGAAATGAATGTAATACCTGGAAAGTGACGGCTTTATATTGATCTTCTCATACTCAACTTCGAGGTGAGCCTCGACCAAACTCATCGTCACCAGCAACAATGCAGCCACAATCCTTAACTATATATTATAACATTGAAAATGGTATTTTATTTCAGCTGTATTAATACATATATTTCTCTAAAATCTAAAAATATTATCGATGGTGAGATCAAAATATCATAAATGATAAGTTATTACTTTATAGCTAAATTTAATATAAAAGTTTAGTTCGTAATATGAAAAATAATAAAAGTTTAGTTCGTAATATGAAAATTATTTTTCAAAATGTGGAAAAAACAATAAAATTGATTTATTATTAAACTCTCGTTCGTTCTATTTCTTTAGAACAAATCAAGAAAGAAACTCTTACCACTCTTACTTTTGTGTATCATATATTGTCGTACAATACTTTACTGAATTACGCTTCAATTATCATATTTATTTATCATTTCAGTTATCATATTTATCATTTAGTTTTAATTTAGGTTTATGAAATTTAAATAAAATAAAGAGTTTTTATGTCGCTTACAGAGGGCCTCGTTTCAAAAAAATACGCTGTCTTGACTTTAATCCGTTTCAAAAAAATACGCGACTTTAATCCGTTTCAAAACAATATGCCGTCTTGACTTTAATCCTAAGGGTCGAGGGTACAAAAATCATAAACAATAAAATAATTAACCTTTTTAGTTTTTTTAAAACATTTTAATCTAATTTCTTAGCTATATTAAAAAAAAAAATGTCAAAGTCAATTTAAAAAGGCATTTTGGTCATTTTTGTTTAATTAAAATTTAGAAATTTTGTTCTTAATTTTAAGTTTTAGAGAAAAAAGAAACATAAAAATAAAAATAAAAAACAAAAAACGAACCATCATAAGGATTACCCAACTTTTCTTTTTATTCACCTTCATGGTTGGTATACATTTTCATTTGTTCATGAGCATAAATAACTCAAGAACAAAATGAATTAATAATAAAGGTTCTTTATCTCATAATAATCCAAGTATGAACCAATTCTTCGGTATTAGCTGCATTGTTTCTCAAGTAAATTCCATCATCTTTAACCTTCCAGATACAAGTTCCTACAATTCCATCTTGGCATCTATCACGAAGCCATGTGTGGTGTACTTCTGTCCAAAAGGATTCAAAGGAGATGTATGCATTCTCCTTTTCCACTTTGCACCAAAAGAGGGTTGATTGCCAAACATTAACATTAAAACCAAAATGGTAATCATCTCCCCGATGAGGCAAATAATGAACTCCCAAATCGTCATCCCTCGACTTGCAGTGCACCATTATACCAAGGACTTTTAGATCGTTAACCAAATGAATGTTATAATTGGAAATTCGCGGCTCTAACTTGATGAACTTCTCAGACTCAACCTCGAGCTGAGCCCCGGCCAAACTTACCGTCATGAGCAACAATGCAGCCACATTCCTTATCATTTTGGGACCAAATTTTTGTTGGGTCTGTCTATTAATGTTGGACATGAGGTAAATATATAGACAAAAAAAATTTAAAGAAAATTAATTATCTAACTAATTTTGCGGTGTGCAACCTAAGTTCATAGTAATACTCCATTAATTACGTGCCTAAAATGGAAAAATATGGTTATTTAGAAGACTAAAAATAGATTACATATGGTAAAAAAATCTAAAAAAACGAATGTGTTCCTAATTTTGTGCAACATAGTTCATGGTAATAATACTTCTAGAATTTATGTACGTAGACATTTCACTATTTTTTATTCATTAAAAAAAGTTTAGATAAAAAAATTTAAAGCTTAGTTATCACGTACAAGTTCCTTCAGCTCTATTTATGCACCTTTAACATAGCCATCTGTTTTTCTTCGATTCAGGTCAAGCTATCAAAAGAGACATAGGCATTGGACTTCTCCTATTTGCACCAAAAGAAGGTTGTTCTCCCGATGTTTTCCTTAAAGTTCCATTTGTATTCATCTCCACGATTACTCAAATTGTGAATTCCCAAAATCATCGTCTTTGAACTGGTAATGCACAACCAACGCGAGGTTGCTTAGCTCATTAACAACATGAATGTTATACGTTATAGATAATGACGGAAGTACTTGAGCCCAAACAAAAGCTACTGGGATGAATAACAAAACATCCACATTCCTTATCTTATTTTTTTAAATGTTTTTGTTTTGTTTATCTATCTATTGATACTATGTGAATGTAAACATACATCACAAACGAGAAATTAAGGAAAAGCATGGAATGGTTTTAAGAAAATTAATCTAAGTATCTAATTTTGCATTATGAAAGATAATTAAGGATAATATTGCATTAAATATAGAAAATATTTCATTAATTTTCAATAACTTACCTAAGTTGCAACAAAAATATCAATATTTGGAAATAGAAATAAAAAATATTGACAACTATTAGTAGATAGAAGTTCCTACATTTCTATCTCAGCATCTATCACGAAGCCATGTGTTCCTCTTCTCAGGCCAAAAGCATTGAAAAGAGACGTTTGCATCCGGCCTATTTACTTCCCACCAAAAGAGGGTTGTTCTCCAAAAGTTAACCCTAAAGTTAAATTGGTAATTATCTCCTCGATTAAGCAAATGATGAACTCCCAAATCATCGTTCTTCGACTGGCAGTGCACCATCATACCGAAGATGCTTAGATCATTAACGAAATGAATGTAATACCTAGAAAGTGGCGGCTTTATATTGATCTTCTCAGACTCAACTTCGAGGTGAGCCCCGACCAAACTCACCGTCACCAGCAACAATGCAGCCACAGTCCATATCTTCTCAGGCTCAACTTCGAGGTGAGCCTCGAAGATTAAAAATGGATTACATATGGTAAAAAGATCTAAAAAATTAATATCTTCCTAATTTGTTTCATCCTAATAATAAGTTGAGATTTATTAACTTTTTAACAAAGAAATTTAATATCAATATTTCAAAATAAAAAATAGAAAATATAGAAAATTATTAATGTATAATCTCTCCTATAATATCTTTTTTTATTATGACTTGCATATATGAATCAGATTTTCAACATAAACAAATACATTATCATATAATTAAAAAAAAAAACAATCATTAAAGATTATCCAACTGAAACTTTGCTTTTTTTATTCGAATTTAAATGCATGGTTATTTTTCATTGTTGTTAATGAATAATTCAACCGTGAAATGAACTAATAAAACTTGTCTATTAGGTAAAGATCCATTTGTGAACTAACTCATCAGTTCTAGAAGGGAAATTAAACAAGTAAATTCCATCTTCTTTAGCGGTCCAAATACAAGTTCCTTCTACTCCATTTCTGCACCTTTCACGAAGCCATCTGTTCTTCTTCGACTCAGGCCAAAAGCTATCAAAAGAGACATAAGCACCCGACTTCTCAAATCTGCACCAAAAGAGGGTCGTTCCCCAAATGTTTTCCTTAAAGTTCCATTGGTATTCATCTCCACGATTAAGCAAATTGTGAGTCCCCAAATCATTGTCCTTCGACTGGCAATGCACAATTAACCCGACGTTGCTTAGCCCATTAACAACATGAACGTTATAAGTTGTAGGTACCGGTGGAGGTAACGTAATTCTTGTAACAACTCGAGCTCCAGCAAAAGTCACCATGATGAGCAACAAAATAACCACGTTTCTAATCATTTTCTTGAACTTTTTTTTTTTTTTTTTTTGGTTTATCATATTATGTGAATATAAATATACATCACAAACGAGAAATTAAGGAAAGCGTATGAAATGGTTTTAAGAAAATTAATGAGCTATCTAATTTTGCGTTATTAAATTTAATTTAATGATAATATTGCATTAATTAGGTACAGATTTATTATTTGATTCATATTAACCCAATAAAAATATTAATAATTCTAAATACAAAATACAAATATGGTAAATTAAATTATATCAAAATATAATTAACAATATTTAAATAATTAAATAAATTTATATAATGAAAAAGAAATAATATTAAAAAATTATTACCATAATTATAACCATTATAAATTATTGAATTAAATTTTTTTAGCTATATTAATATATTATAGTTTTATAAAAACTTTATAAAATGTTTTCATGGTAACTTATATAAATTATAATTATAACATTCATTATAGCTATATAAAAGACGCTATAAAAATGCTTTCAATTCAGGGTAATACTCCATTAATTACGTGTCTAACATGGAAAAAGATAATACTCCATTAATTACGTGCCTAAAATGGAAAAAAATAGTTATTTGAAGATAAAAAATAAATTATCTAAAAAAATTAAAATCTTCCTAATTTTGTGTTAGATAATTTCAACATATTATACGTTGAGATTTATTAACTTTTCAATATCAATATTTTGTTATTGACTCTGAATATATGAATAATACTGGACAAGCTTCTTGAAAGATGATTTTACTTTACCATGTATTCTACGGTGGTGGTGTTTGGCATATGACTGCTCTATCAGAATTTGGTACAACTTATGGCTAGTATAAATTAGTTAAGATATTTGTAATTAATTAATATTTTGAAAATATATTAGTTATAAAATATATCTTGTATATTCCTCGTTAATATTTTTCAATTGGATTAATAGTATATTTTATTATATTTAAAGATTGAGTTAGTTTATATTTTCTTTTTATTTGTGGGTATTAGTTGGTTATATCGTATTTAAACTGGTGTAAATATCATAAAGATCGAACCTTTCATCCCAATTTTATTTCTCATCCTTAACTTATATTATTTTCTTGAGTAATAATATTTTCAGATATATTCACATTTTGAGTGGTAGATATTGTGTCAATTGGTATCAGAGCCAAGTTGGTAACGAGATGAATGATGGAAGTACTTGTTGGCAATAATTATAATTGAAGGTGAAGGTGATTTAATTGAGGGTGATAACATAGAAATTCCAGCAAATACTCCACAAAATGCTGAATTACGCCGAAAGTGGAATATCAAACGTGGAAAAACTATATTTACCTTGCGAACTTTGATTAGCAAGGAATATATTGATCATATTCATGATTTAAAGTCGCCAAAACAAGTGTGGGAAATACTTCAAAAGCTGTTCACTAAGAAAAATACAGCTCGATTGCAATTTCTATAGAATGAACTAGCTATACTAACTCATTGCAATTTCTATAGAATGAACTAGCTATACTAACTCAAGGTAATTTTTATGTTGAAGAATATTTCTTGAAAGTGAAAAATCTGTGCTCTGAAATTTTAGAATTAGATACTAAGGAGTCAGTGAATGATGCTCGATTACGACGTTATCTTATTCGTGGATTACAGAAAGACTTTATGTCATTTGTTTCCTCAATACACGGATGGGCAAAACAACCATTTACTCCTGGCATGTCACCCAATCTAGGCCCACCAGTTTCTCCACCGATCGAGGCCCACCAGTTTCTCCAGGCTCTGGAAGAGGCATTTCTTTAGGTGTAGCTAGGTCGGGTTTCAATAACTTTGGACCATTGGGGCGAGGTGCTCAACCTGATAAAAATCCTAGTGGTTTTGTGGATGTTTTTTGGTCTGGTGACGCAAACGACAGACGCTCTACAAGAAGTTTTTGTTTTACAGTAGGCTCTGCTGCAATTTCATGGTGTAGTAAAAAGCGAAGCACAGTTGCATTCTCAAGTTGTGAAGCAGAATATGTAGCTGCTACAATGGCTACTCAAGAATGTTTGTGGTTCAAGAGACTTATTCAAGAAATGAGGATGTTGAATTGCATAAAATACATACTAATGAGCAAGTTGCATACATATTTACTAAGACACTTAACAAATGAAATTTGAAGTTTTTCGTAAGGCTCTCGGAGTTATTGAGAAATAAGCTTGCACTAAGGGAGGCCGTCAGAATTTAGTACTAGTTTGAATTAGTCAATATATTCGTAATCAGTTAATATTTGGAGAATATATTAATTATCGAATATATCTTAGATATTGTTAATATTTTTCGGTTTATGATTTGATTATAAGTATATTTTATTTTATTCTTAAGACAGAGTTAATTTATATTTTTGGTATTAGTTGGTTAGCATATTTATATGTATGAATGAAGATTCCTTGAGTAATAATAATTTCAGATTTGAGTAATAATATTTATTTTTCATTTTAACTCGTTTCCTTGAGTAATAATATTTTTAGAGTAATAATATTTATTTTTCATTTTAACTCGTTTCCTTGAGTAATAATATTTTCAGATTTATTCGCACTTTTTGATATTGTGTCATGCTCTAGCCGAGATTATTGGAGATGATTCTTAACTACAATTCGACGGAGGAACTTTGGAGCACTCTTGGAGCAATGCACCAGGTTCCATAGCTAACCGAGTAGCTCTAGAAGCATGTGTACAAGCTCGTAATGAGTGACGTGAGTTAACAAATTTCATTAATTTTCAAAACTTACCTAAGTTAGCAACAAAAACATCATTTTGCATAATACAAAAATTTTAGGTCGGTATCTTGCTTATTGTCCATTGCGTATCTCATGATTTTTAAAACATAACCAAATGCCTCTACTAGTGGATATTGTCCATTATGTATCTCATGATTTTAAAACGTGAACCAAATGTCTCGGTGTCTTGGTTATTGTCCATTACGTATCTCATGATTTTACAACATGAACCAAATGCCTCTACTAGTGGATATTGTCTATTATGTATCTCACGATTTTAAAACGTGAACCAAATGTCTCTACTAGTGAATATTGTCCATTTTGACCCTTGACCCATTACAATTATAAGAATGATTTATTCTCCTCGTAAGATCTAACGAATAGAAACTGAGATGAAAAGTTGATAGAAACTTATTTACTTGTTGTGTACCACATTAAACTTATTTACATATGTTTGATGGGATGGATTTAGCTAAAAATAAGTACTAAAATTAAATTATATCAAATGATTTGTAAAGAATTAAATAAATGTATACAATTGAAAAAAAAAATATTACGATAATTATAACAATTATAAATGATCTATTAAATTTATTATAATATAAAATTAAAGTTATAAATACTATATTATAGCATTTAAAAAATGATATTATAAGTGAATAAACACATTAATTTATATATTTTCTAAAATCTAAATATCATTCTTTTTCGTTCATAAGTTATTAATGTTGTGAGATCAATGAGTTATTAATTTAGTTATTAATGTTGTGAGATCATAAGTTATTTTGTTATTAATTTTAAGTTTTAGAGAAAAAAAAAAAAACGAAACCATCAACAAGGGTTACCCAACTTATCTTTTTATTCACCTTCAACCTTGATATACATTTTCATTTGTTGATGAGTATGAATAACTCAAGAACAAAATAAATTAATAAAGGTTGTTTATCACATATTGATCCAAGTATGAACCAATTCATCCGTATTAGCTGAATTGTGTCTCAAGTAAATTCCATCATCTTTAAACTTCCATGTACAAGTTCCTACATCTCCATCTTGGCATCTATTACGAAGCCATGTGTGGTGTATTTCTGTCCAAAAGCATTCGAAAGAGATGTATGCATTCTGCTTTTCCACTCTGCACCAAAAGAGGGTTGATTGCCAAACATTAATCTTAAAACTAAAATGGTAATCATCTCCCCGATGAGGCAAATTATGAACTCCCAAATCATCATCCTTCGACTTGCAGTGCACCGTTATACCAAGGACTTGTAGATCGTTAACCAAATGAATGTTATAACTGGAAATTCGCGGAGGCTCTACATTGATCTTCTCAGACTCAACTTCAAGCTGAGCCCCGACCAAACCTACCATCACGAGAAACAATGCAACCACATTCTTTATCATTTCTGGACCAAATTTTTGTTGGGTCTGTCTATTACCGTTGGACATGAGGTAAATATATAGACAAAAAAAATTTAAGAAAATTAATTATCTAACTAATTTTGCTTGGGCAACCTAAGTTCATGGTAATACTCCATTAATTTCGTGCCTAAGATAGAAAAATATCATTATTTAGAAGACTAAAAATAGATTACATATGGTAAAAAATCTAAAAAAAATTACTGTGTTCCTAATTTTGTGCAAGATAGTTCATCATAATAATACTTCTTGAATTTACGTAAACATTTCACTTATTTTTTATTAATTAAAAAAAATTTAGATAAAAAAATTTAAAGCTTAGTTATCACATACAAGTTCCTTCTTCTCCATTTCTGCACCTTTCAGGCGTTTTTTAACTCAGGCCAAAAGCTATCAAAAGAGACATAAGCACCCGACTTCTCAAATGTGCACCAAAAAAGGGTCGTTTCCCAAACGTTTTCCTTAAAGTTTCATTGGTATTCATCTCCACGATTAAGCAAATTGTGAGTCCCCAAATCATTGTCCTTCGACTGGCAATGCACAATTAACCCGACGTTGCTTAGCCCATTAACAACATGAACGTTATAAGTTGTAGGTACCAGTGGAGTTAACGTAATTCTTGTAACAACTCGAGCTCGAGCAAAAGTCACCATGATGAGCAACAAAATAACCACGTTTCTAATCATTTTTTTAAACTTTTTTTTTTTTGGTTTATCAATCTATTAATATTATGTGAATATAAATATACATCACAAACAAGAAATTAAGGAAAGCAAATGAATGAGCTATCTAATTTTGCGTTATTAAATTTAATTTAATGATAATATTGCATTAATTAGGTACAGATTTATTATTTGATTCATATTAACCCAATAAAAATATTAATAATTCTAAATACAAAATACAAATATGGTAGAAAAGGAGTACTCAAATTAAATTATATCAAAATATAATTAACTATATTTAAATAATTAAATAAATTTATATAATGAAAAACAAATAATATCATAGGATATTTATAAGTTATAATTATAAATTATTGAATTAAAATTATAAAATATTTTCATGGTAACTTAGAAGTTATAATTATAACATTCATTATAGCTATACAAAAAACGCTATAAAAAGTTTAGTGCTAATTACTTACCCGTGTCACTAATTTGACTCTTGATGACTTTTTATTTATTTATTTAATGATTTATGGCAGAGATAGATAGTAACTTTCAATTTTTTGAAGTCTTTCTTAACCATCCTACTCTGAAGATCGTTTTCATTCAGATATGGTATCGGTTCATTCAGGTACCTCTCCTTACACGATTGTCATAGATTCGATTTCTATTTCAGTAAACAATTAAAGAGAAATATTTTCAGTCGATTTAGGGTGGATATTCTGACCCATATTGTAGTTGTTCGATATGCAATTGATCGTTAAACTCATATGAACAAGGAGAAACAAAAAAAAAAGAACAAAGGGAAGAGAAATGGGTATGGGAAGAACTTTATATACATCAAAATTAACCATATACAATTAAGTGTTTTGTGTTTTTTATGCATATTACTTCCACCTATGAACTAAAACATCTCTATCAACGGGGTTATCTTTCAAGTAGATTCCATCATGTTTTGCAGTCCAAATGCAATTATACTTATAGCATCTATAATACAGCCAAATCGACGTCTTCTCAACCCAAAACGCTTCGAACGACACAGATTTGTCATTAGACTTCCGCAAATAGCACCAAAATAACGTCGTACCCCAAAAGTTTACTCTAAAGTTCCAGTTGAATTCACTTCCAAAACTAAGATCATGTATGCCCAAATCATCGTCTTTCGATTTGCAGTGGACGAACAAGCTTTGACCATGGCTTAGCCCATTCAAAATGTGGATGTGCCATCTTTCAAAGTCGATAAAATTGATCGACTGAAACATTGTTAACGACAAGACAAACACGAAAAGGAAGAAGTGCTCTCTCATATCCATTGCTTAACATATTTCACTAGGAAATGTAGTTTGTGAGAGGGTTATAAATAGGGATGTGTAGTGCAATGGATATAACGTCCAAACCCCATTTGGAAAAATTCTTTGAATGCTAATATCAATGGCTATCCGTTTAAGTAAATATGCTAAACAAGCCATTTAAGGACGTCGTTGAATCTTAAATATGCTAATTTACTCAAAAATAATCAAAATAGTGGTAGGAGGGAATGAATGTTTAGATGAATTTATCATGTTCCTATCATAAAATATATGACAGCCACAAATTTTAAGGCTCTCTTAATTTCAAATTTCCTTTTTTCCAAAGCGTTAGAGGTGTTTGTGGGTTGGATTGGATCGGATCGAGTCGGGATATTTTTTAGACTCAACTCAGTTGTTCGATTATAAATTTTTTCAACTCCAATAATTTATATTAGATAATGAACCCAACTCAACTTAACTATAAGCTTTCTGGGTTGAGTTAGTTTCTGTTGTATGGATCGTATATTCAAAAAAAAAAAATTGCATGATTAAGGCAAGGATCAAATTCACCCGACAAATTATATAATGTTCTACCAACATAAATTTTAAAAAATTAAATTTCAATATTACACATAATCTTTTAAGTTGTTAAGAATAAGAAATAAAATTGGGATCGAAGGACTTGTATTTTCATTGATATTCATTACGTGTAAACAGGATACAAGTTACCACCGCTAGTTGATATTGTCCTCTTTAAGCTTTTTCTTTCGAGTTTCCCTTCAAGATTTTTAAACCCTAAGGAAAGATTTCCACGCTCTTATAAATGGTGTTTCGTTTTTCTCCCCAACCGATGTGGGATCTCACAAAAGAGCTACGGTGGTAATTTGGACAAGTTTAGGACATGAAATATAATATCCATCTTTAGCCCCGTCTAGCTAACGATGAGAAATCTCTTCATGTTTCAACTAGGGCAGGTTCACGCGAATTAAATCAACATTTTTCTTAATATTTCTAATTGAAAATGATAAGAACAATTAATTTAGACATTAAACAAAGAAGAGGGTTATATATTAAACCCATTATTTAATAAAAATCATACTTTTCATCCACACTCTAATTTCCTTCACCAAATACAAAGGATATTCCAATATTTGGAAAAGAAAGAGACATTTATGATAAAGCCTTGCATTTGTAGTGAATACTTATTCCCACCTATGAACCAAAATATCTGTGTTCGTAGAGTTCTCTTTCAAATAGATTCCATCATCTTTTGCAATCCAAAAGCATTCATTCTCGAAGCAATTGTGATAGAGCCAAAACGTTCTTTTCTCGACCCAAAACGTTTCGAATGACTGCTTTTGTCCATTTGGCTTTTGCAAGAAACACCAAAACAACGTCGTATTCCAAAAGTTTACTCTAAAAGTCCATTTGAACTCACCTCCAACGTTAAGATTGTGTTCCCCTAAATTATCGTCTTTTGATCTGCAGCGAACATACAACACATCGTTGTTGCTTAGCCCATTCACCACGTGGATATGCCATTTCGATAAATTGGCCTCCGTTTGCTCAACTATTGCCAAAGACAAGATAAACAAGAAAACCAGAGATTGTTTTTTCAGAGAACTCATTTTCATTGTTTGAAGATACTGTACTTGAAAAATCACTTTGTCGTTGTCTTTTAAATAGACTGCAGATGCTATAAATGAATTGTTATCCACCTCGAGTAACGGTGTCCATTTCATTAAAATTTCTAGGTATTATAAAACACAAATAACTAAATTAGGAGGCTAATTTTTATTGATTCTTATCATAGTTATGATATATATATATATTTGGTAGATGAGAAGGCATGAAAAAGATTTTATAAAAATAGATAATTATGCATTTAATTAGCCCCATGGTATGCCAAAACAACTCATTTAAATGTGGACATGACATTTTAAATTTTAAATAATAACTAAAACAAATTATCCCTTCTTCTTTAATTATATATATTTTTGAATATATTAAATATTTAAATATATTATTCAATATATGAATAAAAGTTTTTAATTGGTAAAAAAAAAAAAGTATAAAAAATATCATTACCATTCTCGACACCGTTATTAATTTATTTCAAAAATACCCTTCAGGAATTCTTAAAATTTCATTAATACCTTTACGGTTAGCATATGAACTGAGTTTGTTTCAAAATATTATGAACTTTCAAAAGTAACATTAAAAATATCATGAACTTGAAAATATATTATCTATTTGATGATAAGAGAAGGAAACGTGTGTTAGCGAGGACGCTAGATCCCGAAGAGAGGTGGATTGTGAAATGTCACATCGGTTAGGGAAGAGAACGAAACATTCTTTTATAAAGATGTACGTTTTAAAAACCTTGAAGAAAATCGCGAAGATTTAAAGATGACAATATCTACTAGCGGTGAACATGAACACAATGAGATACACAGCCATACCATGAATTTATAAGCCATATGAAAGTATCAGTGGTTGGTAGGTAGCAAAATAAGCAGTGAATTATGGTAGCTGTTAATATTTCCACCTTACCCAACTAAGTACAATACTTAGTTCATCTCTTTAATGCATTGCTTTTAATTCATTCACTAGCTGCTCTATAGAAGCCTCTAGTTCACGGGTCAATCCCGATTCGAATATGGAAAATCATTTTCTTGTAACATGATCACATTATTTACTCATCACTTCTGAAAGTAAAAGCTATCCCTACAGATTAACACGAGTCTTTTCAGTCTGTTATATCTTTACTCACATGCATTCTAGAAAAATTTGTAAGAGATCACCCAACATAAAATTGTTTAAGAGAAAACACGATTAATTATGAAGTTCTTATAATTGAGATATCGAAAAGAAAGATGTATCTCGTTAGTATAGGTGATATTACTGAGATATCGAAAAAAATGTTTTTTTTTTCAACTCTACGTGATATTATTTCATATGAATGCAAACCCATATCATTTTTCATTACATATAAAGAGGATTATCACAACCAAATCATAATATAAAAAAAGCAAATATGACACCAAATGTTATTACAAGATCACTAAACTACATCTCTCCACACAATTTTGATTAAACAAACTACAAATGGCAACAACTCTTTAGTAGAAATCAAACACAACTACATAAGTTTTCAAGGGTAAGGGCCACCAGAACCGCCACCAACACCACCGGTGCCTCCGCTGCCACCTCCACCCAAGCCACCGCCAGTGCCTCCCAGTCCCCCAACTCCACCTACTCCACCAATTCCACCAGGGCCACCGAGACCACCAATCCCACCGGGGCCACCGAGCCCGCCAAGACCACCAATGCCACCAGGAAAGCCAAGACCACCAATGCCACCAGGAAAGCCAAGACCACCAATACCACCAGGGCCACCGAGACCACCAATTCCACCAGGAAAACCAAGACCACCACCCAATCCACCGAACGGGAGGCCGGAGATGCCACCAACCCCACCAAGGAGATTCTTTTGGTCATTGAAAGTGGCGTGGGTTGGCGCAGGTCTAGCTACGGCGTGAGTGGCCACAAGTGCCAAAAGCAAAGCCATAAACAATTTGCCCATTTTCTTCTTCTCTAATCCAACACTTACACTTGTGTTTGTGTGTGCGTTGTTGGCCAATGGCAGTGTGAGCTTAGGGTTTTAAAGGGCACAGAGCGTTGAGAAACAGTTGAAGAAAGTAAATGAGTTTAAATGCGAAGGCAGAGCCAGGCCGTATGAAATTACCAAATGGGGTAATTAAAGTGGTAATTTCTGCAATTGCTATAGCCCACTGCACCAAGTCTATCACCAAAATAAGAACTTTTCACACACATACCCTTCTTATGGTATCTGTCCATTTGCATTAGGGTTTTAATTTCAATAAACATATATATGTTTATAGCTAAAACAAAGTAGACGAGCTATTAAAGTGTAACCGCTCAAGTCCACCACTAGCCTCTTACAATGTTTTGTTCCCTTCTCCAATCAATGTGAGATCTCACAATCCACCCTCGTTCGGGGCTCAATGTCCTTGCTGGCACACTACCTGGTGTCCACCTCCCTTCGAGACTCAGTGTCTTCATTGACACACCTTCAAGTGTTTGGCTCTGATACCATTAGCATAATTGAGTAGATGAATACCGACACGAAACAATTGGAAAATAATTTAAAGTCACAAATAATGGTCGACCTTTTTTATTATTATTATTTTGCGTTTGAATAATGGTCGACCTGAAGTTATGATCAATAACTTTCATGTTTGTATGGTGTAATTGTCCAATATTATTATTTGTAGTCAATTGCTAGTAAAAAAGTGGTAATTATTTTTTTCAAAAAGATTTTACTCAATTTTCCATATCATATCTGGCACGATGGCGTAATATTGTTCACTTAGATATTAGTTTCTCAATTTATTTTTTTTATATATAATCACGTAAAATATCGGGTACCCATAAAGATAATTGTCTTCTTTTATATACCATGAATTTCTCCCTTCTAAATTTTGTTTAAAGGGATTTTCGTTCCATATCTGACAAAGTTGAGCTATCGATTTGTGATTTCCATTTAGAGTATTCTCCGTCGTAGAGTCACCGTCCATGGTCGTTGAAAAATCATTGTACGCATTAGGTGTTTCTTTTCATTTTTCGACTGAATATTTACAAAATTATCGTTGTTTCTTTTGTAACTGAAAATGTTTTGGAGATAGTTGAACATCATGGAAACATAGACACGGGAGGACGAAACCCATCTTGTCAAAAGTAAACGATAAACGGGCAACGAGGTTGAAGAAGGAGTTGACTAGCTCTCGTGTCCTAAATGCATATGATATGCAGTATCATGAGGTAGGGACGGTTAGAATATCTTCAATTAACTTATCTAGATAAAGGCAAGAGTCTACATCAACGCATCAACCAAACTCGATTAATCAACCAAAAACGACATAAAGTTAATGAAATAATTTAACAACATAAAGCAAACTAGTTTAATGAAAATTTGATAAAGCCTAGAAGGAAAACATTAACGACTCATAACCTACAACAACGTAATTAAACTTCAAACGACCAATAACATGTTAAGTAGAAATCAAACGAGATTGAACAACTTCAGGGATTGGTAAGACCAGAGCCACCACCGAGACCACTGCCAGCTCCGCCTCCAATGCCACCGCCGGGGCCTCCCAGCCCACCTAGTCCACCAATTCCTCCAGCAGGGCCGCCTAGTCCACCACCGAGATCGCCACCCGATCCGACTGCACCGCCGATGCCACCGAAGGGGAGGCCGTTGCTGCCAATGCCGGAGTAGCTACCAATGCCACCGTAGGTAAGGAAGTTCTTTTGGTCATTGAAGGTGGCGTCGGGTGGCGTAGGTCTAGCCAGGGCGTGAGTGGCCATAAGAGCCAGAAACAAAGCCATAAGCAATTTGGCCATTTTCTTCTTTGACTTCTTCTTCTTCTTCTGTTCTAACACTTACACTTGTCTTTGTATGTGTTGATGGCCAATGGAGCTGTGAGCTTAGCGTTTTAAAGGGCAGAGAGTGTTGAGGGACAGTTGAGAGAAGTAAATGAGTTTAAATGCCGACACATTTACTAACAGTTCAAAAGAGAAAATTCAAAGAGAACAATGTCCGTTAACAGTGGGCTTAAGCTGTTATAAATAATATCAAAGCCCGACAACAAGCTATGTGCTAGTAAGGACACTAAACCTTGAAGAGGGTGGACACTGAACCCTAGGTCCCGAAAAATGGTAGATTGTGAAATCCCACGTCTAGGTCTCAAAGGGGATAGATCGTGAGACCCCACATCGGTTGGAGAGGGGTAAAAACTTAAAACCCGAAAGACAATATCTACGAGTGGTGAGCTTGAATTGTTACCGTTTTTAATAAATAAATACATAATATAATGTACCACGAATAATTAAAAATAATTCAAATATCTATAATAATGGTGGGTTCAATAATTCTTATATTTGTATAATATAAGCAATGCAAATCTTATATTAATTTATAAATCATTTAATTCGTAATAATAATGTAAAGAAATAGTAAATATGAATAATAATGGTAGTAATACTACCTATAAAAATTTAGACTATGTTTTTAGTGTACATCACAAGCAAGGTGACATATTATTTGAATCAACCACTTTTGTCAGAAAATATAGATTTTTTCCAATAATACTTATTGAAATATATTAATTTTCATAAAATTTTAAACCTATGATTCTTTATTAATAAAATTATTTGTTGGAGATAGAGATGAATCACAATTTTCATTTCAACGTGCATTATCGATAGGGTGTTCATAAAGATTGGGAAAGGACGTTAGATTTTTATTTCTCGGTAGGTTGAATTTTTGGAAAACCAAAATATTAAATCAGTTCATGTGTTAACATTTTTTTGCACGACCTGAAAATAAAGTAACGACCTAATCTATTATCGTTACCGTACTTTTAAGATTATTACGAAGATTAAGAATATTCGATATTTGTGGATAAGTATAATTTTTTTAAATAATTACAAAATAACAATCGGGCCATCGAATCCATCCAACTCAAAAATATAGAGTTGGATTGTGAATTTTATTCGGGTTAGTCCAAAAGATTTTGTCGACCCAACCTATATAGACCCATAATAATAGGTTAGATAAACAAGGAAGGTTAAATTACAAATTCGATCCCAGGCCTAGGGTACCCAAATCGAGTTTAATCTTTATTAAAAAAAAAACTTATGAATAGGTCGTTCTTTTTTTTAATAAAAGCTTAGTATCGGGTTGATTTGTTTTACCTACACGTATGCTTTTTCATATCTTTTAAAAGAGTATCTCGACAACGTTCAAGAACATTTTTCTATTTTAAAAAAAAAAAAAATTGTTTTTAAGTAATGGCTCGGACTGATACATATACCGAAAGTCAAGTCAGATCAATGATAAAACAACAGTTATTCGAGACAACCGTTGAGGAAAGCTCGAAAGCAATTAAATTAGATATGAAAAGAACAGTATTTAAGAAAGTGAGATTCCATTAATCTCTCAATCCCCAAACAAATGGCCTCCTCCTTTGCTATGCGTTCTTCGTTCTCGTTCCTCCTTTGCATGGCTTTTGTTCTCATCGCTGGGCTAGGGACGAGGCCAGGAAGTGCCATAAATTTGGCAGTGGCGTGTCTGGGGCCATGCTCAAAGATCCCAAACTGCGAGAGTGCTTGCATTAATGCAGGGCATGCGAAGGGTGGTGAATGTTTAGGGTTCTTCAAAGATCCTCCTTCTTGTTGCTGTAATACTACCTAATTCTTATGCTAAACTTGGTGTTTTTGATTCAATAATATTGAAAACACATTGTATTTGTTACTTATTTGCAATAAAGATTGTGGGATCAAGAACAATATGGAAATCGTTCCCTTTTTGTTGTTTCGTTCGAGGCTCGACTCCTTTTTCTTTTTGGAGTCTTAGTCATTTTTTACTATGCCTAGGAGGCTCGACTCTTTTTCTTCTAGAGTCCTTTGTTCGACATTTGAGGATTTACCAATCTATTAACACGACTAAGTTTAGCGCATGACTCTAATACCATGTTAGACGAATACAACTCTCCACAATGGTATGATATTGTCCACTTTGAGCATAAGCTCTCATGGCTTTGCTTTGGGCTTCCCCAAAGGCCTCGTACGAATGGAGATAGTATTCCTTACTTATACCCCATGATCATTCCCTAAATTAGTCGATGTGGGAGTTTCATCATTCAACAAATATGACGAAAATTGTTCGTCTAGTAAAATTTATTATTGATTGCTCTCCCAAATGAATCGTTCTTCGTCTCGGCTTTGTTCTTCCTATTTTCTCTTTTTTTTTCCCACTTTCTTCTTCGATTATGTTGTTAAGAATGATGATCTGATACCATGTTAAGAATGAGAAGCACAAGTGGGATTGACAGTCTCATTTTCGTTCACAATGTTTAAATAGAAAAAAATAAGAGAAAATATTCTACGGACCAAATCCTGATAAAATGTATCCGTATATAAAATATATTCCAATAAATACCTTCTTACCGAGAATAATAAGACAGTCATGGGATCTTATGCTTATGACTTAAATGTTCGATAAAGTTGTACGATTATCCTTTTCAATAAAATTTACGCAGAATAAAAAGACTTTAAATAGTCTCTCGAGATAGTTTTTATTTTTTGACGTGATGAATAAGTAACATGATCATGTTAAAGCATATATATATGCTGACCTCCCTAGCATTAATTGGTGGGTTATAGTTCTTATTTATCTTCAATGATCTTCATCATGTTCATTTTTGCTTACGTTCGTGGTTGGATTTATTCAAATAATCTTATGTACTTACATTCATTATTATACATTGTTGTCATCTTATTGTTATATGTATCATTTTTTTATCGATGAATATTCACTTTTATACTAAAATTCATGTCTACAAATCACACACGAAACCTAGAAGTGTAAGATCTCACATCAGTTGGAGAGAAAAACAAATGATTCCCACAAGTGCGTGGAAACCTCCACCTCTTCCTAACAGACACATTTTAAAACATCAAGAAAAGTTCGGAAAAGAAAAACCCAAAAAGGATAATATCTGATAGAAGTGCACTCAAAATTTTGAGTTGGTTGGGCTGGTGATATGAGTAACCGGAATAGTGTTCATAACGCAACCAGATTCAACGGGTACACAAGTAAATATTCTTAATTTTTTAAAGGTAGGATTGGGTTGGATTACAGATTGTAACCCTATTTTTGGGTTGATCGAGTTGACCTCTAACCCAAATAGAAAGAAATCCTAACCCAATCCAACGTGGTTAACGCTTTGAATGTGGACATTTTGGTTCATTCACTTTGCATGCATCATCCATTTTTAAATAATAATATAATCAATCTCATAGGTAATATTGCATCCATGAATTTATAGCCTAACCATATGCTTTTAATTTTATGTTCATAAGATTTTTAATAATTACTAAACATATTCTAAATTAATAATTTTGAATATATTTGATGTAATATTTATAATATTTATGCTAGACACGTAATCAAATAAAATAAAAACAAACTGAGGGATGGTCCACATGGCACGTGACTAGGCGCACAAATGTGAAAAAACAAACAAAACCAAACCCAGGGGTTAAGGGTACTTGAGATCCACGGAAGCAAGTTGACCATGACCCGCAGTGGTTACTGGATGACCAAGAAATTCGACACGTGGCAACTTCTCATGTGTGGGTGACGCAAAGGCGGATGAGATAATCATGGACGTCACGGAGCTAGGGAAACCGAAGAACCAAATGTGATTGGTGGAAACCTTGCATGGATGGGACACGTGGCGCCATATTAAGAGCGGCGACGCTGATGCCACGAATCATGAGAGACGACGTGTCGTTTTCATCCCATTTCAGAATTTCTCTCTCTAGAAAATGAATTAAAAAAATAAAAATGTAGAGAGAGAAAGAGTGTGTACCAGCTGTACGGCGTCGTAGTAATGATGCAACTGTATCCTATGGAGAAATTTCTTAAACTTTTTATCCAAAATTATTATTATTTTATGTTTTGATATGGATTAATTCGAAAATTCGAATTTAGTTTAAGTTTAATTTTTTAAAAATCGAAAATTTAAATTGGTTCATAATTGACATTTCTTGGTCGAGTCAACTAGACTAACTTGAAAATAAAATTATTAACTTAAATCCAACCGGACCATAATTTTACGATTATTAGGATAATTAAAGATATTTAACGTTTATAATCGATATCAATGATGCATTGTGACTTGAACCAACCTAACTAACTCAAAATTTCGAGTTGATCCAAAAGATTTCTCGAACAGATGTACGTTCTTACATTTTAGTTCGTAAATTTTTAAAATTATTCGATTTTGATCCATAAAAGACACATAACATTACATTATAATTACTTAATTTATGAATATAAAAAGTTTATGGATAAAATTTAAAGTGAATATTTGTAATTGGATAAGCACTTGCAACTTGTAGTGGAAAAAAAGCAAGTTATAAAATTTATAATATTTTCCTCTATTTGTCCTTTTGTCTTTTTTGTTTTGTTAGCTCGTAGATAACGTTAAAAGATGGCTTGTGGGTAGACTCTAAACTCGATTTTCTTAATGGATGAAATAATGTAGATGAAATTTAATCACGTGAACCTGAATCTACAAATATTAGACTAAAACGAGCTTAGAAACACTAAATTGAGCTTGAAATTGTAAATGAACTTCTTGTTGAAACCGCCATACTTCTATGTTATGATGTGTTAGTGTCTTTCGTGATGAATATCATGTAGTTAAAACGTGAGACCTCATGTACGTTGTATGTCACAAACATGGATCACTTCTCTAGTATATTAGGTCTGAACGTCTACACCACAACACATACACCCTCCTTTTTTTTCGTTGGTTTTCAACAAGCATGAACATGAGCTACATATACGAGCCCACTTAATGGGTTCACGAGCGGGTGCATGACCCATGTATAGAAGTATTATGTCTCAAACCTTACTCGAAAACAAAAGGTAAAACTCAAGGAAGAGTGATGAAAAGTAAGTCCAACCCTAAATCATATTGCATGTGATTATTTTCTCCAACTACGACAAAAAGAAGAATCAACCAATTAGGTAAGAAAACAAGTTTGAATTTTTGAGCTTGGAAAACTTGTTCTCATTAGGGTTCTCAAAACCAATAAAAAAAGAAAAAAGGGTTTCATTGGTGATGAACACAAACAGGCAAACCAGTGGAGAGTGTCCAAATGGAAGGATGAACACAAATGATTCAAATACCAAAATCCAGAAACAGTAAAAGCAGATTGGAGGCCACATGAAGAAGCATAATAACATCATTCATTAACAATTTAACAATGAACAATATTCCATTGAAATTTGTTTACTGGGTGTAATAAAATAATAAAAGATCCTGAAGAGCACCGTTAAAGGGCACCATTCATGTTTAAAGGCAGATAAAAAAGTCTGAACATCACCGTTATTAGCCACCATTCAAAATCAAACGTATGGGATACTGAAAACTGCATAAAATACGGAATCTGGTTCATAAACTACACCCACCTTCGCCTATCTTTTGTATTTTTCTTCAAAAAAACACAACAAAAACTGCCCCTTTCCCTCTCTGTCTCTCTCTGTCTCTCTCTGTCTCTCTCTTGAAAATTGATGGAACAAACCAGAAGCTGCACATGGGGGGCGTGGCTTTGACATGATTTAGCACCATGTGGGTATCCATGTTCTTCAATTTGTTTGGTAATTTTGTGTTAAAAGTAAGGAATCTTGAGATGGGTTTTGTTTATTTTTGCTTTTTGCTTCCTTAATTCGATACAAAATCGGTTCTTCTTCTTTTTTTTTTTTTCTTTTTTTTTTTTCTCTTTCCTTATCCATTGTGATCTGAAAATAAAAACGCGATCTTTTAATTATATCTGAAACCAACAGAGGATTTGAAGAAAAGGGTTTTTGAGGAAAAGATGAAAGAAGTTCATGATCTTGATTTGCATGCAGAAATGGATCAAACACAGATGTGGGTTCATGATCAAAATCAACAAGAACAACAACAACAACATCAAAATCATCAAATTTTTCTGTCGGATAATGATGATGATGCTTTGATGTTCTACTCTGATTTCCCTCCCTTGCCGGATTTTCCTTGCATGTCGTCTTCTTCGTCGTCTACTCCCGCTCCGGTCAAGCCCACCGTGTCGTTGTTGTCCTCGTCGTCGACTTCCTCCTCCTCCTCCGCCACTTCATGGGCAGTTTTGAAATCTGATGCTGATGAAATTGCTGAAGAAATCAGAATTAATGATGACAATTCCGCCGCCGCCGCCGCCGCCGCCGCCGTGTCGTCCCCTACGGCGGTGAAAACTGAGTTTAACGGCGGAGATTGTACGGATGACATGATGATGGAGACATTTGGATACATGGATTTACTTGAAGATAGCAATGAGTTTTTCGATCCGACGTGTATTTTTCAGAACGAACAACAACAACAACAACGAGACCCTTTGGAGGATTTGCAATTGGAAAGCTTTGAAGAAGTGGAAATGGAGGATTTGATGATGATGCATGGCGGTGAGAGTAATGATAATGGAGGAAAGCAAAACGTCGCCGCCGTCGCCGCCGCCGCGGCGGCGGCGGCGGAGGAGGAGGATTTGGCGAAGGTGTTTTTGGAGTGGCTTAGGAGTAATAGAGAGACGGTTTCTGCTGATGATTTGAGAAATGTTAGGATCAAAAAAGCTACTATTGAAAGCGCCGCCCGCCGCCTCGGCGGCAAGGAGGGAATGAAACAGCTTTTGAAGCTTGTTCTTGAATGGGTTCAAACCAATCATCTTCACAAGAGGAAATTCAAAGAGATCAATGAAAATGAAGCCAATTTGATAGGGTTTCAAAACCCTAATTCCTCCGGCCACCCCTGGATCCAAACACCGCCGCCATTACCACCTCCGCCGTTGTATTCTCCACCGATTCTTGGGTATGTCCAAGGTGGTGGTGGGGAAGCGTATGGCGGTGGCCGCGGTTATTCCGATCATTACCAATTACTTGACTCCTCATTGTCCTGGAGTAATAGTAATAGTAATAGTAATTTGCCGGGACAGTTCGGACTGCCCCCGTCGCATTTCAACTCGTTTGTTGATAATTTTGTGGCTGGACCGCCTTTGCCACCGCCGCAACCACAAGGTTTCGCGGCGGGGTACGGTAGGGGGCAGCAGTACCCTTATATGGGTCAGTATTTTCAAGGCCACGGTGGGGATAATGGTTTGGTTAGGTTGGATTCATCGGCGACAAAGGAGGCTCGAAAGAAGCGAATGGCAAGGCAGCGGAGATTCTCCGCTCACCACCGCCACAATCACGGTGGACACCACGGCAACCACCACCACCACGGCAACAGCCACCAAAATCAAATGAATCCTAATGCTTCAGATCATTGCAACATGGCTACAACTTCTCAGCCAAATGCTGGAAACTGGGTCTACTGGCCATCCTCCACAGATGTAGTTCCAGCCGACTCGCCGGTGCACGCTGTCAATCGGTCTAATTCTTCCCTGCAAAACCAGCCGTATCCTCCCCGGATCCAATCGGACCGACGACAGGTTGGATTTCCACACCATAGTTAAATTACAAGTTTAGTTCAGTTCGTCAAATAGATTTGATTTTGAACAATGTTGTCTCTTATCTCTTAGGGATGGAAACCAGAGAAAAATTTAAGGTTTCTTTTACAAAAAGTATTGAAGCAAAGCGATGTGGGAAATCTGGGGAGAATTGTATTGCCAAAGGTAAAAAAACACTGAATTTCCCTTTATAACTTAGTGTCGATCCATCAATCGATCAAATCAAGAACGGTATACCGTTTTCGAAACGAACAAGAACACGAACAAGAACACGAACACGAACTCATATTTTGTCGGGTTTGTTTCAGAAAGAAGCAGAAACCCATCTCCCAGAATTGGAGGCAAGAGATGGGATTTCCATAGCCATGGAAGACATTGGAACTTCAAGAGTTTGGAATATGCGTTATAGGTATTAAAATTTAATTATAAATTTTAATATTCAATAATTATTTTATTTATTTTTTAAATAAATTTAATTATTATTTTGTTAATTATTAGATATTGGCCAAACAACAAAAGCAGAATGTATCTCCTTGAAAATACAGGTGTGTATTTGAATGAATGAATGCTTAGATCATTTCTACTTTATGAAAGCCATTTATTAAGGTCAGTTTTTTATGCCATTTTCAGGCGACTTTGTGAGAGCCAATGGACTTCAAGAAGGAGACTTCATTGTCATCTACTCCGACGTCAAGTGCGGAAAATATGTAAGTTGACCCGGGGTCGGGTTTTTCGGGTTTGTATAATCGAGTGAGATCTTAAATCAAAAGATGTATGTATGTATATTTACAGATGATTCGAGGAGTGAAAGTACGGCAACCGGGGTCGAAACCCGATAGCAAGAGGGGAGGAAAATCGCAAAGAAGCCATTCGACTGCCGGTGTGAATGCCAACGGCTTGTCGTCTTCACCGCCGACCCCCGCCACCCCGAGGAGGCTCTGATGAAGCTGTGTTTTGATGTGTAGAAGATAAACAAATGTAGGTTGGTTGGATTTGATCCTGTTTGCATCAGCCTTTTGTGTTGAGATTTTTTTAAGACTGAGAGGGCATTGAGCACTGCATGAAGAACAGTCATACGTATATATATATATATATGTATATGTATATATATGATGGGATATATATATATACTTCGGTGTTTTTTTTGGTGGGTTCCACTATAGGGTTTGTTGGTAATTAAGGGCCTTTTTTTTAACTTTCAATTTGTACCATATACAATATTGTTGGTTGTTAATTATTATGTGGCCTTGTAATATCTACTCTATGTGGCTTACTATGAACATATATAATAAAAATAATGCTTATTATAACTCGTTTTTATGATTGTTTGTATCAATGGTTACTATATCGTGTAATTTGATGTGTTCGTTCGTACGATATTCAACCATCGGAGACGCTAATACCAAAATTTTCTTCGTATATTCTCATGATAATTATGTTGATATCATAAAATGCTATGAGGAATGGGGCACTCTACAAATCAAATTGTCTCTTCAACATAGCGGCATCCCTTTTCGGAAGATGGTTGAGTCCCCCCGTCTTTTGTTCCGTTCTCAAATCCCTGAACTTATGAAGTCCCGTTTTGGTAGTAGACCAATTTGTTAACATCCCCTCGAGCCATTTTTTATTAACATAATGACACCGAGCCCTTGTTGCAGTCCAAGCTACTGAATCCGCTGCTTTATTTTTTGTACCAGCAATTAAGAATTGTTTGCCCCTACTTGCTGCATCAAAAACTAAATCACAAGCTTCTGATAAAAAAAACGAGCAGTTCTAGTAAGATTTATAATATGATATACGTTACATGTCCATGTGTATAGGTTACGGTGTCATACACAAGTTCACCATAATAACTTGTGCATCCATGTTATTTTATACTTTTAAAACTTTTTTTTTTCAACTAATTTAAAATGTTAAAAAAGAAATGTAACAATCTAAGCCCACCGCTAACGAATATTGTCTGGTGTCAACCTCACCGCTAACGGATATTGTCTGGTGTCAACCTCACAGTTTTAAAAGAGGTTTCCACACTCTTATAAGAAATGTTTCGTTACTTTTTCAATCGATGTGGTATCTCACAATCCACCTCCTTGAGGTCAACGTTCTCATTAGCACACCACTAACCGATATTGTTCTTTTGTTGGGTTTCGTCTCAAAGTTTTAAGACGAATTCATCAGGTACAAGTTTCTGCCCTCTAAGCAATGTTTCATTCCCCTCTCCGACCATAATGATTGAGCTAAATTGGAACATAAGGGGAAAAAAATAGAATCAATATTACTTTTTTTTTTCTATATATTGCAATTTGCACATAATTGCATTGAAGAGAAGAATGACTTACCAAAATAAGTATTAATGAATGATTAACATTGTAGGTGACGTTACTTAATGGCCAACATGATAATTAATTAAGCCATAAAACTCAATTAGTGGGACAAACTATTTTTCTCATTAAATTTCTTGATGGATATTATTTTCCATTATTCTAGTGACATTTCTAATCAAATATGTATTATAAGCTAAGTATAGATTCTAGAGGAAAATATATTTTTAAACAAGTATATATTAATTATTTTAGATTACAAAATGTAAAGCTTCAATATTACTTAATTATGTTGGTAAGTTTATATGAATTTAGATTTCATCCCCAAAAAAAAAAAAAAAAGATCGTACCCGATTACTTTTATTATATATTATGAATCTTCGTCAATGTCTAACCAATGATTTGCATCTCCAACTATCCTTCACGTGTTAGCAAGGACGCTGACTCTCAAGGGGGGAATTGTGAGCACATTAATTGAAAAGAAAAACGAAACATTTCTTATAAGTGTGTGGAAATCTCTCCTTAGGAGACACGTTTTAAAATTGGGAAGCTAACGACAATACGAAACAGGCCAAAACGAACAATAAGTACTAGCTGTGGGCTTGAGCCATTATAAATGGTATCAAAGCTAGACACCGATCTGATCCTCTAAAACAAAAAAACTACAAAATTTAGATTTTTGTAAAGTTTTTATTTTTATTAACACATTCTGTGTTAAACATTTTTTTCATTATGAGATCTCATATCGGTAGGAGAGGGAAACGAAACATTTTTTTAGAAGGGTGTGGAAATCTCTCCGTACGAGACAGTTTTAAAAACCTTGAGAATAAGCAGACAAGAGGACAATATCTGCTAGTAGTGAGCTTGGACCGTTACACCTAGTATTAACGATAAAAATATTTTTGAATTTTTTAAAATTTTAAACGATTAACCATTTGATTTGATGTTGGATGGTGGTGAGCAATGGAAGAGGCTTTGTTGTATGCTCTAAAATGGACTCTAGATTGCTCCAACTTGCTCCAACTTGCTCTAGAAGAGAACTAATTCCTTCAAATTCATCGCTAAAAATCTATTTAAACCCATTATCTTGTGAATTATGAGCAACCCACTCATCCTTTGAAAAACAACAACAATTCCCATTCAAAATTTTCTTTATATAGCCTCAAAAATTTGCTCAAGAACTCATCGCTTGGTGAGAAATACTCAAATTAGATACTTAATTTTGTAAGATTAAACTATTTCATGTGTCTAATTACTTGTTCTTATTCTTGATTTGCAGTTGAAAAGAGAGGAAAATTGGAGAAAAAATGGTGAGGATCACTCCTAAGGTTGCAATGGTGAGCATCATGTTGGTGTTGCTACTCACAAGCTCTTGCTTCCTTATTCATGCCAACCGACCCTTGCTTCAAGTGAAGAATCAACACCAATTTGAGATTGAGGATGATAATAAAGTTGATGTGAATAATAAACATCACGAGTGTCCTCGGAGTAGTTATCCGTGCTGGAAGATAGATGCAGACGCTGGAAATAAACATTAAGTCTCGTTTTATCCGTTCACGAGTTTTTAAAATAATGAAACTAAAACTAAAATGGTTATCGAACGACCCTAAATTACTTGTAATGCCAAGTTAAAGACTCGTTAATGACTCGTTTCTTGAGTCATGGAGACATGATGAAATGAGTATGTATATAAATAAGTTATGGTGTGGGTGTGTACACAAAATAGGAGACATGATGAAATGAGTATGTATATAAATAAATTATGGTGTGGGCGTGGGAACAAAATATTAGGTATAGTTTTTCGTATTCCCGGTATTGAAAGCTGCTTCAGTATGTATTTTCTTGTAATTTTATCTGTAAAATGAGATATTAAGTTTGTGTAATTCTTGAAGCGGGAGACCTGTCTCGAAAAGCTTAACTGATCTTTTCCAAGAGTTCACATCAACGGTAAGGTTTGTCACCTCGATGTCATCTCTTCGCCATCTGAGGCTGCAATATATTCTAAGGGTTGGGCTATTCGACCATTAAAATGGTATGTGAGTTGGGTGCAGAGCGTCTTGAGATAGTTTGGTCCATATTCGGTGCCGACGTTTAGTTCACTATTTATGCCGTGGGGAGTAAAGGTTAGCTAAGACAAACCCATGACACCTATTTTCTCTTCATCGACAATCAAAATTCATAACTTAGTAAATTATCATCTATTATGCTATAAACGTAGACCACTCGAAACACTAGCTTTCAAGCCTTTTTTTCGTCACGTGTCAATTAACCCTATTGAAATTTATGGTGCAACTTCCACTTGGCACACCTAAAAATTATTCAATCATCGACATAACTTCCATCACACACACCTTTCGTAATTGTCCATTCACAAGCTAACTATGATAAAACGAACATATCATGAACATCAACCTAAGGACATGTCAGCATTTGATCTAGAACCCTTTGACATATCTGCTCGGTTAGAACAATTTTTCTTCTTAGAACCTCTAATGAAATTATCTCCGAACTCTACCAGACCATTATTACCACTTTTACTCTTTAAAACCACCACTACTCGATCTTCCTTTTAAGGCCTATGTAACTCAGATTGTATCAACACGTTCTTGATTTGCACTTGTCAAAATAAAAGTCGATCATTCTATCAAGCACGTCAATCTATACGAGACTCAAAAACGTTTCAAGACGAGGATTACAACACTTGTTTTTCATATTATATTGTTCATAGCTTTGAAGACAAGGATTACAACCACACCATAACTTATTTATACACAAGAACACATATCATCATACAAGTAGTCAATTAATTTAGTCCTTGTTTCCAACACTTATAATCTTGCCTAATACACTCACGATGAGGAATTTGTTCATCTGGGAATCTTCTCCCTTTGCCTTCATTTCCATTACTCTCATCATGAACCTCTTGATTCTCTTCAACTTTCCCATTAGTAATCAAGCAAGAGCTTGTCAATAGCAACACGAACATGAACACGACCGCTACGACCTTCAAATTCCTCGACATATTCTCCTCGAGTTTGCCTTCGTTTTTCCTACAACAAATGAACAAGAAGAAACTTGTTAAAGCATGCAAGAAGATGAACTTGATAAAGATTCATCTCTTCTTACCAAATTCTTGAGAAAGTTAGAAGGGTTGAAGGCAAGAGAAGTATATAAAGAGAAAATAGAATGTAATAAGGTTGTTGTTCTTGACAAGATCAAGTGGGTTGCCCATAATTGGTAATAGAGGAAAGGCTATTGCATTGCTAAGTGATATCAAATCAGATATGCACGTATTTGTTCTTCATTTGTGCTGATACTCAACAAATGTTCAAGTTGAAAAGTGGGTGTGTCTATTTCTATAGTAACATTAGGGTAAATATGAAGGAGATCCAAATATTCAACACATTAATTGATTTGTAATAATCCGAGGAAGATATAGGAGATGAAATCTCACATTGGTTGAAGAGAGGGACGAGTGGGACTTTGGGTCCGAAGATGATGAATTGTGAGATCCCACAGCGATTGGAGAAGGGAACGAAGCATTTTTCACAAGGGTGTGGAGACCTCTCCCTAGCATACGCGTTTTAAAATCGTGAAGCTGACGGTGATATGTAACGGACCAAAACGGATAATATCTATTAGCGGTGGGCTTGGATTGTTACAAAATGTTTAGGAAAAAAAGTAATAAAATGAGTAACATTTTAAGAGGTCATTTGATGGGAGGTCTCGTTTAAAATCAATGTGCTCGAGAGACTAATACATTACTGTTTTGAGAGATTCTATGAGGTACTTTACTCACTCGAAGAATTGTTAGAAATGCGATAATAAGTGTTGCATTTGTTAGCCAAAAGATAAATCATTAATATAACGATGATAGACACTCGAAAAAAATCGTGGTCGTCCATTAACTTCGTGAATAAAGTTTGGGTATAGCTCTCTCTAGGTGTAGCCCTAAAATGGGTAGCTCATAATGTAAATTTGATTATAAATGTCACTAAAATGGTGAATATCCATAAAGCCAATTTGATTAGAAATTTGTTGTTGCTCCCACTAATTGAGTTTTGTGCCTTAAATAATCACAAATGTTTGCCATTGCATACTATCAACTACTATACTTATCATTCATTCATGATCGTATTCCTTCGATGCAATCGTATATACCTTGCAATAAACGAAAACGCCTGTTTGAATCATAGATTTGGTTGGTGGTATCACTCATTAAAAAAAGTTTTAAGGCTTCGATTCTTTTTGGCTAGATTAATAAAACTACCCTTCAATTTTGATATTATCTAAAAAATATTTTTTAAACTTTTAAAGTTTCGATAATACCATTAAATTTTCCTATCCGAATGAGAGTGATCTCGAGAATAAGATAAGATTTAAAGGAAATGAAATTTATTATCTATACCAACAAGGTGTATCTTTCTTTTCTGTGGCTCAATCATAAGAACTTCAAGGTTAAGTGTACTATTTGGAGTATATTTGGAGTAATTCGATGTTAAATGACCTCCAACAAATTTTTCTAACATGCATGTGAGTAAGGAAAAAACATGTTGAAATGACTCATATTAATCGGTAGGAATAATCTTGACTATTAGAAGATTAGGAGTAAGTAACATAAACATGTCATAGGGGAATACCGAGGTCATCTTACTCATAACGTAACACTCAAGGAAAAGTAAAGAAGAATTAGTTGTGAACTAAAAGAACAGTCATCCCCTGAACATGGTTCAACTGGTTCAAATATATATTCTCGACTAAGAGGTCACATATTCGAATTTCTACTCGTCGGGTGAATTTAAAAAAAAAAAAAAAAAAAAAAAAAAAAAAAAAAAAAAAAAAAAAAAAAAAAACTATAAAAATAATAATAATAATAATAATAGCCGTTATTTATTTAAAAGTATTGACAGCATATTTCCACCAAAGGCGAAGTAATAATTTCTGTACAAAGTAAAGACAATATAATGGTATTGAGCCCACATGCATTGAGTATAAAGGCAAGTAAACATGGGACACTTATTTCCTTTACCATGATTTCTTTGGTCCCTTTGGTTCTCTGCAATTTCATTTAAACTATTGCAACTCATTTTCCCGTTGGGGCGATTGGGGCGGTACGTTCGTTCAAACTCTTGCCCACGATGTTGAATATGACTTTATTTTAAAGTTCAACATGCAGGACGAAGATTTGAACTTCTAAACTCGTAATCAATGACATATACATTTATCAATCAAGTTATGATTAAGTTCGTGATAGTCAGATCAATATACTTATTGTAACAGCCCAAGCCACCATTAACATATTTTGTCCTCTTTAGTCTGTTACGTATCACCGTGAGCCTCACAGTTTTTAAAACACGTATACTAAGGAGAGGTTTTCACACCCTTATATGGAATGTTTTGTTCCCCTCTCCAACCAATGTAGGATCTCACAATCCACCCCTGGGGGGCCCAGCGTTCTCGCTGGCACACCATCTGGTGTCTGGCTCTGATACCATTTGTAACAGCCCAAGCCACTGCTAATAGACAGTGTCCGCTTTAGTCCACGACGTATTGCCGTCAGTCTCACGGTTTTTAAAACACGTCTACGAGAGAAAGGTTTCCACAACCTTATAAAAAAAAATGCTTCGTTCCTCTCTCCAACCAATGTGGGATCTCACGCTTAGGGGCATTAGATCATTGGAACCAAACTACTTTTAACCACAATCACTTGTATTACTAGCATGAATGAACGCTATCAGCACGTATTACAATTAAGTTCATGTTAAAGTAAAATGTAAAAAAATAAAGTGAAGGGGGGAATATAATGATATTAGTGAAGCTCATCGTGATTTGAAGAGGCAGAAAAGGGATCAAAAAGGCGTACCAATTTCACTTCTTGTTTCAGTTGGGCTGTACAGAGCAGATCTGTTTCTTGGTCTGTTCTCTTCCAGCTGCTTCACAACTTCATCCATGGAGGGTCTTACGGAAGCCACTGGAGCACAGCAGCCCATTGCAAGCTTCAATGCCTGAACGATTCCATCTTCCATGAGACTTCTAATCCCTTTCAACACCTCCACATCAAAAACCTCCATTGTTGTCTCCTCCAAAACAGCCACTTTCACCATTGATGGCAGATCCACAAACTCTCCATTTCTTCCACTTTTTCCTGGCTTCTTCCCAATCAGAATTTCCAATAGCAAGATTCCAAATGCATACACATCTGTTCTGGAATTGCATTTCTTCATCCTTTGCAGCTCTGGTGCCTTGTAACCATCTGATTTTGCAAGCGACACAATTTCGTCAGCTACCGATGGTATCATTAGCTTGTCGAGCCCGAACTCCATCAGTCTCGCTGCAAAGAAGTCATCCACAAGCACGTTTTTTGATCTAACATTTCCATGTGTAATGGGAACTTCAAGACCTGTGTGAAGATGAGCTAGTCCTCGAGCGATGCCTAATGCAATCTTGTGCCTCCTAGCCCAGTTCAACACTGGTTTTCCTGCTCTAGACTCTGCAATCAATCATAAAGCAAACGTTCAATGTTAAACATCCTCGATTCATTTGTCATTTTAATGTTTCAGACCAATAGTTATCTTGTCTAACAACTTAACACATTTGCAAGGCTTGTATCAGGACCTGAAAATCATCTAGAAGTCTTAGAAGAGTATCAATCTTCAAATTTACTAAAATTTCGAATATCAGATCTTCATTGAAGTGGTGGCCACTTGCAACAACATGCAGCAGTAAAATGTTTTCATTAATGAATATTGGTTCGTCATTATAAGTATTATGATTTAAATATACAACTTCAAACAGCTAGACGCTTAGAGTATTAGGCCAACTCTAAGATTGTCATTGCAAATTGCTGATATAAAAAGCAAACAAAAGAAACTATTCTGTAACATTCAGAGATAAAATGAAACGTAAGAGAATGTGCATACCATGTAGAAAATCATGCAAAGTTCTGATAGGGAGATAGTCATAAATGAGGAGCTTCTCTCCTCTCCTCCCTTGATAGAAAGCTCTCAATGGAATCAAGTTCTCATGACGGATCTTTCCCAGCTGTTTAATCACAGACAAACAAGAATTTCTGTCTTTGCAACTACCTTCCCTCAGCAGTCTAAGAGCAATGGTACTTCCATCAGCAAGCTTTGCCTTATATATAGTGCCATAGCTTGTTTTCTCCATAACCTGCCCTGTAGCATTCAAGACATCATCCAATGTCAAATGCTCTCCACCCTGAAACAAAATGAGCTTTCCATCACTGTCGCCATTCTCTTGATCTTCTCCTTCCTCAATGTCATCTTCACTCTCACTCCTATTCTTCTTCTTGTTTTGCATATAACCAATAAGCAATGACGCTAAAACCACCGTCCCGGTCATCAAGCCGATAACAAGGCCAGCAATAGCACCTGAACTCAAATGGGAAGGTCCTGCACAACTTTTCAAAGGCTCCCCACAAAGCCCAGGACTGTTCCCTTCAAAAGCCTCAACGCCAAACTTTGAGTTAACAAAAACAGGCAATATTCCACTGAAATTGTTGTTTGAAAGGTTCAACTTCTCCAGCTCTAATTGGCCTAAGCTCTGTGGGATTTTTCCAGACAACAAATTCTTTCCAAGATCAAGCTCTTTCAGACCCTGAAACCTAGTAATGAATTCTGGGAAAGTACCTGAAATCTGGTTGTTACCCAAATCCAAAGCCTTCAAATTCTTGCAGGTGGAATTTGGTAAAGCCGGCTCCGACAGAGACCCAGATAATGAATTCCCATGAAGCCTGACAGAAACAAGTTTATCACACAGATTCCAGATCGACGGTGGAAGAGCTCCGGTCAACAGATTGCTACTCAAATCAATGTCAGAAAGAGAGGAGCTGTAACCGAGTTCAAGTGGAATGGTTCCAGTCAAAGAGTTTATGCTTAGATAGAGGCTTTGGAGCATAGTAAACTCACCAAGCTCCTTGGGCAATAAACCAGTAAGATTAGCAGATGGAAGTTGCAGAGAGAGAACATGAAGAGAAGGGTCTTTGAAAAGAGTGAGATTAGACCACTGTGGAGAAGAAGAATCACTGCAGACCAGAAGAGTTCCACTAGAGAAGACCCATTTGAGTCCCCTCCATTGACAAAGAGGCAAAGAGTAATTCCATGAAGATAAAAGTAAGTTTTGAGTGTCACCTTCAAGTGAAGCTCTGATCTTTCCCAAAAGAAGTAGAACATCAGAAGAAACAGAAGAGGAGGAAGAAGAAGAAGAAGGGAAATGTAAGGAATCACCACGTACAGGGGCTCTGATCAATAAGAAGAAGCAAATGCAGAGAGAAAAGAGCTTTAGAATCGCCATGTATGTGGTGAAAGAGTAGAGAAATAGGAAACTTACTAAAGTGTGGTTTTATAGAACCACCAAGAGAGCTTTTTTTTTTGCTGGAAAAGCTGACGGACTGTTGACTATGAGTGAACTGATAGTCCATTTACGCTTCCTCCCATATTCTCCACCGTCCGATTGTACAAGACAAATATCAGACAGATTAATAGCATCTTGGAAAGGCAGACCTGAAATGTATTATTTAAATTATTTGCTGTGTTTTTCTGTATTTTTCATCTGTTTTTTCTGCACGCTTGCCCTTGAAATTTGCATATTTTCAGTTCATTTTGTTGTATTTTTCTTTTTGGGTTTTATCAAATTTGGTGTGGAGATAGAGGAAAGAAAGATTTCCCATGGAGCAGCTCACCAAGTTTCGTCCTTTTAAACGGATAGTTGCAGAGGAGCAGCCTTTCATCACTCGAAACATGTCCCCATGATCTTTTAATTGGGAATGGTGATGAAGATCAACGGTAGGCGTGTGAAAGTGTAGAGTCAGGTTGATGGAGCTCACATGCAGAGTTGTGTTTCTTCTTTCGGCTGTGGGCCACCCTTGCTTGCCCTATACAAAGCACGGTTGGAAATTGTTGGGTTAGGTTGAGGATTTTGAGGCAAAGCTTGGGTGTTGCAATTAAGTGATTTTATAACAATCTCTAATTACCAATTGAATGGTTACTTGCGAAGAACATTTAAAAACATTATTGTATGTTATGCTTCTTAAATTCACTTTTGGCTCTCAAGCTTTGACTTTTAAATAAAAAATAAGATATCTTAACTATTTAGCAGCTCTGAATTATGATCTACCTTATTATTATACATGTATATTAGTCTCCATAAAAGGTTAACTTTAATAAGGATTTCTCTATTAATATAAATTTGATTAGAATCATACTTATATTAAGATTAATTGAGGTGTGTATTATTCACCTGATACAAAAGCTCTCTATTGAAATTCGCATATGTTGGGATTGCTCTGACAAACATCATACCCATCTATCGAAAAATCCTGCAGATGACAATCCATTGAAGGAGATAGAAACAATAAATTCAATCTTTGTTACAATATTAATTAGAAATTGCTTGGATCTTGTCAAATCCCCAACTAAATAGACTCATCCAACTTACAGAATCTACGAAAGCTCCACTAGAGAATGACTATTATAGAGCATGCGATTCAAGATCTCCAAAGTAAGAAAGAGAACAACACTAATCACTCATAAAACATGAATCATCAATTTAAACAATATCAGCATTTTATTTTGATTCTTGATCTTGTACACTTTTCCATATTAGTGCTTATACTCAAAAACAGTTTTAGTTTGATTCTTTGATCCACAATAAAAAAAAAAAATAGTTTTTAGAATAGTAAACTAATGGATTAACTTTGAAACAGTAGACCATTAATCACTAATGATTTCTAAGAAACTACTATTCTTGCAACATTCAAACAAAAAAAACATGGTTCTCCTACAACTTTCCATATTCTAATGGTAAGATAAGATAACGTGCTACAAGTTTATTACCTTTATGGCTTTTGTTGATGTGTTACCAAACACAATCTCTACCTTTTTCCTATTCAAACTCACGCCAATGTTGGGGCAATCAATAATTACTTTCCTATAAACAAATAATTGTGTATCTTATTATGGGACGAAAGGAAAAGCACTATGTATGATCTTTTCAAAGTAATCTTATTTCCAATATTATCTTTTACCACTTATCACCTTAATAATGAAATTTGGAAATATGGTATACTTTTTAGACCGAAGATGATGAGGCAATACTAAGAGTTAGGGATTCAATATCCAGCTGTAAAAAAGTTAGGGTTGTAATATAAAGTTTGACCACAATAACATGGAAAAAATCTAATAAGTTAAAAAGTTAGGATTGCATTATATTCACGACCGACCGAAAGTTAGAGGTTTTACTATTGTTGAACTAAAAAATTTAGCTAAATAAACTAATCTCTCGATCTTCTCTAGAGACTGAGAAATGTAAGGTCAGAATAAAAATCAACTAGAATTATTTTTTGAAAATCTATTAAAAGTGCATGAACTCAAACTACTAAGCTTGGAATAGTATTTTAATCAAAAGTAATTCAACAATTCCGTCGAGAATGGGCAACCAAACCATTACCCATCTCTATTTCAAAGTTGAATTGTAAAAAAAAAACCTCCCCAACTAAATATAGGAGTTTTGGTAGAGAAATCACTTAGTAGACTCGTGTAAGTTTCCGTTAAGTTTCCGTTTTTCGTAATGTGCAACAAAAATTAACCTAATGCTTGCTTGAAAGGCTAAAATATAATTTTGGTCCATGTAATCGGACACTTGTTCAAGCTTATTCCCGAAATTTTAAATATCTAATTCAATCCATATACGTTTAATAAAGATTAAATTTAGTCTTTTGAAAGTAACTTTCTCAAAATTCGTCAAATAATAAAAATAATTTTCATGCAAATATATATATAAAAAAAAAGGCATGAATATGTTTGAGAAGTTTATAAGTGCCAAAATTTAAAATTTAAAATAAGGTTTAAATATAAATCAAAATGATTGAAACGATAGGTCATAAAGAGGGTCTAAAGGACTACCCATTATAGGGGAGTTTAATAATTTATTCCCAACTTATCTAACTTTTAAGTCCAACAAATAATTTCAAATCAACTTTCATTTCTATTACTTTAATCTGCAAAGTTCTTTTCTATTTTTGAAACTTAGTTAAAAGATGAGTAAATCTCATAAAAAAAAAAACACATATTCTTCAAAATAGTATAGAAAAACAAAAAAAGAAAGAAAAGAATAGGCCGTTGAAACAAGGGCTTTTGAATTCAAAGTGAGAGCTCATCATCACCTTTTTCGTATAGCCAAACCATAATTTGACTGGCCCAAAAAAGTATTAACAAAAGGGGTTTTCATTATGGCAAAACTTTTCCATGTAAGAAGCATCTTAATGAGCAAAGAAGGAAGAATAATGCTTCGATTGTATCATATAGGCTATCCTGTTTTTGTGTCCCAGCTTAAAACTAAAACCAAGCAAAAACTTTCCAGCCAATCAAAATCTAGTTTGAATCAGAAAGAAGACAAGACAATTATCAACATGTTTCAATTCAGGAACAAGTTTTCTAACCTGAATAATGATGCCAAAACTTCATGCTTGTTGCTTTCACTTTGCTAAAAAGTTTTCCCCACAGCTTTTTTGCTTCCCTTCATTTCAGAAATCAGCAACACAATTTTCCTTTTGATAGATTTTGTTCAGCATGATGGAAGCATCCCCATCACCTATTTGATGAGATTGAAATTGATGCAGAATTATCAGTACTCAAAGAAAAGTGTCGTGGAATAGCATGTACAGTAAGTAATTCAGCTATGATAAACAACATGAAGCAAAAAACAAGAATTTTTCAATGAGGTTCACTTTTGTCTGCCAATCTAGGTTCGAAGTGAACTTCGGGATGAGGGCTGATTCAGTCCTCATTGAGAAAAAATTCCCTAGAGCTATAGATATCCAATAGCCTCAGAGAAAAATAAAGTTTCAGCCTCTCAATCTCTTGCAGAGATAGTGCAGTATCATGTAAGCATGAGAGACTCTTTGATGATTTGTTGGGGTGAGCCATTAGTATAATTCTGGCTCACGCCCTGGTTATAAAATAACGCAAGTAACCAGTGATGCAATTCGGTGAATAAATAAATCATTCCATGAGACAGATGACAGAGAAGAATGGACCTACTTTTCCTTATGATCTTCACAATGACTACTCGATCTTCTACAGTTCTGTGCAAAAGACGACGGTCATTTGCCTCTGAGAAGTTACCAATAATCCATACATGAACATGAGCCATGGTCAAAATGATGGAATCGTTTTCTGTCCCGCACGATGATTCGACGCTTGTAAATCAAGGAGATAAGCTTTAATGAAGCATGACAATCTTCACATATACGTAGGTTCTTAACAATCTTAAGTGGATATTGTGGGGCTGTACTGATTAGTCCAAAGGCAACTGCAATCTTCTCACTGTGATACTGCAAGGCCCTTGCCTTGTGTTCTTCATCCGCATTGAGAAACACTTCTAAGGTGTTTGGTCTGTAGCCATTCAACCTTAACTTCATGGACATTTCTTCCAACATGGCCTGGATTTCTTTGGCTCTAGGATGGGAATCGTCTTCTACGAGAAACTCGTGGATTATTCCATGGATCTCAACCCAACTACACCCAGGGTCTTTTCTAATGTCCATCCCTTTCATCTTCATCCTCACCCCTGCAACTGCCTCCCAATTTCCCAATGAAGCATACATATTTGACAGAGCAACATAGGATCCACTGTCATGAGGAGCCAACTCCATTAAAATCTCAGCCACACGCTCACCCATTTCTATGTTCTTGTGCATCTTACAAGCACCAAGCAAAGCTTTCCATATTACATCATCTGGTGCCATTGGCATGTTTTTGATAAGTTCCTCAGCCTCTTCCAAACGTCCAGCACGGCCTAGTAAATCGACCATGCATCCATAGTGTTCAATTCTTGGTTGTAACCCAACCACCTTAACCATGTGGCTGAAGAATGATCTACCCTCTTCCACAAGCCCCGCATGGCTGCAGGCACTCAAAATTCCAATATAAGTAACATCATTGGGTGTCACACCAGCTTTTTCCATCAAATGGAAGTAATCGATTGCATCCTCTGCGCGACCATGCATCGCAAACGCACTGATTATGGCATTCCAAGTAATGGCATTTCTCTTAGGCAGCCTCTCAAAGACCTGAAGTGCCTTCTCAATGCTCCCACATTTGGAATACATGTCCACCAGAGCAGAACCAAGCACATCATCGATCTCAATCTTATTCTTTCCTGCATATAAATGGATCCATTTCCCCAATTCTAGTGCACCTATTCGTGAAATGGCAGGCAAAACACTCACCAAAGTCACATAGTTTGGATCAATATTGGAAATTTGCATTTCTTGAAACATGTTTATGGCCTCTATGAAATGCCCATTTTGTGCATAACCCGATATCATCACATTCCACGATACCACACTTCTTTGAGGCATTTCGTCGAACAGGTTTCTAGCACTTCTGAAATCCCCGAGTCTAACATGGCCATCAATCATTATATTCCACAAAACAACATACCCATCTTGTCTCCTCTTATCTACTTCCATTTGACAAGACCCATCAAAATCAACAACACTCTTACAAAACAGAGAATACGCATCTTCCATGAGCGCACACATAACATACATCCGAACGAGATTACTAATTACAAACTCATCCCCATCAAACCCAAACTTCACAATCAACCCATGTACCTGTTTCCCCTCTCGAAGCCTCGAAGCTCTAGCGCAGGCCTTCAACACGGAGGGGAAAGTGAACCGATTGGGCTTCACACGCCCATCGCACAACATCCCGCGAAAGAGCATCAAAGCCTCCGATTGGTGATGCTCGTCGTTGCTCTCAGCAAGAACTCTCAAAACGGTGTTCCAACAGAAGCAATTGGGTTCCGGCATCTGATGGAAGACCGCGCGGGCATAATCGATATCGCGTCGCGAAGAAAATGCACAGAATCTGATCACTTCAGCGGCCGTAAGAGGGTCTTGAATTCGACCAGTTTTGATGAAAACAGCGTGGAGTTGCTTCAAGTCTCTGGCTGTTTTGCATGATGTTATTGATCTCGGGAGGACTGATGACGGTTGAGCTGAAAAACTGACGGTCCCATTTGGGTTGTAAAATACGGAATTCATGGGAAGTTGTCGTCAAATTTAGCTTTGGGTTTTGGGTTGAGAAATGAACAGAGAGGAAGATGATGAGCAACCAATGGCGGGAGGATGATTCAGTGGCCTGGCTTGCCTTGGTTCCTGGAGTTCTTCACAGAATCGTGTTTTTGATGTTTGCAGTTTCGACAATGGTCTTTGATAATCCCGCGGACATTATCTACAATAATATCATTCTACGTAACCTGTCGCTCCATGGAGATTTTTTTGGTATTATATTTTATTTTTATTTTACATTTTATTAAAATAATATTTTTAAAAAAAAACTATATAAAAAAAATATTGTATTTTTAATATATATGTAATTTGGATATCTACCAAAAAATAAAGTAACAACCTCTGACCCAATATATAATAATAAGACATTTTAATTTATTTATTTTTAATTTTTAATTTTTAATTTTTTTTATTGATTTATTTATAGATTTTTCAAAAAATATCCAACATCGACATTTCCGTTAAAACATCATCGGCGTTTAATACAATGGATAGAAAAGATTATATTTGTTGTAAATGCATACTTAAAAAAAATGACCTTTTAAGCTTGATAGAATAGTTTGTTCATGCACTTTTATATACTTATTTACTTTAGATTAAACATTAATGTGGTTTGATCTTAGCAGTTATGTTCGTTAAATTTTCGATATACAAACACCTCATTTTAAAATTATCCCTAAACTTGAACCTCTAAAAAAAATTAGGTTAAAAGATTCTCTTACCATAAACCCTAAACGTCAAACCCTAAACCCTAAACCCTGAACGCTAAACCCTAAACCCTAAACCCTAAACGCTAAAACGCTAAAACGCTAAAACGCTAAAACGCTAAAACGCTAAAACGCTAAAACGCTAAAACGCTACATTTTTTTTTCCTTCTACTAATGAATATAGTAAAAGATTAAGTATATTTTAAACATTTTCATCTAGTCAGAGTATTTATTGACATCATTTCTTGTTGCTTACTGGGATGATGCAATTCATATTAGATGCTTAAAATAAGAAACTAACCTCCATGCTCAGACTCATGACCCAGTTGATATCCATAACTTGGAAGCTGGGACCTGCTCAAAGGGCTTCATGGTTGATATCAACAAGTCAGTTCTCACAGCACAATACACCAAATAATAGAAAGACGTGATGTAGATACATAAAAACAATGTGAATCACAGAAGAAAAAGACATCTCTTTGAACCATTCATTCCATTGCTTCCAAGCGACGAAAACATTTTCTATTTTTGTTGATGAGATTTTGGCAACATTCTTCGCAGAATCTCGATTAATGAAATTCACCCGAATTGGACTTCACGAGATCAACTGATCCGATCAAACAACTAGTTAAATATAAACTAGGAGGCAGGAAAATTCAGTAGGAACCTTTTGGTGCCAATTCGTCTCCTACACGTCCTTGTATAATAACTGGTATTTTGGAATTCGCTCAGGAGGCAATGGACAACTCACAATGAGCTTGCCTTTCATAGCTCCCCTAAATATTGCCTGACATGAAAAAAAGGAAGAATGTTTTCAAGTCCGTTTCCAAAAGAATGCATACATGACAACCAAATTACACATTATCTGATCTGACATGAAATTTGAATGATAAAACAGCTTATATTTAGTGAAAGACCAATATAATTGCTCAGTGTGTTCAATGTACCAAAATTCCTGAAATAAATCCAGAGCAGTACTACCCAATCACCAAAATTCAACAATCTGTAGCTTCTCGTTTATGTTCCAAAAACAGAGGACTCTGCAGTACCTCGACGTGACATGAGCGTCAAAGGGGTTCAAGAATCAGTTTTCTTTTTATAAGGGCTTACACTTACCTCCACAACATCGATAAAATCCTGCTTTTCGTGAAAAGCACCAATCCACTTTGTATGATCTGCAGTCCTGCATGTCAAAAGAATACCCTTTCATCATAAAAAATACGGAGAATAATACATAGGAGGCATAATTAGATATTCCTAAACCAAAATACTCAATAAAAAAAAATAACTCTTTAATTGATGAAAAATAAACAAGATTGTAAAAGACTTTTAAGAGAATACTTCAGTTCAAAGGAATTAAGATAGTAATACCCTCAAAACTGGAAGATCTCTCTTCCTCACGAAAAATTCAGTGATTTTCTAATGAATCTAATCAGAACTCCCCAAAAGAGCACAAATAAGATTAATCCACATTATTTTAGCTTTAAAGGGAAGAACCACCGGAAGAGCAGGTGTTAAGTAAATATGTCAATTGAGGTACTAGAAGCTAATGGAAGAGCGTTACATAAAGAGGTCATTTGCATATTCTCCTGGATTCTGAGCAACGTGCAACAAGCAGAAGAAACAGAAAATTGCAAATTACTTATTTGAAGCTTGTCTTCAGCCCACTTAAATCAAATACCAAATAAAAATATTGATTTTGAGGACATTTACTTCCCCAAATGACATTATAAACACTTTAAGAATGGCCTTATTATGAACCGGGAGATCTGCCAAGAGGGACTAGATCACTCACACTTCAAAACTCATATGATGGAGTAACTATCTGATCTAACAAACATACGGGGGCTAGTAGGTTGAACTAATAATCTCTAAGACATTTGCGGGCTAATAGCTTGTTCCTTCACAACTAAGCCAACCCCAGTTGCTCATGTTTCTAATTTTTGTTTCATGAATTATAATTCAATATAAAAACATTAGAAGAATACTACGACAACAAAACGTGTAGAAACAACACAAAAATTAACAGCTACAAGAAAACATTCTATTATACACTCTACCACATTATAGCTTTTAAATTTACTCAGAGTTGTCTTCACCATAAAGATGAAGTATTGAGGAAACAATTAAACTTGATAAAACGAAGATAATCTGAGCATCCTCTAGAGTAGACTCTTAGAGGTTCATTTTGTGTCTAATAAGAAGCCAATACTTCAATTGGCAATAAGAGATGCGGTAAGTTATTGGGCGGATGACGCATCCTCACAAAAATAACCAATTGTTGCCCTTCTTTTTCCAATAAAAATAAATACTCTTTCTTCTCATTTCAACAGCAACTATTTGCTAATAATCCTAAGGGATGTTAAGTGCTCTACTGTGACAAATCCAGTAGCTAAGGCCACACAGATCAACCATATGCAATGTTACATATCCATACTAAACATATTTGAACAGAAATCAAGCAATAAATTAACTAAGACCAGCAGGATAAAACTCACCCTGAATCCATCTTCATATGATGAGCATTGAAGAAGAAAACAGTGGACGGTATAAGAGTTATGTCAAAGTACTTGATGTAAACCTGTATTTCTTCTGAATCAATATCAACCAGTGCTATCGAAGCAAACTTCGACACTTCTCGAGCGCACTTTGCAAGCTAAATCATCAAAAGAGTGAAACATAAGGAAAACAAAATCATAAATTCTGAAAAAGCATATCAATCATGGAAGATGAAAACAAAATTCAGGGAATTGGTAACACACAATATCGTCAAGGAGGAGACAAACTGAATCGGAACACCGCCCAAATCGGAGAATGAGAACCTTATCAATAGTGTCCCTAATGATGGAATCCACTTCTCTCTTCGTTGTTAAGGTCCTTAAAAGATAGCTCATCCTTCTTCTCCTGCAATCCGCCTAAACGAATTTAGTTAAAGAAACCAAACAAGCTTCATACACACCCTAGGGTTGTCTAATTAAACTTTTTTTTTTAACTATTCACACATATATAATGCAACTCTTCATATCTTTACATGTTCCACAGACCATAAACTAGCTTGCAAAAACTAAAAACAAAACAAAAACACCCCAAAATCATAAGTTATAGCAGAATACGCTAGATAACAAGAAACAGAGAAAGACGTGCATTTAACATACGATTACACGGATTACAGCAATTAAAACCTACAAAAGTTAAAACATACTAACGCCATAGATTATCAACCAAAAAATTGGAACGAGAGAGAAAAATTAAGATTAAGGGCAATCAGGAAAGGTAAATAGCAACAATACCCAGATACTAGAAATTAATTCAAGGAACAAACAAAGCTTAATCAAGAGACAGTGAGGAGACTTAATGCGCGATGAGAGGAAGAATGTAGCACCGGGAGATGCAGCTATCGGGAAAGACGAATTGAAACAGGTGGGTAATGTAGCGTTCAAAGTAGCTGGAGCATCAAATTGTTCGAAATAACAGGCATGGTTGAGGGATTAACGGCAGCGAAGAGGATAAATCCGATTGGGCGGTGGCTATTGGGTTGATTAATCAAGTATTTGCGGAGGAAGGACGCGTGATCGCGGCTGAAGGCGGGGATTCTCTGGTTCAGTCACGTTGGGGGAGGCAATAACAAGGTTGCGGACGACTTATATATTTATTATATTATATGTACATTTTAATTTTAAAAGAAATGAGGAAATAATTATAATTTTTTAAAAAAAATAAGAAACAAAAATTATTATATATATATATATATATATATATATATATTATTTTTTAAAATTATTGTATAAAAAAAGAAAAAAGAAACCCTAAATTCTGCGCCCCTTATCTTGCTTCGCCCTCCCGTTGCCGCCGCCACACAGTTATCAGCACCGGTTTGTTTTTCCCTCTTCGCTGCAGTCGCACGCTGTCGCCCTCCATCGGTAACGTCCGTTTCTTTCTTCTCTCCTTATCTCCCTCTCTGCCCCATCCTCGCCGGCACGACTGCCCAGTCTTCTTCTTCTCCTCGCCGACTGCCCACTGAATTTTCTGCTCGTCGCTAAGGTGCCACTCTGTCTTCCGAAACCCCTCCCTCTCTCATGCTCGTTACTGAGTTTGCATGGATTTTTTTTTTTCTTCAATTCAAGCAATTCGTAAATAGGGTAAAATTGGAAGGAGGTTAAATTTGATCTAAAATACTGCCAAGTCCGACCTATTTTCGACTGTTTTTTTTTGGGTTAAGGAGGTCTTTGTAGATGATTGAGGAATTTGCTATGTAAGGTTGTTTTGCTTATTTGGATTGTTCTACTTGAGAATTATGTATTCTGGAAAGTATCTTTCTTATATGCACTCATTTTCAGCCGGTAGTTGAAGTAAATTTAGTATACATTTTGATTTTACGTGAATTGGGGGATTGAGTAAAGCATTTGATAGAGTCTTGGTGCTCTATAGTCTTCACGAAGAGAATAGGGTGGATTATGCAGTTATGCGTGTCTATAGAATTGTTCTACACCCCTGCAAATTGCATTAGGAATAATTGTTTGGAATGTGACAACTTGGTAGGTCATGGCAGAATCAAACTCGCCTGGTTCGTTTCAATCTCCTCCTGCTCCCCCACATCCTATGGTTATTGATGGGGCGAATCACGATCTAGCTCTAGCCTCTTGTGAGTTTTTTACTCGTCGAGAAGTACTCGAGCGTCGGTCCCGGAGAGTGAAACAACTTTGTCGAGTATATAGGGAACTGTACTGGGCTTTAATGGAGGAACTCAAGCGCAAGTACAGGGAGTATTATTGGACATACGGCAAGAGTCCATTTAAGGAGGACGAGAAGGAGGCTGAGGGCATTGGTGATTATCCAGAGGGTATTGGGGAGAACGGAAAGCTAGGATTAGGTTCCGTGACCGGGAGCGATGAGATTAGAAGGTGTGATGTCACAGGTTGCAAGGCGAAGGCGATGGCATTGACAAAATACTGTCATGCTCATATCCTCTCGGATAAAAAGCAGAGGCTCTACAAGGGTTGCACCTTTGTAATCAAGAGGTTTGCATTCTATATCAATTATTTTTGCTGCTTAGTAATACTATGAGTTTTCTACTTAATAAGCAATAGCCATAAATATAGACTCGTCTAGTATTGATATCATTACGACGATTTATAAATATCTTGAGTTTCTTTTTTTCTCTTTGGACTGTCCTAAGATATAATTTTGCTAGAGCTCGTCCGAGTAGATCCTAAGGATAAAGGCTGTGTAAAAGCTTTTCTAATGCTCAAGTCTTCCCAAATTCCTATTGTAGAATATAGCACCATTTCCAATCCTCTTAGTTAAAGAACAATGGTTATCATCTATCTACTGCTTGAATTTACCAAGTGAAAACCATGTGGTAAGAAACCAACCAAGCTTATTACAATATTTACAGGAAATTTATTGCCCCATGGCCTATAGGCTGTTTTTTGTGTCCCAATCCCAAATTATGAGGGCAATGTAAGTGAGCTGAATCTAATTTCAGATTAATGAAATGCAGCCTCCCTTAGGATCTGCTCTATTACGGCCCAAGCCCACCGCTAGCCGATATTGTCCTCTTTGAGCTTTCCCTTTACGCTTCCCCTCAAGGTTTTTGAAACGCATCTGCAAGGAGGTTTCCATACCCTTATAAAGAATGCTTCATTATCCTCCTCAACCGATGTGGGATTTCACATGCTCCTTCCCAAAGAACTCTCGAATATTTGTAGTGATCCTTGTCATTCCCTCCGTACAGTTTAATGATTTTTGTTATAATTGAAAGGTAGTCAACATGGTTGAGCTGAATTAGATGGTCACACCTTTTGATTGCATTGATCCGAAGTTGATGTCCACACACTTTGGTTAAGCTTTTATTTTTCATTTGGGGTCTTTTGTACTTATGTTTTTTTTTTTTTTCGTTTTTCGTTTTTTCGTTAACAAGAAATTCTCTTTCATTTGCAGTATGCAGTCCGGACCGCTTCTATGTTCAAAGCCTGTTTTAAGATCTACTGTTCCTTGCTACTGCCCTGGTCATCTACAAAAAGGCGAAAAGTGTTTAGCTAGAGATTTAAGAAAGGCAGGTCTTAACGTCTCGTCGACTAGTAAACTTCGTCCTGATTTCCATGTATTAGTAGCTGAATGCGTTCGCCAAATACAAGTCAAAAGAAGGGCGGCGAGAAAGGCCACTGCTGTTAAAATCGAAAGCAACTGAGAAGGTGAAGACTAGTTGTTAGGCCCCTCAGTTTGAATAAGAACATGTTGCAGTTGGTACATGTGTGTATTCAATCCAACCCGAAACCCCCAATGGAAGAATTGTTGATAAAACCAATTTTCGTGTACGATCCAATCCCTTGTTCCTTCCTCTCCCTCGCTGCACATTTGTTGTGTAATATTCGAGCATATGGTCGATGCAATGTGCCGATGATTAGCAGATTGCAGGGATGTACATTCCTTCTCTTGTTTTTATGAAAGGACGATTTAGTGTCAGCTTCCTTCTCTACAGGGTTTGATGGTATCATTTTTCCCAACTTGCAATAAAGGATTATAATCAATAGTTCGAGACGAAAATGATTGTATTTTGAGTTTTATTTCATTTTAGTATGAAAAGTAAATTTTTTACAAGGTAACTAAAACGATAAAATTGTTCGTAGAAGAAACCCTACAGTTAGGTAATTTCGTTTTCCTCTACCAAATAAGGACGTTGAAGTAACATTTCTGCAGACCATCTTTGCTTAGGGTCTCTTTGAAAGCACTTTTGAGAAAGTCCTTTCCGTGTTAGGACAATTCTCTTGGTACGGTCGGAGTTTTTATCTCGTTTACAAGTTTCAACACATCACACGCGTATTTGCCATAAATTTACTGTTCGAGGGTGTAATCTCACCAATAAAAGACTCAGGAGACATGTATTCACGCGTCCCTCTAAAACTCGATTTATAACCAAAACTCGATTTATAACCAAAACTCGACTTTGGTCTCTGTTCTTTCATATACATCTTCGAAAGACCAAAGTCGGCTATTTTGAGATCGGGTTTGCCATGTTGAGAGGGAAAAACAAGGACATTAGAAGGTTTGAAATCACAATGCACAAAGCCTTTGGAATGAATGCAAGAAAGCACTGTAAGCATCATACGAAGATACCCTTTGAGCTCATCCTCCGGCAGCTTCTTGCGTTGGTTGATAAGGTCATCCAAAGACCCACCGGCGGCGTACTCCAAAACCAGATTGTAAACGCTGCACTTGCCGTCGTCTTCGGCGGCGACTTGGTGGCCGATGAGCTGAAGGATTTGGGGAGAGCCGATGAATTTGAACAAGATGAGGGCTTCTTTGTTGAGTGAGTAGGCCACCAAGTCAGCTCATCGGCCCAAATCCTTAGACTAAATTTAAAAAATTAGAAATTATTTGATTTAAATATCATTTTGATTTTGTTCTATTTGATTTATGAAATAATCTCCCGTTTTTTAATTTAAAGTAAAAAAAATAATATTTATAAACTCAATTTTTTTTAGTTTGGTTATAAATTTAAATTGGAAATTTTATATCTAATCAAACTTCAAATTTTTAATTTTATATATAATAATTTAGTGAATTTAAAAAAAAAATAATTTGATTAAAAATTGATAGATTTGACTAAATAAATTTATAATTCAATAAATTATTATTAATTAAGAAATTAAGAGGAAAGAAGGAATGGAGTTACCTCAGACATGGCAGAATGAGGAATAATGTTTGATCTTCTTCGTCCTCTCGGCCCAGAATGTTGTGCACACCGACATTGGAACAGAAGCTAACGACCTCTTATTGAGCTTGTTCATCGGAGACGGCAATGGAGGGCACTCTTTTCCACCAAACTTTCCATTCTCACGCCTGATTTCACAGTTCATACTCCTCGCTAAAAACGTAGATCAGATTCTCCTGTCCAACGCATTTCATTTCCATTCTCACGCAGATCGCTCGGCATGACGGAAATCTCGAGGAATTCCATGCTCTCCACATCAATTTTCCACAGAACGAACAAGGCGGTCGATGCAAGAAATTAAAAATGAAAAGATAATTCCAGGAGGTTGAAGAGTTTGGACTTCACTCCATACATGATCGTGTAAATCGAAGCAAGAAACTAAGAAGGAGTGACTTCCGAGAACGTAGAACTTACCTTCGAACAAAGCGGAAGAGAGAGAGCGCGAGGAGATTTCGGATCAATCCGGGGGCAATGGCGAATAGAGCTCCTAAAAATCAGCGTCCGGATCGTAAATCTCGACAGATAAATGGGCGGCCGCCTAGCAGTCGTACGCCTCCGACGACGATAAACTGGAGATTCGACTTGGATCCGGATCGGAAAATTCCGAGGAGAGGATCTATCGGTGTGAATCTGAGAGGCGAAGTGATGGTCCAAGACGGATTGAAGATCGGAGAGAAAGAGAAGTGAGGCGCAGTAGTGAAGAAGAAGCCGTCGGAGCCAAGGAAGGAGGAAGAACCAGAGATCAGAGAGAGGATCGAAGGCGAAGAACTGATTGTCCTTCGAGTCGGAGGTGAGGTTGGAAAATTCAGCCACTGGTGAAAAGAGGGAGCTCGAGAGGGCATCAATGGCGGCTACCACTAAGATAGGTAATTGTTATCCATCAACTCCGGGTTTGCAACCATGAATTTGTGCAAACTACACCACTTCTAGTTCCGGATTTGCAACCATGAATCTGGTTCCAAGTTTGCAACCATAAATTTACACAAATTAGCACTCCATTTATATTTTATTAAGAGCAAATAAACACATAACCACTTGAATAAAATATAGGATAACATATAAATAGAACCACCATCACACTAGATTGATCAAATGAAATCATTATCCCATTTATATACAAAGATTGGAAAAGGACATCATGCAATCATTTAGAACTTAAATTCGAATAAAATAAAGGATTGTGATTCCATCTGAGAACACTTCCAAAAGATGACGCTTATTACTCTTATCCGGCTGCTTCCTGCTTCCTGCTTCTTGCTTCTTGCTTCTTGCTTCTTGTCGAGGGCCAATTGCTGGGCGGTGTATTCTGCATCAAGATGATGGCCAACAAAACGCCTCCCTTGGAGACTTCGGAAGCACAAATTTCTTGATGTTCCAGACGACCCAACAAGATGGGATGGATGGATGGATGGATGGATCATTGCTGGGATGCCCGCCTGTGGTTGTTTAACAATTTAACCTGTTTTTAGGCATTGAGACCGAGAAACGAAACCAAACACACTCCATTTCATTTTGGAACAAATCTCCCTCAAACTCAAGGGCATATAGATGTTTACCACAGAAGATCAATCCTCTCATGGTTGATCTGCATCAGATTCAGGCCTCGTTACGCGTCTCCTTCTCGTAGGTGGCGATGCATCGTCGCCCATTCCGATGTATATGCGGAAATCCTCATCTGCATCTTCTTGTAATCCCAAAAGGTTTTCACCCCAAAGGAACCGGCGCTCTGGTACGGGTGTTCCTCCTCCAGAGCGTCGATGCCTCACCCAAGACCTTGAACGTGGCCTTGGCTCTCGAGCACCATCAACCGATCCAAACATATGAAACAGAAAGAAACTAGTCAGCAATGGCCCATTGACATCACCTGTGCCACTGTCTCTTTCAGCTGCCACCATACCACCATCTCCATTTTCAATTACGTAGTCTCCAACCACAAGGGCACCAGGCATGGCTGAGCGGATGGCACTAACAACATCACCAACTTCTCTCTGTCGCTCCAAGCGTCGCCATGCCCGTTCTCTAGATGGGTCTATGACTGAAGGCCGTGTTGTCGGGTGAACTCTTCTAGCATGCCTGCGTAGTTCCTGGTAGTTGCCAGAGAATGAGCAAGTTTCACGGGAGCAACTTCGTTTCTTTAGATTAAGATATTCTCTTGCTTCTTCTATAACTTCCCAGCCTAGCACAGCTCCTCGGCACATGGGGCACTTCAAATCTGAGCACTCGGATGAGTTCCCAGCACCCAAACCTTCCTGCTCATCCCTTTCAGTATTAGACCCAGAACCAACAGTATCCAGATCTCCAGCCTCATTCGAGTCTAAAGTTCTATTAGAATTTTCAGTTCCATTATCCCCTAAAACTACAACAGGTAATCCAGCAGATGCAACAGTGTTCCTTTCATTTATATTTTGATTATCATCAACTTCATTCAAATCAATGCTCAGACCCAGGTTGTTTGTAGGACTACTAAAGCTATATGGATTTATAGGTGAAGGACTTGATAAGCGTGGACTCTTCCTAGTTTCTTCTCTTAATTTTTTGAATTGGTCAAAGCAATTTGAATGCCTATGGCTTGTGTCACATATATAAGGTTTGCAACCCTTGTGGTGAGAGCTGCAAAGTAGAAGAACAGCATTATGTGGGTGGTCCATGCAGATAGGGCAGGAGACTTCATCCAATTCTTTATGCAAAGCAAGGATATCTGAATCATTATGAATTCTTCGTTTCACACCAGCCATCTTGAGCACTAGGTAAATCACTAAGCATATTTAATAGATCAGAATGCTTCTACTGACAACAATAGCACAATACTTATAGTAAGCTAAAAACAATTTAGAAACAGCTAGAAAAGTCGTTTGTTTTATGGGTCTTTAAGGAGAAAAAGAGGATTGTCACAAAACTAATAAAGCATCCAATTTTAACATCAAAACAAAGATAAATCATACCAAGAAAACGTAAATTGTAAATACATAAACAAAAAAAAGTGTTCTAAATTTAACAAAGGACAGTAACACAGAAAAAAAAAATCAAGATATCCATTTCATGTTATCAAAGTGCACACAACGCAAACATTAAATTGACCATTGCATATCACACAAAAAAAAATGTGAACCAAATTAAGAGAGGACCTAAGATAAATGAAAGTTGATGAAGACAGTAGCCATACATGCAAAATATACAACGTACATATAAATATATTACCCGGAAATATATCAAGCAATTGCATGGTTACTCACCAAGAGAAGCAGCTCTTTTTATATTTCCTACAGGAGGCTTCTCAGTCTCTATTTGTGCTACCAATTCAAATCTACAGAATGCTTACTCTGGCTTTATTAAAGCGAAATCACAGGTCTACTAATTGAAAGCAAAGAACTGTAACTGTAGGAGTAATTGGTGGACTACACCCTTGACTAAAACTATTAGCAACTTCTCCAAGACGCCAAGGTCTGTACAAGTCCTTGACCTGCATTTATGCAGCGTAAAAGAAATTTGATGGTTATAAATACAAGATCTCAATTTTGAAAGGAAAAGGCAACTACAAAATCAAAATGTATTCAACAACTATTGGCATGTCCATTAAAAAAACATATCTAGGGCTAAATTTGAAAATTCAAATCAAACAAATACATAAATCCTAGTCAATTTTATTTCTAATACAAACCCTGCCAAAGAAGTGTTAAAAACAACAAACCCAAAACCAGCAACAATGGAAGAAGAAAACGTGCAAAACAAAAAACAACTTCCCTCAACAAAAAGTTAAGCATATGTGAAAACAGACAATATCACTATCCTACAAAGGAAAATTCTTAACAACATCCTTCGGATTCCAAAGGCAACCCCCCTTGACATCCCCATTACACGGGGGGGAAAAAGTCAAAAAAAAAAAAAAAAAAAGAGAGAGCCATGAAAGATATGCAAGAGCAACAAAATCCAGATGAGAGTTGTCTGCACAAAGATAAAAAAGAAGGAGGCGACTATATTAACATCAACCATCTGATCTTCCCTCCAAGTAATCCTTAAACCCCCTTTCCCATCAAAGTTCAAGAAGACATAAGCAAAAGAGGAAATAGAATCGTGTACATATGCTAGGCCACCAACCCAAATCCTAAGAATGACAAAGTTTCATAAGAAAGAAGCCAAGTTCAAAGCCTCTACCCATGCTACGAAATTATAAGTGAAACCAAAACGAAGTCTGAATTTCAGGCAGCATAAAGAAAATTAGCCGATATAGATTCTCATTCTGATGCCTTAAATTGTGATCATATTCCAGTTCAATTACCATCCTCATGAACAATTACACAAAATCAGAAACTAAAAGCAAAAAGGCCCAAATCACATCCAAATAATCAGATCCCCAAATCCAAAACAAACCCTAACCCAAACCAACCAATCCATCGAGCCACCACAGTGAAAACGAAATTACCAAGGGAATCAAACGATTAGACAAACAAACAAAGGATCAAACACAAGGGCAGCAACGAATTGAATCCGGATCACAAATAATTGAAACCAAAAACAGGAATCGCAATCGAAATATCAAGAGCGAAAAAAAAAAAATTCGAAAATGAAACATGGAAGATTAGGGTTTACTAAAAGCAGAATCCGATGGAATTCACCGTGGTAGGGTCGGACGATGAGTTCGTGAAGAACTCGCTGAGTTCTAGCGCAGAAACAGCAGAGATGATCAAAGACGAAGAATTTGAGAATCCATTCGGATATTTATAGCCAGACTTAGACACAGAGATAGAATACAAAACGCAGCGTTTCACCTGGGTGGGCGGTGACGAAGAGGTTATGTTGTAAGATAATGGGCTTACTTTATGGGCCTGGGCCACAATAAGTTTAATAAATTAATGGTTAAATTATAAATTATGTATCGAGGATAATAAATTTAATTAAAATATCCTTCCTTACAAAATCAAACATACCATATAAAAAAATTAAAATTTTAAATTTATCTTACAAAAAATTATCAAAATTCATTAAAAAAAAAAATTAAAATTGAAAAATATTTTAAGCATTTTTTTATAAAATAACAAGTTATAATTGAATAAATAGGAGTGTTCAAATGACTCGATAACTCGAACAATTCAAATCATAACAATTAAATTTTTTTTGTTTGAATTTAAAAAAAAATAAAAAATTCGGGTCGATTAGTAGATTGATGCTCTTTTTAGTCGGGTCAATCCAACCACCCAAAAATATCGTTACAACCTAACCTAATTTTACCTTGTTTTTAAAATTATTACTAAGATTAAGAATATTTAACATTTGTAGTCGATATTAATAATGTGTTGTCCCTCGTAAATATTTTATATCTGAGTTTTATGAGATTTTCTTGTTATATTACAGATAAATAAGATACTTTTAAATAATTAACAGTCCGACTTTTTTATATATATAAATAAAAGGAAAAAAAATTTGAACAAACACCAAAATCTATGAAATAGTGACGTCACCCAACACAAAATAATAAAAATAAAAACATTTTTATTTTAGCCAACCACATTCAAAATTTACCAAACTCATCAGACACAAAATAATAAAAGAACGTTTTTATTTTAACCCATAGATCTTAAAATTTACGAAATTTACAGACTAAATTTATAATTTAAAGTGGAAGAAATAAACGACATCAGACACAAAATAATACAAGGACGTTTTTATCTTAACCCACAACTCTCAAAATTTACCAATTTTACCGACTAAATTTATAATTTAACGTGAAAGAAATAAATGACATCGGACACAAAATAATAAAAAGACGTTTTACGTTCAAGATTTATCAAATTTAAAGATTAAACTTATAATTTTACTCCAGTAAATATATATTACAGGTTTAACCTATGTTGATGGGTTCAATAAACATTATAAAAATATTAGTTATGTGATCATAATAATGTCACGCTGATGCAAAACGGCCTCCAAATAGACTTCTTAACACGTCATCAGCCATGCATGTGCCACGCTCTGCTGTCACTGCCACGTAGGCTGCACACTTTCCATATTTAAAATTTAAAGAAAATAATACAATAAATAAATTTCTATTTATTTAGGGTACCAAATACCAATCCACGAAAGCGGCAATTGGGCATGTCGAACAAGGAATGAGCAAGAACAGGGAGGGTTCTGGGTCACTGTCATTTCATTTCCCCGCCAAAGATCTCTCCTTATAGATTCCTGTTTGGCTGTCAAGAAACTCAGAGAGAAAACGTTGGGAAAGTGCGCCGGATAATCTTCCATTCCGTCGCACAAAATGAGTAGCGGGGTTGCATCTTCAGTTTCCCCATCCCTTTTCTCGGTTGTACCCACTAAATCAAAGATTACCCATTGTTCATCTCCCTCTCTCGTTCGATTTCGATCCTCATCCACTTCCTCAAATCTCAAATTTCGACCGAATGGGTCTCTCAGATTCATAGCCAGTTGCAGCTCCGGTACCTTTAATCTTCGCCTCCTCTGTTTTTGTCTTCCAATCTGTCGTTAGTTATTGGTGATTCTGTTATTGATTCTGAGATTTGAGTGAATCTCTGCGTTTTTGTTGGCTTTTATCTGAATTTCATAAAACAATGATGGGTTTACTTCTCGTGTGGAGCTATCTGATTATTTGACTACAAGGTGTTTGATCTATTGTCAATGGTTTTATTTGGTGTGAAGTTGGCCTCATTTTGTTTGGTTTGTTTTCTTTAACTCAATGCATTTCCTTGTTAAAGAAAATTGGGTTTCTAGACTAGGAATTCATTTTCCTTGCAGTTAACTCTTTGGCAAATATAACACTCTTTGGCGATCTTATATTAGACTTTTGTATTTAGGTCTTTAACCATGTTCTTGTTCTCTGATTTCATGAAGAACTTGCTCAATGATATTCCAAACTGATAATCATAAATAAAAAGAATCCTACTTTTTGTCTAAATATGTGTACAATGGAATACCCATGTGCCCTTTTCATAGAATTTTCACTTCTCTGTATTTTCCTCATTGCCGATATATTGAAGGAGAAAAAGTAGACAAGTTTAAGAAGATGATATGAATCTCATTAGAGAAAATTCAGTAGAAACGGAGGAAAAACAGCCTTTTGGTTTCTGTGATCTTCGAGTTTTGTTAATTTTATCAAGCATGCAATGAGCTAGCTGTATGATGCAGGTGATGGTGACAACAGGACTGTTCTAGATGCCTTTTTCTTAGGAAAAGCTTTTGCAGAAACCTTAACTGAGCGTGTCGAGTCAACTGTTGGAGTGGTTTTGAGTGAGATTGGTAGGCTGCAAGCTGAACGACAACAACAAATTATTGATTTCCAGGTAGGGTACACCAAAGTTAATGATAAACTTAGATGACTGATATGAGATTCTGATTTTCATGTGCTTCCCATTTGTGTGGTTAATCACCAGTTTACTCTCAGTTTCTCTTAAAAAATGAGGGCATAAATTTGCATAGAATCTCCTAATGTTGTTGTTTTTAATTTACTGCATCGTTGTCTCCTGAACTACGGATTATACAAAACCAATGAACAAAAAAGATGGCTGTATGGCAAAGTCATTGAAAATCCATGGCTGGTGTTTCTGCAATGTTTTCTCTCTTGGAGATTAGCTTATGAAATTAACTACTTTGAGTCATAAGTATCTGATGAAACTGCTGTGGCTTAAAACTTTTTGATTGTAGCAACACGTTAGTCCTGGATTGGGATGTTGGTTACTGTTTCTGAGATAAACGTTTATACTGTTCTTAAGCGAGTCGATTTTAACCTTGAACTTTAATGTCATCGAATTGAGCTCTAAACTTGAATAAGTGGTCAAATTTATAGATCATTCGACTAAGTTTTCGTTTCTTTTGAAAACTGTCTGGCTATAAGCATCATTATGGTTGGACGAGGTTCCTTTTGTGAGTACTTATTGTTTTGATTGTATTAGATATTATGTTTTCCAGATGGAGCTTGGCATTTTATTGATAAGCTTGATGGCTTTTTACTCGATTTTGTGGTTTACGTTTCGGTATTTTTATGGCTGGGATTTTGGCATTTTCGGTATTTCCTCTCAAACTAGACTGGCATGCATGAGGTGAATGAATCTCAATATTGAGAGTGCGGGGTTGTGTGCTATCTTGTCGGGGCGAGAGAAACAATTGAGAGTTCTTAGCGATGTTTGGTCTCGTATTAGATTCTCTGTTACTCTCTAGACCTCTGTTTCTGAGCTCTTTCGTAATTATTCGCTAGGTCTTATTTCGCTTGACCAGAGCGCTTTCTTGTAGTTTCGATCTCGTGGGGTTTCTTCTATGCCCTTATGGACTAAAATACCGACACTCTTTTATGCTCTCTTCTTTTCTGCCTATGCTGAAAATGGCATGTTCTTACTTGAACGAGCTTTATATACAGGAGGAGGTTATAGAAAGAGCTAAAAAGGCCAAGGAAAAAGCAGAACGTGATGCCAAAGAAGCACAAGGACCCATCTCCTCTTCGATAATATCGGCTACAATCGAAGTTACTTCTTCTCCAACTGCTTCGAGCAATGGACAACAACGCTCAAGTCCGAACGCATATTCAGAAACTGTGGTGAATCAAGATCCTCCTCGTGGTGACGAAGAGTAATCGTCTCTTGTCGATCTCTCTTGGTTATTATACACATCCAATGATTGCAACATGTAGTCTGATGATGATAAGTTAGTTATTTGGTCTTGAAATCATACAGAGATTGTCTTCTTAAGGTTCGTCTATTAGGTATCTTATGAGTTTCTTGGTGTTGAATAATTCAGACCGAACAACCAGTTACGATCGTTCGATGTGTATTAGTAAATCATCTATTTTCGTTCATTCGAGCAGACTGTAGTTGAATTATTTGGCTGATTTTCAGTGTATCTTTCATAGTTTGAGCTCGATTACTCGTGTATTGTAGTCATTGCATTTGATAGTGTGTTTTTAAATCTGTTTTTAGAATCTATGATCGAAATAGTGCGGATTCAGAAAACAATATTTTCTAGAATGCTTGATTGGGTATTTGAATTCATAAAACTATTTTTTATGTTGAAAGCATGCCGTTGTATTGGTTCCTGGAGATAGTCTTTCAAGGAGATAATGTGGTCATATCATTGAGAATGTAGGATAATACTGAGGCCATCAAATGCCGAATTCGAATTCTAAGTTCTGATCTGAATCATGGGCATGAAACGCGCAACAAATGGTCTCAAAGTCACGTCCCATACATTAGCAATATCGGTAAAATTATCGGGCATCAACCATCAAATTTGTAAACTTCGAATGTGAGCCCTTCAAATGTGAGCCCATAGTGGAGATCCACTGTAGTTGGCTCATACAACGCCATACATAAACAAATAGATGACTGCTTAAGTAAAAATCCACAAATAGATGACTGCTTAAGTAAAAATCGGTTTGTACATGGTTAGAAGATAAATTTGGCTAAATTATAGGAAAATCATAGATTAAGTAAGTGATACTATCTTCATTAGTATGAGCTCTTTTTTGAAACACAAAACAAAGTCACGAGCGAGTACTTTTAAATCGAACAATTCCATACCATTGTTATCAATTCCATACCATTGTTATCAGAAAAATATGAATTCATCTCAAAATAATTTTTTTTTCGAGAAAAAAGATTTTTTTTTTTAGTGTGAAAATATAATTTTAGAAGCTATTAGATGTTAAAATTAATTAACTAGGGAATTCATCTCAAAATAATTTTTTTTTCGAGAAAAAAGATTTTTTTTTAGTGTGAAAATATAATTTTAGAAGCTATTAGATGTTAAAATTAATTAACTAGACCGTTATATATATATATATATATATGTTTATATATATACATGTATATATGTATATACATGTATACATGAGAACTTTAGGTTAAGAATTTAAAATAACCGGTGGAATCATGTTGAGAAATTAGACCATGAATTGAAAAAAAGAAAAAGAAAAAAAGGAATCATTCTTGGTGTTTGTGATTGGGCGAAGAAAGAGTCTGTTTGATGAATGGAAAAAGGAGTACGCACATTTCTAATCCTCATCTTCTCCATCAATCTTCCTCTTCACCTCACACCCTTCAAACTTCAATTTCTCTCATCTTCAATGCATTTCCATTTTCGTTGAACATGTTCTTTCCTGCCATTCACTCAATTTTGATTTTTACTTCATCAGTGATTTCTTTGTATACGCATAGAAGTTGATGCTCCCAGTGATTTTCTCCAGTTTCACGCTCGCTGCATCTGCCTCCGCCTCCATTTACGGTAAAGCTCTCGATGTTTGTACATTTTGTTTGGTTTCTGATTTGCAAAATGGGTCTAGAATGCAATGGCGTTGCGGTCAACTATTTTAGTTGCAAGTGTAAATTGATGAATTTGGTTGATTGTTCACATGTTTTGGCGAATTCCTGGAGGCTTCTATTGTTATATAAGGAAACAAATTTCAAGTGAAGTTGAAAAACAGCGATTGGGTTCGTTATAGGAGATTTTAATTTTTTAAGCCCTTCCTTGTTCCCGAGCTCTGCGTTAATTCTACATCCAGTTTCTTCATATTTCCTTAATTTGATTTTTCGGGCGGTTCCTTGGATTAATAATGCTTCCCACTTTCTTGGGAAAGATTCTCTACCCTTAAGGCATGGAATTAGAGAGGCCATTCTCGTGCTTCTCTATCGCTTCCAAGTGCCTTGCCTTCTTTCAAGTCTCATTGTTTCTCTTGGACTTGCAAACTAAGTCTATTATACTTGCTGGTTACGTTCAAAATTACTTTTCACCATTGCTTTTATTCAAAATTATTCAATGAAATTTTTTGTTTCTTGATAAAAACAATTACTTCACTCTTATATATGTTGACTGTAAGCGATGAACTTTATGCAGATGGCAGAGAATGTGGTTGTTGCACCATGTATCAAGCTGCAAATTGGAAGAACTCCCTCCGAATCGAAAAGCTCCGCACCGTGCAGTTTCAGTTTTAAAAGAGAACAAAGGTTTACTGATTTTGCCTAGTTGCTTACCTTCAGTTTGTATGTTTGTTTGTTTTTTGAATGTCTAGGATTCTTTATAAGGTTAGGAAGTGAGTATTAAATTGTAAAACTTGTTTTTTATGTTCAACAGTCCTGAGAGGTTAGAGAGAAAATAAACTGAATAGTGTATCACGATGGTGATTGTTTATGGTTCCTTATTCTATCTTAATGAAAATGTTTATATTACACAATTTTTTTCTTTCACGTGAGGCTCACAAAAATGATTTCATCCTTTTTAACATGCTTTGGTTTGTCTTATTGGTATAAATTGATTGCTTGTTCTTTTTGGTTCTTCATATGTAGAAAGTACAATTTTATGTTTTTTCAACTTTTGTATTCTAGAGAATCCTCTTGTGGGAGCTATAAGTTCACAAGGATCTCAACTTGGAGAAGGCGTGCGCTTAGTGGTTTTCGGGGCTCAAACTTAATTGTAAGTCCTGCTCCCAGGAAGATCTTCAGAGAGCATGCTTACCTAAGGTCTTTGGTAAACGTTGATGGAACAACAGCCTCTGAGGTACTTTTTGTTGATCAATTGCTTCTGATGACCAGTATATTTCTAACATATATGGCTGGAGTAATACCCGTACCGAAGTCTAATCAACCTGGAAATATCATCTCTAATACCAATTCAGCCTCAGATAACCCAACATTTTCTGGTAGGTAAGGGTGCACAGTTTACAAGGTTGAGTTACGTTGTCGCTAACTAACATAATTTACTGTTTGTTGCTTTGTTATTTGATGTGTATATCTGCACTTTATTTCTACTCCTGTTTATTTTGAGGTTTCATATTGTATTTATACTTTTTTATTGCAGTGGCATGAAGACTGATGATCAAATTAATTCGAAGTATGCATTAGATGTAGTTAAAGGAAAGATATTGGATTTTCTAGATGCTTTTGAACGTAGGAAAAGTGTGGAAAACGAGGTACTCGAATTTGCAGAAAGTCATGCCAAGCAACCCCTATGCTTGAATGCCATTGGTGAGGGTCCAAGGTTAAGGTTGCTTTGGGCTTCTTTTCAACTAATTGAGGAAGAGGCAGGCATCTAACTGTACTGACACCTTTGCCTTATTCTGCATGTTCTTCTTGATCTTTGAGTGGTGTTATTTGTTATGTTATATAGTTTTTAAATTTGACATCATGAGATAAATATGCAAACTGGTATTGAAACTTGTATATTGATGGAAAGAGGGATATATTTTTCGCTTGTCATTTTTAGAAGTCTTCAACTACGATAACTTGTTTTCTTTATCATAGCATTGAGTTTTAACAATAGCCTACTGTTATGAGTTCTGCTCCTTACGTGAGATCTGCAAATCAAGGAAAGTAAGCTTCGGTGGATGGCACTGGGAGTGAGACTGAGAGCACTGTCTGCCTCTCAGCTCAAATATAGGTTCCAGCTCTCAGTCTCTTCTCCCGTGGGCATCTGTCGAAAGCGTACTTTCCTTGTTTTCATGGGATTTCGGTTTGCCAAATAATTTGGTAATTTATTTTTAGGAAATTGAAGATTCTCAGAATTCAATTTCATTGTAGATTTTTAAATTTTTTTTATTTTTTTTATTTTTATCTTTTGTTAATTGAACATCTGTTTTGCAGGTCAACAATCTTTCCACTGCTACTATTCAGAACATGGATGATTTGTCTATAATATTTTCTAAATTTATTAAAAAATCCTCTCAACCAGTATGCATGTCTTGGCTGAAAAACGAACTGTCGATGAAAAATAATGATTCTAGTAAGGTACTTCTAGGAATAGATTTTATCTTTCAGATGTGTTTTTTTTTTTTTTTTTTTTTCATTTTCTCTTAGATTTACTAGTAAACAATCTTGCTTCTTCCCTTCCTTGAATGTTTACAGGCATTTCTTTCATTGATGTCTGAGAAGCTTAAAGCTGAAGACAACATTTTACCAGGAATTAAGAAGTCTGGCAAGGAAGAGTTGTATGCAGAATTGATGCACTTTCTTAGTTTTGGTCCTCGCAGGTATTTTGTTTTCTTTTCTCTTTAAGTTTAGGAAGTTCCTTCACATTTCACGAAAGAAATTACGATATCTAGGCTGTTCTTCATAGTCAAAGGGAAATCAGAATTTAACTTTGGTACTCCAATTCTTGCTTGCTTGGTAGGCCTTCAAAACTGTAAGCGTGTTTAGTTTGTAGTCAGAATATTTATGTTATACACAACAATTTTTCTTAAAAAAAAAATTAAATTAAATGTGGGATCTCATAAACATAATTTATAAGATATAAACAATTGATTATCGGTTACCTATTTAGTATAAAAAAAAGAAACATGTAAAAACTTAATATAAAAACTTAAAAACAAAATATACTTCATTAAAAACGTAAATTTAAGTCGATTAACAATATAAAACTTAAAAGATAGGAATGATTTAGTTGGTCATGACTAGATGAAGAATATGTATTCCTACTACTTTAAGAATAAGGATTAGAGTCTATAAGGGTATCACTATATTTACCTCTATTTTTGTAGGTTAAAGTTTTTCAAGAGTTGTGTCCAAACCGTGTTCGAAATTGGAAAGAAAATTATTTAAACATATTTTTTTACCGTGTTTCACATTATTGGAGCTTGTCCAGATGAAATTCGTGATGAATCCATGTTTGACATGTCTGTGCTTCCTAGCTTTAACAGGACCATTTTGGAATTTTGTTTTTTTAGCAGGGATTATTGCTATTATGACTATAGCTTGTTTGTCAAGCATGGGATTTCAATATTAGAAGATTTGCTGATAACCTTTGCTGACGGGATTGCAAGTATGTATCTGGAATTTATTTCTGTTGACGGCAGTTTTTTTGATGAAGTGGATAATATTGGCTTGGCATTGTGTACCTTATCAACACGAGCACTCCAAAGATTGCGTAATGAGGTACTCTTTGTTTTTTGTTTACTTTTTGCCTGTGGTTAACGAGGTTAATGAATCCTTATAGCTGTTTTAATTTATTATCTCATGATAAATTTGGGAACTCCAATTTTTCTTTTCCTTACATTTTAGAGCCAAATATTGAATTTTATTTGTCCTCTATTGTCATTTGGCCAAAATAAACATGAATACTTCAATGTCTTGTGTTTGATTATTTTGTTCCTTTGTAAAATTTCATTCTAGCCTTATTAACTCGTCTGCAATTTCCCTTGTCGGTGTTATTCTGCTTTGAAGGTGCATGAAGAATCTTTTTTCTTCCTTAATGCGATTGACCAATTTATAGAAACAAAATGCTTCCTTTCATTTTTTTGCTTCACCCTTTTAATTGCTGAAGAAGTCTTTGGAGCTTAGCTTTGCAATTATGACCTTGGTTTTATTTTGTTAGATTAGAGTCCCCTTTTGTAGGTAATTTTGGGCTCCTTCTTGCCCTTTGTTTTTGTTGGGCTACTTGTTCTTTTGCCAGGCTCCTTTGTTTTATTTCCATTGAAGGAAATTTTAAGGGTGGATCTTGTTGATAGGTGGCCATGAACCAATGGTTGTATCAAAACATCGAGGCAATTGTATCGATGTATGAAGACCGATTTGATCTGTGTACACTTAGTAGTCAACAGATTGAGCTACCAGGCAGTAGACAGGCCAATATTGATAATTGGTGGATGAAACATATCCTCAGAAGAAGAGAAACATTGTCTTCTAAGTTGCGTTATGTTGTGATAGACTCCTTCGCCATGCCTGTAAAACGGACCAAGGAGTTGAGAGCTTTAAGGGGATGGTACGTTCTTTCAATATAGTTCATGTAATTCTCTATTTCATGCACACGTGGTTTATTCTTAGTATGCTCGTATATTCTTTCATTTTTTTTAAGTGAACGAGTCACTTTAGTTCATTCATGTGCTTTTCTCTTCTGAGTTCGAAAAGATAAAAAGAGGCCAATTGATGACGTTTTTCATGTTATCTATGAGATGCATTAGTCATGAATGAGTCGCTTTGGTTCATACTGCAGGAGGTATTACTTCAGCCTGTTGATTGAATTATCGGACATTACAATGCCAATGATAAGAGTAGTAATCGATAAAATCAGTAGCGGAATATCGTTCTTTCTAGTCTGCCTGATTGGAAGATCTTTAGGGCTCATCTACACAGGAATCAGGCAGTCACTAAGGTGGAAATGAAGGTTTGATAGTTCTGATCTATATTTGGTTGTTTCTCCATTATTTTGGTTTCCTTCTCATTTCTTTTATGTATCAACTTGATTTTGGTAGTTCATAACAATTTTTGAGATTATATCAATTGCAACATGAGATAGTATAGAATGTTGTTGTTGAAGTACATTTTTTCTTTCCATTGGTTTTGTTATTCCCTTCGTAAGGGAGTGATTCGATGCCTACCAACTAAAATACATATGTGGTCTAGCTGTAAATGATTCTTAATCACATCTAGAGGTGGTTAGCAACCCTCTAGAGTCTCAACATAACATAACATATGATATAAGGGTACTACCTCGTGCTTGTACCAACTATAAATTACATATGTGGGCTAGCCATAAATGACTCTCAATCTAATTTAAAACTGGTTGGAGTCCCATTCAAGTCCGAGTTTGATACCGTCATAACTATAGGCACCTAACCTTAACATAATGGGCATTGGTATCATAGACCATTAAGCACTATAGTTAATCTCATGTCATGCTATAGTATTAGTTTTGGTGGTCAACCAGTCATACATTTTGACTAGCAACGAATTATAACTTAGGGCATAAGAAAATATTAAGTTGTGTCATATTAGCTAGAGATGTCTATGGTGCAGGGTGCGGGTTGGAGATGAGGAAACTTTTCCATCCTCATCCTTCTCAATTATGTCATCTACATCTCGGTAAAATTTTTTATTTATGTTTGCAAGGATTGGGGTAGGAATTTCTTACTAGAAATTCGTAGGAATCAGGTTCTACATCTCGGTGAATTTTTTTTTTTTATGTTTGCAAGGATCGAGTAGGAATTTCTTACTAGAAATTCACAGGAATCGGGTTCAAGAAAGAAAAATTACATGAGCAAATAAACTTTTATCCCAAATGATCAACTCATCTCTTCTTTTTCTTTTTTAAATGCTCAAAACATATGTTTAGGGGTAAAAAAAAATGTAAAAATATTTTTAAGCATTTAAAATTCATCCAAGATTGCATTTAATGTCTCAATAAATAAGACCTATAATTTAATGGTCTTATAATTTAAATTTAATTTTGAAATTCAATTTTAAAATTTGATATCTTAACTAACATACTAAACCCCAAAATTAATCAAACAGAAAATACCATATTATAATCTTTTTGAAATTTAACCAAATCATAAAATCTAAATTAAAATTTTAGAAACTATGAAAACCAAATATTTTTAATACCCATATTAAAACTAAGGATCATATATTTATGACTTAACCATCAATATTTATTTTAACAATATTAAAAAAAATGTGTACATTATCATTATAAATATTTTTCATTCTCTACACCGAGTGATAAAAAACAAATTAATGTTTTAAAAAAAAATACAATTAGATCCTTTTTATTGTTCAGAATCCGGTGGCTGTGGCAGTGGCAGTGGCTTTGTTCAGAATCCAAACACATCTTTCAAATCAGCTATAACTAAAGGGGATAATAGTGTTCTAGTGGTTCAAGTGTTCTTCAGCTAATGATTCTAAGAACGAATTGTCCCAACTGATAAATTCCATAAATGATCTAAAACTGGAAAGGCTAGACGACCAAGAGGGCGAGGCAGTGAATGCAGCTGAGTTTAATCATCGGTTGGCTTTAGCAGCAGCTGCAGATGCTGCCCCATCCAATCCCATACTTCGTAACTCTTTCAAGAAACCGTTGTAATCGTCGTCGCTGATCTTATATGGGCTATGGAGCGGTCCGGGAAATGAACCATTAGATACCTCTTCCTTGTAATCTGATAAAGCTTTGTTGATGACATCTCCAATTTGTGCAAATTGCTTACAGAATTTCGGGGTCACCTGCAATGGCACATCCAATCCAGGAGTCAAAACACCTTAAACAAACATATAGAAACTTTAGTCGAAGCAAAGGTGCAGGCTGATGGTAACCTTAGCATGATGCGGGTGTTGAAGCATGCCGAGTAGATCATGGTAAACTAGCACCTGTGTTTAAGAAATTAGTTAGTCCAGCTGCAGAGGATACTCGACTCTATGATTGTCGTCAAGTAATCGAAGACAAAACGAGCAGCACAATGGACAAGCTTATCAAACAAGTATGGATGATGAAACCAACATTTCTTTAAAGAGAAAAACTAACAAGTTATCTGAAATATTGAATAAATCATAAACCCCGTCTCTTTGTTGAGTGAAATGCAAGGTCTATTTTCTTCTTCTTAAGCTCCTTTCAATTCGAGGGAGCGGCATCCGAACCCAAATATGAACAAATCGCTATTTTGCCTCCATGACTTGTTACCAAGTAGATATACTTCTCTAATCTTGAATATGTCCTCTATGTTCAGATGCATACACTCCTTAGGGATTCTCGAAACAATTTAAAGTTAAACAGTTGCAGTTCAGTCTAGCACAATGAACCACTAGGGATTTTCACAACAATTTAAACACTTACAGTCTGTTCGGATTTCACGGTGCAAGAATCGAATAGCCATAGAACAGGACCATATAGGAAAGCTAAACAAGGATGACCTTCGATGCTTCTCTAATTGAGAACTCGAGAAAGAAACTCCGAGTCCTGAACTCGGGGAAAAAGAAATAGTTTGAAAGAATAATTATATGCAAAGGTCAAACAAAGAGAAGCTAACAAATAGCTCAAGGAAAGGAAATACGGTTGGCAGTCCTATATGTATGTACGTGTGTATGTGCATATGGCATGTAAAAGGATGTCTGTCCAATCAACTAACTTGTCCACTACAGAAAGGCCCTGCTCCAATGCCTATGGTGGGAATGCGGAGAGCAGCTGTAGCAGCAGCTGCAACTTCTGGAGGAACACATTCTAGGACGACGGCGAAACACCCAGCTTCTTGTAGAGAGATTGCAGTTTCCACCACCTGCAAAAGATACACCATTCAGCATTTCACAGCCAAACCGAACACGACAAGCTATGCAACATAACAACAGCAATTGTATCCCAGAAACAACTGCAAACAGTACTAATAAGAAGAGGGAAGTAGGGGAGTGGGGGGGACCTTAACAGCACTGGCGATGTTCTTCCCTTGAGGTCTAAATCCTCCAAGAACACTAATGGCTTGAGGAGTAAGCCCAACATGCCCCATTACCGCAATTCCTGCTTCGACTATAGCTCTTGCTGCTGTTATTCTAGAATGTGCACCCCCTTCCAATTTTATTGCATCCATTCCCCCTTCCTTCAAAACTCGTACTGCCGTATCAACAGCCTGACAATAGTAAGCAACACTGTTCTGAATAACTTTGAGAATTCAGATGTTGTCTACAATTCTTTCGTCAAGTGGGTATTGATTTGTTTAAGGTTTTAGCATCCTAAAAGGAGCATTTACACCAGGTCATGGACATAAAAACAATAGCATCAAAGAATCTATCAAAAGTAAGTTCTGTCTGTTCGTGCATTTTGAGACATGATGGTGACCTAATTTAACATAGAAATCAAATGGAAACATGTTTAGATTTGAATTTAAGGCCTCCCACTTTCAATCCTTTCGATAATTCTAACAAGAGCTTGAAACTGCTTTTACCTTTTACAATCTAGCATGAAAAAAGAAAAAAGAAATTCTTAGATTCCCGTGCTGTCCATCTCTAAGCATGGAAATTAGATTTTGAATAAATCCAGATGGCTATCATTTCATCGAACACCTAAGAGGCAAAAGGAAAATAACCTGAACGGAGCTGGATTCGTAGGTACCAAAGGGCAAGTCGCCGATCAAAAGCGGCCTCCTAGCCCCACGAGCCACAGACCTGCAATGAACAAGCATTTCATCCAAGGTAATAGGCAACGTGGTGTCGTGGCCGTGTACAACCATGGAAGCCGAATCGCCAACCAAAGCGATATCAATGCCGGCCATATCCAAATGGACACCGGAGGGGTAATCGTAAGCAGTGACCATGGTGATCGGTTCGCCTTTCTTGTACTTTTGTTTCAGATTGGTGAGAGTGACTCTCTGGTTTGGAGTGTTCGATGTCGGGCCGCCGTAGACCGTGTTTTCAGGGACATTGCTCATGCAACGAAGCGTGTTGAGCAGCGATTGCGATGTGGAACGAACTGCGGCCTTGGTGACGAGGTTGAAGAGCGCCATTGATGGGGAGAAATTTGTCTTCGAATGAATTGGATTTTCACAATCGGTTGGTTGCTGCTCTGTTGCCTGCGAATTAGTTGCAGGTTTGCAAACGTGGAATTCTCCCGCCGACAACACGTGTCAAATTCATGCATATCCTTAATACTTTAAAATAAAAATTAAAAAAATGAATGAAAATTAAAATATAACTAACTTTTAAAATTTTTATTAATATTTTAAAACTTTTTTTTAAAAAAATTTAACATTTTCATTTAAAAAATAATTTAATTTTTTTTTAATATTCTAGCTTCATAATTATTTTTAGTTTGTAGCATTCTAGTTAAGAAATTAAGTCTATTTGATAAATCATTTTTTAATTTGAATTTATTTTTAATGATGATTAAAAAAATGATCAAATTAAAACAAAAACAAAAAAAAATATTAAGAGATTGTGATTTAAAACTAAGAATTTGGTAAGTCATTCTTCCGGTATGCTATTATAAAATGTTAAGTCGGTTTATGAATATATCTTTTTATGACCTTCAAGTCGGTGACTAATAACTATCGTTGGTTTTTCATTTTTATAAAGAGATAGGAAAAAAATTGTTCTTTTGGTTCGCCCCCGAGACATAACAGCTTCTAGAGCATAGGTCCGAAAAAGGGAGAAAACCTAATGAGGGTGAGAATGAAATGTATGATATATGAAAAGTTCAGTATTGTTAAGCTTGAAATGATGTAAGAGCAAACTTCAACGTAATCTTTAAACGCTAAAGCTCTCTAAAATAATACATCGTAAAGAATTGATGACAATAGTTTGGCCATTTTGGTATAATGCACTTTGCAACAGCAGATTCCTAAGAATTGTGTATGAGGCTCGGAAAGTATAGTATACATCATATGATACATACATTTACGCCCATGAACATAGCTTAACTAGTTTAGGTACATAACCTCTTTCAACTTCGATATAATAAAGCTTGCATCATCCAACCTTCCAGCTCGGGCTAAGCCACATATCAAGGTATAATAGACAATGGCATCAGGATAACGTCCAGCTTTGGACATTTCATCCAAAAATTTCATCGCCTTATCGATATCGTCGACTTTGCAAACGCATTAATGAACACCGTGTAAGTAACAGAGTTTCCTTTCAAGCCCTTCTGCTGCATTTCCCTGAAGAACTCAAGTGCAGTGCTTATTCTACCATGCTTGCACATTCCATCGACTAAAGTATTTATGGTGATTACATTAGGTGCAAGGTGTTCCCTGACCATCTCATTCAAGAGCTCATGGGCTGTCTCAATTTCGCCCGCCTTGCAGTATTGGGAGTACAGCCATCGGCTCTCATCATTCTCATCAAGTGCAATCCTTCTTCTTGCCTCCCCACTTGACACAGCCCATCGATCAAAGTATTGTACGTGATTGCGTCGGATGCGACGAGCCTGACCTTCTTTTTTCCCCTTGCATTTTGTCGAACACCTCTAGTGCATCATCAATCCTTCTGAATTTACACAAATGGTTGATAATAATACCAAAAGTAATAACATTAGGCTGGATGTTCATGTCTTTCATCTTTCTTATCAGCAGATTCATCTTCTCAAATTCCCTCTTCTTTCCCAATCCTGTCAAGAGCGCATTGCAGGGCGCAGCATCCTTAAGACCATTCCGCATAATCACATCATCCAAAACATTCCAAGCAAGATCTGTATTTCTACTCCTACAAAGCATGGAGATCAATTGCGTTAATGTAATCGGATTAGGAACAACATGGTGTTCACCAAATTTGGCGACCAACCCAGCGATTTCATGTTCCTTTGACTCTCCCCTCCGACTCATTTAACTTCAAAAATTAAGTGAAAACAATATCAGCAGTTATATCATTAGGTCGAAACTCCGAACCTGGAAGAAGCATTTCGTCGAGCACATTCAATGCACTGTCGAGTCGCCCAGATTTCAGAAGCTAATCAATGATTACATTACGAACATTTGTGTTTTTGGTGTGGGAATCAAATCCGGAAAACGCAGCAAGCGCTTCATCAACCATGCCAGCCCTTCCAAGGCGCCGAAGAAGATGAACAGCATTCTGCGCTGTTGGGCGAGACATTCTGCAATTTTGTTGTCTCGTAGAGCTCTCATTCAAGATCAAACATTAAATAAAAATACTAAATTAATTTTTTTAAAAAAAATCTAAACTTTCCTTTTATTTATTAAAAAAAAAAAAATCCACGTGGGAAAATTATAAAAGGAGGATAATTTATGGTTTTTTTTCTTTATTCTTTTTAAACTAAAACCCTAGTCCCCGCGAGTTTTCTTCCAGCCGGCACACCTCTTGTTCACGGCGACGGCTGTAACCACGACAGCCGCGCGATTCCGGCGACTTTAGGTTTGGGTTTTTCATTTCGACACCAACCAGAAAAACAAAAAAATCGATACATCCTTTGGTTCTTACCAAAGCGGAACCAGTTTTTCAGCTATGAATTCGACTCCTGAGAGGTTAAGCTTGCCGTTGCTGCAATCGAAGATGAAGTGTGATCCGGAAGGATACGAGTGTGAGTTGGTTCTGCTCTACAACCAATTTAAATCATCCATGGAGCTCTTTAAACAACAGGCATCTCTTCACTTCACCTCTGTTGGTGGCATTGGTAGCGACCCTTCAGTGGCTAAGGATCTTAGTGATAGGGCGATGTTTTTGGCTCATGTTACTCCGTTCTACTCGAAACATCTTGTTGAATTTCCTAAACAGTTAGCGGATTTGCTTAACTCATCTTCAAAGTCGCTGCCTTCAGGTTTAAGATGCCACATAGCGCAGGCTCTTATACTTCTTATGAATCGGAAGGTAGTGTTGGAATTTTCAACCCAAATTGGTTCTCGTACATTCTTTCTTTTTGTATCTGGATGAATAAACTTTCTGTTAAAATATGGAAATTTAGAGAGCTAAACCTCCAAGAGTTGGAAATCTATAGATCGAAGTTTACGTATGAGCTCTTATTGAAAGTGCTTCTGCATTTAAATTAGTTAAATTAAATTCACGTCCTTTGTATAATTTTTTCTTTTCATACTTGAATTTTGTCTTCCGCTCAGTATTAAATGTAGTGCATTTGTTAATTTTGTTTGGAAATTCCTCTTGACTTTGTTCTTCAGATGGTTGATATTGAGGAAAATCTTGCGTTGTTCATGGAGTTACAGACCTTAGGTGACCGAACATTGAGAAAATTGGCATTTTCTCATGTAATTCACAGCATTAAAAGAATGAATCAAAAGCATAAAAATGAAGCAAAGAATCGAGCTCTCCAGAAAATTTTGTTTGCACTACTGCAGGTAATAATTCTTTTTATTTTTTGCTGATGAGAGCATTGAGCTTGAATTGGATGGATGATAAACTTTGACTTTCACTGTAGCAAGAGGATGAAGCTAAGGCCAAGAGATCGCTTATAACTCTGTGTGAACTTCATCGAAGAAAGGTTTGGTTTGATGAAAGAACAGCAAATGCTATTTGTACTGCATGCTTTCATTCATCACCAAGGTATTGGACTTTATTGATTCAATGATATTCTATTGCTAACTCTTCTCAGAATGATTACAATTCACTTGAACTCCTTAGGATTATGATTGCTGCTCTATCATTTCTTCTTGATTATGAGAAGATTGAAGATGGTGAGGATGATAGTGACGAGGAAAGCGGTGAAGATGATGTGTCTTCTCAATCGCCTCATGTTGTTCTTAGTAAGGAATTGGTTTATAAGGTTGGTGCAGACATAAGCTAGAAAATTATGTAACTTAGAGTAAGTGTTTTTTTTTTATAAGAAACACGAAACGGTAAATATATTCAAAAGAAGAGGCAAAAATGGCCTAGGGGCAGGGGTAGAGTTCACCCCCTACCAAGAACTACATACTACACAAAAAGAGCCTGTCAATCCGTAATAATCATTTACATGCTGTATTTACATTCTTTTGTGTGTGTGTGTGTGTGTTCCACCAAGAGGCTGTAATTTGTACAAGATTATCAAAACATCAAAATGTAAGAACTTATCTTCGAACGCTCGTGTTTTGCACTCTAACTAAGAATGATTTTTAACTTATTGGAGGCTATTTCAAATCTGTCAAGCTTGAAAATTTTGAATGCATTATATTTATTTTAAACTTTATTATTATTATGTTTTGGGCATATAGGCACACAATAAAGGTACATCATCTAGCAAGAAGAAAAAAAAGGCAAAACTGCAACGAGTCATGCGTAGTATGAAGAGGCAGCAACGTGTGTCATCAGACAGAAACAATTCATATTATTCTCCACTTAACCATTTGAAAGATGCACAGGTCTATTTATTTCCATATTTATCTGTACATTCCTATTCTTTTTTCTCTGTTTAAGTTCTCTTGGTAGGGTTTGATCGAGTGATATACTGATATGAGTTTTAAAAAAAAATCATTGCACCTGCAGGGGTTTGCAGAAAAGCTGTTCTCTCGACTTCATGCTTGCCATGAACGATTTGAGGTGAATTTGCTTACTTTGACTAATTACCATACATAACCATTTATTTTGGTTTATCATATTTCTTGATCACGTGAAAGGAAATAGACAAATGCCATATTTCTTGATTACTTGCGGGGAAATAGACATGACAAACACTGATTATTGAGTAATTGACAAGCAAATGATCACAACACATATAATATATGGTAAACACATGTGACGTAGTTACTTATTGCATAAATAATCATTATATACATCTTTCCCTGACATATAACACACATTGGGCGGAAGTAATTATATGTATGGAAAAAAATGATTGAGATTTAACTGAGGAAACAACCCCCTTCCCCCGTCAATAAATAGGAGAAAGTAAACAACACCATTGATAGAATGGATAGAGAGAAAGGTCCCCACAAGTCTGAATGTATTAAACAAAAGGGTTTATGAACCAGCACAGAACAGCAAATAATGTCTTTCCATGACACGATCGACTAACAAAAACAATAAATGGGCCAAATGTTCTCCTATTACTAGAACTCAAAACTTCCTTACATTTTATTTTAAATGTCAGGTTAAAATGATGATGTTGAAAGTTATTGCTAGAACGGTTGGGCTTCACCGCTTGATTTTGTTAAGCTTTTACCCTTACCTTCAGAAGTATGTTCAGGTACGTAATGTTGTTTTAACGTCCTGAATTGGGTGATTCCTTAACATGTATCTAATGTCGGGTTTATTCATGAAGCCTCATCAACGTGATATCACAAGTTTACTTGCAGCAGCTGTCCAGGCCTGTCATGATGTGGTATGCAACTTTTGATGTTCAAATTCCTATGGCTCCGTTCCACAAGGATTTTGTTTTTGGTTTTTGAAAATCATGTTTTGTCTCTCCCTTTTCTTTACTATGGGTTTCACTTCTCTTAACTAGATCTTTTGAATGCGTAGTCAAATTCTAAAAATAAAATAAGTTTTTGAAAATTATTTTTTTAACTGTCAAAAATCCGCTTTGGCTTTGAATACACTCTTAGAAAATAGATAACAAACGAAAAAAACTCATCGGTAGAAGTAGTATCCATAAGCTTAATTTTATAAAATAAAAGACCATATAGTTATCAAACAAGATCTACATTATAAACTTGTAATTAGAATGTTTATATGTGGATTAGTATTGTTTTCCTACAAGGCCAACTCTCATCATGGACTCCATGTTAGTAATTTTAGCTTCTTTTTCTTCAATTCAGGTTCCTCCTGATGCAGTTGAACCTTTGTTCAAGCAGATTGTGAATCAGTTTGTACATGATCGTTCACGAACAGAGGTGCTTGTATGATTGATGATGCTTTATATTGTTCCTATCTACTTGAACTCCAAATGTTTATTGTTCTTTTTCAGGCTATTGCGGTTGGACTCAATGTAGTAAGGGAGATCTGTTTACGTATGCCTTTGGTAATTTTCATTACTTGCTATTTGCTCTGTAGTATTCAGATGTTAATATCAGGATTATGTGCTCTACCTTTCCTGCAGTTTTCCTTTTTTATTTTTTTAGAGGAAACAACGTATATCATTTGATTTATCCAATATTACAAAAGAGAGAGGGTATAAACCCAAGAGTCTAAAATGAAGATAAAAAAAATGCGTACATTGCATGTTAATACAATATTTAGATTTGGCTGTTTTTAATTCGAAGTGAGATCTTTTTTAAAAGAAATTTGGTACACTGTTTAAATATATATTGAAGCAGACGTAGGTTAACTCACACATTTTCTTTACTATAGAATTCTATCATGTTTCATATGGTACACTGTTCTTGTGGCTGGTATACTCTTAATAGTAATTTTGTATTCTTGCATTCCTGCAAACCAGTTAATGACCGAAGATTTGTTACAAGATCTTGCGTTGTATAAGAAATCACATGAGAAGGCAATTTCTGTAGCTGCACGATCACTTATTGGATTATTTAGAGAGGTATGCATAGGCTCGGCCTCCATTACTTGTATTTATTGCTTCCTACATTTATTTAAATTTTTCTATAATTATACACGAGTGAAGCTGACAACTTCTCTGTTGGTAGATTTGTCCATCCTTACTGGTTAAGAAGGATCGTGGGCGTCCTACCGATCCAAAGGCAAAACCTAAAGCTTATGGGGAAGTATCTGTTGCATCTGATATTCCTGGTATTGAGTTATTACAAGATGATGATGGCGTCAATAGTGATGACGACGACGATGACTGTGAGACGATTGCAACTGGATCTGATGATGACCTGGAACAAGTGGTTGATTCTAGTGACGATGGTGATAATCAGATCTACAGTGACAGTGGGACTGATGACGAGGATGAATTGACAGAAGATGGTTCAGCACCTAAAGTTGATTCCGATGAAGGTACAGACGATGATGAAAATGCCAACGATTCTAGTGAGCTGGAATTGGAGACAGATGAGGAGGCTGAGGATAGTGGCGACGAACCAGATGCTATGTCAGATGAGATTGTTGAGACTGGTTCCGTAGATGCTCGAACTACTTCTAGAGATTCTAAGCTGAAGAAAAGAAAACATTCTGATTTTGACCAACAATTTCTTACTGCCAATTCAAGTCTCCGAGCATTGAAGAAATTAGCAAGCACAGTTGAGGGAAAATCATCAGAACCAACCGATGGCATTCTTTCCAATGAAGATTTTCGAAGGATCAAGGAATTAAAGGTAACCTGATATTTGCAACTCTTCAGGCTTTGTAACATCTTCAAAATGTAGTTTTTAATTGTCAAGTAGCAATACGACCCAACCAATAATCGTTGTTTTGGGTAAATGATTAGGCAAAGAAAGATGCAAAAAGTGCTTTGACTCAACATGGTTTGTTGAGAAATGCTCCAGATGCGAAGTCAACTGCATTTAAGGTTCCGAGTACCGATGAATTGAGTACAAAGCGAATGGATCCATCCAAACTCGAGGTAAGATTCTAGTTTACTGGATATTTATACTTCTCTAATTGCAAATTCTAATTTTATCATGATTCTCAAACTATGAAGCTCAACTTGATATATTTGCCTTGATGGTGTGCTAGGTTCATATTCGGAGAAGGATGAGCAAGGAGGAAAAATTAGCATTAGTTAAGGCTGGGAGAGAAGATAGAGGAAAGTACCAAGCACGTGCTGCTGTCAAACAAAAGAAGGTTTGTGTTTCGATATGTTCTAGAATATTTTCGCGCCCATTAGATATTTTTGTTCTTTGGGTAGATGTCACCAAAGTCACCACTTTTAAAATGAATGTTTGGGTCCATATTGCTCCACGTTCTATGCTAATTTTGTTGATAGCTCTGTTCAAGAAATAAGTTGTGAGATCCCACATTAGTTGGAGAGGGAACGAAACATTCCTTATAAGGGTGTGGAAACCTCTCCTTAGCGGATGCGTTTTAAAACCCTGAGGGGAAGCCTAAAAGGGGAAGCCTAAAGAGGACAATATCTGCTAGTGGGGGTATAGACTTATAGACTGTTACACAAGATTAGTTGTCCTTTATTTCTTTCCCAATTTTAAAACTATGAATTTTTTAAGTATAGATTTCAAAATATTTTGTTTATTACTAAGTCGGTTTTACATAAAAAGAAACCTTATGATTATCAAGAAGGGGTTACAGATTGTCAAATGGATCCTTAAGATTTTACTTCAAAGCTAAGTTAGCATATCTTATTCATGTGTGATACTTCATACGATGATATTAGCTGATTGTTTTCGGGTTATTATTATTATTACGACTAGACGGGAGGCTTAAGCAATCGACAGAAAGAACACAAGAAGGCCATGCCGTTAGCTGCAAAACGATCTAGAGTTGCAAAATCTCGAGTTGACAAGAGGAAGAAAGATCAACGTTCTGGCAAACAGTTTAGAGGGAAGAAAGCCTGGAAGCAGTAAAGCTACTTTTATTTTATTTTAAGAATGGAATGGCAAATTTTGTTAAATTATTGCTTTGATCCAAGTATCAATTATGTATTTTGTTTCATAACTTATTAGTTGAGAAAAGAATGCCTATAAGAATGATCCAATTAGGGGTTAATTATTGATGACATAAATTCTGATTTAGAATGTAATCAAGAGGAATATCTTTGGTAGAGAATCTTTTTGATGAACAAGAATATCCTTTTGAATGTTCTAGTCTATGGATTTTCTTTTGTACGATTTGATATGTCCCTAGCTCTATAATCCAGTTGTCTTTGCCATAACTGGATTGGTGAGCGACGTCGGGTAGTAGACTTCTTGCCCTTCATTAGTCGAGCAACTTCTTGATTAATCACTTCATTCCATTGAGGGGCAAATCTCTTCTTCTCTTAGATCAGCCGTTACTCTCATTTCCCTATTTATTCCCGGTTTATAAAATAAAAGAGAACCCTCAACAAGCATAAAACATGTCAACATAATTTGTGTCGATCAAGAAACGAGTTTACGTACTTAAATCTAGATCGAACAAACAAATCACCATGGAACAAGGCCACAAAATAGTTCAAATTTTTGTGGATGGAAGCATGGGATGCCACAGGAAAAAAACACAAGTGCAAGAGTATGAGCTGTGGTTGATTTGGATGAAAATAAAGAGGACAAGAAAGTGATAGGAACATGTCAAGAAGGGTTTGTGAATTTAAACGTAGCTTTGGGAAACAGCTAAGGACTTGCAAACTCACTGTGGGCTCAACACATTCATCTTTGTCTCTCCATTTTCACCCACTCTTACTCATCCAAATAACCCACCAATATAGACCATGAAAAAGGGTAAACAAAACATTAACTTTAATTTTTTCAAAATTATTTTATTAAAAGCTCGCGATTAACCGATCATATTCAAGTTTATTAGAATGATTGGTACTGTACTTTTCAATGAAACACTCGTCATAGAACCACTTTCTCTATTAGTACTTTTGAAAGAAATGAAAATGGATGTTGTTGAAAGTATTTGTGAATACTTTTAACTCTTTTCTCGAGCTCATAACCTACTTTTCACTACGAAACCGAGCTACGAAAACATATTCCACCATCCCAAAAATCATACTAACTTAAAGAAATGTGGGCTTTGGTCAAAAAGAAAAGGGTGCTCTATAGCCTAGGGACAAACTTTCTACCTTGGGGGTATCTTAATAAGAAAGGAATTATATATATATATATATATATATGTATGTATGTATATATATATATATATCTGATTCACAGCCATTGAAGTATGGGGAAAAGCTAGTTGATAAGTGAAGAATATATTCTAATGAATGTCACATCACCCAACTCTCTTCATCTTTAAAATTAATGAAAGATGTAAAGTTGTATGCATACTTTATGTTTACAATGAGCTGCCTTTCTTCGATCTTTGTTTAAAACGTTCTACGTCGCCTCTTAATTAACTTTAAGGTAGAGATCGATGAGTAATATTTAAGTTGATTCAAATGTATATGCTCGACGGATCACAAAACGTTTTCCTTAAGAACAACTCTGAAAGAAATGACTTAGACATAATATCAACAAAAGAATGCGTTGGGAGGTTTTCACACCCTTGTAAACAATGTTTCGTTCCCTTGTTCAACCGATGTGGGATCTCACAATCCACCCCTCATTGGAGACTCAGTGTCCTCGCTGACACATTGTTCGATGTCCATCCCTCTTCGGTGCTTAGCGTTCTCGCTGGCACACATGAAATACCATTTACAACAGCTCAAGTCCACTGTTAGCCAATATTGTCCTCTTTGGACTTTCCCTTTTAGGTTTTTTTCTCAAAAATTTTAAAATGTGTCTGCTCGGGGAGGTTTTCACACACTTATAAAGAACGTTTCGTTTCTCGCTCTAACGAACGTGAAATCTCACGCGAAAAGAAAAGAAACTTATAAATCGTTGATTATCATTACTAGGAAATTAAATAATTGAATATGTTAGACAAATAATTATAATTAATTAGAGAATTATTTAAGTGGGCAGATTTTGTCTCCTGGTAAGGTGACCTAGGTGGAATTGGATATGAGAGATAAGAAATAAATGAGAGACTTTCCCACCCACTAAATCAAACAATACTACCAACCAAAAAATTCATTGGCTTGTCAATTTTTAGTGATTTGATTTTTCTTTTCTTTTTTATTTTAATATATATATATATATATATTATATACGCATTTTAAAATCTTGAGGGGAAGCTCGAAAGGGAAAACCAAAAAATGACAATATCTGCTAGCGATGGATCTGAGTCATTACAAATGATATCAGAGCCAGACACTCGACGATGTGCCAGCCTTCTCGCTGTTCCCCGAAGGGGGTAGACACGAGGTAGTGTGCCAGTAAGGACACTGGCCCCAAAGGGGAGTGGATTTGGGGGTGGTCCCACATCGATGGGAGGAAAGAAAGAGTGTCAACGAGGACGCTGGGTCCCAAAGGGCGGTGGATTGTGATATCCCACATTGGTTGGGGAGGACAACAAACCACCATTTATAAGGGTGTGGAAACCTTTACGTAGTAGACGCGTTTTAAAGCCTTGAAGGGAAGCCCAAAAGAGAAAACATGACAATATCGGTTAGCGGTGGATCTGGGTCGTTACATATATATATAAAAGTATATAAATAAGGTCGGATAATTTATCTACTGATATACGAAAACTTAGGTTTAAAGTGAATAATATCATATTATCGTAGAAATACGAGAGATTTACGGAATTAATTTGCATGCATGGGAAATAGGGAGGGAGGAGTAGGTTTGATTATATATCACAATCTTGAGCCATATTACCGAGGCCAATGGGGACCCATTCTTCTTCCATCATGGGAGACATACATTTCTTCTTTGTCCTTTCCTTTTTACCCATTACCCTAATTTCTCACACGTCACATCGAGAGAGAGAGTTTTCGGGACGAAAAATTATTCAATATGATTCTCTTTTCTATAACCTATAGTATAAAATGGTCAGCCACATTATTGACCCTTTCGAAGATGCTCGAACGAGACACTTTATGATAGAGAGGAACATGACCGAGCACAAATAATTATACGAGAGAGAGAGAGAGAGAGAGAGAGCGGTATTTTTTCATCACCCGTTTTGAAAGCTAAAACATAATAACCTCGGTCGGAAGAGGGAGACAGACCCATTAGGGTTTCTCGATTTTTTTTATCACATTATTTTATGTCTTTCGCTTTTGATGGTCGATGAAGAGAATACCTTGCCTTGCTTTTTCTTTCTTTTTTTTTTTGCTTTCTCTTTCTCTACTTTTCCTTTGTCCGACCAAATTTATAGATTTTAACTCGCTTTCTACAAATTTCAAGTCTACCAATCATAGAAGAGTGTGAAAATATTGATATAATTAAATTTTACCATAACCCATCACCTTAAATTTTCGGGTTTATCGTTAATTTAATACTTAATTCCGCTATCAACCCACCTCGTAAAAAATAAATTACTACTCTCTTACATTTATCAAATTAGTCTATTCCATTTGACCTCGTCTCGTCAAGTCATCACTCGTGAGTCTAATCAACATGTCACGAAAAATTAGAATCAAATCATCAATGCACTAACGCCAAAGTTTGAAGGTCAAAATAGTAATTTAACTTATCGAGAAAAAAAAACAAATAAAAAAAAATTAAAAGAAGAATGCAAATTTTGATGACTTAGAAAGATTTGTTGAGGAACCGTCCAAACAACAAAAAGCCACCACAAAATTTCCTCCTTTTTTCTTTTATGATCTTTCTCCCATTTACCTTTTCCTTTTCAGATTCTATATCTGATTTTTTTCTCTTTTGTTATTAAATTACAACAATACCCCCCACTTTTTTCTGACCATAATACCCCTCTTCCATTTCCTCTATTCTTTTTCTTCTATCATGCAAGGGCTTTATGGGAATACTCCCTCAAAGCGTATTTAGGCCCGACGCATCTTATTAGCTATACGCACCGTTCTTCTCAAAAGACTTAAGACATATTAGTATTGTTTGCATTTTACGAGTACTCTCATGTTCACTGTTTTAGTGATTCTAGCTAGTTTTGTGATAGCAGGAGCTGTAGGTATTGTTTCACTCGTTCAACTCGTTCAAGCCGATGACGTAGGCAAACATTTAGTAAAAACAAACATGTTCTAAGCCTTGCCCTAAATATTTATATGTTTTGGTGATGAAAAAAACATGGTATTGTGAAGGGCATTATTGTCTTTTCACTCAACCCCATTAAAGCTTCTTCCTTGTTGTTGTTGAAGCTTCTCCACCCTCTTCTCTCACCTTGGTTTCTCTGTGTTCCTTCATAGGAATTGTTGCTGGTTAATGGATATTGAACCCTTGTGGGGTGTTGGGGGGTGGTTTCTTGTCTTAAATTGTATGGCAACTGCTACACCAAGCCAATCTTCATCATCTCACTTTCTCCTTTTCCTTCTTTTCTTTTCCTTCCTCCTCCTTATAACCCTCATTTCCTCTCCTCCTCCTCCTCTTTCGCCTCGTTCCATGGCGGCCGACACCCACCGCCGTCTCTCTACCCCCACCTCCACCTCCACCGCCTTCCATCCGAAGAAATCTCGACCTCGATCCTCTCGTGCCACGGCCGGAGAGTTCGGAGCCGAAGCGCATGAAGTCCCCAGTGGTCCAAACCCTATATCCAACTAATGGAATGACATAAAAAAAAGAACACAAAAAGAAACATTTGGTGAGGTTTGATGTTTTTTTGGGTTTGTTCAATTGTCGCTGCTGATGCTGTTTTTTTGTTGTTTTGTTTTTCCTTTTTTGTTGGGTTATTTTAATTGTATAGTGACAGAGATACTGCAGCGTTCTTCTTCTTCTTCTTCTTCTTCTTCTTCTTCTTCTTGGTTTTCTTTGTATGTAATAGCCCTCTATTTCTTGCATATATAGAAGGTCATGGTTTGGATATTATTTGAGTTTAATTTCATATAATCTTCGCATTTTAATCACGGGTTTCATTTCAAAATAAATAAACCGGGTTCGTATTCAAATTTATCGTAATCAACCATACGACCCTTGTCGAATTGGAATCAACCACTTCACTTTCGCACATAGATATAGATTCATTCTTCATACCTGGTCCAATTTCACAACCGTGAACGGGTTGGTTAGAAAGTTGGTCATGTTTGGTTAGACGGGATTTGACAAAGAAAAGAGAGCGTTCGATTGAAACAACTGTTAACCCTAACTTTTCATACGTTTGTCATGTTTGGTAAGACAGGATTTGACAAAGAAAGAGAGCGCTCGACAGAAGCAACCGTTAATCCTAGCTTTTTATAATTCAATCACATTTGGTAAGATAGAATTTGAGAAAGAAAAAGAGAGCACTCGGCCGAAACAATGGTTAACCCTAGCTTTTCATACATCAGTCATGTTTGGTATGACGGAATTTGAGAAAGAAAAGAGAGCGCTCGACCGAGACAACTGTTAACCCTAGCTTTTCATATGTCAGTCATGTTTGGTAGGACGGAATTTGAAAAAGAAAAGAGGGTGCTTGACCGAAACAACTGTTAACCCTAGTTTTTCATATGCCAATCATGTTTGGTAAGATGGAATTTGAAAAAGAAAAGAGAGTGCTCGACCGAAACCGCAGCTAACCCAATACGTTAATTAGAGCATATAATATAGAAATGTGAAAAGTTTTGTGAAGAATAAGAAAGCAGTGAAGGAGAAGAGCAGCAGCACTGACATGGAGAGGACACCTTTTGTTTTTGCCTTAGAAATAATTTGAACAGCTTTGGGGACTTTGGCTTTTGTCCTCTCCCTAACACATTATCCAATAAAGTTCATTTATTGATACCACAATCAATAATATATATATATATATATAATTTTTATATTAAGCCTATGATTTGATAATAATGAGGATATCATTTTACTGTTCTTCAAAACTTTATAATTACCCTGTCTGCAATCATAACGTTTATCATCAAGACAAAATTGTAAGAAAATTACGGTATACAAAGTTGGCGGTGGTGATTTATCGAAAAAATGAGCGATAATTTGACGAAACTTCCAATGTGGGACACTCACTCCCAATAAACCTCAACAATCCTCTCCTCGAACAAAGTACACTAGAAGCCTCCCCTGAGGCTTATGGAGCTCTCGAATAGCCTCCCCTTAATCGAGGCTCGACCCCTTTCTCTTGAGCCCTCGAACAAAATACACCCTTTGTTCGACCCTTTAGTCACTTTTTGACTACACCTTCTGAATCCTCTCCTCGAACAAAGTACACTAGAAGCCTCCCCTGAGGCTTATGGAGCTCTCGAATAGCCTCCCCTTAATCGAGGCTCGACCCCGTTCTCTTGAGCCCTCGAACAAAATACACCCTTTGTTCGACCCTTTAGTCACTTTTTGACTACACCTTCGAGGCTCACAATTCTTTGTTATTGACATGGTTAAGTTTAGGGCATGGCTCTGGATACCATGTTAGACGAACACGACTCCACTGTGAGCATAAGTGCTCATGGCTTTGCTTTGGGCTTCCCCAAAAGGCCTCATACCAATGGAGTTGGTATTCCTCACTTATAAACGCATGATCTTCCACTAAATTAACCAATGTGGGACACTCACTCCCAATAAACCTCAACACCATGAGATTCTCGACCACTTCACTCGAGTTGAAGTGATTCCTTGTGTCGGGTCAAAGAACATGTCAAAACTCAATTGAGTGATTTTTTTTTTTTTTTTTAATTATTTCGAGTTTTAATTACAAAATTATTTTAGTTTAATAAAAATTAATTTTAGGAAACTTACCCACTAACTCAATTTAATTGATAAAAAATTTATATGAATCGAGTTTGATTGATTGACCCGTGATTCGAACCTAAGACTCCACCGGCGGGAGTGATGTGGAAAATTGTGACCGATAGGAGAGGAGTTGAACAGGCCTGAACCTGGGCCTGATCCACGTAGAATAAATGGTCCACTTGGGTCGGAACCACTTGAATTAAGATGACCCGACCGGACCATGCTTATCCATAATAACTAAATTGAAACAAAATCAGGTCAAGGTCAACCTAAATGTTGACTTTGACTGGTCAAAAGTCAAAGAGTCAAATCTCTTTTTGATTTAATCTATAAGATAATAATAATAAGAAGGAAAAAAAAAAGTCAAAATTGAGCCTAAAATGGCTCATAAATCTCTCTCTATTTCTGTCTCCTCTCACCTCCTCTATGTGAGAGATGTTTTTATTTGAAGGCAATAATTTAGGGTTTCTTTTTTTAACTCTCATTTCCATTCTTCTTCTCTTTTCCTCATCCCTAACTTCCTCTTTCAAAGCCTGCATTTTGCAGTTCATCAATTGATTGATTGATTGTTTGTTTAGGCCAAAAGAGCCATTTTTTTAGCCGTTTCGAGCCATTTTCGAGCCATTTTCGAGCCATTTTTCGAGCGTTTTCTTTGAAATTGATACCGAGATAAGAGAAAGGAAAAACCCCATTTGGGTTTTTGTTGAAACAAAGGAATTGTTAGGAAAAAATTGAGATTTGATGAAAAAAAGGGGGAAAAGAAGAAGAAAAATGAGTTGCTTTCCATGTTTTTGGTCTCGTGGGAAAGCAACGAGAAGAACAAAGAGTGATCGAATGGAACTGTCTGTTTCGTTGCATTCTCGTAGTCTTAAACAACAACAACATCATCATCATCATGCTCCTCCTCCTCCTCCTCCTCCTCCACGCCCTACGCCTGCAGGTCATTTTTTCACTTCTCCCTTTCTTTTCTTTACATTTTTTTTTTAGAAATATTTCGATTAGGGTTTGGATAGAGATTGAAAATCGAGACGAAAAAGCATTCTAACCCAACCCCGTTAACGGAAATAGAGTATAGAGATTGGAATTCTCAACCCCATTTTCATTCTCTGATGTATGAAGGGTCGTAGATCATATTATAAGTTTAGATTCTAAGCGTTTAAAAAGTTTCTTTTCACCTTCATAAACTTTTAATTCGAGATTTTTCTCTTTTTTTAGAAAAATTTCCAATAGGGTTTCGATAGAGATTGGAAATCGAGATGAAAAATCATCCCAACCCAACCCCGTTAACGGAAATAGGGTATAAAGATCGGAATTCTCGACCCCATTATCATTTTTTGATGTATGAATGGAAGTAGATCATATTATAGGTTTAGGCTCTAAGCGTTTTAAAAAGTTTCTATTTACCTTCATAAACTTTTGATTCTAATATTAATATGTTCCCGTGTCACGTCACGAAATTAACTAGAAATTCATAATCAAACTCGAAAGCTTATTGTTTGTGTATTTTTTTACAAATGCATGAACAGAAAATCCAAAAGGAAACCAAGTGCAAAAGGAAGTAGAGAAAGAGATTGAGATTGGGGAAAAGAATAACATTCAAGCACAAACCTTTACATTTAGAGAGCTTGCCACCGCCACAAAGAATTTCCGTCGAGAATGTCTCATCGGCGAGGGAGGGTTCGGGAGAGTTTACAAAGGCAAACTCGATAAAACTAACCAGGTAACGTCTTCACCCGTCACCTGTTTCTTCCCGCTCGTTTCATAACCATCTTGTTTTTAAAATGCTCGTTTACTTGTTGAGTTTCGTGAATCGAACTAATTTATGAGACGAACACGGGAGGAAATATACGAGTGGCTTGTTCGATAACCCTAATGAATGTGTGACATGCCACAGGTTATAGCAGTGAAGCAGCTAGATAGAAATGGAATGCAAGGGAACAAAGAGTTTCTTGTGGAGGTTTTGATGCTAAGCCTTTTGCACCATCACAACCTTGTCAATCTCATTGGCTATTGTGCAGATGGTGATCAAAGACTCTTAGTCTATGAGTACATGCCTTTGGGATCCCTCGAAGATCATCTTCTTGGCAAGTATCCAAAAACGAGTTTAAAATTTTCATATTTTCACGCTAATTTCTCCGTCCTTTAATTTTTCAAGATTATCGTGAGATCCCATATCGGTTCGAGAGGAGAACGAAACATTCTTTATAAGGGTGTAGAAACCTCTCCTTAACAGACCCATTTTAAAAACCTTGAGAGGAAGTCTGAAAGGGAGAACCCAAAGAGGACAATATGTTTTATCAGTCGGCTTGGGTTGTTACAATTAAGAAGGGTGACGTCAAACGCTACACCCTGAAAGCCGTACAAACACAAATTTTTGTTATTAACGTGAGATCCCATATCTGTTGGAGAGGAGAACGAAACATTCTTTATAAGGGTGTGGAAACCTCTTCTCATCAGACCCATTTTAAAAACTTTGAGAGCAAGTCTCAAAAGGAAAATCCAAAGAGAGCAATATCTAATAGCGGTGAGCTTGGGTTGTTACAATTAAGAAGGGTGACGTCAAACGCCACACCCTGAAAGCCCAAAACACATTGTGACGCACAAACACATGTTTTCGTTGGTGAGCTTGGGTTGTTACAATTAAGAAGGGTGACGTCAAACGCCACACCTTGAAGCCCAAAACACATTGTGACGCACAAACACATGTTTTCGTTGGTGCATAAGCTAAATGTAGTGTCTCGATTTCGTACCTTTTTGCCCATGTGGTCTATGTTCTCGATAATCTAAACCATACTTTAAATGAACAGATACCACATGTGAAATGGGTTAGCTATAAATAAGCTTTATAAGTAGCTCACAAAGATGGGCATTGATTATATATTTGTTTGATATGACATTATAGACCTTCCAGCTGATACAAAGGCATTGGATTGGGCAACAAGGTTGAAAGTAGCGTTGGGAGCAGCAAAAGGATTAGAATACTTACACGACAAAGCCAACCCACCAGTGATATACAGAGATTTGAAGGCATCAAACATTCTATTAGACAATGATTTCAATGCAAAGCTGTCGGATTTTGGTCTCGCAAAGCTCGGGCCTGTCGGGGACAATTCCCATGTTTCCTCCCGAGTTATGGGAACCTATGGATATTGTGCTCCTGAGTATCAAAAAACCGGACAACTCACGCTCAAATCCGACGTCTACAGCTTTGGCGTCGTCTTGTTGGAGCTCATCACCGGCCAGAGAGTCATTGACAACGCTCGTCCAGTTAAACAGCAAAATTTGGTCGCTTGGGTGAGTCGAAATTGTTATGGTATGATATTGTCCACTTTGAACATAAGCTCTCGTGAATTTGTTTTGGGCTTTCCCAAAATGTCTCGTACCAATGAAAATGTATTCCTTACTTGTAAACTCATGATCATTCCCTAAATTAGCCAACGTGGGTCTCCCTCCCAACAACCTCTCCTCGAACAAAGTACATTATAGAGTGTGATGTCCCATTTTGGTTGGGGAGGAGAACAAACCACCATTTATAAGGGTGTGAACCTTCGCCTAGCAGACTCGTTTTAAAGCCTTGAGGGGAAGCCCGAAAGGAAAAGTCCAAAGAAGATAATATCTGCCAGCGGTGGATCTGGGCCGTTACATAGAGCCTCCCCCGAGGCCTATGGAGCCCTCGAACAGCCTCCCCTTAATCGAGGCTCGACTCTTTCTCTAGATTTCTCAAACAAAATACATTATTTGTTCGATACTTGAGTCACTTTTGACTACACCTTCATGGCTCAAAACTTCTTTGTTCTGACATGTGAGGATTCTATTAACATAGCTAAGTTAAGAGCATAGCTCTAATACCATGTTAGAAATCACGGCTCTCCACAATGATATGATATTGTCCACTTTGAGCATAAGCTCTCGTAGCTTTACTTTGGGCTTCCCCAAAATGTCTCGTACTAATGAGTCAATGTGGGACTCCCTCCCAACATAAGCTCTCAAGGCCTATGTAAACCCTCTAACAGTCTTCCCTTAATCGAGGCTCGACTCTTTCTCTAGAGTCCTCAAACAAAGTGCACCATTTGTTCGACACTTGAGTCACATTTGACTACACCTTCGAGTCTCAGAACTTTTGTTCAACATTTGAAGATTTTATTGACATGGCCAAGTTAACGGCATAACTCTAATAAGATATTAGAAATACAATAGTATGATATTGTGACTCTGAGCATAAGCTCCCGAGAATTGCATGATACATGTATTTATAATATTAAAATGGATAAAAAAAGTTGAATTTTTTCCTACATTTAGGCATACCCAATATTCAAGGAACCAGCGAGATTCAAGGAGCTGGCCGATCCTCTTCTTGGGGGAGACTTCCCAGTGAGGGCTTTGAACCAAGCAGTGGCGGTAGCCGCCATGTGCCTGCACGAGGAGGCAGCGGCACGCCCGTTGATCAGCGACGTCGTGACCGCTCTCAGCTTCTTGGGCGCAGAAGCCACGCAATCATCGCCATCGTCGTATGGCGATGTCCCCGCACCACTTAATGATCACAGTCCAATCAACCCATCCAAACCCAAACCCAGAGACTATCTTCACGACGACAACGAAACGGCCGAGGCGCGCCAACGAGCGGTGGCCGAAGCCATCGAATGGGGCTCCTCCTCCAGGCAAAACGCCGCCGCTTCGCGCCCCCAAAGTTGTTCTTCCTTGTAAATTTAATAAACCCACGCTCTCATTCCATATGTATATTAAATTCCAATTACGTTACAATATACTAATTAATAATAGTTTTAAATTATTGTTATTATTATTTATTTAACGGTCAAAATATATATATATTTTTTTTTATTTATTTAAACGAAAGTTGGTGGGTACTTTTTTTCAATTAATTTTACCTATTATAAAAAATACTATATTAAATTATTCGATGCATAAACAATAATTTATTGATTAAAGTATATATTTACTTAATTTTTTTTTCGTAAGAATAAATAAATTAATATAAGTACTTAATTCAAAAGAACTTAAAAAAATAAAAAAATGATCAAATATATTAATTTAAATAAATTCATTTTAATTTGTTAAATTATTTTATTTATGGATATTTTAGTTATCATAATGATCATTCAATTATTAATTATATTATATTTTAGTATATTAATTAAACTATATAATTAATTAAAAATTTACCATAACAATTAAATTTTGTTATAATTAAAAACGGATCTTTATGTCATATTACCTAAAAAGTATGCCTTTAAAGTTTCTAACAATAACATAGCAGACTTTTCAAAAGGATAAGAAAGTGAGATAGAATATGTTCGAGAAAGGCGTAGACAGATCTAAATAATCATACGTGTCTTTAATATATTCATTTGATTTAAAATTTAGACCCAAAAGGTTACGCCCTTATCGTTACAGTTAAGGTCAAAGTCAACACAGACTGAAAGGGTCAGAGTTGAAGCTATGTAAGTGCAAGCCCACGTGAACGAGAGATTTCGATTTTCAAATAAGAAAATTGAGAAGAAAAAAAAAACAAATATAAATTTCAAAAAATAGAAAATTAAAATTGAAAATATTATCAGATGTTATAAAATTGGACTTAATTTTATGTTTTGTTTTGTTTGTTTTTTTTTTTTTTTGGGAATTGATTATAAATTAGAAAGTTAAAAAAAAATTTAAAGGGTTAAAAATGATTTTTAAATATAATTTAATTAATTTTAAGCCATTGAAACTGAAATAAAATTTGATTGGTACATTCTAGAAGACATAGAATCAATTCCAATGGTTGAGAATACCTTTCCAACTATAAAAGCGCTTCCACCCAACAAATTTGTTGTCAAGTTCTGCTATTTCTAGCGAAGCCATCGCCTCTAATTCCCTACCTTGCCCAGGTTCGTCTCTTTCTTTTCGATCTGTTTTGTGATTCTTTTCTATTGGGAACTGCATTTCTTGTTTTCTAGTTCTTATGCAATTGTTTCTGTTTTTGTTTTTTTTCCATCATTTGGAATCCTCGTGTTTGAATCTGAGTCCGGTTTTCTGCGATGGAATTCTCTAGAACATTATCCTTCTATGGTTGCAATGCGGATCTTTTCTTGTTTATGCTCTGTATTTTGGATTGAAAGAAGCCTGTGACGTTCCAATAATTTTCTGTTTTTGTGTCTTTTGGTAATGTGCGTGGAGATCTGGCTTGGTGCGTTACTTTTATGGTGTTTTGTTTTGTGATTTCACTCGCTACGGATTATATTGTTCTAAGATTGTGGAGGCGTTCCTGAATCCTCTATCCTGGAACAAAGAAAGAATCCTTGTGTTTTTTTCAATGATATGGGGTATTTTGCTAGAGAGATCTGCTAATTTTGTAGGAATTGTAATTTCTTGGATCTTGTGGAAAATTAAACTTATAAACACTTCATAAACCTTTGAATGTCTCTGTCAATCAATCTACTTTCCAACAATGTTATTAAAATCCATGTTAATTTTGAAATTTTGCTAAGAATTCGAATCTTATACGAAGATCATTATAAAGAATCGTGAGAAAATAAGCACATTTTTCAAAAACAAAAAATCCAATATTTATCTACAGGATCTTAGTTGAGGACATTGTTTATATATACTATTTGTTGGTGTTTTGTCTCCTTTGTGAATTGTTTAGATTTGATTGTTTACTGTGTGGGATGATATTGATGTGCGTTTTCTTTTTCTTGATATCGAACCTTATTTTTTTCCATTGTGATTTGTGTAGGTCATCCGTTTCTTATTATCAGTGATTTTCCTTCCTTGAGCAATTAAAGATAATAAGACTATTAATCAAACTTTTGAGTCATGGCTGAGGTAATGAAGGCTCACACCTTTTAATTTGTTCAATTTCCTCTTGTGTTGTTGTTTGGAAGCTGATTCGTCTATATTTTCTTTGAAATTATGGAATCTATTGCAGGAAGGTCACAAGGTCACTTTGAATGTTTATGACTTGAGCCAAGGTCTAGCCCGGCAGCTTTCCACCGCATTCCTCGGGAGACCAATCGAGGCCATATGGTAAGTCATTGGTATAGCCTATTTAAAATTGAATCCAAATGTTTGTGCTTTGTGACGCTTCAAATGATTAGTATTTGGAAGTTATAGTGTGATGAGTTTTTTAGATATCTTAAGAACATGCCTCATGTGGGCTCCCTTTTATAATTGTTTTATTTTTTGTGTTCGGTTTCGAAAACTATGCTTGTTTTCTCACCATTTTCTTATGGTTTTCAATAGCCAAATTCCATCAACTCAAACAAGTTTTTAAAAGCTACCCTTTTTTAGTTTTCAAAAAATTTCTTGGATCTTGTATAGTGCTTGAAGTCTTGGGTTGAAAATTGTCAGTGTTTGAAAAAAGTGTTTTTAAGTTCCAAAAAGGGATTTAAGCACTTAGAAAGTAAACCCCGATTCGATAACTAACTTACTATACTTTGGTCAAATTTCTAATTTGTGACAGGCACACAGGAATAGTTGTGTATGGCAATGAATATTATTTTGGTGGAGGTATTCAACATGATCCTGCTGGAAGAACTCCATATGGAAAACCGATGCGATCGATAGATTTAGGAACGACACACATTCCCAAGGACGTTTTCGAGATTTACTTGCAGGATATCAGCCCTCGGTACACAGCCGAGACCTATAGTTTACTCTCACATAACTGCAACAACTTCAGTAATGAAGTTGCACAATTTTTAGTTGGTGCAACCATTCCTGATTACATTCTTGACCTCCCTAACATAGTTATGAGCAGTCCCATGGGCGCCCTCATATGTATGTCATTTTAGCAACCATGCTTTCACTTTTCATTAGTTGGGTCAAGTAAATTCTTAATGAACATGATTTCTTCTCCAGTGCCCATGATTCAGAACCTGGAAACTACATTGAAGTCAGGCGGCGTTCCGAAGACCCCACAGTTCAATCCTGCTTCAGCTAACGTCACTAGATCATCACCGTCGGGGTCGACAAATAGCTCTAGTACTCCGGTGGCTGTCAAAGCAAAGTCAGAGGAAGATGATGCCAAGCCACCTGAGAAGACAACGCCTGCAGCAGCACCACAGAAATCGGACGCGAGCGAGGTTGCAGATCCACTCGGGGATGTTCGTAGCAAGGTGCAGGAAGAGATCGGGCAAGAATTTGCAGCAATCATGGCGACGGGGACTCTGCGGGCGAGCGAAGCAGCAGCATTGGCAACAAAAAGAGTGATGCAGAAGTATGGGCATGCTACACTATCTCAAGGCTAGATTCATATTAAAAAAACGATGCGATATTAATGATAGCTGTAGAGGATGGAGTGGTGTAGGAGAGTAACTTACTTGTATGGGATGTCTTCCTTTGTATGAGGGAAGAATTAAGTTGACTGACTATGGCTGAATTCAGAGTGCTTTAGAAAGAGCATACATATCTTCTATTACTTATTGAATTACTAAACTTCAATGAAGTCAAGATTGTTTTTAAAAAAGAAAAATGCTTTATTTCGAGCCATTTTAATAGAAAAATCAACTAATTCAAATCTTAGTGGTGGATTAATTTTAAAATGATTTAAGGATTAATTTTGTAACGATCCAGATCTATTGCTAGATATTGTCATCTTTGTGTTTTCCTTTTTGGGCTTCCCCTTCGACTTTATTATAAAGGGTGGTTTGTTCTCCTTTCCGACCAATGTGGGACATCACAAATTTAATATATTTTCTTGATATTTAATAATTAATCTTATTAATATTTGCCGTTGAAATTGAAATTCAAATCTGAGCTGTGAATAATATTTAATATTTTTTTCTTAATATTTTATTTGGAGTTTTGAATGTGTGTTAAGCAAATAAATATAAAATAATTAACTAACAACTATCCATAAATAATCTTGAGTAGCATATTGACAATTTTCAACCATTGAAATTTAAGTTCAAATCCTAACCTTTAATGTTTTTATTTTTTTTCTTGATATTTTATATGGGGTTTTGGAGCGTGTGACTCAAATGACCGGATATCAATGGGTTCGACCAAAGTAGAGGAAGTGATGAGATAGTACCACTTGACTATAAGTACAAGCGTAAGAAGCTTTCTAGGGTTGACATACTCTTATGTATGATTTATATGAGACTTCCAGAAACTACTACAACCCTAACCCAATTAACCAGCCAAGAAAAATCGGTTGTTTGTAGCAAAGCTGTAATAGGAGCTCTATAAAGCTAAAGGAAAGAATGACAAAGACATCCGTATTAACAGCGTCGTTAAACGTTAAACTTAATGGTGTATTAGTGACACCTCGGGAAAAGGACTAGTTTGTGTGGAAATATATAATGACAAAGTGATCACCTATGATTCTTAATGGTCGAAGGAATACAAATGCAACTAACTAACTCACGACTTAGAGTTACAGTTATAGTGCTGCTAAAGATTTTGGTGGTATTACCTGTTTGGAAAAAGGACAAATATTTATGGACTTCCAGAAATTAGATAAAATGGTTTGAAAAGGAGATAAAATAGCTCTTTTATTTATTTATTTAAAAAAATAAAAAATAGCTCTTTTATTTATTTATTTAAAAAAATAAAAAAAAAATAGCTCTTTTATTTATTTATTTAAAAAAAAAATAGCTCTTTTATTTATTTATTTAAAAAAATAAAAAATAGCTCTTTTATTTATTTATTTAAAAAAATAAAAAATAGGGGTGGAGGGCACGTGGATTTGAGGAATAAATAGATTAGTAATATGAATGTGTAAATATAGATTGGAGATGAACTCAATCGTATCCCTTGAACCCTCAAACGGCGTCCTGCTTTCTCAGCGGCGACACTGTGGCAACCATATGAGTGCCGCATGTGTCTCTTTTCCTGTTTTTCATTTAATTTATTTCCTAATTTTCTTTTCCTTTTCCTTTTCTAAAGCTTCCATTCAATTCAATCATGGCGATGATCCAGAAAACGCCATAGCTTTCTTCCTCATCTTGTTTTTTTCCCTCATCCTTCTCCTCTGCCCCTTCAAATCGACGTCTTATTCAACTTTCTTCAATATCCCCTTTTCCACGCCTAACCCATCGCCAATTTCCCTCGTTTCTTACCTGGGTTTTTCCCTGTTCTGCAAAACTCTGTAGTTACCAATCTTGCTCCTCTGTTTTATTCAGGTTTCTTGCTCCTCTGTTTCTGTAATTTCTGTTTGGAAAGATTGCTGTTCTGTTTCAATTATTGTGGACGGTGTTTGTTTCCCGATTCTCATAGTTTGTTACTGTTCTTGATTCCTTACTTGCCAAGTTAGAGGAAGAGCTTAGGATATCCGATTTTCTGGTGATTGAAATCCATGACGTTCCACGAGATTCATTCATGGACCTTCTGTGGACTAGTCAGAGCTTTTCTTGACCTAGCTGTTGTTTATTTTCTTTTGTGCGTGTCAGCGACTGTGTTTATCCCATCTAAGATTTTGGAAGTTGTTGGGTTTTGCTTGCCTTGTCCTTGTACTGGATTTTATGGGAATCAGAACCCTAATTTGTGTTTGCATAGACTCCTTTTTAGTTGGCCCAAGAGGAAGATCGATTTGGTGCTCGATTCAGTCAAGCATAGGTTTCCTTTTGATTTGATTTTGGTCGATGATCAAATGGGTAAGAATAGGAATTTGTTAAGGGAGAATCATCATACGGATGGAGTTCCTCTGCTGCAATCTGCGGCATGTTGTAGTAAGGGTAATAGGATTATGTTCCAGAGGCCAAGGCGGAGGAGAGCTTCTGTTGAATATGGGAAATTGTTCAGAAAGGAATGGGAATTTCTGGCTTTGGATCAAAAACAAGACCTCATTCCAGGTGGGTTATGTGATCAATTTCATATTCTTCATCAATATTATAAGTTCTTATAATGTTATGAACTTATGATATATTGTTATCTTGCTAGGATTGCTACTGCTTCGTTTGTTTGTTTTTCTGGTTATGAAAATATTTTGAAGATTAACTGGACTGTTACTAATCGATTCGATGCTAGCCAAAGTAAGAGTGAAGGAACATTACCTGATTCCTTTTTCCCCTTGATTGTTATTCCTATGATACGAGATCACTGCTCATTTATAGATGTAGCTGTGCTAACAAACAAGGACTAACCAGCTAACAACACGCTTTCCGACTTCAAAGTAACGAACCACCTGGAAGCTGTATTTAACTCATCGTGAATTCCCATCTCTTTTTTTTTTTTTTTTGTTTGGTTTATGTAGAGGAGGAGGTGAAGGAGGGGTTCTATGTTAAGTTTTTTGCTATATAATGATGTTTCTGTGACCTTGCTATTTCAGATGATGTTAATGAATCATATCATATGGACTTGGGTCGAAGAACCTGGCAAGGGTTTGAATCAAGTGGTTCGGTTGGCGAAAATAGTTATCTAAATACAGGTTCTTCCACTATTGGACATGGTACCAATAATGATCAAGAGAGAGACATAATTGGAAATGAAGTCTCTATTAGATTGTTGGAGCAGGCCCTTGAAGAAGAGAAAGCTGCTCGGGCGTCTCTCTTTCTGGAACTGGAAGAGGAGAGAGCTGCTGCTGCTACAGCTGCCGATGAAGCAATAGCGATGATAACACGTTTGCAAAATGAGAAGGCATCGGTTGAAATGGAAGCAAGACAATATCAGAGGGTGATAGAAGAAAAATTTGCTTATGATGAAGAAGAGATGAATATCCTTCGAGAGATTCTTGTTCAGAGGGAAATAGATTATCATGTTCTAGAGAAGGAAATTGAAGCATATAGACAGATGGATTTTTCAGAAAAGGAAGAGTTAAAAAGAAACTGGGATTTCATATTAGACGAACATAAAGAACAGTCTTCCACAGCTCGTTACTCAAATGGAGATCCACCCGTAGTTCATCAAATTGAAAACGCTCTCTCTCTTTCAAGTAAAGCAAAGTCGAACGAATCTAACAGTTGTAACTCTCAATGCCATTTTAATGAAGAAGGGTTGCTTAAGCAAACGATCTGGACGGATAAAGACAATGAACTGATGGATAATAGCTTATTATTTGAGCGCACTGCTATTGAGGAAGCTCTACGTCATGGTGGTTTTGAGAAAAGCTTTCTTTCTCGTGGGGCGCTGCAAAAAAGATTGGAACACATAGATCACACAATTAATGATCTTGGAAGTTCCATCCTTGATATGGAAATCGACGTTCAAGATATCCATGTGATTGATGAAAAACTCCACAAGGATGACTCAAGTGAAGAGAGAAGTTGATAATTAACCATCTAAATCAACCATAGAAGTAAAATTCTGGGCTGTTTAGTTATTTGTAGTTTGATGCAGTGTGCTCCAGAAGAATTTTGTCTTCAGTACATATTGAAAGGTCGTCGTCGTAGTGTCGTCCGGTTAGAAGGGTCCGAACTTCTCCATCTGTGAAGAAAAGGAAAGAGAATAATGGAATTTCCTGTTGAAATACCAAACTCCAAGATATTTGATGGCTTGGAGATCCTTTTAAGGTATGAATTGTCTGTTTACGTTACCATTTATTCATTGTTAATGACCTTATTTAGTTGATCATGAGACTCTGCTGATATCTTTGTTTCTTGAAGTTCATATTGAATTGGAAAATTGCAGATGTTAATTCGATTGTGTGTTAACAATGTGCGTCAAGGGCCTTTTAGATATCTTTTAGAGTTCAAGGACTAAATAGATATAAACTTGATAGTCAACGATGTGCGTTCAAGGACCTTATAGATATCATTTAGAGTTCAAGGACTAAATCGATATGAAAGTCGATGTCGGTGTTCAAGGACCTTATAGATATCATTTAGAGTTCAAGGACTAAATCGATATGAAAGTCAATGTCGGTGTGCATGCATGATGGTTCTTCAACTGCTATCAAATTTCTTTTGAAGGAACTCCTTGTTTGCAAAGCTGAAGAAAATAAGGCTTTTGAGACCGACCACCTTTCACTTTCGTGTACTCTTATATATTCTCTGCGACACAGGACGGACAGATTCGACTCTCAATTTTATCTTAGCTTTATAGAGACGTCGATATAAACATCAATCGATAGTATGAAGAATTATAGAATCAAGGAACTCATAAATCTTTTATATTAGTATTAGATTCTTATTAATTGTATACTTCTTTTGTTGATAACTTCCAGGTCAGGAGGGGAAGATTCATATGAGGATTGTAATTGCCGTTCTGTGAAGAAGAATCTGTGTTATATTATGAACAGTTTCCTTTGTAAATTAATTATAGATTAGGTACCATTTCTTGATATCATTTGTGTTTGTAACCTGTTGTAAATATGTACATATTTTTCCTTCAAAAACAAACAAATTCTAGGTATTGTTGCTAAATAAATTACCTTTTTCGTTCGGAGATTTGAATATGTGACTTAATGGAAGAAATGCAAATCAATTACAACTATTAGGTCGGGTTGGCTAATTACAATGTGTATATTTTAAGTTTTGATTGTCGATGTATCAAAATATAAGAAAAAGAACTTTTGAATTCTTGATACATCTGAATATCTTACATTCCTAGCATTTTATCAAAAATCTATACCGCTCATCAGATAGATAGTGCTATGAGATGGTTTAGGATGATTTAGTCTGACTCTGGCCTCATGATCATGATGGTTTTTTTGGGATTGCCCACGAGATCTCGCAATTCGTACTGGAAGTAGTGAGACATCGCCTATTGGGTTAGAATATTAAGTTTCTTGAACTTTCCACCATCTGCTTCGACCGCTGTTCGTCGTTATTGAAATCGAGATTCAAATCCTGGCTGGTTGGTGATCTTGGTTCAATATTTTGATTGGGCTTTTGGGTGGGGGCACAGTAAAAAAAGGCAACAAAATGCCAAGTTTGAGTGTGAATGTGAATTCTCAACCAGAATAAAAGTGGTCAAAACCAAGGCTGTAAGTTTCAATTTTGTGTTGGAATCTGATTCTGATCTGTATAAGAATTCAGAAGCTGTTGGAGTTGGAGTTGGATTTGAGCAGTAAAGTAATCGACAACTCGAAGTAAAAAATACGGCGTTTTCAGAAGCATCGGAGAAGGCGAAGAAGAGACAACCTCCGTCCTGCGTCCTTTTCGCCTTTGTTCTTTTCATTCTCTTTGACGATTTCCACAATTGATCCTCTGCATGATCTCTGCCCTGATTCCGTTTCCGTCAATTCAGCCAGTTTCTGGACTCTCTCTCTCTCTCTCTCTCTCTCTCTCTCTCTCTCTCTCTCTGGGTTTGAATCGAATACTTTTTGATCTAACACAATGCCGGGTAGACTTTCGGATCCGATTGAATTTGATTTCGTCAACTTTGATTTCTGCTTCCCACACTCGATCGTCTTGTTTTTGTGATTCGTCTGCCTTCCTCTGTTTCAGGAGATTTTGGTGAAGATGAGAGGGCGAGGGTTTTTGAACCTGAATCCTCTGAAGACGACAGACGGCGAACTCGGTCCAAATCTCTTAGGAAGAGGGCGATCAGTGCTTCTGCTAAATTTAGCAACACGATTAGAAGGCAAAGCAGTAGGGTTGCAGATTGCCGCTTTGCTCCGATTTCGGTTGATGAGGTTCGGGACGCCGGGGAGGAAGATTCCGTGAATAAGTTCCGCCAGGCTTTGATCGCGAGAGATCTGCTGCCAGCCCGTTTTGATGATTACCACACCATGTTGAGGTACCTCAATTGTTGTTCGAACAGTAGTGGATTTAAACGATCTGAATAAGCTTCTATGGACGACGCCGATTAAAGAATTGCAGGAAAATTTTAGATTTAGACGTCTTCTCCACATTTTTTTTCGTATAATTCGTGTTCTTTCCTCACCATGCTTGTTAGCATTCTTGCTAGATATTCACAACCACATCAACAGCTCTAGTTAATTCAAAAAGTATCGAAATTCTTCATAGCCTAACCTAAACTTTCTTCCTTCATTGCTTGGTTTCTAGAGAGTTTAATTTAATGAATAATTTGGAGACGAAAAATCAATGGCGTCTGCAATTTCTAGAGAATTTTGCAATTGTTCTTCCAATGTAATTCTTAATGTAATGAATACTAGTTGGGTTTCTTTCTTCTAAATTACTGAAGAGATTTGAAAAAACAATCTTGGCTAGAACTTATCAGTCATTGGTGAAAAGATTGTTTTGTGTTTTAGAAAAAGATTAAACCATCAGGTAGCTACGAGTGAGCATTACAATATTGAATATTTGACCACCAAGAACCATACACCACATAGACACTTGAGTTTACTTTGAACTTTAGAATTCCACAAGATTTTGCAACGAGTGGGAATGCCTTCTAGTTTCGCAATTATGTCATAAAATTGTGATTTACCATGGAAGAGAAATGAGATATGAAGTTTCTTTTATCGCTTGTTACTTCTCTATTGAATTTTCTTTTCTTTCTTTCTTTTTTTGCCCTCAGATTTCTCAAGGCTAGGAAGTTTGACATGGATAAAGCTCTCAACATGTTTACAGAGATGCTCAGCTGGAGAAAAGACAATAATATAGATACTATTATGCAGGTAATGTGGGAGGATATCTACTTATTTATATATATGTTCATTGTTTTGCGTTTCAGTACACGAATGTTTCAAACATGAAAGTTTTATGATTACGAAAGAATGAGCTGAGACCTATACCCTTGTTGAGCTAGCAGTGAGGTGTTAGTTTTTTAAGAAACAAGTTTTCATTACAAAAAGAAAGCACGAACGGATGCTGAACCTAAACTGTTCTCTCTGTAGGATTTCGAATATGATGAGTATGAAGAAGTTCAACAATATTATCCTCATGGTTACCATGGTGTGGATAAAGGAGGAAGACCTGTTTATATTGAAAGACTTGGAAAAATTGAACCTGGCAAGCTAATGAATGTTACCACAATAGATCGGTTTTTGAAATATCATGTCCAGGGGTTTGAGAAGCTTTTTGCTGAGAAATTCACAGCATGTTCTATCGCTGCCAAAAGACACATATATTGTACAACAACAATACTGGATGTTCAGGGACTGGTAATTTCTGGGCATTTCTGAGTGTTACCATGTTATGGTAGTTTTGCATTGTATGTGCCGACAGCAATAATTCTTCTTATATTTGTGTAGAACTTCATGAGCTTTGGAAAGCTTGCACATGACCTTGTTATGCGCATGCAAAAAATTGATGGGGACAATTATCCTGAGGTTGCCTAAACTATATTTTATATTTAGTTTCCTTACTCCGGGAGCTTGTAAAAAAATTTTATACTCGCTACTTTGCAGACGCTGAATCAAATGTACATTGTGAATGCGGGCAGTGGGTTTAAATTTCTTTGGAACACTGCAAGAACCTTTCTTGATCCAAGAACTACAGCAAAGATACATGTACAAGTCCCCTTTCAGTTAATTTTCATTTTTCCCGAGCTTATAACAATTCATGAATTTTGAGTACTGAAGTTGTTGTTTCCTTGCTGGTTCTGTAGGTTTTGGGCAGCAAATTTCAAAATAAGTTGTTGGAGGTCATAGACTCAAGGTCTGAGGATTTCAAATGTTTTTGTTTCTCATATTTTCTTTTAACCTTGTGCTGATTTTTTTTTTTTTTTCCTTTTACTAAACTGAAAAGAATGTTTTCTCCTTAAACAGACAACTTCCCGACTTCCTTGGAGGAGATTGTTCGTGTTCAAATGAAGGTGGATGTCTTAGATCTGACAAGGGGCCCTGGAATGATCCTGAAATCATGAAAGTCTGGTCCTGTCAATTTAGGATGCTTATTATACTTTGTAATTATCAATTTCTAAAAATATTAACATCCGTAGTGTTAATAGTGTTAACTTCGTTACATAAAGCGTGAAGTTACATCATTGCTTGTTTTATCTAGCAGCTTGTTTTTGCCGAAGAAGCTACTCACTCAAGGAAGGCCAACAATTTCTATGGCAGAAGCAGTTTTGAAATCGACTTTTTTAACTCGAAGGTGACCTTGTTGTTTCATAGCATATATGGCTTCATTATATATATATATATTTGCCGACATGCCATTTCTGATGCTATTTCCTTTCCTAGTAGCAGATTGACGGTAATGAAATATCTTCACCTGAATCAGGGTCTGAGACAACTGCCACTACAAGTGCTTCTAGCATCCGAAATTATGTTTCGGTGACTGGCAGGGTAAGCATGATGGAAATTAAATTATTTTAAGTGCTTCGTAAACACGAACTTTTTTGCTTCAATCAATTCTGAGGAATTAATTGTATATTACAAAGCTGAAGTTGGCTCCTTCAACTGTTATGACACTAGGATGCTGTTTGAGATATAATTGTAACTGTTCAATGTATATGTTCTGAAAAGCTGTTTGCTTGTCTTGCAAATATACGAATTAAAAATCAGTGAGGATAGGTTTTAGGAATTTTCTTTTGGGGTCCTCTTGCAAAAGTAGTACTTCTATTTTAGGTCTATCATAAATCATGTAAAAAATATATTGCATTTCAGGAAGTATAAAGGGAAAAGGTGCTGAAAATTGTCCAATTAGTTGGTAAGGTGTATGCTCTTTTAGCAGTTTTGATCTCGTTAGCAGATCATGTTGTTGAGGAATAGTTTCTACATTCTTATGTAAATATCAATTATTTTTTGTAATTTTTTTTGTTTATTTTACTTTTGTGCCAGGAAAAGTGCTCCACACCTAGGCCCGTTAGCGGCATCGTTGCACCTACCGTTCCTGCTGGAATAATTGAAGAATATGGTTCAAGTAGGTTAACATTCAACTATTCCTTCATTTTTCTTACCTTAGAATCGAGCTTGATAAAATCAATATGAGATGAACGATGTATCTTCGCTGTAGAACGAGAAAGTTTAAACCGTTCGTGCATTGCATGCACCTAGCTTCCTAGAACTCGTGAGCTTTTTCCTCGACTGCTTATTGACTTCCTTATCATATATTTTCCATCCTCTTCTAATAGTATGATTTGCGTGCTTAATCTTGGACTGATTATGATTTTTGGATTTCTTTTCATTCGTAGTGTACCGTACCTACTGATTACAAAGAAAATGATCCACATGTCTTCCCACACTGCATGATTTTATATTTTTTTCCTCTTCTTTCAAGGAGGCTTATGAATGTCTTACAGTTAAAACATCAAATAAGTGACAGTGTAGTGCTTCTTCCAATATGAACCTGTCATAAAGTTGCCAAGGATATTTTTATTTTATAAAACTGATAAATTAGTTCAAATTGTAAAGACTTAAATGTTACGTGTGACGGGCATCAATAGTGCTTTATGTAGTAACTGACCTACCTTTGTCTGACTGGGTTTTCGTAACCGTGACAGATAATCTAAATGCTGATGTTCAACCAATAAGGCTACTGAAGAAATTCATTCCTCAAGTTACGAGTACATTTGTTCATTTTGTATTCAGAATTTTTGCATGCATATATCTATTAGTCCCAGGATTTCGGAGAATTTTCATGATTAGACATGCTGAGAATCAACAACCTGAAGACATTTCCAACGACCAGTTGGAAGATTCAGGGCCTCAAGAACAGTCTAATACATTGGAAGTGGACCCAATCTGGCAAAGGCTGCAAAATTTGGAAGTTATGGTGACAGAACTTACCAATAAACCTTCAAAAATCCCTCTAGAGAAAGAGGACATGATTAATGAATCTCTGAACCGTATAAAATCCATAGAATATGACCTGCAGAAGACAAAGAGAGTAAGAAATCTTCCAGAATAACAAGAACACTGAAGTGGTTTGTGCTTGAACTGAATATATTTTTCTGCTTGAATCCTAGGCATTGCTTGCTACTGCATCAAAACAAGTGGAGCTTGCTGAGTCAATGGAAAGTATAAAGGAAAACAACTTGGTTGTAAGTCTCCAAAAATACTTATTTAACATTTTGCACTTCAATGATTAAGCAAGTGGTTGTGAACTTCTGTTATATATGCTGCAAAAGTATGCATAATCTTGTTTTTTCCATTCTGGAGAAGTCTGTTCATCATTTCCAAACATTGTCACGAATTGCAGGGAGCGTATTCATGTTGGCCTAGAACTCGAAAACCATTTTTGTATTGAAGTTGAGCGCGTCACCACCGGTCGAAGTTTTGTTGAATTATCAATTCAGGTTATCTCTCTTTCTCTCTTTCTCTCTCTCGACCTGAGATGGCTTGTTAGGAAGAATCATGTTCTTATTTCGCTCCCAATTCCATTGTTCTTTTCAGATGTTTCTATGGAACGGAAGATGTTTCTGATCATAAAGAAGAAAAATGGTATACGCACATAATCTGAGTTCTTTTGTATAGAGCATAACACAGAGTATCACACCCACACACATAATAATGTAACTGTTCTTTTACATTTATATTGTACATGATTTACAGTTTTCTCTTTTGCTCTGTTCCTTGTTGAGTCTTGAAACTGATACATAGATATAAGAACTATACATGACCTCACTCAGTTGTGTATTATATCAACTAACATTTGACTAAATATACAAAACATTCCTTGTTTCCCCTTGAGTGTCAGATAATATCATAGCATACATCTGTTTTAACTCGGTTTCACATATCACATCTGCAGCGTCTCGATGATATGAAAGTACCCAAAACATGTTTTTAATCATTCGGAATCAATTTTTATGGCGTTGAAATCATGATTGATGGTGTGAAATCAAACACTAAATTGATTATGTTATGTTGTATAGTTTATGTTGAATATACGGTGAAGTTTGAATTAACTTCAAAACCTTGAACAAGTGATCAATTGCAAGATCCATACCCATGAACAGTAACAAATAGGTTGAAGTAACCTAACCCGTGTTTTATAGTCTTTTCTATTTTCATATCATACGAGCTCTCAGTCATAATAAACTCATATCAACGGATGAGTCATTTGGCTCATAAAATTTAGATCATTCCTTTCAAATTCAAGAGAGATATCATTAGATACGCGGACGAGATTCAAATTTAGATGCATTACTTTTTTACATTAAATATAATCTTCATCCCGACTAATTAAATGTGAACTACGAGATAGTTCTAATTTAGGTATCAAATATTAGTAGCACCCGTAATATTAATATATTTAACTCAATTACAAATGGCTTAATTCCCCGGATGTACTCATGACATAAAATATGAGATAAAATATGAGATCGACGTGAGCCGTAAATTAATTAATGAATTAATTGTGGCATTTTAGAACTAAATATGATCAAGAGTAAGATAAATTTGAAAAATTAAATAAATTTAGGGGGAAAAAAAAGGATAAAATATATAATGTCACACCTATCGGAGATGGGATACTAAGGCCGTGGATGCGAGGCGAATGGCCTGAGAATCTCAAAGCTCAGCATCCACTATCCATGGCCGCCCACTCCACTCCCTCCATCCTTCTTCCACCGGCTGTCAGCCATTCAAATCCTAAGAACCGTGTATTTCTTTGTCAACAACGAGCGAGCCATCCCAATTTCGAATCTCCCGCCCCATCTTCCTCTTCGTCTTCTACAGATGGTAAGCTCGTGCAGAGAAGTCCTCGCGAAGGACGCATGGACATCGCAAAGCTGAAGGCGAAGGAAGCGGGCGAGAGAAAAGAGGAGGTCAACAGGAAGATTGCTTCTCAGAAAGCCATTTCTGTGATTTTGCGCAGGGAAGCCACGAAGGCCGTCATTGAGAGGAAGAGAGGCCCCACTAACTCTAAGAAACTGCTTCCGCGGACTGTTCTTGAGGCTCTCCATGAACGAATCACGGCCTTGCGATGGGAGTCTGCGCTCAAGGTCAGTTAATTTTGGTTTTAAGCTGCGTTTGATTTTTCCTTTTCTAGTATTCGTTTGGAAATTTATAATCGCTTTGGTTGGAGACTCTTGGAAGAACAACGTAAAGGTGTTTTGTTCTTCTCTCTTTTTGGTTCTTGTATTGATGAGTGAAATGACTCTTGTTCGGAATTCCAGCAGTTCCCTTCATGTTTGAGTTCAATGTAATTCATTTTAAGAACAAATTTAATTGACTGCTTTGAGTGCAAATAAACCTCAATTGAAGCTCAGAAGTTGGATCTTTCTTCATTTAGCAACCAGGAAAGAAGAAACAAGTTTATCTTTGGATTGAGTCGGTAAACACGGGCAGCACCGAACGAGAATGAATATGTATAGAACTGGTACAACAAAGACGAGGCATAGAAATATAAATCACCATGGAACCTAAAAGTTTGAGCTTGTGGGTAACAACAAATTTAATTTGTATCAACACTCAACATTTACTAGGTGGATTTGCTCGTGTGCTAGCCATCAACTGGAAGAGGACATTCTGGTTTCCTGTCTTTTTAGGGTATATCAGACTTTGTTGGGACGATCTAAGGCTTTGACTTATCTTACAACCATGGAATAGATTATGTGAGATCCCACATCGGTTGGGGAGGAGAACGAAGCATTATTTACAAGGGTGTGGAAACCTCTCCCTAGTAAACCTGTTTTAAAAACCTTGAGGGGAAGCCCGAAAGAAAAAGCTCAGAGAGAACAATATCTGCTAGCGGTGTGATTGAGCTGTTACATATTCATTGTTTTGTTAAATATAAGCTGCTATTGCTATTTGAGCCTGTTGTCTGCCAGGATTTTAGTGAGATGATGATTGTGTTAAGAGTGGGAATTTGGATGCATGAGAAAAATTGAAACTGAACTGCGGATGTGCATTCTATACTCTAAAAGTATAAGGCCAGCAACTTATGAAAGACTGGCACCATTGACAACTTATGGATTGTGTCATTAGCATTCAATGTTAAATTTTGTTCATTGTTAAGAACAAGAAGAGTTCAAAACTTGGTCAAGAACTACCATGATTAATCTAATTCGTCGTCTTAATTGTGCGAGTTTATTTATGATGGATTTCAGGTTTTTGAACTACTATGCGAACAATTGTGGTACAGACCTTACGCCGGGATGTACATCAAGCTAATTGTCATGCTTGGAAAATGTAAGCAACCTGAAAAGGCCTATGAGCTGTTCCAAGAAATGATCGAGGAAGGCTGTGAAGTTAGCCATGAGTCCTATACTGCTCTCCTGTCGGCCTATAGTAGGAGTGGTCTTCTTGACAGGGCATTTTCACTCCTCAACGAGATGAAAAACAGTCCTGATTGCCAGCCTGATGTTCACACTTACTCTATCCTCATAAAATCATGCTTGCAGGTGTTTGCATTCAACAAAGCACAAACTCTACTCTCTGACATGGTGACTCGAGGAATAAAACCGAACACTATTACATATAATACCTTCATTGATGCTTATGGCAAAGCAAAAATGTACTCTTACCTGCCTGCCTTTTGAGAACATAATAGATGATTCATCTGGTTGCTGACTGAACTATGTTTAAATTTGAGTACTATAGATGATAATCAACTTCATTTTTAGATGGAGCTTATATCTTTCTGCAGGCGTAACGCCTTCCACGGCCAGTTCTCTTCAACCTTTCCTCCAGAGTCAACTGCTAGAAGTTAAGCTTGGTTATAGCTAGTAGTTGGAGCCAGCATGGGGTGTGTGAGGTCTCCTTTTGTAGGAAAGGGGTGGGTGCCGTGGGGCTATTAGAAGAAAATGGTTTCGTCTTTTATGCTTATGGACTAGTTCTGCTCCTCTATGTCATGGTTGTTATCAATCTCTCTGGAAGTAACAGTCCAAGCCCACCACTAGCAGATATTGTCCTCTTTAGGCTCTCCCTTCTTTCCCTTCTGAGCTTCCCTTCAAGGTTTTAAAATGTCTGCTACGGAGAGGTTTTTATACCCTTATAAGGAATGTTTTGTTCCCATCTCCAACAGACGTGGGATCTCACAACTTCTGTCTCTTCTTTGCATTGTCCTGTCTTATAATTTGCGACCAGATGAATGTGTCTACTACTTCCATAGTAGAAAAGTAACTTCTTTTTGTGTGTATATATTCTGCAGGTTTGCTGAAATGGAGTCCATCCTTGTGGAAATGCTGAGTGATGATGGATGTAAGCCCGACGTTTGGACCATGAACTCGACACTTCGAGGCTTTGGCAGCAGTGGACAATTAGAGACCATGGAGAAGTGTTACGAAAAGTTCCAGGGAGCTGGAATCCAACCAAACATTCAGACCTTCAACATCCTTTTGGATTCATACGGCAAAGCTAAAAGCTATGAGAAAATGAGTGCTGTTATGGAGTATATGCAGAAGTACCATTATTCATGGACAATCGTAACCTACAACATCGTTATCGACGCGTTCGGGAGGGCTGGGAATTTGAAACAGATGGAGCATCTATTTCGCCTTATGAGATCAGAGAGGATCCAACCGAGTTGTGTAACACTTTGCTCGCTCGTAAAGGCCTACGGTCAAGCAGGAAAACGCGACAAAATCGACAGTGTACTGCACATAGTCGAGAATTCCAATATAACGCTGGATACCGTCTTTTACAACTGTCTCGTGGACGCTTACGGGCGAATGGAATGTTTCGCAGAGATGAAGGCGGTACTCGGAATGATGGAGCAGAGAGGCTGCAAGCCTGATAAGACTACCTACAGGATCATGGCTCGAGCTTATTCAGATGGAGGAATGGCCAACCATGCCAGGGAGATCCATGATCTTGTAAGCACAGCAGAAGCAAGTAAGAGAACTCGTCCTGACTTATGATATTAATCTCTTAGCATATGTAATGAAATAAATCTTAGTATTGATAATTAAAGGAGAAATTTAAAAATTGGATTTGGGCTTTGTGGGGTGGGCCAGGCCCATGCGGTAGTGCAAGGCAAGGGCAACGCTCAAAGGCCCACAATAGCAAGCTAATGTATTGGGCCTTCCCCCGAGAAAAATTAATTTAATATCATGTGGGCCGATGGCCCACGTATCAGATATTAAACTGATAAGAACAGATACTACACTTGATCTTAGCCAAAAGGCCGAGAAAGGTATGAAGATTTGAAGTCACATGATTCCCCTTTTATACAAATCCTTTGTCGCTCTCATGATGGGCTTTCTCGATGTGGGACGGTTCTATACGCCACAATCTTTCCTTCCTTTCTTTATTTCCTTATTATAATTATTTAATAAATTCGGTTTAATCTATTTTAGATATTTTTATTATTTTATTACTTAAATTCTAAAACCAAATACGACTTTTTTTAATATTTTTGTTGGCATTATTTAACATCATTTTCAAACTATTAGTTATTATTTATGACCTTCAATAAGCTTTTTAATGTTTGAAATAAAAATTGTTTATGGAGTTAAATATTCAAAATTGAATGAAGAAAATTAAAAAGTCTCGAGATTATACTAATAACTATTTTAAAATTTAAGTAACGTAGGGTTGTGTTAAATTAGTTTATATGTATCAAATATAATTAATTTAGTCTCAGATTCACGATGATTTCATGGGGATCGAGTTCGTTATTTATTTTTTTAAAAATAAATTAATAAAATATAATTATTCCAAAAGTATCCAATAGTTTAAACATGTATATTAAAATAATAATAATAATAATCGGGTAGGGAGAATGATAACGATTGTTTAGGCATACTCGTGTGTAGTGAACATGTCTAGTGCCACGATTGTACTTCTTCCAACCATGCGACACTATGATTTAGGATTGATCACGGTTAGCTTTAGGCAAATCTAGTCCTAACCTACTTTTCACGACTCTTTTCGACTTTGGATGAGATTCTTTTATTCTCGGTCGAACTTCACTTCATGTGCAACTAAGCTTCTCTGGGCCATGCACGTCACATGTATGTGTATTTTCCTTGTTCACTACTCTAATTGACTTGTCTCTAGTGTAGGTCAAGTTTCGTGTATTTACCTTGTCTTATATGTTGTGCAAATGTCTTCTATTAATGTCGCATCTCGTTATACCATCTTTGTTCTCAACAACACTGTCTCCTTGCTTCTCTATTAGTTTAGAACTTCACCAATATGAGTTTGGATCCTTTGTTAGGTCAAAATAGGCTCATAGCATGTTGAAGGATCATATTGGGTGATGTAGCCACTTATCGGGACTCGTTTGATCATTATAGTACTTATCTACCAGCTTACTCTGGCGCCCACCTATCTAATGGTTGCATGTTGGGTTTTATCAGGCTATTAAAATGTTTGTCGCGACAACTCAGGTATCGAGTCCACTAACACTTCATGATGTCACCCCGAACATCAGAATGTCATTTATCTTCATTGCTTGCTCATGCAAATTTATCGATAATTCACCCCCACAGGCAATCTTCCAATCAGGCCTTCTCAAACATCCATCCATCTAGGCATATTATGGTATGATAGTTCGAGAATCCATGCCAAGTCATTTTAGCATATCATACCCTAGATTAGGTATACGCTGAAACCTTTAACTCGTGAGAAAGGAGCAATGTCCGCACACATATACTGCTCGACCCCTTTCATGAGATCACATTCTTGATGGAAGCCCAAAAAGTAGTAGATAGTTATACACTATGTCTAGCCTTATAGTAAGGTATTTATGAAGCGTCACTCTTGTCAATGACAAGTGGTGAGGAGTCACACACCATCATAGAGTGTCAGTTCAATCTCCAATTAACTCAAAACGTGACGTATTTAGGTATCTCATTAGTATGCATCTTAATCTAAAGTCGCCTGTCAAAACTCTCAACGCAATCTCCACTTCTAGAGTTGTGACTCGAGATCCAATATGGCCCCACTAAGCTTATACTCACACCACCATCATCACTTTTAATGTTTGCTCGTGTCTCAACTTGGCTTTTTTAAACACTACTTAGTGCGTTAGATGACGTAACATCCTCTTCAGTTACATCATGACACTTTTCTATTAGCACTTTGTTTAGTCTGACAAGCAACACTCACGTGAGGCACCAACTTTGGGAAGGTAAACATCACTCCCGCTAAATCATTAGATGATGTACCAATGTTTCCCATTTCTTTCAATAATAAGTAAACATCCAAGCGTTAGTCAATAATTATGTCCATATTTGTGATATTCCAAGTAGTTGTTATAATAATTTAATTACGTGGTGTATTTTAAGATGCGACGATATATGACTTTGAAACATAATTCATATTTTAACGAAAGCGATGTTTTCAGAGACATGGATAAAAATAAAATTTCAAATTTATAAAAATGAAAAAAATTAAAATAAATATATTTAAATTAATTGTAAATTAAGGTTATTAATTATAAACATATCCCACTTTAGATTGAAATTTTTATTTTTTATTTTATTATAAACTTTTTAGAATTTTCTTAAAATGAATATTTTGAGAATAAGAAAATAACGAGGGAGGAAAATCAATAATAATATTATTTTTAATTAAAAAAAAAGCCCAAAATGGATACCCATATTTTCAAAGGCCCCCTTCTTCATCGTCTTCTTCATGTTCAGCCCACTACTCGCAGAGGTCGCATAGTCCCCCATTTTCAACTCCATCGAAACCAACCTCGACGTTGGAGACTCAGTGTGACAGAAATTAGGGACAAATAGGGTTTCTCAACGATGCTTCGGGACTGACATTTGCAGGGACGTGCTGTGTTCTTGGGCAATTTTCGTTCCATTTTAATTCAACCAACGTTTTCCCTCGCACAAAACCCTAGGGCAGACCAAGCTGAGGGAACCAACTCTCTGGGTTCTCCAATATACCTCTCCCAGCTTCCAATTTCTTCACTCTCTTCGAAATTCAGGTGATTATATTATTGCTTCCTGGTTTTCGGTTCAATTCTTGGAAACCCTAAAATTTTAAATTTGGGGATTTGCCAGGGGTGCAATAATTTTGGGTTATTCTACCTTAGGGGTTTTAATAGTTATATGATTGTGCTTCGTATGTTTTATGCAATGTCGAGGCTAGTGTTGCAACCCTGTTGATTCATGATTGATAGATACGGGGACGAAAATTTATCGCGTTTGATGAATATGTGTAGCAAATTCCATTGAATTTCTTCAAATGGGAAGTTTATTGTTTCTGAGGTTTCATTTTATCAGTCATGGACACGCACGTTTGGAAATTTGCAAGAAAAGCAATTGCAGCTGCCATGCGTTAGCGGGCACTGTAGCTGGTATTCATATTCCACGTTGCTCGTGTAACCTTACCTCTAAAGATTTCATTTCGTCTGTTTATTCAGTTTACTCGTCATATAGTTGGTGCTGCCGATTCTGGTTTCAGAGTATTCCAGCTTTGCGCAACTCGTTTTGTGTCTGTGCATGCTCTGTACTGATGTATGTCTACTTTTAGCTATTTGAAGCAATGCCGTCATGCTTGGAACTGCTCAGTCGGGTTTTGTGATTTTGCTATGTGTGGGGTTCCTGTTAGAGGGTAGATATCTCAAGGTTTTGCCCAAACTAGCTTAGTAAAAGGCTGGAACACATTATAAGGATGGGTCTCATTGTAAATATTGGAATTTAAGTGTAATCTTGTCAGGTGCCTATTTCCAATTCCATGGTTGGCCTAGTAATCATTAGGGCCAATTAAAAAAGTAAGTGGCTTAGGGGGATGGGTTTGATCTTGATGGCTACCATACCTAGGATTTAATATCCTGCGAGTTTCCTCAACAATCAAATGTAGAAGAGTTAGGTGGTCTGTGAGTTTTCTAGTTTAATCAAGGTATGCTTAAGTTGGCATGGACATGCATGAATATCGGTAATAAAGAAAAGATAACTATTTTCTATTTAAAATTTATGTAAAATATATTTGATAAGTGTTGACTAGATTTCCAAGAACGAATAGAGGTTTGAGCACTTGTTCTGTTAGTACGAGCATCAGCTTTGGAATCATTTTCAGTTCGTTTATTGTCTTGATAGTGGTTGGGATTCAGATTTTGGGATCAGAATAAACCTCTTTAAGCGTAGCTTTATGTGATGGAAAATAAAGATGTTCTCCATAAGGTGGTTGAGATCTTAAGAAACCAGTTATTTGTATGAGAGTAGTTCTTCAGCACCTGAAGATTTCCTTGAATTATGACTCTGCCAATATGCCAATATGTTAATATTGTAGCTATTTTTGGCATTTTTTTCTTTGGTTGTCTTTGATAACCTTAGCAAGTGCAAAAATTGTTGGAAAAGTCGTTAATGTTTAGAGGTTTCTCTTTAGGATTGGCAGAAGGAAGATAATAGCTGTTTAATTCACTCCTTGCCTTGATTAACATGCTTGGAAGGGTCATTTCTGGTACTATTAGCCTACAGCAATTGGCATTTTCTTTCCAGTAGCAATCTAGTTTTTTCTGTGTTCAAGTCAAGCAAGAAAGCCAAACTTCAGGTTTTTGTTGAAACTCTCTTATCCAGATTCTTCCTCTAGGCTGTGCTTTTCCTTGTTCTACCATCAAGAGGAACAAGAAAGCCAAAAGTGAGGCTGCTAGGGACTTCAATCAAGGAGCGTTCTTTGTCTTGAAAAATTCTATAGATTCCTTCATTCCAAGTTTAACACTTTCAATTATATCCTTCTTGTGGATGATTGTTAAATATTGATTGGTGATAAGCTTACATGACCTTATATGGGATTCCTTTGTACTTCCTCCTGCTCTTTAAAATTCTAGTGTCGATGTGCAAGGCTTTGGAGAAGCTTATGTGGGACTTTTTGTGGGAAGTAGTGGAGGAAGGAGGTGATTCGCACTTGGTTAGCTGGGCGGAGGTTTCGAAGCCAAAAGATTATGGGGGATTAGGTATAAGGAACTGGACTACTTGTAACAAACCTTGTTAGCTAAATGTCTCTGTCGTGTTTTGGCACTTATTGTGAGTAAATATGGTCCGTTGGTTTGGGGCACTTCCAAGTCTCTTTAGAGAGGTATTGTAGGATAACTTCCATATTTGTCTCATTTTTTCAGTTGCTTGGTTGAGGATTGGAGGGATACTTTTTTATGAGAAGATAGGCGTTGGGGATAGACCCCAATGTTGTGCTTTTCCTTGTTTTACCATTTGTCTTTGATGAAGTATGTTTCGGTGACTGGCGTTTTGGCTCAACTTGCCCCTATTTTGGGGCTTTGTCAGTCGTTATCTGATTGGGACACGAGGGATATTGTTGCTCTTCTTTCTTTATTGGGAGATTTTTCAGTGTTCTAATGGGAGAAAGGACTTCCGTTTGTGGTTCCCTTATCATTTGGAGGGCTTTTCTTGTAATCCTTCCTTTTTGTTTGGTCTACCCTTGTCCTTTCAAAATTTGGTTTATGACTTGATATGGAGGATGAAAATCTCCAAGAGGGTTAAGTTCTTTATTTGGCAGGTTTTCCATGGCAGGATTAATACCTTAGACAGAGTGTCAAGAAGGATACCTTCCTTGATGAGGTCGTGGTACTGCATTTTATGTTGAACAGCAACAAAGGACCTTGATCATCTACTTTGGAGTTGTGGTTTTGCATATGCTGTGTGTACTTGTTTCTTTGATGAGTTTGATTTTGTCTAGCTAGACAATGTGACAGTAGAGAGATGATTGAGGAGTTCCTTCTTCATCCTCCTTTTAGTGGGAAAGGAAAGTTCTTGTGGTAGGTGGGAGTGTATCATTTTGTGGGGTCTTGAGGTGTGAGGAACAATAGAACTTTTAGAGGGCTTGAGCAAACTCCTTATGATGTTTGGTCTTTCGCCAGGTTTTAGGTTTCCTTGTGGGCTTCAATTATGAAGCTTTTTTGTAATTATGTGCTTAGTTTTATCATTCTTGACTGGAAGCCTTTCTTTTAGCTAGGCATTGTTTTTTGTATGCCCTGGCATTCTTTCATTTTTTCTTAACGAACATTTGGTTACTTCATCAGAAAAAGGGGAAAAATAAAACAATAGTGAATTGGCAACAATTTCGAGTTAGGGCACTTCAGGGAGGAAAAATCCAACTTCAAATTCATAAGAAGTTGACATTAATTTTGACGTGTCTTTCTCTCTGGTTGTCTTACTCTAACTTTCTACCACCTCACTTGTACCATGCCGTGTGGGTTTATTGGTGGCGTTTTAACATTCACTTATGATGAGGGTGTAATTGAAAAATATTAAAATTGAAGGGACTAACTTGACATTTTTTAACAATAGGGACTAAATTGAAAAATACACTCAAAAGTTAGGGACAAATACTGTCTTTTAGCATTAATAATTAAATGTAAAAAAAAAAGTGTTTTAACCCTATATTATCATTTTATCTTGAAGTTTAACGTTTTAAGACATTAAGGGTTTGATTAAAAACAAATCTATATGGGAACAATGAAATTCTTTTATAAGATTAGGGACACAATCATAAGAAAAAAGAAATATGTTTAGCCTCCATATTTTGTTATGAAAATCCTAGCCAATTGGATCTAAGAACCCTCAGAAACCCTCGCGGATATGCAAACTCCTAGATCACAAATGCTAAAACTCTCAAATCAAGTTGATTTCAACCTAAATGATTGTAACTCTCAGTAGTTCGATGTAACAACCTTATTGAAGAATAAGACCTTTGATCTAAGAACTCCAAACGATAAGAAATCACCCTTAGAAAAAGTAATATCTGGATTACCTTGTTGATCAAATTTCTCAAGGCAATTTTTTTTTTTTTTTTTTTGAGATTCGAATCACTCCACAAGCAAGATAGATCAAGTCAAGGTTGAATGATTCTGAACATGCAACGTAAACTACATAGAATTACAAAGAAACTTAGCCTTAGACTAAAAGAAAGCACAAATGCTCTTTTTACTACATTTTTTAAGTCTAACAAAGACAACATATGACTTTATATAGCGTCAAAAATGAACCCTATGAGACATTTCAAAAGTTATAACTTCTTATTTATGACTCTAATTAGTCACTTGTAAATGTAACTTAAGAAGTAAATAAAAAATCTTAAAATTTAAAATACATTAATGAAATTCCATAAATCTAGGTTTTAATCATCATTTGTAATCCAAAGAATAAATGAAGCCCCAGTGGAAGTAGCTTGAATCCATTGTTGCATAAATAAAGCCCTATTTAAAGTAGCTTGAATCCATTGTTGGATAAATGAAGCTTGATTCTTCTTATATTGTGGCATTAATTGAACTTGAGTTTGTTTCATCGTAATTGGAACATCAGTTTTTTTCACATCATCTTTGAAGTTCATATTTTAAGATTGAGATGTCTTGGTTTATATCATATTTAGTAATTTTGGAAGTGATATTATGCCTTTTCCTATTTTTAGATGATACTGTAGAGAAAATAAGGAAGCGTTTTTTTTTTAAAAATTTCTATTGTTGTAGATCAACGCAATTGGGTAATTATGAAAGAATTGGCTAAACTATGAACCCACCAAAAGGCAATAAGCTGAAAGTTCCCACAAAAAGAATTTGGAATCAGTAAGGAAGAGCTATTCCATTATTTTTCTTTTGGACAATTTGAGTTTATTCCAAATATTTGTTGTGGTGTTATCTTCATAACAGACATCTCTGTTGTTTTATTCTGAACTCTGCTAGTTGACAGACTGAGATGATGTGGTGATAGGAATGCTTTAGTACCTATATTGTGAGCTTTATCTTTCATCCTGGACTAATTGACAATGGTTCGCTCCACTATGTGTTATGTGCGTGCATTTCTATTGGAAATATAGTTAAGTTACCATGTGTTTGCATTTGACTAGTTCCATATTGTGGTTGATGTCGGATTTTAAATGCAATTTAACCTTTTGAAATTTGATTTATTTTCTGATTTTTTTATTGTATTCTGTTATGAATTTTCAAGTTTTGGGCATTTTGTTTAATGATTTTTGATGGATTATATTGATGAGAGGAAATTATTGCAGGTAATGATGCAGGAATGCATGGATGCTGCTGAAGCTCTGCTTTCTTAGTAAATGCTGAGGTTGATTCCATGGGAGGAGTTGATGGTGGAGTTGGAATTGGTTTAAATACCTCCCCACGCAGAGCAGCAATAGAGAAGGCTCAAGCGGAGCTTAGGTACCGATTTTCAATTTTTATGTTCACATTTATTCAACTTTAGATAGTGCAAGTGCCAAATGTATAAGAACATAAAACAATTTTTTTGTGTGCTGATGACAGACAAGAGTATGATGTTCGTGAGGAAAGGAGGAGGGAACTTGAATTTCTTGAGAAAGTAAGCCTATCTGATATTTTTCGACACTGTTTTGTCATGTTCCCTCTATAATGGATTATCACCTTCTATAGAAAAATAAAAAATAGTGGATGTCACTGAAATCCTTTTCTTGCTTCTATAGGGCGGAAATCCTTTGGATTTTAAGTTTGGGAATACCACTTCTGTTAGTCAGTCTACTTCACTTGCTGATCAGCTTCCAGACCAGCTCGGTAATAGGTATATCTTTCTGTCTTCTACCATTGGGTGAAGTGTTTTTGCGTTAATCAACTGTGTTTTTATTTTCTTAATCCATGGTATATTCTTTGTATATTTCAGTGAAGCTAAGGGTAGTTTTGTGTTGACTGCTTCACCTCATGGGGACTCTGTTGAAAGTAGTGGTATACCGGGGCCCCCAACTACTTGTGAACCGAATAGTGCTGATAATCTTTTACTCTTGCGTGGTGCTAATGAGCCGTCGGGAGCGGAAAGGAACTCAAGACGCCCTAGTTCAAAAGCTACTGTTGCTCCATCTGAACAATCATCGCAATTGGATGGGAGCCAAAATAACAAGGAAACGGAGGATTCTGCTATTTTTCGCCCTTATGCTAGAAGACACCGATCTAGATCAAATAGAGATGGTGGTAGATCCAGTTCATCTGATATAGTCCGGAGTCACGGTGGTAATATATTGTCTTTAGCAGCTCGACAAGAAGCACGGGAACCAAAGGGGACGGTACCCGAAATGTGCAATGAAAGAAACCAGGCCCTTTCAAATCCGAAGTCCTTAAGTGCAAATGGTGATATTTTAAAAATGGTAACAGATGATGGTCGGTTGGATATGGAATTGAATGGTAATCGTGATCTTGAGACAACTCCTGATACAACTACTGCTACAACAAACGGCAGTCCCCCTGAAAGCGAGTTTAACAATTCAGCTTCAAGATGCCCAAAGGGAAATTTGCACAATCAGCCATGTCAAGTCATTGCCCAACAAACACGTACAGGAGTGGGTTCTCAGGGACCTGACATTGTTGGAGAAGAAAGAGAGTTGGTCACAGGCATTGTTGAACACCCGACTTCTGTGTCTGCCACCAAAGTTGAAAGTGAAAGTACATCTGCTGGTGTACATGGGTGTAATGAATTGACAAAAGAGACTAAAATGCCTAATGGAGGTCAAAATGGAAATGTAGTATTAGGGAAAAAGCAATTAGATTTGGTGTCTTCTAGCAACAGAAGTAGACTAGGTGTAGATGTAAATATGGATATTGATATGTGTAATAATTCGAGGAAAGTTGATTCTATGAGAAATTCTATTGAGAAGTTACCGAGTTCCGATCAAATATCATATCAGATTGGTAATGAAGGGATGATGGAGAAGGAGGTCGTGGCTTCAGACAGTACTCCTGTTTCTCAAGATGACCACAATGTTAGTCATCAGAACATCTCTAGCAATGGCTCTGTCTTTCGAGATGGAAGAGACAGTCATACTAGTAGTCCCAACTTACATAAGGAGGTCCATATTGTATCTGATGCAAAGGAGTTGGAACAGAGTGGCAAGAATGAACTGGCAATTGATGAGAAGAAGAATACTGTCTCAGGGGAAGATTCTAAAGAACGTAAAGAGAATATTTTCTCAGTGCAACCTGAAGTCTCTCTAGATTTGTCCAAAAATGAGATTCGGGAGCATACTATGTCTGGAAGGAATTCTTCTGTTTTATCTGATGGTCAGGGTTTTTCTGGTCGTGAGTCGACACAGGCAGACAAGGCTTATGAAGATTCTATTCTGGAGGAGGCAAGAATAATTGAGGTTGTCTCTCATTTGTCTCTCTGGGTTGTATTTGCTTGCTGCATAGCATGGAATTTTATGATTAATTTCTTAGTAAGTTCTTGAGGTTTGGCTTTCATGATGCTAACAGGCGAAGCGCAAGCGGATTACAGAACTATCTGTTCATACACAACCATTAGAGAATCGGCAGAAATCTCACTGGGATTTTGTGCTAGAAGAAATGGCATGGTTGGCTAATGATTTTATGCAGGTAATTTTATTGGTCTAAGGGATATTGAGCCACATATATCTGCAGAGTTAAATTTAATTGTTCTCATTTTAACATTATGCATGTAAGATCCACTAGAAAATTTATGATCAGTTGCATCATCTAACATCTGTTATCTTTACTTACAGGAACGTCTTTGGAAGACAACTGCAGCTAGTCAACTATGTCACCACGCAGCTTTCTCAGCTCGATTGAGAAATGAAAAACAGAAGAAGTGTGAGAAGATGAAACAAGTTTCCCACTCCTTGGCAAAGGCTGTAATGCAGTTCTGGCACTCAGTTGAGGTGCTTTTATGTAATGCTTTAGAGAATTTTTTAAAAATCATTTGGTTTATCTAAAATCTTGGAAGATGGTAGTCTCTCAGACCAAGTCTGAAAACTCCCCATTGGGATATGAACTAGAAGCATTTACTGCTTTCTACTTTTGTAGAATTCATCGACTATTTTATTTAAAAATCCTGTTTACTACTGAATTTCATTCAAATTTTTTAGCTGCTCAATTTTGTCTTTTTTTCTCACATGCAGTCTCCATGGTTAGCTTATTTGCACCTTTTTTTTTTTTTTTTTTGTATTTCTTGTAACTAAAGACCAGTACGTGCATGTAACATCTATACAGTCGGTGTCTATATCCCTTAATTAATGACTATCAATACGTGCATATCTTTACCCATAGATCTATGATGTAATACATGTTTTTTTGATGTGGTGTCATGGTATGTGTTCATTGTTTTAATTGTAGCGTATGTCCTATAAGTAATGTAATTTGATAGTTCAGTAGTTACAAAACAATGATTCTTTTTTATTGCTTTGTTTTTAACATGTTTTATTATCTTGTTGTTATATGTGTGTCACAATGATACGCCAGGAGCCAAGTAAAGAGTTGGAGCTGCGACACCCAAAGATTAGGATCTCTACATCTCTGAAGGAATATGCTGGGAGGTTTTTGAAATGTAACGGTTCTCTTTGCCCTCAGCATGCGGAAGCACCAAAAACCCCTGACAGGGTATCTGACTCATGGCACCTTGAAATGCCACCGGAGGAAAAGCTGAAAGAAGTATGGGCTGTAATAGTTGATGATTTAGCTTTTCTTTTTGTTACCACATTTGTTCCCATCATTTAGTCTGGCATGTTCTTTAATCCTATCTCTCTCGCATATGGATGTCCGTCACTGACATATTCTTACTCTATATTTTCTTTAGTGTATATCTGTTTTTTGTTTTATCGTTCACTTTTAAAACCATGGAATATGTTTCATGTATCTTGTCTTTAATCTTCTAACTTAAGAGGATGCTAGAGTAGCTCTATGATTGATCATTTGTGAAATATTTATGTATTTATCTTTGACATCATAGGTAAGCCTCTTTTATACAATTCCTATTGGTGCAATGGATACATATAGACGATCTATTGAAGCTCTTCTGTTGCGGTGTGAGGTCAGTATCTCTACCATTACTGTTTGTGGATGTTGATGTGATGTCTGTCTTTTCCTACCCAAAGAGAGGGGACTTGAGGATGACAAATAAGTCACTTCCCTCTGTTTCTCGCTTTTTTTATACAACTACTGTTTGTTTGTGAAGAACTGTGAATTTATTTTCGTTACTTAAAACTATGCCATTCCCTTTTTGTTTTATGGATTGTTTCAGAGTTATCAATACAATTTTTTAGCAACTTAATTCTCTTAAGTTGATATTTAGACATTTGGTAGTCCTTGCTCATTTGCGGAAATCAAATTTGCAGAAAATTGGTAGTTGCATGCAGGAAGAAGTTGAGACTTCACTGTATGATACTTTAGCAGGTAATGCTAGTAGTTCATTAATTATTATTCATTCCTTGATGATTGATGTTATATGATTCCGAAGTTTTAAGTTTTGAATTTTCTTTTGATGTTAAGATACTGCATATGACGAGGACGGAGAGACATGCATGTATTTTGGAAGTAGCAAGTCATCCAAATTTGTGCAAAAGAAAAGAAAACACTCCATTAAGTCATACACTGGGAGACAGTATGAAATGGGAACAGATTTGCCTTATGGACGCGGTGCAAATGGGACTCAACAGTCTATGTTAATAGGAAAACGGCCTGCTAGTCTTAATGTTGGTCCAATACCAACAAAAAGAGTGCGTACTGCTTCAAGACAAAGGGTTTTAAGTCCATTTAGTGGTGGAGTTGCCATGGTTTTGCATGGTCAGGCTAAGACAGATGCTTCAAGTGGAGACACCAATTCTTTCCAGGATGATCAAAGTACTTTACGTGGCGGATCCCAACTCCAAAAAAGCATGGAAGTTGAGTCAGTTGGGGATGTGCAATATGACTCTGCAGAAACATCAGTAAAATATAAGAAGAAGAAGAAAGCAAAGCATCTGGTATATATAATCTCATATATTCTCACAAATGGTTTCCTGCTGGTACAGGAGTACCTATTCTCGTTTTTATTCTTCACTGCTGTCTAAGTTGTTCAAATCAATATGGTTGCAGGGGTCCATGTACGACCATAGATGGCAGTTGGATTCTACCGTCTTTAGTGAACCAGTGAGTTGATGCTCTTTTTCATTAAAATTTTGTTACTCTGGCGTGAAGATGCTTTTTCCTCATCTTATTTTATTGATCGCGACTGTCGTTAAATGCTCCCCACCCTGTCCCGACTAATGTGGAGATTCTGTACTAGTTCAAAGTTAAAACTAATCCTAGGAAACTTGAAGAGACCATGGCCAAATGCCATGAGGGAGCATATTAGGTTAATGTGAATCAATTAATCTCATATCAACAGTATAAATAGGCAGTTAAATTTGAAACCTTGCTTTGAAGGTTTTTTTAGATATTGTATATGAATTAAAAGTATGGAGTGAATTAAAGCTGATCATCCATGCAATGCACTGTGGGCTATTGCAATTGGTACAGAGTATTACCTAGTCTTGATATTTTTGAGATTTTTAGGGGCTTAGAAACAAAATGTTTTTGATGTATGTTTAACTCAGAAATATTTGTGGTTTTCCTTTCCCTAATCTTCTCCCCGGTCTGAGGTTAATGTATGAAATGAGGTTGCATATGGTAGAGGGTGTTTGACAGTGCACGAGTAAGTTTCATTGTATATCCTAAAGTTTAGTACAATTTACAGTCTGTTGTCAAACGTGAGCTTTGGGTTAAGATTATTTCATCTGTTTTGTCTTGTTTTGTTACATATTTGGATATTGACCATATTCATGGTTCCTTATAATTTGCAGAGGGATAATTCCAAAAAGAGATTGGATAACCATCATTTTGAATCCAATGCAACTAGTGGTATTTTTTTTTTCCTTCTCTTATTTTTTCTTAGTTTTTATGATTTTTTGTATTAAATTGTTACTTGTTCACAATCTTTATAGGGTTACATGGGCAACATAATGCCAAGAAGCCAAAGTTAATGAAACAATCACTTGATAACACCTTTGACAATATAAATCCAGTGTCTGGATCCATATCTTCTCCCGTTGCTTCCCAAGTCAGTAATATAAACACTAATAGAATCATTAGATTGATTGGTGGCCGGGATAGGAACCGAAAGGCTAAAGCAGTAAAGGTACTCTTAACCTTTCTTGGTCCCGCATAATAATTTTAATTCAGGAACCTGTTCTGATACTTTAGTTTTCAATCATGGAATTCTTTGTAGATGTCTGATGCACAGTCAGGTTCTGGAAGTCCATGGTCACTATTTGAAGACCAGGTATGTACCTTACCTATGATATTCTTCAAAAACATGCTATCTGCATAGTTGCATCTACTTGAATAGTTGATATGACTCCTGTTTATCTTAGGCACTTGTTGTGCTTGTACACGATTTGGGTCCAAACTGGGAACTTGTGAGTGATGCCATTAACAGCACACTACAGTTTAAGGTAAAAAGAAACTTAGTTTACTTCGTTGCATTTGCTAGTTATCAATATGTATTTGGGTTCCTGAAGACTCAAACTTCATCTCTATTTGTTTTTTTTATTGGGTGCTCGTCTTATTGTCTTTCAAAATATTAGTGTATATATCGCAAGCCTAAAGAATGTAAGGAACGTCACAAGTTCGTGATGGATAAGAACTCTGGAGATGGGGCTGATAGTGGAGAAGATTCAGGCTCATCTCAGCCTTATCCATCTACATTGCGAGGCATTCCAAAGGCAAGTATTCACGTTTTTTTTTTTACACATGCACACACAAACTAGAAGAAAGGTTGATGAAACAAAAGGGTGAAGTAATATTGGAACATGTCCCAAGTGTCACATTGCTGGTTGGTTCTTGCAGGGAAGTGCAAGACAATTGTTTCAACGTTTACAGGAACCAATGGAAGAGGACACCTTGAAGTCGCATTTCGAAAAGATTTTCAAGATTGGGCAAAAGCAACATTATCGGAGAAATCAGGTTTGTTGGAATTTTCACATTATCGAAAAAGCAACATTTACTTGAACTCCACCAAGAAGCCAAGTGTTGTATACTATAAACTAAAGTATCATCCGAACTTCTTATATTAGATTCTAAGATTTTGCTCTTTCTACATCGACCATAAGGTGGCTTTCTACACAAACTCAAAGAAGATTAGCAGTTAAAGCCACCTTATGGTCAATGGTGATCTTGTCTTCCCTCTCTCTGCTACTACTTTGTGCTTTAGTTAGAAAAAACATAGGTTGCAAGTATAAATGAAGATTTTCCTACTGTTCAATTACCAGTGCTAATCTTATGATCAGCCCATCTGAGAAGTTATTTATGACAATGGCCCATCTCAAAGTTGGCTGCCAAAAATAATTTTTCACAAAAAATGAAGAGAAGCACTACATCTTATCTAAAGGGAAAAAAGGAACATTAAGCATAAATGGTAATCTTCTCTTTCCTGTTTCTGCTACTACTTTGCACTTTAGTTGGGAAAAACTCAGGTTGCAATTATAAATGAGTTTTTCCTACTGTCCAATTTCTGGTGCTACTGATGAACCCATTTGAGAACTTATTTTTGACATGGCCCGGTGGCCTGTCTCAAAGTTGGCTGCCAAAATGGCTTATGGGAAAACATTTTCTGTGAATAGTTATACTTTGTTATTACCTTCATGTTGTAGGACATCTTTTAAAATTTGTAATATTACCTATTTACTATTTGGTGTATTCTAATCTGTACTGCATGTGAAAAATGGTAACCAGGAACCTAAGCAAATAGTACAACCGCACGGATCTCATGCTATAGCTCTTTCTCAAGTTTTCCCGAACAACCTGAATGCAGTGATTTTAACGTAAGTTTTATTGAATTGAACATATTGGATAGTTGCATTCTCTTTTCTTACCATTTTCCTGATGTTCTTTATTTGAATGTTCCGTAGGTAAAATTGATATACTAATTTTTCTTATTTTGTATTTTCTCAGACTAAAAATAACTTTTTTTCCCTCTTCTATCTGTTTGGATGAAGGCCACTTGACCTATGTGATGACACGACAAGCAGCCCAGATGTTCTTCCAGTTGGTTATCAGAGCCCTCATGCCAGTGGAATATCCATAACAAATCAGGGTTCTGTAGCAACGGGTCTTCCTAACTTGGGGGTGAAGGCTTCCTTACAAGGGTCTTCTGCAATGGTTCAAGGAACTAGCTTAAATGCAGCTTCTGGTTCACTCAACAACATCAGGTATTTTGCTATCATTATTTTAAAGATCCCAATCTTCTATACCTTTGAAAAGCCGCTTCAGATTCTCTAATCTCATGATTTCCTCACATGACATAATATACTTTGCAGGGATGGTAGATATAGTATTCCGAGGACGTCACTGCAGGGGGACGAGCAGAAAAGAATCCAACAATATAATCAAATGCCGTCTGGGAAAAATGCCCAGCAATCTCACTTGTCTGTACCTCTGACTCATCCGGGAAATGAGCGTGGGGTCAGAATGTTACCTAGTGCAAATGGTTTGGGCATGATATGTACAATGAACCGTTGCGTGCCTCTGTCCAGACCAGGATTCCAAGGAATGGCCTCATCACCTGTGTTAAATTCTGGGAGTTCCTCCAGTATGGTAGGGATGTCAGTTCCTGCAAATATACATACTGGTGCTGGTTCTGGCCAAGGAAATTCAGTGTTGAAACCTCGCGAGGCATTGCATGGAATGCGAGTAAGTGATGAACTTTCATTGATTCTAGATTGGATGATATGCTTTACTGTCTTTATATGATTTGTTCTGGGAATTTTAGTCATCCATTGCACTACAATCTATTTTTGGCCGGTATTGGTGACAATTCATACCCAATGTCATATTGTTAGAAAATATCATGATGGGCAGTCCAAGGCGTGCTGCGGTGCAAGTGTGCATACTGCAGTGTACTTTTTCGCCCTATCTTATTTTATTTTTAAATTTCTAATTTTTATAATATAAAGGGCCTCTTAAATTCTAATAGGAAAATCTCCTTGTGTACTCAGTTTCTCCCAAGAACTCTATATTCTTAAAATTTTCAATAATTTCATGCTCTATTTTTTAATTATAAAAAAGTTATTATGGTTCTCAATGCATAAAAAAGTTAGATTTAGCGTGACTTAGCTTTAAGAAACACTGATCATGAATCATGTTGCATCTCTTATTTGCATCTCTTATTGAAGCTTGTGATTTTCAATTACTAGAAATTCCTATAACCTTGTATAGATCAGTTTTTTTTTATTAAGTTTTCTGAGAGTTCTTTTTTTTGGTCTTTGCATTTTATTTTTGTAGTTTGGTTTTCCACTCTCGGAGTTTTGCTCCAGAGTTGAGCTTTGGTTTGATGGGTCCTTTTTGTTTATTAACCTTTCTCTTATTTTTGTTATCGCTTTATTATGATCATAACTGTTCTCTGGTTCTATTTTCTTTTTCACTCTCTTCGGGAGTATCTTTTAAACATTTTTTTTTTCATTATAGCAATTAGAAGTTGTTTGTTTCTTGATAAATAAAAGGATTATACCCGATTGTCTTATCCTAGTTTTCCAATTCGTCGATGGATATTTCTTTGAACTGCAAAATCCAAATATCTTTTTAAATTTAGAAATAAAATAAGTTTTTCTATAGAACTCAATTTCATGATTAGTTGGAAATTGTTGAGATTAGTGTTTATTCTGAATCATTTCTCTCGTCTCTCATAACTGTCAAAAAATGATTATTTTGTAATTTTTGCACCTTGTATCTAATTCTCACTATATTCTGTTCTAGCCTGGTCAAAGTACAGAGAATCAAAGGCAGATGATGGTTCCAGAGCTTCCGATGCAAGTCACCGGGAACAACCACAGACCATTAAATGCTTCAAGTTCTGCCTTTCCAAATCAGACAACACCACCATCTATTCCTCCATATCCCGGTCATCTCCAGTCGCAGCATCAAATGTCCCCACAACAGTCGCATGCTCATAGCAGCCCTCATCATCCACATCTTCCATCCCCAAATCAGGCCGTTGGTCCACAGCAGCAGTATGCGATGAGGTTGGCTAATGAAAGGAAGCTGCATCAACGGAGGTTCTTGCAGCAGCAACAATTGCAACAAAAACAGCAGCAGTTTTCTACATCAAGTTCTCTAACTCCACATGTCCCACCACAGCCCCAACTTCCCATGACCTCTCTAAATAGCCCGCAGGTCCATCTGCAAACTTCATCACAGCAGGTCTCTTTGTCCCCGCTAACCTCATCGTCCCCAATGACACCCACATCATCACAGCAAATGAAACATCACCTCCCATCTCATGGTTTGAGCCGGAACCCGGGAGCCAGTGGGTTAAACAATCAGGCAGTGAAGCAAAGGCAACAATCTGCCAGGCATCATCCTCAACAGCGACAGCAGGTTCAGCCTCAACAGCAGGCTAAACTTATCAAGGGAGTAGGAAGAGGAAGCATGCTAGTGCATCAAAATCTCACTGTTGATACTAATCTTGCAAATGGTCTTAATGTAACTTCTGGTGATCAACCCACCGAAAAAGGGGAGCAGATCATGCAGTTGATGCAAGGTCAAGGATCATATTACGGATCTGGAGCAAACACAGTTCAACATTCAAAACCATTAGTTCCTCAGTCATCAAACCATTCTCAGATAAAGAAAACTCCTGTTTGTGCTTCTGGACCACCTTTATCAAAATCAGTTTTGCAGATGCCAGCCCATTCTGAGAAAAGCTCTCAAGGTCAGGTTCCACCTGTTTCCTCTGGTCACACGTTATCAACTTCACATCAGGATGCTCCTGCATCAATAGTAGCTTCAAACCACCCGCCTTCACAGCCACCTCAAAAGCAGGTGAATCAAACCCAAACAAGTTTTGAGAGATCTCATCAGCAGAGCTCTCAAGGTACCTCTGATCCAAGAATGAAGGCTCAGACTGATGTAGCTCAAGCTGACCAGCAACCACATAAGCAAGCTTCTCAGGTAGGTACGGATAAAACAATGCCTCAAACATCTTCCACTTCAACTGATACAACACCAATTACTTCTGTTTCTCAGTGGAAACCATCTGAACCTGTGTATGATTCTGATGTACTGAAGTCAAAACCTCAGTTGGGGTTGATTGGTAGTTCACCCCTTACTAACTTTACTGGTGGTGAGCCAATACCCAACAACCTGGGAATGGGCCCTAGGCAGTCGTCTCGTGCCTTACCTTCTCATGGACATAGTGCTGGGCTACAGTGGCCACAGCAAGTTCCATTGCAGCAATCTCCAAATCGATTTACACCATCACAGCAGCAAGAAAAGCATCAAGATCCCTCATTGTCCCAACATCATCAACCTGTGCAACAGCAAGCTCAGCATCAATCACAGCACAAGCAAGCAGAGCAAGGTAGTTTGTATTTGAAGCCTGAAAATGCTAACATGGAATGAAGCAATCTGGTGATAGGGTAGTGCCGGTTCATTCTCTGACGGGGATTCGGTCAGCATGCACTCTGTAAAGGCAGTGTACAGGTATTATGACTATCCATCTCAATTATTGCCATTAACAGTCAATTATCCTAGTGTAAAGAGAAGGTAAAAAGAGATGGCCTTTTGCTTCATCTCATGAAAGGATAGGCTTGCATGATTGAACAACTCTCCCTTCCCTCTCAAATGGTCGCAGGTTACATTTTAATAATTATTTCATCAGGTTGTGTTTGTTTGTTCGTTTTTTTATTTGATTTTCTAACAAGAAACCAAGCTTTTCATGGAAGAAACGAAAAGTGACTTATGTTCGAAGAAACAAAGTCCCAAAAGGGAGGAATGCATGTTAATAATTTTCTGGCTCAAAATCTTGTTTTTTTCAGACACATTGTGGGGTGAAGAACATGGTTTCCTTATTTATTTTTATTATTTTTGCAGATGAAGCAGGTTAATTATTCATGATTGAGGGCTTCGCAAGAGAGGAAGTGATGGAACACTTTCGACTTCACAAATTGAAGTTTTCATATGGGATAAATTGTCACTCTATTCATGAGACCCATCCCTAGTGCAGTTCAGGCGATGTCCCTTACCCTTTCCTTCTCGTTTTTCTTGAGGTAAAAGTGAAGATGGGAAGGATGATATTTCTCCCTTGTGATTTATGTATATTACCACTGGCCTAGTTTTGGGAAGATAGAGACAGATGTAGAGGTACGTGTACAGGGTCTTGTCTTTCCTTTCTTATAATTCTCTATTTTTCCGTTGTCTTGAGGTTCTTCAAGTCACCCGTCCTTTTATTAGAGGGTCTCATTCCTTTTGGAGTTGATAGATTAGTGCATGTATTGACATTAATAACGATTAAGAGGGTAGAAATCCTTTCTGAGAGCAAATGCTCCTTGGAAAATTTTGTGAATATTAGGTTTCTGGCGTCTGCATTGTCAGTAGTGCCTTTTAAACTAACCATCTATCAGTCAATGTGCATCTGTAGAAGTAACATATTATGTAATGGTGTACCCAATTTTATAATGCAACAAGCTTCAGTGCCGATCCATTTATTTTGCTAGTCTAGAAGAACCCTTCTCTGTACCCCTCGGCTGCAACATTCTCTAACCTGTAGTCTCTTTAAGATGTCATTTTCTTTTTCTTATCTCTTCTAATTCATTTTTATTTAGTACGTTCGATGCGGCTGCACAGCAGTGAGCATTGTAAAAATTTTCCGTTCATTTTAGATATGAGACGTCTAGGAGATAGTTTTGCTCACAGTTATAGTTAGCTCAAGCACGAGGACCTCGAATCTGTTTAGTGTGGTTAAATTGTCCAAAGAAACGAAATACACTGAAGTTTGGGATTGAATGGCTTTCATATGGTTCTAGAATTACGATCTGTAAAAGTTCGTATGTAGTATAAATGGCAAGTTTCAGTTTGAAGTATGGGCGTAAATTCTAACTCCATAATCCTGAGCTACACAAGCTTCACTCATGAAGTCAAACACCTCTTAAGTGATTTAGAAAACAATTGTAATGCATATTAGAAACCATCTTTTCTACTGAAAAGGATTGGAATCTGCGATGTGTGATTTACATTTACCAGGTCTCAGGCCAACTGCCAACAAGCCGTGAAGTGTTTCTGTAAGAAACAATCACAATGACTTTGGTGCTTTGTGGCATTTACTCTGTTTCTTTAGGGTTTGGCCTTTGGATTGTACAAAGGATTCAAAGCTCTGTATGTTTTGTTCTACCGACTCTTTGACTGATATTCATTTGGATTGGTTGTGCTTTGATGGGTTTGGCTATGCTGGTGAGGAAGCCATTTCTTGAAACATTGTTTCAGACAGCTAACTGTTCCACTTTTACTGCCCAAATGTTTGTTTTCTTTTGATCTTTAGTTACTAGTTTGAAGCCATTTTGTTTATTCTTATCTTCAGATCTATGAACTGAATTATATTTTAATTCCACTCCCAATGATCTAATGCTGCAGAATTGGTGTCTGTCAATGGCTATCAGAAGTAACTTTGATCTACTTCAACTCCAATTTCTGTAATTTGAGGCAATCTCATAAGTTCCAATTGTTCAAGTTAGGCTCTTGGATTTAAGTAAATACTTGTTCAAAACCCGATCTTTCTTGAAATTGAGAATGGATTGTAAGTTGTCTCAGTTTTACGCCCACTTTGTTCTAATTATGATCGTCATTTATCTAAATTTTAAAATTCTACGAATTATCTAGACACTTTGTGAAAATAGTCGATCACCATATCTTGTGTTTTAAATTAAAAAATCTTTAGAATAATTTTTTTTAATAACTCTAATCTTACCATTACCGAGAATCGTTTAAACTTTGTGTTTAAAATACTCGCACCTTATCAATATCTTTTTTTAGTGCCTAAATGGGACACTAGATTCGGACCAAACCTTTTTTTTGTCAGGCTACAGTTCTCTTGTTTTGTTCTCTACAAGTAATGGAGTAAGACATCGATTTCCCAATAAGATCTACCTTTTTGATTACATGATGTACTTCTTTGAAAAACATTGGCACGCGTGTAAACGAGGTGCTCTACCAACTGAGCTATGGCTCTTGTGCTTGTGATACATATCTTATCATGTAGTGCTCTAGCAACTGAGCTATGGCTCTTGTGCTTGTGATACATATCTTATCATGTAGATCAAATCGTGACAACTCAAATTCCTTATTTACTATTCTATTGTTGTTTGCTGACTTATGGAGTCTTGCCTTGCAGCAAATCAGGCATGTGCTCTAGCCCCAATATCGTTGGGCATTCAATCATCAATGTTTATAATCGTCGAAAGTAAATTGACACAAATCTCAACGAAGTATCATAATAAATTTATAATAAAAAGTGGCCAATGGAATTGCAAGAAATTGACATAATTTTCATTCAAATATGAATAAGTTTTGCAGAGAGAACAAGCATTTGAAGCCCAGCAAAAACTACAAAAATAACCATTCAAAAGCAGAGTCGAACTTGTTCTAATGCAAAGGAATCCAAGTATTGGATGGATTTTACCATAAATCTTCTCCTATTTACTCCAAATCAAATCTGCAGTTACTTAATTTTACCTCCGCCGCCAGCGTTGATGCCTCCGGCAGCCATTGCAGCTTTTCTCGCCGTCTTCTCCTGAAGAGCTTTTGCATCCCTGAACACAAATACAACTCCATCCATTCAATGTCAAAGTCTCACTCCGAAACAGATTCTGTTCCAATTAGATTTCTTTTGGTAACTAATTAATTTTTGTTGTCAATTTTTGAAAATCAAACTCATAAATGTTACTTAAGACGAATTTTGATAACTAAGAAAGAGGAATGGAACCTTTCGCGTCGCTGTTCAGGCGTCAAGCCGTCGTTTCTCGGTTGCTTGGTCTTGCTTCCAGCCCTAGCTTGAGCCCTTTCTCGATCTCGATCTCTCTGGTTTCCGCATTCGCTTCAGTTAAAGACAAACAAACATAAAACCACAAAATCTACTACAAAATCACTCTATATAAACTCCATTAACTCTAACCTATTTCGTTGCCTAAAATCATCGATCACCAGCAGGATTTAAAGAAATCACAACAAAGAAAATTTCAAAAACAAAATTACAAAAATCCTCTGATTCTACTCCTCCTCTGTTCATAAAAGAATTTAAAAAAAAAAAAAAAAAAAAAAAAAACAAGGAACGAAAGGAAGGATATGAGACATGGTAATGAATGTATGTGGAAATCGAAAGAAAATGAGAGAAAAATGTTAGAAGAGAATGAGATTTGAATGATGCGAGTGTGGAGAAGGCGATGGATATAAAAAGGAAGAAAAGTTGTGCGCTACCACATCTCAATGGAACTCTCCAGAAGAAGCCCAAGATTCCCCGCCTATCTATCTGCTTGGATCTATAAATAATTCATATACAAAGCTTAGTACCAATGTCATTTGTCTAACCCATTAACACTTCATTATTCACATTACCTACTCATCTTTAACACCTTTCGTCTCTATCCAAACCCAATGAAAAAAAATGGGATCACTTCTTAATGACGGGTTCAGAATGATTCTGATCTAGTTCATAGCCTATTAGAAATAGAGGAATTTGGATCCTCACTGACAGAAAAAGCCCGAACCCAGGAATCAATTAGATATGATACAAGATGGATCTTGTTCTATCGTTGATAAGAGATTTCACCCGACCCAGGAATCACTTAGATATGATACAAGATGGATCTTGTTCTATCGTTGATGAGAGATTTCTCTATGAACAATACGAATCGATCCGAACCCAGAAATCACTTAGATATGATACAAAATAAATCTTGTTCTATCGTTGATTTTTAATCCTGTTTCGAAAGTGATATGTTTGGTACTCAATCGTTCATTGGTTGGTTCCCATACGATATTTGATTTATAAAAGTAGTGGTATACTTTAAGCACTAAAAGAAGGATCGAGGTGTGTGAAAATATCCAAAACGAGCAACCGTGAATCTTAATCCAATCACTTTTCAAGTATTTGAGGATTGTGTTACTTTTCAATATGAATTACGAGTAAATGAAGGGTACATGAACGAACCAACCGACTTAAAAGAATTGAAAGTCATACTTATATTAACATAGTACATATTTTCTTTTTTGGCAGACTCAGTTATAAGGAAAAAAAAAAAAAAAAAAAAAATTGGAGGGAAAATCAGAAGATGTCAAGAATCTCCAAAATAAAGCCATTGCAAAGTGGACAGTTCCCTCTACTCACCCAAAGCTCTCTTGAACACAGCCTACAAAAGGTGTGACCACAGGGGATAAATGCCGCCCCTTTATAACGCACCATGCACACGCAGCAACGCCGTTCTGCTCCCCAGCTGTGCCCTCCGCCGCGTTTGGCTGTGACCTTATGATGAATTTCTTCTTCTTCTTCCTCTTCCTCTTCTTCCTCTTCCTCTTCTATTCTGTATCTTGACCCTTCCAACCCCATTTTCCTGTCCGTTTCATCTAACAGATCCATAAGTGACATTCTCACCGGCGCCGCCGCGCTGGATTCTTGTTGTTCTAGTTGTTCCTGTTCTTCTTCTTGTTCTTCTTCTTGTTCTTCTTCGTGGGCGGTGCTTTCTGCGTCGGCGGCTTCTTGAGCCACCACTGTTTCTCTAGCTGACATCGATCTCTCCATTGCAAGCGCAGCCGAGAGACGGCGCGGGCCGTCACGCGCTGGATCAGACAAGTCCGTGAAACTCTCGCTCCGTTCTAGGTTGAATCTCGTCGAGCTGTGCCGCGACATTTGTGGCTTTTGGAGGCTCCGCCTACTGCCGGAGCCGGAAGCGGTGGAGGAATTGTTGTTTTCTGGAGTATCGCCGGAATTTGCAGCCTCGGACTTTGGCCTCGCGTTCAGGCTTAACCGCGACGAGCTCCGCCGTGAAATCTGCCGGAGAGACGGGGCGGCAGCAGTGGTGGTGGTGGATTCCGACGATTCTTCTTCGTTTGGCATCATTTCCGCCGACGAAAAACTAGGTATACGAAGCGAATTCGGCGGCAGAATTTGAGATCTGAGATTCAAACGAAGGCGATCTCTCAAAAACTTCCAAGATTTCCTCTCTCGGTTATCAACAGGAGATATCCCAACGTCGTCTCTTATAATATCGAGCAAAGTCCGGCCGCTTAGTCTCACAGCCGGCGAAGGGCTCGGCGAAGCTCTGTTATGAATGGTCAAAACGTCGTTGAGTGTCAAACCACGGGCGAACTCTCTGCCATCGCCGACCGCTAACATCTGATCGTAAAGCGTAATCCTCCTCCGACCACCTTCCATAGATTATCACAAAGAAAAAAAAAACCAGTTAAACAAGAAAAGAACAAAAGAAACCCTAAATCCTCAACAAGAAGAACCGTCCAGATTTCATCGCGAAAACAACAAAATCATTCCAATTCCAAACAACGGAAGCATCAAATTCCTTCAACAGATCCGAAAACAGAACAAAGAAAAAAAAAAATCTAAGAATCTGAGAAACAACAAGGAAGAAGAAGAAGAAGAAGAAGAAATTGAGAGCTTCAAGATCTCTGCTAACGAAGAATCATTATATATATATATATATATATATATATAATCGAGATTGCAAGCTTCTTTATGTACGAAACTGAAAAGGTTGAAACTGAAAAAGTTAAAACAGAAAAAAAAAGAAAAAAAAGAAAAAAAAAAGAAGGCATTGGATACCTTGGCGAGAAGAGTATGAAGAACAGTAAATTTGCAGGAAAAATTCATCATTTGTTTTTTTTACTGTGGGATTAATTAAAAAGCATTCCCAGAAAATCAGAAGGAAATGGGTTTCAAATTTGAATCAGAAGTTACCTTTTTACTGTAATTATTTGTGTTTATGTGAATAAAATTTGATTTTTGTGAAGTGGAGCGGTTATTGTGGGAGTAAAACGTGTTGCTTTCATCCCTTCATTTCAGATTAACCATAACCATTTTTTATTTTTTTAAAAAATTATTCTTATTTCTATTAATTAGAAAAAAAAAAAAAAAAACAAAACAAAACACATAAATTTCATAAAAAAAACCTATTTTTAGTCCCTATAATTCCATTTTATTAATATTTTGATATATATGAATATAAGAAGGAATGGACGGTGAGATCTGCACGTAAGTTGGATAATAGAATAAAACATTATTTATAATAATGTGGAAACCTCTCCTTGAAAGACACGTTTTAAAATCGTGAGACTGATAATGATACATAACGACTCAAAAGCGGACAATGTCTATTAGTGGTGGGCTTGGACTGTTACAAATAGTATCAGAGCCCGACACTGGGCGGTGTGTCAATGAGGACGCTGGCTCCAAAGGAAGTGGATTGTGAGATTTCACTAGAGAGGAAACAAAACATTTCTTACACCCTTCTTACAAGGGTGTGGTGTGAAAGCTTCTCTCTAATAGACGCGTTTTAAAATCGTGAGGCAGACAGCGATACGTAGCAAGTCAAAGCGGCAATATGTACTAGCGATGGTTTTGAGCTGTTACAAATGACATCAGAGCAAGAGTCAGACATGAAACAGTATGTCAGGACTCAAAAATACTAGATTGTGAGATCTCACATAGATTAGAGAGGGGAACAAAGTATTCCACATTGGTTGGTTCGAGAGTTTAGTAATGGCACTTTGATAACAATTACCTAATTACCACTGTCTTTAAAGTACGGTCACATTAAAAGTAATGCAAAAGTTAATGTTATAGGGGCAAAAGTGGAATTATGTTTAGCCTAATTTCATTTGACCCTTTAACTTTTTGAAAATTATTATTTTTGCACAAGAAAATAATAAATAAAACAAGAAGACTATTTATATATTTTCTAGAAAGAAAAAAATTGAATTTGAGGAAATAATACAAATTTATGAAACCCCACAAAATAAAACAAAAGTTCCATCATAAAGACAAAACCAACATACACCATAAGTGTGTTGCCAAATTATTGGTGGTGGGATAAAAAAAAATAAAAATAAATAAATAAATAAATAAACAAATAAATAATTTTAATGAAATATTTATTTATTTATTTATTTGTGAAGGAAGTTGGGATGGTTGGAGTTGTAGAGCTAATATAACATTTAATAAGGAATTTAGGTAAGAAAAAATGGAGTTTGGAAGCATTTGGTTAATTGTTTTGATTTAATAAATTCATTATTTTCACATTAGTTGGTTTGGATTTGTTGACCTATTATTCTAATAAACAATTTATTATAATTTAATTATTTTTTATTTTTATTTTGCGACGTTAATAACATGGAGTAATATGATTTAATTGAAAAAAAAAATTTATTCGTGATTATCTAATGAAGTTGAGATAAGAATTATATTTGCTCGATATTTTATAATTTTTAATAGAAATTATATTGAAAAATAAAAATTATGAATTAAAAATATTATTTTAAATGAATAATTTTTAAAATATATATTAAATAAAAATTGGAATTTATTCTTACTCGTACAGAATAATAAATGGAGAATTCTGTGGACATGAGAATTGAAATAGAAATAGATAGTAGGGACGAGGATGAAAAAGTTTCTCTGTCCCTACCTTGCCCTAGGGCATCTTTGATACTAGTATAACACTCTCTATAGTCCTACTCTCGGTTTAGCTATGAGTTTCTTCTCTCTCTCTCTCTCTCTTAAAAATTTTGTGACGGTCCTACATTTTTTACCGTGCGGCGTCGTGATCTTGACATGCTCACGACCAGCCTTCTGGGGAATTAAGCCCCATATATATTTTTCGCACCGGCTTTGTGGTTTTGTTGAACCTTAGGCGAGGTTTGTCTTCACCACTCAAACGTCGCTTATGCGGAATCTAAGCTTGTCTGTCTACACATGCTGCCTGTGCATGCATGTTCAGTTGTCTGCGACACAACCGACTTGCCTCTACACTAGGCCAAGTCATTCAGCTCGACCTTGCCTCTGATTGAGCCAAGGTCTCTCAATGCAACGTCGCATCTCATGTTGTCATCTCGATCCCCATCGATATGGTCCATATGTCTTGATGCGATCCCGAGGAATTCTAGTAAAAGGATTCCTCAACTAATTACAACAGATCTCTATACTCAAACTTGTTAAAATAAAGGTTAAACGTGTACCTCGTCAATTCTATGAGCTCTAGAACTAACCTAGTAAAGATACTACTCTCGTCTTCTCGTTCCACAAAATCCAACTCTCTCGATACTCGTTTTTTATTGCGACCTCACTTGAATGACCAATTGGTCTATATCTGATGGTGACATGACCATAGAGAGCATGTGCATATAAATTCATATCAGAGGTGTCCCTTTCTATATATTATCTTCAATAATTCAAATCACGAGAAGATACTTTCAAATCACGAGAAGCTACTCTCTCTAAAAGCATTATATTCTCTGACCCGAACACAAGCTAGGTTTGATGAGAAGGGCTATTTAATGAACTCATCGTAATAACAATTGAATACAATTTCACAACGGGACATCATAGTATAGTGAAAATAAAAAAATAACGTACCCGAGACTAATAGAGTTGGAAATGAATTTATATGATAATTGAGGTAACTTTTGATTTACCACAGCAAATTAGATTTACTTGAACGGTAAAAATGATCACCAATATATTAACTACTTAAAAGAATTGAAAAGGGTATTATTGTAATATACTTCATAGTTTGAGAGAGGGATTTGCCTGGATGGATGTTTTGCAGTGAACTCTTCTCTTCCCATCTTCGTCGCCTCCTCCTTTCCGGATGCCATTGAAGATGCAACAGTAAGCTTCAAATCCACAGTTTCCAGAAAGCAGCTTGAAATTACTCTTGCTTTGCCTGGATTTCGCCGGCGTTGCTTCCGCTGCCGCTGGGAGATCCAAGTTGGAGCTCCGTCTACTCAAAATTGATTATCGTCCGGCCTCGATTTGGTTCTTTTCGATTTCCTATTGCTCTGGTTTTTCTTATGAAAACGCTGAGATCTTCCTCTTCGATGTGAACGGAGGCTATCAGGTAATCTTTTTTAAGTATCAAATGTTCCTTGGCTTAGCCAAGAATGGAGGGAAACTCACCGGCTATAAAAAAATAAAAATTTAGCTGATGAAGATGGTTGTTTAAGCTGAGATTTTCAGTTGCAACTTGAATATTTTCTGTTTTCTTGTTAATTTTCGTCTCTGGTTTGCTTCTTATATACAGGATTCAGTACTGAACGCAATGGCGTCGTTTCTGCGACTGATTTCTTTGCTGTGTTTGCCAATCTTATTTGCTGTCCCAGCCATTGGATCGGTATCTGAGGGGACAGAAGAAGATTTCTCTGAGGATTTATTACTTAAACCCTTGCCTGATCGCAAGGTGTTGGCGCATTTTCACTTCCAAAGCAGAGCTCCTTCGTCCCGCTCCAACTCCTATGGCCGCCACCACCACCTATTCCCCAAGGCCATTTCTCAGCTGGTAATTATGTATTTCGTCAATTACCTTTTCTTTTCTCTGTGTGTGTCAAGTATCGAATCTCTTCTCCTATGCCATTGGGAATGAAATGCCGCTTTGCATTGGGAGCTCTTTACCCTCTCCACATTGAGCGCTGGAAGAAGAAATGGAAAGAGCTCAGGATTTTATTTCTGCGAATTGATGCAAGGATGTCTATGTGGTAGCAGTATTTGAAAAGGGGAAGAAAAATTCCAAAGACAATTATTTTATTTATTTGGGCAGTGGCACTTAGTATTAGCCTTTTTTCTTCTTTGGATCAAGGTTACTGCAAAAGCCCTTTTCCCTTCATAATCTGGCTTCAGTTAAATGTGTGCGTGTGATCTTAATCATTTCTTCTTCAGATATTTCATGCTTTATGAAACGCTGATAGTTGCTCATTGATCTTTTTGGTCTAAATTGGTGTCACCCAGAGAATGCTCACTTCCACCCCCCTTTTCATTTCCTTACTGAAGAGAAAAATACCAGTATTATATAAATTCTTAGTTGAGGTGCCACAGGATTAAGTAAGCATATGAGGAGGCTTAATCATGATTGAGTGCACATTTTTCCAAGGTTGTGATAGAACATATTTGTCCAATCCTGCCACGGGTTTGTGTTGGCTTCGGTGGATAACAAGAACCAAAAACATTCTGAATGTGTGAAGAAGGAGATTAATAAGCGTTGAACTTGTACTTTTTCATGTTTCAAAATGAATTGACCTTGCTAAGCTCTTTTGCAATTATACCTCTTTGTCGAACAATTCAATTAAAGGATTTTTTTTAATTTTCTGCCTCCATTGGTTTCCTTGGTGATGTCGCACCCCCCTAATATTTTGGTTTTTGCATTAGCTATTCATATTAATAGTTTTTCTTTCATGTTGAAGGAAAAGCTTGAAGAATCTACATATTCTCTTTGCATAAGAAAATCATATCCAGTCTCTTTTTTCTTTATTCCCATCAGTTACCTTTTTCCCTTCACATCAATAAGTTCTATGAACTAATAAGTCAAATGGGTGTACTTATACTAGTACCAATATATGGATCCCTGTCAACCATGCAAAGTCAGATGAGCTTTGTTCGTGCATTAAAATTCTAATTTGCTTGTGCAGGTTCATAAATATCGAATTAAGGAAATGGAATTGTCTTTCACACAAGGTCGTTGGCGCTATGATCGATGGGGTGGATTCGATTCGATATCAAGCAGCAATGCAAAGCCTTCGGGAGTTGAGTTGTGGGCTGTTTTTGATGTTCCCCCAAATGAGGTTGATGCGTCTTGGAAAAATTTGACCCATTCACTTTCAGGTCTTTTTTGTGCTTCAATCAACTTCTTGGAGTCTTCAACTTCTTATTCTGCTCCTAAATGGGGCTTTCGTCCTGCTTCTGAGAATATGAGGTATGGTACATTGCCTCGTGAGGCTGTTTGCACAGAGAATCTAACACCGTGGTTGAAGCTTCTTCCTTGTCGTGACAAATCAGGGCTTTCAGTATTGATGGACCGACCATCTATCTACAAAGGATTTTATCATTCTCAGAGATTGCATTTGCTGTCAACTGAATTTGATTCAAATGCTGTGGATTCGGCCATTGTACTTGACCAGACACTCACAGTTGTTCTTCAGCCTTATAGTCACAGAGGGGCTTTGGGCTATTCAAATGCAGCACAATTACAACCAAGCTGGTCTCTCAGCTCAATTTTTGGGAGAAAAGTCCCAGGAAGATGTGTTCTTGCTAGGTCTAGTAATGTTTACATTCAGCTTGACAAAGGTCTCATGGCAGAACTGCAAGGCATGCTTGGGGAACAAGAGATGTTAGCAGTTACAAGATCTAGTTCTGAAGGTTCTATAAGGAACCTTGCTTTTGAGTTGTCAGCTAATCCCGACAGAGTACATATGGAGATGAGTAGCGGGGATGACAAGCATTTATCTGTTCTTTACATGTTTTCGGTAGCGGAGAAGTATGATGAATCTGAACCACTTGACTTGCGATTCACATGGAAAATTCCTGTAGTTTGGTCTATTCCACAAGCACCATTACATGTGACCAGGTTTGTACTGGGTAGTGGGAATGAAAGGGGTGCTATTGCCTTACAGCTAAAATCTACAAAACCAAGTGATCAGTTGATACCTAATACTGTGATCACAGACAGCTGTAGCTTGCTGGTTAAAGTTTTTCAAGTTGTACCTTGGTATATCAAGGTGTATTATCATACCCTACAAGTATTTATTGACGACCAACCCCATTCAATTACAAATGTTGTTGAGAAGATGCAAGTTTCGCCTTCTGAAGATAAGGTTTCACCAGGAGTGCTGGAGATGCTCCTGAAATTTCCTTGTGGCTTGAAATCAGCTGCTCTAACCATAGAATTTGACAAGGTATGTTTGATGATTTTTCCACACTAGTTTGGCATGGTTTGCTGATCTAACGTGTCCTCTCTTTATCTTAAGAGATGTTTGAAAGTTCAAATTCTAGGAAATATGAAAACCTTGAGTAGGGTGTAGGTGTCATTGTTGACACATATACCAGCTTGCCCAGGACACATACCACATACCAGAAATCTAATTTACTTTACAATAAAATTTTAAATTAGATTGATGATGATACAGGTTCATATCCTTAAATAGTCATATAGAAACATTTTTCAAAAATATATTTGATTGAAATTGACTTTGTGGTGTCTGTGTCCAGTTTTTTTAGAAAATGATGTGTGTCATTCTGTTCATGTCATGTCGAGCTTGTGTTCCTGCGATTTAGAATGTTTGTACATATGTGCCTGATGCTTTACCTTGGACAACGCACTGCAAACTTGGCTGGTTACAGTGAAATCATGTATATCTTGTATACTTGTGGTCAATTCTTTAGTGATTTCACCATCGCAAGGTGAATACTGGTGCTGTCGTGCTGTTATTAGTTTTTGGTCTCCTCTTTATTATCCCATAGGATTGTGCATAAAGTAAACTAGTTCTGATAACATAGCAAAAAGTCCGTTTAAAAAATGGTAGCTGCAAGGTTTCAGAATTGTATTAGACATTATCATCTGGAATCTGTTAGATCCTATTCCATGTGCCTTAGAACTGTGTGTTTCTGCCTAAAACCCAATTAAAGTTACATATGCGCTACTAATCACTCTTCAATTAAAAATTGGTATAAATGAATTGCTCAAATGTTAAACCTAATTCAAAAGCATTAGATTTTCAATTAGCAATGATTTGACATTGTACTGGGGCAAGACATTTAAACAGAAACTCTTAATATTTTTCATGTTTATACTGATTGTCAATGTGTTGGCTCCATTTGTCCAAACTTACGTGGGAGAGAGTAATAAGGATTTATCTCTTTGATGAAATCTTTCTTTTGTAAAAGAATAAAAGAACACAATTTCTGCATATCTAAGAATCTGTCAAGTAATTTTAGGCTTTCTGTCTATAATTCTCATTGGATTAGGATAAGGATTTCATACGTCACTTCAGTTCTAAATTTTTCATGCCTTTTATTATTTGGATATGGAATTTTTTTTCCTCTTCATTAATATCAATTCCCATTTCTTGTAGTATTTAACGATTGTTATTACATTTTGTCCTTTGCTAATAATCATCTTATTTTGTTATTCTAGAAAATTACTAGAATTTTCGTCTAGAAATTTGACACATTTGTTCCTTTAAACTCCACATTAGATATAATCTTGATTTGGCACAACTATTGTTTAGATGTATTGTTTCTGTAGAGTTTGAAGCGTGGAATATTTGGACTTAATGATCTGTTTGTTTACCTGATGTCTGTTTTTTTAGGGGTTTCTGCACATTGATGAATATCCACCAGATGCTCATCAGGGATTAGATATTCCATCAGCTGTAATAACTTTTCCAGATTTTTTCACAAGTACGCAGTTCGCAGAAAATAACTCTTCAAAATCACCAATCTTGTCAAAATGGCAGGTGATGTTTCCTGTTGCATCTTGGTAGCTACTGTTCTTGATGTGGAGTTCTACACTTTCTTTGGTTACTAATTCCAGTTATACCTTCGCATCCATAATGCAGGGGCAGAGTCCCATTCTGTCTTACACAGAAGTACTGCTTGTGCCTTTTACCACTCCTGATTTTAGCATGCCCTATAATGTGATCACAATCACGTGCACAGTGCTCGCATTGTATTTTGGATCTTTGCTCAATGTCCTCCGAAGGCGTGTCGGTGAGGAGGAAAGATTTATGAAGGACAAAGGTAAAACCAAGCTTTTGTAGTCTAGTCCTATTTTTCTAAGCAACTAACAACCTAAAATGTGAATATTGAGAAAATTGTTGAAATCTGAATCTTATGAAGACATAAATGAAAATATCTATAAAATGCCCATATCAATTTGCGTGGCAATCAAGAAACTCATATAAAGTTATTTCACGTAATAGATTAGTCATAAATCTTATTGTTAGTATTTATATTTATATGCAGAGACTGTTGCTGAGTTTTTTACAGCTGAGCCAGAATATCATTATCAAATTTCAATTTATTGAAAATTTAAAATCTTCTATAGATGTTCCCTGGTACTAATATAGATGGTACACAAATGAGAATGAAATCTTTCTGGAAAATTTGTTTGCACCCCCTCATCTCGTTTTCTCCCATGTCTAGCTTTGAAAAAGTATTCAATGTGGTTGTCTCTCTCGAGTCCCTTCGATTCATGGTTAAACCGTCGTTTTTACATTCTCTCTTTTACATCGAACGGTATAAAATTACTAGCCAAATTGTTCTAGCTCATTAAATAATTTCTTGTTCTTGACTCGTATTTCATTCTTTGTGACAGCAAAGAAAAAGTTCCAGGTTTCACAGTTAGTATCAAAGTTGTTGGCCAAACTTAGAGGAAGACATTGGGAACCCTCCGAGTCACAAGCACCCTCTTCATCCTCCAACTCGAAGTCAAAGCTGCTGTTTAAAGTCATTTTGGTAGCTGGGCTTGCTGCTGCTTGGCAATATTATTTTGGATAAGGTATTTAAGAATTCAAGTGCTTATGTTCAGTGTACCATAGTGTTATCAATTAGGTTTTTCTTGATGTACATTGTGGTTTCTTTTCTAACTATACCCCTAATTCTGTTGGAAGGGTATGTTTACAAACTAATCTGTTTGGATTTAGATCATTTTCCCCCCCACGAATGTCATTTTCAAAATACAAGTGTAGTTCTTGTTTTGTTATGGTAAACTACATTATTTATTGGGATTTAGTTAAAGAGGAGAGGTTAATTAGAGTTGAGAAGAAATGGGGGAGGACTGACTGGCTTGGGGAAGCTATGAGCTCATCTTCTTCTCTCATCCTGTTCATATTCTTACCATTGAAGCTACATGTATATGCCATCCGTGTGGCGACAATAGCTGCGTCGCTTATTCCGACTGTGAGATCCCACATCAGTTAGAGAGGAACAAAACATTCTTTATAAGGGTATGGAAGCCTCTCCTTAGCATACACGTTTTAAAACTTTGAGTGGAAGCCTGGGAGGGAAAACCCACTAACTACTTCTGATCATTCGTCGAAACCTACATTATATTACAATCATTCCAATGTCAAGCAGACAAAAGGATTCATCGCTTAGCAATTAAGCATCTAATTTATGGAGTATGATCACTCCTTACATTTGTTGTTTTTCTTTTGTTACCATTTGGACTAAATTTGGGTACCGGAAAAATCACTTCTTAGTAAATTTGACATACGTGTAAACTTTGTTCATTATATGCAAGTAAACGATCAAGTAACTTACTATTAAAAGTGACCGTTTTGATCTTGTCATTTTCAAAAAGTTCATAGATTTTTTTTTTTTTTTTTAAGGTCAGAGTGAAACTAAAAATTTATATGATGCAAAACAGACTTTTCATTGGCTCATGGCATTCTAAGTACAAAAGCACAACCAAAAAGGACTTAGGAACGCGTTCATGGCATTCTAAGTACAAAGGCACAACCAAAAAGGACTTAAGAACGCCCCAGAAGAAGATTGGATATAACCAAGATAATACTACACATATCTTCTACAACCTTCTCGTTGTTAGACAGCACCGATGGGTTCTTTGGCGGCTGTGTGAAGTTGTCCATACAGTCGCCGACCTCCGTCATGGCTCCAGAAGCCTGAATGTTGACGCCATTGTAGTCACCTTTCCCCAAGTTGTGCTTCGCATCCTCGATGTCGTCGGCGGCATTGTCGTAGTGTTTGGCACAGGTGGCGTAGCACTCCTTAAGCTTGCGATCGGCCGCCTTGGACGCCAGGGACTGGGCAAGGGCATGGGTTTTAGTAGCCTTGTTGTGGGCGAGGTTGAGGGTGAAGGTGGCCAGCCCTTTGAGGTCGGTGGTGCTAGCAGATTTCAAGACGTTAAAGCAAAAAGAAGGGTTTCTAGTTTTCTTGCAGATGGTGGAAGGGACGCTGTTGGGGAAAGATGCATGCATGGGAACCACGCCATTGAAGAAGAAAAGTGAAAGGACGAAGGCTAAAAGAGAAGAGACTGCAAGAAAAGTAGAGGGTTTCAAACAAATACCTTTTAATAGCTTTTGAGAATAGAATTTTAAGTAAAATGCTATTAAAAGAAAAACGAAAGAAAATTAAGGGTGTGTCTCTTCGTTCTTTACGTTACGCTTTATTTAACATAGCATCACGTGAAAAGACCTCAAAATCTAGGGTACGCTTTTTTCTTTTCAAATGCTAATCACAAACTTCTCCCAACTCATTGTCTCGTTCGTTTGTTCGTTCCATCATCTTCTGCCAATGTTGCCTAGAATTGAAAAATAAGCCGGAATTAGGGTTTGAACCAGTTATCATTATTGTCATAAAATTTCTTCTCACTCTTTTAAAATTATCTCTTATTAGTATCGGCTTTTTTATTTTGATAAAATGTGTTGGGTTTGAAGTCCTATTCCTTGACAAGAAATTTAAGTCCTACCATTTGAAAAATACAAAAAATTTAAGTCCTACCATTTGAAAAATACAAGAAATTCAAGGTTATTAATGTAATATTGAACCCTACGGAGATAACATACCATAAGGTCATATTCAATAAATAATCTAAAGAATATATGGTATATGAAGAATGTTAATACGACCAACAAATATTTTGTTTTACCAATGTTTTTTGTTGGCATCACAAAAAGTAGTCCTTGCCATCATTGTGTTTTGACGTGAAGAATATGAGTCAAACTTAGCTTAGTTAAAATCATGGGACGTGGGAATCATGCGTTGAGAAGTTAGTAATCATAGAACATTTTTAGAAGAAGTTATCAGTTGTGAGATTTCACATCAATTAGAGAAAGGAATGAAGCATTCCTTATGAGTGAGTGGAAACCTCAACGCCCGGTGTGCTGGTGAGGATGCTCGGCTCTCATGGGGTGTGAATTATGAAATCCCACGTCAGTTAGAGAGGAGAACGAAACATTCCTTATAAATATCTGAAAACCTCACACATTTAGGCTGATGGCGATATGTAACGTCTAAAACAAACAATATCTGTTGGCGCTTGGTAACTCGGTGGCTTTTTTTTTTTTTTTTTTTTTTTTGCTTCTAAAAGAAAACAAAATAATCAGTCTTCGGCAGTGGCCTCTTTTCTTCATTACTGTCAACTTTTGCCATAATCTGAAGGAGTTCTTCAAGAGAATAAAATTGCCCTTCCATGCAACGGCTGCCTCGTCTTCTTCCATATTAATCAAACGAACTCCACATTTTTTCAAACCCATTGAAGGAATAGAGTGAGAAGGATTAACCCTGAGACCAAATCGAAACTCTATCTCCAAATATGACTCGGTGCAAGGCAACACGAACATCCAAACATGATCTACCGTTTCCATGCCTGAACCCAAGAACACATGCCCACAAGCTTCGTCCTCCTCCCTAGCAGACCCATCTAGTTCCTTTTCAATGATCATTGATGCAGAAATGGCAAAGGAAACGACGGTGGTGATGTTTTGTGGGTGAGTCGGGCCAAAAACCACGCACAAAGCAAAGCAAATCTTGTTGCCATTACGTGCATTTGGATCCCATTTCATACTGATTGAAGAACCCATTTTGGTTGTTGTAAACCAATCTGGAATCTCACTCCCAGGTATCATAATGCTTAGCTTTTCTGTCTGGAAGGCCGTCTTCTGCATATCATAAAATCCACTCATCATCCACTGTGATATTAATGCAACAAAATTTAGAAACTTTATTAGTTTTTATTACGTGGGTGAAGATTCAAACTTTGTTTGAACATTTGATGTGAGATCCCACATCGGTTCGGTTGGGGAGGAGAACGAAACATTCTTTATAAAGGTGTGAAAACCTCCCCTAGCAGATGGCTGTACATTTGACTTCTTAATCGAAAAAATATACGAACGGTCCAAAACTAACCTGCATCCATGAAGTGAGCAAAGTTTGGATGTGTTTATCGTCGGCTAATTGGTAGCAATTCAGAAGGTTGACCTCTGTCATGAAGTACAAACGGTCCATCTTGGAAATGGCTGTAGATGTTTTCAGTGAAATGCAATCCTCCATCTTCAACTTCATAATCCTTGCCGGGAGCTCTGGAACCTGCACAAGTTTCTTGCATCCATTCATGTTTAAGGATCTTAGATTATGAAGTTGAGCTAAGCTTGCTGGAAGCTCAGTGAAGCTGTTGTTACTTAGATTCAGCATTCTCAGCCACACCAAACCCTCGATCCCTTCTGGGATCGTTTCAATGTTGCAATTGCTAAGATTCAATTCAGTAAGAGAGTAAAGACCAGACATTGATGGGATTCCGAAAACGCCGCTCCTTGGAGCTCTATACAAACTTAGGACTAACCGTTTGATCGTCACACGTTGAGCACCGCCGTCCAACGTTCTTGTTCGGTTTCCAAGCTTTGAACATCCACAGAGATTGAGGGATTCAAGGGAGGATAGCCTGTTAAAGGAAAAAGTAACAGAAACCAACTTCTTACAATTCATTAAATTTAGTACCGTCAGGCGATTCAAGCTTGCAACTGATGAAGGTAGCTCAGCTATGGAGGTGCCATCTAAATGGAGTTCCAGTAAACTATCTGTATTGCCTATAAATTCAGGGAGCTTCTTGAGCTTTGAACAACCAGAGAGAATGAAAACTTCAAGATTATGTATGGTAATCTGGAGGGGAAGATTAGTGATATTGATGCAATCTTTCATACTCAGAAAAGTGAGTTTTTTGGCAATGAATATGGATGGATGGATGTTGCTCAAATTAGTGCAGCCTTCAAGATCTAATCTTTCTAGATTTGGAAGCTGTGTGAAGTTCGGAGTTTTGAACAATTTCTGAGAGTGCCCAACTTTGATATACTTCAGCTTCTCCAAATTCTATCAGAACATTGAACAAATTCTTAAAACATGTAAGGACTAAACTGCAAAAGAACAGCTAAATATTGTTACCTTTTCTCCATGCCAGAGTTGTTTCAAATTGCTGTAGCACATGTGGAGCTGAATGAGGTTATAGTCTACTTCAGAATTCAATGGCAGAAACTCAAAAGGATATCTTTTCCACTTCAAATATCTTAACTCACTCGGAATGCAGCATTCCGATTGGTCTTGCAGTCTCACATTGTGAAAGTTAAGCAACCTAAGTTGGTGCATTCTTGACAATGAGAGTGGGATTAGAACAATTTTTCCTGTGGACTTCAAAAATATGCTTTGGATCGATGCTTCTGGGACCTGCAAATTTGAAAGTTGATACAAAGAAATAAGAGAATCTTCACCAGATATAGAGATCATTGTTAGGATTCATGAACCCTCCACAATCGTACGATGTTGTCCACTTTGAGCATAAGCTCTCATGGCTTTGCTTTTGGTTTCCCCAAAAGGTCCCATACCAATCCCATACCAATGGAGATGTATTCCTTACTTATAAACTCATGATCATCCCTTAGTTAGCCAATGTGGGACTCCCTCCCAACAATCCTCAATGGTCCTCTCCTCGAACAAAGTACACCGTAGAGCCTTTTTGAGGCCTATGGAGCCCTCGAACAGCCACCCCTTAATCAAGACTCGACTCTTTCTCTTGAGCCCTTGAACAAAGTACATCATTTGTTCGACACTAGAGTCACTTTTGACTACATCTTCGAGACTCACGACATCTTTTGTTTGACACTTGAGGATTTTATTGATATGGCTAAGTTAAGGGCATGACTCTGATACCATGTTAGGAATCACGGACCCTCCACAATGGTATGATATTGTCCACTTTGAGTATAATCTCTCATGGCTTTACTTTTGGTTTCCCTAAAATGCGTCGTACCAATGGAGATGTATTCCTTACTTAAAAATCCTCAAAAATAATAACAAATGAGCATCACATCTTACCACGCTTTTGATGTTCTTGAGGCACCACAGCCGATCTCGAACAGGTTTTTGATGAACAACTTTTCGACCCATTTCTTGCAATAAATCATGCATTTGTAATCTATTGTGAGGAGATAAAGTTATGAGAGATTTTTGAATGAGAAGTTCAATATTTTTCTTGGCATATAAATCACATCCATCGAGTATTTCCTCTACAAGATCCCTTCTCTTTCCCTTGAAGAAGCAAGCAATATCAAGAAAAATTTCCTTCTGCTCATCATCCAACCCATCGTAACTTACTTTAAGACACTTGAAAATCTTGTCATCAATACTCCAACCTCCTTGGAGCCTTTCTATTACGTAATCCCAAACGCTCAAATCTTTGTTCTGTAAAGAGCTCCCCAAGACTTGAAGTGCTAGAGGATGACCACCAGCAAGCTTAACAATGCGGTCGGACTGTCCCAAATAACCTTCTCTTGGATACCTTTCCTTAAAAGCATTCAAACTTAGGAGTTGAAGGGATTCCTCGTACTCAAGTTCTTCCATTTTGAACATTCTTTTCACCCCATGTGTCGATAGCAAATCAGCATTTCTTGTTGTGATGATGACTCTGCTACCAACGACAAAGCAATCCTTGTCGGGTATCAATTTCGTTATTTGGTCAAGATGATCCACATCATCTAGGACAAGAAGTGTCTTCTTTAGGGAAATTGCTTTGCTAATCAAAGCCCTGCCATCTAGATCATCCCCTTTGTCAATCTTCTTCATTGAGAATGTTATTCCTGAGAGGAGTTTGCTTTGTAAATGTGTAATACCAGCCATTTCAAATTGCTCTCGAACGTTGGAGATGAAGCAATGAGCTTTGAATTCGCCTCGAATTTGCTCGTAGCAAACTCGAGCTATGGTTGACTTGCCAATGCCACCCATCCCATGTATTCCCACCAAGATCACATTATTATCATTGCCGTCGTCATCATCATTCGAGTTTGGATTCAAAAGGGAAAAAAGTTGGTTTAATTTTGAAGTGACTCCCACAACTTTTTCTTTCTCAATGAGTGTCAAATTAGGTTTGATTCTGTTAGACGAACACGACTCTCCACAATGGTATGATATTGTCCACTTTGAGCATAAGCTCTCATGGCTTTGCTTTGGGTTTCCCCAAAAGGCCTCATGCCAATGGAGTTAGCATTCCTCACTTATAAACCCATGATCATTCCCTAAATTAGTCGATGTGGGACTTCCATCATCCAACACCTCCCCTCGAAAAAAGTGCGCCTCCCCTTAATCGAGGCTCGACTCCTTTGGAGTCTTAGTCATTTTTGACTGCCTTCGAGGAGGGGCTTGACTCCTTTTCTTTAGGAGTTCTTTGTTCGATATTTGAGGATTTGAGGATTTACCAATTTATTGGCACGACTAAGTTTAGGGCATGGCTCTGATACCATGTTAGACGAACACGACTCTCCACAATGGTATGATATTGTCCACTTTGAGCATAAGCTCTCATGGCTTTGCTTTGGGTTTCCCCAAAAGGCCTCATGCCAATGGAGTTAGCATTCCTCACTTATAAACCCATGATCATTCCCTAAATTAGTCGATGTGGGACTTCCATCATCCAACAGATTCTTCTCAATATTGCTTCACAGATGTCTTCTTTAAGCTTTGATTCAAGCGTTCTAATCAATACGAACAAAACCTAAGAGTTTTAAAATTGAAGAGATTAACAAAAAGGGGAAAGAATAGTTGATTACCGATTATCAGAAGCCCAAGCTTTAAGGCCGGCGATCTCAAACAGAGCCTTCCTTCACTGAAGCACCTTCGAGTCGTCTTCTCCAAATCTGGCTTCATGTTTAAGAAAAGCTCTCCCAAAACTTCCCCTCTGGTTTCGAACATCAGAAGGATCCACTTTGTAAAAGATAGGCATAACCTTCATTCCCATATGCTCTCTGCACTCGAGTATCTTAACCAACTCCGCAAGGCACCATCGTGAAGAAGCGTAGTGTTCTGAGATCACAACCACGGCCATCCTCGAAGCCTCAATGGCTGCAAATAGCTCTGAATAAATGTTTGTTCCTTCTTCCATCTCGTCGTCGTCTTTGAATGTGTGGATCCCGTTCTGTACGAAGGCTTCGTAGAGATGGTCTGTGAAACCGCCGCGAGTGTCTTCGCCTCTAAAACTTAGAAACACGTCGTATTTCCAAAGGCGACTTGACGACGACGAAGAAGCCGCCATGAATGGAAGTAATCGAGAGCTTAATTTTGTTTGAAACTGATCTTGCTCTGCGTAGACTCTTCTGGTACGGTTCCCTCCTATCAAACCGTGTAGTCCTTAACCACTCTCTCTCACACTAATATCTAATTTATAATAAATTAATTTAATTTTTTTTTAAAATTCAAATATTAAATATTTTTAATTTTTTTTTAAAAATAAAATATATTAGAATGTAGATATTAATAAATATTTTTAAAAAATTATAAATATAAAAAATTCACATGTATATATTTTAATAGTGTTGTCGATTCACGTTGATTTAGTCAATAATTTAATAATAAAAATGTTTCAATTTGCTATATTTTATATTTGTAAATGTAATTTAATATTTTAAAGTTTGGTAATTTAAATCAAAATACAATAATAATGCGAACATAGGGTTGAATTGAAATATATATATATATGCATATATAATGAAAATAATTTAATATTGCAATAGATAGTGAGATATTAATGGTATTTAACATTTATTATACAATATTTTTTTACACAAATTAAATAATAATAATAATAATAATAATATAAAATTTTATTTTACCATACTATTATATTATTATTTATTGAGTAAATTTAAATTAAACCTCAAATTTATAGGAATCAACACAGACATATTATTGATTGATGGCATTCCAAGTACTACATAGGAGAGGTTGAACAAAAAGGAGTTAGGCACGCCCAAGAAGAAGATTGGCTATAACCAAGATGATACTACAAATATTTTCCATAGCCTCCCCGTTGCCCGACAGTGCCGATGGGTCCTTCGGCGGCTGTGTGAAGCTATCTAGACAGTCGCCGGCCTCCGTCATGGCTGCAGACGCCTTAATGTTGACGCCATTGTAGTCACCTTCCCTCAAGTTGCTCTTCCCATCCTCGATGTCGTCGGTGGCATCGTCGTAGAGTTCAGCACAAGTGGAATAACGCTCCTTAAGCTTGGGATCGGTTGCCTTGGACGCCAGGGACTGGGCAAGGGCATGGCTTTCAACAGCCTTGTCATGGGCGAGGTTGAGGGTGAAGGTGGCTAGCCCTTTTAGGTCTGTGGTGCCAGCGGATTTCAACGCGTTAAAACAAAAAGAAGGGTTTCTAGTTCTCTTGCAGATGGTGGAAATGACATCGTCTGGGGAAGCTGCATGCATGGGCACAACCCCATTGAAGAAGAGAAGTGAAAGGACGAAGGCTAAAAGAGAAGAGACTGCAAGAAAACTAGAAGATGCCATTTTTATTTTTTATGTTTTTTTTTGTCTGTTTTGCTCAATTAATTCATAGGGTGGGTTCACGTATTTATACACTCACAAATATACCTTTTAATAGCTTTTTCAAGTTAGAATTTTATTTTAAGTAAAACGCTATTAAAAGAAAAACGAACAAAAATAGAAAGAATAGATTACTGCTTTTTTTTCTCCAAACCCAATCACAAATTTAGCTTGGTTAGGTTATTATGCACACTTTTCTTGGTGTGTTAGACGACAGTCTTCCTCCATTGCATCAATGGTGGACATGGGAGTGGTAGTCTACTCTCTTTCTTGTGAGTACTTTTGAGTGACTGGACATGAGAGTCATAATCTACTCTCCTGTATTATGATTGACTGGACATGAGAGTCATTATGACGCCCACTTAAACTATAATAATTAATAATATTTATTTTACGAAAAATCTGAAGATCATATTCAATAAATAGCCTAAAAAATATATAGCATATAGATAATGCTAATACGTCGACAAATAATTGTTTTTAAGAAGAGCATTCAAACTTAAGAGTTGATGAGCCGTTTATCATCACGATAGGTGTCAAGTGGAAGTGCAGTGATGTATAGGGATTCGTTGTACTCAAATTCTTCCATTTTGAACGTTCTTTTTCACCCCATATGTCGAAAGCAAATCAGCATTTCTCGTTGCGATGATAACTCTACTAACATCACCAAAGCAATCCTTTTTTAAGAAAGTTGCTTTGTTTATTAAAGCCATGCCTTGTAGATCATCCCATATGTCAATCTTGTTCATTGATCATGTTATTCTTGGGAGGAGTTTGCTTTGTAAATGTGTAACTCCATCGTTTTCTTCGAACATTGGAGACGAAGCAATGAGCTTCAAATTCGCCATGAACTTAAGATATGGTTGTCTTGCCAATGCCACCCGTCCCATGTATTATCACCAAAATCACATTATCATCATCATCATTCGAGTTTGGATTCAAAACGGAAGAAAGTTGGTTTAGTTTTGAAGTGACTCCCACAACTTGTTCTTTCTCAATGAGTGTCAATGTGAGATCTCGCATTGATTGGGAGGAGAACGAAACACCTTTTATAAGAGTGAAAACCTCCCTTAAGAGACACAAGGGGAAACCCGAAAGAAAAAGCCCAAAAGAACGATATCGAGTTTGGACGATTATAAATGGTATCAGAGCCAGACACCGGATGATGTGCCAGCGAAGAGGCTGAGCCTTGAATGAGAATGAGAAGTGGATTGTGATCTCAAACAGAGCCTTCCACCATTGAAGAACCTTCAAGTCATCTTCTCGGATCCACTTTGTGAAACATGGGCATAGTCTTCTTAACCAACTCCGCAAGGCACCACCGTGAGGAAGCGTAGTGTTCTGAGATCACAACCACCGCCATCTTTGAACCCTCAATGGCTGCAAAGAGCTCTGTACGAAGGCTTCGATCTGAAACAGCCGCGAGTATCTTGGATGTTGGATGGAATGATCATGGGGTTTATAATCAAAGAATACTCTCTATTGGTTTTGGTTTGAAGCCTTTTGGAAAGTCCAAAACAAAAACACGAAAGTTTATACTCAAATGGAATAATATTATACTATCGTATTAGAGTTGTGTTCATCTAAATATTTTAATAACATTTTAATATTATAGTGTATTTAAAATTTTATAAATTTAAATATCAAATATTAAATCTTTTTAATCTATTTAAAAAGTAAAATTTTAATTTTTTAAAAGTAAAATTTTAATCTATTTAAAAGTAAAATAAGATTATAATTTACCCTATTTTCAAATGGGTCAGACGAAGGGGGAAGTGTAGAAGTTTTGCCCCTTGCTTTACCGAGATTGTTATGAACTGACTAAATGACTGGATTCTCCCGGAACGCTAGCTAAGCTAATAAATAGTAATTAGTCCCTTCAATCAAATCAAAAAGCTTATTGATTGATTCAGGGCGCGGTCTTCCTTCTTCTTCGAACTCATTGAGGGGGGCCTCGGACCGGAAAGGGGAGAGTGGCCGAGCGGTTCACATACAAAAGGTCTATTAGCAAACTTAAGTTAATTTTTCATAAAACTAGGTCTAATCCAAATCAAAAAGAACTTAATCCAAGGTACAATGATTTAGATTAGTCGGGTTATCGAGTCAAAACAGACATATTATTGATTCATGGCATTCTAGGTACAAGTTTTGTAGTATAAAATGAAGAAATGTGGAACAAAAAGGAGTTAGGCATGCCCAAGAAGAAGATTGGCTATAACCAAGATGATACTATAAATATCTTCAACGGCCTTCCCATTGCCCGGGAGCGTCGATGAGTCCTTTGGCAGCTTCGAAAGGCTGAACAGACAGGCATCGACCTCCGTCATGGCTCCAAAAGTATAAGTGTTGAGCCCTTTATAGTCACCTTTCCCCAAGTAGCCCTTCGCACCCTCGATGTCCTTGACGGCATCGTTGTAGCGTTCGACACAAGTGTCATAGCGCTCCTTAAGATCGGGATCCGCGACCTTGGACGCCAGGGACTGTGCAAGGGCACGGTTTCCAGTAGTCTTTTCGTGGGCGAGGTTGAGGGTGAAGGTGGCCAGCCCTTTTAGGTCTGTGGTGCCAGCAGATTTCAACACATTAAAGCAAATAGAAGGGTTTTTAGTTTTCTTGCAGATGGAGGAAACGACGTCGTCTGAGGAAGCTGCATGCATGGGCACGACCCCATTGAAGAAGAGAAGTGAAAGGACGAAAGCTAAAAGAGAAGAGACTGCAAGAAAACTAGAAGATGCCATTTTTATTTATTATTTTTATTTATTATTTTTTTGTCTGTTTTGCTCAATTAATTCATACCGAAGGGTTTATATATTTATACACTCACAATTATACCTTTTAATAGCTTTTTGAGATTAGAATTTTAAGTAAAACGCTATTAAAAGAAAAATTAACAAAAATAGAAAGAATAGGTTACGCTTTTTTCTCTCCGAACCCAATCACAAACTTAGCTTGATTATTATGCACATTTTTCTTGGTGTGTTATAGGATATACCGTCCATAGGTGCCACTCTCGTGTTAACTTTTGACTGACTACACACGAGAGTCAGCTTTATACATGGTAGGCTTATTGAATCGCCTAAAAACGGCTTCAATACGATCATCTTTAGAAATATTAATTTTCTCAATTAACAAATTTATAAAAATAAATTAAATATTTTATGGTAAAATCTTATTTAAACTTATTGTATATGATACTCTCACTCGCATGAACGACTAACCAGTCATATCGATAGTATTACCGACATAAAATACCAAACTTTATTTGTATACTATTAAAAATAAATGATTAATTATGAGCTGTTATAACAATATTCATCCATGCTAAGGAAGGCAACAAAATAAATAATGTAATAATAACCTTCCAAATTAAACCCTATATTATAATTAATTAATTAATTAATACGAAGAATAAAATAGGATAAAGTTTATTGAGTTTCTATCTCTTTAGTTCTCTAATTCTTGCCTTATCGAGATGTTTATTGATTCATGGTCTAACCCAATCGAGACTCAGTTCATGTTCACTTAAGCTGGTTCATGCAATTTTCATGGTTGACCCAATCGAGGCCGCTTTGCTCATCGACCCAGTGTGGATTCTGCACGAGATCCTAGTCCACGTGTCATAATCTATAAGTCGCCAACTTATTCTATGTCCATGTGACTACAAGTAACGGCCGAAAATTAAATAAGAAATTAAGATGGAATTTTTTTAAATAATGGTAACACATTTATTGCACCCGTTATCATTTTGAATTTGGAAATTATATATATATATGTATGTATATGTATATATGAACCATGAATATGAAATTAAGAAAAAGCACATAAAAATGGCGAATTCTATGGTTGTTGCAGTCTCTTCTCTTTTTGTCCTTTCAGTTCTCTTCTCCAATGGCGATGCAGCTTCCCCAAACGACGTCGTTTCCACCATTTGCCCAAAAACTAGAAACCCTTCTTTTTGCTCAGACGTGTTGAAATCTGCTGGCACCTCGGACCTTAAAGAGCTAGCCACCTTCACCCTCAACCTCGCCCACGACAAGGCTGCTCAAAGCCGTGCCCTTGCCCAATCCCTAGCATCCAAGGCCGCCGATCCCAAGCTTAAGGACCGCTATGCCACCTGTGCTGAACTCTACGGCAACGCCGCCGACGGCATCGAGGATGGGAAGAAATACTTGGGGGAAGGTGACTACAATGGCGTCAACATTAAGGCGTCTGCAGCCATGACGGAGGCTGGCGACTGTCTCGACAGCTTCACGCAGCCGCCGGAGGACCCATCTCCGCTGCCTGGCAACGGGAAGGCTGTGGAAGATATTTGTAGCATCATCTTGGTTATAGCCAATCTTCTTATTGGGTCTGTCTAAACTCCTTGTACCTTTCTTGATTTTAATAAACGATATTTATAATCGTGAATTATAGTTTACCATATATATATATATATATATCATATTTAATCAAATATATAGATATTTACTTTTTATTACGGCTTATTATTGGTATCATATTGATTTTAGCAAATATTCTTAATGATAACGGTTTATAGGCAAATAGAGACGACATTGACAATGGTTGGATGAGGATGAAAAGAGTGTCGTTGTGATTATTGATTGGATGTCTAATTGTCGACATTGACAAGTCATTTACGATTAAAAGTGACTGTGTCATTTTATTTCCGTTAATATGATTCAAAGATAGAAGTGAAGGACGAGAGTAAAAGCAAAAGAATAAATTAGGATTCAAAACAGACATATTATTGATTGATGGCATTCTACCGAGGTTTGTAGTATAAAATGGGAAGAAAGGTTAAACAAAAAGGAGTTAGACACGGCCAACAAGAAGATTGGCTATAACCAAGATGATGCAACAAATATCTTCCACAGCCTTCCCGTTGGCAGGCAGCGCCGATGGGTTCTTCGGCGGCTGCGTGAAGTTGTCGAGACAATCGCTGGCCTCCGTCATGGCTGCAAACGCCTTAATATTGAGGCCAATGTAGTCACCTTCCCCCAAGTTGTCCTTCCCATCCTCGATGTGGTCGACGACATCATCGTAGAGTTCAGCACAGGTAGCATAGCGCTCCTTAAGCTTGGGATCAGCAACCTTGGACGCCAAGGACTGGGCAAGGGCACGGGTTTCAACAGCTTTGTTGTGGGCGAGGTCGAGGGTGAAGGTGGCTAGCCCTTTCAGGTCTATGGTGCCAGCAGATTTCAAGACGTCGTCTGGGAAAGCTGCATGCATGGGCACAACCCCATTGAAGAAGATAAGTGAGAAAACTAGATGGTGCCACTCTCGGTTAACGACTGACTACACATGAGACTCATAACTTTACGGGTAGGCTTACTGAATCAACTAAAAACTACTTCAATTCATTCAAATCAAAGAAAAAACTCGACTAAAATCGAGTCATATATGATCATCTTGTCAAATATTAATTTTCTCAGTTAATAAATTTATAAAAAAAAATTAAATATTTTATGGTAAAATCTTATTCAAACTTATTGTATACAATACTCCCACTCACATATTTCTTCGTCAACCATTAGTCAGTCATATGGTTAGTGTTATCGGAATAAAATAACAAACTTTATTTATATATTATTAAAAATAAATGATTAATTATGAGTTGTTATAACAATATTCACCCGGTGTTATGTAATAAAAACCTTGCAAATTAAATCCTATATCATAATTAATTAATTAATACGATGAATAAAATAGGATAAAGTTTATTCGAGTTCTATCTCTTTAGTTCTCTAATTCTTGCCTTATTGAAATGTTTATTGATTCATGGTCTAACCCAATCGAGACTCGGCTTATGTTCACTTAAGCTGGTTCATGCAATTTTTCATGGTTGACCCAATCGAGGCCGCTTTGCTCATCGACCCAGTGGGGGTTCTGCACGAGATCCTAGTCCACGTGTCATAATCTATGTATCGCCAACTCATTCTATGTCCATATGACTACAACTCACGGCCCGAAAATTAAATAGGAAATTAAAATGGAATTTTATAAATAATGGTAACACATTTATTGCACATAAAAATTTGGAAACAAATCTATATATTAGGTATGAACAATGAATATGAAATTAAGAAAATGCACATAAAAATGGCGAATTCTATTGTTCTTGCAGTCTCTTCTCTTTTTGTCCTTTCAATTCTCTTCTCGAATGGCGATGCAGCTTCCCCAAACGATGTCGTTTCCACTATCTGCCCAAAAACTAGAAACCCTTCTTTTTGCTCAAACGTGTTGAAATCTGCTGGCACGTCAGACCTCAAAGGGCTGGCCACCTTCACCCTCAACCTTGCCCACAACAAGGCTACTGAAAGTCGTGCCCTTGCGCAGTCCCTGGCGTCCAAGGCTGCCGATCCCAAGCTTAAGGAGCACTATGACACCTGTGCCGGACGCTTCGATGATGTCGTCGACGACATTGAGGGTGCGAAGAGTAACTTGGGGAATGGTGACTATAATGGCGTCAACACTTATGCTTCTGCAGCCATGACGGAGGCTGATGACTGTCTAGACAGCCTTACGAAGCCGCCAAAGGACTCGTCGGCGTTGTCTGACGACGGGAAGACTGTGGAAGATATTTGTAGCATTATCTTAGTCGTATCCAATCTTCTGATTGGGGGTGCCTAATTCGTAACTTTCTTGATTGCTATGAATTAATAAAAAGTCTACTGAATTTAATATTAGCACATGGTTTTAATTTATTTTTTTGTTTCATTTTGATCCTTAAAAAAAAGTCTACTTTGCTTTGTTCGAGGACTCGAGAATAGCTGAGCCTAAACTAAGGGGAGGTTGTTTGTGGGCTCGATAGGCCTTGGGGGAGGCTCTATAGTGTAGTTTGTTCGAGAGAGGAATAATTATGAATTTATAAGTAAGGAATACATGTTCATTGATATGACATATTTTGGGAAAATTAGGAGAGTTTATGCTCAAAGTAGACAATATCATATCATTGTGGAGAATCCTACAAACAGTCCATTGTTCTATGAAATTGCGTTTCAAGTCTACGAGTTAGCAAAATTGATTTGTTGTTGGCCGGTGAATACTTAATACGAACAATAAAGGAGGAGACGTTCAACAAGAACATCAAGCTAACTCATCCACCGGGCTTAATGTGCGCCTTCATTCCTTCGGTCAAAGAAGTTATTAACTTTGATGAATTTTAAGATTATTTGACTTGAACAGTCGTGGTGTAAAAAAAGATAAGTAAAGGATTTAGAAATCATTGAAGATAAAAGATCGGAGTTGCTGAACCAAAATGACTCAGATATCATGAGAATATTTGCTAAAACTACCGCACATAAAATGGTGTGAAAGTTGTCTGTTTATAATCAAATAAATTACAAGGATATGGAAAGAGCAATAAATGTAAAGATAGTATGGTAAGTAGATATTTGAATTTATATATATATATATATATATATGGTAAACTATAATTCAGTACTAAATATCCTTAACATTGACAAAAGATGATGGAATGAAACGTTTCCTCGAATTGAAGAAACGAACAAACGGACGACATAATGAATTGGGAGAAGTTTGTGATTGGCGTTGGAGAGAAAAAAGCTTAACCTATGCTTTGGGGTTTGTTCATATGATGCTATGCTAAATAAAGCGTAACCTAACGAAAGGAAACACACGCTTAATTTTATCCTCAGAATCTATTAAAAGGTGTAGTTTTTGTAGGATATAATGTATATATATGTGTGTGTAAGCGGTTAATTGAGCAAAAACAGACAAAAATGGCGTCTTCTACTTTTGTTGTAGTCTCTTCTCTTTTAGCCTTTGTCCTTTCACTTCTCTTCTCTAACGGCGTCGTTCCCATGCATGCATCTTTCACAAACGGTGTCCCTTTCACCATCTGCAAGAAAACTAGAAACCCTTCTTTATGCTTTAACGTCTTGAAATCTGCTGGCACCACAAACCTCAAACGCCTCGCCACCTACACCCTCGACCTCGCCAACAACAAGGCTGCTCAAAGCCATGCCCTCGCCCAGTCCCTGGCATCCAAGTCCGCTGATCCCAAGCTTAAGGAGCGCTACGCCATCTGTGCTGAACACTACAACAACGTCGTCATCGTCATCGAGGGTGCGAAGAGCAACTTGGGAAAAGGTGACTACAATGGCGTCAACATTCAGGCCTCTAGAGCCATTACTGAGGCTAGCGACTGTCTGGACAACTTCACACAACCGCCAAAAGACCCATCAACGCTGTCGGGCAATGGGAAGGCTGTGGAAGATATTTGTAATATTGTCTTGGTTATAGCCAATCTTCTTCTTGGGCGTGCCTAACTCCTTTTTGTTGTACCTTTCTTGATTTAATCAAATATTTGTTCATTTTTATAGAGTCAAATATCTTGTATTAATTTATTCTTCTCTTCATATCTTCTGTAATTTACTTGATTCTCTGAATGATTATGAATAGAGAACTTTCACCACTATTCAGATGGGATGGTTTTAGCAAACATTCTCAATAACAACAGTTAATAGTGCAAATAGAGACGACATTGACAATGGTTGGATGAAGAGGGAAAGAGTGTCGTTGCTATTACCGGTTGGATGTCTAATTGTCCAGACGATAATTATAGTATCTTGTACCTGAACCGGTGGCTCACTTTTTTATGAGTAACAGAGAAGAGGATCTTAGAGTTCTAGGGTTGGGCCAGAAGGGTTTCTTAACGTTTTTTTTTTTTATTTTTTTATTTTTTTATTTCTCATCGGGACAAGCACAGTTGAAGAATGCAGTACAATGAAGAGTTGTATGCTGCATTCCGATCACTCTAAAAAAGGAATCTATTAATTCTCTCCCAATTGATTGGACTATAGGACGATAGTGAAATTGTAGGAGACGATAATCTAACACGGGTCATTTGATTGCATTTGGGTATGATGTATATATATACACACACATATATATATATACACACACATATATATATAATAATAATAATAATAAAATAAATTCGTAGGTAATGTTAATGGGGGTTAATATTTAAAAAGCAAAAGATTTTTAGATACGAATTGGACTGCTGCGGTTCATTGGAAGACAAAAGATTGCACTTTTTCATCTGCAACGAAGGAAAAACAAGAACTGCAGCTCCCCTCGCTATCTCGCTCCTTCAATTCTTCCGATTTCTTTACCCTTCAAAACTTTTCTGAAATCTGTACCATCATACGTGCTTCAAATTTTGCGCTCGAGCAGGATTTAGGGTTAGGGTTGAGTTGTTCGTCCCTCGTGTAGCTCTAAACATGTATGCTGATCGATTGGAGACCGAGACCCATAGGTCGATAAAGGACCGCCTCAATGGAAACTCTTCCGACCTTTCTGCTCGCCGGCGCCCGATTACTGGGAAGAGGTTCGTCTTCTTTTTTTTTTTTTTTTTTTTTTTTTTGTTTTTCCACCCTCGTTTGGCGTTTTTGGGATTTTTTTGAAATGTGGGAAGTAATTGTTTTTAGGAATTTGTACTGTTATTCGCAAGTTTTAGTACAATGGTGGAATTTAGGGCTAACATACTTCCGTAGTGTCTTTCGCTGTAGTTGAACTTGCTGGTTTTTTGCGATTTTACTTAAGAGTGAAGGTGTTGCTACTTTTGGTTGTAACTTCGCGGTTCTTCTCGTTCGAGTTGTTTTTGGAACCTTGTAGATTTGTATGTCTTTTAAGCTCCTTGAGCTGCTGCAACTTCCATGGAATGCATGAGGATTGTTTGGTCACATTAGGTCGATTCAGAGTAATGGTTTCCGCCAGAGCAGTCGGACGGACTTCTGCTGGCAGTAATATAAGTGAATGAATCCCATCCCCTGTCAAGTTCAGTGCTTATGCCCCTTTAGAGATAGGGAGAGGGCGAGCAAAAGAGCTCATTCTTTCATTTTGAAATCTTTAGATTCGTAAGATCATGATAGAGTCCTCTTTACTTGATATTAAATTCTTAAAGCTCCCGCCGCCCTACAACTAGTATAGTACTATAGCAGAGCTGCCAGCTTCAAAGCAGACTTGATTATTAGAGAAATGGGCGATGTTTAGTGGATTAATGGTTGTGCTCGTGTTATTTTTGGCTTCATGATCTTGTGCAGTGCCAAGATTATGCTAAAGATTTGTGACACATTCGTTATATAGATTCAAAGTATAATTGGGATTTACCATTGCCGAAAACTTACTGGGTCGATTCGTGCTAGCATATTTTGGTGTGAGTGGATGAGTTAGCTTGGTTTGAGGATCTACATGCTATTATTTGTTGAGTTGTTCTGATTTCATTATATTTTGTCCATACCATATGCATTTCAGGCAGAGAGAAGATGACAAGTGGGAGCATGATCTCTATGAGAATGATAAGCCGCAAACTTCAAGTATGAATTGAGTGTAATTGTATCACTCATCTAAAACCCATCTTTTGTTAGATGATTCTAATTCACTTTATAAGTTTTTGATTATGTTCTATTGGCTTTCAAGACCGCAAAGTCGATGCTCGAGATCTCCGCTTGAAGCTCCAAAAGAAAAGTCAGCAACAAAGTGGAACTGCATCATTTTCAGGAGTGCGGGACCTACGTGAAAAGTTATCTGGCACAATGAAGCCACAAGCTGCAAATAATGATCCATCGAAACTAAAATTGGAAGTTACAAAAACATCCCGAAAAAGGGATACTGTTGAAACTCGTCCTTCGACCACTCAAAAAGTTGTAGCCAACCCTGCTACTAGGAAAAAGGCTACTCAAAAGGCAAGAAACTTGCATTAATTTTTATGTCATTTTTGTTTAGATTAGAAAATATATATTCTGTCAAACACATGATGGAGGTTAGGTTGGTCACCTTTTCTGAGAAACTAATTTCTTTTGCTCGTTGACATTGGTCGGGAGGACTTCTGGAAGTTATTTGTTTAAGTACACCCTTTTCTTTTACTTTTTTGCTTCGTTGGCTTCTGAATTCTCTCGGAGCGCCTCGGTTAGGTCAGGGTATTCAAATTAGTGCATCTGGTATAGTCTCTGTCTTGCTACTTTGCTAATGAACTGAAGAGACTTCCTATCTGTAGGCCAAATGCATGTTATATACGTCGATGCTTTTAGTCGAATTAAAATCTAAATAGGCTTACTCGATGCTATCCTAGACTCGTAGTAATCAAACTAGGAATAGCCGACCTTACATTGCAGCCGAGTAACCATGTGAACTACTGAAAATTAGATGTTTTGTTTTTTAATTTTTCTTTTCTTGACTAACACGAGTCTTGATGCAGGGTGATACATCAGTGGATGACTTCCTACAGTCCTTGGGCCTTGAAAAATATTCCATTACGTTTCAAGCAGAGGAAGTATGAAAATCTTATGTTTCAAGTATAAAATCCATTTTTGAAGATTTCAGCCGGACTTCCCTGAACTAATTAGAACTTTGAACCTCTTTCATATAGGTTGATATGACGGCGCTTGTACACATGGGAGATGAAGATCTCAAGGCTTTAGGAGTGCCAATGGTAAACTTACAAGAACATGATTTGATTTAATTTCAAGCTTTTAGTATTATTATTATTGTGTGCATTGTATGTTTTCAGCCATCTTATATCTTTACTTGTGTGCCTGAGTAGCTGACTTGAACTCACTATTTAGTGTTTAGCTATTAACATTTAAGAAGTGGTTTCAAATGCTCTCTTGTCTTAGTTGATGAAGCTGTGAGGTATTTATGTTTCTTAAGCAGCTAGTTCCCTGAATTCTAATATTTGAACCTATCACTACTAGGAGTAATTGCAGTATGTGGCTTCTCAGATAAGAAAGCATTTGGTCAGTTATATTTAATCAAAAGTAATAGCTAAGAGAGAGGTTATATGTAGACTCAACCAATGCAAGCTAGCTCTCTCACCTCATTAATTGTTCTGAGGTGCATTTTATGTTATAGAGCTTTACTAAAAGATTCAGGTGAAACTGAGTTGGCTAATTGTGAGATCCCATATTGGTTGGAGAGGGGAACGGAGCATTCTTTACAAGGGTGTGAAAACCTCTCTCTAACGGATGCATTTTAAATTGAAACCTTGAGGGGAAGCTTGGAAGGGAAAGCCCAAAGAAGATAATATCTGCTAGCGGTGGGCTTGGGCGGTTACAAATGGTATCAGAGCCAGACACCGGGCAGTGTGCTAGTGAGGACACTAGGCCCCCAAGGGGAGTGGATTGTGAGATCCCACATTGGTTGAAGAGGGGAACAAAACATTGTTTATAAGGGTGTGGAAACCTCTCTCTAAAAAACGCGTTTTAAAACTTAGAGAGAAAGCTCAAATATGACAATATCTGCTTGCAGTGAACTTGAGCTGTTACAAATGGTATCAGAGTCAGACACTGGGCAGTGTGCTAGCGAGAACGCTAGGATCCCAAGGGGAGTGGATTGTGAGATCCCACATTGGTTGGAGAGAGGAACAAAATATTATTATTTATAAGGGTGTGGAAACCTCTCCCTAACAAATGCATTTTAAAACCTTGAGGGGAAGCCTAAAGATGATAATATCTACTAGCGGTTGACTTGGGCTGTTACACTAATACACAAATAGGCAACAAACTAACATCGCTCCTAGAAGTTTGAAACTTGTTTAACTTCAAGATCTTTCATCCAAACTGTGCAGAAGAATTGTGGAAGAATCTTTTAAGTTTTCTGTACCGTTTCTTGTCTTAAACAAGGCAGTTCTCTGTTATTGGTTGGATAATAGTCATGTACTCTTGATAGGAAGATATAGCAAGCAAGAGACGTCTATATGCCAAATTTTGATAACCCTTCATGTGAGAATAACTTAAAAACAGAAAAATACTGTCAACATTCTTCAAGACTATACTAGACTCAATCTACGACGTGTTTGCCATCATTTTGTTCGCTCGCTCGCTCGTTTCTTGTTTTAATGCATGGAAGCAAGAAGGTTGTACTGAAGTTATGAACTGTGCTTTCAGGGGCCAAGAAAGAAGATCCTTTTGGCATTGGAAACAAGAGTCTGAATGATGGAAAGCGGGTAGAGGAAGTTCCTGTTCGCAGATGTTTTATTTTATACCAGCAACTAGACTACTGTGAACAAGTAAGCCTGTCATTCTTCCGCCACCCGTTCTTGCTTCCTTTTCCCCTTTTTATTCCATTTTTGCACTGCTCAGCTTACTGTAAGGATTCATGTTCATCGTTAAGGACCTCAAAATGTTTAGCTATGGATGAAAATATGGGATTTAGTACATGTGGGTATGCCTTACCTGACCTCAAAATCTTATATTCATACTTCAATAGGAATATATATATTAAAATAGCGATGAAGAAATTTGAAAATATTGGTTTATTATCCCTAGGATCCCATGTCGGTTCAGGAGGAGAACGAAACATTCTTTATAAGGGTGTGAAAATCTCTCCTTAGCAATCGCATCTTAAAAACCTTGAGGGAAAGGCCGAAAGGATTAGGTTGACTATGTCATTTACATTAATTTCCCGGGATAAAATTGAAATTGTATTTAGAATAATAATAGGATAAAAAAGTCAACCTTAATAATTATTATTACTATAATAAAGCCAGCCTCTCATTGGAATTGAGAGCGAGATCCCGTTTGCAAGTTGCTGGCTGCCTTTTAATTTTGACTTGTAATCATGGTTATTAATTAATTGATTAATAATTAATAATTAATAATAATAATAATAAATTGGTTGGTTGGATTAGGTTTGGTTTGGTTTTACGAAATATGAATGCTTCTCACGTTGGTTTTGAATATAACACAAGTTGTAATTATCTATACATAAATAAATAAATAATATAAATCTCTATTTAAAAGTATATAGGAATTTAGTGAGCTTATGCACTTACATAATTTAACGTTCTATGTTCGAGATTTGGACCTAAATTCGAAATTTGAATTCGACACTTGATGACCCAAAATTCTTCTACATCCTTGTCACGACACTTGATGGCCCATAATTCTTTTACATCCCATCATGATTACGTTACCTACTTCTGTCTCTGTATGCTAACACGAATCCTTTCAACATTATTATCTTTACTCACATGCATCCTAAGAAAGCTCCTAATAAGTCACGTAACATAGAATTGCTCGAAGTATCAACACTCCGCGCATGCCCACAAACATAGTAGCCAAAAAAAATTAAACTATATGTAATTAACCTTTTTAATTCAATAATTACTAAACACTCTGACATGAGAATTGTGACTTAATTCATGTAATTTACCCTATTTTAAAATTGTTCTTATTTATATATAAAAATTATTAATAATATATAAGATGAGCTTTGATTGGCCTGTTAAGCACCAAGTTTTAAAATTAATAAATTAAAAAAGAAAATGTCTTGAGCCATTGTCCTTTCGAATGGCGCCAAATTTGGTTTCGTGTTCACATCACAAATAATAATAATAATAAATAATAATAGAGAAAAAAATTAATTTAAAAAAAAAAAAAGATAAAATAGCATTTAATTTTCAACCATATGACAATTGGGAATTTATTCTTCAGCCGCCTTCAACGGTCACCGTTAACTAACATTCAGCCGTCAGCTTCTCCATATCTACCGTTAACTAACCTTTTTATTATTATTATTATTATTATTATTTAATTATATATTTATTGTTTATGTTTTAATTAATTGATTTTCCAAATTATTCATTATTAAATTTAGAAATAAAGTAATGTATAAAGTAGTAATAATATAATTAAAAAAAAGATAATATTTTTAGAAATGGAAATTGTTAGTGAGTGAAGGCGTGGAAGTAGTAAAAACCGGAGGTCCAGGTAAAAGCCACGTCGGACAAAGACTTTTCAACGGACAGAGAGAAGAATGGTCAAAGCCTAGCGATGCCGCCAGTCCATGGCCGATCAACCTCTCCCTCTCTATAAACTCCCTCTCTCTCTCTCTCTCTGTCTCTCTCTCTCTCTCTCTCTAACTACCCATTTCTCTCTCTAAAGTTGCCTCTGATATTTTCCTGATCCAACGATCAAAAACGAACCAAAACCTCATCTTTGTCTTTCCCGTCAGACCCATCACTCTGTTCTTCTTCAATGGCGGTGAGTTCTTCTATTTTCATCGTCTTCTTGTTCTTCCTTGTTCTTCCTGTTCTTTTGATTTTCCTTTCTGTTTGGTTGCTGAGAAAATCCGAGAAAAATTAAGAGAAAATTGGGATTTTGTTGTTTTTAACTGTTTTGTTGAGCGGCTGTTGTACGGTAGATCTGAAACTGAATTTGTTCTGTAGATCAGTTTTAATCCATCGTTTGAAGATGGTTGATTTTACCTTTTTGACTTTTTTTTTTTTTTAACTCAGTGAAGTAATTGTTTAGGTAAGTGTCAAGATTTTAGTTCTTTTTGTTACGAATCATCGAATCTCGAGGATAGTATGATGTTGTCCACTAATCTACACAATGATATGGTGTTGTTTACTTTGATCGTAAGCTCTGATGGTTTTTGTTTTTGTTTATAGTGATCATCCTCTAAATTAGTCAGTGGGATTCTCATTCAACAATTCTCTCCTCGAAAAAGTACACCATAGAGTCTCCTCTGATGCCTATAGAGCCCTTGAATAGCCTCTCCTTAATTGAGGCTCGATTCCTTTCTTTAGAGTCCTCACACCCTTTGTTAGAGTCTCCCATGAGGCCTATAAAGCCCTCGAATAGCATCCCCTTAATTGAGGCTCGACTCATTTCTTTAGAGTCTTCGCACCCTTTGTTAGAGTCTCCTTTGAGACCTATAGAGCCCTTGAACATTGAGACTCGACTCATTTTTTTAGAGGCCCTTGAACAAAGTAAACCTTTTGTTTGACACTTTAGTCACTTTTTTTACTACACGTTCGAGACTCACAACTTTTTTGTTCGATATTTGAGGATTTTATTTACATGGTTAAGTTAAAAGCATGACTCGATACAATGTTAGGAACCACAATTTACATGACTGAATCATATTGTCCACTTTAAGCATAAACTCTCGTGATTTTGTGTTTAGTTTCTCCAAAATAACTCGTATCAATAGATATGTATTCTTTACTTATAAATTCATGATCATCCTCTAAATTAGCGAATGTGAAAATCCCTCCAAACAATTCCCGAACACTTTCAGATGTCTTGATTCACAATTCAATCGAAGTTTTGTTTTGAAAAATGGGTTTTGTTGGGACAGCAACGATCACACGTACCAGCTTTTGGAAATTGGGAAAACGAAGGGAATGTTCCATACACAGTGTTCTTCGACAAGGCCAGAAAGGGCAGAGGCGGCGGACCAATCAGAAACCCAAACGATCCGGAGGAATATCCAGAGATGTTCGCCGACAACTCCCATGAAGCTCCTCCGGTTAAACCCACCATTCCGGCACCAAAACCCACCACCCACGAGAAGAAACAGAGCCGCGAAGACGACGGCTTTCACCCCTACGCCAACTCCCCTGGCCACCGTGAAAATCCCAGCCGAAAACAGAGTGGCTCAGAGTATAGCATCGACCGCTCTCCTCTCCACCGCCACGCAAAGCCATCGGGAAGAGAGAGCCCTGTGGTGGAGGGCAAGGGCTTCGACGGCGGCCATGGCAACCGTGGGAAGACCAGAATGAAGCCGGATGCTGTAAGCTTTTTGCCTTTTTTAACTTTCTTCTTCGATTATTCACCAATCAAAACAGAACCCACAAATAAATTTTAAAGCTTTCTTCCTTTGCGTTGCATTTTGAAATGGTACATTTTGGTGGTGCAGCCGGAAGGGACGGCGGTGCCGAAGTTTGGATCGTGGGATGTGAACAATCCGGCGTCGGCCGACGGTTTCACCCACATTTTTGGTAAAGTCAGGGAGGAGAAGATGGGGCCGGGAACCCCGCCGCCGCCGCATTCTTCTTCGCCGTACAACAACGTTCATAACCGAAGACCCGACGACAGCGCCAAGGTAATTCAGCTCCCTTTCTTTTCATTCTTATTAAATAAATTATAAATTATAAATGGTATAATTAAATATTAAATTATATATTATGAGAAAATTAAATTCTTTATTATTATTATTATTATTATTATTATTATTATTTCTTATTTTAATTTTAATTTTTATAATATATTTGCAGGGAGGGTGCTTCCCATGTCTAAGAAGAAAATAAGTTTCTTGGCGTTGTTCTTATTATCCTCTATTTTAATTATTATTATTCAATTTATTTTGGAAGAAATACTTATTTACTTCTAAAATTACTTTTTGTTAAAAAAAAAAATCGTGTAATTCTCTTTATGTCTTGCCATAGTTACAGTCCCGGGTAATTTTCTTATTTGGAAGCAATATAAATATGCTTTTAGGATAAACCGAAAGCATTCTAAAGCGACTTACGAGAATGTACGAAGAGTTGTTTGCTTCTCGATTTGTGACGAAGTAAAATTTTATGGTTCATTTGTAAAGTTGTTAGGGCGTTGATTTGAGACACTTTCGTTTTGTTGTTGCTCTATCTGATTCATCTCGAGTTTATATTAACACCCAAATGTTAACTGATACCAGAGAGATTGGCGTTTAGAGAGAAATAAATTTTAGTTCCAACTAAAATAAATTTAATAAATCAACAAAAAAAAAAAAAAATTGATAATATAAATTAGATAAATAATTATTTTTAATACAATAAATTTGACTTGGAAGAATTATATATCAATTATACTTCCCTAAAAAATATTAGGATTATAAATATATTTTATTTTCAAATGTAATTTTATTGAATATTTATTTTCAAATATATTTAAATGCTTAATTAAAAAAATAATTTTACAATATTTATTATTTATTAGCATACCAAGGGGATTCAAACTTGACAAGGATTAGATCCCATCGCCACCGTCCAAAACATCCACACGCATCAACGGCCGTTGACAACTGCCAATTGTTAAAATGAGAACGAATGTAGAGTAATATTGCCCTTTGAGCGCCAAAATTTCGCGGTAGTTTCAAAAAATTTGAAAGAAATTTCATTTACAAAGCGAAATCCAAAATCTCAATCTTTTGAAACTTTCGAACCATTTTCTTCTCACAATCTTCAATTTCCCTCTCTTCTCTCTCTCTCTCTCTCTCTCAGATCTCACCGCATACAGAATCGAAAGCCGTCTCTTTTTCTCTTTTACACGTTCAGGTATTTCAAATTCACGTTCTAATCTTTTCCCTTCTGCTCGAGAATTCGAGGATTATAGTTTTTTCTTCTTTCTATTTGGTGCTGTATTGATTCTAGTCGGATTCAAGAAGCTAATTCGGTTAGTATTTGATGCGAATTTGAAATTGTTATCTGGATTTTTGAAGTTCTGCGGTGGAATTTTGTTTTGTGTTTGTTTCTGGATGTTCGATTGAAGGGATTATGGTGAGGGAACAACGAGTTGAATCGTTTTATACTAAGCTTCGTGAATCTGTGGCGGCTTCTTCTTTGTCTCCTCTACTTATTTTTCCATCGACTTCTGATGTAGATTCTCTCTGTGCCTTGAAAATTATTTTTCAAGTTCTTGAATCTGATTCGGTTCGATACGCTTGTTACCCTGTGTCTTCTTTTCAAGAAATTCATAAATATGCTGGTCCTAGTTTGACTTCCTCGTCTGCTGATCCCATTTCGATCCTTTTGATTAATTGGGGTTGTCATCGAGATCTTCGGAAGGTTTTGAGTTTAGGTCCGGCTGCTCGTGTGTTTGTTGTTGATAGTCATCGCCCAATTCATCTTCACAATCTAAGTGATCAGAATGAACAAGTGGTTGTGCTTTATACGAAAGACGACGAGCTCCAGGCTGATTTGGCTTATGATTTTGACGTTTCTGCTTTGGCGAGTGCGAGCGATTTGAACAGCGATGATGAGATTGATGAGGAATCGGATAGTGACGACGACAATGATAGCGAAAGCGACGACGAAGAGAGACGTGGATCAAGGAAAAGGAGAAGGGTTGAAAAGGAAAATGAAGATGATCCTGTTCAGATATTTAGGAAATTGAAAAGGGGATACTATCAAATGGGTACCTTCCATGGTAGGCCTTCAGGGTGTTTGATGTATGATCTGTCTCATTCGTTGAGGAAGAACACGAATGAATTACTGTGGCTAGCTTGTGTGTCTTTAACAGATCAGTTTGTTCACGAAAGATTGACGGAGGAGAGGTACCAAGCTGGGGTTATGGAGCTAGAACAACACATAAACAGTTCAGGAAACTTGAATGCTGTTAACTCAGTTACTCTTAAAGATGGCACCAAGATCCGAGCCCCTGATGCATCTAGAATCACTTATGATGATGAACCCAGATTAATGCTCTTACAGGAGTGGAATTTGTTTGATTCAATGCTTTGTTCTTCATACATTGCAACCAAGTTAAAGACATGGAGTGACAATGGAATGAAGAAGCTCAAATTGCTTCTAGCACGTATGGGATTTGCACTTGTGGATTGCCAACAAAAGTTCCAATACATGAATATCGAAGTGAAACGAAAGATGAAAGACGAATTCGAGCGATACCTTCCCGAATACGGCCTAACCGATTTCTACTACAGAAGTTTCTTGAGGTTACATGGTTATAGCTCAAAAGTGTCAGCAGCAGATGTAGTATATGGGGTCACTGCATTGCTCGAGTCCTTTGTCAAATCGGATGGCACTAGTGCTTCCAAACAGTTCGGAGTAGCTTATGATGCATTATCATTGGGCAATCTTGACAAGCTCAAAGATGGAATGCAGCAGGCAATCAAGGTCCAGAGATCAATTCTTAGACAGGGGAGCTCTGCAATTACAAAGAGTGGTTGCATCAGAAGTGGTAGGAAATTTCGTTGGGTGAAGCTTGAAGATTCCATAGACACCAAATTGTTGGGATATCCTCAAGCACTCACGAAGTTCTGCTACTTTATAATGGATGCATTGCGAGAGAAAGGAGCCAGAATGAAGCCTTTGCTATGTGCTTGCATATCTCAAGAGCCCAACAAAGTATTGATCGTTGGAGTTTGTGGGAAGCCGAGGCTGGGGGCATCTCAAGGCAATGCATTTGGGAGAGCATTCCGGAATGCGGCGGAGGAAATTGGCGGAGAGTATTTCCACGAGATGTTTGAATCTTCATGGATTCTTCTTGAAAAAACTTCAGTCAACTCTTTCATGGTCAGATTGACTCAGAAGCTCTAGTAAGTTTCTTCTTTTTCCTCCATTTCTATGGCATATCTGTGAAGATTTCAATAACTGATGTGCCTACTTACCAGTTTCATTATAGCATCAGTTGCAGTGATGATGATTTAATTTCCTTAAAATCCCATTGATTAGTTACTTGTTATGTTCAAGTATAACATTATCTGAAAGTGTTTTCTTGTTCTTTTTCTTAAGAGCTTTCATGTAACTTCATCTTTCACTAGATTATTTTAGATGATGTTATGATTCATTCTTTCCCTCAAAACCGAAATATTTTTGAAATATCTGTTCATGGCACTATGGCATGAGGTTCTATATCTGAACACTATGGTATGAGGTTCTTCTGATGTCCCATTGGTTGGGAGGAGAACAAACCACAATTTATAAAGGTGTGAAAACCTTCCCTTTGCAGAAGGGTTTGAGAAAGTCCAAAGAGGATAATATTTATTAGTGGTGGATCTAGCCCAAAAAGGAGAAAAAAAGAAAAAGAAAAAAGAAAAAAATCAGAAAGAATCTATTCTTGGTTCTTATTGCCTGCTAACAAATTTTACATCACAACACAAATCAGACATGTCAAGGGGAAGATGATTATCCTGTTCATAGTACATACATTCAACTTGCTGACTCTATTAGACTGATTCTAGACTCCACACTTCATAGTTCTACAACCAACAGTTTGACAGAAACAAAAACAAAATTTGAAAGGAGGAAAGTGATAAAAGTGGACACAAAAGAAAGCTAAACTTATCACATAATATCGATCACAGAACTATTACCCTCATCTCTGTTGTTTCTTCCTCCACACAGTGCGTCCTCGGTTGATTTCAAGTCCATCACTGGACAACCTTAGTAGATGCAGAAATTGACGGCTATCTTGTTTGTCACTGGAAATGTAACCATTTGATCCATTGAGCTCTGAAACTGCTTCCCCACCATTCTCGACTTCCTCCACACTCGTAAGGGAATCCACGAGATCGTCTTGTTGGCATTCTCGTCTATAGTCTAATGTAATTGTCTGAAGTTCATGGCTATTGATGGTTTCTTGAGGCATACTCTGTCATAGATTCATCATATATCATGATTGTTTTAGTTATGATGGAACCGCATGGGATAAAATCAACCTGAAATCACTATCATGAAGGGGACTTTAAAGTGACCATCCAAACCGAACAAGAGTGAGATTCATCAGCATGCCCAATCGCTTCCTTTTCATTTATTCTATGTCATTTTTATTAAACAAAGGCGATCCGATGATGTCAATAAAACTATTTGGTCACTACATTCACAATATCTCAGGAAGAAACAGCTTTGAGGCTATATCCATTCGCTTGTCATTCTGCTTTCTTCTTCCTATTACTACTTTTCATTTCTTCTATTTTCCAAATCAAACTGAGAGAAATCCTCCCCCAACTTTGGAGGATGGCATCCTCCCCACATCTTCCTTTCTACTTATCTAGAAGAAGGCAGGGTCACTCTTGTAGTGTCAGTGTCCGACATAGACAAGCTATACCGACATGTGCCTTACACAGACAAAAGCTTGGACATCAACCGAACACAGATATACTTGAACCAACATCCGACACATTTTAATAAAAGATTGAATGCCTCCCTGTCCAACTTTTTATGAAATTGAAATGTGGTCGTTTCTATGTCATCATATCTATGTTGCATGTTCATGTCCATGCTTCGTAGCCATTTCATTTTCATTTTAACAAAATGGCAATATTAAACCAAACAGTGTAAACTCGAATGTTAGCATTCTCCTGACAGAAATAATTATGAAAATTAAAAATAGATTTTTTCCTAATAAGGACCGTGTAACCTTATATTGTATCACCATTAAAAAAATAAAGAAAAAAACAAAGAAAGACCATTACTCCTGACCAGTATAGTATTAAGGAATTCTAAAGAAATAGGAACAAGTATACTAACCTCCAGAACCCATCCAATGTAGGTGACGTTATTGACATGCTGATTCATGTCCAAATCTGCCCTCCTAGGCTGAAATAAAAAGCACGTTCACAATCTGGAAGAATTGGAAAAGTTTGGACCTAATGTTCTTAACTCTTACCATTAGTCCAAGTCTGGAATAGTGACCAGGGTCTTCAAGTTTTGGAATTTTCTTCAAGCTACTATTATTCTCCTCCGGGAATGCTAGCCTGGACAAAAAGGAATAGAAAGCCTATTGCCATATCAGCGATTTTCTTTACAAAGGTTTTTTGCAGAATGCCTCACGAGTAATCACGGCTTTACAAACAAAGAAAGGTTCAATAATTTTAGGTTAACAAACAGTAATTTGTATTATGCTAACATGCATATAACTCCAGAAAACCAATCCCAAATTAACCTAACCATGCCATGTTGCAAATTCAGACTTCCATAGATTTTTTTTCCCTGAACGACAGTACTGTTGACGATGGCTATTCAAAATTTAGATCACCGAGGAGAAAAGGCACCTACCTGAGATCTCTTGGACAATGAACCAAATATTCATCACGAACATCATCGCTGACTTTCTGGAGTCGCCTAGTGTCTTGGTTCATCATCACCCACTTACTAAAAACATTAATAAGTCATCAGGTAGAATACAAACAATGAGATGTAATGCAAAATGAAATTAAGAATAAAAAGAAAATAGAACACAAGAATGAGGATAGTTTCACTCTCTTGAGGATAAGCAGAATGGGATAAGTGACATAAAAACGATACATGTGTTAATATGCCATGATTATTCATAACAAGCCTTTTCCATCCATCTGGATGATGCACCATGCAACCCATTATCAGACAGAAATTTTTTATTGGGGTGGGGCAACCACAAGAACCAGACAACTGTGCGTCAATAAGGGTAAAACTTGCTTTATCACTGATGATAACTATGGTTCATGGTCAAGGCCAAATTCGGCATCTCTCAGTAGCAGTGAAGAGCTAGAAGGTACCTTTTGTGGAATTCTATCATTCTTTCATCTTTCCTCAAGTGGATCACTTCCAACAGCTATGATAACGTGACTACACAACTATAAGCACTGAACTAAAACGAAATATCCTAAGTTTTATTTACAAAGTATAAGAACTGTGAATAAAGACTGTGGTACCTTGATTTGGACAATGTTTTACCAAACCAGAAATTAGCTGACCCAAAAATTAAAAATCTAGTTCAGGACGACCTTGTATCTGAAGATACATATTTTAAGTGGTTGATAGCCCTTTACTTCTAGGTGTGACTAGTGGGTTAAAAACATCAACCTTTTCTCCATCGGTAGATTTATGTTAAACACCATTGAGATTTCCGAATTAGAAGAGCATTTATTACTGGACTAATACCATCTATATTTTGACCGATTTATGAGTTAGGCAGAGTTTATGACTCCTTTATATAAACATGTAGTCTGATTTCAATCAAAGATAACTATTAGAAACTTGGACAAGAAGTACAACCAAAACGATAAACATCAAGGCTTGGAAAGTGTTCATATCTAGACTGTGGAATCTGAACCAAACCGTTACCATTAGGAACATATCTTTCCAAATTTGCGGGGATGGTATAAGGTTAGAACACTCCATCAGCAATTGACATGCAATTTTATTTCTAAAACAGTAAAAAGAACAATTTACAGTCGCACATATTCATCCTGAAAGACTACGAACACGAACCAGAATTTTTAGGTATGCAACAAATTGTAATTTCAATAAAACAACCTTGTAAAGTTCAAGAAAGTAGCAGTTCAAAGAACAAATAATCCCAAGAACAGATAGGATATCAGTTCATGCATATTATAGTATGCATAACTGATTTTGGAACGAGATGGTATTCGTAACTCCTGCAGTTTCTTACTTTCAAATTTTCAAAAGAAATTAATAATAGAACAATAGCCAATTATGCACCTTGTTGCTCTTCCTATAACTTGACCAGTGGCATAATCTTTAAGTATCCAATCACGTCTAGTTCCGATTCTCCCTTCCCCTTGACACCATGTCTCAATTTCAACCACATCACCCCTACGTCAAATGACAACATGTAAATTAGTACAAGAAAACATGGGAAATTCAAAAGAAGCAGAATTTGGATCAAACTTCAAAATGACAGCGGAAGAAGGGACTCACCACGCTGGATATTTGTAAATTTCAATGTGCATGCGTGCGGTTACCCATATGAGATGTAATTTCCTCATGGTGGGGGTTGTGGCGAAACCATCTGTGGAAAACCCAACACCCTGAGCATGGTTGCAACCAACCTCCTGCATGAAGAAGGCAAACTCTGTAAATATACAAGTGGGATGTTTGAAGAACTATCATCAAACTTAATGCCATAAGTAAACATTCTGAGTAAGAATGCAAGAAAGAAAATAATTCCAAAGAACTAATTAAGTAAGGCCCATAAGCATACAAAAGGAAGAGATTAAGAGGATTTTGTCCAGTTTCGGTTGCTGAAAGAAAAGAACACGTGCATCCATGACAAGCCAAAATTAATAAGGAAAGGAATCAAGAAGAGAAAGCTACAGAACCAAATGGCAAAAAGTTAAACAATTAAACATGCAGGACCAGAAAGCCATCGAAATTTACGGATATTGCTTCTTGAAAGTGTGAATGAAAAATTCCAAAAAAGAATGAAGCAATTAAAGCTAATAATAGATGATCGAATTGAATTTTCAGCAACATGTAACACATCCAGAGAATGCCAGAAAAAAGGAAATCAGGCGCGAACGAATCAAATTCAAATAATGCAGCAAGAATCGGAAACAAGAACGAGAGGAACTACCTGCAAGAGATTAGCAATAGTTTCAACAGTGGCGGTCTTGTTGATTCCAACCTCGTAACACCGCACAATAAATTTCTCCTTATAAGACAATCCGTCTTCAATCAAGGTTCCAAGACGAAGACGGTCCGCCAAGCTTCCAGAACCACTCTGAACACAAGGTTCACCTTTGTCGGAGACAAGAGCGGCCACAACCGGAGGTCTGGTCAACGACGAACACAGAGTGGCAGCGTTTCGCCGGCGGAAGGAGGAGAAGAGTGGTGCAGATGGTGGAAGGAATCTACATTGGGAGAGGACATGGATTTGGTCAGTCACATTGCAAGGAACCTTCAACATATCTGAGAGAGAGAGAGATAAAGGATAGAGAAAATGGAGGTTCAATAATTTTCTCTCTCTAGATTGCAGAGGAAAGTTTTTCTTCTCTCTCCCACCCTCTCGATTTCGGTCAGTTTCTTCTTTGGTGGGACGGCGTCGATGGGACCGAGGAAATGGAAAGTACGATACTACCCTTGGAGTTGGATCAAATTACGGAATTGGTAATGAGCGCGTGGTTGGTTATTTTTCATTTATCTTAAAATAAATAAATAAATAACAAATTCATTGTATTGTTATTAGATTTATCCAAATAAACTGAATGTCAAAAGTCCCTTAAATGTACAGATGAAGATGAAAGTGGGCCCCAACTTAACCGTCTATTGAGTCAACTTATAAGTCAAAAGTCTACCCTGTGTCGGGATTGACAAAATCTCGAAGTAAATAAATACATAATTATGACTCAATTAAACGTGTACGTCTAATTTAACTACACTACGACATGCATTGTAACAATATGTATTACTTTTTAAATTGTTGACTCTCCACTATTCTTGGACTTTGTGGCCGAGCTATTCTGTGGCACATGCGTGTATTATAGCGTAGGTGAAAAGTTCTGAGAGGAGTGGTCTCAGACTGTCTTCTTTTGAAAAGGGTCTGGACAGTATAGGTGTGCTGGTATTGCGTCGAAGGTTGAATTATACTCCTACTAGCTGGAACGTATGCTGTAAATGTTTTAGCATAGACACGAGAGAGTCTGATGCTCGAGTGAATCTTGATGGATGGATGTTCGGGATGTCCTGGTGAAATAATCGACACATGGGTCAGTTCCCAACAAATGTGTCTGAACAAGCCTAGATGCATGATGTGTACTGAGACGTAGGATGACATCACGATGCACGAATCATGTTGTTGGGAGCTGAGGTAACAATTTGTGTCGTACATGATTGAACATGCACGCACGAACGACATGTGTAACCGAACAAGCTTGGATTCTGCACGAGCTGTGTTCGGTTGACGAAGGCAAACCTCGTTGACAGTCTAATGAAGTCACAAAGTCAAGCGAAAAATATGAATAGGGTTTGAATTCTCCTTAAGATTTATCGTGAGCGTGTCAAGATCATAACGCTGCACGGTTGAAAATGTACAATCGTGACAGTTGTGACATTCTTAAAAGATTTATCCGACACTTACTTCATCTCTAGAATCTTCTTCCAACACCTATAAATAAAGGTGTTCACCACATGCAATGAAGCTTGAATTGAGCAAACTCTCCATTGCAAAATCTAGTCTTCTCTATTTCATTGCCTCCAAACTCAGGTGAGTCAGGTGATGAATTATGTATTATTTTCTCTCTCATTTAGTCGTTTCTCTCTCTTCCCTCTCCCCTCCCACCGTCGCTCCAGTCCTGAAACCTACCGCCGTCCATGGCAGATCTCCGCCACCTGCAACTTCCTTCAGATTTCCGGCGAGGAATTAATGAGAGAGAACCGAATTTTTTAATAGGCAGGAGAGAGAAGTAATATAAACGTATTGCGCGAGGGTAAATTAGGTATTACGAAAAGTTACTTGAGATGTCAAGCCGACAAATTTTGAATTTTAATTAATATTTTATATTACATTGTTTTTTTACTCTTTTACCCCTCTCATTATTTTCTTAAAATTTTATTTTATATTATTATTTAAAATTTTAATAATAATATAAAATTAACAATCTTACCCCTTTCTTAAAATCAACGAGTCAATCTACTTGACTCGAATCTTCATCATTCTCACAATTTTAAAACGTGTCTACTATAGAAATTGTCAAAATTTAATGCAACTTATTGCTAGTTTGAAATTATCAGAATTTAGTACAACTTATTGCTAATTTTAATTAGTTATATATATATATATATATATATATGAATGAGATACTGTTAATATTTGTATTTTTTTTAATGATCTAATTAGTATATTTTATTTTATTTTCAAGATTTAGTTAGTTTATATTTTTGTGATAGACGTGTATCCTTCAACCTTCTATTTCAATTCTATTTCTCATTTTTATTATTTTTTTTGAGTAATAATATTTTCAGATCAGAGAATTACACGTTCTTGTACGTGTGATTTCATACTATTTAAGATTATTTTTAAATTCATGATGAGAAAACAAAATGAATCCAGTAAAACGATGAGTGCTTATCGTATCAGAGTGGTGTGTTAGATAGCTAAATGGGTTACTTTATTGTACTTTAAATTAAATGGGAACGGAATCTTTGACGATTGTGTGAAAACTGCAAACACTGATATCAATAGAATCATCCTTTTAGATACCAATTTGTAGGCATGTGCGTGGACTTCCATTCCCAACGGCGATTCATAATCATCTTCCTAACTTACTGGCGTCCTCTATACATTTTGCCCTTTACTTCTCTCCCATCGATTGGTTCGTTTCTTACCCATTTTTTAGTGTGAGAGATTCAGTGTTTCTCTGTTTCTGAACTGTGATCTTCAACTTGGAATTTTGGCTTCATCTTGTTTTGTTTTCTTGCTACCATCTTGCTTATTCGAGTTATGATTCGACCCGTAAACGTAACTTGTTTTGTTTTGTTTGTATAGTTGTGTGGATTCGAACTTAAGTCGAGATTATGTTTTAAATGCTTGAGTTATGCTTGGATTGTTGTTTGGGTTATTTGTTTTTTGAGTTCAAAAGTATATCGAAGTAGAGATTTGAAGTTGAGAACGACGTTCGAGTTGTTCGAGTTGTTCGAGTGGTATGTGTTAAGATTATAGCTAGTGTAAGTGATGATCAGACTCTTTCTTTCAGTAGGATTGGGTTTACTTTGATAGAACTTGATGAACAAGGAGTAAGACTTTCCAACCTTTTGTGAACCTTGCTTCTTGTTTAACTTTTGCTGTTTTTTTTTTTTTTCTTGGAGAAGTGATTGATATTGAAAAAAGTTTTAGTTTGTCTAGTCAACCAACTAATCCATTCGTGAATTTCTTGTAGTATAGTGTGAGATTTTATGTTGGTCGGAGAGGGGAACGAAATATTGATTATAAGGGTGTGAAAACTTCTCCCTAACAAACGCGTTTTAAAACTTTGAGGGGAAGCCCAGAACGGAAAGCTCAAAGAGGATAATATTTGCTAGCGGTGGGCTTGGACTGTTACAAATGGTATCAGAACCAGATACCGGGCGATGTGCTAGCGAGGACGCTGGCTCCCAAGGAGGTGGATTTTGAGATCCTACATCAGGTGGAGAGGGGACAGAAACATCCCTTATGAGGGTGTAGAAACCTCTCCCTAACAGACGCGTTTTAAAACCTTGAGGGGAAGCCTAGAAAGAAAAGTTCAAAGAGGACAATATTTGCTAGTGGTAGGCTTGGGCTGTTACAAATGGAATCAGAGCCAGACACCAGGCGATGTGCCAACGAGGACGTTGGCCCCCAAGGTGGGTGGATTGTGAGATCCCACATCGGTTGGAGAGGGGAACGAAACATTCCTTATGAGGGTGTGGAAACCTCTCCCTAACAGACGCGTATTAAAACCTTGAGGGAAGCCCAGAAAGAAAAGTTCAAAGAGGACAATATTTGCTAGTGGAGGGTTTGAGCTGGGCCAGACACCAGACGATGTGCCAGCGAGGACGTTGGCCCCAAGGGGAGTGGATTGAGAGATCCCACACCGGTTGGAGAGGGAAACGGAACATTCCTAATCAAGGTGTGAAAACCTCTCCTTAACATACGCGTTTAAAAACTTTGAGGGGAACCCCAAAAGGAAAAACTCAAAGAGACAATATTTGCTAGCAGTGGGCTTGGGCTGTTGCAAATGGTATTAGAGTTAGACAGCGAGGACGCTCGTCCCCAAGGGGGGTGGATTGTGAGATCCCACATCAGTTGGAGAGTGGAACGAAACATTTCTTATAAAGGAGTAGAAACCTCTCCCCAACAGACACGTTTAAAAATCTTGAGTAGAACCCCAGAAGAAAAAGCCTAAAGAGGTGGGCTTGAGAGGTTACGTATAGTGTTAGTGTGGTAATTTAGAATCCTCCCTTGTGTCTCAAAACTACGACGCCTCATCGACCTATACTCACGTTATCATTTAGCTATCTTCAACTTTTATGTGAAAGTTATAACACAAGAACTCGTTGTCGTTGAGTTATGCTTAGATTGAGATTATAACGATCGGTGATGGATTATGTGCAGGATTCATTTGGAGGTGAAAAAGATGTATGTGGTGGAGAGTAAAGAAGGTGCTATAGCATGTATGGTGTTGGCACTCTTGTTCTTGGGAACATGGCCTGCACTTTTGACTCTCCTTGAACGACGAGGGCGCCTTCCTCAGCACACATATCTTGATTACTCCATAACCAACTTATTAGCTGCTGTAATCATTGCCTTAACCTTTGGTGAGATTGGAAACAGCTCTAATGATCATCCAAATTTTATCCAACAGCTTTCTCAGGTTAATTTCTTTACCCTTAAACCTTTCATCCCATAGTATTTTGACCCTATTAATCACATAGTTTCGAGTATGTATACCGCTAATAAGAGCACGATTTCAAGTTATTTAAGGACCGAAATGAACGAACTTGAAAGTTTAGAGACTTTAATAGGTTTATAATGTTTAAAACTTTGTTACATGCAGGATAATTGGAGTTCTGTCATGTTTGCTATGGCAGGTGGTATTGTTCTAAGCCTTGGAAATCTTTCAACTCAGTATGCTTGGGCTTTTGTTGGTTTGTCAGTGACAGAAGTGATCACTTCAAGTATAACAGTTGTTATAGGTCCATTTCTCTTTATATATCTTTCAAATTAATGAATCAAACCCATCAATGTTGAATATGGTGCTAAACAATATGTACACTGCTTCTTGTAATAGGTACAACATTGAACTACTTTCTTGATGACAAAATCAATAAAGCTCAGATACTTTTCCCTGGTGTTGCTTGCTTTTTGATTGCTGTTTGTCTTGGCTCTGCTGTTCACTCATCCAACGCAGCTGATAACAAAGCAAAACTCGAAACTTTGTTGGTTGATACGAACAAAGGATCTAAGTATGTTTTCGTAGTTTTGTTGAGCTTGTGATCTTGTTCATTTTATATAGTGTGAGATCCTACATTGGTTGGAGAGGGAAATGAAACATTCTTTATATGGTTGTGGAAACCTCTCTCTAGCGGACGCGTTTTGAAACCGTGAGGCTGATGGCGATATGTAATGAGCCAGAATGGATAATATTTGCTATTGGTGGGCTTGAGCTGTTATGAATGGTGTTAGAGCTAGACACCGAGTGGTGTGCTAGCAAGGACGTTGAGCCCTTAAGGGGGTGGATTGTGAGATCTCATGTCGGTTGGAGAGAGTAACGAAACATTCATTATAAGGTTGTGGAAACCTCTTTCTAGCGGACACGTTTTCAAACCGTGAAGCTAATGACGATACGTAATAAGCCAAAACGGACAATATTTGCTAGTGGTGGGCTTGGGTCGTTACAAATGGTATTAGAGCTAGACATTGAGTGGTGTGCCAGTAAGGATGCTCGGCCCCTAAGGGAGTGGATTGTGAGATCCTACATCAGTTGGAGAGGGGAACAAAACATTCCACCAGACACCGAGCGGTGTGCCAGCGAGGACGCTGGCTTCCCTAGGGAGATGGATTGTGAGATCCCACATCGACTGGAGAGGGGAACAAAACATTCCTTATAAGGGTGTGAGATCCATAGTTTGTTCGTTTTTTTAATAGAAATATTAATCGATTTGACTATTCATATACATATCTGTTTGATAATATCCATTTTTTGACAGCACAACTGATGTTCCTCCCAAGTCAAGCCAGGGTAAATCTTTTAATTTAGAGCTTCATGATAGCTTTGTCAGTCATCCTTCTGTAATGAACAATAGAAGTTTGTGGCTTTTTGTGTTATAAAATTGACATCTATATGGTTGAATCAGCAGACTTGGAAAGTGCTGATTATTCTTCATTGAAGCCAAAAGCTGGGACTGCAGATTTTCTTGTTCAACTTGAGAATAGAAGATCCATTAAGGTATGTAATGATTCAAAGGGAAATAAATGTGATTCAAATAACATGTTCTAAATTATACAAATTCAAACTTGCAGGTGTTTGGTAAGAGCACAGTAATTGGATTGTTCATAACTTTCTTTGCTGGTGTTTGCTTTTCTCTCTTCTCCCCTGCATTCAATTTGGCAACAAACGATCAATGGCACACTCTAAAGGATGGCGTTCCGCACTTGGCGGTCTACACTGCGTTCTTCTACTTCTCGGTCTCTTGTTTCGTCATAGCCATCGTTCTCAACGTCATCTTCCTTTACCGCCCTGTACTTAACTCGCCAAAAACAACATTCAAAGCATATGTGAATGACTGGAATGGTAGAGGATGGGCCTTCTTGGCTGGATTCTTGTGTGGCTTTGGCAATGGTCTACAGTTTATGGGTGGTCAAGCTGCTGGTTATGCAGCAGCAGATGCTGTGCAGGTCACTTCTTTGCTCCAAATGCTTTACTTTCAAGATTTTTGGTTCAGTCCTTTCAAAACATTCATCCATCTTAAACCTGTAATGCAAAGTGATAAAGTGTAGTGAGTATAGGGTCGTGTTGAAACGGTGAATATATTGTTGTCAACCTGAATTTAGCTCAACTAGCCAAGAGATACATATCTTCGAAAAAGTCATTTATATTGTTGTTTGGATTTCTAATGGTTGTTTCAGGCGCTTCCACTCGTGAGCACGTTTTGGGGAATCCTTCTATTTGGAGAATACCGTAGATCGTCGAAGAAAACATATGCTTTGCTAATCAGCATGTTGTTAATGTTCATGGTGGCTGTTGGGGTCCTAATGGCTTCTTCAGGACATAGAACTGAAAGTTGATATTGCAAAAGCGTAGAACTGTACAAAATGAAAGCACATCTTCAAAACTCACAAGGAAATTATCACAGCCTTAGATACCATACTAAACAAAAGCCTCATGATAGTTGTAGAATGATTCAGTAATAGAAGGCAATCACTGTTCAAAATGTGGAAATTGTTCCTCTGTAGAATGTAATAATATTTCAGAAACTTTGTGTAATAAAGTATACAGTTTTCACAGAAATGGGATTGGTTTTCTGTTTCGGAATGAAAGAGATCTGGCTTGTAATTGTTGTACCGTAATGCCACAACCAAAAAACTATGATACCCAATTGTTGTAACAAAAGCAGAAGCAAGATTGATCGCACTCACACACCCACAAATAAAAATTAAACAAGGAGACAAAGATTAATGTGATCCGAAGAGAAGAAATTCCCCTACATTCACGGGTGGCAGCCAATCACTATAACTAAATTGTTTATAAGTGTATCTCTCAAACTCTTACGCTACAAAGTCTCTCAACAAAGTTCCTCCCAATTGTCTTTAGGCAAATACAAAATGACATTGATTCCACACTTCAAAACAATGCTAGATAAGCCTTTATATAAGCATAGCAATACTAATTCTCATACCTGAACCAAATAAATAAGAATATGAACTAAAAGGAATATGAATTAAAGGAGAGTTATGAACCAAAATAAATAAGAATATGAGGCATTAAAGGTTATGAACTAAATGAGAGTTATGACAATAGATCCTCACCACAACTTACAATAGTTATGACTTAAGTGGCAAAAGCCCCACTGAGACACCAGAGAGGCAACAAAAACTCCTGTTTTCCCTTCTGCAGTGAGGCAATATAGAAAGTATGAATCTTCATATTCATGTACACAGAAGTATGAAACCATATGTGAGAGCTATAGAAACACAGAGGAAGATAGACAAAATTGAAATCATTTTCCTTCATGAATTTCATACTGGTGATGACCCCTTTATGTACATTGAGTGAACAAGCAAATAAGGTAAAAACATTTATTTGACAAGAGTACAACAACATTATTTACAATTTAAGGCATAAATATGACCACGAAGAATATGTAGAACATTTCATAACATGCCCCCTCACACTGAAGACTGGGTAGAAGTCAGAAGTTGGTCACGAGAAGACAAGAAGATTTGGATGAGAACAGCTTGGTGAGCAAATCCACAAACTGATCTTTGGAAGATATAAAGTGAACAAAAATGTTCTTGTGAACAACCTTGTCACGATCAAAATGGAAGATATAAATGGCAGTAACACTGGTTTTTTTGCAAGTAATATTGACATTGTCACACCATAGCGGGGGAGGAGGCTGTCAAAGGAACAAGAAGATCACAATGGAACTGCCGCAACCAAAAGAGATCAGCAGTTACAGTAGCCAACAAGCGATATTTCGCCAGAGTGTGGATGAGCAGGAAATGGTGTGTTGGTTGTTGGCAAACCAGGATATAGGACTGGAGCCAAGAAAAGCAATAAAACCATATGTAGAACGACAATTCAGATGTATCAGATGTATCACCAACCCGACAAAGTGACAAAAGGGTTATGAGAGACAAATCTTCTCAACTAAACATAATACCAGGTTGCTTGATCCACAAAGAAAAGAAAAAAAGAAGAAGAATTGTGGGATGATCATGAATTGACCTACTCTATTGATTACAAAGGCAATGTCGAGTCGGGTAAATGTGAGATATTGAAGTAAACCGACAAGCTGGCGATAAAGAATTGCATCACTGAATAAAGGTGCAGAACTGGGTACAATAACATAGCAATTCCAGTTAAGATATCCCATTTCTTTAACTACTGAACCAGCATAGAAGTTGGTCAAAGACTTATGTATAACCATATTCTGCAGAAACCAAAGCAAAATGATGAAGTGGGTGTGCTGAGTTTCACGAGTCCCACAGAAGTTCCTCTGCAAGGTGTCCAAACATGTAACCTGCTAGATATGATATGCCAAAGGCCCCAACTCCCACTGAAACATATACGCCTGCAGTTTTGACATAAACAAGCCTATTTCTTGGCTTTTGATTAATGTGAGCTTTCTGGACAGCAAGAAGTGCAGTGCATGAAAGGGAAGCTCCTGCAGCCGCTATGATTTTGAGGTTTTTGCTTCTAATCTTGAGGGATGAGAGTGCATAAACCAGTGGTGGCACTAACCCAAAACACAAGAAAGATAAGTAGGCGATGATAAAACAGAGAAGACTATACATTTTTTCCTTCAATACTTCTTTGTAGTTATTGCCGTCCACTTCAATTCTAGGTATTTTTCTCTTCTTCTGCAATCTTGATACCTGTACATTTACTTCATACGTTTCACTATATCAAAAACTTGAAAACCCAAAAGACAAAAGGTAAATGCTTACATCATGTCTAATAATAAAGAGTCCAGCTATCAAATTTGTCAACGCCAAAGCTATTATATTTCCTGCAAGAATCCCAATCCAAGATCAACTAGAGATCGCCTAATCATTATTTAAGAAAAAGGGAAATAGAGGAAATGAAAACCATTACCATCAGAAATCTTTGCACTCATTGCTGCAGTTACAATAGCTAAACTTGTAATTGATTCCATTAAGCCACCAAGTACTATAAGTCTACGAATTTCCCACCTTCTAACTCTAGTGCTTGGTTCATCAGGATGGAAGATCGTGATAACTAAGCCTTCTTGATGGTCTATAATTTCTTCATCTGCTTATAATGAGTATAGAAAAGACGAGAGTGAAAAAAGAGTTTATATGACACAATGGTATTAATCTCAATGCATTATCAAACAATTCTAAAACTAAAACACATAAATTTAGCATGAAATTTTGGCACTTTTTTACATCAAACTCACCTGTACCATGAATGGATGGTGTTGGAACTTGTACAAGAGTCGTGGATTGTTTTGGAGCATGTTGGATTGTCACCTCTCTGACATAATTCATGCAAGCAGGACAACGTATGATATGCAAATTGAGAAACTTATAAAGAACTTCATAACACTTTTTTGGAACGTCTTTTTCATCTTCGTATGAAAATTTTGCAGATGATTCTTCAACGTCTTCTAATTTCAAAGCACTTTGAATCTCATTGTTGATACAGTTCTGGCACTTGGAACAGTGTATGTCATACGATTTTATTGAATCATATAATACTTTGAAGAGTTCTTCTTCTTCAATAATATTGTTGAATGATTCAGAATCTGGCGGAGGGGAGAGGAGGGAAAAAGATCAGTCCCCCAAAAAAAAAATATATATATATATATTCCATTAATATTTTTACCAAGTCAACAAAATACAAACAATCCATTAACGTTTAGCCAATTAAAGATCAAAGTAGATTGAGCAACTATTTAAAACTATTTTCTACTAAATCTCAATTAAAGTGTCTATTTTGAACTTATAGACTAAATTGAAACTAACTTCAAACTCAAAGATTGAAAGTGTGTTTTTGTATATTATAAACAACCTTATATAAGAAAGTGTACATAATTAAAAATATATTTATCAGATAAATATTTTCTTTAAATACACTATTTAGCGCCCATATATTATATATTCTGAACCATTTATCTTTTTAATTAGATTAGGAATGATTCGAACCATTTAAATGGTTATCAATTAACCTTTAGTAGATGATATTGGTTGTGTATGATTGTACCTTAGATGCATATGTTATGTAGTGCCATTAGGTTATTGTGGGGGGTTGTTCAAAGGTTTCCAACTATTATTTGACAATGAACTTGATTTGAGGAGCAAAGGATGCTCCCACGTTAATAGGACTATATGGGAACTATTAGGGAATAGTCAACTAGTTCACTGTAGTGGATTGTCTAGTGAGACAAGAGTCATATATGTCCTAAGATGGACGATGGTGGAGGTCGCACCTCATCTTTTCATAATCTAATTGAAAAGAGGGAAACGATGGAGAGCATAACTAGAATTCCTAAACCTTGAGTTCCGTTCTTCAAGATGTGCTCTAGGAGAGCTTGACCACACGACTCGAATGGTCTAGGGGTGCTCGATGGAGTTTGTTATTGATAACTGATCATTGGGTAGGGTCTCGTGAATATGATGACAGAGATTAGCTCGGAGGAGCTGTGCAATATTGTGTCAATTAGCCTAAGATCTATACTTAAGGTTATACTACATAGAAAGGCATGTTATAGACACGTGTTTTCCAATATATGAGACATATGAGTGTGGTTAGTGTCTATTTGTAAGTTTCTTATTGGATATTCTTATACTTATATGTGCTACCTTTTTACGATTCAGGTGGTACCTGAGTTACTAGTCGGTGATGACAGTGTCCGGAAGCTAGGGTGTGCCATAGAGATGGTCGGATTAAAGTCTTGTTTAGTCTCTAGAGCTTCTACTATTAATCTATCTTGATCACGTTTGTTTGTAAATCTATTTTGATCGTGTGTTTGCAAATTACTCAATTAAAATAAAATATATTTTGTTTTTATGAAATCCCTCAAACTTTATACTAATTCTAGACCATATTTTCTCTACAAAATGAAACTGTAAAAGTCTAAGCCAACTACTAGCAGATATTGTCCGTTTTGGCCCATTATGTATAGCCGTCAGCCTCACGGTTTTAAAACTCGTCTGTTAAAGAGAGGTTTCCACACATTCATTCCTCTCTCCAACCGAGGTGGGATCAAATGATTTAGGATTGTTTTTACAAATTTTTACATGATTAGTATTTATAGAGGAAGTACAAACAAACCTTTGAAACTTTGAACCATTGAAGTGGTTGGAAGTGGTTGGAGAATTTTTTTTGATTCCATGTGTTTGAAGCGATCAAAATATCTGTCGTCTATCTTCCGTAACCGTTTTCTGGCCTTGGCTGCGAAAAAAACAGCGATTGAAATTGAGACCAAATTATAATTTAAGAAGTGCAATAAAATTTGTGATACATTACCCATCTTTTCATATTCAAACCTCTGTTGCTTGTACTCGAATGTAACTTTTCGTATCATGCGATCACAATCACTTTCCAACTTCTTCATTTTTACTCTCAAGGAATCTGTGTAGATCCATCATAAAATTTCATTTCAATTCGATTTACTATGTATTATATAATTTACTTCTTCTGAACTTATTCTTAACTTACTTATGTCCTCCAATAATTTTGGATGATTGTACTTTGCATATATTTGAGACACATCCATTAATGAAATGTTGTCCAGACTTGTTAAATGTCTTCTCTCCATAAAGTCACAATATGCTCTTTCCACCTCCTTCAACTCCTCCATCATTTCTGAAATTTATAACAAATAAAATCCATATTTGTACATAAAATAGAATTACTATACCAAATGAATTACCCTTGTCTAGTACATCATGTTCAAAGCTCTGCTGCAGTTTGCGAGTATAAGCATCTAACCACAATCTCCAATTATTCCTACAGTTTACTGTAAAATATGCTTAGCTGTAAGATTTTCTTACTAATTAGTAGTGCAGTAAACTTAACAATATTGATTAACTTACATGATGTTTGTAGTACATTCTCCCAGATGTACTCCAAATGAATTTGGTGGACATCAAATGAAGTGTATGTGTTGGCATGCTTCTTGGTGTGTCTCTTTTCTAATACCCATAAATATTCATCTTCCACGCTTAAATATTGTTCTCTCCAATTGACTGCCAAATAAATTTAACAAATGAATTGAATTGAATACAATTATCCCATAATTAAAATAAAAGTCGTGAATTAGTGTTACCCATCCTTTCCAGTGTATATATTTTGTAGTCTACGTTGATGTGCATCTCCAAATATAAATTTTGGTGTATTTCTCGTTGTTCCCACGAATAATAATGTCTCCAATACACTGTGGAAGAGTAATACTGTATTAGTCACCACTTAAAAATGGGCATATAAATACTTAAATTACCATTAACTTACTCAGCACACGTGTTATTTCACGAAGGCTTTCGCAATCGATTCGTTCAGGATCAAACGTTAACCTTGTTCTCTGTCCTGTGAGCTCAGTAGAGAACAGTTCATCCATAGCCAATAACTCTCTTGTCGAACTGACTACACATTTAAGTGATTAATAAATTAAAAATGAGTGTTAGTTGTAAACAAATAACATAACCATGCTATAAGTTTTGGTCTGCACTTACCTACCCATCCTAGTACATCTTTAGAGTATCCTGAAAGTACATCAACCAAGCGCGTAGCGGTCATTTGCGATAACCCAACAAATATACCTTCCAACTTCATCATTTCTTTCTTCCTACGTACTGTAAATGTAAATCATTCTTTATTATTTGAGGTTGGCTTGATTTAGAATATATATCTTAATCAACCCAACATAGCTCATAGTTTCAATAGTTCATCAATTTTTATCGATATACTTTTAGCTCATAGTTTCAATACTTATTTGATTTACTCTTTCACTTACTCATATCTGTTAGGAACTCTTCATCAGAGTGCTTGGAAATTACATCATCCACCTCAGATGATGACTGAGAGCGAGGGTTTCTCCTTCGTGAGATTAAATATACTTTTTCTGCATGCTCCAACTCTCTTCTTGTATTAACTGCAAATTGTATTAATCAGTTACAATCATCAAATAATTAACCAAATTTTGCATAATACTCCATAAGTACTGAAGGTAGTAACTCTCCAAAATTAATTACCTAACTCCCTTAATACATCCTCTTTATTCTTTAAGCTTTTCCCTTTCAATATGTCACCATATTCATCCTCCTGCTCTATCAATTGTTTTCTCAAGCGTACTGCAAAATTTTCATACATTAATTAATCAACATTGTTGGTTCAATATAGATAAAAATAATCGTTGATGTTCCTCATAAAAGTAAATTTCAAAGATCCAAAATAAAAATTGCATACGTAGTTTTTCCATCATATCTATGCAGGAACGTTCTACTCCCCCTTGCAGTAGCCAAAAATAATCTGTTGAGAGATCACTCAACCTCAATCTACCTGTAAATCATAAAGAGAATCAAAGCAGTAATTATGTGATATATATAATAATATTGTAATTTAGTATACTGGAACCTTACCAACCATAAATGTAATTTCATAATGACCATATGATGAAAACTTTTCTGGATTTAGGCGGAACAGCAGAGTCCTTTCCATTTTCAGCTTTTTTATTTCTATATAGCATACAACAAATGTTGAGTAACATAAAACAATATGTATATTGATAATTAACAGTGGTCACCGATGCGTTACCTATAAATCCGTCCAAACAACTGAGCCGAGTTTCAATTGAAGAAAGGATTTGTAAGATCGGCTCTGCTTCTGTGTACTTTCTTTCCGCAATGTTTTCCCAGTCATTAATTTCCTCTATTTCTTTTGCTTCCACGGGCTTTCTCAAAGAGATTGTTGAGAGAAAATCAACCTTCTGTTCCATTTTCCCGGCCATCCCGAGGGGAAATTGTTCTTCCTACCTCTTATTTTCCTCCTCTTTTGTCTCCGTTGAAACCTCTGGCTGAGAGCTGCAAGATTATGTTCTACTCTCACAAACTCTCTCTCTCTACTTAACCATTTTAATTCCCGACTCAGAGTAGACTTAGAGGACATATTTTATTAATATTAAGAGAAAGTCAATGGGAGTACCGCTTCGCCAGAAACAAGTAGTTGAGGAAGTCCAAACATCCAATGTGTGATTCGTTGACATCCTTCTCCCTCTTGCTCATAAATAAAAAAATAAAACCCAAACACAATAATGACTGAATATTATTAAATATTTAGAAACTAAAATAATGGTAGTGTTTGCATTGAAGTCATTCTAGCTATCTCTCTAAAACTTGAATATTTATATACATCGACGGAAGGAGAGGCAACCAAAGTTGAAAGTGAAAGACAGATCAAGAAAATTGCACGGGCAGGAGGAGGAGGCTGGCACCAACCTCACCATACCCACAGGAATATATGACTCTGATTCTTTGCTTATTCGATCCATACTTACTCGCTTGATTATTAATACAGGTGAGCTAACCTCAAAAATGGAATCATTGTTGATGCAGGTATGTATGTATAATCCCTTAAAACTCTTTACTTTTTCTATCCATTTCAATGGTTTCTGAGATGAGTCATACTTTACCTTTTAGCTAAAGGAGAAAAGGGCAATGAAAATGAAGATCCTACCGATGAACGAACAGTTAGGTGAAGATCCTAAACATGAACTGTTGGGTAAAGATCCTACGGATGAACGGTTGGGTGAAGATCATAATCATGAACTGTTAGGGGAAGATCCTACCGATCAACAGTTGAGTGAAGATCATAATCATGAACTGTTAGGGGAAGATCCTACCGATCAACAGTTGAGTGAAGATCATAAATATGAACCGTTCGGGGAAGATCCTACCGATCAACAGTTGAGTGAAGATCATAAATATGAACCGTTAGGGGAAGATCCTACCAATCAACAGTTGAGTGAAGATCATAAATATGAACCGTTCGGGGAAGATCCTACCGATCAACAGTTGAGTGAAGATCATAAATATGAACCATTAGGGGAAGATAATGCTGAAGAACAATCAAATGAAGTCATTTACACTCATAATGGTGAACAAGAAGTCCTTTGTCAAGAAATTTTAGTTGCTTCAAGTCCACACGAACTCATTGTTACTGAACCAGAAATCAAAGAACAACAAAGTGCAACTTCAGTTAGAACCGAAATTGTGAAAAGTGTGCTGTATGGCGGTTTAACTGAACTGATAGCAAGCTTAGGCATTGTCACATCTTCCGCCAGCACCGGTGCTACCACTGGTAACTTTATTTTATTCCTAGTCCACCACTAGCAGATATTATTCTTTTTGGATTTGAGGTTTTCACACTCTTATAAAAAATGATAGGAAGACATTTCTACACCCTTATAAAAAAATGCTTCGTTCTCCTCTCCAACCTATATACGATCTCATAATCCACTCCCTTTATGGCCCATCGTCCTCGCTGGCACTCGTTCCCTTCTCCAATCAATGTGGGACCCCCAATCCACCCCTCCCCCCCTTCGAGGCCAGCATCCTTGCTGACACACCGCCTTGTGTCCACCCCCCTTCGGGGTTCAGCCTCCTCACTAGCACATCGTCCGATGTCTACTTTGATGTCATTTGTAACAGCCTAAGCCCACCACTAACAAATATTGTCCTCTTTCGGACTTCCCCTCAAAGTTTTAAAATGCGTCTGCTAGAGAGGAGTTTCCACACTCTTATAAAGAATGCTTCGTTCTCCTTCACAACTGACGAGGGATCTCACATTATCTCTTCTATAGTGCTTAAGAACAATCAAATCAAGAATCATTGATACACATAATATTTTGCATGATGCAGGAAAAACGGTAGCTCTTTCACTATCAAACTTGATTATTGGACTGTTTGTGATGAGCTATAGAGTGAGTAATTACATTCTCCTCTTCTTACAATACCAATACCTATTTCCATAGTTCTGAATTTAATGAGCAATTTCCAGATATCAAAACATTGGATAAACGGCCAGGAAAGTGGACCTGATGAACAAAGAGAGGAAGAAGTGGATAGATATGAACAAGTCTTCGGAGATAGAAAAAACCATCGCCTCCATTTGACAGTGGCTATCCTATCATTCCTGATATTTGGGTTGGTGCCCCCTCTCCTTTATGGCTTCACGTTCCGTAAGCCAGAGGACAAATTTCTCAAGATTCCAACAGTCACAATAGTCTCTGTTCTATGTATTGGATTGCTTGGCGTGGGTAAAGCTTACATTGAGAAGCCAGAAAATTGCCTTGTCTATGTTCATATCATTGGGGGATGCATAGCTGATGCAATTGGGACGTCGGCAGTGACAACTTTTGGAGGTGAGCTGATTCAAAACTATATTGATCAAGCTGGTTGGTTTGATTTTGAGCCGAACAAAGTTCCAACCTTGCTCCTACCAGGCATGGATTTTCGGTATCAGACATGGAGATCCGTTTGAACTTTTTGTTCCTTAAATCTTATAATGGTGTGTTAAAACTGAATATGTATGCATATTTCATTCACTTTTGAACTTTGGACTGAATAATTGAAGCTACTAATATTCATTGCTTGGGAGTTTCGGATTTCTTTAGTTTTATGATGGCAAAGCAATATAAAGGAACGTACTCAATTGCTTTGAAGTATATCCATTTAGAAACATAGTTTTTAAAGCATAGACTTTTCAATGTGCTCGCATTGCTCGAGTTCATAGATTAGGCCACATCATAGTCTATATTGGCCTAAGTCCACTACTAATAGATATTGTCCGCTTCGGCTCGTTACGCATCGCCGTCAGTCTCACGGTTTTAAAAAGCGAGTTTATTAGAGAGAGGTTTCATGCGAATCTATTAGGGAGTTGTTCTCCTCTCCAATACAATCCACCCCCTTGGGGGTCCAAGGTACAACTATGTACCTCTACCGCTCGTGATAGGCTCACTACAAGAAGCTAACTGGCAAACTTCACAGTAGTCCCCTCACGGTACAATCATGAAGCATAAAATATCATAAGCCAATTCTATGATTATTCGAACCCCTGACAATTGAGTCAGGTTCATGATTAGAGGTTAGTTGGCGAACCCCTAATCGTCCCCATATAACCGCATACATCGTGAACATATGACATAGAGACATAGCATAGTGATCTAAACATGGATACCTAGTCATGAATCTCACTTCATAAGATAGTGCGTATGCATTTTAGTAAACATACATAATCACATTCAACATGTGTCATCTCAACTCATTCTATGCTCAAACATATATAATCGGGTTCTCATAACATGCTTTATATCATATTAAAGGAATACTCTCAATTTCAGTCATATCATAACTCAACAGTTCGTTCTTCGATAAACGTGCATCATAACGTTTAACGTACTCTTACATACATCAAATCAAACCAACTCATTTCATGCTCAAATTTCTATGACATACTTCTCATATCATACTTTCATATATACTATGAGCATATCTAAATCCAAGGTTCCAAGGTACCACTTACTTGGAAAGGAAAGCGGGACACTTTTTGTTCGAGTTGGTGTCCTTAGTAGATTCCAAAAATTGCCAGAACTCCTCCAGTAGTTCCAGCAATGACATGCAAAGCTGAATAAGTCATCCGCCAGTCCCCAGCAATCACCGATGAAAATCTCCTTCACAGCACCACCAGTAATAAACAATGCTTTAGCACTCTTTTTATCCCGTAGTTGACAGTTCTGCAAATGCAACCGCTCAAGAACAGGACAAGGACTCAGATTTCAGAATTTGTAAATTCTCACAAGCAGCAAATTCCTCTCAGCAGATTATCGTTACACTAGTGCAATTCAAGTTCTTGCAAGGTCTCACATTCCTCGGCCACACTCAACAATCCCAACTCACTTCCACCAATAAAAGCTAATTTGCGCAAATTTGGACAGCCATCGGCCAATGCTTTCAGCCCTCTATCAATCCCCATATTGTCAATAATATTTTCCTCACCAACACCCGGAATAGGCAAAAATCAGGAATCAACATGCATTGAATGAATCCTATTACTCAACAAGATACCAGAATTTCTAAAACACATCAAAGATCCAGAGATTAAATCCACACGGTTAAGATTTGGAAACCTCAAAATCAACCTACCCGACAAGAGAAAATTCAAATCCATTACCCTGAGCGACCGTACTATACGACCCTACAGATTCAGCCACCGTTTGCAGACAAGAAAGTTGGAGTTCCGCTGAGAATCCGGTAATTTCGTGAGGATCCTAAGAAGAAGCTCGTCCGAAAGAAGCAGCGTACAGTCGATTTTGCAGAAATTAGCGATTAAGTGGGGGTTGGTTTTGGAGTTGGGTGTGGGAATATGAGAGTCTTTAACCGAGGATTGAAGTTGCATAGCAACAATAACACTCTCAAGCGATTCGGTGTCCTGCCACACACATCAGACCAACGCAGTGTCCTCTTCTTCCCCGGCGAGTTAGGGTTCGTTTGAGGGCTCGGAACCGAGGAAATGGAGCTTCGTCTTTCAGCTTCAAACAATACCGATTGTGCTCGTCCATGTGCATAACCCATGGCGGTAATGGCGGTAATGGCGGTAAGACTCCTCCCCAATCACCGCTACGTCTCAGCTTTCCAGAATACTCTCTTCTCTATGTCTATCTTCTTCAACATACCACATTGATCTGCCAACAACAGTTCGAAATCTGCAAATTGGGTTCTTCAAAATCTCTTTAGACAGTGGATATTTGGGCTGCTCTCTGCTCTCTGCTCTCTGCTCACTGCTCACTGCTCACTGTATCCGTCGTCAGCCGTCAGCGTACGGTGGGGCTGCTAAAAGCATTTTTCTTTTATTTTTTTTTATAATTATTATTTTTTTTTTCTTTTAGCAGTGACAGGCGGCGACTCTATTACCATTTGTAATGGCCCAAATCCACTCTGAATAGATATTCTCTGTTTCGGTCGGTTACATATAGTCGTTAACCTTACAGTTTTAAAATATATCTATTATGGATAGGTTTCTACGCCCTTCCAAGGAATATCTAGTTCTCCTGTCTAACCACAATGCCAGATCTCACATAGCCCTAAAAATAATACGAAAGTTGTCCACACAAACTAACTTAAATTCTTTTATATTATTACATTCTCGCTTACGTATTTTTTTTTATGTAAGGTCATCTAATATATATGATCTTATGTAATATCGTCTAATATATATACGATCAATCCAGAGATAACTTTCAAGTTTTTATGATTAGGTCATTTAAAAGAAAAGTAATTTTTTTGTTTAAAACTTTTCTTAATTATACTTGCATATTCTCGAGATCCCTCTGTTTCATATATAGTCTTAATTCATTCATGTGTATTTCTTCACTCATAAGTCGTAATGTTAAATTAAGTTATCACTTCTTTATTGAATTAGTGAAGAAAATTAACATTTACTTTATATGAAACTCATATTTTAGCCTATTTAACCTCATTCACGATGTAACAACATTGTATTACTCGAAAAAACATATTAAATTAGGTTGTCACCCTATGGTTGAAAATTGAAGTGTTAATAAATATCCAATGTTAATTTAAGTTGTGACTTCTTGTCAAAGAAAATAGACCATAATGATAAAGTGGAAAGATTTAATCCTCCAACAATGGGTGGTTGGTGTATGTTTTTTTTAAGTCTGAGATCCAAAAAAAAGCAAAAACCCCAGTGGCCCATCTCATCCTTCAACCATTCAGATTCAGCACACCTTTCACCGATCCCTGCCGCAACCTTTCCTCAATCCTATAACTTCATTCTATGTGGCGCCATTGATCCAGCATTCCCATTTCCCAACTACAAGATTATCCCTATGAACTGCGGTGCCATTTGTTTCTTACAATTTCCCTAACACAAGTCCTTACACTACCCATTCGTTCCCTTTTCATTTCTTCTACTTGCTTATTAGGGCTTGTTTTCTGTCTCTGTCGCGATTTCCTTATCTGGGTGCATTGTATTTCTCATGCTCATTTGATTTGTAGCCTTGTTTTCACAAATATAGCAATATTTCGTTGAGGCCCAACTGGAGTTCATCAAATCTCTTGATTCGATGAGTGGGGTTTCCCGTATGTGTCACGAATCTTTCCATGTACCCCTGATTTGATCTGGGTGTGGACGGTTTTTGGAGTTGGGTATTGTTTATTTCCCCCTCTCTTTGGGATTCGGGAGTTTTTGAAATCCGACAATGGCTGCTTCAGATGAAGAGCTTTCGGATTTGAAGGTCGAGAATGGAGCGAAACACAGCGGGGTTGAGGATGAACCTGAAACTATTGCTATCATGGATGCTGTGAAAGTTTTGTTGCAGGGTTTAGGGGAAGATATCAACAGAGAGGGCATCAGAAAGACCCCCCTCCGTGTAGCCAAGGCTCTTAGAGAAGGAACAAGAGGTGAGAGTTGCCTTATTTCATCGCCATTATTTTAGTAGAATAAGCCTCATAAAGGCATTTGTTTATAAAGAACTGCCACTATTAATTGTGCATGTGTGGTTAGGTGAGTTTGGATGTCTTTCAAAATATTTTTATGGAAGCATAGATAGCTCACTGTTCTCTTGTTCTTATTAGTTCTTAGTACTTGTTTCTAAAAGCTGTTCTTAGCAGCTAACTGCCAAATTACCTTAAAGATTCCAAAAACTTGAAACAAATGAAAACTCTTACATTTTTCTTATGAGGAATTTGAGTATTACGTAAGGATGTCATGGGCAGAGTTTCTTCTAATTTCAGGGTTCTAAGACCGTTCAAGCCTCCATCCCCCATCTTTCCCAGCTTCCAGTTTCTTAAAACATTATGTAAAAGATTTGTCGTGTTGAAATGTTTTTGGAGAAAAGTCCCTTGGCTTGATAATGTGTATGTTTTTATACTGGAAAACAGAGCTGGAGTCCTATACCATCTCTAGTTGAAGCTTCCATCCATCTTGCCCCTGTTTTAGTTTAGTTTTGTTTTTGTTTTTGTGTTTGTTCTTGTTCCTGTTCCTGTTCTGTTTTTCTTCTTGTTCTTTGTTCTTGTTCTGTTTTTGTTTTTGTTTTTGTGCATAGTTGGACATGGGAACACCAGGTTCTTCATCTTGATGCATAGTCTATTTCAGAATTTGTACTGAGATTATGGTGGTATTGGTTTTTGAGAATTAAGAGCATTTTTTGTCCTTATTTTGTCTCTCTTTTACTGCATTGAATTTGTTCTTCATGCTATGTGTGACTTAAGAACTTGTAGAATCAGATAATCATAGTCGACAACTTTAAGGAAACAAAAGGAAGGAAAGGATAAGATGAAGAAATTGCCTGGAAACATATGAATTCTGATGTAAAATGAACATTATCATCTCTTCATTCATATACATAATTCTATTTCAGGGTATGGAGAAACAGCGAAGGACATTATTGAAAGTGCTTTATTCCCCGAAGCTGGACTGCATAATGGTCTTGGTCAAGCTGGAGGTGCAGGTGGGATTGTGATTGTTCGAGATCTTGACTTCTTCTCGTATTGTGAGTCATGTCTGCTTCCATTTCAAGTGAAATGTCATGTGGGTTATGTTCCATCTGGTCAGCAAGTTGTAGGGCTGAGCAAGCTCTCTCGAGTCGCAGACGTGTATGCAAAGCGACTTCAAAAGCCTCAACGTCTGGCTGATCAAATTTGTTCAGCTCTGCACCATGGTATCAACCCAGGAGGTGTTGCTGTTGTGCTTCATTGTTTGCACATTCATTTCCCGAGCTTGGAGTCGGTCTTTCTTGACTCGAAATCCTCAGGATGGGTCAAAGTGCAGGTTCAATCTGGTTTGGGAGCTTTCGAAAACCAAGATGCTGATGCCTGGATGGACTTCTTCAGTCTTTTAAAATTTAGAGGCATAGATCTAAGCAAAGCTGGTGCACCAGATTCAAATTCTCAACTTTGGTGCCCATCTCATTTTCCTTCAGCTTCTAAATTCTCAACCAAAATCGAGTCATTAAACCCGAGAATGACCACTGCAGCGACATCAATTTTGAGGTCGTTAGGTGAAGACCCTTCAAGGGAAGAGCTTCTTGGAACACCTGGTCACTTTGTCAACTGGCTAATGAACTTCCAAAACTGTAATGTTGAAATGAAGATGGATATGAAGAAGCTCAATGGCTTTGCTAATGGTAGAACTCATTTCGAACACAACGAGAACGGTAACCTCTCCGAGAAAAAGATTCAATCAGAGATGAATTTCTCGTTCTGGTCTCAATGCGAGCACCATTTACTTCCCTTTTATGGCGTCGTGCATATAGGATTCTTAAGAGCTGATGGAGTCACTCACCTTGAGAAATCACTTCTAAACTCAGTAATACATTTCTATGGTTTCAAGCTTCAAGTTCAGGAGAGAATGACCAGGCAGATAGCAGAGACAGTCTCATCATTATTAGGAGCAGACGTCGTAGTTGTTGTTGAGGCGAGTCATACCTGTATGATCTCAAGAGGAATTGAGAAGTTTGGTTGCACGACAGCTACAATTGCTGCGCTCGGTCGGTTTTCATCAGATGCAGCTGCAAGAGCCATGTTCTTGCAGAGCATTCCCAAAACTACCATCGGAGAACTGTAAGGACAAGCTTATGATTATGCCTAAGACCCCTTCACAACACACAAGTTTTGCACAACTTGATCAATAGCGCCATACACATTTGGCTGGAAGGTATAGTTTATGGGTCAGGTCATCCTCCCATTCATATTATATTTAGCTGTTTTAGACCAAAGGGATCCAAAAAGGATACCGTTTATACTTGATTTTGTTGGTCGGGAGCCCAGGAGTGGCAGCTTTCCAACAGATTTCATGGCCAGTTTTGGTGCAATTTCTTTACTAGGATGTATATCCATGAAACCTTTATGTATTCCTATCATTCCTCATCTTCTGGGCAAAATCTTGCTTACAAACTACCAATCAAAATTCAGAGGCTAAATTTACCATTTAATATTTTCCATCACTTTTACCTCATATATAAGAAGACAGTGCATTGTCTAATAGGATCCACAAATCATCACAATATGAACAGTTTTAGCATTATTCCACACTGCACAGTTAGGTGACAATATCATTTACCCACCTATTATTTGTAGCAAAAGAACCTCTGAAGTCCAAGACACTGCCCCTTCTTCAATCTAACCACATATGTCGAATCTCATGCCAAACTATCTCCATACCTTTCGAAACGTTCTTAGGTTCCTGTTGCTCGGGATGATGAACGTATACCTGATACAGATAAGCTGAGATGATAACAATCACCATGACGGTTAGGAAGTATGTATTCGCTGATACGGAGGACACATGATCCTGCAAGTGAGCAATCAACTTTGATTAGTGATCCCTTGGAGAAGCAAAATACTGAATTGTTTGATACACGTGCATATTCTGATGTTAAAAAAGAACAAAATGAAAGACATATGAAACTTCGGATAGAACACGAGGCGAAAGAAACCTTGAACACCGTCCAGCTCTTGGGAGAAAGGTTTTTATCAGCATGCTCCAGACAGTAATGTAACATATCAATTATCGTCAACTCCGTGACTGGATCATAACTATCTGCTAGCACATTGGATCATAACTATTGATATCGAAAGCACGGGGAAGCGGGATAATACGAAACCATTGAATCAAATTTCACAAGGAAATTTAGGACATAATATACGGTACCTGGGATGTCAAATATTTGTTTCGCCGATGGAATACCTAATAAATTCCCCAAATGGGCACGCACACGAACACGGTCCGCAAAGGAAAGTAGATCTCCATGGGTTATAACAACAACTGGCTTGTCATCTGTGATTAAAAAGAGAATGAAATTCTAATTTCTCGGCATACAACATGCAACCTAAGGAATGTGATCTTAAAAAAATAAATAATGATAATAATCTTCCTGTTACTCTCATAAACATGATATTATAACTAATGATGAGTGGGATAACTTCACCTCCATATGATAAATAAGGGCAATTGAACGCAGTAGTAATCACTCTTTCATAATCTTTCTCTATGTCATTGCCATCCATTGATTTAAGAACTGAAAGCCCATCGACGACGAATATGACAAAATTAATCATTCTGACCGCCCTAGAAAGAGGGAAGCGTTGGCGAGCTTTACACCTCATTCTATTTATTAAACTTGAAGCATCAGATTTCCTGGGAAGTAATTTACACACATGACGAAGTAAGTCAGGATTGAATTTAAAACTAATGGGAGATGTAACAGTCCAAGCCCACCACTAGCAAATATTGTTCGCTTTAGCCTGTTATGTATCGTCGTAAGCCTCATGGTTTTAAAACGCGTCTACTAGGGATAGGTCTCCATACCCTTATAAGGAATGCTTCGTTCTCTCTAAACACTGCCCAATGTCTGGCTCTAGTCCAAGGAGGGAACGACGCATTTCCTATAAGGGTGTGGAAATCTCTCCCGAACAGATGTGTTTTAAAACTATGAGGCTGACGACGATACGTAACAGGTCAAAGTGGACAATATCTGCTAGCAGAGGGCTATGGTCTCAATTTTAAAACTTCAACCTTGCTACAAGTTCTCCATGATGAACACCCTTGGTCATCCATTGTTTCAACACTTCAATGTTTTCAGACGAGTCATCAGACAGACCACGGGTATCGTATAAACAAAAGGATTTCGACTTTCTCAGAATCATATATTCTTGAAGGAAAAAAGTTCCATCTTCACCAGATGAATTACCTACACCGGAAAGATACAACAATTTTTAAGTTCAAATAAGCAACTCCTATTTTCATTTAGAGAACAGCCTCAAATGAATTCAAAGAAATACATGATACTTGAGCTCTTTCGGGCGCAAAACGGTCCTCGTCAAACACCTTGGAGATCCTATTTATAAGACTACTTTTACCAGATCCTTTCGGACCAATCAATATAAGCGACATTGTTTGTGGGATATCATAGTCAGATAATTTCATTCCACCTACCTGCTCAATCCATGATCCAGGAGAATAGCTGCCAAATAGAGGCTAGCATGTCAATATGAGCAAAATTTAGCAGCATTCTTGAAAATAATAAGAGATATAATACTCATGAACCATCATCAACTTTAATTAGTTCATCTACAACTCAAACAAGGAGTTCACACCGCAATTTGGGCACTACTAGGGACAATAAATTCTTTTCTCACTTCAGAAATAAAAACATGTCAAAAGTAATAGAGATACCTCAAAATTTTTCTCTTAGCCTGATTCAAATTCTCACTACGAATCCGTAATTGATCAGAGCTCTCCAAGATCTCTCTATGTACATTGTTTATCCTCCTCCGATATATTTCAACATTCAAAGCAGATGAAGAAAATTGAGATTCAGTCGCATCAAATTCTCCCATGATTACTCCATTTTCCATATCCGCTTCATCATCCTTAGTTTGCATGCTCAAGTTACTGTTGTTACCCCTTTCTCATCAAGAACAATACCCATAATGAGCAACATCATAAAATTAATTGGGTTTTAACTGGAAAGGGAGTGATTCAGAGAACATGGAACAGAGCAATCGAAACGTATACCTGAGAGTGGGCAGTTGAGTAGCAATTTGCGACTGATCATGCTCGAGAGAAGAACCCCCATCTGCAATTGGGTATTAAATTAAAGCTGTGTCGCAAAATTACTTCGGATAGAAATTAAGCAACAAAAACTTGATGAAGAAACATGGAAATTAGACGCCAATTTCTTCGATCAAAAGAACAGAAAACTGAAAATACGAACAGAGATGATCGTGAAGGATGGAAGGAGTAGAAAGCGAAACAGTATCGCCGCCCATGCTTGCGCCAAGAATTAGGGTCGTGGGAGGATAGAGAAGAAAAATCGGGGCACGTTTTCTTGCGCGCTAAGATTTTGACATGCTTCCATTACGGTTTGAGCAGACTCAACTAAAAAAATGTTTGAGTGGTTGACCAACTAAAAAAATTCAACCCATAAATTAAATCAAATTTTTAAAATTTAAAAAATTTAATCTAATTTACTCTAGAAAAAATAAAATTTAACCCAATTTTAAGTTGACTTAAGATCTCACATTGATTGGAGTGGGGTGCAAAACATTCTTTACAATGGTATAAAAACCTCTCTCCAGTAGACGCGTTTTAAAATCGTGGAACTAACAACGATACATAACAAGTCAAAACTGATAATATCTATTACCGGTAGACTTGAGCTGTTACATTGCGTTATATCTAGATTGGTCTAGTTATCGAGTGATAGGAACACTCCAAAAATTGATTCACAATAACATTTAAAAAAAATTGTTTAAAATGGTTTCAACCATGTTTCCAAAATATAATAGACATAGCCAAATTTGAGCTATTTCTCTGGTTGACCCTTTAAACCTAAGGCTCGACGATAATTTTGCCAGTGGCATGACCCTCGATACTCCGAGCCCAAGCCCTTTGAGCCTCACTCAAAGGATGCTTCGAGTCAATCACAGTCTTGAGCTTCCCTTCTTTCATTAACTTAACCAAATGTTCCAAATCCTTTCCTTTAGGATTTAGTAGCAAAGGCACCAACTTCTTCTTTGAGAAGCTCACCTTCTGAAGACCATAAGTCAACAACGTCCCAATTCCAGGGGTAATATCTATCACTTTCCCAGTTGGACTCAAATTAGCCTTGAACCTCGACCACGGTATCCCGGTTGCACAATGTACTACAATGTCGTATTTACGCCGTGACGGGCTGATTAAAGCAGCACCATCCGGGGTCGTGTAGTCAAGAACCTCATCTGCCCCTAACTTTCGGACGAGCTCGATGTTACGACTCCCACAAGTTGCTGTTACATGAGCATTTTGAAGCTTCGCCAGTTGAATGGCATAGTGTCCGACCCCGCCCGAGGCTGCAGTAACCAGAATGTTTGGCTGCTGTCCAGGGACTTCATCGAGATGTGTGAGGGCTTGGTAAGCGGTTAGACCGGCAACGGGTAAGCCTGCAGCTTCAGCAGCTGAGACTTCCGGTGGTCTGTGGGCTGTTATGCTCTCTTTTACGGCCGAAAATTCAGCCAACCCGCCTCCATTCTGCCATTGATAACAAAATCTCGAGATTTATATCTTATTTTAGTTTCTAAACTTTCAATTTTATGTCACGTAAAAGATTATTAGAACTCACGAACGGGTTAACCATAGCTAAGACTTTATCACCAGCTCTGAACTTCTTTACTCCCACCCCTACAGCTACTACCTCTCCAGCCACATCAGTGCCTAAAATTCCAAAAGGAAAACGTATATCAACACATGAAAGCACAAGAACACAGTTCAGTAGATATCATCTCAAACAATTCTTACCAGGAATAAAAGGGAACTTGCGGGGAAGAAATGGCCTTAACATCCCTTTCTGGACTTTCCAATCAAAAGGATTAATACTTGCTGCCTCTACTTTTACAACTACTTCATCCTTCTCTGGACTTGGAACTGGAACTTGACTATGCTGCACAAATTTTAACTTCTTCTATTAAAAAATTATGATGAAATATATTCTTGATCCATGAGATTTTGTGTCGATAATCGATTTAGTCTCTAAAGTTTCGAATCAAACACTTAAGTCTTTCAAGGATTGACAAAGGACTTAGAATCATTTCTCAAACTTCAAAATGGATCAAATAGACAATTAGCCCTAAATTTTAGGGCTAGAAATTAATTTTGTAAACAGCATATTTACATAATGGATTGTAAATGGATAAACAGAGAGACTCGACGAAATCCACAGGATTTGAGCGATGAAGACGCAGAAAGGGAAATATGAAGCGGAAAAAACCTTTAAAGCAGCAGGTCCGCCGCCATAAGCATCGTATTGAACTGCGCACATGAAATTCTCAGCCATCGCTGGAGTGTCGATGAATGAAAGAGTGCGGACAGTGGTTGAAGCGTCTGCAAGAGATTATACGATACGAATTGTAAAATGTATCACTCTTGTGATGTGTGGCCGTTGCTTTGCCGGCGTTTCGCGGACGTGGAGGATTCTCCACCGCCATTGAAACCAAGGTCTACGCGCTCAACAGATAACCTAAGAAAATTGTTCTTTTACTCCCAAAATTTCGGAGAAACAAAAATTTGTATTACTTCATAAATGACTTCGCTTTGTCTTAATAAATTCTACACATATTTATACTTACTGGTAGGGGCATTAACGTAATTTTACAAAATTACGTTAAATATTATATTTTACCTTTTTAACAGAAATTATCTTTAAAATTTTATTTGAAATGAATATATTCTTTAAAATTATATATTAAAAATTGAGAAAATTTCAACTCTGATCCCTATAATTTTTTTTTTTTTTTTTCGGGAATTTCTATTCCAATCTCTGTGAAAATAAACAGAAAATTAGAGAATTAAATATAAAACGGGATGGAGACCTGTGGACATCTCTATTCACTAATTCCTAACCACGAACAATGATGATTTGGAATCGAGAACGATATGTACTTAAGACGGTAGATGTTATTGGGCTGGGAGTGACAATTTTAGGCGTGGATTCTTCATGAAAAATTCACGAGAATAGATTTCCCACACTAAAATATTTTTATACGTCGAACATACGCTACTATGGCTCCACAATAATTTTGCCGGTGGCATGGCCATTCATGCTCTTTGCCCAAGCCTCCTCAGCCTGGCTCAAAGGGTACCTTGAATCAATCATACTCTTCACCTTCCCTTCCTTAATCAAATTCACAACATACGCTAAATTCTCGTTCTTGAAAGACATCGACCACATAGGCACCAGCTTCTTCTTAGAGAAGGTAAGTTTCTTAATGGCGAAAGTTAACACCGTTGACGCGTTTGCCGGGGTTATGTCGACCACCTTACCGTTTGAGCTCAAATTACGCTCGAACACGGACCATGGGATCCCTGTGGCACAATGGATCACTGCATCATACTTCTTGCCTGATGGACTCTTCAAGGCTGCCCCTTCTGAGGTCTTGTAGTCTATGACCTCATCTGCGCCCAAGCTCTTCACGAACTCGATGTTTCGGGCGCCACACGTAGCGGTCACGTGAGTGTTTCCTAGCTTTGCTAGCTGAACGGCGTAGTGGCCGACGCCGCCAGAGGCAGCTGTGATGAGAATGTTTGATTGAGGACCGTTTCCATCAAGCTTGATCCCAGCAGCTTGGGTGAGAGCTTGGTGTGCTGTTAAAGCCGCAACAGTTAGAGCAGCGCCATCGGCTGCGGTCACTTCGGGCGGCCTAATAACTGTTGAAGCTTCCTTTGCTACAACATATTCAGCAAGTCCACCTCCGGTCTGTCATTGTCATACAAAAACATGAACACTTCCAATAGCATATGAATCAATGATGCAACTCTTGAGCTCGAGCAGACATTGTCTACTTTGACCCGTTATATATCGCCGTCAGCCTTACGATTTTAAAACGTATTTGTTAAGGAGAGGTTTCCATACCCTTATAAGCAATGTTTCGTTATTTTCTCGAATCGGTGTGAGATCTACAATCCATCCCCTTAGGAGCACAGCCTCCCCATTAGCACACCGCTTGGTGTCTGACCATTTGTAACAGTCAGACACTGGGCGGTGTGCGCGAGAGTACACTGGACCCCTAAGAGGTGGATTGTGAGATCCCACATCCGTTAGAGGGAGAAACAAAGTATTTTTTATAAAGGTCTGAAAACCTCTCCCTAACAGACACGTTTTAAAATCGTGAAGCTGACGACGATAGGTAACGAGCCAAAACAGACAATATCTACTAGTGGTGGGCTTGAGCTGTTATTTATCAAAATCATGATTTCCTTGCTCATGGTTAACCAAGATTAACGGTGGAAAAGGGTGAATGATACTTACAGCATGGTTAAGAAACGTCACGACTTTGTCCCCAACTTTTAGCCTCTTCACCCATGATCCAACCTCTAAAACTTCTCCCGTCACATCAGTACCTATTTCAAATTTATTGTCAGTCATACTGTGACAGTCTCATCAAATAATTCTTCACTAAACCAAGCGTTAAAGTCGAGCCGAGAATTCAGAACGAACATGGAATATGAGGAAAGTTTCGAGGAAGAAAGGGACGGACGACTCCCTTCTGAATTTTCCAATCAAATGGATTCAGACTAACTGCTTCTACTTTCAGCAAAACTTCATCATCTTTGGGTCCGGGAATCGGAACTTCTACATGCTGCACGAAGAAACGATATCGGATGTCGAGATCAAACCATCAACTTTGAGATAGTAACAACGTTATCGAATATAAGTCATATAAAATGAGTAGAGAGCAACAAGTTTGAAAGGAGGAACCTTGAGAGCAGCCGATCCGCCGCCGTAGGCTTCATAGCGAACTGCCTTCATGAGCCTGGAAGTAGTGGAAGCCATCGCCGGATACCAATAGTTTCTTTGAGAATCAGAGGCTTAAACTTAGTGCTATGCTTTGATTATTGACCATTTTATGTAGTTGGGTTTGATTTTGTTCTTTGTTTCTTGGGTTGAATTCAATGTTCAAAGGCAAAGGCTATACAAGTGTGGTACCCACCGCCGGCTCTTTGGAAAATGGGTGTTTTTCTTTGATCTTCAATGAACGTTCAACTTTTCATTGAGTGATCAAGCAAGTGCCACATGGCCTACAATCTTGTTTGTATGAAGCTAAAGGTTTTTGGGTTCGAGTTCAAGGCGGCCTATTCATCTTCTAGACACAATCTAGACACAAGTCGTTGAATAAGATGAAGGATTTATACAATGTAAGCCAACGGGTACGAAGGATCATTGACTAATCAATGTTGATTTTGGGCTAAAATCAACACTGACCACTAACACGTTGATCTTTTATGGGTTAATTTTAGCAGTGTTAGCATCGCCCATTGTCAATGATTTGTTGGTCGACTCCATTTTTTCATCTTCATTGTTCATCGGTAATAAATTTCCTCACAAATAATTTACTTTATTTACAATAATACACATTTTTACCCATTCAAATGATAATATTCACCACATGGAAAGGAAATTACCGACTTAAAATTTACTAACTTAAAAATTATATATAAAAAATAAAAATTAAAAAAAAAAAAAGTTCTCTTATACATTCAACAAATTATTAAAATTGTAAAATTTATGAAATTTAGCAAATTTATTCAATTATTAATATGATTATAGGTAGAGTTTGACACTATTTTCTATTAAAATTAGATATTTTCTGACATTTTTTGTTTTTTTTTTATTTTTATTTTTCCGGACGTGAAAATGGAGAATATCTTGAAACAAATTTCGTTAATCAAATTATAAAATATTAAATGTAAATTAAAAATATCTTTCAAAATTCAAATATCCTATTTTTTTTTTCTTTTTTATTTAAATATATAAACTCTAAAATTACAATTTTATAATCCAACCAAGCGATCAATACACCACTGGCGAGGGCCCCTCTCAGAGCCGATAAGATAAGATGATAATGATAAGATAAGTTATCTGACAAAATATTCGATTTTTTTTTTCCAATTAAAATAAATATATATATATATATTTTTATATTCAAACTCCCGATGCACCCTTCCGTATTCTAACTTTTCCACCTTCTTCCCTAAACCATTTTATTCTCCCTCTCTCCCATAGCTTTCCCTTTGGTTGCAGAGCTTCAACATTCCTGTTGAATGTGTTGGATGATGGAAGTCCCACATCGACAAATTTAGGGAATGATCATGGGTTTATAAGTGAGGAATACTAACTCCATTGGTATGAGACATTTTGGGGAAGCCCAAAGCAAAGCCATGAGAGCTTATGCTCAAAGTGGACAATATCATACCATTGTGGAGAGTCGTGTTCGTCTAACATGGTATCAGAGCCATGCCCTAAACTTAGTCGTGCCGTCGTGTTCGTCTAACATGGTATCAGAGCCATGCCCTAAACTTAGTCGTGCCAATAGATTGATAAATCCTCAAATCCTCAAATATCGAACAAAGAACTCCTAAAGAAAAGGAGCCAAGCCCCTCCTCGAAGGCAGTAAAAAATGACTAAGACTCCAAAGGAGTCGAGCCTCGATTGAGGGGAGGCGCACTTTGTTCGAGGGGAGGTGTTGGATGATGGAAGTCCCACATCGACTAATTTAGGGAATGATCATGGGTGGTATGAGGCCTTTAGGGAATGATCATGGACAATATCGTGTTGGATGATGGAAGTCCCACATCGACTAATTTAGGGAATGATCATGGGTGGTATGAGGCCTATAGGGAATGATCATGGACAATATCATACCATTGTGGAGAGTCAGTGTTCGTCTAACAGAATGACCATTCTCTCTCTCTCCACATTTCTCTTCCTTCTACTCCTATATTCAACTCCAATCGCTCCGATTTCGCTCTCGGTTTCCTTGCTGGTTTCTCCTTCTGGAAGCCACCGCTTACTGCTAGGCCCCGGTCTTTGGCTGTTCTAGCTAGTGCCGGATCCAGTCACTGCGAGTTCGGCAGTTTTAATACTCCTTTGAACCCGAGGTCTTCCGTCGGCAAGCATCTGACTAGAGTTTTGCAGAATTATAGGCAGCTCTTCCATGCTTCTGTCCAGGATGAGTTGAAACGCTTGGCCGATCGGCGTGATGCTGCTGTTGATCGTATGTTGCTCGCTGCTGGCTCTGATGAAGCCTTGCTGCATAGGTTTGTGTTTTCCTCCCTTTCTGATTCTGAATCTGATGGTTTGAGGATGATACGATTTCGATGTATGGCCTTTTTTTTTTTTTTTTTTTTTTGGTCGAGCAGATTCTTTAAAACAACTTCTCAAATACTTAACCTCTTTTTCTTTTTTTTTTTCTCCTTTATGATTAGTCTATTCTATATGGTTTGGTTGAGATTCCTTGCACTGTGGACAACTCCGTTGACGTGATTGAATTATACTGTGATTAGATCTTTCAAACAGGTGGTTCCTTTCTGGTACACGGCGTTTGGTTTTAAGGACCTATCGAGATAGCGTGTGCTTGTCTATGTGTTATCAAATTGATAAAGATAATTATGTGAACAGATTGTTACATATTCAGGCATAACGAAAGATAGGCAGGGGTGGAAGAATAGAGAGAGAGAGAGAGAGAGAGAGAGAGAGAGAGGGGTGAAGAACGAAAGAATTTTTGCTAAAAAACATTGGATTGGGAAGAGAAGCGGAGTGTGATGGTGGTATGGAGTTTGTGTTAGGTTGGCCTTTTCTGTTTACAGTTAACAGCTTGGAGTCCCTTTCTATGAGGCCAAAGCCAGTATCAAACAGCAGATAGGGACCTTAGACACTTGAACATTAAGCCTTTTTTTCTTTTTTCTTCCACATGAAGACTCTTCCCCTGAGGCCTATGGAGCCCTCGAACAGCCTCTCCTTAATCGAGGCTTGACTCCTTCTCTAGAGCCCCCAAACAAACTACACCATTTGTTCGACACTTGAGTCATTTTTTACTACAGTTTCGAGACCCACAACTTCTTTGCTCGACATTTGAAGATTCTATTGACACAACTAAGGTAAGGGCATGGCTCTGATACCATGATAGGAACTAGAGCCTCTACAATAGTATGATACTGTCCACTTTGAGTATAAGCTCTCATGACTTTGCTTTTGGTTTCCTCAAAAGGCCTTATACCAATGGAGATGTATTCCTTGCTTATAAACCTATGATCAATCTTTTAATTAGCCGATGTAGGACTCCTCTCCCAACAATCCTCAACATTTTCCATCTCTTATAACTCGGTGATCACTTTAGTAGTTAGCACTACACACAAATGTATTGAGTATTGCATTCAAGATCAATCTTTTAATTAGCCGATGTAGGACTCCTCTCCCAACAATCCTCAACATTTTCCATCTCTTATAACTCGGTGATCACTTTAGTAGTTAGCACTACACACAAATGTATTGAGTATTGCATTCAAGAACAAAAAGTATTGATGGCTAATGGCCAACTTTATTTGTCAGGCTTAAACATTCATTGCTAGCTTATGGTATTTGATTAGGAAGTAATGTCCATTTTTACTGACATATCTTAATTCCAGGAGGATTGCACAATTGAAGGAGCAGGAGTGCCAAATAGCAGTCCAAGATGTCATGTACATGCTCATTTTCTATAGATTTTCTGAAATCAGAGTTAATTTGGTACCCAAGCTCTCTAGATGTGTTTACAATGGAAGACTAGAAATCTGGCCATGCAAGGACTGGGAACTGGAGTCCATTTACGAGTTGGAGGTCCTTGAGATGATTAAAGAACACATAACCGCAGTGATTGGTTTGAGAGCAGATTCGAGTGTCACAGACAACTGGGCTATGACCAACATCAAACAAGCACATCTGGGCCATGTTTACGTAGCCTCCATCCTATATGGCTACTTCTTGAAGTCTGCTTTATTGAGGCATCACCTGGAGCAAAGACTCGCCATACCGAACGTACACCGTAACGGTGGCGGTCAGAAAACTTTCCTCCAGTCCCCAGAGATGTGTCTTTATGGATTTAGAAATCTTCTTTCCGGTCGTCGTCGTAGCAACGTGCTACCGGTGGCGCATAACCAGGAATTTAACAGCAATCAGGAGATGGAGGCAGAGAAGTTAAAGCGTTTCTTGACAGGGTTTGATTCTGAGGCGTTGCAGAGGTGTGCAAAGCTGAAATCTAAGGAGGCCGTGAGTCTACTTGAGAACCATAGTCGTGCATTGCTGGGAAACGAGGAAGTCGGTTTTGTGGAGAGGGATGAGGTGATAGCGACTTCATTTTCAAGCTTGAAGAGATTGGTTTTGGAGGCTGTTGCTTTTGGTTCTTTCCTTTGGGATGCAGAGGAGTATGTGGACGCCATTTATAAGCTCAAGGAGAACTAATCCAGAAGGTATGTTTGTAGATACAATAACACTTACTGTGTACATAAGATGAGTTGCAGACACATTTCACGAAAGTTCAACCATGGAATTAACCCAAGGAAAGCTCTGATACTAAATGATAAGGAATCATTGCATGAGAAGTAAGATTCGGATTACTTTGTTGATCAAATATCTCAAGGCAAGAACACTTGTTTGAAATTTGAATTATTCTACAAGCAAGATTATCATGTCAAGCTTGAATGATTCTAAACATGCTAACCACACTAATAGAATAGCACAACTGTTATTTTCCTGCATTTTTCAAGCCTTCTCTACAAAGATAACGTAAATGGTTTTGTATATTTTCGAAATGAAACAGACCTTACCTTAGTCATTTTAAGAGGAATTGGGATTTCCCTATTAGGCTAGGTCATTTTGGGGCAAGCGGATCATTTCTGATGAAGAGAATGATTGAGAGTTCTTGCAGGGTGGAACCTACCAAACACGAGATGATCTTTCAACGAACAAGACCTTTTTTGAATAAGTCAATTCATTTGGGATCCTGCATATCCACTCTTTTTCCTGTTCAAAAATCAGTCTTTTGTCTCTATGTTTTCTAATTAAGAATTCTTTGCAAACGAAAAGATGTCAAAGGGGTCGATAGCATTCCTATTTTAGGACCATAATTAATCACAATCTAAGATTATATATAAAATTAAAGCAAAAATATGAAATAAAAAAGAAAAGAATTTTAAAAACTCAATTCGAGTAAAATTATAGCAAAAAGAATTTTAAGTTTATATATATTGTTTGTTTAATAAAATTTATAAGTTTTCTTGGACACCGACTGCTAGGTGGAGCCCTCTCTCTTTCTCCCCTTCTTCGTCCTCTCTTTGCTCAGAGTGGACAATGGCGATCCCGCGGAATGGTGGTAGAAGCGGCAATGGAGATATTCTTCGAAGCTTGCCTACAATCTGCTCCTTCAGAGCCCTCGTCTCCTCCATTTCGCTTGCATTTTCTCTCTTCCTCTCTTTCTCCTTCTTCTTCACTTCCACCACTCACTCTTCCGATCTCACACTCACTGTAAGTTCTCCTGTTTCTCTCTTCCTTCTTTTTTATTTCTTCCGATCTTACCATCTCTGTGTTTTCTTCTAGTTTTGCATTGTTTCTTGTTACTGGACTTCTCATTTGTGGAGAGTATTAGTTAAAAATCGGCGTTCTCCTTCTATTTTAATTTGCATGTTTTGTGTTTGTGTTTGTGTTTGTGTTTGTGTTTGGATCTGGTTTCCGTAGATTCTCAGCCTCGCCTTAGATTGGAATTCTTCTTGAAATTATCTCCTGAATGTACATTTTTCCAAAGTTTGCAATATCAGAAGGTTGCTTTTCAGATATTGATATTCGTTGTGCTGTTTATTTTTCTCTGGCACTGAAGTAAATGTATGTTGTATGATTTTATGAAATTTAGGGTTACCATTCTGTTCCTTACACAATCAATTCGAGAACAAGGCTTCCGTTGGCTGTTAAATCGGACCCGCTAAAACCGCGGCTAGCCCAGATCAGGAAGCAAGCCGATGACCATCGGAATTTGCTGAACGCCTATGCCGCATATGCTCGAAGGCTGAAATTGGAGTACTCGAAGCTTGTTAGGGTATTCGCGGATCTTTCCCAGAATTATACGGATCTCAATAATAAACCCATCTACCGTAGTCTCTTTAAGCCTGAAACGGCTTCCATCAATGAGGCTTTGCTTCGTCAGTTTGAGAAAGAGGTAAAAGCGCGTATAAAAGTCACGAGACAAGTCATTGCCGAAGCCAAAGAATCATTTGACAATCAACTTAAGATCCAGAAATTGAAGGATACGATTTTTTCAGTGAATGAGCTATTGTCGAAAGCCAAGAAACAAGGTGCTTTCTCGAATTTAATTGCTGCAAAGTCTCTTCCAAAAAGCTTGCACTGCATTGCAATGAGGTTGATGGAAGAGAGAATTGCACATCCAGATAAATATTCAGATGTAGGAAAGCCAGTGCCACCAGAAATAGAGGATCCAGGACTTTACCATTATGCAATATTCTCAGACAATGTAGTTGCTGCATCGGTGGTCGTTAATTCAGCTGTTAAGAATGCTGAAGAACCATGGAAGCATGTGTTTCATGTTGTCACTGACAAGATGAATCTTGGGGCAATGCAAGTTATGTTCAAACTCAAGGATTATAGTGGAGCTCACATTGAAGTCAAGGCAGTGGAGGATTATAAGTTCTTGAATTCTTCCTATGTTCCAGTGCTTCGCCAGTTAGAGTCTGCAAATTTACAGAGGTTTTACTTTGAGAATAGTGTTGAAAATGCAACGAAGGATACAACAAACATGAAGTTCAGAAATCCCAAATACCTATCAATTCTGAACCATTTGCGGTTTTACTTACCTGAGATGTACCCAAAACTACACAGAATTCTGTTTTTGGATGATGACATAGTAGTCCAGAAGGACCTGACTGGCTTGTGGAAGATCGATATGGATGGAAAAGTAAACGGGGCGGTGGAGACATGTTTCGGTTCGTTTCATAGATATGCACAGTACATGAATTTTTCACATCCATTGATCAAGGCGAAGTTTGATCCCAAGGCATGTGCATGGGCTTATGGAATGAACTTCTTCGATTTGGATGCTTGGAGAAGGGAAAAATGTACAGAAGAATATCACTACTGGCAGAATATGGTAAGACGAATTGTATTCTGAATGTTCATTGGCTTCCTAATAAGCTTTTAGGCATTTATTTAAGGCGCGTTTCTTATACTCTTGAAACTGTTTTCGAGCGTTCCCCAATCAACCAGTTGAGCCAAAAGACGTTCTTGATTCCTTGCACTTGCTCTATCTTTAACCTATAAGTTATTGTTGCATGCAGAATGAAAATCGGTCCTTGTGGAAATTGGGGACATTGCCTCCTGGTTTGATCACGTTCTACTCCACAACAAAGCCACTGGACAAGACATGGCATGTCCTTGGACTTGGTTACAAGCTCAGCATCAGCAAGGGCGAGATTGAAAATGCTGCAGTTGTGCACTTCAACGGGAACATGAAACCATGGCTAGACATTGCAATCACACAATTTCGGCCATATTGGACCAAGTATGTGGATTATGATTTAGAGTTTTTCCAAGCCTGCAATCTTGGCCTTGAAATTGCCTGATGCCTGTTCATCCTTACAGTGGTGTTATAGGACGACAGATCTTGGCTGTGCTTGTCCTAAGGAAAGCATTGACCATTATTAGCTCCTATAATGCCATCATTTTGATTCCCTTCTATGTGTTAAATAGGAATATTTTGAGTATAAAGTAATTATATTAATTTTTTTTGGAGGAAGAGTGAAGGATAGTGCATTTCAATTCTGAACATGAAATGAAAAACTGGCCGGATGTGCATGTTCGTTTGAACCTTCCACCTTTTTCTTTGATTTTATTTTTTGGTTTTTACTTTTAAAATTTGTTTTTGTTTCTCACATTCTTTTTACAGGAAAAGATTTAAATTTCTAGTCATGAAAAAAAAAAAAAAAAAAAAAAAAAAAAAAACTATTTTTCTTTCGGTTGTAAATTTGGCTTTGACTTAGAAAAAAACGGTTGGGAAATCCAGGATGGAGCCAAAATGAGCAAAGTAAGCTGAACCGTTGCTTTTTTATTTAGCTTTTCCCGTTCTTTTTGTTCTTTTGGTTAATTTACAAACTCTTTGATAATATCAATTTCATTTTATTTTTTAAATATTTTTAATTTCTCATTTATGCACTAGTATTTGTTTTTATTTCAAGTGAGATGATTAGATATAGTTTTTTGTATGTTACATGAAGTTATAAATAATGTTGGGTTTTTATTTATAAATAAGTTATGAATTATTTCCTTTTTCTTCCTTTACCAAAAAGAAAGTTGAATTCATATTTTTCAATTGATTAGTTAAAAATAAATAATACTGTATAGAACATTTTCTAGCGTCTCTTAATTTGCACTTAAACAGCATGAAATAAATTAGCAAGCATGGAAAGGGTAGTGAGATTTAAATGTTAGAGCAAGTAGAGGTAACTCTTAACCCTGTATATATAAGCCAATTCACTTGGAGATGAACCAATAATTTATTTTCTAAACCCAAAAAATGGAATCAATTTTTGAAAAAATTTAACCCAATGTAAGCATTTGTCTAACCCGACCCAAAACCATATGAATCGAGTCGAGTTGGACAAGTGTTTCAGATTGTTAGCACCACTCTACTTTAAAGTTTGAAACTCATATAATAAAGCAATATATCCCTACAAAGAAATAAGAGGAGAGATTATCCCACGGCACTCAACATGATATTCATATGCAGTTTACCTTAAAAAGGTTGGTACAATTTTAAAGGATTTAGGGTTTGGATGCAATTCAAAGCTTGTCCATAATATTGAACAATTCCAAAACAAAACAACTCACTCCAACTTTATTCTCATTCATTCATAACGGGCTTGTTCTCACTGGCTTTTGGTCTCTGTTCTTTTGGCTTCTGCTCTTCCGTTTTCCTACACCATTCAATTCATTCAAAGATTAACACACTGAATTTGTAGGGAATGATATTTCAAATGAAGGTAAGGCAATAAAAGTAACTGAATATGTAATAATTAAAAAAGGTTGAAGACCACTTCTAATCATGTAGCAATTTACACGGAAAATATTTGAAACCAAACCCAACCCAACTCAACATTTTTCTAAATCATTTAACATCATAAAGAAAATGGAATTTGAAGCCAATAAAGCTTTATGATGCATATATCTTTTTATGTTCATCATAAAAAATATGCCGCCATATTCAAATTCAAATGTCCAGCACTTGTTCACCTTACGTTTACGAGTGTGCAATATATGTCTAACAATTGTTCACCTTAATACATGTCTATTATGTTTAACAAATGCTTGACACGTTTTGCACATAAACACCTCATACCCTCAAGTGTATGCGCTTCATATTCAACATTCAATCACATGGTTGCATTCGAGCACTCAGAGATTAATCTTAGTTAGCGTAAAGCTCATGCATGGGTTTCCAATTCAATCTATGAAGCAAGCCTAATACTCCACGCTAAATCTTGCAGAAAAAAGTTTAACAAGGCTGGAACTAAAAATCAGAACTAGAAAATGGTGGAATTCTTCGCAAAAGTAAGAGAAATAGCATCAACATCAACAATAGGATAAGAGAAAAAATGGCATAAAAAAAGATCAAATCCTAATTTAGAGGTTTTAGGATCAAGAATGGTCGAAAGAGATGGTAAGCAGATTGGCTAAACAAACAGTGACTGGACAAGTCCTTCAAAAGACATGTTACGCTAAAAATCAAACCTAATACTCACGAGTTCAAGCCAACAAATGAAAACCAACTTCTTTACCCAACGAAGAATCTTCCATCGATCAAAGCATATTAAGTTACTCGCTTTGATAAACATCTGGTGAAAAGTTGACGACAGAAATGATATTCACTAATGCCATTACATCAATAAAGACTAAGACGCTTTTGAATTACAAATTAAGAGGAAGCGTTCAACATAACATCAGATTTCTAAAGAAAATGATAGATATGCTCTCAAATTGATAGATTATAATATTGACACAAAAATCTCCTTGAAAATCTAACAACCTGTTAAAGGTCATTAGACATATGCATTCAAACCCTAAAAAAAAAAAAAAAACAGGAACAAAATAATAGAAGGATGCAGAGTTCGGCGACTCGTCGGAATGATACAAATCGTTAAGATAGAGAATACCTCTTGTCGGAAGGGCCTCCTTTCTGGCTGAGGAAGGAGCGGAAGAGTGGGGAGTTAACGTCGTAAATCATTGTCGGAGAGAATATTAAGCTTTCACGAAACAGAACGAAACCCTAATTTGTTGCGAATCTAAAAGCGTGGGAAGATGAAGGCTTTAATTTTATAGAACCATATTGGGCCGCCGGGTGAGCGGGTATCCGGCCCAAGTCAACACGGCCTCTTATCGCTTAATAAAATAAAATTAATACACAATTAGAAAGAATTTAATTATGAAGGCATTTACACGTGTCGCATTCCTAGGAGGGTTTGATAAAGTATGGGTGAGACTATGCGTAATCCACATTTCCCTCCAAAAATTGAGACAATTTTTTAGGCACCACAACCCTACGATTCCCCACGCGCTTTCTTTCTCTCTCTAGCAATTTGTTAATATTTTTTTTAGGAAATTATAAAAATTAAAAATAATTTAAAGCTTTCCCTAATAAATTTTAAAATTTTATATTTATTTCTTAATTAAGAAAAAAATCAAATAATTTTTTTAAATAGAAAGCACGTTAACTTTAAAAATATTTTTTAAATAAATTTTATGTTCGAAAAAATTAGATATTCTTTATCATTTTAAAATAAATTTAAAAGAATTATAATATATTTACCTGTGTTTTAAATTTTAAATTTTGTGTGTTAGGGTCTAAACTTTTAATTTTATATATAATAAGTCATTAAATACGTCCGTAAACTTTTAATTTTGTATCTAATAATTTGATCGTACTTTCAACATTTTTTAAAAAGATAATAATTATATTAAATATAATTTTTTTAAATTTATTTATAAGATATTAAAGTTTGAATTCTACCCCAACATATTAAATTTTTAAAAAATGAAATAAATTAATAATTAATTAGATATATAGTAACTACATTTTTAATATAAAATTAAAAATTTTAAACTTTTTAAAGTTGGTATTAAATTATAATTCCACGTATATATATAAATATATTACATTTTTTTTATATATATATTTATGGATATAAATGAAAATTCTGAACTGTGAATTTATGTCTGCTTCTTGGCTCCTAAACTTGGTCTTCCCTCTTATGTCTCGGCATAGGACACAAAAAAAATGGTGACCCATTTCGTATTTCATTCCCATTCTCTCGATTTCTTGTAGATCCATAATTCCAACACATTCAACGCTTCCCCCATTTCGAATCATGGGTGTTTTGGGCGATTCTCTGTGTTTCTGCAAAGGGGTCGGCAAGTCCGAGAGAATCAAGGCTGCCATTTTTTCCGGTAAAGCCCCTGCCATGGCTCGTATCTCCCTCCCCGCCGCTGCCAATGGGGTCTCCGGCACCGCTTTTTTGATCCATCGGAGCCTTCTTTTGACCACCCATATCAATCTTCCTTCAGTTTCTGCTGCTGAGACTTGCGAGATCCGCCTCCAAAACGGTGTCGCTGCCAGTCTTGTTCCTCACAGGTGATTTGTTTTGCTTTGTTCTGTTCTGGGTATTGTAGGAATGATGGAAGAAATGTAGAAGATTAGGATTGAATTAATGCTTCGTTTTGGGATTGCTTTTGGAGTATCTGGTTGCTGTTCTTGCTTTTGTCTTTATTTGCTGGAAATTGATGGCTGAAGTGACTGTGTGCAAGTTCAATAGCTCCTTTACTTTTTGAATATGATTACAGATTCAAATTCTATTTTGTTTGTTTCTTTCCCTTAGATTCATTGATTACCCTCTTAAAATGTAGTGATTTGAAGGGGTTTGGATCAAGTGTCTACATTGCATTTATGTTGGATGGTCAAAATCTGAGACAGAGTTAGAAAATTTGCAATTCTTGTTCATCTCTCTCATAGACATTTGGGTTATACCTCTTAATTCACTTTGTACAACTTCATCTACCTAATTCATCATTGGATCTTGTTTTTCTCTACTTGGGGGAGGTTTAATATCACTTGTAGCTTGTGGGGTACTGATTGTTTGTCTCAATGATGTATTATGCCTAAGAAACATGCATCAACTAGGCAGCTTTGTAAGATACTTTGAATGTTTATACACTAAAAGGTCATACCAAAAATTAACCATTCAATCCCTTATGCTTAGCACAACCTAATGAAATCATCCCATGATAGAGACAACGTTGAAAAGATAGAGAGGGGTACGTTGACTCTATTTACGCCGTTCTCCAGATAAGGTAGTTGGAACCATGCTTTAACGCCCGACTACTCTGATGCTGGAGGAGACAAGATCACACATTACTTCCTTTAGCAGAAATTGAATTACGTCAGCTGCAACAGAAAATAGAAGATGACAGTATGAAGTTCGACGAGAGTTCAATACCCTTTAGAGTACTACTCAACAGGCAGAGAAAAATGGAATAAGAGAAATCAATGGATTTTAGCGTCTTTGAATTCAAAGCAAAAAAATTCTCAAGAGCTAATCGTATTTTTAAATCTGTTTTATACTTCTTTAGAGGAAAAAAATAAATTGGATCTTCGTTTTAGGAGTTGGGTACCTTCGGTCTTTGGAGTGGGGAACCTTCGTTTTTCGAGTGTAAGTCAATTGTGAAAATTTATAGATATATTTGAGCACTTTAAGAGCTACATGAGACTGTTGTTGTGGGTATTGATACTTCTTGCAATTCTATATGCTTTTTAGCAAGGTTCAAGTATTTTGTTGTTGAAATTTTCTTTTTTGTGTGCTGGGTTTGAGTATTTTCATGGTTGAGCTTGAACATTTCTGTAGTTCGATTTTAAGTGTTTTGTTGGTCGATTTTTTCTCGATTTCTTGCTTGATTTGGAGAATATTCAAATCTGGGATGCAATGCAATCTAGTGAACTTGAAAAATTTAAGGTTAAGGTTAAAGTTGACTTACTAGGCTAAGTATAGGGATAAACATTATCTTTTGCTAATAACTATGAAGAGGTGTGCATACCTCTTTCAAGCCATAATTCTCTATCGTCAAGAACAGGGAAGCTAGCATTCATTCTATGAGTTTTTGCTGTATCATGATTCAATACCTGGTAATCTGATGAGAGGAACGTTCTTCTTTAATTACTGGTCATGCTACAAAAAAGGTAGTATTGTGTGAGATCCCACATCGGTGGGGGAGAAGAACGAAGCATTTTTTATAAGAATGTGGAAACCTTTCCCTAGCATACGCGTTTATACGCGTTTAAAAGCCTTGAGGGGAAGCCCGAAAGGGAAAGTCCAAAGAGAAAAATATTTGCTAGGAGTGGGCTTGAGCGGTTACAAATGGTATCAGAGCCAGACACTAGGCGATGTGTCAGCGAGGAGGCTGAACTCCGAAGGGGGTAGACACGAGGCGGTGTGCCAGCAAGGACGCTGGGCCTCGAAAGGGGTGGATTGGAGGGTCCCACATTGATTGGAGAAGGGAACGAGTGCCAACGAGGATGCTAAGCTCCAAAGGGGGGTGGATTGTGAGATCCCACGTCGGTTGGGGAGGAGAACAAAGCATTCTTTATAAGGATGTGGAAATCTCTCCCTAGCAGATGCGTTTTAAAAACCTTGAGGGGAAGCCCGAAAGGGAAAGCCCAAAGAAGACAATATCTGCTAGCGGTGGGCTTGGGTGGTAGCAAAATTTAATAACTTAAAACACTTCGGAATCTCTGTATTCTTCTGAAACTGTTGGCCTTTTACTTTTATCAACTTTACATACCATGTGAATCATTTGATGTGCATCATTTGCTTGGAAGTCTTCAGCTAATTTTTTGAAGTTTACTTTGGTTGCAGGTTTTTCATTACAAGTTCTGTTTTGGATCTTACAATAGTGGGATTAGATGCAGTGGAAGGAGACTCCAACTCTCAGCAGCTTCAACACTTGAAGATATGTTCTAAACCAAATCTTGATCTCGGCAACTCCGTTTATCTCCTGGGATATTCCGAGAAAGACGAGTTAATCATTAGCGAGGGCAAGGTGGTTATAGCCACTGATAACCTTATAAAGTTGTCGACTGACGGGGTAACATGGAGTCCTGGTTCTGCTGGATTTGATGCACAAGGTAACCTTGCATTTATGGTATGCGATCCTATGAAACTAGCCACGTCTCCGAATACCAAATCATCGTCGACTTCTTCGTCGACTTCATCGTCTTGGAAGAAGGATCTTCCTATGCAATTCGGGATTCCTCTGCCAATCGTTTGTGATTGGTTAAACCAACATTGGGAAGGTAGTCTTGATGAACTTAACAAACCAAAGCCACAACTCATAAGATTGATGTCTTCAGGACAAAAGAGTGAGCATTCTTCATCCTTCTCATTGAGGCAAGTTTTTAAGCCAATGGAGGTGAATGATGAGGAAACACCTTCACCATCAAATATAGTCTCAAAAACCAGGGACGTGGCTGGACCAAGCTATTCCGCTACGTCGAACACCATCAAGGAAGAGGCTCCGATAACTAACCTACATGTGAATCATGCACAAGGAATTCCTACTCCTGAAATATACGAATCGCCAAAGCTGATTGCAGTTCCTGTTCGAAAAAAGGAAATTACGCCAACACAGCTTCTGGATATCAACTTTCCTCCAAGAGTTTCCACTGCTGTGATTACTCCACATCCTACCAGACCAACCCGACTCAGCTCTGATGAAAATTCGACAAAGGATGTTTCTCAACAGAACCAATTGAGACAAGACAAAGCCATGAACAGAAAACTTGTCAATCCTGTCGAAAACGGAGAAGATAGAGAAGAGGTTGCCTCAACAAATTCTGTAAATGGGGCATTAAGTGAAGTTCAGTCTTGTTCATCTCCCATGGAAGCTTCAGCGGTGCAGGACGAGTATAGCAGCGAGGGAGAGACGACAATGTACTCTGCAGAAACTGCAGAGAGCCGAAACTATACAAGTCCTAGAGAAGGGAAGTTTCAACAGGTTGGAAGGAGTCAGAGTTGTGTAAACTACAATAGATGGGGATCAGTCCAAAGAAATCCAATGGCTCGCCAGACAATGATAGAGAATCAAAGAAGTTTTAAAAGTGGAAGGAATATGCATTCTCAAGGGGCTGGATCTTACCGGAGCAACGACTACTACGGCCCGACAGTCTCCTCGATCATGAAGAAGCGAAACAGCTCGGAACAAGTTAACAGACCAAGGCAAAGCTCTGCTGCGGGTCACTCGTCCCCAAGATGGATGTTCTGATAGAATTATCATTCCACACACACAAACAAAGGAAGAATAGGGAACAAATATTAAGGTTTGTCAGTGTATTTGATTCCCAATTTATTCAAACTTAGATACGGCTTAGTCATTTCTTCACTTGTGCAGAGACCAATTTTCCATCTACATTCTTTATTGTGATTGTAAAAATTAAACTAGTGTGACTTAATTCTTGTTTTGAGGGGATAAAAGAGTAAAGAACAGAAGAACCAGATGAAAATATGTCTGGAATTAGTGACTTTTATTCTTCTTTTGGAGTGTGCTTGTGCCAAATGAAGCACCATTTTGGATCACTACATGGATCAAGAAAATTTAGATTCAAGAAAAAATTGGCTTCAATGAAAGTAGCTTAAAAGCAAGATGCTCTAACATCATATTTGGACCTACTTCAAGAGGATCCCCATGCAGGTTTCCCCAAGCTCATCTCTGGAAGAGGCAGACTGAGATTGAATGCAGGGCTTTGCTCAAACCAACCATATTTATTAATGAGCTTGCCAATCAAATCACCGGCCAAGTATGAGAAGCCTCCGGCCCCAGCAGCTATAACGATGTAAGATGCTACTGTTTTGAGGTACACATCCCACCTGTTTGGTCTCTGAATGTAAGCCTTCCCAAGAGCAAGCAACATGATGCATAAAAGAGATGCTCCTGCCACTGCTGCAAGCTTGAAATCCTTGTCATTGCTCTTGGTGAATGAGAAGCCGTAAACGAGAGGGGGGATTAGGCCGAAGAGTATGAACGAGAAGATAGCGAGAACAAAATGTAGAATGTAATTCTCACGCCTTCCCAGTACTACTTCATATCGGTCTACATGTTCACGATCGTCTGCTTCATTAGCTGTCCTTCTGAACTGTTCGCTCTTGAGTCCTGTCAACTGCAAATTGTGTATGTTTAATGAGTGCTAGTGATTGAACAAACTTGATGCAATGGACTCTTGAACAAAGTAATACAAATGCAGAATCAGATAGCAGCTCGCCTAGTGATCGAATATTTTTCAAAAAGTTATCATATGAATTAATATGTAACTGTTAGCTATGTAATCAAGAATTTAATGAAGTACTTTGGAGAAAGTTGTACAAGTCTCCCGAGTACACCCTCCTCTACTATATATTTTCAAATTATAAACATTCATATCTGAGGTTTTTCAGAAAGTCAGGTACTCACATTATGTCCAAGAATAAAAAGCCCACTAATCAGGTTTGCCAGCGCCAAAGCTACAATGTTCCCTGCCAAAAGGGCATGAAAATAGATTAATGTTTTGACAAGTTAGAGAGACCAATTTTTAGCCAGTGAAACAGGTAGTTTGGTTCAGATTTGAACTAAGATAAATCAGGATATATCATGTTTCAAAAATAGGTATGTTTCTCTACTACGGTGTAACTTGAGATGTCCGTGCTCAGCATCTCATACTGATTGATCAGATGATAATCAACATGTCATATCCAGGACAGAAAAAAGATGTTATATAACAAACCTGTTGCGGTATTGGCACTTGCTGCAGATGCCACGATGCCAAGGCTTGTAATTGATTCAGCTAAACCACCGTAAACTATACTTTTCACAATTTCCCACCTGTTAAGCTTACTTGATTCAGGTTCTACTTGTTCATCCAAAGAATCATCAACGGTTATTGCCACAGGTCCTGCTTCAACTAACAAGTTCATATCATATCAGTCCCAAAACTAGTAGAAAAATTCTACCTAAAAAGAAAATTTAATAAACTTTTCTGTCATTGTAGCTAATGTGAAATTAACAGCAAAGACCAAAGCCAAGATTCTTCCAAACTTCAGTATAAAAGTGTCAAGTTTATCAAAGTGCTCGGTTCCATCTTGAGAAACCAAAAGTGGTGTATCTTATTCCCTAAAATTTAAAATAAAAGGTAACAAGTACATATTCCAGATAGTATAACCATGTGTATGAGATTCAGAAACGTGGTGCTAATTCATTCAGTATGACTAGAAAGATAGCATCCCAAGCTGAGAATACCTTCGCGACTGCCAACTGCACTGTACGGTACTCTCTCAGCAGCTGGAGCTCCGACGGAAGGAGAAACTGGGGAAGAATCAAGCACAGTAGCTTCTTCTACAGGTTCTGGAGTTTTTGGGATCTCTGTTTTAGCAACTGCCGCTGACTGATCAGGAACAGAAATTTTGTTCAACAACAAAGGTAGCCTAAATCGATCAAGCAGCCCCCTCTTTGGCTCTGAGGGTGGGTATGGAATTCCAATCACAACATTCTCATCATCAATACCTGCATAAAAATTTAGTAAGATTTGAGCATTGCAGTAAGATGAGAGTTTTCTGTTTCCTCTTATATACCAAATGAATCAGGACATCATCTTAACATCTATTAAGTACTTCCCCAAATAAAGCTTGGTAGTACCAGACCTTAAACCAAGAAAATCTATGAGATGCTTCTCTAAAAGTATTTCAGCGTGCATTTTTTCGAAAAACATATTTTGATATGAGTAGACAGCAGAAGTAGTTGTAGACGTTCAAAACAAATCTTGAGAACACTCCAAATGTGATTGATAGTATAATCCAAAAGGCAAACTTCCAGTTGAAGATATAACGCTTGTACCATACCTTTTTTGTCATCAAACGTATCTGTTACAGTCTCAGCCATCATTGCTTCAAGAGAAGGAAGACCTGGTGTTGAATTAACTTTAGTGTCAGTTTGAGACTCCGATAATACTGCTAATCCATTTGACTGATTCTGAACTTGCACTTTGTTTACTGTTGCAGTTTGATTATCTACATCCAGCACTGATCCATTTGACTCATGCGATGTGTATGGTATTCCAACTACAATATTCTCCACGGTATTTTCTGCATCAAACGCATCATAAGAGCAAGGTAGGTAAGAAAATGGCAAGAAGAATCAACTTTTAGTTTATGCACTATCTCTGAAATATTCTTGATTTGAAGTCATGGCAGGAAAGGGCCACACTGTCTCTACGTGTTGATCAGGTAAAAGGTTGTTCTGTTCTGTATTGGGACATCATGTTGGAGGTGAACATGAATAAAGGGATTGTATTTCGTAAGAGTAGTAACAGTGCCAATACATGTTTTTGGTTTTTATCTAAGAGAAGTCATCACAAAAACAAAGATGGACTGCAAAGCGCTACCAAATCTTGAAGCATTTTCCAGAAAGTCCTCCACAAATCCTCAAGACTTTTGGTATTTCTTTATTTTAGAATGGCACTATTGTTTCTTATAAAAAATGAAAATCAAAAGAACAAATAAAAAGTAAGGCCCAATGATTACCTTTCCTGCTGTCCTTAGCAATGCTCAAATCTTCGGTAGAATCTACTTTAGCTTCCAGGGCTTTGTCATTAGTCCATATATCAAAATTAACCAGCTGATCAAGAACTTGGGTTTTTTTTATGGAAGCATCTTGAATTCCTCGATCATATATTGTTTCAGCTGAATCTAGCAGCGGGTCTGGTTTTTCAACTTTGATGCTCTCAATTTCGTTTCCTGCACCAAGAATCACAAGAAATTGACCAAAGATGCTTCAAAGTTATATTAATACTACCTTAGCGTTAATTGTTTCTTATCCACGTAGCATGGGACCTAACATCACTTGGATCCCTTTCTAAACCTCTAAACATTCTATTGTTCCTCTCTCCCCAAATAACTCACAATAAAGCACACACCTTGACAAGCCACAAGAAGTGACCTTTCTCCCTAAAAGGCAAATGGAGAAGAAATTCATCAATCATATCATTCAAGCCTCTATTGTGGGCTAACCAAAAGTCAAATGCCTGAAGAAAAAGAAATCTCCGCACAGAACACATGAAGTCATATCTCCAGAGAATATGATCCAAGTCTTCCTTTGTCTTTCAACAAAAAATACAGTAGAATCAACGAGGGTCTCTTTCTCGAGATTCGATCCAAAGTATTAACTCAACCATGGATAACATGTCAGAGAAAGAACCTAGCCTTCTTTGAGATCTTAATATTTCAAAGAGTCGATAAAACAGAATCCTTATCAAGAAAAGGATCCTTCAAACAATGAAAGAAGGAACTACAAGAGAAACCCCAAAAGGTTAAGGCTCCAAATATACGCATCCCGACTTCCGATCCTAAAATTAAACTCCCCTATCAAAGAAAGAAGGAAGTAAAGAAGGTGGAAAAAAAAAAAATGTCATTTAATAACCAAAAGAAGGGGACAAAAACGAACTCTCCAACTATTTTTATCTTTTTGGAATACATTTCTTTTGAAACATGATATCACTAAGCGCTGTTTTTCTAAAGAATATTAATGTGAGTCAATCTCTATACAAGAAATAATTTTAAAAAGAAATACCATCAAAGGAAACAAGTTCTACATGTTACTGGTGGAGAAACAAGAATATCTAGCCTCAAATTCCAAGCATGACTTTAGTTGTGAGCTACTACAAGTAATAATGGTCAAGTGTAAATTATTAAAACATTGCCCCTACCTTGTTTGCTTTTCACTCCCTTATCTGGTACAACCCCTTCCTCGGCAATTGTTTTGTTAAGTGAAGGATGAGATGGCGTTGAATCAGACACAGCATAATCGATCTTTTGCATTTGATCAGCTAATGCTGTTTCTCGTGCAATTACTCCCTCATCGCGTGTTATTTTAAGTGAAGGGAGAGCCAATGTTACAGCATTATCACCTTCATTTTTGTCAGCGACTGCATAATCAACTGACTGATCAGGAACTGTTGCTCTATCAACTGGACTTTCTTCATGATCTCCTGTTTCCTGCACTTGAAATGTCTCTTTTTCTCTGAACACTACGTTTTCAACGTTATTTCCTGCATGCATATTTAATAGGAAAAGATCATGAGAATGCTTTGACTTGACGCTATATCTCTTAGTACTACAACTTTGACATTCCTTCAACCATATATTCTCATATCTATGCTTTTAAGTTCTATAAACGGAACACAAGTAGAAAGCAAACACTGCTAGCATTTATGGCTTTAGCTGCTCCCCTCATAGAACGGTCTTGAGTTATTTCTGGGAGTTTCTGTTTCAAATAATATGAAATAAAGTACTTTTCCGCACCTTTCTTGCTAGACAATGTTTCCTCTTGTACAATCATTCTCTCATCATTTGCTGCTTTAAGTTCAGGATGAGCCTGTGTTACAGCATGATCATCTTCCTTTTTATTAGTTACTACGTAATCAACTGACTGAGCGAGAGCTGGAGCTTTATCAACTTGACTTTCTTCTCTGGTCCCTATGCTTTCAAAGTTACCTCCTGCATGCATTTTTAGTAAGAAACAGCCATAAAAATGCCTGTGATATTCCAACCACATATCCTCATAATATATGCTTTAACATTATATAGACGGTAAAAAGTAATCTATGTAAAGAAACCAAAGCGTTGCCAACATTTATAGCTTTAACTGATCCCTTATAATTAAACTATGGAGAGTCAATTTCAAATCTTAATGCATGTTCCGCCATTTTTTTGGGAATGAGATCAGGTGAATAGCTGCGAAAGCAAATGATGAAAGATCTTTCTTCTTTAGATTTGAACTTTCAAGAAGGAAAATGAGGATGGAAAGAAGTTAGATGATGAATTAAGAGGGTAAGCATCAACATTGATTCACTAGCAATATTCTTACAAGTATTGTTGGAAATGTCAATCTTTCTAATTTACATTTCAGTTCGTGTCAATAAGATAATCTTCAGAAGGTTAAAACAAAAGAAGAAAAATTGACATAAAGCACCACAAACATATGCAAAATCAAACACCTGGTCCAGATGAAACTTCTTCCTCAGGATCTGGAGAAACCAAGCTAGGAAAGAGCCATGAACCTGCTCATTGAAAAAAATGTTAAACTCAAGAATCCTGGTTAGACCCATTTGACAACAGTTATAACCATCTGCGAACATAAAAACTATTGTATGAAGATTGGAAAAATATGCATAGCAAAAAATTAAACTGGAACAAGATTTAACCATGCCATTTCCCAAAATCTTAGACAATATTTAGAAGATCTCCTCCAACTACTAAATTTAACCTTAGAAGTGATCAATCTTAACCTAAAAGCTGACACAATGTTACTTAAAACTTACGAATCTAATTCAAAAACTTCTTAAGATTATTTAAAAAAGTTTTAAGCCTAAATCAGCATGTGCCACTGGCATCCTCTTGGGCTACTGACGGGGATGCTTTTCCTTCAATATATTAAGTTGCAAATCCATTAATGGCAACAGTTTTCAAAATTATGCAGAGTTTTTGCCCCCCCTTTTAGGTGACCAACTGCGGCAGTACAGTTTGAACCATGCAATAAATATCAATTCTTCTTCAAGATCAGACTGAGAAACGCACCTATAGGGGTGAGGAAACTGAGGCAAGAGGTGCATCTGAATTTATCAACCTGAGTAGGAATAGGTGCAGAAACAGTATTATTTACCCATTCCCTATCACGTATAATCACCTTTGTAATACAAGCCTGACAGTTCGGACAGTAGAAATTATGTGAGCTGGGTTTCTCATATATCCTTTCAAGATATAAATCAGCCACTTCATTTCCATTTTCTGTCCTCAACTCCACTCTTCTATCTCCAGTAGTCCCATTGTCGAGAGAGGTATAATATGAAGCCTGCTCCTCAATTGCCCCCTTGGTTGGTGGATTAGCAACAGCTAAAGGGATCGGATCAAGCTGGAACTTGATCGTCGTACCATTTTGGGCGTCTGGTTTCCTTGTGGTGACAGCTTCAATCTCATCAGTGGGGATTGCTTCGTAAATTGGACGGCCACCACCAATTTCCAACCGAGAAGATCCATTAGAATATCCAGTACCTGAAGTTACATGATCGTTCAAACATGTTTATATACTCACCCAATTCAAGATCAACAACAAGAAATCACTAGATAGGAAGTAAAATCGAATTTCCAAATCAATACCCAAATTTGGAACAAATTCTCTGTCCCTAATCATAAAGTTGCCTATCACACTGTTTATAATTGTTCCACTAACAAAAGTACCAATATAACATAATAAAACCCACAAATGACTTCAGCAGCATTTCATTCTGGTTCTTCCAATAGAATTATGGCAAGGAAAACAAAATTCCCACAGTTCAACAATAGCATAATCGAGAACATAAAAGATCTACTGAAGTTCCTGTTCTTGCTTGATTACAGAACCCAATTCCGAGCTTGGGGAAATAATCCATGCAGTAAAAATTCAAAACCCAAACGTTCAAAACTCCAATTATTCTTACGCTCATTGCAAGTTACTGGGAAAAACAACCAATCTGTTAAGAGAATAATCTCTTCAAAGCTTAATTAATTCGTGGGTATTCAATGGTTCTTCATTTTCCAACGGAAAAGAAAAAAACACCCAACTAACCATATGCGTAGTTCACATAAATCATTCATAAAAAGAAAGAAAAGAAAAGCAAACAATAAAGTCTTCGATTGTCAAATTAGGGATTTAAGATCGCCACGTTGGAACTGTTGAACGGGACCCAATCCAAATTGGCCATGAAAAAATGGAATTTTTGTATATAATAAAAATTGGGGATATTTCTAAACTCTTACTATGATGCCAAATTTGGAAAAAAAAAAAATGTACCGGAAAATAAGGAAAATAAATTGTTGATTAATATTAATTACGACGACGTGTAAATTACTTGTTGTAAAGAAAAAATTTCGTAAAGTTAACACTGTAATTAAGATAATTAATTAAGAATTAAAATTAGGTAATAAATCAAACCAAACCATGGCCCTCTTTTTCCTTTCGTCGAACACGTAATCTTCGTCAAGAAGACGCTTGTTTATCGCCCATTCTTTCCGTCAAATTCACTTCTCTTCTTCTTCGCCAGGATTTACGGGATCAGAATCGACTATTTTGCTACTCACAGAGGTTAAAAGAAAGGTAATCGAGTAGATTCTCAAGTATCGGAAGTAATTTTGTATATAAAGACGCCGAAGTAAGGAATAAATTTACTCTGTTTTCGCCTAAGAAAGCTTCATTTTGGCCTTTTATCGTCGAAACAGTATCGCAACAATGGCGGACTGTTCCAGACGTCTCAGCCTCTTGCAGAATCAGTATGTCAAATTATACTTTCGAATGGCGACTGGAGCGAATTTCAAGAACAGGAAGAGAACAAAGAAATCGAAACAACGATGAGTAATTAGCCGAAACTAACCTTTTTTTTCTTCTTCTTGTTGTTGATGTTGTTGTTGTTCATCTCGAATGACGAATTTCAGTCCCTCGGAATCCCCGGAGAACATTTCGTCGCTGTCAGTGGAAGAAATGCTAGATTGGGCGTGTTGACGAAATGACTTCCGCAGCAAAACAGTTCGCTCTTCATCCTCCTCCTCCTCCGCTTCCTCCATCATGACCGGTTCCACCTCTGGCAAATGCTTATCTCCGTTCATCGGACGAGAAGAACTCCGGCAGCTGAGACAGAATCAAAGGGAGTTCTTACTTCCTTTATGTTTTTGGCGTTGTTTTTGTTTCTGAAAAGTACATATGAACATGTTATTAAAAAAAGCTGAAAATATGAACTATTTTCTCCGTTCATTGACTATTTTACCCTCCAATTTATAAGTCACGGCTAGGCATTTCTTACTGTGGGGTTCGTGGGGTTTTTTGGTAAAAAAATCTATCACCAATAAAATTTACTAATTTATTTCAACCAGAAAAAACAATATCGTTATTTTTTTTATCATATTTAGTTAATACTTTTTTGGTAAAATAGTTATTTCATTCTTATTTTTTCATTTAAATAAATTGAATTATGTTCATATACTTGTATTTAATTTAAATTGAATTTTTAATTAATTAATTATATTTTATCTTAATTTTGTTATTTTCTTTTGGATGTGACAAATTTTTACCGACGATTTTAATTCACAAGATATCAATACCGATTTTTATCATCCTAGGTAAAAAAGGTAATAATAGTTTTTATCTTGGTAAAAAATAAATAATAAATAAATTTTGAATTATCCCTTTGGAATCCGAAACTTTCTTTTTTATTATTTTTATATTTATTTCCAGCGATTTCTTTACTAAATTATCACGTGATATAGTCAATAATACTATGGACACGTGTAAGTAATTTATTGGCAGACACAAAATGATGCAGTGAAGTTGGTAGCAGAAGCATTAAATAAAATGTCAACAGCTATTAATCATAACTACCCATAATGTATAAAAATCAGCCTTCCATCATAATAATGAATTATTTAGATTTCATTAATTAATATCATTTAATATTATTACCCAAATATCTAAAATATCAAAAGTTTTTTTTTTATTTTATTTTTTTAATAGTTTCTAAATAAAATATTAAAATCTTATTCGAGTAATTTGGTCAAATAATAATCAACACAAATCTCGTTCAAAATAAGTATATACCCACGTTCAATTCGAGGGTCGAGATGTGATAATGAAATCTCGATCATTCTTAAATAGAGACTATTTTTACGATGTAGAATGTAACTTTAAGATCGGTCTTAATTAATTATGATGTAATATACTTAGTATAGATCTATAGCCTACTTTCAGCTCGTGTATTTGGAGAGTCCTATGTTCTCTACATTAACTAGAATATTTATTCTACCCGACCTTTAAATATATCTCCCACTTCTCATTCTTTTATCTCAATTGAGTGTTGGAGCCCTCATTTGACCCTACAACAATATCAACGTGCGAGACAAATATTTTCAAACAGTTTATATATTATGTAGGGTCGTTGTTGGACAATAAGATTCTCCTCATTTACCGATACAAACTATATATATATATATATATATATATATATATATATATATATATATAATATATTTTTTTTTCAAATTTTAATTTACATTATGAACTAAAATTAGTAATTTAATATGAAATAACCATAAATTAGTCAGATGTAAAGTATGTGGTGTCAGTCCATCTGTCATGCTGTCATTGGTTACGTCCACGTAATGCACAGACGGTGACATAATTATTATTATTATTATTTTTTTTTTTTTTGTTTATATTTGTCGCTTTTTAAAAATATATTAATTCCGTATTTATAGTTTTAAATCCTCACCGCACGATGGATCTGGAAATAGACCCGTTTCTCCGTTGCCCAGTTTTATCAATTTTCACAAAACAAAATAAAAAATCTAAATTTTTGCATTAAACTAAATTTGAATTAATAGGTCATAAGGGTATGCTTAGAGATTTTTTAGTCTTAATGGTCGAGATTAGTTATCTTCGGCTACCCTATATGGTCGTGTTGTGTACATGTGGCATGAAACACTGTGATATCCCACATCCGTTGAGGAGGAGAACGAAACACCCTTTTCCTAGCATACCGTTTTAAAGCTTCGAGGGAAAGCCTAAATAGGACAATATCTGCTAGCGGTGGGTTTGGGCCGTTACAAACACGTACTACAATCTTTTACTCTCTAGCATCAACGTTTGCATCTTAATTAATACGTAAAGGGTTATGAGCAAAGCTCAAGATCTACCCGTAAAATGAAAAACTCGAACCTTCATATTATAGAACGAAATTTGAAACAGATAACGATTACTAACCGTTTGAAAAATCTTCACACAACAAAAAAAGAAAACACCTTGAAACATTTGGAAGCCTATATGGTTCATATGGATCCCCATGTAGGAGTTGCAAAGTCCATATTAGGGAGCAACAAAGTAGGAGGCAATGGGTCACCCTTAAACCAGCCAAATTGCTCAAGAAGCTTATCAAACTCCTTGCCGGCTAAGTAGGACAGACCTGAGGCCCCAAACCCTAGAGTAATGTAATAAACTAGGGTTTTGGCATAGGCTTGCCAATTTTGTGCCCTCTGAGCATAAGCTTTCGCGATCGCGAGTAGGGCAATGCATAGAAGGGAGCTGGCTGCCACCGCTGCGAGCTTGAGATCACCGTCGTTGGTGTCACGGAACGAGAAGCCGTAGACGAGAGGAGGCAGAAGCCCGAAGATTAAGAATGATAAGATGGCGATTGTGTAGTGAAGAAGATAATGTTGTCTGTCTCCTAAGGCTTCTTCGTATGAATCTACTTTTGCTTCACCTCTTTCGTTCGGTTCTTTCTTGAGTTGGTTTGACTTCAGTCCAGAGATCTGTAAAATTGACCCGATTCAATTTAGGGTTTGTGTTATTTGGTCTCATAGACTTTTTTTTTATATCTAAGTGTAATTCTATACTTACATTGTTTGTGATGACAATAAGTCCCGTAATTAAGTTGGCCAATGCCAAAGCAACGATGTTCTCTACAAATCCACCACGTTTAGTCATTAAAACAAATGGGTTAGCTCGTTTAACTCGCATTCAAATGATTATCGAACGAGACTTTAAAATATTACCCGTTGGAGTACTCGCACTTGCTGCCGAGGTTACAATGCCCAAACTTGTGATCGCTTCGGTTAAACCTCCATACACGATACTCTTCATTATCTCCAAACTTCTGCCTCGGCTCACTGTTTGGCCTAACCTTTCACCGCCGTCACCGGGAGGAATCGGGATGACGAATGAGGGAGGACCTTCATCTTTGGTGTCTGGTTCACCGGGAGTTGTAGATGGACCAGCACCGATTGTAGTATCAGTTCCTAGGGGTACTGCGGTTTCAAAGTTTCAATCAATTGTGATTGTTTTTTTTTTTTTTTTTTTTTTCAAAAAATAAAACTTTGAAATTATGAATAATAAGATAAGGGCTTATAATACCTTTTTCAGCCGGAAATTGTGGCTTCTCCGGACGAAATAGAGAAGCCATCCATTTACCTTAAAATAAGGAAAAAAATGTTAGAAACAATCCAAAATCACGAGAGTTTATGTTTAAAAACGTAGGTTTTAGCCTCGTAAGTATCATCGTCAGCCTCACGGTTTTAAAACGTACATGCTAGGGAGAGGTTTTCACACCCTTATAAGGTAACGTTTCGTTCCCCTCTCCAACCGATGTGAGATCTCACAATCTACACCTTTGGAGGCCAGTGTTTTCGCTGACACACCACCCAGTATCTAGCTCCAATACCATTTGTAATGGCTCGAGCCCCCACTAACAGATATTGTTCTCTTTCCCCCGTTAAGTATTGTCATCATTCTCACGGTTTTAAAACGCTTATTCCTAAGGAGAGGTTTCCACACAATGCTTCGTTCTTCTCTCCAACCGATGTGGGATCTCATAATTCACCCTCTTTAGGGTCAGCGTTCTCGCTGACACACTGCCCGGTGTCTCGTACTTATACAATTTATAATGGCCCGAGCCTACTGTTAGCAGATATTGTCCACTTTGGCATGTTAAGTATCGCCGTCATTCTCACGATTTTAAAACGCATTTGTTAGGGAGAGGTTCCCAGACGTTCGTTCCCCCTCCAATCGATGTAGGATCTCACAAAAACGAACAATATCATACTATTGTAGAGATTATATAATTCATAACGACGTAGAAATAAAAGAGCTCACCAATGGGAGCAAGGAAACTAAAGCAATTGCTGCATAAGACATCGATCCTTCCACAACCGTCGTCATCGGGATTAAACTCGCGGGGACGAACATCAGTTCCTCCAGCATCTGGTCCGGGACTCTGCGGCCGTATCTCGGGCGGTATAACATTCAACCGCGGCGATGGAGGGTCACGGCGAATGATCACCTTAGTAATACAACAATTGCAAGTGGGGCAGTAGAAGTTGTGGGAATCAGGTAACTTGTAAAGAGTTTGCAAGTCTAATTCTTGTTCACCTTCAATGGGTTTTGGATATCCATCGCCGACAGCGCCGCCACCACCACCACCGATGTCGGAGACATCATATGGCGGCGGCGGCATAGAATTATTATTGCCACGATTTAAAATAAGTGTCTTGTCGATCACATGAGGGATGAAAATGATATCAGCCGCTTCCCCAGTTGGAGCAATCGCTTTGCCACCTAATTTCAATATTTCTGATCCAAAAATAAAATAAAATATATATCAAAATAATATATTTTGTTGGAGGAAAGTGTCCCACATCGGTTAATTTAGAGAATGGTCATGCGTTTATAATCTAATAATACACTCTCTATTGTTATGGGGAAGTCCAAAGCAAAGCCTGGAGAGCTTAGGCTCAAAATTAATATATATATACATCAATATTTAAACTTACCTTTAGGAGATCCGCCGGAGTACATTTCATCGCTGTCGGAAGAAGAAGTTCTACTCAGCTGCTTTTTACGTGACTTCCGATCATCGGCAGCTGCTTCCACCGCTTCCACCGCTTCCACCGCCGCCAGTTGATCTATGACGGCTTCCATTGCAACGCAAGGGGCCTATGCTACGGTAGGTTGCCGGAGAATATTGGTCGGAAGGTGGAGGCAGGGGAATGCATGTTGGGGGAAAACATGGTGGAAGGTGGGCGTTTTATTGGCGTTTTAGAATGTGAAGGAAAATGGCCACTTGCTATTTTTTTAATCATACCTTTGAAAATTCTAAGCTTATTAGATAGCATCGTGGTTTCACATTTGGTGTCGTTTTCCCTTTTATTTTATATAGCAACTAATGAAAACGAAACACTTGTCATATCTACTTCAACGGGAATGGAGTATTGCTGAAAACCTCTCTCTAGCATACGCATTTTAAAATCGTGACGTGAGGCTGACGATGATATGTAACGGGCTAAAACGAACAATTTTTGTTAGTAGTGGGCTTGAGATATTACAAATGGTATTAAAGTCAGACATGGGACGGTGTGCTAGCGAAAATGCTAGGCCCCCTTGAAACATGAATGGATAATTTCTTATAAGAGGGTAAAACCTCTCTAGAACATACGCGTTTTAAAATCGTGAGGATGACAACGATATGTAACGAGCTAAAACGGACAATATCTACTAGTAGTTGACTTAAACGGTTATAAATGATACCAGAGCCAGATGCAGTGTGTCAGAGAGGATGTTACGTTCCCTTGAGAGAGGGGAACAAACTATTCCTTATAAGGGTATAGAAATCTCTCCATAGCAGATGTATTTTAAAACTATAAGGTTGACAACAATAGGTAACGGGTTAAAACGGACAATATCTCTTTGCAGTAGGTTGAGCTATTACAAATGATATCAGAGTCAAATCGTCGTATGACGGTGTGCCAATGAAAATGCTAGACCACCTTGAGAGGAGAACAAATTATTCCTTATAAGCATATAGAAACCTCTCCACCACGACTAGTTTAAAATATATATATATATATATATATATATATATATATATATATATATATATATATATATATATATATATATTTATGCAAAGTTTACCCATTATTATTTTTATTTTAGGACTAATTTGGAAATATTATTTTTATTAACTTTATTAATTTATTTATGTTTGTCAATGATTTTAAGTGGAAGCTATAAATAGTTAATGAAAAATGACAGATCATGATAACATAAAATAAATGTTGGTATTTAATTATTTCATTGACTTTGCGTTGCCCTTATTAATGGCTCATTAATATTGTTCGATTATTCATCCATTAATCTTATTTTAATGATTAAATAATCCTAGATCTGATTTCAATATCTAATGCATTTTGTGTTTAGTTGAATATTCCAATATTTAATTCATTTATAATATTTATTTTTAACACGTTATTATTACACTAACAAATTATTTAAATTTGAGTGAGCTACGGGTTAAATCAAATCTTATGAATGATTTATGGGCATGCATATTTAATCAAATTTAAATATATTTTAATTTATATAAATAAATAAATTAATTAAATTTTCGTTGATTTTCGTCTGTAGGTCAATGTTTCTACAATTGTTCGTGAGTTTAATTACTTTCGTAGACCATAAAATTTTTGAGTTTGGTTAATTTGAGTTATTCCGATAATCTATTTAAAATTTTATTTTTAATAAAAATAAAATGTTAGAGGTAAAATAAAATTTTATTTTATATTTAAAATAATTGTGCAAAAAATAAGAGTGTATATTATTTAATAGACGCAGACATTTCTTTAGAGTTAAGACCGGACAGAAGGACATGACTTTCAGCTGAGTTAGTTGCCCCGGACACCACAGGCTGTTCACAAATATTTGTCACAAATTAAATTTATAATAAATGTTCGTGGTACTTTTCGAGCTTTGCATTCATTTTGTACGTGTTAAATTTATGTAAAGGGTCGTTCTTACAACGATTCTAATAATTGTTTTAAAATATTAACGATTTTCAAATCGAAATCCCGTTTAAATTATTATTGGACCAAAAAAACAGATCAAAGTATAAATCAATTTTAGTGAATCTAAAATCTATTAGAACGTATCATACGTAAAATGGACTCCATAACTCAATCGATGATCGGTGTATCACTTTAATTAACGTACTTATACATTTTGAAGTACGTTCAAATCATTAGCCGACAACAAAATAATTTGGTTGGGTTAATTAAGCAACAACCTACTTTCTTGCTTGATTGTGTGGAAAATAATTTTATATTTTGAGAGCGTAGAACAGACACGACTTTGAGTGTAGCTTACTAATACATCTCTTAATGTATCTTATCTTAAACGTTTAATCTCGTGCTTATTCTAATGTTAATTGGAGTGTAGTTTAATAAATTTAAATATTAAATATTACAAATATTTAAAATATTGTTCATGTGATAGTAAAATATTATCATGTGATAGTTTTTTTTTTATTATTTTTATTTTATTTTAATGAGCTATTTTTTAAATAAAATATTAAAGGCTTTAATTCAGAATATTATTTTTAAAATTTAAAAATATCTGATGTGTATGTAATGGTGTGGACGTGGAATTGAATGAAAATTGGTGATAGTTGTTGAGATCTATTTTCCAGCTAAGCTTTGTCAGGATGCTGAGGTGTCCTTCTCAAAGTCCATTTTATTTGACTTAGTCAATGCCACGTTGTCATCGTGGTTGACTAAATGTATTATTATACTTTGACACACATTGTATTAATAATAATACTAATAATAATAATAATTAATTATATTTTTTTTTTGTCAACTCGTTCACACTCACTAACGATCTCGACCGTTGATTTTTTTAGAAAATATTGCAGTTTTTTAATAAAATAAAATTTGCTTTGAAACTAATTACAAAAATTTAAATTAATAATATTAATTTTAGACAAACATTAAAATTATAAAAAAAAAATTATTAAATATATTCTTTTAAAAATTGAAATTCCAAAATAAAATTAAACAAATTCACATTTCATAACTTGAGATTTCTTTAAAAAAAAAAATCTAAATTTGAAATAAAAAAATAAAATACAAATTCAAATTATAATGAGAGGAAAAATAAAAAGTAATTTTCATTAAATTTTAAAAAAAAATCTATATTGAGTAATCTCCTATAAATTTTTCTAGAATGCACGGAACAAATAACCAAACATGCTGTAAAGGCACGTGTCGATCTGCAGAGATAGTTTTCACTGTTAGAGATGAGAAGTAAGTACCCTGATCATATTGTCAAATATGTCGAGAATGTCGAGGTCATCAGATACTAAATTCAAATTTTGAATACTGGTACAATTTTTTCCAGTGCTATTATCATTATTATTTTTTAAAAATACTTTTCATTTTTTTAAATCATTAAAAAACTATACTAAACCTTTTTTTAAATATTTTTTTAACGCTAAAAATTACTAATTTGTTATATATTTGTGTTATAAATAGGTGAATTTGGGCTATGTAAAATAAGTGAAGCCCAGGGTGAACTAAACCAAAGTCCTAGAAGATAGCCCAACGCCCAAATATTCGTCTGGCTAAGCACTAGCCACATGCGCCCGGCTCGAGTGAACGTCTGACCTTTTGATCGAAGATTTTATTTCTTAAGTTATAACTCGAGTCTTTTATTTTTCATTTAAAATAGCTTATAATAGTAGCATTCGACGCGTTTCTCCAACTTTTCTTAGTAGGTGACGTGCACTTTCTTCTCGGCCTATCTTCTTTTATGTTGGTCATAATATGGGTCTCTTTGACTTCATCGTTTTTGGTCGAGTTTTCGATCGAATATTCATTTGAGTTTTACGTATTATATTGTATAAACAGAGAGTTCTATCTTAAAATCAATTGACAACCAGAAAAGTATTGCATGTATTTTATATAGACCGTGACGTCTCTCCATCTCCTTTTAACTTTAACATTATTGGATCTAAAACGACTTTTAAGCCATTTCATGATGTTACTTGTCTTGTAAGTTTCGTTACAGAAGTAAGCTCAAGGAAATAAAGGTAGGCCTTTTGCTACATAAAGAATATGAATAATAAAGGGTAGTAAAATATTATAATTTGACGAACCCTAATAAAGAAACGTATCAAATAGCAACAAACATCTTGAAAGAGCTCTGTGTTAGTCTGTACGGATAGTTTTCACTCTTCAAAAGTAAGAAATGAGTAGGTTACGTGACCATGTTGCAGGAGAATGCTAGAGCTATTAGGTGTCGAACCTGAATTTACCATATAAGTTACGTGAATTACATTATTTTTCATTGGTTTTACCATATAAGTGAGAACAAAACATCCTTAAAGAACCGATATTGTATGTTTTATAATCGGGATGTTGCAACGTAGCTTCTATGTATTCATATTTGTGTGAAAGTGAGGTGTATATTTAGAGAGAGAGAGAGAGAGAGAGAGAGAGAGAAAGGTGACAGCATGACATTAATGTTTTGTCTGGTTTTTTACTTTTTGTTTGGAATAACTTTGAAAAGGGAATTTATTCTTATATCATATAAGGGAAGATATGTATTTGACTAACCATTTCAATTTGAGTCTGCATTCATCATCTCTAATGGGAAAGCTTAGAACTTATCGAGTCGTAGAATTATAATTACGTCATCGAACTTTTAAATTAAAAAAAAAAACACTCGATGTTATGATCTGAGGAGAAAATCTGGCATGAATAATTAGAATTACGTAAATTCTAATGTTACATTTTGAACTGTTTTGTGAGATCCTTTTAAGGGTGTGAAACCTCTCCCGAACCGATGCATTTTAAAACAGATGACAATATAATAGGCTAAAGCAGACCATATCTACAAATAGTGGGCTTGGGCAATTATAAATGGTATCAGAGCCAGTCATCGTTTTGTGTAAGGCATTGGTCGAAGTAGGACTAGACCCTCTCATAGTATATGCGTTTTAAAACCATGAGACTAATGACAGTACGTAACGGCCAAAGCAGACAGTATCTGTTAGTAGTGGGCTTGAGCTGTTACAAATGATATCAGAGCCAGTCACCGGACTATGTAAGGCACTGGTCGAAGTAGGGCTAGACCTTCTCCATAGTAAATGTGTTTTAAAACCATGAGACTGATGGTGATACGTAACAAGCCAAAGCGAACAATATCTGCTAGTAGTAGGCTTCAGTTTTTACAAATGGTATTAGAGTCAGTCACCAAACTGTGCGAAACACTGATTGAAGTAAGACTAAACACTTTCCATAGTAGACGCGTTTTAAAATCCTGAAGCTAACGGTGATACGTAACGGGCCAAAACGAACAATATCTATTAATGGTGGGCTTAGATTGTTACATTTCAAGATATTGATAATATATACGTACCATCTTTACTCTACGTCAACAGGGACGAAGACCAACTTTGACAAATGATACACAGTTGTAATACACAATAAACCTCGACCAGCTAAGTCTCGTAGAAATTATTTTATATAGAAAGATTCGATACTTTTTTTTTTTTTTTTTTTCACAAATTTCTTTATGCTTGAATTAGACGTTTCTCTTTTGAAGAGAAATTTCGTAGCACTCTAGTTTTTGTTTGGAGCTTAGTAATGTATATCTAAAACTCTTAAAAAACACGGTTTTTGCTTTGAAATTTCATGCCACCTTCTCTCTTTCTACACACGCTTTCATTTCAAATTTCAACTCAATTTAACTTTAATTTCAATATTCTTTAGCCACTTGCCCCACCTCCACACACACACATATATATACATATACATGTATATATAGGTCGAAGCACTTCTCGGGAGTAATGAAATTCTCGAAATTAAAACTTCGGTAGAGCGTTTAGGGTTTAGGGTTTTCGAGAAAAATTACAAGAATGGGGTTACAAGACGTTGGAGAGACACTTCCACCCGGGTTTAGGTTTTATCCGAGCGACGAGGAGTTAGTGTGCCATTATTTGTACAAAAAGATCACAAATGAAGAAGCTTTGAAGGGAACTTTGATGGAGATTGACTTGCATACTTGTGAGCCATGGCATCTTCCTGGTACTTCTTTTCTCTTACCAATACTTCGATACTAATTATAAAATATGGCCTCCAATTTGAGCATAGCTCGTTGATAAGATCTCAATTACTAATTTTAAAGGTCTGTAAATTATAATATGTGATTGTTCTCGACCAAGTTATGAATGTTTTTGTATGAATCTGAATGCAGAGGCAGCTAAGTTGAATGGAAAGGAGTGGTACTTCTTCAGCTTTCGGGATAGAAAGTATGCAACGGGACAGAGGGCGAATCGTGCAACACTAGAAGGATACTGGAAAGCAACTGGGAAAGATAGAACGGTGATGAATCCAAAGACGGGTCAAGTTATAGGGATGAGAAAGACTTTGGTGTTTTATAGAAAAAGAGCTCCAAATGGGATCAAGACGGGTTGGATTATGCACGAGTTTCGAATTCAAACCCCTCATATGCCTCCAAAGGTTCTTATGAACGAATTATAGTTCAATTAGTTTAAGTATATATCACTGTTAAAACTGGTTTGATTTACTAACTTTTGCTCGTACCAGGAGGACTGGGTTTTGTGTAGAGTCTTTTATAAGAGCAAGCCAGATGAGATCACCACAGGAACAACAAAGATCAACCAGACGTTCGATATGGCGGCACCCGTCCCTATTTCGTCGTCGTCGTATTTAACAAGCATCGTGCAGCTCCCATCGATCGAGGACGGCAATAGGGTGTCATGGAAGAACATCAATAATGTAGACGAAGAAGCTGGAGGCTTTGAGATTGAAGATAGCATCCAAAATGGGTTCTTCCCTTATGAGTATTTTTTTGATTGATGGATTAATAGTATCGTTGTTATTTTAAGATTTACTTGTTTATGTTACGTATAATATTTTAAGATTAATAGTGTCAATTAAATTGAATTCTACAAAAGATTCGATAAATTCGGGGATGAGTATGATCATTGTTACCGTTCATCGGCCATGCTAGGATTCAGATAACGATTTGAAAATCTAGACATTCGATGAACCACCATGTTACGTGCGTGACATGAACTAGTCCTAAGAGTGAAGTAAGTCTCCACAAACTAAAACGGGTCCATTCAGTATGTTTTGTCTTCACTCACATGCTTTCTAAATTAGTCTTATAATTAGTCACTAAAAGTGGTGTATCTGGTTGGTATAAGTAGTAACTATTACTTCTTTCAATTATGAGTTTGGTTGGACTGGAGCGTCTTTGGACCAACCTGAAATTTCAGGTTGGTTGGGTCAGTGAAACGAGCAACTCCAATAAAATTTACAACCTAACTCAACTCTCTATTTTTAAATTCTCATAATGCTCGAACATGAACCTTTCAATTTAAAATGCATCATTAATATCAGTTCAAAACGTCAAATATTCTTAATCTTCATAATAATCTTAAAAGCACGGTTGAGTTGGGTTGGGTTGTAACCCTATTTTCATGTTAGTCAGGTTGACCCGACAAAAAAAGTCTAACACGAACCAACCCAAAATTTTAGTTTTTAAAAAATTCAACCCAACTCAATTTAAAAATTAAAAAAAAAAAAAAAAAAAAAATCTAAAGTTGGGCTTGGGCTATTGGGCCTATCTAACCCAAGTTTGGATTTCCATTTGGGCTTCCACTTTTTGGGCCTTTCAGGCTATGTCCAACACATGGGCTTCAATTAATATCTAATTAAAAAATAAATAAATAAATCGAAGTTTGCAACGACTTAAAAAAAAAAAGGATGGTTGAAATACAAAATTTGATTGGTTGGTGAGGAAGTACGGCGTGAAGGCGGGTGAGAATAATAAAATAATTCCCGTGGTTTGTGGATGTTTATTTCCGCCTCCGGTTTCCCGGAAATTTCGTTAGGGCTTTCGAAAAAAACACACCGACCATAATATTATATAATTTTCTCAAAACTTAAAAAACTATTATTTAATATATATATATATAATATTATTTTCATTAAATTGCTCACTTTAAATTCTCTTTTATTAAAGTTTCATAGGTTTAATCAAATTATTCCCACCATTTTTACATACCAACTTTACTAATAATATTATATAGTCTAATTTAAACATTAAAAAAATTATAAAAAATAAATTGAAACTAGATCGGTTAATTTGAGTTTACGTTTTAAATTGTGGGACTGATGACTATACGTAACGGGTTAAAGCAAATCATATCTACCAACGATGGGTCTGGACTATTACAAATGATATCAGAGTTAGACACCAAGCAGTATGTTAGCTGAGCCTGAATGGGGTGAATTATGAGGTCCAATACAGTTGGAGAGGGGTGTTTTAAAATCGTGAGACTGACGACGATACGTAAAGAGCGAAAGTGGATAATGTCGGCTGGTGGTGAGCTTGACATTGTTGAACTATTTTTTTCTATAATATTAAAAAAAAAAAAAAAAAAAAAAAAAAAAAAAAAAACTAGACACTTGTAACAAACCAAAAGACAGGGTCATTTCCCTTTGTTAACATATCGAGGGGCATATCTAAGAATTAATATTGGAAATCAATTGATATCATAATAAATATTAAAAACCACACATTTCTACCATTATTTCTATAAATAAATCAATATATATGTTTGATATTTTCATAAAATTTCAATATATATTTGGATATTGTTGATGGGCAGATCGCTAAATTGCATGATTGACTTGTTCGAATACGTTATGGATAAGTTCGATGATCGATATTTATGCATGAAATATTTTCTATGGTGCATCATAGTTTGTGGAGCTTATGCTTGCACCCGATGAGGTCTAGGGAGTACGAAAGCTTATTTAGTAAGTTTTATGAGCATGATAGCGATGTACACGAGACTAGAGGTACGAAAGTGATGCATAATCCGAGGAAAAAAAAAAAAAAGTAGAGCACAAGGCTAGGTTTCAGGTCATATCACAGTCATATTTTCATGTGTATGCATTTTTCAACTCGATCAGTGGGTCACTTTATGAGTATTTTTAATACTTAGCCTTTTTCTAGTAATGACAATGACGTTTTAGATGGCTGATTGTGCTTGCAATGAAGCCACGAGATAATCAACGTAGAGCTATCAGGCGTCGAATCCAAATTTCAGATCTTACGGGTCGTTTAAGTAAAAAAAAGAATAAAAAATCGATATGTAGTAAAATAATGGGGTAATACATTATTTAAAGCAAACAAACTCTTAATTGACTTTTGGTTTCTATTAATTACTTCCTCAACAACTCCTTTACCCATTTTCTAATGATTAAAGTATTGAAATAAAATAAGAAAAAGCAATATCATTGTGATCATAAAATTAAAAATAAATAAATAAATAAATAAAAAAGGAAAAAGACAAATTAATATAAGTTTAGCTCATGTAGGGACAAAACCTAGTTTACTTTCACTAACATATAATCCATGATGTTTTTTTTGTATATATTAATGTTAGTTGTAATGCATTTGTCTCTTCAATTGTCCTTCCTTAAGTACTTATGTACATGTAATAGCTGTAATTAACGTCTAATAATTGTGTATTAAGTATTAACTACCCATCTAATTAAACGAAGATTCCTAATTTCTAAACGTTTTTGCTGTCCATTGCTAATAGATATTGTCTGTTTTGGTCTGTTACGTATCGGATTTAAAACGCGTTCGTTAGGGAGAGATATACAGAAGCTTATAAGGAATGTTTCGTTTCCCTCTTTAACAATGTTATAACTTAAAATGTAATTGGCTCGACTTTTCAATATTACGTATGAATAACCTTATTTTTTGTTTGTTAAATGAGAAGAATCAGACAATACTGAGACCAAATAGAACCGAAGCTACTTGAAATATGAAACGGTGTTTTAATAATGTAAAGACATGTCAGGATGGCACATTATGTTGGGGTTTGGAATCAATTACTTTTTAAATTTGGCTTTACACATCAAACTTCATATATAATAATCTCTCTCAATCTAAATCACTAATTTTAATATTTATATATATTAATCATAGAAGTCAAATTAGATATTTTTAGTGTAATGTATGAAAGTTAATAAAATATTACGAATGGTAAACCCATTTTATGATCAAAATGTGAGATTCGACGTCGATAGGAGAGGAGAACGAAACATTCTTTTATAAGGGTGTGGAAACATCTCTCTAAGAGACGTGTTTTAATAGGTCAAAGTAGACAATATCAAATAATGATGGGTTTGGGCTCAGACGTCAGGTGGTATGCCAGCGAGGACACTAGACCCCCAAGAAAAGATGAATTTTGAGATCCTACATGGATTCGAGAGAGAAACGAAACATTCTTTATAAAAGTGTAGAAACTTTAGTCGGCATAACAAGAGAGTGGATGGACATTTGGTAAGAACCCATGAGCCAAATTGCATCCATAACATAAATGGAATTAAATACGAAGCGTTTGGTCTAAACTTTGGTACTTTTGGGCACTTTTTCAATGACCCAAAAGCCATGCGTTAATGCAACGGTTGCGCCTTATTTATCAATTTTCTATGAATTACACAAACATTTTTTAATATTACATTTTTCTTCTGTAAAACAACATTAAAGTTTAAGGACCGAAATTGTAATTCAACCTATAATTTAACATCGAACGAATGAGTACATACTAGCCTTTGCACTAACGGAGTAAAAAAAACGATCCAAACTCAAGGGCAAAATAGTAATTTATTTATATTTCTTGTATTTATTTCGCTAGCATCGTTCATTCTTTTCATATTTACTAAATAATAATTACGGTTCAACATCCAACAACCCTACCCCTTTCCTCAATTTATATAAAAAAACTCCGGGCGTTCATACGACCACATAATCATACTAACTCATGTTAAGAATGATATTGTCCACTTTGAACATGACTTTGTTTTGGGATTCCCCAAAAGGCCTCATACCAATGGTGATAGTATTCCTCACTTATAAACCCATGATCTTCTACTAAATTAACGAATGTGGGACTCATTCCTAATAATCCTCAACAACTAGACTACCCAATTTAAAATTACAATTATTAATGTAACTCGAGAATAGAGTGTTGAGTTGAGTTGTAAATTTATTCGGTTACTCGAGTCACCAGCCCAATCATCTAAAATTTTTTATGGGTCTAAAAGATTTTTTCAGTCTAATCCAATTCAACCCGCGTACACTCTTAATAAAAATTCGAGAGTATTTTTGAGATAAAAGTGTAAATTTTGCAATAAACTAATTGAATAGGAAGAAATTTGAGGATGATGAAAGAACACGTTTGTAAGGCAATAAAGAATTAGAGACAATGGAGCTGTCTTCCTGCAAAGGTCAATGAGAGGGCTAAGGTTGTTGTTTGGTTCCAAATTTGCTGTATTTCAGCTGTCATATGCAAATCCTTTACCCCCCCCATACTTTGAATTTCATCTCAAAAGGTACACTTTAATTTATGTTGGGTGATTTTGTACCTACAACTACCTACCCTACTCGGGTCAATCTTATACCGAGATTCAGAGCTTTATGTGTATGAGTTGTCATTAGGGTTACGTCACTTGCGTATATCAAATGTAATCTATTCATCGTCAATCGTGTCATTAACTATGACTTCCTAGAGTGTCACGACTTAATTGTGTATGCATTGTGTTTAAGGGTGAGATCCTAACGAGGACGTTGAGCTTCGAAGGGAGGTGGATTGTGAGATCTCACATTGGTTGGAGGTGTGAAAACTTCTTCCTAACATACGCGTTTGAAATACCTTGAGAGTAAGCTAGAGAGGGAAAACCTAAATATCTGCTAGTGGTGTGTTTGAGCTGGTACATGATCATTCTCATTCGGATATGGTTTTGATTTATTCATGTACTCATTTTTTGTTCGGACGTCACATATCCACCAGCTTCCACTTAGTTCAGGCACTAATGACTTTTGTTAGACATCGTTGGATTTGTTGTACTACAACTTTATGCACTAGAACATGAGCTATGGTGAAAAATGAGTCATCGTCTTGAAAGAAAAAGTTGTCGTCCTTAAACTTTATGAAGGACAAAGTATGGATGTACCTTCGTAAATGGAACCACACTTTATTTTGGGCCAAAGACGGGAAGTTCTAATTTAAGCCATCTTTAAGCATCAATGTAGACGTTGTTGGTATAGATAGCGACTTTCAATTCTTTTAAGTGTTTCTTAGTCATTCTATCATCGGAATTGGTCTCATTTTGATGTGATCTCCGTTCATTTATATATCACTAATTGTTAATTATCAACAACAATACTAGGAATATATATAAATTAATTATTTAATAAATTAATCATTGATTATTTTTAATGGGACCCTATAGCCCCATTCCACCTAGCTGCTCCACTGCCTAGAGATAATAACTACTTTAGGAATATTTGAACATATTAAATATGTTTAATTATTATTATGAATAATAATGTTGAAAGTAAATACCCGTCAAAGTTGAAGGTGGAAGGAATCAGTTCAGTCATGTACCCCGACGTTCTCTTGCAATATGATCATGTTACTTGACTATCCCACATACCCATGTTCAAGATTTGAAATCTAAATTCGGTACCTGTGTGCCCCGACATTTTCATCCGACATGGTCGTGTTACTTGACTATTCCTACAAATCCATGTTCAAGATTCGATATCTGTGTGCCCCGACATTCTTCTCAGACATGGTAAGTTACTTGACTATCAGTATACCCAGAAGCATGTAATTTTCAGTTCATTCATATATCTTCATTTCACTCCAACGTGACATGAACCAAAATAGTAAAATCAAAATCTCGGTATTGATATTGATACAATATTTTAATTATATATACAAATTAAGGGTTATTTATTTATTTATTTATTTATTTATTTAAAAAAAAGGTCAAACAAAACAAAATAATCTCCTTTCCCTCTTTCTCTTTCTTTTCCCTATTTATCCTCTGCTCACTCTCCCAATCCTTCCCCTTCCTCTTCCCCACTTCCCATTCTCTCTCTTTCTTATTTCTGTAAGTTTGCTTTTGATTCACTTTTAGTTTCCTCCAAACCATTAATCCAATTTCCTTAATTGGGTGAAGCAAAGCTTTCTTCTGCAAATTTGTTGTTAATGGAGAACGAATTCTTCCTCAATGCTACTGGAATTCCTCAATCTCTCATGCATTTTGATTCCAATCCTTCCATGCCGACCTGGCACCACCAGTTTTCGTCGTCTGCCATGGATGTTCCTCCTCAACCTCATCTTCCGGACCTTACTCACTGTTCTTCCTCTCACCAATCGCCACCGGATTGTTTCCTCAATCCAGTTCCTGATCAGAGCTTCCAATTCGATTCGGCTCTGAGTTCGATGGTTTCTTCTCCAGCGGCCTCGAATTCAAACCTAACTAATGAAAGCTTCGTGATCAGACAACTGATCGGGAAATTAGGCGGGAATTCCGAGAGAAGAATCTTGGAATTGAATTCTACTGCCGCATTGACTCCTTCTTCGAGTGTGGCGGAATTTACGTCCGATCCTGGATTGGCAGAACGAGCTGCTAGGTTTTCGTGTTTTGGAAGTAGGAGCTTCAATGACCGTCAATTGACGAACGAATTCGGTAATTACAGATCTCACCTTCCGATTGCTACTGAGAAATTAAGCCGTGTTTCGAGTAGTCCGTCGATCAAAGCCCTCGGATCTGAAACGAATTTGCTAGAACAACACAAGAACAATTCCTCATCTCATGAAGACGAATCGTCTCTCTCGAATCCGGACAAGGCGATTCCGAATCCACGGAAGAGAAAGGCAATTACAAAGGCGAAACTCAAAGAACCGGTAAAAATTCCAACTCATATACCTTAATTCTACATCTGAAATTGCGAAATCACTCCATGAAAATTGAGTTTCGTTTCGTTTCGTTTTTTTCCCGCCATTGTTGCAGATAGTTGAAGCTCCCGGAAAGGAAATTCCAAAGAAACTGAAAGCAGTGGAACCAAAGGAAAACGAAAAAGGAAACATGAAAACGGAAGAGGATTCGCAGAAAATCGATGAGAAAACAGTGGAAGAGAAGCAAACAAAGGAGAATTCCAAGCCTCCAGAACCTCCAAAAGATTACATTCATGTCAGAGCAAGAAGAGGGCAAGCAACTGATAGCCATAGCCTTGCTGAAAGAGTGAGTGAACTAATTTCAACAATTCTCATTCGGATTCTGATCATCATACTGATCTCTGTAAATTTCATTTTCTTCTTCTGAATTAAAGGTTAGAAGAGAGAAAATCAGCGAAAGAATGAAACTCCTTCAAGATCTCGTACCAGGTTGCAACAAGGTAGAGCAGCAATTAAGAAACTGTGCCAATTTAGATACCACTTTTTCAGCTCTTGGCCATATTAATCTCATTGAAAACTTTCATTTTTGGTCAATTCTAGGTAACTGGAAAAGCCCTCATGCTGGATGAGATTATCAACTATGTGCAGTCATTACAACACCAAGTTGAGGTAAAAAAACTAATAAGAACATAATCAAAACTTCATGAGCAGTTTAGGAATGAGGATTTTGTAAGTGAATGATTTTGAATTTGGTTTCAGTTTCTGTCCATGAAGTTGGCTTCTGTGAATACAACCACCACCCGGGTGGATTTCAACGTGGATTCTCTCATCTCAAAACAAGTAAAATCATCAGCCCTGCTTTAATTTACTTTGTTACATAGAACATTTCATTTTAATTCATTACATAATTGAAAACTGTGTAACGAATATGAGTTTAGCTAGTTCCGTTCGGTTTATGCTCGATCTTATTATTGTTTGGTTCGGGTTGCGACAGATGTACGAATCGGGCACCAGTTTAAGACATCCACAAATTTCCCCAATAGAATCCTCAGGTTCAAGGTTCTATGGGCACACAAATCCCTCTCTCCCAACCACTTCTCATTGCTCTGTGGACCCTTTGGACTCTGTTTTACGCCAAAATCTTCCCATTCAACACCCTCCTCCTCTCAACTCATCCTTCCCCCAAAATCACCCCTCTCAGGTAGTTCGTAATTCGTAATTCGTTAAGATTAAGATTGTTCTTGCCGCTGAAAACCCGACTAAATCTTTTTACTTTCAATTTTGTGTATGATATAGTATCGAAGTTTCGGGGAAGACGAGCTTCAAAGCATGGTTCAAATGGGGTTCATCCAAAACCAGACGCAAAACTTCAACATAGGTAATCATGCAGGGTCAGAGCAAATGAAAATTGAACTATGAATCTCTTCATTCAACACCATACACAAAGGCAAGGCAAGGCTGTTGTAAATACAAGAGATTAATTTTCAATCATTCATTAAAAAAAAAAAAAAAAAAAAAAAAAAAAAAATCCCATTTATCCCATTTCTTAGGTCTAATAATTAAGGAGAGACTTTTATTTATTTATTTTTAAATGGGTAATCTCTATTCTATATTTTAATATTGTTGTATTTTATTTTATTTTAAAATCTGTAGAATCAAGTTTGTCCATTTGGTGCTAAGTTGTACCGCACCACATTGTAATATATAAAAACCAAAAAAGAAAAAAAAAAAAAAAAAAAAAAGGCTAATTTGAGGGATTATTATTTTTTACAATCCTTGTCTTTTTTTTTTTTTTTTTTTTTTTTAATTTATGAGCCATGGTGTTGGACATTTTGTCCTTTAATGTAAGAAAAGGAAAATAAATATAATAATAATAATAATAATTAAAAACATGAACTTTAGGAGTAGTAATAATAATGAATAATGAATAATTAATAATTAATGTTTGGTTGGGGTAATGTCAAATCAATGCTATTTTATGAAGTAATCAAATAGATTTGATTCTTACTTAACGTTGTAACCAGCTGTCTACAATGCACTCTCTCTTCCAAAAACAAATTATTATTTTCTTTTTTTTTTATTAAAAAAAAAAAAAAAAAAAAAAAAAAAAAAAGTCTAATTTGAATTATTAGAAGATATTGGCTATTGGGTGGGGAATTAATTAATTAATTAAATTTAATCATAAAGAGAATAATAATTTATCACTCAATTTTAAATTAAAAAAAAAGGCTATTTAAAAAAGGAGCATCCAGGTTGGCAGTGGTGAGATTGTGACTAGGCCCAATGAATCAAAAACCCTTTATTATCTAAACTTTTCAAAAAATTTAATTCAGAAAAAAAAAATTTGGAAAAGTTGCTTTTATTATTATTATTATTATTTTATATATTACACAATTAAACAAATTTATATTAAAAATTCTTAAACTTTTAAAATTTAAAAAAAAATTAAAAAAATTAAAAATCTATTAGACACAAATTTTAATTTATTATCAAGAAGCTTATAATTGGAGCGTAGATTATTCGTGGTAATGTGTATATAAAATATATATAGTAATGATGAGAGAGAAAATATAATATTGTTGATGTGAGAGTGTAGTCCCCATTACATAATTAAAATTATAATAAGCTCAATCATGTTATAAAGTGTGTAACACTATACCTACTAACTAATTATTCCTTTTCAATTTTTCAATTTTTCAATTTTAACCCACTCCTCCCTCACTATCTCTCTCTTTTAATTATTATTATATTCAATATTCTTTTCCCTGTCATTTTCCTCTTCATCCGTTCCTAACAGACTTTACTTTGGGCGACTCAATTTTGCTCTATGTTTCACCGTCAGTAGAGGACAAGCACAAGGTTGCACCATTATGATTATTGTCTTCTAAAGAGACGGTTAACCTTTAGTAGTAAACATTATAGATAGACGGAGTCTATAGTCATTCTCCTTAGAACACGCTCCGTTAAAATTCGTATTCTAACGTGATTGATCTGAAATTATTTTAACTGAACTTGATTTCGTTGGGATATTGGTCGAAAGATGCCTCGAGTTTGATAAATTAGGTAGTGGCAATGAGGAGTATATAGGTGAATGGTCATTATCAAAGTCCTAAAATTCATGTCCTTAATGGAAGCTAAAAGGCTTCAAATCTACCTCATAACTTAGGCCCTACCATGCACCAATGTTTTTAGGACCATACATAGACTCAAACCAACCCTTCATTTTTTTTTTCTTTTCCAATATTTATTTAGATTCTAAATAATTATAAGAGCATGGAAACTTCTCTCTACAAACACGTTTTAAAATCATGAGGTTGACATAATACGTAACGGGTCAAAGCGGACAATATCTACTAACGATGAGTTTGGGTTGTTACACAAATGCACGAGAAATTTTGTTTTTTTTTTCTTTTTCTATTTTGATATGAATTTCTTCAAAATTTTAAAATATGGAGGGAACGCCCTAACTGATTAGTCAAACTTGTCTGAGCTCATATGATGATTTGGTCGAAGACATAATATCTTAACAAGTCGAAGTCTGTCGTTTATATAGAATTAATATGAAATTAAAGATAATAGGAATATTTTTTTAAAATTGGTTATTGACTATAATCTATGATTGAATATAATGTTAAATTATTAATTAGGAAGAATAATTTCACACGCTTCAACTTGATTTTGTATTTATTTTTCATCAATCAAGTAATGCAACATTATAATGTTTAACCCATCAATCCTAATCATAATTTATAGTTAAAAAATAAAAAATAAAAAATTATCAAATTATGTCCACGTGTATGTGAAATTGCTATTTCTATTATCATTATTTACCACACATAATAATTATAATGTTTTTTCTTTTTTAGAAAAATATATAATGCTCAATTCCCCCACCCCAAAATATATCAATATGTTTATTATATTGTAAAAAAAATTAAAATATTAACAATAATAATAATTATTATTATTATTATGTTTGGGTTACTCGAATATAATCATCATCAACGCTTTATCAATATTTCTATTTTTCTAAAAAAATTAGATATGACATTTAAATTTTGACGTGTAAAGCGTAGCAAATTTACTTGTTGTGTTAGATAATAATTTTTTTAGTTCAATTACAAATTTAGTAATGAACTTTTAAGGTATCTATTTCGTCCTAATTTTTCAAAAAATGTTTAATATATTATTCCAATAATCTTTCAAATTTGACGTAAAATTTGATATTATATTCAACAAATCAATTAATTTTTAATATACCGATGAATATTAATTTCAGGTTTAATAATAATTAAATTTAAAATAAATTTATATTTAATAGATTTATAAATTTGTAAAAAATTTAAATTTATAAAATTTAAAATTAAAATTAAAGTTTTAGAATTAGAATGGTAATAATAATAAATAATAATAATAAACAATTATTTTGAGTATATGGAATAATCCATCGTGAAAAATGCGTCCGTCCGGGGCGTCGTTTCAGGCGTGAAATAATCCAAATTATTCTAAATCTTTTATATTATTTATTTATTTATTTCATAAAATATTAGAGGAAAATGACCTTATTCTCCTTTTCTTCTCGAGTCTTTTTCACTCACAGCTGGTGGTAATATTATTGACTTCATAATGTGTCACCATCTTTTCTTTTTACTATTTAAAATTAAATTAAAAAATGTAGGGTATAATAGTAAATTCTCCCTCTTTTTTTTATATATTAATAAACTATTATTTTGAACTGGTAAAAGTGTGGGCCTAACGGATCCAAAGGCCTATTCTTGGGCCTGGTAAAAAAATGGGATTTCCTTGGGCCTAAAGGATCCAAAGGCCCATTCTCTCCCAAATAATAAATTATTGCAAATAATATTTCTGTCCCATAAACCCAAAATCGAATCGGGTCAGTTCAAATTCAGAAAAATGAACCTAAACTAACTCGAAAAGCTAATCCAACCCAACCCAACCTAATTCGGGTTGTCGGGTTGAATGTACACCCCTATTTCTTAGTAGCATTTTCGTCGTCAACCTAAGTCTCTCCCATATTGCGTATAACGTTAAATTGTAAATAATAAAATTATTATTGATCAACTTTTCTCGTTTTCCAACTTCTACTATGACTTTAATAGCTTTTTGATCTCTTCAGTAAACTTGTAGATTTACTCGAGAAGAATGTAATGGGTCAAACTCAAGTAAATACACCAACGAAATGGGGGATCAACTAGAGAAGCTTATGAGTTCAAAACTATACCCATGGACGTTTTCTCCTTAGATCAACTCTGATAGCTCCTGATGTCTTCACCAAACAAATTTCTTCAAGCCAACACGTTTAACATACCTTGGCCCTATCCACAACAGACATTGAAGAGGAGATCGCAAAGAATCGACCTCTCATCCACCCGTTTTCGCCATTGTCTCTAATCGTACTCTACAAGAAAAAATTTTAGAATAAGATATCACCAACAACAATTGTCACGGACTATCACCACCACCATCGTTGCAGCCTTCCACCACTACCTTACTACTATGATCATCCTTCACCAATCATTCATTTATAATAGTTAGAAACTTTTAGAAGCGTTGAAAAAGATATAACAATTTGCTTATACAAGTCAATGAGCTGTTTATAAGAAATGGATCATGAAGACTGAAGTAAAAATTGGAAGTTTTCAAAAATGAGTATGGGAAGTACAACAAAATGGTAATAATCTGAGACAGAAAAGACAAGAGCCATAGTCATGTAATGGCAAATTGGAAAGAAAAATGGAAGCGTGGAGGATTGGAGCGCAGACAAAGCAATAGATTACTCTATCCAACGCATACAGTGGCGCAAAGCAGCGCGTGAAGGCTCGCGTAAGGTCCATTTTCAGAATCTCGCATTCGCACATGGCCTGCCTGCATGCCTTCTTCACTCCTACATTCATTCATCAAATTCTGCATCTAAGTTTTTACATTTCACTTTCCCATTAGGAAAAAACCATCAAAAACACCAACTGTAAAGGAACAAAGGGAAAAAATACCGTGTGTTTATCTGCTATTTCCAGCGCAGCTTCCATTTCTGTCTCATCTACTCAAGTTTCTTCCATTTTTGTTTCTGGGTTTTGCTTGGTATGATGAATTATTGATTCCCATTGATCGAAGAGGAGATTTAGAAATCTGGGTCTTGTGATTTTGTTAGGGTTTTTTTCTGGGTTTTGCTTGGCAAGATGAATTACTGATTCCCTTTGATCGAAGAGGAGATTTAGAGATCTGGGTCTTGTGATTTTGTTAGTTTTCTTTTCTGGGTTTTGCTTGGCATGATGAATTACTGATTCCCATTCATTGAAGAAGAGAATTAGAGATCTGGGTCTTGTGATTTTGTTGGTTTTTCTTCTTGATTTCTGGGTTTCTGAATGTCTCGAACACCGAATTATGAGTTCCAAGAATGGTGGAACAAGCAAAGAGACAGGAACCATGACGAACTCTTGCTGGAAAAGTCCGACAACTTATCGACTTCGCCTGCATTTCTCTCCGTTGAGATCCGGAGTTCTGGGAGCCCTGGAGATCGGATGGCCGATAAGGACCGAGCGAGGACCAGGAGTGCCCGCCAGATTTCGTGGGTTTGGCTGTTGAAATTCCAGCAGATTGCTGGTTCATTGGCTTCAATCACGAATGGTATCGTTTATCTAGTCCGCACTGCCAATCGTCGGATTTCATCGCCCGATTCACCAGCTGATTCAGCCACGTCTCGGCTCTACAGGATTATCAAAGTGTTCTTGATTGTAGTGCTTCTATTGCTCGTTTTTGAGCTTGTGGCGTACTTCAATGGCTGGCATTTCAGCCCCCCTTCTGTGAGTTCTGCTTCTGCGGAGGTGCTTGGATTCATAGGGTTTCTCTATGCTAATTGGCTTCAGATTCGGGGAAATTACCTGTCTCCATCGCTGCAATGCTTGATCAATCTATGCATTGTATTGTTCCTGATCCAGTCAGTGGATCGTTTGCTTCTAATGCTGGGGTGTTTTTGGATCAAGTTCAGGCGATTGAAGCCCGTTGCGGCGTTCGAGTACTCTTCCACGGGCGAAAACGCTGCTAGTCCTGAGGATTATCCAATGGTATTGGTGCAGATTCCCATGTGCAACGAGAGGGAGGTAAGAAGATGTAGGTGTTCCTTCACCCCTCTTTAACTCCATTTTCTATGTTATTGTTGCATGTGTTGTTCATATTTGACAATGTAGATTGTAGATTTGTGATAGTTGATGGCTGTTGTTAAGAAATTTAGTTTTTTAGGAGTGATTTTATGAATCATTCAATTAGTGCTGAGCAGTTTTTGAATGATACTTCCGTTACTTCCTCTCAAATTTAGAATAGTTACGTCTGTCCACAAGGTTCTTAAATATACTATTTAACAATGAGGACGTTGAAAAGTGGTACTCACTACTCGGTATCCTCCACTCTCCTGTAATGCCCAAGTCCACCGCTAGTAGATATTGTCCTCTTTGGGCTTTCCTTTCCGGGTTTCCACTCAAGGTTTTAAAATGCGTCTGTTAGTGAAAGGTTTCTACACCCTTATGAAGAATGTTTCGTTCTCCTTCCCAACCGATGTGGGATCTCACAATCCACCTTCCTTCGGGACCTAGCGTCCTCGCTGGCACTCGTTCCCTTCTCCAATCGATGTGGAACCCTCCAATCCACCCCCCTTCAGGGCCTAACGTCCTTGTTGGCACACCCCTCGTGTCCACCCGACGTGGGATCTCACAATCCACCTTCCTTCGAGACCCAGCGTCTTCGCTGGCACTCGTTCCCATTCTCCAATCGATGTGGAACCCCCCAATCCACCCCCCTTCAGGGCCTAACGTCCTTGTTGGCACACCCCTCGTGTCCACCCGACGTGGGATCTCACAATCCACCTTCCTTCGAGACCCAGCATCTTCGCTGGCACTTGTTCCCATTCTCCAATCGATGTGGAACCCCCCAATCCACCCCCCTTCAGGGCCTAATGTCCTTGTTGGCACACCCCTCGTGTCCACCCGACGTGGGATCTCACAATCCACCTTCCTTCGAGTCCCAACGTCCTCGCTGGCACTCGTTCCCTTCTCCAATCGATGTGGAACCCCCCAATCCACTCCCCTTCGAGGCAACGTCCTTGCTAGCACACCACCTCGTGTCCACCTGATGTGGGATCTCACAATCCACCTCCCTTCGAGTCCCAGCATCCTTGCCGACACTCGTTCCCTTCTCCAATCGATGTATAACCCCCCAATCCACCCCTCTTCGGGACCCAACGTGCTGGCACACCACCTCGTGTCCACCCCCCTTTGGGGCTCAACCTCCTCACTGGCACATTGTCTGGTGTCTGGCTTTGATACCATTTGTAACGGCCTAAACCCACTACTAGCAGATATTATCCTCTTTGAGTTTTCCCTTGGCTTCTCCTCAAGGTTTTAATACGCGTCTGCTAGGAAGAGGTTTCCACAACCTTATAAACAATGTTTCGTTCTCTTCCCCATTCGATGTGGGATCTCACATGGACGGCTGGGTGAGTAACTAGTTGTCGTCACGTTTAACGAATTCTGAGCTGTATTGAATAGAAGGGGTTTTCAGGATGTTTCTTAAAAGGCCAATGATGTTTTTGTTATTTCCATTGGCATTCTAATCTGTAAGTCTTGTTGCTTTGATATCTATTTCATACTTACGCTGACTGGTGGGTGGGACAGGTTTATCAACAATCTATTGCAGCTGTTTGTATTCAGGACTGGCCAAAGGATAAAATGCTCATACAGGTTTTAGATGATTCTGATGAGCTAGATGTTCAACAGCTTATCAAGGCTGAAGTACAAAAATGGCAACAGAGAGGTGTCCGGATATTGTATAGACACCGCCTCATACGTACGGGCTACAAGGCAGGGAATCTCAAATCCGCCATGGGGTGCGATTACGTTAAAGATTACGAGTTCGTGGCCATCTTTGATGCAGATTTTCAGCCTGGACCAGACTTTTTAAAGAAAACTATTCCACATTTTAAGGTAATTGAATTGATTATTCTTCTAAGCTGCAAGATGGGTATCGAGAGATGCAATAGCCCAAGCCCACCGCTAGCCGATATTGTCCTTTTCGAGTTTTCCCATTCGTACTTCCCCAAAAGGTTTATAAAACGCGTCTACTAGGGAGAGATTTCCACACCATAAAAATGTTTCATCCGGTGTCTAGCTCTGGTACCATTTGTAATAGTCCAAGCCCACCACTAGCAGATATTGTTCTCTTTGGGCTTTCCCTTTCGAACTTCCACTCAAGGTTTTTAAAACGCTTCTGCTAGGGAGAGGTTTCCACACCCTTATAAAGAATGTTTCGTTCTCCTCCCCAACCAATGTGAGATCCCACATTCCTTATAAGGGTGTAGAAACATCTCTCCTTAGTAGACGCATATTAAAACCGTGAGGTTGACGGCGATAGGTAACGGGCCAAAGCGGACAACATCTATTAGCGGTGGGTTTGGGCTGTTACAAGAGAATTCTCGGAATTGTTAATAAATTTCTACATCTCATATGCGTTAAGCTATTATATATATTATACAATATTTTTCATAAGCTTAGGAGAGGCCTCTGATACGACAATAAAACGTCTACATTTTCTCCATTAGGGGAATGATGAACTTGCATTGGTCCAAACAAGGTGGTCGTTCGTGAACAAGGACGAAAACTTGCTCACGAGATTGCAGAACATAAATCTATCCTTCCATTTCGAGGTCGAGCAGCAAGTTAATGGCATGTTCATCAATTTCTTTGGTTTCAATGGAACTGCTGGAGTCTGGAGAATTAAAGCTCTGGAAGAATGCGGGGGCTGGTTAGAAAGAACAACGGTCGAGGACATGGATATTGCAGTCCGTGCTCATCTTTGTGGCTGGAAATTCATATATCTAAATGATGTGAAGGTGTGCGATTTCTTGTATGCATTCGAACTTCATCGCAAAGTTTTCGGTGACGATATTTTCTAACCGTTAAAATTTTCAGTGCCTTTGTGAACTTCCAGAATCATACGAAGCGTACAAGAAACAACAGCACCGGTGGCATTCGGGCCCGATGCAGCTATTTCGTTTGTGCTTCTTTGATGTACTGAAATCAAAGGTATGGAACTTCAAATGCTTAGTTTGATGCTTGCTACTTGCTAACACTGGTTTTTATGTTCCAGGTGACCTGGAAGAAGAAAGCTAATTTGATCTTTCTGTTCTTCCTCTTGCGAAAGCTCATCCTTCCCTTCTATTCCTTTACCTTATTCTGCATAATTCTCCCCCTTTCCATGTTCCTTCCAGAAGCTCATCTTCCAGCTTGGGTTGTTTGCTATGTGCCCGGAATCATGTCCATCTTAAATATTCTTCCTGCACCGCGTTCGTTTCCGTTCTTAGTCCCCTATCTTCTATTCGAAAACACTATGTCCGTTACCAAATTCAATGCCATGATATCGGGGTTGTTCCGCTTTGGAAGTTCGTATGAATGGATAGTAACAAAGAAACTAGGAAGATCATCTGAAAACAATCTTGTTGCTTTGGAAAAAGAACTAGAACCTCTAGTTGAGGGTACGAGTCTTCATCGATCTTCCTCGGAATCAGGTCTGCAGGAATTGACCAAGCTCGAGATATCGAAAAAAGTAGGGAAAAACAAACGAAATCGACTGTACAGGAAGGAATTGGCTCTTGCAGTCATTTTGTTGACTGCCTCAGTGAGAAGTCTGCTGTCTGCTCAAGGAATTCACTTCTACTTCCTATTGTTTCAGGGTATCTCTTTTCTGGTAGTGGGTCTTGATTTAATTGGAGAGCAGGTCAGTTAAGTTAAATTTTGTTGTTAAGATTTTGGAGTTAGTTCATGCAGATAGGTTACTTACAGGTCATCTGTGACCTACGCAGAACCATAGTAGTTCAGTTAGTGTTCTTAAGCTCATTTGCTCTCGATTGACACTGTTGATCACTTCTTGCTCGTGTATTTGAGATCAGCGTTGTAGTCTTGATCGATTCAAGTCGAGCAAATGATGTGAAATGGTTAAGTTATAGAGGGGAAAAAAGGAGCATGAAACTGTGGGGAAAGATTGTGATAAAATAGAACATTGTATACATGCAAGTGTCAAGAACAGGATGTTCTGAGGTTAGAGGAACCTTTATTCTTTATTATTGTCAAACTCATGATTTCTGTACCATGAACTTATAATTTCATTGTATGTGTTAAAATTCATTGATGGTGTGAAACTTGAGTTCTTTTTTAGTCATAACCAAGTTTGTTGTTTCCCCGAACTTATTGGTTGTGCATTTTATTAGGAGCGTGTTTGATTTCTATGTCGATGACACTTAGAGATGTCCACGGAGAAAAGAAAACAAGAAACCCATCTTTGTCTCCGTCCCCGAGTCGTAGAATATAATCTCCGTCTCTACCCCATTTAGAGAACTGGAAAAAATCTCTTCCTACTCTCTTTATTCTTCATATCTCGAGTTTTCACATGGTTTCAAACCTGCAAGTAAGTAAACTAGACATCTCTGCATCTGTTTTTGGAACATGTTTGAATGCTTTGGCTGACTACCATTTGCAAATGCTGTAATGGAAATGGCATTAAAATCTGAGTCTTACAAGAGAGATTGAGTTGGACAACTTCATTATAATAAAAATGGTTAAAATCTCACTCTGAAACCACAAGGAACCATCATCCCACTGTTTTTAGTTCAAAACTCTAAAACTTCAAACCTCATGTTAAAACTACTGTGAGTTAAGTGGATAACCACTCGACTTTCCTTTGAACCAAACCGAACCAAATATCGAACTCACAGGCTGACCACTTGCCGTTGCCTCGTGTATGAAATGCAGGCACTGCTTGTTCTGGTTCCTCCTTGGATTAGACTGATTCTAATTCTTCATTTTGGCAAACATGTTGCCGTAGAACTTGGCATCCTTTTTGTTGTATTCCTTCACCTTCTCCTTCAGTGTTTTGTACTCCAATTTCACATCCCTGATGGCATCACAATGAATGACTTGACAAGAATCTACAAGCAACAGAGTATTCAAGCATTGCAGAGAAGGACGGGTACATACCTGTTATTCGGATCGATATCGAGAGCTTTCTTGATGTCAAATTCAGCCAAATCGAAATCCGTTAGTTCGATATATGCTTGAGCCCTTCTGTAGAGAGCCTTAACATTTGAACTCTCAAGTTCCAGCACCTGCAGCCATTTGAGAGAAGGTTACTTACACCAATAGTTTCTTCAAGAATTTGTTTAGAAGAAATGCCTTGGATCACCTTGGTACACAATTTCTCTGCCTCGTTGTATTGCTTTAGCTTCAATTTACAAGCTGCATTGTTCAAATTGCATGCAACTTTCAACGCCTTCGCCTGCTTTTTCTCGTCTTCGCTAAACGAAGAATCGTATTCAATGAACTTCACAGCCTGCTCGAAAGCACGACACAATAAACAAGTCGACATGAGTCTATATTCCATTCATAAACTCACATTGCAAGTAGAATAGTTACTCACCTTCTCATATCTCTTTGAAGCTCTAGCAAATTTTCCAGACTTGAACAACACATTTCCTTCTTCCTTCTTTTTACCAGCAGCTTCAACCTTTTCCTGGTTATTCATATCCCATGATTCCTTCTCCTGACGAAACGAGTATAATTATGAGATCGTTATATGACATGAAAGACGGATGTCAAAGCTGAGTACCCGCGTTTGCACAACGACGTACAAACCTTGTCAAAAGCCACCAGCTCGACCTCATAATACACAGTTGAGTTTGGAGGAACTACAGCTAGTTCCTGTTGTGACTCGGACGATCCAAAAGCGTACTCTTGTCCTATTGTCACCAGGGCTATCTCTCCTTTCTTCATTGTCGCCACGGCTTTGTCGAGGCCATCGATCACTTGTTCTAAATTACACAGAGGTAAACATGTCCATTCAGTGAGAAGGCATCAAATAAAACAGAGTATAATACCATTGCATACCCATACCCTCATCGGTTTTAAACTCGAATGGCTCTTCACCATCATCATATCCCTTCCTCAAGAATACCTTGCCATCTCCCAACTTCCCAGTCAATTTTACTGCAATTCAGTTCTTGAGTTAGCATTCGGAGCATACATATCAACTCGGGTTTACTAGAAACTAACCTTTCACAATGGCTCCATCATTTGGCTTCTCATACCCTTCTCCTTCTTTTAGAATTTTCTTGATAACCTTTTTGTCAGGGGTAACTTCTGAAACAGTCTTCCAAGATACCAACTCTAAAGTAATATCGAGCGATGCATTCGGTGGAACTGCACGTTCGTTACTCGAGGCTGGTTTACCTTTCTCCCCAAACCCATCTATAACAACAAAAAAGAAGAATGTAAGAGAAAGTTTTGAATGAATCTTGACTTGGGGAGCAGCATCTGTTGAGGACTTACATTGTGGCTTCACCGTGAGGAGCGCCTTTTCGCCTATCTTCATGGTTTTTACAGCCCTCGCAACGGCAGGACAAAAGTAACCTGTTTTGAGGTACACTTTACTTGAGATTCACTGACAAGAACATCTTTGTCCTAATCAAAGTCAACATATTTACTCAATCAAAGTCAAAGGAGCAGAATTACCATCCCCAACGGTGAATTCCACTCCATCAGCTTTGGCAACAAGCGTTCCATCTTCTAGCTTAGCTTCAAAATTAACTGCAGTAACATGACATGAAAAGAACCGCTATAAGACAGAACAATTGCATGATAAATGACATGCACAGAAAAAATTAACATATGTGCCCACCTAGCACTTCATCAAGGTCCTTCGGATTATCCCATTTGTCCCCTTCAGTTAGGATCTTCTTGAATATTCCTCCGTCCTTACATATGTCCTTAACGCTTGACCAAGATAGTAACTCGACGTCGAACTGCAATGTCGCACTAGGAGGGATGGTCGGTGGGGAGCCAGATTCACCATATGCCAGTTCTGGAGGAATGGTGAAAAGAGCTTTTTCACTTTTCTTCATTGTTTTAATACCCAGATCCCAACCTTTGATCACTTGTCCTGCACCATAGAGAAAAGAAAGAAGTTAAGATGACATGAATAAGCATTCAAGAACGAAAGCGCTTGAGCCAGCCAGAAACCAAGAGAACTACTGTAACAGCCGAAGTCCCCAAGTTTTTTGGGCTTTCCCTTTCGGGCTTCCCCTCAAGGTTTTTATAACGCGTCTGCTAGGAAGAGGTTTTCACACCCTTATAAAGAAGGCTTCAATATCTTCCCCAACTGATGTGGGATCTCACAATCCACCCCCCTTCGGCGCCCAGCGTCCTCACTTACACTTGTTCCCTTCTCCAATCAATGTAGAACCACCAAACCCCCTTCTGGACCCAACATCCTTGCTGGCACACCGTCTCATGTCCACCCCCTTCGGGACTCAACCTCCTCGCTGACACATCGCGCCCGGTGTCTGGCTCTGATACCATTTGTAACAGCCCACCGCTAGCAAACATTGTCTTCTTTGAGCTTTCCCTCAAGATTTTTAAAACGCGTCTACTAAAGAGAGGTTTCCACACCGTTATAAAGAATGTTTCGTTCTCCTCCCCAACCGATGTAGGATCTCACAACTACCAAAATCAGGCATGCTAGTAGTAAATGCCCCTCAAAGAAAACAGATTCCCATCCTAATGGGCAACATCATTGAGTACTCATTATTGAATACATTGCATCTCAAAGCACAGATTAGCAAGAAAGAACCAGGAAGAGCAGCAGAAGTTCCTCCATATAGCAATAAGCATCCCCACAAGATACAAATTTTGAGAAAACGGATGCATTGACACAGCGTTGTTTATAAACCATTCTACGGCATCTAAAATTTCCTCTCACAGAAATAAACTCCATTAAACCACACAGGAAAATAAGCAACATACAATCAGCCAGAAGCAATGTACTTGAATTCCCATTAAAATTGGCCAACTGCCAACAAATAAAATAAACATTGAACCAATAAACTTCGCCTAACCTTGACCAAGAGTGAACTTGAACGGGGTACCACGATCGCGGCTCGAATCAAACTGAGTCCCATCCAGCAAAGTCCCAGTATAGTGAACTACATTAAGAACAGAAAGAACAACAACCCAAAAACTCAGAATCGAAAAATAGAAAGATCAGTAGCAGGTTATAGTGGGTGACGTACCTTCAACCTCGTCGCCATTTTCAGGAGTGACCCATCCTTCACCTTCCTTCAAAAGCTTCTTCTTCAACCCCTGATTTCCAATTTCCTTCTCCTCCCCAACCTTAAGCGCAGCGGGTTCATCAGGAAGATCGAAGTCGTCGTTCATGTCAGGCGCAGCAGGGATATCAAAATCCTCATCCATGTGGGGTAAAATGAGAACAGAGAACCAACGAAAAGATCAAAGGATTCGAAATAAGGAGCAAACGTAGGTCTGAGCTCAGATGAGTGAGATAACGGAAGGAGGAGGCTGGAGAATGAGGGGTTATAGGAAAGAAAAAGTGGGGTTCTAGAAAGTTCTACAAAGACAGGAAACGAGGGTTTTTAGAGAGTTTCAAGATTGAATGAACTGTGATTATTATTCAAAAGGAAGCTCCACGAATGGTGAGGATGGTTCTAGACAGAGAGAGAGAGATTTAAAAAAAAAAAAAAAAAAAATCAAAACTTTGAGTGCGCATTGGAGGTACATTCAATATAAGGTTAAAATTGTATTTTTTGTAACATTTTTGTTTTTCTTTCTTTTAATTGAATATTTTAAGTTTAATTATTGGCTTAATCTTTTTTACTTTAAAACTGGTCTATTTTATAATTAAATTCTATTTTTGTTGCACTTTTGTATGATTTTTTTTTTTTGTAAACATAATCTCCCACATATCTATAAAACTAATTTTTAATTTTATATGTAATAGATTCGTTGATCGGATGTTTTTCAATCTAGTTGGTTTAATCATCCATCAAGTTTCCGGAGTAGTAGCTCTGATATACGAGAATATTAAGATCAATAAATGTCAAATTTAGATTTCAAATCCAAGAGCAGCAATCCAAGCCTGAACTCAGTGTTCAATGATCTTCTAAGAACTTCAAGATTGTTCTAAAGATGATTTTTAACTAAACGGACGAAATTTAAAACTACATGAACCAAAAATGAAAGTAGAGAATGGCAGCATTTTAAACTTAAAATGATTCATTCTAATCATAGAGCATAGATACGAGTTCAATGTTTATAAAGGCATCTAAATCAATAGAACATAAAACTAGCATCAAAGAAGTCTAAACTAGAGGGTATCTCATGGAGCAAATCCTCCGTCCTCTAGAAAAGTACCTAAAGTTGAGATCTGGGGTTATACCAGGAAGAACAAGGAAAAAGGTGGAGAAGAACAAGCAAGAAGATGGAAGATATCAAACTTGGAGAAACCAGAGGGGCTCGCTAGCTAGTGGTAGAATAGTTGCTTTGACTTATAGTTCACTGTCATCATCATCTGAGTTTCCACCACTTGATGGCTTCCCATTAACAGCCACAAGCTCAGTGTCAAATATAAGTGTTGCACCACCTGTAAGTAAATTCACATCATTCAAGAGACGAAAAAGATTCTAATGACATCCTCGACCTTGTGTCAGAGCAGGGCATATGCCTAAACCAGTTAAACATTTCTAGTGGAACCTTTTGTTATTTCAAAGTACCTACAATGAGTCAGCTTCTCATTAATATTTAACTCGATGACAAATGTCGAGGATTGAATGGAATGGACGTGTTTATAAAACCCGATGGACTAAATCGAAGCATACATAGGGACCAAGAAGTGAAAATGACATAATATAAGGATCAGATTTGAAACTTGAGCAATATTTATATAGAAACAGAAGAAACCCATTAACTTCTATCTTCTTAAATAGGCTTATATTGAATGAAATACCTGGTATGGTTGGTGGAGAGCCCTGCGGTCCATACCCCAACTTTGCAGGAATTTTGAGTTTCCGTTTCTCACCAACGCACATTCCCAATAACCCTTGGTCCCATCCTGAAAACAAAAGAATTTTCAACTCACAATAACTTCCATGCACGATATCAGAATACGTATGAACAGATCTTTACTAATGGCCTTATTCATATACATTATATTGAATCTTCTGTGCTTAATCATAACATTTGTGGATTTGAGTACACAGATCAAAGATAAATAACAACTTGTACAAGTGAAGGAAAAGAATTCTGGGAAAACGAGGGAGTGTACAGAAATTCTGGGAAAAGAATTCTGCATTTGTACTGGGAGTGAATTATGATGAGGAGCTCTCAAGTTCTCATTTGTACTGATAGCTTTTAACTGACGCATAACCTACTTGAGATCTATCATTGTAACAGCTCAAGCCCACCACCGATAGCATACATTGTCTTCTTTGGACTTTCTCTCAAGATTTTTAAAACACGTTACTAGGGAGAGGTTTCAACACCTTTATAAGGAATGCTTCTTTCCCCTCTCTAACCAACGTGGGATCTTACAATCCTAATCCATGAATCAAGTAAAACACGTCTACTAGGGAGAGGTTTCAATACCCTTATAAGAAATGCTTCTTTCCCCTCTCTATTTCCCCTCTCCAACCAACGTGGGATCTTACAATCCTAATCCATGAATCATTTCTTGACAACAGCTGAGCTCAAACCCAATTGGAACAACATGGAGTCCAGGACAATGGACAACAAGGAACATTCAAAATAGAAAGAACTATAAAAAAATAATAATAATAATAATAAACTAAAAACACTAAAAACACTAAAAACACTAAAAACAACAAATAAACAATCTTGGAAGCTATATGAAGTTGCTGCCGATGGCTAGATGTATGTCTATTGTGCACAGATACCTTTAATTACTTGACCAGCGCCCAGCTCAAACTCAATGGGGTCACCCCTTTCAAAACTAGAGTCGAAAACAGTCCCATCTGTGAGCTTCCCCTGTTAAATCAACTATGTTAAGACTTCGAATGCAAAACTGAACACAATCATATAAGTGAAATCATCAATTTATCATGTCTGTTTAGGCTGCAACTGATTCATTTCAATTAAGCAATATATCATTCCTTCAAATAAACTTAAAAATAAAGCTTGGATCCAATTCAAATTCTGTAGTCTAGTAATCCAGCTAATTATTTTTATTTATGAACAGTATAGATCATGAAAATATCCCCCATTATCTTGCTGAGGCAATGTCTTATCTTCCTAGCTCTGACATCCCCCCAACTCTTCTTTGATGAGGCATTAACAAATTGAATGTTATGAACACAAAGGCAAAAGTCAGACTAAGTTATTAATGCAACTTACACGATAGTGAACTTTGATTCTATCACCTTTATGAGCTTGAATGTCACAAGATGTTGGCCTACCCTGCAAAAACAAAAGGAACATCAAAACAAAGAACTATAAAGAAAAATCTTTGGACAGTGAAAAGCGATGGAAAATTTAAGCATGTTAGCCTACTTCCTCTAATAATGTCGAGCTAATGAATGAGATCAATATCGCAATTGATTTTAGAGTCAGGCCTATGGATCATTTCAGAGAAAAGTTCTATAATTCATCTACTACGCCATATTAACAGCGTAATGACGATCTCAGATGAAAATTTTTGTGAAGATAACATGCTCGAATCAAATTAAATTCATATCAAGGGGGAAACCCCCATCTCATAAATTGATCGCAACACCAGTCACCATCCAAAAGTTAACCCAATCTAACCCAGTTTACAATTTTCACTGGACATATGGATCTTATTTTAATCATTACTACTGTGTCCATGACCATAAAGCTTTTACTAGACTAGAACAACCTGTAGAACACAAAATCCCTTCATTAATACCCAAGATACTTTAAATTCCTATCAAATGTGAAGAGTTCCAGACAGAATGGAGGCCAAATGCACGAGAAAACAAAAATCCATTTCTGAAATCACAGCGTAAACAAGTACATTACCGTAACGCCAATCTGTAACTCAGTCACATCCTTAACCGTCTTCGCATAAACTGAAAATCAATCGAAACCCCAAAAATGAAATCCATCAAATAGATCGAATGAACGAAACCCAATTTATGATGAACTACAATCAGATCTAATACAACAGTTGAACATACCTAAAGTGCACGCAATCAAGGAGAGAAAAACTAGAGACGCCTTCATTTTTCGTCTTCAAATTGTTCTAAGAAGAAGCCGATTATATTTTCCAAGAAATTTTGTTTTTTAACCCAAAATTTTGGCTGATGTGTCATCAATATAGATTGACGCGTCAAAATAAGCCGTGATTGGGCCACGTGTCAACAATCTCATCGTATCAACCAATCATAAAATAATAAATAAATGTAATTTTATTATAATCAATTTTATTTTTTTATCCGTGCCGTGCAATTATTTAAACACACGCAAATAATAATAATTATAATAATTTGATTTTTAGTCTTTTTTTAATTCTTATAATATTCATATAGTTTGGTCAATTTAATATTTAATCTCCTGTGTGAAAAGGTTTATACCAAGTCCATCTAAATCTTCAACTATTAAAAATTGTATTAAATATTTAAAATAGTCGAAATTAAATAAATAAACATAACAAATCTATCACGATGAGATAATCCAAATTATAATATATGTTTTTTTATTCTAATTATTTTTTTTCCTCCTTATTTAATATAATAAATGACTTAATATTCTAATATTCGTATTTTTTATTTGTATGAACGATAATAATTTTTTTTTATATAATGGGTTGAATATGTCTGACTAAATAGAAAACTAAATATTAATTTATATTACTGTAATTACAAGAATAAAATAAAAAAAAAATTAACCTAGAAAATAACTAATAATCATATTCACACTTAGCCTAGCAAGGCTTTGAATAAGGCTTCGAAGGTCTTCCATGTGGAGAACCTCCAATGCAGCCTTGGTCTTCTCAACTAACCCTCCAACGGTAAAACCAGACTCGATCACCAAATCCATAGCCTTTTTCACAGTTTCAAACCAACCGGATGCTGAAGAGCTTGCCACTCTCAGACCCAACTCCGCCACCTTCTCCACCAAGCTCTCAACAATCCCTCGCACCCCTCCCATGGACGAACCAGTCCCCTCCAATAAGCCCTTCAGCATCCCCACTAACTTTCCCATGGCTGAACCCGGGTCGTTCAAGAGAGCCGAAATGCTCGTCATTGCAAACCCGAACACCCCGCCTGGTAAATCACCACTAAACTTAAAAACGTAAGGAAATAACCGAGAATATTATCTGTTAGCAAATATGAGAGAAAACGACAGTAAAGAAATTTGTTCATATACATGTTAGGAATCATGACTCTCCCCAATGGTACGATATTGTCCCTAGCGAAAATGTCTTATTCGTTACTTATAACCTATGATCAATCCTCAACTGAGTTTGAAGATGGTTGGGAGGGAGTCCGACGATCCTGGGCTTATAAGTAAAGAAGATACAGGGCATTATAGTATGTAATTCTTAAGAGAGCCTACCCGCAGAAGAAGTGGCGGTTTCCAAAACATGGTCAAGGATCTTACTCGAAACGAACCCGATAATCTCGCGCACTTGTTCCAACAAAGACCCTTCCCCAGAAGCCTTAGGCTTGTCGAAAAGGCGACCAAACGCCGAGCCAAGCTCACCAAAAGAACCAAAAACCACATTCTTCAGAGCCCCCAACACAGCCATCAAAAAAGAGCCTATAATTCCCAGACCCATCTCAACGGTGCTTACAAAAACCCACTTCAAGGCATCAGCAAGGCTGTGGAGTGCACCGAGAGAGGCCTCTGCAGGGGGCCTAAGGGCGTTGAGAAGGGAAACAAGAACACAAGGTGGGGCCTTGAAGAACAGGCAAAAAACCAAAGTGGGCAAGGAGTTGAGGCCATTAATGAGGAGTTTTAGCGATGGGATTAGAAGGAGGAGGAGGAGGAGGAGAGTTGAAGCTAAGCAAGGAATGCAAGAAGAAGAAGACATTTGGACTCAGTTTTTCTCTCTCTTTCTCTGTTTTTTTTAGAGTTTTTAAGAGAGTTTCTGAAGTTTGAACACTTCTATTGTTTGGTGGTTGGTAATGAGAACTTGGGCATTAAATTATGTGCACTAATGGTCAATTTTTGTTCAGGTAGAACGAAGATTCCAAATGTCGTATCGTCTCGATAATTTTGAAAAAACGTCGATGTGGAAGAAAATTCAAGACAAAAGTATAGCTACCCGTCGTTTTTTATAAATAAAAAATATAAGTAATATTTATACGAGTCAAAGTGAGTACGTGAATGAATCAATACTACATTTGAAACAAAGCGATCTTGAGGATAGAATAACTAATAAATGTTTAAAATAATTGAAAGTCATCATCTATATCAATAAGATGCGTCTTAATTTTCGATGGTTCAATATAAGTATGTTTTCTTTAGAACAATTTTATGTTGGGTAATCTGTTAAATTTTTTCTTAAGATGCATATGAGTGAAAACAAAACATGTTGAGAAATTTCATGTTGATTTGTGGGAATAACATAACTATGTTGCACAAGATACAGATGAATGTCAGGGTCATTAGGTGTACAACTTCGTACTATGACTAATATGAGCAAAGCCGTTGAATATGATATCTTTTAAAAGGTCCAAAACCCGACTAGATCAATTAATATAAGTTTTTTTCTAGCATAATGTATAAATTGAATAATTCGACCTAAATTTAGATTATATATTTAAAAGAAAAATCATCTAATAGTTTCTAAAAAATAAAAAATAAATAAATAAATATATATATATATGTATATGTGTATATATGTATGTATATACATACATATATATACATACATATATATACATACATATATACACATATACATATACATATATACACATATACATATACATACATATATATACACATATACATATACATATATACATATACATATACATATATATATACACATATACATATACATATATATATACACATATACATATACATATATATATTATATATATTGATATATATATATGTGTGACGAAGAATCCCGATTTATGAACAGGTCGCTTTGACGTAAGGTTTGATTACCAATTCGCGGCAAAAAACCAAAAACTTTGATATGAACAAACTCTCCGAGAAAATCCCGACCTCGAAGTATTCCAAATCAAACTCTCTGAATCTCTCTCAGTTCATCCCACACTACACCCGAAATCATTCCTCAGAAACAATCCCTTTCCTTCCATTAACAATCTCTCTCGAGTTTCCCCTCTTCTTCCCCAAGAAAAGCATCTCAATCTTCTTCTATATCTCTCCATCCATGTCTCAATCAATCCCCCATTTCTCTACACTCTCCAATGGCTGCCCAACAACCTACAGTCTTCACCCCCGTGACCTTCTCGAACTACTCCAAGCGGATTCTTCTCAAAACTGTGTTCGAGAGTGGCGATGGCGGTCTGGGGTTTGTGGATCGGAAATTGGTGGTCGGAGGATGGGTGAAGTCCTCCAAGGAAGTCATTGGAGATGCTGTTCGGCCGCTGGTCGATGCTAGTGTTAAGGCGGCGGGTGATGTCCTGCCGCTGAAGGCTAAGGATGCGAGCTGTATTGAGATTGTACAGTCGCGGATTCCGATTGTTAGGTCTTTGCTTAGGATGCTGTATGGAAATAATTTACACGGCGGTGAGAAGTTGGAGACGAATGTTCATCAGCCGCCGCTTCCTTCCACTGCTTTTCTGGTAGTTAATGATGGCTCTTGTGTTGCAGACCTTCAGGTTCCTCTAATTTGTGCACGCCAACTGTTTGTTATTTTGTTATGCGTACAGGACTTGGCTAACTAAGAAACTTTCAGGTTGTTGTGCAGTCCTCGTTACATCAGCCTATCCATCTGATGCCATCGGGAACTTGCATTTTGGTGGAAGGCATATTGAAGCGGATGCCAGTACCTGGGAAACATACTGTCCGGCTTCAAGTGGAGAAAATCCTTCATGTAGGGAAGGTTGAAAAGGAAAAGTATCCATTATCACAGAAAAGGATTCCAATGGATGTTTTGAGGAAATTTTCTTATTTTCGTTCTCGAACTTCTACGGTAATATGCTCAAGCTTCAATTATAAATTGCATTTAGTTCCTGTTTTTTGGTTCTGTCTGCATGCCCGTCATCAGAGTGCCTATTAGTCTTAAGATCAACATCGGTTGGAGAGGGAAACGAGCCTATTAGTCTTAAGACCAACATCGGGTGGAGAGAAAAACGAAGCATTCTTTATAAGGGTGTGGAAACCTCTCCCTAGCATATGTGTTTTAAAAACCTTGAGGGAAAACCCGGAAGGGAAATTCCAAAGAAGACAATATCTGTCAGCGGTGGGCTTGGGCTGTTACAAATGGTACCAGAGCTAGACACTGAGTGGTGTGCCAGCGAGGACATTCCCTCAAAGGGGGTGGACACTAGACCGTGTGCCAGTAAGGACACTAGGCCCTGAAGGGGGTGGACACTAGACCGAATGCCAGTAAGGACACTAGGCCCTGAAGGGGGTGAATTGTGAGATCCCACATCAATTGGAGAGAGGAATGAGTACCAGCGAGGATGCAGGGCCTCGAAGGGGGTGGATTGTGAGATCCCACATCAGTTGGGGAGGGGAACAAAACATTCTTTCTAAGGGTGTGGAAACCAAACCTTGAGGGGAAGCCTGAAAGGGAAAGCCGAAAGAGGACAATATCTGCTAGCGGTGGACTTGGGCTATTACAACAGTAATATGCACAAGCTTCAACTATACATCGCCAATGGAGATGTATTCCTTACTTATAAACCCACGATCATCCCTTTAATTAGCCAATGTGGGACTCTCTCTCAAAAATCCTCAACAGAGCTCGGGTGACAAATCGTGAGAGAACTATTGGATCTTGATCTTCATTGGTACTCTTTACTTTATGCAGGTAGCATCTGTTATGAGAATCCGTAATGCCTCGACTTTTGCAACTCACACGTTCTTCCAAAATCATAGCTTTCTTTACGTGCAATTACCCACTATCACGACCACAGACAGTGAGGGATTCAGTGAAAAGTTCCACGTTACAACACTTGCGACTAAATTAGCAGGTAAGAAAGTAGAACCAACAGAAGATAAAGAAACTGATGGTGTAAGTCTTGAAACTGTTAAGGCTGCTGTAATGGAGAAAAGCAATCTCGTCAAAGAGCTTGAGAGAAGCGAAGGCAACAAAGAAGCCTTGGCTGCTGCAGTTCAGGATTTAAAGAGAACAAATGAACTGGCATTACAATTAGAAGCCAGAGGAAAATCAAAACCCGAATCGAGCAAAGATAAAGTTAACGTCCATGAAAATTTCTTCCCACAAGAAACTTATCTAACAGTTTCTGGACAACTCCATTTGGAGACCTATGCGTGCGCCCTTGGCAATGTTTATTCGTGTGGACCGAGGTTTCGAGCAGATAAAATCGAGTATGCAAAACATGCAGCTGAAATGTGGATGGTGGAAGTTGAAATTGCTTTTGCTGAACTCGAGGTACAAATTTATGATCTTTTTACTTATTCCTTCAGATTGCTTATTATTTGACATCTAAATTATGGATTTAAGTTTCCATGTTGATTTAGCCATTAAAATCTTAATGTTATTTTCTGTGATTAGTGGTTGTTTATAATACCTGTGATTGAAGAAGTTTCATCTTTTAGCTTACATTTTGTATCATCATTGGGAGTCTAGGATGCCATGAACTGTGCTGATGACCTTGTAAAATTCCTCTCCAAATGGGTATTGGACCACTGTGTGGATGATATGAAATTTGTTGAAAAACGAATCGACAAGACGAGCATTCAACGCCTTGAATCGTTTATATCATGTTCGTTCGAGAAGGTCTCTTACACTGCGGCAATAGAAAGTCTGGAAAAGGTGAAATCCTGATTATCTACACTCGTATCATTTGACTCAGTTTTTCATTTCTACCCCTGCCCACATGAAATATTGAAAGGAAAAAAAAAAAAAAAAAAAATCTTCTTGTCAGGCAACACCCGATCAAAAACATCAACACTTGAAGAGCCTTAAATTTGGTGCTGCTTTAACTGCTGATCATCTCAGGTATGCAAAATGTGCTATTACAGTCCATAAGCAAAATGAGTTCTTTATTTTTCATTTTTTTCTTCATTTTACATGAAACAGTTATCTGGCTGATACCATCTATAAAAAGCCTGTGATAGTATACAACTACCCAGAAGGAACCAAGCCATTTAATGTGCGCCTGAATGATGATGGGAAAACTGTGGCGGCATTTGATGTAGTTCTTCCAAAGGTTAGCACATGGGCATGTATATTGACTCTTGGGGGATTTATTTTTGGTTGGATCATCCTGTATTGAATGAAAAATTGTTTCTTAAACTGGCACCCAACTGTTTGTAGGGCGGAGTAGTAATTTCTGGCAGCCAAAAGGAGGAGCGTTTAGATGTATTGATGAGAAGGTATGATATTTTACTATACATGTGTCATCGTCTTTACTTGCGATGTCGTCGTCAGCCGTACATGGGTGCCTTGTCTTTACTTGAAAAATAGCACATGACTTGAGTATAAATCGTTAAAACTATCATAGAGGTAGTTTTCAGTCTGGACAAAATTGGATGTGTAGTACTTCACTACACACGACCCACACGTGCAAATTTTACTAGTTTTGCGACACTCCGAAAGTTCTCTAAACGCTCACGAAAAAAAAAAAAGGGAGAGTTATTGATATCTGTTTTAATATGGTTGTTGGCAGGATGGGGGAGATGGGGCTGCCAAGGGAGCAGTACGAGTGGTACTTGGAGATCCATAGGCATGGAGCAGTGAAGCACTCCGGTTTCAGTTTGGCATTTGACCGATTCCTTCTGTTTACTACTGGTCTCACTGACATCAACGATGTTATTCCATTTCCAAGAAGTTTTGGAAAGGCCAGCGATTAAAAGGAATCAATTGCTCTAAAATATTTTATGAAGCAGTTGGCTCATATCAATGGTGATGCTGAACAAAGTGTGTTCATGTACAAACCCAAAGAAAAAATGGCATCTTTTAGGAGATTTGTGTTTGTTTATTGCTGAGATTTGTTCTTGTACATAAAAAAACAAAAGAGATTTGTGGATAAGACTCGCGGTTTGTCAAATCGGTTAGTTGTTTATACAGTTCTTAACCATTAATCGCTATGCTTAGTTTAATATTCAAATTACTTATGACAGTTTAGTCGTTAATATAGTATCCTAACCGCTATCACTTTTGACCCTTAACTCTTAATGCTGCATCTCTTCCGAAACCAGGGTCCTTTATCATTACTTCTGTTTGTTGCATACCTTGATATGGTACTGCCCGAATAGCATTTCCTGCTACGGTTTGAGCGGCAAATGATGTACTTCTTGGACCTTGAATCCACAAGTACCAGTGGAGGACCAAGAAATTATCCGACCCCGTACATCTGTTGTATTGTTGAAACTTGATTGAACATGAATAACACTCTTTGGTATTTTACACGTACTTTTACGTGAACTTAATATATCCATTTCTACGTGAACCGATTCTTGCCATGGGTTTTGCCAATTTTTCCATTCAAGCCCTAAATTATCCTATTGAAAAAATATTTGGTGTAATTGGACCTAAATTTGACTAGCAAAAGCGTCAAGGAAATAGTGGAAGGTGGTGGAGCGTCCTTCAAGATGAGCTGCAGTGTTATAGTTTCTCAGTGCCTTGAATTGCGCACACATTGATTTCGATTTCATCAAACACAGAATCAAAGGTGGGTGGGTCCCAATTCAAGCACCGAAATCTTGAAATTCATGAATTCCCCGATAATCATGGCGTCTTTCTGTACTTCCTGTCATGAGTTTGGAGTTATAGCATTACCATCACCCGTTTTGCACAGTACAAAAACCTCAACTCTAAGTTTTTCCTTCTTCATCTTCATCCATGGCGGCCGACGACGACCAGGGCGGCGAGGACTACTTGTTTAAGATTGTTCTGATTGGCGACTCTGCGGTGGGGAAATCGAACCTCCTCTCTGTTGGAAAGAGGGATAGTGAAAGAGATAGGAATAGATGAGAATAGATAGAAGCTGCAGTGCTTTATTAATGTCTACTGACTTGATGCTTAGAGGGTTACACAATTCCCGTATTTATAGCTAATACAGTGGACCAGAAATAGTAAATCATAGAAATCTAGATAAACTCAAATCTAATAACAATCTCCTAAAATCTTGTTAGTTTGAATATTTGAATCATATCTAACTACTCTAAATCATATCTTGATTTTGAATACTTTGAATCATATCTCAACACTCCCCCATGATTCAAAGTTGCAGATGTAAGTACAGAGCTTTTCTTCTGACAAGACCTTCGTAAGTATGTCTGCTTTAACCCGTACATTGTCTGTCTCAGCTTGTATACCTTTGTTTCTTTGTCTTCCTTTATGAATCCCTCTGGCGGTCTTACATAAACCTCTTCTTGTAAATCTCCATAAAACTTTTCGTTTGGTAGGTAAACCATATCCCATGTTTCATCTTTCTTAAAGGACTGCATCTCTACTGTCATGGCTTTCTTCCCGTCTTCAGTTGCTTCTTCATAATTCATAGGGTCTGAAACAGTAAGAGCAAATTGACATGATGCATATATGTCAGCTAAAGATTTATACTTCCTTGGAGGTGTCTCATCTGAAAGTTCTTCAAGAGAGGAATTGCTGTTAAGTGATTCTGAAGATGATGAATTTGACACACTTTGTGTTGCAGTGGATGCACTGGGAGATGCACTGGAGTTGACCCTTGTCTCTTCATTTGGGGAAACTTCAACTGTAATCTTTTGCTGCTCCTGTTCTTTACTCCAATCCCAACTCACGTTTTCATTAAATATTACATCCCTTCTAACTAAAATCTTTTCACTAACGGGGTTGTATAGTTTATATGCCTTTGATTGAGTACAATAGCCAATGAAAATGCATTTTTCAGATTTTTCATCAAGCTTTTGACGAGTTTGAGGATGTTTCAAAGCATAAGCAACACAACCAAAGATTCGTAAATGACTTACAGATGGTTTCCTTCCATGCCATGCTTCATAAGGAGTTCGATTCATAACCGCCTTTGTTGGTGAGATGTTTAATAGATAAACAGATGTTGCTACGGCTTCGGCCCAAAATTGGTTTGGAAGTCTCCTTGCTTGTAACATACTTCTTGCCATCTCCACAATAGTTCGATTTTTTCGTTCAGCGATTCCATTCTGTTCTGGAGTGTAGGGAGCTGTTAATTCCCTTTGGATGCCCTCTTCTTCACAAAAGAGATTGAAATCTTTAGATACGAACTCGCCACCTCTGTCTGTGCGAAGAACTTTAATGTGACAGCCACTTTGGTTCTCTACCATAGCTTTAAAAATCTGGAACTTCTGAAAAGTTTCTGACTTATGTTGTAGGAAGTAAACCCAGCTCATGCGACTATAGTCATCAACGAATAGTAAAAAGTATATACTTCCACCCAAGGACTTCGTTTGCATTGGCCCACATAAATCAGCATGAATTAGTTCTAGATAATGTGAAGCTCTTTTAGCTTTTCCAACAGGAAAGAACTTCCTAGTCTGCTTGCCATAAATGCATCCTTCACATAAATTAGTTGAGTCAATTCTTGGTAATCCGAAAACCATACCTTTATCCCTGAGTATTTTCAGGCCGTTCATATGAAGATGTCCATATCTGAGATGCCATAATGTTGAATCATCTTTCATGCTAGCAGTAAGAGCAAAATCCTCCATGTTAGAAACATCAAGTGGAAACATCTTATTTGAAGTCATGGCAATTTCAACTTTATGGCCTGATTTCTTATCTGTGATGACACATGTGTTATCATCAAATAGAACTGAGTGTCCTCTGGTCATCAATTGTCCAACACTCAATAAATTGTACCCTAAATCAGGTACAAATTGAACATTATCTAATTGTTTTATCTTACCGTGACTGGTTTCGACTTTCACTGTACCTTTTCCTTCAACTTGCATCTCTTTTGTATTTCCAAGTTGCACCTTAATCTTTTGCGTCTCATCAAGCTCTTTGAATAAGGATTTGGTGCCTGTCATATGGTTCGAGCATCCGCTATCAACAAACCATAAGTTACCTTTTTCTGGATTAGTATCCATGCACGCCACAAACAACTTTTCTTCTTCTTCTTCATTCTCTGCTGCAAAATTCATTCGTTGATTTTTATACCAACAATCAGATTTTGTGTGACCATACCTTCTACAATGGTAACATTGTATGACATTCCTTTGTTCATTAAATTGTCTCTGTCCATCACTTCTCCACCTGTTATCACGACCACCATGGAAGTTGCGAAATCCTCCTCTTCCACGACTTCTACCTGCTAAATGAATATTTTCTCTTTCGTTATTGGTTGTCTCCTTCACTTGTAGTGCCTTTTCTTCGTTTCTTTCTGATGCTCTATTGATTCTTGCCTCATGAGCCTGAAGCGAGCCCATCAGTTCATCAACGGAGAGTATGGATAGATCCTTAGCTTCTTCTATGGCGGCCACCACATGGTCAAACTTTGGAGTCAAGCTTCTCAACACCTTTGCAACAATTGTTTCGTTTGAAATTTTCTCTCCATAGGTACGCATCTGACTGACTATTGCCATTGATCTTGACAAAAAATCAGCAATTGATTCGCCATTCGTCATGAGTAGAGTTTCAAAATCACGTCTTAGAGATTGCAATTTCACTGTCATGACCTTTGAGTCTCCTAGAAACTCCTTCTGTAGAATTGACCATGCCTGCTTTGATGTGGTTGCTGCTGCAATTCGTGAAAAAATAGTCTCATGAACTGCTTGCTGAATAATGAATAGAGCCTTGGCATCGTTTTTCTTGGTTTCTCTTAGTCTCTCCTTTTCTTCTATTGTGGGTTCTAATACATCAGCAAACCCGTGCTCCACCAAGTCCCATAGCTCCTGCGATCTGAGCAAGGTCTTCATCTTGATGCTCCACCACTCGTATTTCTCACCATTAAATATTGGTAACAACGGTGCAGAGGAAGAAAAACCAGCTACTGCCATTTTTGTTTTGTGAAAGAAAATAATCACTCGCCCTCGTGTCGAACGAACCTGGCTCTGATACCAAAATTGTTGGAAAGAGGGATAGTGAAAGAGATAGGAATAGATGAGAATAGATAGAAGCTGCAGTGCTTTATTAATGTCTACTGACTTGATGCTTAGAGGGTTACACAATTCCCGTATTTATAGCTAATACAGTGGACCAGAAATAGTAAATCATAGAAATCTAGATAAACTCAAATCTAATAACAATCTCCTAAAATCTTGTTAGTTTGAATATTTGAATCATATCTAACTACTCTAAATCATATCTTGATTTTGAATACTTTGAATCATATCTCAACACTCTCGCGGTTCGCTCGGAATGAGTTCGATACCAATTCCAAGGCCACGATCGGCGTCGAGTTTCAGACGCAAGTGGTGGAAATTGACGGCAAGGAGATCAAGGCTCAGATCTGGGACACCGCCGGCCAGGAGCGCTTTAGAGCTGTCACTTCAGCTTACTATCGCGGCGCCGTTGGCGCCCTTATTGTCTACGATATTAGCCGCCGGAGTAGCTTCGACAGCGTCAAGCGGTGGCTCGACGAGCTCGGCGGTACGTTCTCTTCGAATCTGCATGGTTGCTTTACTCTTCTGTTTGTTTGCAGAAGCAATTTATGGAACTGAATCGAATTTCTTTCTTCGGTTCATTAGAATCTGCTGTTGGTTTGGTTTATTGATTCTTTGCTTTGCAAGGAACTGTAAGAAACATGGCAATGATAGAAAATCCACTGTTCTTGGTTATTCTACTACTTCTTGTAGGAAAGCTGGATTAGATTAGATCAAAACGATGAACGAGTTGCTTTTGATCTTACTTACTGGAGTTACTTCAGTGAGTAATTTGTTATAAACTAAAGAATTGAATAGTGGTGAGGATTCCCAAATTCATACCAAAAAAACAACAGTTTAGCCCTGTGTAATGTTTGGAAACAGATTCAAAAAGAAAAGGCAAGGACCTTGTTTCTTAGCTCATAAGTCACTTCTAGTCAAATTTAGGACAAACTTCCTTGTTCTTCGGGCATTTGGTGATGATGAAATTTGAACTTCAGTTTATGGCATGTGAAGTTATTAAAGAATAGCTGCTTAGTTTTTATAGGTCTATCATTGGAAGTGACAAGGTTTAGTCAATGTTGAATCAATGACCCAAGAACTTTTTCTTCAAATTTTGAATGATATGCTTTTTGGGTTATCGACAATATCCATTGCCGATAGGCTTGGACTGTTACCGATGGTATTAGAGTCGGGCGATGTGCCAGCGAGAAGACTGAGCCCCAAAGGGGTGGACATGAGGCAGTGTGCTAGCAAGGACGCTTGCCTCGAAAGGGGTGGATTGGAGAGTCGCACATCGATTGAAAAAGAGAACGAGTGCCAGCAAGGACGCTGGGCCCTGAAGTGGGTGGATTGTGAGATCACACATCAGTTGGGGAGGAGAACGAAACATTGTTTACAAGGGTGTGAAAACCTCTCTCTAGTAGACGCGTTTCAAAAACCTCGAGAGAAAGCTCAAAGTGGACAATAGTTGCTAGCATTGAGCTCTTTTTCTTAGTTGAACAGGAAGAATTGACGAATGATATACTTTTCGAGTCTCTTCATATCTTCACGTCGATATAATATTGTCCGCTCGCATGGTTTGCCTCATGTTCCTAACACCCAATATAGTTGTTTCTCTTTACTTTGCATGGGCTACATTTACTTAGATATCTAGATAGGTAATTAAAGCAAGCAAATCTCAATACATAATCTCATACTTGATTGTCCTTTGCAATTTATAAGATTATGAACTGAAGAAGCTTCCTCTCCTGCTACCGTTTGCAGTGCATTGTGATACGGCGACGATAAGGATGTTGGTAGGGAACAAGTGTGATTTGGAGAACATCAGAGATGTGCATGTTGGGGAAGGCAAGTATCTAGCAGAAGAGGAAGGACTGTTCTTCATGGAAACCTCTGCTCTTGATTCCACCAATGTCAGAACAGCCTTTGAGCTTGTTGTTAGGGAGATTTACAACAATGTCAGCAGGAAAGCCCTCAACTCTGACTCTCACAAGGCCGAGCTTTCTGTAAATCGAGTAAGTTTGGCCGATGCGGGAGCCTCGTCCAAAAAAGGCTTCTCGTGTTGCTCTCAATGAGGTTCATGTTCTCCCTCCCAAATTTTTAGCTCAGAGGATTGTATTCGATAAGTCTAACAGGTCTCTAAAGTTCGAGAGTTTACTAGAAATCCTAAAGGGACTAGGAGAGTACCATTGTTTTGTGTTGTTCTTATCAATGGGCTAACGTGTCTCTTGAAGATTATCCATTCTAGAACAATTTAGATGAATTATTCTAAAAATAGAAATTAAAAGATAAATCAGTAATTACAAATATTATGATAGAAAACTACCTGAAATTTTGCCACGCAAATGCTTATATAGTTAGAATATCCATAAAAATTAATTAAATTAATTGGTGATTTATAAATTTTTATGAAAATGTAATACTTGCATTTATTTTATTTTAACCCAAGAGGAAATGCATACTTTATAAATATTTTAGAAAATAAATTTAAAAATTGGGATAACCCAAATCAATCAATATTAAATTAAAAAAAAAAATAGTTAACCAACATTGGTATAGTTCAACTAACATCAAATATTTACTCTCGAATAATTTTTAAATTTTAATTTTTCGCTTTATATATTCTTAAACTAAAAAAACGAAGGAAAAAAATTTAATCATATTAAAAAGGAAACATTATATAGATAAAATAGAAATGTATTTATGTTTAACATGTCGACGTTGTTGGATGAAAGTGTCCCACGTTCATTCATTTAGGGAATGGTCATGGGTTTATAATCAAATAATACACTCTCAATTGGTATAAGATATTTTGGGGAAGCCCAAAGCAAAGCCATGAGAGCTTATGCTCAAAGTGGACAAATCCTCAAATGTCGAACAAAGTATCGTGAGCCTGGAAGAGAACTCCAAAGAAGTCGAGCCTCGATTAAGGGGAGGTGTTGGATGAAAGTGTCCCATGGTCGGTAGAGACCTTTAATTTAGTGTCCCAGTGTTCGTCTAACCGACATCTCAATTTTATGTAATAAGTATGATATTTTTTTTTTGAAGGTATTTTGTATTAATTTAGCTAAAAAGAAAGGAAAAAGGGTGTGGCATATTCTTCTATACTAACGCACGCGATCCATCTCTTGGGTAGCCCCTTTAATCTTCCTCCTCTCAAGATTTTCAGCATAAAACTTCCACTGCTACCACATTGGCCACTTCCTCTTCCTGCCCGGTGAATCCGATTAGGGCTTTTGGATGGACCGAGTGCAGTCCTTTCAAAGCCGATTCGAGTCGTGGGTCAGAGATCAGCGCGACAAGGTCCTCAAGGTCTCTTGGGGCCCTCTGCAATGGAAAATGAGGTGGCCGTTCTGGAACTCCGACTACAGGGAGCAGAGGAAGAAGATTCAGCAACAGTACGAGCGGCGGAGGCAGCAACTTCATGACCTCTGCCTTGCTCTTAAGGCTGAGTCTGTTGCTGACCTGCAGGAGATTCTGTGTTGCATGGTTCTTTCCGAATGCGTTTACAAGGTATCGACGATCTGGAACGTCTTGTAATTGTTTGTTTGTTTGTTTACATTTCGATGATTCTGGAAGTTCGGGAGAATTGAAGGGAACTTGATTATTTTCATTTCAGAAACGTTGTGTTCATGATGTTACTAGAAACTATAATGGTTCATACTGAATAGTGTGCCACCGGTGTTTGGCTGAGCGTGCTACTTGTGGAAGTTTATGTGAGGGAGTTTAAATAAAAGAATTTGGTCCTTTCCTTTAAGCTTAGAGTGGTCGAGTACCTTTCCTTTATGATTTGTAGCTTCTTGCTGCTGTTTCTTTCTTTCTGTATGACACCAATCTATATCTTCTTCCATTTGTTAACTGATCTAAGAGCATATCATCCTTGCATAAAATGCTTAAATGAATGAACATTGTAGAGACCTGCAAGTGAGTTAGTTCGAGCTGTGAATAAATTCAAGGCTGACTTTGGAGAACAAGTTGTTTCTCTGGAACGTGTGCAACCATCTTCAGATCATGTTCCACACAGGTTTTCATTCTTTTATTGAATTCGATTCAGAAATGTTTACTTCTGCTCCTGATAATCTTTCATATCACACACTCGGAACTCCAATCCTATCCATGGGGTGCTTCTAACTTTACTTTTCCATATGGATTTGTACTATGCTTGATCTTCTAGGCTCCATTTTTTATAAGGAAAAAAACTGAGAAAAGTGATTTCAACGGTCCTATGCTTAACGTGAGTTTTAACTCATCTGAACTTCTCTTGTTCTATAATTGGATTGTTCACCAATAGCTGGAAATGAATGAAACTCACATAATATTCTTGTTACATGCTGTATTATTTTTTTTTTATCCATCATTTTATTTAAGCTGGTGGGCTAGTAGATGGTTGAATCATTAGAGTTTTGTTGGGGGTGCTTATGAGGTTGTATCATTGTTTTTAGGTATTTACTGGCAGAAGCTGGCGATACATTGTTTGCTTCATTCATTGGAACAAAGCAATACAAGTAAGTTGGGAAGTAGTTGATTCTCTTGCTGCTTGAGTCTACTTTAGAATTCATTGTCTGTGTGTGGAAACTTTTTTCTTCACTCTTTTTTTTTTTTCTTTTTTGTTCCCTCTTCCCCCCTTCTTTGTTTTCTTTGTAACTTTTTGCTTTGCATAATGTAAGGGATGTAATGGCTGATGTGAATATACTACAAGGAGCAATATTCCATGAAGATGTGGTGGATGGTGTTGATGGGACCGATGTTTTGAATTCTGATGAAGATGAGAATCAAAAGGGAAAATTTGAGAGCTCATGGAATCCCCTCGAGTCAAAAACTAAGCAGCTGAAGAATAAATCCAAACCTGCTGCCCATCGGGTAACTAATTTTGTTGTACTATTTTTTTGTCCAGCTTATGTGGAACCTAATTAGGAACTGTACGATTCTTTTAACCCCTATGTTACGAGATTTTGTTGGGTTTTCTGATTTTCACAGAACATTTTCCTTTATGAGAAACAAATTTATTGATTAAAGTGATTAATAAAAGTGAAGTGAGGAAAATATATCCTCCAAATTTCCCTAGCCGTAGTAACAGACCTCTCCAACTTTCATTAGATTAGGAGAGTTATTGCAGAAGCTCTTAGTTAGGGCACTCTTATGAGGAGGTAATAAGACAAAGAAGATTCCAAAATCAGTATTATCAACAGCTGAGGGATCTTGTACTTCTGTTTAACTGAATTTTCTAAAGAGTAGCATTGAGCAAAATTCTTCGAAGAATTCTAGTTTGACCAAAAAGAGGTTGATATTATATGGAGAAACAAAATAGAACCCAGATTATTGTTGATACGATTCTAATCTGTTGTGTAAAAGGATAACTAATGAAAAGGTCGTTAGCATATTCTTCGCTGCTCCTGATCAGGGAGGCTAGTGCAAGATTCCTTACTATTTATAATTTTTTTAAAATTTAATTAATTTAAAATCTTAAATTATATTAAATAATTAGTAATTTTAAAATTCTGGTCACAGGTTCCAATTCTGCCTTTAAACTAAGTGCAAATAATTTTTATAAAAATATTTTTTGAGTTTCCCCCCTCCGTATGTGCTTGCAAAACGCCTTATCCTTCATGTTATATCAATCCTCAGGGTTTCTTGGCTCGTGCCAATGGAATACCTGCTTTGGAGTTATACAGGCTTGCTCAAAAGAAGAAACAGAAACTTGTGCTATGTGGACACTCACTTGGTGGAGCTGTAAGCCCAGTTCTTATTTAGTTTTAGCAGTTGATTTTGTGTAGTGAACTGCACAACGTAACTCTTGTTGCTATCCTTCTTAGGTAGCAGTTTTAGCTACTCTTGCCATTCTTAGGGGTATTGCAGCCTCTTCTCCTCTAAAGGAGAGTGAAAAATTTCAAGTCAAATGTATTACTTTTTCCCAGCCTCCAGTTGGAAATGCAGCTTTGAGAGAGTATGTCTTCATATATGATTTGTCAGTTTCCTTTTCTTTTTTAAACTAATTAAATTTTTAATTGTCACCTCAACATTTCCCCCTTTCAGTTACGTCAATAGGAAAGGCTGGCAGCATCATTTTAAGAGTTACTGCATTCCAGAAGATTTGGTCCCACGTTTATTGTCTCCTGCATATTTTCACCATTATAATGCCCAGCCTCTTAATGCGTCACCTGAGACTCGAGGCAATAATTTACTGACAAACAAACGTGAGGAAGGGACCGAGAAGCCAAAAGAGAAGGATGGGGAGCAGTTGGTTTTAGGTCTGGGCCCTGTACAGACTTCCTTCTGGAGGCTTTCAAAGCTCGTTCCTTTGGAAAGTGTTAGAAGGCAAGTTAATAAGTACAGAGAAAAACATAAGGCTCCTGTTGGGACATCTTCAGCATCAGATTCTGTTTCAACAGCCTTACTTGAAGATGATGTTGTTGAACCTCAATCTCTTGAAATCGAGGAGGGTTTGGATGGTATATCTCTGAAGCCAATTTCTGACTCCGATAGTTGTCCACCTACAAATGTAAAATCTGCTAAAAAGAACGGGGTTGGTAGGAACTGGCGTAAAGTGCCTTATTTACCTTCATATGTTCCTTTTGGGCAAGTACGTTTTCTTATTTTGCACGTAGTTATTTAATTACTTTCTTTGCCTACCTCTTTTCTTTACCAACTGATTTTTTGTTCCCTATTGTATACTTCTCTATTTCTTCATTGAAAGTTTTGTTTTAATTTTTTTTTTGTAAATTCAAACACAATTATTCTTATATTGCAGCTTTATCTCTTGGGGAATTCTACGGTTGAGTCACTCTCTGGAGCTGAATATTCAAAGCTGACTTCGGTATGTGTTTCTTATGCTTAACAATCAGATTTTCTTCCACATTTGAAACTTCTGTAGATTATTGATTTTTTTAGTAGCAGTTAGTTTGAGAAATTATTTGAATACCATGTGGGTTCTGTTTTGAATTTTCTCATGTTGTTTGCTTTCTTCTGGCAAAGGTATTTTCAGGTAAGTTCTGTAATTGCAGAACTACGGGAACGGTTCCAATCACACTCGATGAAATCATATAGATCACGATTCCTGAGGTAGTCAATCACTCTTTATTTGAAGCTTAGTTCTTATCATGTTTTAATTTCAATTTTTGAACCATCTTAATTTAATGAAATTAGACTACTATTTTGATTGGGTTTTTTTTGTGGAATTATGTAAATGTTTTCTATGATAATAAAATGCGGCTCCAAGGTATCTAACGGGAGGGTAACTTATTTACATGCTTTGTGGTGCTTTTATTGTGTGCTTTCATAGTGATTTGTGTCATATTGGCTTTCTTAACCGAACTTTGTTAACCTTCTGAAATATATTTCACTGTTGCATGATTAAATTTTTCAATATTAGGTAAAGGTATTATTAGTTAATGATGTGAGAAGTCCTTCAGCCTCTTCTCGTTTTTTAATATTTCTTTTGATGTTTTTGAAGAAATTGTTTTAAGGACCCAAAATATGGGTGAATATAATAGAAGAGAAATTTCAACGAAGGAAACTAAAGGATATTAAATAATAAAATTTTAATCTACACATAATTATGCTACATACAAATTTACATCTTTCTCCATGTTTCTTAAAAACAAAAAATAATAATAATAATAATAATAATAATAAAAATAAAGAGAGAAATCTTTCGGTCTTGATGGCTTATATGGGCAACTTTCAATCCTGAAACATGTGTTAAGGCAACATATAACTGATTATTTTCTCAACATCTTGACATCAAGCGGTGTTTCTGATTTTGGACTAGATCTTGATTTTGTAAAGCCCAGAAATGTGCGAACGTCATACATAGTTTTTCTTTTTTCTTTGTTTTCCTTCCATTTTTTATATTTTGACTTTTAATACAATAAATGTGGTGTTTTCAATATGACGTACTTTTATATTGTTTGAAACTGGTCTCTGTGCAGAATCTATGAATTATGTATGAAAGATGATGCCTCATCTATCATGGGAGTGGAACAAATGCAGCAATTTCCGCATCTTCAGCAGTGGCTTGGACTTGCTGTTGCAGGTACTGTCAAGCTTGCACAAATAGTGGAGTCTCCAATTATTCGGACTGCAACTTCTGTTGTTCCTCTTGGATGGAGTGGTATGCCCGGTCAGAAAAACTGTGACCCTTTAAAAGTTGAGATCACTGGATTTGGCTTGCATCTTTGTACTCTTGTGCATGCTCAAGTAAATGGTAACTGGTATAGCTCTATGCCTCTTTCTCTCTCTTGTGTGATGAATGTAACTCGAGGTAAGGTTATTGTGAGTAAATATGAGCATCATCCTTTTAAGTGGTTATCTAGTGGGCTCTTGAGAGGTACTACCTGAAATCTTTGGAAAGCTGTCTGATGGGCTTCTTTTCTTCTTCCACTTCGCTCATTGCACAGTGGGCAATGGGTTGGGGGGTGGAAGAATTGTACATATCAATTACACCACATAACTTTCCATGGTTTTGGTTCTTCCACTATTTGAATTCTTATGAGACTATTGAATGATTTAAATAACATTAGTTTTTGCAAGTCTTCCTATCACCTATATTAAAACATCGAAGAGTTTTGGAACATACACAAAAAAGAACGTTTGTGAAGATAGTTTTCCAAATAAACCCTTAGCTTCTTAAATATTGTTATATTGAAGTTGGCAGTTGTCAGTTCGTTTCAAATGGACAGTTAAATATTGAAGGTCTTACTCGGCATTTACTCAGGTGTTCAACGAGGGTGGAGTCCTTTCCCCCAGTTCCAACCATCTCTTCTAGTCAGGGAGCCCCTGAACTTCAAACAATGCGAGTTGTGGTTGGAACACCTCTGAAGCGACCACCAAACCATAAGGCAGTGGCGGATTCAGCAAGTCCACTGTTCCCAGTGACTAATTCATCTGTTGACGATTCTAGTTCAGAACATAGATTACCCTTTAATATGGAGAAATTCATTCGTCCTGATGGTTTGGGTGACTTTTTCATATTCTGTACCAGTGATTTTGCAACAATCATGAAAGAGGTACATGTGAGAACTCGCAGGGTGCGGCTAATTGGCCTTGAGGTATGTTCAACCCCCCCCCCCCCCCCCCCCTCCCTCTCTTTCTCTCTCTCTCTTGTGTGTGATGAATGTAACTCATGGGATGTTCAGGGTTCGGGCAAAACTTCACTTTTCAAGGCAATAGTTAATCAGGATCGGATGACCCCCATTCCACGCATTGAGCATCTGCTTCCAGCAATGGGAGTTGAAGAAGCAATTGCTGGTGGCATTTGTTATTGTGACTCGCCAGGAGTGAATCTGCAGGTTTGACTTTAACTCATTAAAAATCCATCTGTTTTGCCTTTGCTATATATGGTTGTCATTTTTTTTTCCGTTTTGTATTGTTGTTGGGAATCTTGGCACAACAATCGTATGAGTTTTTTTTTTTTTTTTTCCTCCATCCTTCCACTGTGCTGTCCCTTCATGGTTTTTTTATGGTTTTAATGGTGCAAATGAAAGCTCTGAACTAGTATAATGTCTTTGCTTCACTAGGCTTGCCTTCACTATTAAATTATGTTTTTGTAAATTAGTGATATGTGTACCTTCCTTTATTATCTATTTAGTATTAAGAAACATATGAAGTAGGTTTGTATTTGAACATGCTGTGATGTCTGTCTGCTGAATGGATCTCCATGTAGCTGGAATGTGATACACTGTATTTTAGAGCTGGTTCTACTCTGATGGATGCAAATTTTACTCATGCCTTTTTGTACATGTGAATAATGTCTTCTATGTATATTTCAATTTTTGTTCTTACCTTATTTTTTCTTTGTTTTAGGAACTTAAGATGGAGGCATCCAGTTTCAGGGATGAACTATGGATGGGGATTCGTGACCTCAGTCGGAAAACAGATTTGCTGGTTCTTGTTCATAATCTGTCGCATAAAGTACCTTTATGCGTGCAATCAAATGGATCACAGCCTAAGCCGGCATTATCTCTACTTTTGGATGAGGCTAAGTCTCTTGGTATTCCATGGGTCCTTGCTATAACAAACAAGTTTTCTGTAAGTGCGCATCAACAGAAAGCAGAAATTGAAGCCGTTTTGCGAGCTTATCAAGCATCTCCATCCACTACTGGAATAATCAATTCGAGTCCTTATGTTTTTAATCCCGGTGCTGCTACTGCTTCCTTGTCCACCAGTGCAATTATTGGAGACTCGGATGTGACAATGGCTGCTCAAAAGCTTTTTCTTGCTCCAATCAATCTTGTTAAGAGGCCTTTTCAGAGGAAAGAGACTGTTCTACCAGTGGAGGGTGTCAACTCTCTCTGTCAGCTTATCCATCGTGTACTTCGTAGCCACGAGGAGGCTTCGTTTCAGGTTTGAACATCTAATTCAAAGAATCTGTAGCTTTACCACGACCCTCTCCTTTTTTTTTTTCACTTCCTTCATCCCGTTACCCAAAAAATTTGTAGTTCTGTAAAAAAGCTTAAAATCTCCCATTTTTCTCAGATCATTATTATTTTTTTTCTTTTTTCTTGGCGTCTCATTTTTGTGTAATATGATTTCAAATTTTATGCGCATATGTTCCAATTGTAGCTTCTCTGAAATCATCCGTCTTTTTTTGGTTGCTATGGTCTGATTCTGAAGTTTAAATCACCAATGATTTCCATTTTTGATCGGAAGGAGCTGGCTAGGGAGAGACTTTTCATGGAATTGGAATATGAACGCGCAATGTCGATGGATGCAACTCGAGATGCAAAAGCCAAGGAGAACTCGTTAACAGCTGCTGCAGTTGGCGCTTCCCTCGGCGCAGGACTTGGAATTGTTTTGGCAGTCGTCATGGGAGCAGCTTCTGCATTGAGAAAACCTTGATCCCTCATCTTGACATAATTTGTGAGTTGTATATTCTGGGTGAAAGTAGTTCATAAGTGGTTTATTTTAATTAGTTCAGGTTCCTTGATTTATTACCATCAACAACTATTATATTATTTTACTTGATTATTCATGTAAAATTATATTAGGGGAGAAAATTGGATCTTCCAGCAATTTCGAAGTTTGGATATAATGTACAGAGCAAGGTTAGAAATTTAGCTGCTTCCCCCACTTCCCACTCTACTGGTTGTATTCTCAAAACACCAGAGCTTTGGCAGAGTATTAACAGGAAGTGAGATTCTTATCATTGAAATATTAAATGGAACAAAAGAGAATTGAGTTTTTCGTTTTCCATAAAACTGAAGTTGGAATTCTGTATGATAATTTTGTTAGTGCTTGCAGATGCAAATTTGTGGGACTGCCCCCACCTGGCTGTTGGACCAAATTTTGGGGCGTAAAGTGGGTGAGTATTGAGTATGATCTTAAATTGCTTCAACTTTTGCTTAAACTTTCAAAAGTTTCAAAGTATCTTAGCATTTGTACGTTCTTGTAATTTGTTGTTGCTTTTAGACTAAAATTGAACGACTCTGAGTCTTATTAGACATATTAGATCAAGTAATTAGCGATGTAGATCAAATAATTAGCAATTGTTACAAAATAAGTCTGTACTTTTTAAATTATTTTTCGAATTCAAGTCTCTACAACCACATTATTTCAAATTACTCTTGTAATAAAATATAATATTATGTGGTTGTATGAAAAATCTCAACAACAATAGTATCGATCATTTTCATCATTATTTTGTTTCATTGAAGAGAGGTATATGGTGGGAAATTAATGAGTCCCTTTGAAGTTGTCTTGTTTGCGAGTTGCAAGCAATGTTTTGGTAAAGTCCCAATCACATAATATATATATACTTCCAAATGTATCATCATAAACTGTATTTTTGGAATTTTTTCAAAAAGAAAAAATAGGGATAAACGTGTGTACTTTTTGTTCGAAAAAAAATAAGGCCCCTCACTCACTTTATCCTGTTTTCCAAATTATATCTACGAAGCAAAATAAATAAATAAATAAAATAAAATAAAAAAATAATCGAAGGGCCCACTTGACATACTTTCCCTTCCATTTTAGTAGGGTTGATTAATTTATATCTTAATCAAGTCTCGGTGCTTTCTTAAATTTGAAATTTATAAGACGATTGTTAATTAATTGTGAGATCTTATATCTATTGGAATGAGGAATGAGTGAGGGAAGACGACTTCTAAGGAGGTGGATTGTGAGAGACGCTGATCTCTAAGGAGGTGAATTAAGACAACCTCTAAGGAGGTGGATTGTGAGAGACGCTGGTCTCTAAGGAGGTGAATTAAGACGACCTCTAAGGAGGTGGATTGTGAGAGACGCTGGTCTCTAAGGAGGTGGATTAAGATGACCTCTAAGGAGGTGGATTCTGAGAGACGCTGATCTTTAAGGAGGTAGATTAAGACGACCTCTAAGGAGGTGGATTGTAAGAGACGCTGATCTCTAAGGAGGTGGATTGTGAGATCCCACATCATTATTGGTAGAGGAGAACAAATAACTCCTTGTAATGGTGTAGAAACCTCTCCTTACATTTTAAAATTGTGAAACTAGACAATAACAGGAGTGGGCTTGAACTGTTACATTAATACTCTAATGGACAACAATGGACTTGAACTGTTACATTAATACTCTAATGGACAGCAATGGACTTGAACTGTTACATTAATACCCTAATAGGCCCTCAATCATCTTGTTTTTTACACATCTCTAGTCCGCATCGGTAGTCTCACATTGTTTCATAGATATGACATTGATGATAGTAAAGTGAGTGAGAGTATGATTAAAACAAGATATGTATATTTAATTGTGCAAAGAACTCTATCTTTCTCTTTCTCTTTCTCTTTCTCTCTCAAGGACCGACGAATGATCCTCACAACAATATGATAAATAATAAACATAGAATATAAGGGGGAGGAAAAGGATATATATGATGAAGCAGCTAAGTGGATTTGTTGATGGATTTCCTTTTGATAACCACAATCCATGTCACGAGTTCTAAGATGAGAGCAATGGCGCCCACGACGACGATGGAAACCACATAGGCAAACTTCCATTTGTGATCAGGGCTAAGCATGTGGAAGCCCTTGAACACATTGATGATGCCAAGGATCAAGATTGAGTATCCAATGCTGTGGTGGTATATGTTCCAATATACTCTGTATTTGTGATCCTTTTTTGGTCTCAAGAACAGTGCGAACATCTGTCACACTCATATTCTTTCAATATCCATTACTAATTCCAACTATTTTATCTCAATCAACTTTATCTGAGTTAACTATTTTCCGGGAAATTTTGCAGAATGCAAGGAGAAAATGCCGAAACGGAACCGAAAAGGAGAAAGGAAGAAGAAGTACCTGCAAAGTGGCCATGGAGAAAAGCGCGATTCCGATATTCCGGTGATCGAATACCTGATACCCTTCTGATTCACTCCCAAGCTTCATTCCAGTCCCCCAACCCGCCACTCCAATGGCGTACGCAGAAATCTGGCATGAAATATGAAGATAAAACCACGCCGGATCCGCCGACGGAAAAACCCTAAGGTACCTCGCAATCACGATTCCTATCGGGAACAGAAGCCCCCAACTCACCGCGTTCAAAACTCCATGAATCTGAAAGATTAAACGCAGAGGAAAAAAAGAAGAAAAGTTAAAGCGGAGGAAATCGGTGAAACGATATAAAAATCAGGGGACAAATTTTCCGTAGAGATCGCACATTTTTCCTTATCATTCGTGGATCGATTTCACCGCCGCCAGATGCGGTGCTCGTCGATTCACCACCTGACAAACTTAGGGTTCCTTTCGCTTTAAGATTTTCCGGTTTAAACTCATGAACGCCCAAACGAGTTCCATCCACAGACGGCCCGACCTGCCAGACCTGATTCAGCGTCGTAGCAGCCACAGGCACCTTCAACTTCGCGAAAATAATGAACTCTCCACCGGAAAGTTCCCCCGCCACATCCCAAACCTCAAAGGAAAGCTCAGAAGGCTTAACAGAACCATAAGACGCAACATCATAAGTCTTGACAACCGGAACACCAGCGTCGAGATAGGCAACAAGAGCCTGAGAACCGGCCATACCAGTGGAGGTGGGATTGACAGCCCAAGCGATCCATCCCGCGGCATTGGAGTGATCGGCAACAAATGCAACGGAAAGAGAGGAATTGGAAGAATCAAAAGTGGAATGGAGGGAGGCGGAAAGGTAAGGGAGATCGGAGCAGTGAGAATAGAGATTGTTGTTGGAGAATTTAGTGGAAGAACAGGGGCGAGAATTTGCAGGAGAAAGAAGAAGAGAAAGAGAAAGGATAAAAAACAACCCCCAACTCGGAGACGCCATGGAAGAGGAGGAGGAGGAGGAGGAGGAGGAGGAGGAGGAGGAATTGGGAGTTGTCGAGTTTTTTGCGGGGCACTGGAATTTCGAAGATATTGCTTTAATAAATTTACCACCGGAATTAAATATGCTATCATTAGAAAATTTTAATTCAAATTCAAATTCAAATTCAAATTCAAATTCAAAATTAGTTTCGCCGTTTCGCGACACGTGGTGGGAGCTTCTTCATTGCTGCGGTGGCAGAGGCCGATTTTATTTATTTATTTTTTTTCTTTTTATTTTCTTTCCTTTTATTTTCTATTTCCATCTGGATAATGTTTATATGATGGAAATTACGTTTCCATCCTTCCATTTTTCTTCTATTTTCAATTTACCCTCCACTTTTAAAATTATTTAATATACAAAATATTTCTAAACGATATTTTCCAATTATCCTTAATATTTTGTTTCAAATAATACGTTTAAATTTTTAAATGAAATTCATATCTTTAAAAAAAATTTAAAATTCAAAATTATCTGTCAGTAGCGGAATTGTTAATAACCTAGGAACTTCAAATGTTTTCTAAAAAAATTAATAGGATTTTGAACCATACTAACTAAAAGGGTATTTTTGAACTTCAAAAAAAATTAAGAGTATTCTTTTCTTTTCTTTTTTTTTTTTTTTTTTTTTTTTTTTTTTTTTTTTTTTTTTTTTTAATTTAAACCATATTGATGAAATTTCTAAAGTTTAATGGTGTTTTACTAAAATGTCACAAAAATAGATATATTTATTTCACATCCACCGGATTGGATGAACTGGGTTAAGTTAGGGGTTGAACAGATTGGTTATAATAGAAAATACCACAGAAATTAGGTCGATGTTGTTGTTCGAAAGAATTTGGAGGAGAATCCTCCACACGAATTGGGTTTCTAGTAAAAATATAGACTTGTAAATAAATATTTAGATCATGCCCTGATCTCATTTAGCTAAATCTGGCAGAATCTCAATTTCATGGGTTAAATGGATATCTCTAGTTCTTATTTCACAAGACGTTTCATTCTTAACTCATTTAAAATAAAATAACGTGATAATTGATTTTATGAAAATGATTTAAATATATATTTTAATTGTAAATAATGTTAGTTGCATTGTGGGATAATATTTGAAAGGATTTCAAAATTAAATATATATTTTTAAAAAACAAATTTCAAAGTAAAATAAGTAAATAAAAAAAAATAATGAAAATGAAAATAGAATTTAAGAAGACGTGGAAAATGAGGGAAGGAAAGGGTGACAGCGAAGGAAGAAGGAATGAATTATGAACGGAAATTATGAGAGATTATTAAAAAAAAAAAACACAATTATGGGAAACAATTCCATGCCGCTGACCTGGCATCCTACCTTCCACCTGTCAACTTCACCTTCACTCCGCGCTTCACCTTTTTCTCTTCCTAACCACGTGCCACGCATGCTTTTCCATGACATTACCCTTACGTCATCATCACCTCATCCATCTTCCCATTTTTGTTTATTTGTTTATTTATTGGTTCCTAATTACTTAACTTATGAAATTAACATGTATTTTTTTAAATTTAAATTTTTATAAGTTTATATGATATTAATTAAATATTTAATTCACGTTCAAACAACTTTTAATTCATTTACATGTGCGAAAACAAATATTTAATTCCCATTCTAAAAAAGAAGAAACAAAAAAAAGTCAAAAAATGTCTAAATCTAAATATAAAAATAAAATTTTAACTATTTAAAAGAAATTGCATCACTTTTTCAAAGTTTAATGGTAAGACTTTCTTTTTTAGAAAATAAAAATAAAATAGAGTAAAAGAGTCCATTTATTGAGTATTGAAAATAATAAGCGTCGGTGTTCAAATATTTGACTATTTTGGAAATTAAAATAATATTTTTTTTTTTTAATATTTGAGATTTAAATAAATATTTTTGAAAGTCTAAAAACAGATCAAATTTTGAAAAAAAAAATAATTAATTTTTTAATTATTAAGACTATATTTATTTCCATAAAAAGAGCAAAAAACAGGTTAGATTTATGTAATTAAATATTCGAAAACTTTAAATTAAAATAGAAAAGTTAAAATTTCTTCTTATATTTCAGGTGTCCAATTTTAAATTATATATTTTTTTATTAAATTTGTTAAAATAAAAATATTACTTTTTCGTACCTAAAATTTAGAGACGGAACATTTGAGATCACACTGTTGGTTGTAAACCGGAAACGCTTACAAATACGTGAAAATCCTCTCTCTCGGATACCTTTCAAAATTGCGAGCCTGAATGACTAACGAGTTAAAATAGACTCTAAAAATAATGGGCTTAAATGGTCGGAATTAATTTTAAATTTTATATTAAAATAAATAGTATTTAATTTATTTTTGAGATTTCAATTGAGAATATACTAATTTGTCATTTCCTTTTTAATTGGGTAAATTATGTGAATTAAATATGATTCAATAATAATGTAAAATATTATATATTTTTTTCAAAATAAATTATTATTATTATTATTATTATTATTATTATTAAATAGGAGAGTTGTGTTATTATAGATATTGTTTTTATAACAAAAATTAGAATAATTCTCCAAAACAAATGGAAATAAACGATTAAAACGAAAATATTATTATATTTTTCTATTTTGTTGTAACGAAAATAAATATAAAAAAAAAAACCCCAAAAATCAGAATATAAAGTCACTGAGTTTTGCTTCTTTTTTTTTTTTTTTTTTTCTAAATTAAAATTAGACACTAAAAATCCCCCAAACAAACACAAACCAACCCACAACCAGCCCCAAATTTCCGCTTCTAATTCCGGCGGCGACCCCACTCTTTTCAGGGCTGGGCGCGGTGGTGGAAGTGGTGGTTTCGTTGACACCGACAATCGCTGGCGAAGGTGCAGGAGACGCGCCGTCGTGAGCATATGGGGCAGGACTAGCACTAGACTTCTTATCAAACTCCAACACGCCCGTGGCCTTCAAATTAGCCTGTTCGAACTCATGAACTACAGGAACACCAGAATCCGGGTCAACCGCCGGTCCAACTTGCCAGACCTGGTTCAGCGACTTGGTTTTAGGCGGAACTTTGACGGTGGCGAAGATAGTGAACCGACCATCGGAATATTCCGCGGCGAGGCCCCAGACGAGGAAGGAGAGTTTCGGTGAGGGGACAACAGAGGAGTAGGAGGAGATGTTGAAGGTACGGACGGTGGGGGATTTGCCGGAAACAGAGGCGACTAGGGCCTGGGCTCCGGCCATGCCGGTGGAGGTGGGGTTGACGGCCCAGGCGACCCAGCCGGAGGAATGCGGCGGAGAGGCGAGAAAAGCAAGGGAGAGAGAGGAATTTTTGGGGTCGTAGGTCCAGTGGAGAAAGGCGTCGAGATGGGGGAGATCGTCGCAGTGGGCGAAGGATCTGTTGGAGAAGGATTGGGAAGAGCAAGTGAGGGACTGGGCGCGTGAAATTAGGGTTCCGGCGAGGGCTAAGAAGAGGATGAAATGGGCGGAGGACGCCATTGGAGGGGAAATGGGAGAGAAATGGGAGAGAAATTGGGAGTGGGAGAGAAGTGGAAATGGGGAGAGAATATATAAAGGTGAATAGGGAGTGGGGCGTTAGGAGGTTGGGGAAGATCAACTTTTGTGCCACTAATTTTGGGAATTGCGAGTGGGAACTTACTTACCATATAAACTTCTTTTCTTTTCTTTTTCTTTTTATGTTGCGGTTACAATGTTTGACTTTGACTTTCATTTGTGTGTTCTAAGTAAAGTGGTCAACCTCGATGCAATACCAAGATGCTCGAGATACTCGAGAATAGATAGAGTACTTACTACCATCGTATTTGGATTATCGACGTCCTTACTGATGGAGGCACTGTGATGTCCCATATTGGTTAGGAAGAAGAACAAACAACCATTTATAAGGGTGTGGAAACCTTCCCCTAGCAGATACGTTTTAAAGCTTTGAGGGCAAACCCGAAAGGGAAAGTCCAAAGAGAACAATATCTGCTGGCGGTGGATCTAGGTCGTTACACATACCCTTTTGCTTGTTCGCGAATTTGTATAGGTTTATATACACCACTTGAGCTTGACGGCTAATTGACAATGTCTTCAGTAGTTTTTCTTGGGTGATAACTAGCCATATGACCTGTAAAACACTGTTGACAGAGATGTTGAATATGTCCTTTATTTTTAAATGATATGCTTGCCTGCCTGCTACGGGCGTCAAGGTGGCTTGGGGTTTGATGCAATTTTGTCAGAGAGTTCTATTTGTGTTACTGAAGTTGTGAATACTGTTAGCCTCTGGAGTCTCCTAACTAGGTCGTTTGCCATCATTTGTAGTTGTTCTATGGGCAACAATATAATTAGTAGGCATCAAGACTGTAACGAAACCTCGGACCACATGATGAATCTCTTTGTGTTCTTAGACTTTGTATTGACCAATTTAGAGTTAATCTCATCGATCTCGTGATTTCCACCAACATAGTGGCAAATTTGGAGCAAGCTAATGAATTTATATTGTTTCTTTAATTTGGCTTTGCTTAGTTAATATTCTTCCTAGAATTCTTATTTGAACGATTGTCATGTGATTACAGTTCCACCAAGACGAAGAACTTCTTGCGTTGATCGCCACCACATGTGTGTATCATTCTACAACATAAATGACGCACATAATACTCTTTGGTCATCCACGCATTTCATCTAACGAAATATCATCTCCATAGACAACAGTCATAATCGTGCCACAGTCAAATCTTTAGAGACCCCATTCAAGACACGAGGGTCATATGTCTTGAAGTCATGTAAGTATTTTGCGTCTGGCAACCATAGTAAGGTTTGAACTTATTGGTGACAGCATTGTAAGTGCCATGGTGGTACCTAGGTGGTGTCACGTCTAAGCCTATCCTACTCACTAAAAATTGGCAAGTCAAACTCCTTCTACCCCTATCTCGTCCTTCAGCAGGTAGTCATTAATATGAAATTTTCATTTATTCATAATATTTATATTGCACGGATCGAAAAATCATAATCATAACATATCAACACCATTTATTATCTTTCACATCACATAATAAAAATTCCTTACAAAGTTTATTGCTACGAAAGTTACGTTTATAAGAAACTAAAATGTCACCGCTCTATTAATAATTCATTCTAAACATTATTGGATTTTACGATAAGTTCGAAAACATTACTTTAATAATTAAAAATAATAATATTTTTTTCCAGCCAATGGTACGGATCTAAGAATAATAATAATATTATTAAAATAATCCAAAGTTCATAATGTAATCAAATTAAATCATTTATTTATATATTCGTAGGAATAAAATAATAATAATAATAATAATAATAAAAAACCCAAAAATCTGAATCACAGAGTCACAGAGTTTGTATTATTATTATTATTATTTTCTAAAATTAAAATCAGAAACTAATAATTCCCCAAACAAACACAAACCAACCCACAACCAGCCGGAAATTCCGGCTTCTACTTCCGGCGACCCCACTCATATCGGTACTGGGCGCGGTGGCGGAAGCGGCAGCTTCGTTAAGGCCGACAACCGCTGGCGACGGTGCAGGAGACTCACCGTCGAGAGCATGTGGGGCAGGACTAGCACCACCCTTCTTATCAAAAACCAACACGCTCTTGGCATTCAAATTAGCCGGTTTAAACTCATGAACAGAAGGAACACCAGTATCCGGGTCGACCTCCGGTCCAACTTGCCAGACATGGTTCAGCGAATTAGCCTTGGGCGGAACTTTAACGGAAGCGAAGATAGTGAACCGACCGTCGGAATATTCCACGGCGAGATCCCAGACGAGGAAGGAGAGTTTCGGTGAGGGGACAACAGAGGAGTAGGAGGAGATGTTGAAGGTACGAACAGAGGGGGCTTTCCCGGAAACAGAGGCGACAAAGGCCTGAGCTCCGGCCATACCGGTGGAAGTGGGGTTGACGGCCCAGGAGACCCAGCCGCCGGAATGCGGCGGAGAGGCGAGAAAAGCAAGGGAGAGAGAGGAATTTTTGGGATTGTAGGTCCAGTGGAGAAAGGCGTCGAGATGGGGGAGATCGTCGCAGTGGGCGAAGGATCTGTTGGAGAAGGATTGAGAAGAGCAAGTGAGGGATTGGGCGCGTGAAAGAAAGCACCCAAAAATGGCTGAAAAGAGGATGAAATGGAAGAAGGACGCCATTGGAGGGGAAATCTCTGAGCTCTGAGAAGAAATTGGGAGTGGGAGAGGAGGCGGAATTGGGTACACAATATATAACGATGAACCGGTAGTGGGCCGTTGGGCGGTTGGGGAAGACCCATCTTCTGTACCCCTAATTCTTGGAAATGCCAGCTGGAATTTAATTTTTTATAATTTCAATAATTTTCAATAATTTTTATTATTAATTTAAAGTTAATTCAATGTTAATTTGTAGTAAACTTATTTTTATTTATTAATTATATAATACATTATGATTGTTAATAAAATCATCATGTCCATGACTATAAATTTGTCACTTTTTGTTTCGATTATTACGGTAATAACTTATAATTATGTGTCTTAAAGTATAAAATTATTTAATAAATCCTTGCGGTTATCAATTTGATGTATTAAATGCAAAATAAGATTTATTAAATACAATGTATAAGCACTTGTTAACTCGCTACCGTGCTTATTATCCGCTAAAAAGTCAACTTTGATAAAAAGTCAACCTTTATCAAAGGCACTAAATGAAGGTATTAACTTTTAAAATTTTTATTTTGAAGAGGTAACATGTTACTCCGAACATAATTTAGAACATAGAATAGAATGTTATCATTATAGAGACTAAAATAATGGCTTGATGCCAGCTCAAGATCCAGTTTTGGAGGACCCAATGCGTTTGCAATCGATTTTACTTTATGAATGAATAATTTTGTGGCGTTTGGATCTTGTAGCGTTACATTTAGTAATCATTTCTATATATAATTCATGTTTGTTTCAGAATTTAATCTTAAAAAAAAATAAAAGTTTCACTTTAAAATTGATTTTTAAAAGGAAAAGATTTAAAATCAATTTATTTTTAGTTTTAAAAAATTATTGGAACTTTTAAAAGTTTATGAATGTTTTAATTAATTTAATATCAATTTATTCAGTTTATAATTCGAATATATCGCGTATAATTAATTTTTTAATTTTTCTCTCTTTTATTTATTTATTTTATTGAAAGTAGATTACTAAAATTAGAAATTTTTTTCTTGCTGTTTATAGGAACTGACAACGACGTCGTTTGGAAGGAATTAGGAGCAATACCGGAGGGAAAAGGACTGGTTTATTGGTCACGCGGTGCCGGACTTAACAAAATTCGTTCACCGATACGACAAATGCTATCGCCGGCGAGTACCACAAGCATCAGACTACATTCTTGAAGTCGAGGGCTGCTCTTAGCAAGCATTGTTCATGTAATTTCAATCTATATTTTTCAGTTTCCAGTTGAATTGAAGGTGGATCCGGTCCTACTGAACTAAAGGAAGGAAAGCAAAATGTTGAGGCTAAGGGCGTTTCGGCCTTCGAACGAGAAGATCGTGAAGATACAGATGCATCCGACACATCCGTGGCTTGTTACGGCTGATGCGTCGGATCACGTCTCTGTTTGGAATTGGGAGCATCGGCAGGTTATTTACGAGCTCAAAGCAGGCGGAATTGATCAGAGGCGTCTCGTTGGCGCCAAGTTGGAGAAGCTCGCTGAGGGCGAATCAGGTTCGAGCCGATGAGATTTTTTTTAAAAAAATTGTTCTGTTTTGAATCGTTTTCTGAATGTTCATCTGAATTTTTCTTTTTTGTTTTGCTCATTTGTGTCTCTTGAACGTGATTGTTAGATTTGAAGGGGAGGTCGGCTGAAGCTATACGAGGGGGAAGGTGTGAGTCTGTCATCTCCCGGTTTTCTTTTGTTTGATTTGAAAATTGCTAATTGTTTAATGCAGTGTCAAGCAGGTGAACTTCTATGACGATGATGTACGCTTTTGGCAACTTTGCCGGAACCGTGCCGCAGCTGCTGAAGCTCCGTCATCTGTCAACCAAGTTACATCAGCTATGAGTTCCTTTGCCCCTTCCACAAAGGGAAGGCATTTTCTAGTTATCTGTTGTGAAAATAAAGCCATATTCTTGGACTTGGTGACAATGCGAGGCCGTGATGTTCCGAAGCAGGATCTTGACAATAAATCTCTTCTCTGGTAAGTTCATCACTCTGTTTGATACCCCTTGATCGTGTAATTGTAGAATTAATTTGTGTTTTGATTGGAAGTAATCCCGCCACCATCCATGTTGCAGCATGGAGTTCCTTTCTAGAACTTCGGGAGGAGAGGGTCCTCTTGTGGCCTTTGGTGGATCCGATGGGGTTGTTAGGGTCCTCTCAATGCTAACCTGGAAGGTTTGAGATATTTACTCACGAAACGAAGTTTGATAGCATTATCAAACTGTTGTCTTATTTTCTAACTTCATATTTTCTTGCAGCTAGTGCGCAGATATACCGGAGGTCATAAAGGATCAATCTCATGTTTAATGACCTTCATGGCTTCCTCGGGCGAGGTAACTCTATAAAATGTGATCTGGCTGTAATGTGTGATGCATCGACTCAGTTCCAATAATTTGATAGGAAATGGCCTTCTCTCTCTCTCTCTCTCTTAATCGATTGAAGTCATTTATTCATCAATTATTGGTTTATTCTACATTTTTCGACATTTTTTTTCAATTATGTATCGTCATGAGGAAAAGTTATTCAGATTGAAGATGGCATGTAAAGTTTGAGGTAGTGAAGCTTGGATTATAAGCATGAAGATTTTGATGAAGTTGATAGAAACAGAACTTTGTTGGATTTGCATTTCTTACTTGATGTTTATAATTATTATCAAGCAATTTGGTGTACGCTTGTGATTTTGGGATTTGATTTGTGACAAGGTTTCGATTTGAATTGTTGTACGCATTAGCATTTCAATAAATTGCCCTTTTTTTTTTTTTTTTTTTCTTTGCTTATTGATGCTTTCCCTGCCTTTTCCTTGTAGATTTGTTACCATTTTGTATTTGTGGATTTGATTGCCAGGCACTTCTGGTATCTGGTGCTAGTGATGGATTACTTATACTCTGGAGTGCGGACAACAGCCAAGATTCACGAGAACTTGTACCAAAACTTAGCTTAAAAGTGCGTCCCCTACCTTCAATTTCTATAACTATTTTATTTGTTGGTTCATCAGCTATTATGTTTAAATATTTTATGCGTATGGCTTCTTCAAAAAACTATTTGTTTTTGTCCAATTTTCTCTATTATATTCTTCTATCTGGTTGTTTCTTAAAAAAATTGAATACTTAATGCTTCACATATACTTTTCATGATTAATATTTTTATTGTGTGTTCCATAATGATTAATGAACTGGGACTGATAAAAGATCTTTTACATTCTTAATAGGCACATGATGGTGGGGTGATAGCTGTCGAACTTTCCAGAGTGATCGGAGGTGCTCCCCAACTTATCACAATTGGTGCGGACAAAACACTTGCCATTTGGGATACTATCAGTTTTAAGGTATCGTTGCATATTTATAGTGCATTACATTTTACAATACCGAATCGTTTAACAAATATTTATTAGGTTACCTCCTTCCAAGTCTTCTTGAATACTTTGTGATATCTCATTTAATCTATTCATCTCAGGAACTGCGTCGCATTAAACCTGTTCCAAAATTGGCCTGCCATAGTGTTGCATCTTGGTGTCATCCTCGTGCGCCAAACCTTGATATTCTCACTTGTGTTAAAGATTCCCACATATGGTATGTTTTTTATTTCATTATTACTATTATTCTTCATTTTCTTAACTGATCATGTCAGATAAGAATGTTGAGGATTCTCGTTTTTTTTTTTTTGTGAAGTAAAAGTGCGGTGAGCTTGTGATGTTAGCTTTCACCTAATTTTTTTGTTTTCTTATTACATTAAGGCTCTTATAGGATAACGCTCGAACTTTTTCAGGGCTATTGAGCACCCCACGTACTCAGCTCTCACAAGACCACTTTGTGAACTTTCTTCCCTTGTCCCTCCTCAAATGCTTGCTCCAAACAAGAAAGTTAGGGTATGTCTTTCGCCACAAGCATGAATCACCTAACTATTCCTAATGAGTTTGTTTGTCTTTTCGTTTCTATAAACATTTAGCCTAGATCTTTGTTGTTTTCTTGGGGTTTCTTTCAAGCCCCTTGGTTCCCTTGCATCTTCTTATTCTTTTCTTGTTCATTTTTTTTAGATTTTTTTTTGACCCCTAAACTTATCAAGTTGTATCAATTTTAACCCTAAACTTTCAATTGCATCCAATTGCACCTCATACTTAGATAAATGTTTCGATCTTAACCTTAAAATTTTAGAAAGTATTGCAATTTTAACCCTCTAATAAGTTCTCTCTCCAAATATTGTTGAGAAAAAGTTGTCTTGATCATTCAATAAATTGTATGAATATGGAATGTATAAAATTTCAAAGAAAAAAAACGATATTGAAGCTTTTTTTTTTTTCTTGAATAAGAAACAACTTCTCATTGATGTAATTAAGTGAAAAAATGTTCATGGGTTACGAACACCTGAAGGGAGTGAAAATAAAAGAAGGAAAATAAATTTTTTTTTTTGTTGTTTTTCTTGAAAAAATGTTGCTGGTTCAAGATCATATATTGCTCGATGATTGCTTATCAGTCTCATGTTACAGGTTTACTGTATGATTGCTCATCCTTTACAACCTCATCTTGTTGCTACTGGAACCAATATTGGTGTTATCATCAGTGAACTTGATGCTAGATCTCTTCCAGCAGTAGCTCCTCTTCCAACTCCATCAGGCGGCCGGGAGCATTCTGCTGTTTATGTAGTTGAAAGGGAACTAAAATTGCTAAATTTTCAATTGTCTCACACAACGAATCCATCTTTGGGAAATAATGGATCGTTATCGGAAGGAGGAAGGTTAAAAGGAGATGAGCTGCTACAAGTCAAGCAGGGCAAAAAACACATCAGCACTCCTGTTCCACATGATGCATATTCAGTTCTTTCTGTTAGCAGTTCTGGAAAGTAAGTTGGCCCCCATATTCTTCTTGTTTGAACCTTTCTGTGTAAAGTAAATTTTATATTTGGTTATGCATCCATGTTAATAGAGGATGGGTTAGCAAAATCTCCATTGTTAGGTTGATTTTGTTCTGTATTTCTATCAAGATTGTTCATCAGGGTCAATTATTGTTTTCAGTATCTCTAGTAATATGATCTATACGTGGGTGTTTTTTTGTTTGGAAATTTGTTGCTCACAGGCTTGATTTTGATGCAGGTACCTTGCTATAATTTGGCCTGATATTCCATACTTTTCCATCTACAAAGTAAGTGACTGGTCCATTGTTGATTCCGGAAGTGCGAGGCTTCTGGCCTGGGATACATGTCGAGATAGGTTTGCATTGCTGGAATCTGCCATACCTCCTAGGTTTCCAACAATTCCTAAGGGGGGATCATCTAGAAGAGCAAAGGAAGCTGCTGCAGCAGCAGCGCAGGCAGCTGCAGCAGCTGCTTCTGCTGCTTCCTCGGCCAGTGTTCAAGTTCGTATATTGCTCGATGATGGGACATCAAACATTTTGATGAGATCTGTAGGCAGCCGCAGTGAACCGGTAATTAGCTTGTTGCCCATGCCCTTCAATTCTTTTTTCTTATACTTTATTTTGGGACAATGGTAAAATGGACATCCGTAGTTCAATATGATGGCAAAGGAATCTTCCATAATTTAATAATGATTATCCACTTGCATGATCTAACATCCTTCACACTCCCAGTTGTGATATTCACTTGCGTGATTTACACTTGCATAATTTAACTATTTTCCAACAAGACATTTCCTCCTAAAATTCCTTCACACTCCCATTTGTGAGATTGCCACATTAAGGGCAACCTAGGTGAAGATTAAGCATTGAAAGTGAAAACAAGGAATTTGGTGATGGGGAGTTCTTTTCAAGTCCTTTAATTTTTCTTCTCTCTCTTCTTTTTTCCCCTACTTCATTCAGCATGAGAAGGTTAATATTATGAAGGTAAAACTTATTGTTGCTCTTGAAAGGATCAACAATGCTGATGTGATCCATGTCTTTATTTTTTGGAGCTTGATATTGTGGTGATCCTTTGTAAGTAGGCGATGGAGGATTTTGAGTACATCCTTTGAAGATGCACTTTTACTGGAGGATTCATATTTTATTTTTGCAAGTGTTTGAGGTGGTGTGTGGTCCTCAATGTTGCTGTGGTATGATAGAAAAAGAGGGTTTATATCCTTCCTTTTGGGATAGATGTCAATTTTGGGGCAGGTAGTGTTTGTGTTCTGTATTTTCTGGAGTATTTGATTATTGTGTGTGTCTCCTTTATTTTTTGGAATGTTTGGTTAAAAGAGTACTAAGAGGATATTTAAGGGCTCTTGGGAGCAGGTTTTGGGATGTGGCTCACTTCGCTTTAGTGCCTTTTAGGTCCAGTCCACGATGCTGTCTTTTTGTGATCATCCTTTGGTTTCTAATCACTATTAGTATTTTTTGCTCGCTCTGGTGCCTGAGTTTGGTCAATACTTCTCTATGACTCCCCCTTTCGGTTAATAATTTCTTTATTCTTGATGAAAGTTGTTTTCTCTTTTTTCTTCTTTTGAACAACAGAAAAACATGTGTTGCACAGCTTAAGATGACTGTACATGAGCAAGTTCATGTCGGCCAATTATAGTCTCTCCGACTCCAGCACATCATGTCACATTCTATTATTATTACTATCATCATCATCAATATGCTACTCACAATATACAAAAAGAACGTGAGGAATATCCTATTAGAATTCTCAAGAGGGACTACAAAAATACTCACGTTGGTGTTGGTCACAGAAACAGGGTAGTTATAAAATTCCCTTTATAAGAGAGCCAAAATAGAAGCAGCCGCAAAGCATACAATGCCTAATTTTTTTTTTTTTTTTTTTTTTTTTTTTTTTTTTTTTTTCGATCTCTCGAAAAGTTGCATTTCTTTCCAGCCGTACTTTTAACATGAAAATTTAAAGCTATCGACCCGTACAATCAATTCTTATTTTCTGTCCAATTTCCTCACTTGAACCACTTCTTATATGTATGTATGTATGCGTGCATATATTTATATTGTGGGAATCTGACAGGTTAAATATTTGGTTGAATTTTTTTAAAATAGGAAGACTGAAAATGATTCTATTGCCCTACACTGTGCCCCATATATGAGGTATTTCTTATACATCTATCTGATTATCAAAGATCTGCATTTCTGTCCAGTCATTGGATTTTCTACTGCATTCATCTCTTGCAGTGCCCAAAAGTCATTGCATTTTTTATTTTCTTATTAAACTGAAATAAGCTTAGTAAGTCATTGCATTTTTCATTTTCTCATTTAGTATGTGGAGAAATTATTTTTGCTAAAACAATTTTTTTTAGGTGGTTGGTTTGCATGGTGGGGCTCTTCTTGGCGTTGCTTATCGAACATCCAGGAGAATTAGTTCTGTTGCTGCGACAGCAATTTCAACAATGCCTTTATCAGGATTTGGTAACAGTGGTGTTTCTTCCTTTTCAAGTTTTGACGGTGGTTTTTCTTCCCGTAGATCTTCGGCTGAAACACCACCACCAAACTTTCAACTGTACAGGTGAGAAAAATTGTGCTTGTGGAGCTAAGTTCTTTCTTTCTTTCTTTAAGTCTTTTTTTTTTTTTTTTTTTTTTTTTTGTTCCAAATAAGAAAAAAAATATACTCCATTCAAAAGAGGAATGCTCATCCACCCAAAAGGTCAATGGACACTAGAAGGCACTGATTGGCATGAATCACAATTATTTTCTTAAAATGAGAAACAGAGATTCCTTCATTACATTAATATATGAAATTACAAAAGTGGGCAAGTATGCCAAAGGAATTGCCATCCTCTTCCCGCTGAGCTCCCTTTCTCCTCGATCCATAGAGACAAAATGAAGGTTTGGTGCTAACAGTTCATCACGAAATAAATGACTCACTAAGCCGAGATCACTAACTAATACTAATCTAATACTAATAGAATAGAAAAGAACGGTCTTTTTTGTATACTTTTCCCGGTTCCATTGCTACCGTGGGCTTGCTTGAGAATCAATATTTGAAGTAGTTTTTTTAGAACAAAATTTTAGTGCAACTATGATGGGAGGTTTTAGCAAGTGGGTAAACCGATATAAAACTGAGGTAGGTCATTTGGTTGGTTTGTATTTCTGAACGTCTCAGCTAGTTTATTCTCATGGATGATTTATCCTACTTGTAAATGGTGATCTTGAATGTTCACAAGTCACCCCCTTTGTGTTTCTAAAAATTGAGTTTTCCCAAGGAGATATATATATTTTATGCTTTTATATTCACTTTTCATGGTAGTTATTGAGTGGATGGGAGCTTTCTATCCAGTTACTGACTTCGTTTTTTTTTTGGTGGGAGGAGGGATGTCGATTGGTGCCATTAACATTACCTCCTTTCTCGCCAGTTCGATTATCCCCTTTTATTCACTCTGGACGGTGTATTTCATGCAGCTGGGAAACTTTTCAGCCTGTTGGTGGGCTTCTGCCTCAGCCAGAATGGACTGCATGGGACCAAACTATTGAATATTGTGCCTTCGCATATCAGCATTACATTGTTGTATCTGCTCTGCGTCCTCAGTATAGATACTTGGGAGACGTAGCAATTCCATATGCTACTGGAGCTGTCTGGCACCGTAGACAACTGTTTGTGGCTACTCCAACTACCATAGAGTAAGTTATATTTTCCCCTTGCTTGTGTAAATTCTTGTTGGATTTTGCTTAACATTCATCATATTCCTCATGAATTTTGTATACTTCTCAATAAATTGCAAGAGATATATCTTCAATTCTCTTCAGTTCAATTCAATCTTGCAATGTGTTTGTTTTGCTTTAGTTTCTGCCTAGCATTTTTGTCTAGTCCTTTGATGTTTTCAAATTTCATGAGTACTCCAAATTAGACCACTTCTAGTGATGATTCTGCCCCCGAGGATTTGTTTGCACTCTATCTTGCCACATGGAAATCTCCCTCTATGCACCATACGTCATTGTATAACCAATACAAATTGAGGATTTCTTGCTGAAACTTTGGTCTTTTCTGTGAGGATGCTAGCTGTTTTGAGGGGATGCAGGCCCACACACGACTATTATCCAACCACGAACAAGGTCTAAACCACGTCCGTTCCTTTTGTGTCACTTGACCTATATGCATTCAAAGGTTGAACTTGCCATTTTTGCGCTTGTTTTAGTTTCAAATCATCATAATCATACTGTTGCTAGTTTTATGGCTTGTTAGGGAACGTTGGCCCTTTGTACCCCGTTTGACCATGATCAGAGAGATCTGTCATGGGAATTGTCGGGTAGAGCAATCCATCTTGGACTCTCCACACATTGACCGGGTTCAAGCCAGGACCCTCGTGGCCTTTGTAACCTTAGCTGTCACTGATGAGAAGATTCCTTGGATTGCAACAGCTTCACCAGTCAAAAGATTACCATCTTAGTAGGATACAACCTGTAAATTCCTTTTCTAGTTCAGATAAACTAATTTATGTAGGACAAGTCCACAGTAATACCTCTCTAATTCATCCTCCATATGTGGGAACCACAAAGCCAGCTATGCTTTGTGACATCCCATGTTTCCATCTTTAGTGTCATATGTCTACAAGTCACTCACCCCTTATTCATAGCTAATATCCGGGCAACTTCATTTGACAGAAATTTTAGGAGGCTTTGTCAGGTTAGAAAAGGTTTCTAAGAAGATGATCCTGTGTTAGATTTTGGATGAACTTCAAGATCCTATTCTAGTCGTTGTGGAAGTCCAGTTCAGTTACCACTAGGATGCCACTTCAATCTTTCCTTCTCACTCCGGGCCTTGATTTGAAGACAGCTCCTGACGGCCGCATGGAGGTTGTTGTTGCCATCTTTATCATGTTTTCGTATGATTGTCTACTCCCATTTTATTCTTCTGTTTCATTTGGGAGCTGCCCTTTCCTTTCAAGAAATAGAAAAATAAGACTTCTGAAGTTTGACCATCCTCGGTAGTCTTCCCCAGAGACAACAACGTCTCCTTTTCTTCCATTTAGAACCTTTGTAATCTATAAGAAGCTTCCTATTTTGTTTATGGTTTTGTTTTTTTGGATCCATATGAATCCTCCATTGCACTGTTTTCTAAAAGAACTTGTGTGACTGTTGGATGATGAGGTCTTAAGTAGCATCTGCAACCCATAATGACCACAACCTTTTCTCCACTAATTGCAAACGTATAATTCAAATGGGGTTCTGAAATTTTAACTATTCATCCTCTGCAAGACCAAAATTGCATGTGAAAACTTTGTTTTCAATCTTAGTTGTTTTACGCATCATCATTGGGAGATGAGGGAAAAACTTTTTACCAGGTCCATTGTTTCTGGTGAGGCATATTGGAGAAAGGGGAGACAGTATTCTGGAGAGAGACAGGAGAAATTCATTGTACTCTTCTTTTTTTTTTTTGCTTGTACAAGTAGTTTTTCTCATCCTTTATCATAAAATGGAATACATATTCTTTTGAGATTTTATAAATTATTTTAAGTGCTATTTTATGTCGTTGTGATAGAAATCTGAAATTTTAATTTAAAGGAGATGCTACTAGAACTTATGCTACTTTGTTCTGCCTCATGTTCTAGATGTGTTTTTGTGGATGCTGGAGTTGCGGCTATTGACATTGAAATGAAAAGAATGAAAGAAGAGATGAAGTTGAAAGATGCACAAGCTAAAGCCATTGCTGAGCATGGGGAGTTGGCTCTTATCACTGTAGATGGCCCTCAAACTGTTGCCCAGGAAAGAATAACCTTGAGGCCCCCAATGCTTCAGGTCCAATCTTATTCCCTTTCTTTATATTTGACTATCTGTGGTCACGATATTAGAAATGTTGTCTTATTTTGGGTTTACATAATGTGAATCTTGATTTCATGCATATCCTTGACCGATATGGGAAGACCTTTCCTACTGACTTCAGAATACTTGCAGATTCTGATGGGGAAAGTCTCTTCCGGTGAGAAATTTAACAATTTCAAATTTCTAATTCGAAAAATTATGGGGACATTTGGTTTCTTATTTGGAGAGTAGTTCCTAGAACCAATTTTTATAGTTATTCTGCTCTACTAACCATCAAGTGTTTAGTTTTGGCCTTTCCTAGCAAAGAAGAATTTATAAATTAAAGAAGAAAAATCACATAAAGAAAATTGTTTCAGAAAATTATCAGGTGCACATCCATGCTGGATGTACGTCCAATACTTACCCTTTGTTCAAAATAGTATTTTGTAACTTAATTTCTGGTATGCAGTATATGATTCGTGAATCATATGAATAATGCTAATTTCCTTCTTATCTTTTAATATTAATTTTTCCTTACTATATCAGGTGGTGCGATTAGCATCATTTCAGCAAGCTCCTTCTGTACCACCATTTTTATCATTACCCAAACAGTCGAAGGTGGATGCAGATGATTCGGTGATGCACAAAGATACTGAAGACAGAAGAGCAAATGAGATAGCAGTTGGCGGTGGTGGAGTGTCAGTGGCAGTTACTCGTTTCCCAGCTGAGCAGAAACGTCCCGTAGGACCTCTAGTTGTAGTTGGTGTTAGAGATGGAGTTCTCTGGTTAATTGACAGGTACTTGAATCTTGTACTATATAGGAATTTAAAGGACATAACTACCCATCCTCCCATTAGAAAGTACTAATGTTGAAGTTTTTCTGAAGTCGATAACCTGGTTCTCTGTTTGTTCACATATTTCCATTTTGTTATACTATCCCAGAGTTACTGGTGAAAGTTCAGTAAATCTTTCACGAACCATGTGCTTGTGAAGCATTTAAAAAATTATACTAGCTGCTCAATGTCGATCATGGTGAATGCATAGAGTTCAAACCGTGAATCATCCTTCTTTGTCTCGTTTTTCAATGTCATTATCTTTTATGCTTGGAGGATTCTTGAGTTTGAATCAGAAAAAAGTTCTGAATGCAATAATGAAAATCCCGACTTACGTTGCTTGAGTTTTCTTGGCCAGGTACATGAGTGCTCATGCTTTATCCTTAAATCATCCTGGTATTCGTTGTCGGTGTCTTGCTGCCTATGGTGATGCAATCAGTGCCGTCAAATGGTATGAGCTTCTTTTTTTCTCCTCATTCTTTTCATTGTCAAATGGCTGGAATCGTTTCAAGTCCTAAATAGAACTTATTCTGCAGGGCAAGTAGGCTTGGTAGAGAACATCATGATGACTTAGCCCAATTTATGCTTGGTATGGGCTATGCCATGGAAGCTCTACATCTGCCAGGAATATCGAAGAGGTAAACAAACACTTGCAGGAAAGATGCTACCCCCCTGTAAAAGTAAAATGCCTATGTTTGCTTTTCCATCAAGATTGCTGGTCAGAAAGCATACAAACATGTACATCCATTTTTGTGGTTTGTTGCCGCTTTTAAGCCCCTTCATACGTAATTCCTCAATAACTCTGAGTAGTAGCTTGGAGTCTGCCACTCGATATGAGATCAATGTGTCAAAACCATGTCAGTTGCATTGCAATCTGATTACTCTAGTCCTAGTTATAATTGTTAATCCATCTCTATTCAATTTTCAGATTGGAATTTGATCTGGCCATGCAAGGAAATGATTTAAAAAGAGCACTTCAGTGTCTTCTTACTATGAGCAACAGCAGGGACATGGGGCAAGATAATACAGGGCTTGATTTGAGTGACATTCTCAGCTTAACAACTAAAAAGGACGATGTGGTTGAAACATTTCAAGGAATTGTGAAATTTGCAAAAGAGTTTTTGGACTTGATTGACGCAGCAGATGCTACTGGACAGGCTGATATTGCTCGTGAGGCTCTTAAAAGGTTAGCTGCTGCAGGTTCCTTGAAAGGTGCATTACAAGGTCATGAGATAAGAGGATTGGCTCTCCGACTGGCAAATCATGGAGAGTTGACACGATTGAGTGTAAGTGCTCGGCCTTACAGTTCACTAATGTTTTAAGCTTCGTAATTGGCCTAAGTTTGTATATTCTTCGTCTCGTGTAAGTGGCAGACTGGATACTTCGTGCATACAGTGGTTGGGTTTTCTTTCTAAAGATAATTAGTCTTCAATGGTCTGCTTATGATAAATGGCAATGTAAACGTTTCAGGGATTAGTGAACAATTTAATCTCAGTCGGCTCGGGACGTGAAGCAGCGTTTGCAGCAGCGGTTTTAGGAGACAATGTTCTCATGGAGAAAGCATGGCAAGACACAGGAATGCTTGCGGAAGCTGTGCTTCACGCTCAAGTATGTCAACTTTATTTGTTCTGTATATGTACTTCTGTCTGTGCATTAACTTGCAATTTTCAGGCTCATGGTCGACCGACATTGAAAAACTTGGTCGAGTCTTGGAACAAGATGCTACAAAAGGAGATGGATCACACCTCGTCGGAAAAGACCGACGCTGCAGCTGCATTTTTTGCATCACTCGAGGAGCCAAAACTCACAACCTTGGCAGATGCAAGCAAGAAGCCTCCAATTGAAATCCTTCCTCCTGGAATGCCAACTCTGTCATCTTCCATTCTAGCTCCAAAGAAGCCAACTCCTGGGGCACAAGGTGCATTGCAGCAACCAGCCAAGCCTTTGCTACTGGAGGCACCGCCTGCTGATCCACAACAACAAACAGAAGGTACACCGACCCAATCCGAACCAACTGAACAGACTTCAGACGGTAAAGCCCCAACTAATACATCAGCAACCGACACGCCTCCGACTACTTCAGTAGAAAATGTTCCGATAACGTTAAATGGTTTAGAGCCATCTGATATTCAATTAGCATCCTCCAACACCACACCAGTAGAAACTCAAATAGTACCACCGTCATCCGTAAATAATACGACACATTCAGAGGCAGTGTTAGAATCAACCGAGCTTCAGAACTCCTCTGTTCCGCATTCATCGTCCTCAAACGTCGCAGCACCACCATCAGACGCCCCATTTGAGGTGCCTGATCTTCTTCTGAATACTTATCTTCCAAACGTATCACAAATTTGAAAGCTAGCCATAACGAGTACAGAAGGTGAGGTTGATCTTGTTAACTGCTGTTATAATGCATTCTTTCATGTGAATGTGTTTGATTCTCTCTTGCCTATTGTGTTATACAAAGTTCCATATATTCTTTTATTCGTTATTCGTTATTTGTTATTGTATTAGATTTAGAATGCATTTTATTAAGCGTTTCCATCTGTAATTTTCTTTTTCGAGTTAGCTAAAACGTAGAATTTGGCTCGGGAATATATTTTTGTTTTACAATGTTCAATATACTATATTTTTTTGTATTTTTCCTAGTTAAACACCGACTTTTTTGTTATGTTTTGTTTTAAATGTGAATTCTATAAAATATACGTGGATGATCGTTTTTGATTGCCATGGTGAATATATCTAATAGCTTAGAAGTTTAAAGACTATTTAGAACTATTTTTCGAACGGTAGAGTTAAAGTGTTTGAAGATTAAATTTTTTATTTAATTTAATTAATACTATTTTTTATTTTCATCTTCCAACCTACAAAATAGCAAAATATTAGAAAAGTTGACCTAGGAGAGTTGACCACATTTATAATTTTTTTTTAATAAAGTGATAAAATAAATTAAAAGTACAATTTAAATATTAAAAAAAAAAAACGTTTATATATATCAAAACTATTTTCTTTGGGGTTTCTCCATGTATTAGCCCAACAGAAGCGATGTTCAGCTCCAAGAACGAAAGGAAACAATTCGCGATGGAAGAAATCTCAGGACAATCGACTTTGACGCCAACAATCGTCCGATCACCGAGCTTTGGGTTATTGAAATGATCACTGATCCATGTGAATTTCACGTCATTCAAATGAAGCAGATGGTTAGTGTTCAAATTATTCGAACTTGTTTTTAAATCTGTATGGCCGAATGATTTCGATTTTATGTGCGAAAAACGTATGATTTTGTTTGTAGTTCATATGCGTTTCTTATAATTGGTCTGCCTCAAAGTTTTTGTTCCATGTTGACGCTTTCCATTTCGGATTTCGCCCTATCTGTTTCTCCGATGCGTTTAGGTTGGTACATGTGAAGCATTGGTGGAGAATACTTTAGCTTTGGATGGAACTATCTCATCAAGTAATTTTTACAAGGCTGCTTGTGCTTTTGTTCATAGATGGAATCTGATCAACTCTGATTTTCCTTCATGGTCATGGATTCCATTTCAGAAACTACGGTGGATTAGTTCTGATGATAAGGTGAAGTTTGTTCTTGTTTGGATTAGATATCACTGATTTACAAGGCTGCTTATGCCTTTTTATATGCTACTAGGTGGAAGGGTACTTATCTTTGGAGAAAATATGCCTTCTGAGACCACAAGAGGTCTGCATCTTCCATTTTCGTGGTCCTTTTTTGTTTTTCTTCTGCAATTCACAATTGTTCTTCATTTTTTCGTTTAAATGTTTTCTACAGAACGAGCAGGAGAAAGTAGAGTGTTTTGAGGAAATAGATACTGCTGGCAACAACAATGAGTCTCTGGATGAAGCTACATTAGTATGTGCTTTCTGTAATTGATGTTCTTGTGGTAACCATACTTCTTTAGTTGTGTGATATCTGTTGCATTCATTAACCAAACTCTCCCGTTTTTCTCAAGGTCTCCTCCCCAAGTGATCATGAAGAAGTACATTACTATGATTTTCACGTTCTGCACTGTGCTTCATATAGTGTTCCAGTGCTTTACTTTCGAGCTTACAGTTGTGGTATGCAAGTTTTATTGTTCCATTATACCTTTTTAAGATCACGCTTTAGAATATTATTGTTTGATGCAAATGCAAACATAAGACTTTTGGTTTCTAGATATTTAGCAAATGAATTGTAACAGCTCAAGCCTACCGCTAGTAGAATATTGTCCTCTTTGATTTTTCCCTTTCGGGCTTCTCCTCAAGGTTTTTAAAACACGTCTGCTAAGGAGAGGTTTTCATACCCTTATAAAGAATGCTTTGTTCTCCTCCTCAATCAGCGTGAGATCTCACATGAATCACTCTAGTGATGTGTACTGATGTAATATTTGGTTATTTATCCAAAACTTTCTGAGCTCGCTAATACCTGTAATTGGCATGCTCCTTGAAATGTTGAATGTAGTTATTCTAAAAATGTGATTCGGTGGAATATATTGGAAATTAAGGTGTGTGACATCATGGATTATTTCAAGTGGCTTAAGCCATTGCAAAATCTTTCAACACATTCTTAATTTTTCCTCTGTGAATTGATCTTTTAGACCCTTTTCCTAGAATCGTGATCCTTATTTATTTTCAAAAAGATAAAGAAACTTTCCTTGATAATAGTAAAATATTGATCAACCAGTAAGTATAAAAGAGGGGCAACACTGACAGTATGATTTTGACTCTGTTAGACAAGGAAGCTACAATAGAATGTCACTTGCATGTCGAGAATGAGTGGTTGAATGTATGTGCTTTATCTTCGCTATGTTCTGTTTCCACTGTCTCTATCTTCCCCCTTGGCCTAATTATGGTATAGGAAATAGGAGGTTTAAAATATCTATTTTTTGTGTTTAAATTCTGTTCCTAATATGAAGTATTTCCCGTTCAGTATACTAATTTTGTAAAGTGTGCAGATGGACAACCTCTGACGTTTGAAGAAATGAAAAAGGACCTTCCATCACAGTCTGCAGATACACTATTGAATTCAAAATGGACATTTATTACTCAGGAGGTACAGCTTTTCTTTGACATTTTTTTTGGCCTTTGGTTTTGGATGCACCAAGCATAAATGAGTTTGCATTAAAACAAAAGAAGGAAGAGTTTACGGGCAGGGTAGAGAGAACCCCATCCCAACATAAATGTGAGATCCCACATCGGTTGGGGAGGAGAACGAAACATTCTTTATAAGGGTGTGGAAACCTCCTTTTAGCAGACGCGTTTTAAAAATCTTGAGGGGAAGCCCAAAAAGAAAAGCCCAAAGAGGACAATATTGCTAGCGGTGGGCTTGAGCCGTTACTAATGGTATCAGAGTCAGACACCAGGCGATAAGCCAGCAAGGAGGCTGAGCCCTGAAGGGGGTGGATTGGGGGTCCCACATCGATTGGAGAAGGGAACGAGTGGCAGCGAGTACGCAGGCCCCAAGGGGGGTGGATTGTGAGATCCCACGTCGGTTGGGAAGGAAAACGAAGCATTTTTTTTTTTATAAGACACCTTCCCTAGCATATGTGTTTTAAAAACTTTGAGAGGAAATCTGAAAGAGAAAGCTCAAAGAGGACAGTGCTAGCGATGGATCATACGCATATTCTGAAAGTTTCTTTTCTTATTTCTGTCACTGTCATTCTCTGATTGAGAAATAAGAATGCAGGATGCTTTTTTTTTTTTTTTTTTCCTTTTTTCTTGTACATGAACTTTGTGATGTTAACTAGTTTTGGGTATGGATTAATGTCAGGAGCATCCATATTTAAACAGAATATGGTTTAAATTACATCCTTGTGGAACGAGGGAATGGATGAAGCTACTCTTACTTAGTGACGCATCCTGGTTCAAGAATGAGATAGCGATTGAAAGATATGTCGCCTCATGGCTCTCAGTTGTGGGGCAAGTAGTTGGCTTGAGAATCCCCATGGAAATGTTGAAAGATGGCGGTGGCACCCAGTTCTGATTCTGGTGTTCCTCACCATTTTAGCAGCCTTGTGTAAATCTCTGGTTCTACTGAAGTTGAGTCTCCACATTTATCAGAGCTTAAATACTAAAATGAACGTGTAATTGCAGACGTATATCTAAACTTTAGAAAATATATCATTTTCTCTAGATCGCTGAATTTGTGTTTAGTAGATGTTTGAACTGTCTTTTATGTCTTAAACCTTTCAACCTCTCTCTAATAACTTCTTTTTAATTGAATTCAACTTTTTTATTCTAAATTACTATTAAGACGTCTGACTTTCAATAACTTTAAAAATTTATAAAATATTTTCACTTTTAAGTTTGTAAAATATTTTCTGTATTTAACCTTACCTATTAAATATTTTAGAACAAACTAGAAACTTATTAATAAATTAAATAAATTAAAAGCTCAAATGCATAACTTTGAAAGGTTATGCACTAAGATGGTAAATTCATCATAGGTTGGGTCAACTTTAACGATACAACCAACCACCAACAGAGAGTTAATAAAATCAATCATGATGAACTAATAACTATAGATATAGAATGTATGGATGAATGCAGATGTCTATTTAATCTATAGGGTCGAGACCTGGCTCGAAATGTTCAGCTAATAATAATATAGGGTCGAGACCTGGTTCGAAATGTTCAGCTAATAATAATCTACGTATAGAATGTATGCATTTAATCTACAGGGTAGAGACCTAACTCGAAATAATCTGCTCAAAATGTTCAGCTAATAATAATCTAGGTATAGAATGTATGCATTTAATCTACAGGGTAGAGACCTAACTCGAAATAATCTACACATAGAATGTATCAACTCGAAATAATCTACATATAGAATGTATGGATAAATGAAATGTCTATTAAATCTACAGGGTAGAGACCTAACTCAAAATGATCCGTTAATAACCATAAATATAGAATGTATAGATAAATAGAAATGTCTATTTAACTAGCTCACTTCAGTCTCCCAATTATAAAATAAAGATTAAAATAAATAGTATTTAACCGAATTAAATTTTCCCTGCGGACAGAAAAGTAGATAGTATGGTCAATTATTTTTATTTATTTAGAATAAAAATCAATTTACAGATTAGATTGGGTTGGATTTTATCCCAACCCGTCTCCCATTCTTCCAGACATTACAGAGCTCTCTAATGGAGTCGCACTCCCTCTACCTCTCCTCTTCCTCCCTATTGCTCCACAAACTTCCCTCTCACAAACCAATCTCTCTATCCCCTTCGCTCATTCCCTTCAATTCAAAACCTCTCAGCGTCTTCAATGGCGCCCATCTTCCCACCATTAACAAAACCCCGTTTCAAAACCCTACCAATCCTTCAACAAAGCCTCTCAAAAACCCCCATTTCCTCTTCGCAAAAACCTCCCCATTTCACCAATTGGTGAAATCCCATCTCCCTTTTGCTCTTACTCAGCTCCTTCTCTCCCCTCTCCCTAGCCTCGCCTTGGAAACCGACCAAGCTTCTTCCGATAAGATAAACTTGGAGTCCATTTTAGTTTCAATTGATGACTTTTTCAACCGATACCCATTTTTTGTTGCTGGGTGTACTTTCATTTGGCTTGTTGGGATACCCTTGATTGACTACTATTTTCTAAGGAAGTACAAGTTCATTTCTGCCATTGATGCGTTTCGCAGAATTCGGGATGACCCAAATGCACAGCTCTTGGATATTAGAGATGAAAAGAGCTTGGCGTTTTTAGGGTCTCCCAATTTGAGGATTTTGAATAAGGATGTGGTGCAGGTTGTGTATTCAGAGGAGGATCAAGATGGGTTTGTGAAGAAGGTGAAGAACGGCTTTGGAGATGGTGCTGATACTCAAGTATTTGTCCTGGACAAGTAAGTTGTTTCCATTTACTTCAAATGAAAATGGATTTGTGTGATCTTCATACTTTTATTTTAGTTTTTTGCACGCTGGAGGCAGTGGGGAAGATGGAGAGAGATGAGCGAGGGAGGCCAAGAGAGTGAAACATGGGAGAGAGGAAGATTGAGAGAGGGAAAGTGTAACAGCCCCAGCCTACCGCTGGGCTAGCAGATATTGTTCGCTTTGACCCATTACCCGTTAGCCTCACGGTTCTAAAACATGTCTGCTTGGGAGAGGTTTCCACACCTTTATAAAAAATGCTTCGTTTCACTCTCCAACTGACGTGGGATCTCATAATGTGGAAACTTCTCCCTAGTAGATGCATTTTAAAACCGTGAAGGTGATGACAATACATAACAGGCCAAAACAGACAATATCTGCTAGAGGTAGATTAAGCTGTTACAGAAAGAGAGAAAGAGAGGAATATGGTGTACTCCATAAATGTGCAAACTTCAATAGCTAACACTGTTGTAGTTATCATGGCCTGAGTCATGTCTTATGGTTTTCCTATTTAGCTAATGGGGCCTAAAACTAAACGGAAGACCCCGAATTTCACTGTTTCAAACTTTGCTGTCTTCCCAATTATATGAGTTCAATTCATAACGTGCTACGCTTTTAATGTCTAAGGTAGTTTTGATGGTAACTCCATGAAAGTGGCCGAGTTATTGTTCAAGAATGGGTTCAAGGAGGCTTATGCAATCAAGGATGGTGTTAGGGGCGAAAAAGGGTGGTTGGTATGTGTCCTCCTTTTGCTAATCTACTTGATGAATATACTCATGTTTTAGTTGAAGGCTTAATCATGATGCGTTGTAATGTTTATTTTGATTTGTTTTCTTGCCTCCTTTTTGGGGGCTCTTTCTTCTGGTGGCCCCTTAGTTTTGGTATTCTTTCATTTTTTTTCTCAATGAAGTTGGGTTATTCATTGAAAAAAGAGAGTAACGAAAAGTGGGGAAAAATAGCTAAACATCGAAAGCCAAGGTCATCCTCGGGCCTCGTCCTCTTCTAAATCAATGTACCTCCTTCGACATTCTACTCAGGATCTCCAATATTCCCATGTTCGATCTCTTCCATCTCTACCTTGCTCATGTCCATTTCCTATTAACCACAATCATCATCGTGTTACTTTTCTCTTCTAGGTGGTGAAGTCGAGTGGGTTTCCTAACTCGAGAACTTAGAGGCAAAAATGGTTGACGTTCCTCTAGGCACGGTTGGTAGAGCTTGCTTTATGCTTCTCTAGTACCACTAGCATAGGCTACATCCTACAATCACCTATTGTCATAATCCAACTCATCTTCTCTTGGTCATTTTCTTCCTCCATCATTCAAACCAACCATTATTTATGCTTAGAATATGATCCAAAGGTATTGGGTCAAGTCGATTTCTTTATATCAAGGTGTTGTATAAGGAGATACAAGACTCAGCCCATCTATCCACTCTTGGTTGATTGTGGAAGTATATTGAATCTTGTTAGATGACTAATCAACCTAAAAGCTTGAGTTGATGGATTAAGGTAAATTTGATTGTATCATTTGTGGATTCCCTATTAGTTGGAGCGGAATTGACTTTAAAGGGGTTCGAATACAAGACCTCTTGCTTTGATCCAATGTTAAATCAGGTTGGCAAGATAGGCGATGGTTCGTTAATCGTCACACCCTTTTATCTTGGCTTCTTAATTTCTAATTGATTTCCATTTTTGTTTGTCCTACGAGAGTTCCAACCTGTTTCCCCACAAGTCATACGATCACTTATTCTTGTTCTGTTATGAAGCTCTTGGGATTTGATCTAACAACCTTGTTGAAGAATAAGACCTTTAGATCTAAATTATTCGAAGAATAAGACCTTTAGATCTAAATTATTCAAGAACCCCAAAAACGATAAGAATTCATCCCAAGGAACTTTTCAAATCGACCGAAGTTTTTCCATTTTGAAAGTGTATAAAACTTAATCAACCAACGTTAACTATTTGATTCAAGTTAGTACAGCAGTTTTTTTTCGAGTTTTCATTCTCACCCTTAATTTCTCTGTTCAGATTCCATACCTACTACCTGTGTTGACAGTAGGATGAAAAGGTTCTTTAATTTCTTTTCTTTCCAAACCATGACTTGGTGGAATTTAGAAAGCAGAGGTTAGACTCTATTCTAATTTAGGTAAAGCTTTCTGTTACTTATTTTCATCCTCTTTGCAGGCGATACAGGAGTCCTTGTTACCGCCTTCTGTTCACATTAGCAGAAGGAAAAAGGCTAAAGCTTCCAAAAAGTTTGGGACTAATGGAGTTGTTCAACAAAGTGTAGACAAAGAGGCTGTTCCATCTTTGAAATCCTCCAATGGAGATATCCAAACTTCACCCCTCCATGTCAATGCATCGTCAGACACCGAGTCCAAGTTGAAAACTCGGTCAAGGTCATCGTCTCCTTATCCAAACGTAAATTCACTCTGTCAACTAATACATCTTTAAGTATGAACTGATTTTTCACTCTTTATAAGTAGAGAAAAAGAAGGTCTAAGCTCAAGTAAAATACAAAAGCACATTGGAAGTTTTGTATGTAGATTATCTAGTCCAATATGCTTCTAAGCAATATAAAAACAATCAAAAGCCTTTGAAATGCCTCAAAGGAAACCATTTAATTAGCGGTTTTCCTTAAACTGCTTGTATCAAGTGTTTCATCTAAAAACACTAGCTTCAAAAATGTCTGAAAGTCACTCAGTTAATAGAAAATGCATGCTTCATTACATATTGGAGACAATATTAAATTTGATTCAGTAAAAGATGAGTCATGATTTTAGTGTTTGTATTTACTTTCATTGTGGATTTTCTGTGCATGTGATTTACAGACTGACTCCGTTTTCTATAACACTGATATATGGCAGTACCCAGATTTGAAACCACCATCTTCTCCCACTCCCTCAAAGCCAAGGAAATGAAAGACTTACAAGTTTTGAGCTGATCATCTTGTTCTGCATAGAGAAGTTGACTACAATACTATTAAGAGGCGGCTATTGTTTCCATGTGGTTGTTGTAGACTCCAATTTTTTGGCAACTAGCTGTATATAATACATAATTTAGTCTTTTTGCTCCTTATACAGTTGGTGCAATTCAAGATTTAAGCAAATGAAGGCACTTCGACATTCCTCAATGAATAATTACATGACAATGGAGTGATATTTATACATGAAGCACAAGGCCAAGCGACTTAAGAATAAACGAAAATAATACTTGATCATTTGCAAGTATAGCATGAGGTGCTTCTGGGGACATTAGAGGCGTAATGCAACTAATAAAAAATGTCATGTTTTTCATCTCCATTAAAATTGTATTCCACAATTCTCTAGATCATCCTCCGTCAAACAACAGGGTAGGAAGACTAGCTCGAGTTTTGCTTTCAAACAGATGAGTATGGTTAGGCAATCTAACAAATGTGAGTTGGAACATTTTATACCGTGAACAAAATTCACCTTCTAACTATATTTTACTAATCTTTCAATCATGAAAATTAAGAAAATGGTGCCCAAGGGAAGAAAAGAAGAAAAAAGTGAAGGGGAAGGAAGATAAAGGATGAGGAGAAAGAAAAGGAAAAGGAAAGCCACCCAAACTAAAATCAATAAAAACTAATACACTTCATTCAAAAATCTTCAATTAGTTAGGGGGCAAACTAACGAACTCCTTGATACTCACAGTTTATTCCCTTTCATTCTGTTACCATGTTAGTATTCGCGTGCCAAAATGAGAAAAAAGAGTTGTATAGATCTGATACTCACAGTCAATTATTCTGTCTGCATTGAGGACTTGTTCTGGAAGCCATTAACGAACTCCTCCATGCATGCGCAGTAAGTCTCCATTCCTCCAACATGTCTGCCTATTTCCAGCCCCAAATCCATCCATTTCTTTGCCATATCACTCTGTCCCATCCTAACAGGCACGGATGCCCGGTTCCACGCTGTCATAGCTAGCCATTTCCCCTCTTCCAATGGATACTCACCTTCCTTCAACCCCACCATTATCCTATAAGCTTGCCTGTACATTTCATATACGGCATCATCATCTGCCTCTCCCTTGCTAATGCTTGTTATGGCAATAAGCTTCCGGAAAACAAGAGCAACGGTATGATAGTCCGGAGATGGGGAAGAGAGTAGCGCTGACAGACACTCATTGAGTGCGAAGTTGGCTACATCTTGATTGAATCGAGTACCCTGCAAAGCGTATAGGCCAATCTGAAGCAGATATTTGTAATTGCAAACCTTTGAGCTCGCAAACCTTTTCACCAGCAGTTGTTGTGACCCTGAATCGTTCAGCCTTCCATATATATCATAGGCACTAAGCGTGTAGATGAATAAGTTTTCTGCCTCTAGGCGATGAATCTCTTCGTTGTTGACTTTCTTTTCTGTGGAAATGAGCTTCATAATCTGCATAAATAAAAGATTTTCAATCACAACGGATAGAAAGCAAATTCACAATGCAGCCACAATAAAAGAGCCTGAAAATCTCACTCAGCTAAGTGCAGTTAGTTTGAAGTATAGCATACCGGTTGGTTGACAGACTTACTTTTCATAAGTACAAAACTGGAAAATAGTCAGATAGGTTCAATTTAGATCAATTTTTACCTATTTGGCTGGTTCAATCTAAATTGTTAATCGGTGAATTTAGGTCCGTTGGGCTTCAAAAATTAGTTTCATCACTGAATTTAGCCACAAAGAAAACGAACTGTCCTGCTTACACCCAACATAATATCAATCAAACGAAAAAAAGAATAGTCCTTACCTTACCAGCTCTATCTAACAATTCTTTGGCTTGTTTGATTTTGGCGTTTGACAGTGTGGTATTTGTTTGTTCTTCAGAAGCTATCATAGCAGTTACAGCCAGAGTCAGTGATCTAAAAACTATGACATTGTTTTCGTCGACTTGCTCTTCATCAGACAAAGCAGTGTAAAACTTCGAAGCCAACTGCAAAAATTCTGCACATAATTCAAACTTCCTCTCCCTCCCCATTCTTGTCCCAAGATTCCAACAAGCCACAGCAAACCAATTTTGTTCCCGCTTCCCTGCTTCCCCTTCTCCAAAGAAGCAACCAGCCCCAAGTTCAATTGCCCTTTCACAAGCGCGTTTCAGTACTCCGAAGATTTCTGAGTCATCGCTGGGTTCTTGAGTGAGGATGGTAACTAAGGTGCGTAGTACAACCACTTCTCTTGCTATCATAGATTTTCCTGTGGAATAAAAATCTAATAAGCTCGAAAGAGAGGCAACTGCAACAGGAAAAGCACGGCAAGCAACAGCTTCATGAGCAGAGAGTGAGAGAAAGTCTGGCGTAAAATCAAGGCAGGACATCATGGATTGGATTTGACCAATGGCGGCCGTATTGTCACTTTTTAGAAGAGAAATTTTGAACTGCACAAGTAGCGATAAACATCAAGTTCAATCAATCATTTAGCATGGTAAATCAGAAAAATATCACAAAAAATAGATCTAATAAACCTTCATTATATTTATAACAGGTGTAATAGGGAGGGAGAGCGAGTACCTTTAGGAAAGCACAAGCTATGCTGGGTTCTAGCTGCAGAAGAGGAGAAAATAGCACTATGAATATTACTCAAGGTGCTGAAAATTTGTAAGACCCAGATTCTTAGAAATTGATACTATACTTAAGCTTCCTTTGAATGGTTTATCGTACCTTTTCAGCCTCATTGACATATTCTTGAGCTCGATCAAGCTGAGATAGACCAAGATAACAAAGACATAAAACTCTAAAGCCTTTGGCCCGAAGATTTCTATTTTCAATGTCGTATGGAATGTAAAGCATTGATTTTTCAAACATCTCAGCACTGATCTCGTATCCTTTTGACCGAAAATGATCTGCGGCACTGGAAAGAAAAACAAAAGGAAAAAAATAAACTATTTAAATTTGTTCATATTTATATCATTTCATTCTCTAGCTTTCATCTTCAAATTTTTGTACATTCTACTTCAGTCTTTCAATTTTAATCCCTATAGGAAATTTTTCATTCATCATTCAACGAAAAATTCGATTCTGTTTCAAATTATAACACCTAACCTAATAAATAAATGGACATACACGGTTTTACTAAATACTTCATTGAAGAAGACAAGAAAACTAGCATTCAGCGCTAAAAATTATTTTCATTGCAAAATTTATATACAAAAATAGAAGGTTTGACAATTCAAAGACCAGAAAGTGAAATAAATATAAGAACATGATGAGTAAAATAAAATTTGATTCTTCTCTTGTATTTCATCGACATTAGAAATGAACATGAACTTTCATGGTGGTTGTAATACAGTATCCTCTAATAGAATGGCATTGCATTTGCCTCCCCCTATATGCATTTGTCTTTCTATGACGTAAATTTCCCTATAGCCGCATGATTCTTTAAAGTTATCGAATGATAAATAGGAACCACTAACTAATGGCATATGAACTCATTCAACTTATGACAAACTAATTCAATTGTGTCGATGTACTTACCAATTCCAAAGCAGGGTGTACATTGTTTTTCTATGTTTTGCAGCAGGCTCTTTGCGAAAGAGTGTCAGCACCCTCTCATCTGACACCAGCTTCGCCGCAACTCTGGCCCTCACTTCCGAGACCTCGCCCGCATGGCCAACTACCTTGTGAGCCACTCGCACCGCCGCCCCTGCACTGACATGGCAACGGTCCAATAGCCCCATGAACACACCCATGGCTGTCTCTGCTCCAGCTCCTCCCACCGCCTCGAAGTAAGTTTCCACAGCCGAAACCCAAGCGCTCTCTGGAATTCCCTTGTTCTCAATCATCCCTCGCAGCTCCTTCTCGGCCTCTCCATGCCTCCCTAGCCCCAACCAAGCCTTCATAGCCAAAACCGGCAGGCTTGGATGATTATCCCCACAATCTCCATCTCTCAAAAGCCTCACACACTTGATTACACTCTCGAACTCTTCAACCTGCAGATGAACAGCTGAAATGAACCTCAGTGTCTTGGATCGTAGGGCTTTAAACTCAACCATCTCCTCTCTAGCTCTTGCTAAACGCAGACCTTTCTCGTACAGTTCCAGAGCTTCGTTCAACAGCTTTAAAGCCTCACGGAACGCATGAGTTTCCCCCTTCGATAGCTCGATCTTCCCAAACGCCAAGTACTCGTCTCCCAGCGCTTTGTAATGCTCTGGCGAACCGAACATCAAACCTTTCGCTCGACTCAGAAGCACCACAGCAAGATTCCTGTCAGAGACCTGCCAAGCCGTTCGAGACCTAGCGATATTCAGATCCAATAGAAGCTTCTTGGCGCCGGCATCGGCGACCGTGGTGAGATCCAACTTCGAGACAATATCCGAAGCCCTCTCGAAGCAACTGGAGGCGAGTTCGAAGTTCTTGAGAGTGTGCCATATCAATCCGGTCTTGTAGTAAAACGAAGCGGACTTGGCTGCAGGGGAGGGGACTCCATCGACATCGCCGGCGATATAGAGGAGGTCCGAGGCGACATGGCGGAGATTAGCATGCTCAGTAGACGATCGGCGGGTGGCAGAGGTGTTGGCGAGGTCGACGCAAGCGTTCCATAGTCGGTAACTGAGCTTCCAGATATGGAGTTTGGTGGAATTGGGGAAGGGGGTGAGTTGAGGAAGAAGAGTGAGGGAATGGCGGAGATCATCAGGGATGATCGGAGAGAGAGGGTGATCAGCGGCGGAAGCGGATGAGAGGAACTCCGCCTTCTTGATTGAGGATTCGATTTGGAGAAGAATGGGATTGAAAAGATCGAATCGAAATTGTGAATGTGGTTGTTGTTGTTGGGATTGAGATTGAGATTGAGACGGACCTTGAGAAGGCGATGGGATTTCCGCGATCCTCATTTGGGATTTTGGCGGGAGATTATGAACTCTGGATTTCGAGGGAAGGACAATGGAATGCTGTAGTGTGGCTGTAGGTTGGTTTGGTTATACCGTTTAATTTAAACATTTAAATAATAATAATTTTAAAAATTTTAATATCCACACCAATTCACTGCTAGTTGATATTGTCGTGTACTGAAAGAATTACACATAACTCCCTTTCTCTCTCCAATCATATGGAATCTCACTCAAAAAATATTAAAAGTAATTTTTTAAATATAATTCTAACGTAACATTCCACTTATAAATTTTATAAGGTATTAATTCAATTTTTCAAAATTTATGGATATTTTAAAAATAAAAATATTTTTTTAATTAATTTAGCCAATATGATATTACATAATTTAATAAAATAAAATGAAATAAAAGAATAAAAACAAAATGTTGTGAGAAAATGAGAGAAAAACAAAAAAAATACCAAAGGAATCGAATCATATTTGTTTTAGTTAAAGTACAAAACAGCTACCAAACAACAAATTTATTTGTTTTATTTACGTATTTGTTTTTTTTTTTTCAATAAATCATAAAATTTGTCCACATTCTTAATTTACATTTAACATTTTACACGAATATTTTTATTTTTTTTTTTATATTGCTTTTAAAATTTCATAGATATTTTTTAGGAGTATTTTTGAAGTATTATAAAATTAATATTGAAATTATTTTATTAAAATTTAAAAAAAAAAATTAAAAGGATTTATTTTGGTGATATTTTTATAAAAATTAATTTTACATGGGAGGGGAAATATAAAAAACGGGAGTGCCCGAAGGAAGGCGAGGGAAAGAGAGCGACTGGTGGTGTGGCTGAGTGCCTGCAATAAATACTTTTCATCGTCCCTATTCCACTTTCCTCTTTCCTCCATTTTTCTTCCTCTTATCTCTCTCTGGTTTGGATGTTTGTATTTAGTGTGCTAGGTCAAGCATTTATTTGCAGGCTCCGGAGTAATTGCTATTGCGTTTCTCACTCAATCAATCGGGTAATCCGCTTTTCTCACTTACCTAGATCCATTTCTTTTCTAATTGTTTCTGGGTTTTTCTTCTTTGGAGAATTTCAAGTCTCGAGGATTCGATTATGGAGTCCCCTTTTCCAAATTTGAGCTGCTGCTGTGTTTTTCTGGAAGGGGTTTTCTGTTTGATGCTATTTATCATCGCTTTGCTTTGTTTTGTTGAATTGGGTTCAGTTTAGGGTGGAAATGCGTTTTAGTCATTTGGATAGCAAATTATTCGAAATGTAATATCCCATTTTCCCGAAAACGAGGCTCGTTTGAATGTCTTCCTGTTGCTGGGCATTTTGTTCCTTTTAGGATCTGAACGAATAAAGCTCGGCTCTGTTTTGTCCTATGAGTGGTCTTGATTTATAAGATGCAGAGAAGCAATCCATGCAGGAGGCTGTTTCTGCAAGCAGTTTAGTATTGATTCTCTTATGTAGCAATGGAGGTTGTTTTTCAACTAACGTGTAGAAATTCCATTGATTAAGAGCGAGGAGATAAAATGAAATAAATGAATGAAGAAGTCCCACATTAATGAATCAAACAATACCAGGAATGATGAATCTGGGAAGCCAGACTGATAGCTTTAATCTGCGTAGTTTTGTTAACAATGAAGTAGAGAATATTCCACATTAAAGTGTAATCAGCCCATCTACAGTTAATGAAGGAGTTCTCTTTGTTGAAATTTCATGATTTTTTGTTTGAAAAATACAGGTTATGAACTATTATTCCAAGTGCCTTGATCGTTTTTGTAAATTTCATCGCCCGTAATATGTGTTTCTCTTTTTGATCATTAAACACTATCCAAAGTGTTGCATTTTCCATTTGGCTCTGCTACCTCTTTGATGTTCATTGAAATGGATTTTGCTCTAGTTTTTATTGTTTATTTATTAGTTACCACTACAATGGCTACCATTTATTGGTGTATTAAGTGTGAGCTTTACTTACATGTATTTTATTTCATGTAAGTTGAATTGAAGTAATAAATCCAAATCGACAGCTTATCATCTCTATCTTCCTATTATCTTCAGCTCCTTTGCCATGGATGTCACACATTCAGTTGAAACGCTGATCGACTCTACAACCTCTAAGATACAACAGCTTCAGAAAGCATTTGCTGAGCTTGAAAGCCACAAAGCATTAACACTCAACTTGAAATGGAAAGAGCTTGAAGAACATTTCCATGGGCTAGAGAAATCCTTGAAGAGGCGTTTTGATGAGTTAGAAGACCAAGAAAGGGAATATGAAACCAAAACAACAGAGGCACGTCAAAAGTTAGAGAATCGGGAAGCTGCTATTTTGGCTAAAGAGACAGCCTCACTGGAGTGTCTTCAAAAGAAAAGAGATGCTGCGGCATTTGCTGTTGCTAATGCACGAGAGAAGCACAGGAAGGTGGCATCAGAAACGCCTTCTTGCCCTGATGACTATCAAAGTGGGGAACCAAATGTGGTAGATAAACCACCTGATTCTTTGAATAGTGAAAATAACTCAGATGGTTTGAAAGATACTCCTAATGATGATGAACACTTTGGTGTCAAGTCTTATCCTCAATTAGTACAATTATGTCAAGAGATGGACTCTGCAGGGCTGCACAAATTTATATCTGACAATCGGAAGAACCTTGCTGCAGTAAGGGAGGAGATTCCATTTGCACTAAAAGCCGCAGCAAACCCAGCCTGTATGGTTTTGGACTCCTTGGAAGATTTCTACAGTGGAGAAGTTGCTAACTTGGATGGAAAGAAAAACTCAGATCTACTGGGTTCTCGCCGAACCTGCATCATGTTGATGGAATGTTTAAGCATTTTGCTGAAAACTATGAATGCTGAATCTGTTTCTAAAGTGATGTCAGCCGAAGTCAAGATGCAAGCAAAGAAAATTGCTGGAGAATGGAAACCAAAGTTGGATGCTCTTGATGTGGATGCTAGTAATGGCAACTCATTGGAGGCTCATGCCTTTTTGCAGCTTCTGGATACTTTTGGCATTGCATCTGATTTTAATGATGTAGAGTTATCCAGGCTTGTGCCAATGGTCTCCCGTCGACGCCAAGCAGCTGATTTATGTCGATCTCTAGGGTTATCAGACAAAATGCCAGGTCAGTCTTTCATTCTTAAATGGACAATGTCAAGAAGCTATTTGACAACCAAATATAGTAGGGTCAATGGAGGTGCGTGCAAGTAGGCCCGAACAAAAATGTTGAGAAGGATATTTATGGAAGATCGTATATTTTAATCGTAATTCATTCTTTCTTTGTTCTATCTCAACACTATCTTTCAGAAGATTTGATTAGTTTGGATAGGTATATGCAGTATAGGGTATTGGATGCGGATTCACCTCAACTTAGTCCTTTTCATTCTTGTTAATGGTTTCTTTGCCCGTCGTTCTCCAGGTGTCATCGAAGTATTGGTTAACAGTGGAAGGCAAATTGACGCAGTGAATTTGGCTTTTGCATTTGAACTTACAGAGCAGTTCTTTCCAGTGCCATTGCTGAAGTCCTATCTCAAGGAGGCCAAGAAAGTGTCTTCACAAGCCAAACCTGGAAATGCATCCCCCACCGCACAGGTTTTTCATTACTTACCGAGTTTTGTTTAATTACTTCATCTGAATCAAAGAATAATGTTAGAATCTCATATTGGTTACTGAATCTGGAGCTTGTTTTTACACTTCCTGTGATCATCTTAGGGAGCTACAGTTGACATGAGTTTCTCCTAGATTGAATTTTCCTTTTATTAGAATCAAAGTATGCAGGTGTTAGATCCTCGAACACGAGACAGGACGTTTTGCGCTATCTATCATTATCTCTCCCTTCGTGTGCTAGTTCTATTTTCGCTTCTTTCTCTATTATGTGAAGTTTCTTCTTTTCCTTCATTGTTTTTGTACAAATTTTCCTTTTATTAGAATCAAAGTATTCAGGTGTTAGATCCTCGAACCCGAGACAGGACGTTTTGCGCTATCTATCATTATCTCTCCCTTCGTGTGCTAGTTCTATTTTCGTTTCTTTCTCTATTATGTGATGTTTCTTCTTTTCCTTCATTGTTTTTGTACAAATTTCAGAATGATGTTAGTGACAGAGAGCTGACTGCCCTTAAGGCCGTAATCAAGTGCATTGAAGAGCATAAACTCGAAGAGCAATACCCTGTAGACCCTCTTCAGAAACGGGTCATCCAGCTCGAGAAAGCTAAGGCCGACCAGAAAAGGGTGACTGAGGCTACAAAACCTCAACCAAAGCGACCTCGTGCAAATGGTGTTGGTTATGCCCCTCTTGTCAATAACAACAATGGTGCTGACAAGAACTTCTACGGTAGAGTGACAGATAGATACCCACCGTACATGTACGACCGACCGTACATGTATCACCCGACCCCTAACGACAACCATTGCCCACCGCTCTTGGGCTCAGCTATGTACAACATGCCTCCTGCAGCTCATGGAAACTACTTTGGAAATGCTTACCAGTACCAAGCTGCTGCATATCTTCACTGAATGAGATGAAAGATGGTAAGAGGTGAGTGTGATCCTTGGTTAACTATTTAGAGTATTAACCCTCAATGGATGTGGCAGTGTATGAACGAAGTGTAGTAGTAAGACTCAGAAACTTACCCAAAAAACCAAAAACGAAAAAAAAAGAAGAAAAGAAAAGAAAAAAAAAAACCCAAACTGCCTTGTTAAGTTGTTGTTGTACTGGATGATATTTAAACTCTCTAATATATATGCACAAAACTTTGATGTGTAATATGTTTCTCTTCTTTTTTTTTTTTTTTTTAATTGAATTAAAGTTTTTTTAAAAAAAATTATTTATGTAATTTTTTATGGTTAGATTTGGATTTTTTAGTTTTCAAATGTGGTTTGGAATCATCTATCCATTGGATTTTTTTTATATATATATAAAATTTAATACTCGAGTTAATTTCTTTGAATTGAACAAAAGGTCACTAGGTTACTAGGTATTTGAATTGAACAAAAGGTCACTAGGTTACTAGGTATTTGACTAAATAGGATTCCTATAGAACCTATCACTATAATATCTCTACTGGGAGATATATGGAGATAAGACTAAGTGGAGCGAAAAGGATTTTCATGAAGTGAAAAATTCAAACTATTAGCAGCACCACATGAGATTTATAAATGTTTATGAATAAGTGATTGTCTGATAATGGATGAAAAATGTCCGATCTTTTGAATTCATAAAAACGAGAAATTGAAAATCATTCTCAGTTCTCACCATTGGTGTTTTGGCATAAGTAAGAAATAATTCATAGCTTGTCAATTCCACGCCAAAGCACGAATCAAATTGTTGATCAAGGAAGTTCAGAAACTTTCAAAAGGCAAAAAAGAAACCTCACTCCGGATACTAAACTTGTGAACCCCATTTCTCTCTACTTTTATCACTATATCTCACATTTAACTGAAACAATCTTCTTATATCCTATGCCCAAAATAATTCTACGAAAGCTAGCGATAATAAGCCATATGTCTGGAAGACGAGAAAGGAGACGAACCAAAAGGAGAAACGTTCTTCTGCGTGTTGGATGGAGGGAGAATTGGGTTCTTCTTCTTCTTCTTCTCGAGTTTGGTTTCAGCACGCAGCCAAGTCTCAACCACAGAAAGCAAATTGGCACAATGCTTCAACTCATCAACTTCAGACAGCTTCTCTGACTTTCTTAGCTCGCCATCTTGAATATATGCCAGATGAGTTGCCCATGTCTCCAGTCCATCAAATATGTGAGTTGCATATACAATTGTAGCTCCTCTCTGTCCAAAAAAACAGCCAGTTCTTCAATTAATCTCAGCCATTTCAAGGGTAATCTTCTTTGAGAGTTCGGTATTTTTATCAACATCGATATCCAACACTAAATATTTATTTATTTTTGACGATATGACATTACAATGGTCGAGGTGGAGGTTTAAACTTTCAACCCGAATTCAGAACCTCAAAGCCAATGAAAATATTGATATCATGAACAGTTATACCATGATCATCTTAATTTCCAACCCAGAATGAAATTCAGGAATTGTAAGATTACTAGATGGCAGAGTTACATCTATTCTGGATGATATTGCCATTTACACCAAATTCATGTCATGGGGCATAATTTAGCACACATACTAATTGCTTGTAGTATTGAAAAGTATTCAAACCTGATCGCACTCTTCCTTTAAGAAGTCCAGGAGGTCCATCCTCGCAACGACATCAAGGTCAACTGTGACCTCATCTAGCAAGAGAACCTGACAAATCAAAAACATGAATTGAAAATCAGCAGGCAATGAAGCTGTTGTGATATTTCGACAAACGTCAAATATAGAACAGGACTTGGTCCAATACAGAAATGCTTTATGGGAAATTTAAAATCAATGGTCCAGAAATTAGACATAGTGAACGGATGGGCTCAATTATCAGAGTACACTTAATAGCAACTCAGTCATCCACAGTAAGCGAAAAGTCGTCCATATTTAATACCTTGAAAGGATGTAAGAGGCCCATGCAGATTTGCACCCGACGACGTTGCCCATCAGATACCTTATGCATTCGCCACTGGAGATCTATATCAAGGAGGTCAATCAACCTATCTCTCCTTTCAGGATCCGTTCCTTCGACTATCAACATAAATAAAGGGCATTAAGTTGTACAGGTTTGCAGCCGATAAAAGGAAATATTGTATACATCTTATTGAAATTGAACCAAGTACGTGAAAATTTAATTCCAGAATGCAAAGAGGATTAAAGCAATGACAGGATAGTATTAGTGGCTCAAAGAAGGATCCCGAAAGAGTTTATCAGCGTTTTCATTTCTTCCCTCGAGCATGTTACTTAGCTTACTCTCTCTGAACATGGTGGATCTCATGAGGAGATTAATAGGGTTTCTTATGGGGTTCATCTTCATATTAGTCATAAATAGTGAGTATGCTAGAAAGGGTTTTCGAGGGTGAAGGTTGTTATAGGTAAAGTATTCCAAGTAGCTCAGAATAGAAGAGAAGGGAGTTTCTTACCCCCATCTTTTGTACTCTATCCCTTATTAAGACAAATATCAATTTGCTTCCTATTAAGTATCCTAAGCAACCCCTAACTTGAGGAGGAAAAGAAAAATCTACTCCCCACATGAGAATAGGAAATAATAATAGAAGGTCGCAGTTATAATGCCCCCACACAGCAAATATAATACAATTGAACATAGCCCACCTCCAAATATCATATGTTCAGCAGAAAAGTCTCCCTGTAATGCAACCTCGCCCTGAGTTTTCAGAAAAGGATATATTCAGCATTAGAAAGTTCATCCATTTTCTTGTAAGAGAACCAAATGGAAGGTAATCAGTTACTGTTCAGGGTTAAGAAAAAGAAAACGATCAATGCTAACATGTTACAGCATAATCAATGTCGACGAAAACTATATTTAGTTGGAAATCAACCACCACTGAAGTAAAGGCCGTTACATCATGAACCACTGAGAATTCTGAAACAATCAAACTATAGGAAATCAACTGAAATCTGTAAAGCGAAGAGCACGATTTTGTCTTTGTAAAGCACCAAAGACATCGGACGCTTTGTTTGAGACAATCAGAGAAAATCTATGTCCATACTTCTCGAAAGATACTTGTTTCATATAAAGGCATGGACAATGCTATCTATGCAAGAAGAACAGAAATATATAAAACAATAGAGCAGCTAATTGCTTAAACAAGAAGTGTAAGTCAAGTACTCACTGCAGAGCTAACGGTTTTACTCCAAGATCCTCCCAAGTAGGCTAAATCACCACTACATACGAGGTGAGTGTCATGAAAAGCTGAACTATTTAGAACCCGAACCACATCTCTTCCTCCAACCATATGTTTTCCAGCCAAAATTTTCAGCAAAGTAGTCTTCCCTGCACAAAAGTGGATAACATGTATCAATGTCACTAAAGGTCTGCCATGGGAACCATTACCTTTTCTGCATTATTTGAATCTACCTTCTGCATTATTTGAATCTACCTTCCCACAGCGCAAGGGGCAAAATTTAGTGTCGTTATACAATTTTCTTAATCTAAGACAAGCTCAAATGGTTAATTACGCACGGGAGATTTCCTATGATCAATAATAGAAACAAGCAAGAACGGGTTCCAGAGAGATTCGCATATCATTCCATATCAGGAGCATTTTAATGGGTTAGTAATCGCACATTATTCAAGAAACAAAGGGGGCTGCAAATTTTTTTTCATGATTTCGTACTTCACTCCCTCCTCGAATTCATATTTTAACCTAAAATTCTTACACTAAACCAAACGAAAAAGAAAGAGAGAAAATAGACACGATTCGAGTACCAGATCCATTAGCGCCAACGAGAAGACAGCGAGATCCAGAGCCAATCTCGAGATTAAACTCCACGAAAAGAGGCGAATCAATTTCGTAAGCAAATTGCATCGCTTGTACCTTGATGCCGGTAGAACTCTTCTCATCTACATCTTCACAACCCTCTTTCCCGCGGAACGAAATCTCCTTGTCAGCCATTTCCGCAGAACAAAATTGATAAAGATGAAGAATTACCCAGGGAATTTATACACCCCTGTGAGCAATTAGAAGGCAATGCGCATCAAAAAGTTCGGTGGGTGATTCTTCAAAAGTAGCGAACGTGGTGGTTGTTGGCGGGTTAGGCTAGGATTTGTCGCGCCATTGAATCTAAACGTGGCCTACGCTGCGATCAGAGAAGCTGGAATTTCATCGCAATCGCATTGAATTTGGTCTATGTATCGGTGCATCGCGGGAAATTGAGCGCACCGCCTTCTTAGTTGCAATGGAAGACAAGAAAGTACGCTAAAATTGTTTCATCTCCTAATTTTTTAGGATCATATTTTTATTATTGGTTCGTGTGATTTTTTTTTATTGTTAAATTAATAAAAATGCTCTTTTTAAATTTCAAATTCATTTTAAAAATAATTTTAAAAAATATATTATAGTAATATATTATTTTTAATTTTTTTTAATAATATTCTTCGATTAAAAAATACTATGTTTAAAAAATATCCTTAAAATTTAATATCTCTTACCTTTATTAAAAAAAAAAAAAAAAGAATTTATCGTTTGTCTACCCCTCGTAGATTATGTACAAATATTTTAACATTATTTCAATAAGTTCATGAGTATTTTTAAAACATTGCAGTCGCCCTTTAACTTCACCCCTCATAAATTATCTACAAATATTTTACCTTTAATAATATTCTGAAATTGTTTCATCTCCTAACTTTTAGGATCATATTTTTATAATTGAGTCGTATGAAATTTTTTTATCGTTAAATTAATAAAAATACTTTTTAAAATTTCAAATTCATTTTAAAAATAATTTTAAAAAAAAGTCTTTAAAAAATATTTAATATTTTAATTTAATTTTTTTAATACTATTCTTCAATTAAAAAAATATCCTTAAAATTTTAAAACTAACATTCGTACCTCTATAAAAAAAAAATTCAAAAATTATCTACAAATATTTTAATATTATTTTAAAAAATTCATGAATATTTTTTTTATGTCTGTCAAACACCTCATAGATAATACAACAGTAAAAATATTTTTGAATATTTTAAAAAAAGTTTAAAGGCGTTTTTTTTTTTAAATTTAAAGGTATATTTGAATTTTTTTAAAAAGAATTAGAGTATTAATAAAAATTTTGAAAATATAAGAATATTTTTTAAACAATATTTAAAGTTCAATGTATTTTTGAAACAAATTAGGAAAGTAAATAGAAACACGTGCAAAAATCATAATAATTCATACAAAACACTAAAATAACACAAAAAAAAAAAAAAGTAAAACATTTAACCAAAACTCTTTCAGTACACAAACACTTCAATTCAACAAGAAAACAATAAACATGTTTTTTTTTTTTTTTTTTTTTTTTTTTTAAGCAATAAAATAGTTAAAAGGAAACCCATTTTGGTTGGTGTTTTCAATCATCTCATACTTCATTTCTTGTGCGTTTGCATCACCAACTCCATAGGATCTCAAGCCTGCTTCTTCCATGCTCATCTCCCATGGCAGCAGCCCGTTCGAGTTGTCACCCGGTACAAACTCGACGTGGTTCGGCAGCAAGCAGTAGGACGACGGTGCAGCGCCCGCCGCCCCCGCCGCCGCCTCGAATGGAAACTGTGAGGTGCTGTATGTTGTTGCTTCTATCATGTCCTGATCTGGCTTGCTCTTGTAAAACACCCTGCATAGAACCCAATCCTCCTGTACAACCGATAAACAAACAATGTCTTCATTTTTGTTTCTTTTAAGGATGTTTTTAGCTATGTTCGTGTTGACATTCCCAAAAAAACCCTCTTATTTAAATTACGATATAACTCCAAATATGAACATAAAAGTTCGAAAAGAGGGTAAGAAATAAACCTTCGGAGGCATATGCGGTGTCTCGATACGAAACTCATGCATGATCCATCCAGTTTTGATTCCATTCGGAGCTCGGTTTCTATAAAACACCAAAGTCTTTCTCATTCCGACCACCTCACCTCTAGTTGGATCCACCACCATTCGATCTTTCCCTGTCGCCTTCCAATACCCAGCTGTCGTTGCTCGATTTGTACGAAACCCAGTCGCGTATTTCCGATCCCTAAAGCTGAAGAAGTACCACTCGTTCCCGTTCAACTTGGCTACCTCTACATTCATAAAAAAAAAATTGAGTACTTATTAGTATATGTCAATGTCAACTCACATACGAAAGACACTCATCCACAATATTGCATGCACCCACAGGTCGACTGCTGAGCCCACTCTAGCTCAGCCGCCCTACCCGAGGTACGAGCCCTCGAATTCAAGATGCCTCCAAGGATAAGATCTAGGAAGTTCGATCGACTACTAACTATCGGAAATCAATATAGAAACAGATATAGGGAAGATTATCTTCACAAAAATCATTTGAATGTTGAAAAAAATATATATATATTTTTTTTTTTTCTGAATGAATCAGTTTTTTTGAGAAGAGAACAAAGCTTGTATTTGGACCATAGTTATGATATAATGCTCTTCTCGACATATATGGGAATACAATTCGCCCTCGACAAATACTAATTATTTCATTTTCTTATTAGTCCACCACAAAAAATTTATTATTTTATTTATTTTTAAATTTTAATCAAATGATAGACCCGACTCTAATCATATCAATTTAGTCCTTAAATTTTAAAACCAGACAATTAAGTCCTTAACAATTTTGACAATAATAACCCTACTCGAAAAAGATTGTCGGGTTGTCATCCACTGTCACGATCTTCTTTTTCTTCTTCAATCGAGAGCAAAAAACGTCATCTTATCCCCACCTTTTCTTCGAGTACGACTTAATGGTAAGACACCTAATTATCAGCCCTAAGGGTATCCCCGTAATTATCCAACAAATTTTCTTTCTTTTTTAGAGGATTAATTTTTTTATTTAACTCTACTATTTTCTTAGTTAATTACTAACACAAATTTGACAATTTTTTTTTAATTATTAAATTTTAAATATTTTTTTATTTTTATTTTCAAAATGCTAAATATATATATATATTTTTTCTTTAAAAGATCAAATATTTTAAATTATATAGCTTAATGATGCAGTAAAAAAAATTGTTAAATATAAACACAAAGCATTAATAATAATAATTTTTCTTTTTATAGTCGAAGGTTCGAGAATTCTCGTCTCTATAATTCTTAATACTCTATATTCTATCAAAATCAATATAATTAAACGAAAAAAATAAATGAGAAAACTAATCAAATATGGCTTAAAAATTAAGCTAAAAGTATTTATAACACGACAATTCATCAGTTAGATATCGTGTTTTGTGATTAATTATATCATCGATTATCCCGTGACACATAATGTGTACAATGGTTGTAGTTCGGATAGTAACGTATAATCAAGTGGGGTCGTTCTTTTCACCTAACTCCATAATTATCAACTTAAGGTGGGAAATCCTCGTTTCGAGATTAGGGTTTTAGGAAAGCCGATCATTATACCAAAAACTTCTTCCTTACCCCTCCGATTTTAACTCGGATTGTTCACCCAATTACTGTCATCAGTCAGGGAGAGGTTTCGACACGGTTAACAGACGTGAGATCTCTCGTTTTTTCAAAAGTCGATGATTCAATCTCTCAAACCCATGAACGTTTTCGAACGAAATATGAACTAAGAAAGACGAGACGGATTGTAAAGGTATACATACCAGGGAGTTGCCAGGGCTCACAAGTATGCAAGTCAATCTCCACCAAAGTGCCCCTCAAAGCTTCTTGATTAGCTATCTTTTTGTACAAATAATGGCAAACCAATTCCTCATCGCTAGGGTAAAACCTGAACCCAGGAGGCAAAGTGGCTCCAATATCTCTCAAACCCATGTTCTTAAACCTCTCAAACAAGGGAAAAACAAAAGAATTTAAGCTAAATGTGATGGGAAAAGCATAAAATGAAGGGTTTTTTTTGAGTTTCAAAGTGGTTTTGAATGAAGAGATTGAGAGAGGTTATTATTGCTTATATAGAGATGATGGAGGAAGAAGACGAGTAGATAAATACCTTAAATTATGGAAGAGAGAGAGAGAAAGTGAGGTTGAATTCACATGAGAAACGTCTACTTTAGGGATGAACAAACCTGTGGGACATAACATTTAGGGTTTTTTCTATTCAACAAATCAATTCGTAAACACATATACTCTCGATCACGGTACAAAACTAAATTGGGGTTAAAAATATAAACCGAGCTGTAATACTGCAACAACCCAAGTTTCGATTTGGGGTTATGGACCCACCATGCTTCCACTACACAACTATGATATCACTGTAATAGCTCAAGGCTATCGCTAATAGATATTGTCCGTTTTGGTCTGTTATGTATTGATGTCAGCCTCGTGGTTATAAAATGCGTCTATTGAGAGATCTAATATTGGTTGAAGAGGAGAACGAAACATTCCTAGTAAGAGTGTGGAATATTGTTACAAATGGTATTAGAGTCGTACCTGTCTCATTAAAATGTGGTTTAGGGACAAACCATGGCAGGAATTTGAACATATGAACTAATACCACACCTGAACGAGAGTGACAGAAATAAAATGAATAAATATCTAGATATTTTAGGAACACAAATATCCTATAGATAATTTACGAACAATTTTTTTTAGATATTTTATGAATAAATTTATTCTTCAACCCCAAATTTTTTAATCTCAAGTACAAAAGTATAGTAATATTCAAACGAGTTTTTCATGAAATTGTGTTCAACAAACGTTTTATTTATTAAAGAAAAAGACGTTTCATCTTTTGGCCATATTACCAAATATGAGCATATTGTCACCTTCGTTTAAACGTGACTATATCACAGTCGGTTATTTTAAGATGTCACCATCTTTCATTTATTCACGAGTATTTGCATTTCTGAACTTTTTTTTCCGGTAAAGTTTTAGATTTTATATACTATAATGTAAAAAATATATATAGAATTAAATTAATAAAAATAAATTTATTTTAGCGTTAAAAAACATTATAATTAATCTTTCTTTTAAATATCATTAATAAATTTAGTGATTTCTGCTTAGGCCAACAAATAAGTGAGTTTGGTTGGTGACTAATATATATTATATGTTATTTATTGTATTATGATGATGATGCATGTTATGTCTGATAAGTATGAAAGATATGTCATGCACACGTGTATATGTCTCATAGGAAGGTTAGGTCATAAAAAAATATGAAAGTATGATGTGCGTTATAATCATGTATCATGATTTAAAATACATGGTATCATGCATGTTGTATGTCACGAGCATGAGTTACTTCTCCAGTATGTTTTGTACGGACGCGTACACCATGATATGATATGAGCTCTTTTATTTTCGTTGGTGTCCAACAATGTGAGCGTATGCTAGCCCATTTTTAGACCTAGAGAGTACGTACACAAGCTCGCCTAATGGGTTCATGCACACGTGCGTGGATCGTGTATAGAGAAATACTATGCATCCAACACTACTCGAAAAAAAAGTAGAATCCAAGATAAACCCACTGAAAAGTACTATGCATCTAACGCTATCTGATCGAGTTTATTAAAATGTTTCGTCGATGCTTCGTTGAAAATCACGTACTCTCGAAAATACCCAAAACTTACTATAAATTTTTATTTTTTCTAATTCTTCTTTTCTAATCATGATATCGAGAAAATATATATTTGATTTCTATTATAAAGTCGATTGAAAAGAGCTTGAAAACTTTGTTCATGATTTAATAAGAACATTAGGTTATGCAATAATCTTTGATATAAGAATTTGTTCGTGATTTAATATAAACATTTTTTTGTTTTGTTGCATTGACACGTAATAGTTTTGAATAAAGTCGAATATTTTGATTTGATAATTTTACCTGTTTTTGACACTACATTGTGCCGACATGAGATGCTACCCACGAGCTGGTCAGGGAGAGGTTATTCTTTCAAGTAAAATGTTACTTTAATTCAAAATAAACCATGAACTTATAAGACAACCAAAAATTGTATGACATAGCCTCAGTGATCTGATTAGCAAATGTCTCGTCATATGACATATATTCTTGTAATTGTTTGAAAAACAGTGAACTCTACAAATATGTCATTTCTTTTTTTTTTTTTGGGCTAAATGAACGAATTAATGCACGATTTGTTGTACCAATTATTTTGTGGTGCATAAGCGGGAGTCACGAGAGAATTATGACCTAGACAGCCGAGCCGAGCCTTACCCATCACATTACTCATGAAATGTGACACCCGAGTAAAAGAATGGTACATGAATGAATTAAGATCATATCTAAATGAGAGCGGATCTCTTAGTAATTTTCTTGAAATGCATGTAAGTGAGGACAAAACATGCTAGAATGACTCGTGTTAGTGTGTGAGTATAGTTTTCACTCTTAAGAAGTGAGGAGTAGGTATCGTGATCATGTCGTAGAGAATGTCGGGGCATCAGGGGTCGAGTGCGGATTCCAAACCCTAATCCAAATCGTGGGTATCCGTCATTTTACGAGATTAGATAGCATTTTTGTTATAAATCAAAAATCATAAAGTTACTATTATTAGTGTAATGTAACTAAATTTTCCAAACATCTTATCAACTTCATCAAGTCATTTCACCTTGAAATGACACATTACCCGTTACAAACCGTTTAATATTATCAATTCACAAATGAGTAAGAACTTGAAGGAATATTATATTTAATTTAATACATTTTTAGTATATATTAAAGTTATTTATCTTCATATAAATTATGTAAACGAGGATAAAATATGCTAAAATGATCGCGTTCGTTTAGAGAATCGTCTTCGTTCTTTGAAGTAATTTAAGATAAATAGATAATATGATCTCGTGTCTTGTTTTTTTATTTTTTATTGTTTTTTCTCTTTATTTATTCTAATTTTTCTAAAACATAAATAAGTGAATTATTTTATTATTTTTTTACTTAAAAAAAAAATAAACATAATAAATATCTAAAAGTAAATATAATATAAATTTTAAAAATATTTTAATTTAAAAACTATTTTTCTGGTAAAAAGTTGATTATTACCGATCATATTTATGTTTCATTTTTAATAATAATAAAAAAAATAAAAAAATAAAAAACAATTACCAAATTCAGTTCAATAAAGGGGAAATAAAAACCCGAAAGTGATGAACACGTAAACGTTATGATATCATATAAATCTAAAAACGCTTCATTCTTTATATACAACTTTAATATCGATTATATTTGTACTACTGTAATAATCCAAACTCACCGCTAGCAAATATTATCCGTTTTATATCGTTACGTACCGCTATCAGCCACACGGTTTTAAAACATGTATGCTAGATAAAAGTTTCTACACCCTTGTAAAGAATGTTTCGTTCCCCTCTCCAACCGGGGATCTCACAACTATTGACCAATCTTCTTTTTCTCTTTGGTACAATGTTAATTATGTGAGATCCGGTTGGAAAGAAGAACCAAACATTCTTTATAAGGGTGTGGAAACCTCTTCCTAACAGACAGTTTTAAAACATGTCTGTAGACAGAGGTTTCCACACCCTTATAAAAAACACTTTCACAACTACTAACCAATCTTCTTTTTCTCTTTGGTACGATGTTAATTATGTGAGATCCCACATCGGTTGGAAATGAGAACCAAACATTCTTTATAAGGGTGTGGAAACCTCTTCCTAACAGACAGTTTTAAAACATGTCTGTAGACAGAGGTTTCCACACCCTTATAAAAAACACTTTCACAACTACTAACCAATCTTCTTTTTCTCTTTGGTACGATGTTAATTATGTGAGATCCCACATCGGTTGGAAATGAGAACCAAACATTCTTTATAAGGGTGTGGAAACCTCTTCCTAACAGACAGTTTTAAAACATGTCTGTAGACAGAGGTTTCCACACCCTTATAAAAAACGCTTCGTTCTCTCTCCAACCGACGTGGGATCTCACAACTACTAACCAATATTCGTTCTCTCTCCAACCGATGTGGGATCTCACAACTACTAACCAATATTCTTTTTCTCTTTGGTACGAGGTTAATTAAGATCCCACACATTCTTTATAAGGGTGTGGAAACCTCTTCCTAACAGACAGTTTTAAAACATGTCTGCTAGATAGAGGTTTCCACACCCTTATACAAAACGCTTTGTTCTCTCTCCAACCGACGTGGGATCTCACAACTACTAACCAATCTTCTTTTTCTCTTTGGTACGAGGTTAATTAAGATCCCACATCGGTTGGAAATGAGAACCAAACATTCTTTATAAGGGTATGGAAACCTCTTCCGAACAGACAGTTTTTTTCTCTTTGGTACGAGGTTAATTATGTGAAATCCCACGTCGGTTAGAAAGGAGAACCAAACATTCTTTATAAGGGTGTGGAAACTTCTTCCTAACAGACAGTTTCCACACCCTTATAAAAAACGCTTCATTCCTTTCTCCAACCGATGTGGGATCTCACAACTACTAACCAATCTTCTTTTGTTTCCACACCCTTATAAAAAAACGCTCCATTCCTCTCTCCAACCGATGTGGGATCTCACAACTACTAACCAATCTTTTTTTTCTCTTTGGTACGAGGTTAATTATATGAGATCTCACATCGGTTGGGGAGGAGAACAAAACATCTTTTATAACGGTGTGAAAACTTCTCCTAGCAGGACAATATCTGTTAGCAGTGGGCTTGAGCTGTTACAAATTAATTGGTTTCTGTCTACGTAGATTCATTCATACTTATTCGCAAATACAAGAAGGATCGAACCATACGCTCTAATTTCAACGAGTGACTTACTACGTTAATTGAATTTAAGATAATAAAAAGCATTGATTAGAAGTAGAAATAGTTGATTATATCCACATATATATATATATATATATATATATATATATATATATATGAACAAGATTATTCCAAAGGGTGTGGAACATGATGTCCAAGTAACAGGACATTTTGTCGAATGGATTGAATAATTAGGAACCAATAAGTGGTTTTCTTTGGTAATAATAATTGGATTCCTTACTTGTCAGAAACTTATGATCCTACTCACCATCTACGTATTTGCAAATTAATAATTTGTTGTTCTAATCATTATTTTCTGTTTTGTTCATTGACGAGAAGAGCTCATATTCTTAGCTCTTGGCCCCTTCTTGTTGCTATTCTCCATCATACATTTCATATTAATAATTATTTCTTATATGTATATATATGTAACACATCCATGTATGTAGCGTATAATTTTGTAATTCCATTATGGGGAATTGGAAAATTATGTCAATCATCATTATCCTCCTCGTGTTCATCTATGTCGTGATTATAATACATCTCGGTAAGATATTAGCTTAATGTTGCAGTAATTCTATGGTAGGTGTCCTCTTCGAGCTTTCCTGGGATGCATGCGTAATAACCCAAGCTCATCGCTAGCAAATATTGTCCACTTTTGCCTGTTACGTATTGTTGTTAGTCTCAGGGTTTTAAAACGTGTCTACTATAGAGAGGGTCTAACCCTACTATGACCAGTGTCTCGCACTGTCTGATGACTAGCTCTAATGCCATTTGTAACCGCACAAGCCCACCGCTAGCAGATATTGTCCACTTTTGGCCTGCTATGTATTGTTGTTAGACTCACAGTTTTAAAACGCGTCTATTATGGAGAGGGTCTAACCCTACTCCGATCAGTGTCTTGCACCGTTCGATGACTAGCTCTGATACCATTTGTAACAGCACAAGCCCACCGCTAGCTGATATTGTCCACTTTTGCCTGTTACGTATTGTTGTTAGTCTCAGGGTTTTAAAATGTGTCTACTATGGAGAGGGTTTAACCCTATTTTGATCAGAGCCTTGCACCGTCTGATGACTAGCTTTGATACCATTTGTAACAGCACAGGTCCACCGCTAGTAGATATTGTCTACTTTTGCCTGTTGCGTATTGTTGTTAGCCTTACGATTTTAAAACGCATCTACTATGGAGAGGGTCTAACCCTATTTCGATCAGTACCTTGCACCGTCCGATGACTAACTTTGATACCATTTGTAACAACACAAGCCCACTGCTAGCAAATATTGTCCATTTTGGCCTGTTATGTATTTTTGTTAGTCTCACAGTTTTAAAACGCGTCTATTATGGAGAGGGTCTAACCCTACTCCGATCAGTGCCTTGCACCATCCAATGACTAGCTTTGATACTATTTGTAACAACACAAGCCCACGAGCAGATATTGTCCACTTTGGTTTGTTACGTATTGTTGTTAGTCTCACGGTTTTAAAATGCGTCTACTCTGACCAGTGTATCGCATCGTCTGATGACTAGCTCTGGTACCATTTGTAACAACACAAGCCCACCGCTAGTACATATTGACTACTTTAGCCTGTTACGTATTGTTGTTAGTCTCACGGTTTTAATACGCGTCTACGAGAGAGTCTAACCCTACTCCGATTAGTGCTTCGCATCAAACCAACCACTAGCAGATATTGTCTTTTTTGGGCTTTCCCTTCTGGGTTTTCCTTCTCCAACCGATGTGTGATGTCTGTTAGGGAGAAGTCTCCACATCCTTGTAAGGAATGTTTCGTTCCCCTCTCCAACCGAGGTGGGATCTCACAACATGTGAGTGAGAATAAAGCATGTTAGAATGACTCGTGTTTGTTTGTAAGGATAATGAAACGAGGGGTAGGTAACATGATCATGTCGTAGAGGATGCAGAGAAATGTCTGACCATCAGGTGCTGAAACCGAGCATAACCAAACTGAGAAAACCAAACCAAATCGCTATCTACAACATGGCATGAATTATGCAAAAAGGGAAGAGCCCACAATGAATCCTTAGTTCCTGGCTCCTAGCGTTGTGTAAGAAGTTGCCACGCAAACTTTGGACACCTTCGATTTACTATTTCTTTGTACTTTATTATGCTTCTTTAATTTCAATACCATTGGAACACCTTAGGTGGAAGCAACATCGTTGTCACCTAACTAGTAGGCTCACAAATCTTCAAACTACACAATTAATTCGCGAAATAATTACGTGACGTTTCGTTATAAGAAGTAATAGTAAAGATGTGAGATTTCATATCGATTGAACAGAAGAACCAATCATTTTTTATAGCGGTGGAAACTTTTCCCTAACATACACGTTTTAAAATCGTGAGTTTGACGATAATACGTAACGGGTCAAAACGGACAATATTTGCTAGCAGTGAGCCTCGACTGTTACAAATGGTACCAAAGCCAGACACTGAGCGGTGTGTCAACGAGAACACTGACCCACAAGAATGGTGGATTGTGAGATCCAGCATTGGTTGAAGATGGGAACGAAGCATTCATTTGGAAACCCCTCCCACCGAGACCGTGATTGGTTGATTGAGTTCATTAAGTGGCCCAAATTGGAGTTCTTAAGCTTCAACCAACTAGGCCTCTCTTTCAAGCCTACACTTCAGCCCTAAACCCAACTATTTTATCTAATATACGAAATATAATCTTATAAAATATTTTAAATTGTATTCATATAAAAAAAAATTAGAAATTAAATTACGTGTTATTCGGTCACTATAACTAAATTATAGCGTACGTTTCCTTTTATAACTATTTGATTTTTAAAAATCAGGCTTATAATTACAAATATGGAGTCGGAGAGAAAATAAACTTGACAAATATATAATTTTTTTAGCTCGACCCATATGAAGTTAGATTATATACTTTAGAATGTTGTTTTCATAATCAAAATTGATTACGAGACAGGTTTAAAAAACATAAAAGAAGTCCAGATGTCGAGACGGAGTCATATGACAGAAAATAGTGTATACAGTTAAACTCCGAGAGCTTAAATTTTACGTCATAGTATCTATACCCGAACAAAAAGGTGTCTATAAATTTCCCACCAGGCCCAATTCTTATTCATACATGGACTTTTCTAATACACGAAGCGAGCATCTTCGTGTAGGTTTCCAAAATAACCCGAGAAAACCCGAGTTAACTTTGAGTTGTTGTGTATAGCTTAACAAGTATAAGCTAAGATAGGGAGCTGGTGCAAACCGACAAAGAGAAGTAGCTTCCAAAAACATCCAAAACATTATTTGTCAAACTAAGAAAAGATTCTTAATTAGCTGCTTTTTAATTCTATTTTCGTATTTGGTCGCAAGAAAAACATGAAAGAACCTCTGCTTTTTGTCTGCTGATAATGTTTTGTCTCCCTGTCTTAAATGCTGAAGGAAGTTTTTATTTTTCAAAGTTGACGTCTTTTCTTCGGTGGGACTCGTAAAACGTGTAGGTTAAAAGAGCAATTAGATTCGATCCAAACACATGCGGGTTCTTTCCATACGGTTGTTATTGTATTGTTGATTTGAAATGATAGATCACAGGTACGTGAATGAAAGAGACTATATTCGAATGAGAGTAATCTTGTAGATACGAAGTTACGTTTAGAAAAAGTTTAAAAGAATTGATAGTTATATAGATGCATCTTCAGTCTCCGTGATTCAATCATGGGAGCTCCAAAAAGTAGAGGTTTTTTTTTTTTTTTTTTTTTTGGTGAGGTCTCACATCGGTTGGAGGGTAAAACAAAACACTCCTTATAAGGGTGTGGTAACCTCTCCTTAAGAGACGCGTTTTAAAATCGTCAGGCTGACAGCGATATGTAACGGGTCAAAACGGACAATATTTGCTAACGGTAAGTTTGGAGTGTTGAAAATGGTATCAGAGCCAGACACCGGGTGGTGTGCCAGCGAGGACGCTGGGCCCTAAAGGAGGTGGATTGTGAGATCTAACATCAGTTGGAGAGTGGAACGAAATACTCTTTATCAGGGTGTGAAAACCTCTCCCTAATAGACACGTTTTTTAAAACCGTGAAGCTGACGGCAATACGTAACGAGGACTGTTACGCTTTTTAGGCAAAAAGTAGAGATTTTTTTAATCCAATTATATGTATTTGGTCTCAAAATCTTTTTCTACGACCAAATATGAAAATTTAGAAGATTTTGTGTTTTTTTTTTTTTTCCTTAGTTGAAGGAACGTTTGTTTTATAATAATAATAATAATAATAAATAAAAAAAATTAACGAACAAACATATTAAAAATATTTTGTATACAAAATCCTAAAATTTATATTAAAAAAATTATTTTTAGATATTTTATAATAATTTTATCAAATCTTTATATTTCAACGGCCCATTTATAAGTATAAAATGACAACTCGTGACATATTTAATTTTATTTTTTAATTTAGCATAAATTATTGAGGGCAATGTCGTCATTACTAAATAAAATAACTAATTAATTATATTAAATTCAATATAAATTATATTAATGATATAAAAATAAATAAAATCTTGATTTTGTACAAGATATTTGCATTAAGATTGTGATCTTTTATCCCTTAAAATAATAAGACGTCAATTTGCACTAATTATTAATATAATATATTAATAAAAAATGACTAATTAATTAAATAAAAAAACCTTTTGTTTTATATATAAGTGTGAAAGAAATATTGATCATATGTCCCAAAATCTTTGACAATGTCAATATGAATACATAATATATACTTTTAATTAAATGTATTGGGAGTTTACTATATGGTTTTGAGATTTTCTATATATTTTTTAGCATTTTAATATTTGAAGCTAATTTATTACCGGTTTTGTTCTCGCTCACGTCTATTATGTGAAAATTCTTAGGAGATCGTCCAACATAGCATTGCTCTAAGTAAAACACGTTTAATTATGAAATTTCTATGATTGAACCACTGAAAAGAACGGTGTATTTTGTTGGTATAAACAGTAACTTTCAATTTTTTTAAGTTTTTCTTAGTCATCTTATTCTCAGAATCACTCTCATTTGAATGTGATCTCGATTTATTCATATGCCTCTCATTTACTTGGGCGTCATAGTTATCGTGCATGTAATAATGGGCATGAAAAAGTCTAAAAGTTGAGTTATTACAAAGGGGTATATTGGTAATTATCTTAAGTCTTTCTTAGTTATTTTATTCTCATAATCATTCTCATTTGGATATGATCTCGATTTATTCATGTACCTCTCGTTTATTTGGACGTCATAGTTATCGTGCATGTAATAATGGGCATGAAAAAGTCTAAAAGTCGGATTATTACAAAGGGGTATATTAGTAATTCTTTTAAGTCTTTTTTAGTCATTTTATTCTCGGAATCACTCTCATTTGGATGTGATATCGGTTTATTCATGTATCTCTCATTGATTTAGACGTCATAGCTATCGTGCAGGTAATAATGGACATGAAAAAGTCATTACGGAGGGGTATATTGGTAATTTTACGAAAATAGAATGTCCTCGTGAATTCATTCTCATTTATTATGAAGAACCAACAAGAAAGAGAGCATTGATAAATGTGATCTTCCAACCAAAGTTATGACTTTTATGTCTCCTTTCTACGAAATTAAGGAGAGTTTAGGGAATCACAAACGGAATTTCAGCTGAATCCCACAAAATTTCCAAAGGTTGTTTTGTCGGTTTGTCCAATTTTTTTTTATGCACGTCCACCGACGCATTTTAAAATCGTGAACCTGACAGCAATACATAATAGACTAAAACAGACAATATATATTAGCGATAGGCTTGTAATGCTACAAATGATATCAGAGCCAGACACCGACCAGTATGCCAGCTAGAAAATGTAGAAGTGTCACTGTTCCATCTCACGGGTACATCTCGATTTAGCTAAAGCTCAATCAATAGCTCCAGTTCACTTATTCATTAGAATTGAAACATTATTTTAAAATTCATCGAAAAAGAAAATTAAAATTAAAATTTATTATTTTTTAAAAATAAAAAATTCAGAGACTTAAAATACATTTTTAAAGCCTCGTGAACTAAATTTAAAATTTTGTAATTTAATTATAATTAATAACAAAAAAAAGAAAATAGCAAAGATCCAGGCGGGAATCCATGAGAACCGGCACGTGGCGGTTGACTGTAACGTCGTTATCGACCACACCAACTGTCGTTTCTACCTACACCGCTAAAGATAGTAAACCGGCAATAGCCGGTAAACGAGACAACAAAATTTTCTTCTTCTGGGGATTGCATGATATTATATAAGAGAGAGAGAGAGAGAGAGCATAGGAGAGAGATAATGGGTGGAAGAACAGAAGAGGAAGGAAGTGTAAGCTTGGAGCTTCTGAGGTTAAAAATGGCGGAATTTGCAGAGGAAAGGAATTGGGATCGCTTTCATAGCCCAAGAAATCTCCTTCTTGCTCTGGTATCTTCTTCTTCTTCTTCCTCCTTACGTTTCCGTTTTCGATCCCGAGTTCATCGTAATTCAATCTCATCACTCGAAAAAGTTACCATTTAGCTCGTATCATTTTGAAAATTACGGTTTATCTTATCGTTCAACAAATTCTCGTCCCTTCCGACTCGAGAATCAGTTTTAAACTAAAGAGACTAAATTTATAATTTAACCTTAAAAAAATAGCATAATAAATTTATTAATAGTTTAAATTACACGTTTAGGTCTCGAACTTTTAATGGGTTAATCGTATAATTTAACCTTTATGAATATACTTTGTAATAGCTCAAGCTCACTACTAGCAGATATATTATCCACTTTGATTGGTTATGTATTACCGTCAAGTTCACGGTTTTAAAACGCGATTAGTAGGACGAGGTTTTCACTCACCACCGAAATAAACGTGGGGTCTCTCACGTTGTTGGAGTTTCGCATCGGAGAAACGAAGCGTTTTTTATAAGAGTGTGGAAACCTCTCCCCAATAGATGCGTCTTAAAAAAAATTAAAATGGATAATATTTGCTAGCGGTAGACTTGAAATATATAATACTTGAATGGGCAGGTGGGAGAAGTGGGAGAATTATCGGAGATATTCCAATGGAAAGGAGAGGTGGGGAAGGGGCTGCCGGAGTGGGCGGCGGAGGAGAAGGAGCACTTGGGAGAAGAGCTTTCCGACGTGCTTTTGTATTTGGTGAGGCTCTCTGATATGTGCGGCGTTGATCTTTCCAAAGCTGCCCTAAGGAAGATCCAGCTCAATGCTCTCAAATACCCTGCCAACAAATCCAACCCCTCTTCTTGATCGATCGTTATTATTACTAATTAAGCTCGAGAATGTTCGGGACGAAACGATGAAGATGGGAAACCATATATATATATATAACTCATCTTTACTTCATCCCGAGTTTACCCTACAGACCATTACGAGTAAGTCACTCAATATGAAATTGCTCCGAGTTCTATGATTAAGCCACTGAAAAGAAATATGCAACTTGTCGTATTGGTCATTTTATCCTCATCATCGCTCTCATTTGGATGTGGTCTCGGTTCATTCATGTATCTTTTCTTTACTCAGATGTCACGTATTTTATAACAGTTGAACTAGATTCAAAATAACCGACCCGACATAAAAATAAATAAATACGTTTGGTATGAATTAATTTTATATTAATTAAAATAGAGTTTACTTTATTAAAAGGTAGGATATTTAATATTAAAATTCTATATCTAACCTACTACCCTAAGAATAATGATGTCTTAGGCTTTATTTATTTATTTATTTTAATAAAATTTATATTTTATAACTAAAATGCAACTACAAATGTTCTTAAACTTTAATTATTTAAAATTTTTATAAAAATAAATAAAAGTGAGGCACGAAAGATTCGAACCTTCAAAATCAAGAGGACTATTTATATAACCGCACGTGTAATTAAACTGCTAAATTATGGTTTTAAATATATGGCAAAGTATAGCTTAACGAGATAAAAATGTAATCGCACGTATATACTTAAAAAATCAATTTAAATGAATATTAGAATGGTTGATTTTGATGAAACACGCTATAAAACACACTAAACTAATTTGTATTTAAAATATTATGATCGGTCAACCATTGTCGGTGGTCATTGACAATGGTCAACGACAATTGTTGCTAGCAGTGAGATATCGGTGGATAGAAGCAGATAATAGTTGACGCTGACACGGGCATAGAGAAATGAAAGTAGTGTGAGAGTATTTTGGTCATTTTCATATATCAAGAAATTTAAAAAAAAAAATATTTAAACACTCTCGTGAATCAAATAGATCGATAAACTAATTAATGATCTAATATGTTAAATGGCTAAATAATAATTTGATGAAATTGTTTATTATAATAAAAATTAAATTGTTACAGATTTATAATAAGAACTCTTTTCTTAAAACCTCAAATCAATAATCTAACTATTAAAGGATATTTATGTAATTTAGCTTTTCCTTAAAGGGTATTTAAGTAATTTAGCTTTTCATTTTAGGTTGGATATTTAAAAAAAAATAAATCATATTTTGAATATAATAGGAAAATGTTAAAAAATGGGATAGAGAGAGAGAGAGAAGCAAATCAATGATTATCCAAATTTACAATTATTAATAAATAATTGAAATTAAGTTAGATTTTTATTTTAATTTAAGCCAAAGTGTTGTCGGTAAATAGTCAAGTTTTTTCTTTGCTTTTTATATTTGTTTATTGGGACTATTTATTTACTCTTTGTTTGATTGTGATAATTTTAATTTTAAAAAATAAAAAAGTTAAATGCTTTTATTATGAAAAATTATATTTTTCTTTTCATGTTTTTAACTTTCCCCCTATTCTATTCTCTATTTATTTATTTATTTATTTTAAAATAAAAATAATAGTAAAAGTAAATGCCAAATGACTTGACATTTTATTTTAAGAGTTTTAGTTGCTTTCTATATTTTCCCTTCTACATGAGTAGGGGTGTTTTAGTCTTTTTGTTTAGAGCGATGACGTGGCATCAAATCGGGATCTTATTCTTCTTTATTTTATTTTTCATCATAATTGGTTCATGGTTTATTTTGTAAGGCCGCTAGAGAACTTTATGAACCTATCGAGGTTATATGCCTCAATGATACCTCGTAAATTAATTAATTTCCATTCGCTAAAACATGGATATAATTGCAGACATATAAGTTAATCATTACAAGTTGTTTTGTAATTAGAACTCGGTCAATAATTAATTTTACTTTTGTAATTACTACTAAGTCCCTTTTGAGCTAGTGAGAAGGTGAGACTCCGATATTCAAGTCTTGAGCCAATAACTTATTGATCGAAAGAATGTCTTGATCAACTAAGTTATTTACAAGTTAGTAGAAGATCGTGCCTTTCCTAAACTTCAACTGGAAGTTTGGATCTATAGATACCACATTGATTGAAGAGAGGAACGAAGCATTCTTTATAAGAGCATAGAAACCTCTCTTTAACAGATGCATTTTAAAATCATAAAACTAATAACAATACGTAACCGGCCAAAACGGACCATTTCTGTTAGCGGTGGGCTTGAATTGTTACAGAATCGAACCTAACCTTTTTATTATTAAACTCTATTATCATAACGCATGCATCTGAAAACCATACCTAATTGAAATGAACAATAGAGATAGACTTCTATGATTTGTTTAGGGAGATGATTTCCATAAGTTGGAATCTTCCTTACTCAAAAAGTAATTAGGTTAACTCAAGGCAGAATTTTAATAATTGAGATTTCATCATAGCTCATACCTTATGATATACTAAAGTTAATCATGACTACCACAACCCTAAAAAAGAAATCACAATAAAATAAATCCTTATTTATGAATCAAAGCATCAAGCCTCAATGTAATGATTATTATCATTGCAGCCATTATGACTACCATTATTAACTTCAAGCCTGTTGCAATCTATATATTATATATATACATCACATTATGAAGATATTCAAATTCAAATTCAGAAAATCACATTATTGGAGCTAGATCAAGTGCTATTAGGGAATGTTAAAGAGAGAAGCCATGGCCATACCAATGTGCTCGAACTCAGCTGGGTTAATAGGATGGTGTCGTCCACGACGACGGTCGCGACGACGAAGAAGCAGTACTATACGACTTGGGAATCGACGGAGAGGGTTCTGTCTTGGGTCACGAGTCATGGTCGGGCCTTTTCGGATGTTGAAGAGGTTGATTATAGAGCTAACTCCAAATGAGAAGTTGATAGAAGCTTATTTCTCGCTTTTGCCGTTTCTACGTTCAACTTTGTTCCCTCTTAGCTGATGAATATGCTTCTTCTTTAATGAATGAAGCATTTCATTTGGGTGGTGTGGTCTCCTTGTCTCCCTTCACGTTGTTGTATAATCTGTACAATTTCTTGTCCTGTGAACTGTAGTGAAATCAAAATGATTTTCAGCATGAATTTACCGAGTTAAGTAAAATAATTTGATTTGATTAGTGGTAATTGTCTATACCATCAGCTGTGAAACCAAATAGACTAAAAGGGTAATTTCACTAACTAAAAGTATGCAAAAACCAGTAAGAGGAGATTTGTTACAAAACATATCAGAAAGAGTACAGTTCAGTGAAAAGCGGAAGGATCAACATGATCGAACTTTACCTTCTAAGCAACAGAAGCTGCTTTTATACCACATAAATACACTGCATTTAACACGATCAAAAGTGACTCAAATGTCGAATAAAGGGTGTATTTTGTTCGAGAGCTCTAGGAAAGAAGTCGAGCCTCGATTAAGGGAAGACTGCTCGAGGGCTCCATAGGCCTCAGGAGAGGCTTTGTGGTGTATTTTGTTCGAGGGGAGGATTGTTGGAAGAGGAGTCCTACGTCGGCTAATTAATTAGTTGATCATGGGTTTATTATAAGTAAGGAATACTATCTCCATTGGTACGAGGTCTTTTGGGAAAACAAAAAACAAAGCCATAAGAGCTTATGCTCAAAGTGGCAATATCATACCATTGTGGAAGTTCGTGATTCCTCACACAAACACAGCAAGATAAACAAACTACAACATATATATAAACATGAGTCATGGCGCACGAGTAATCAATTTACCTGTCTGGATAAGGTAAGCCTGTCTATTTTCTCCCCAAGTATTGAAAGAGGGTTGATTGGTTGTCATTACCAGTCTTCAAGCTTCCCTTCTTCCTTATCTTTGGACTACTGCCAATCTTACGACAGTCATCCATGCCACTTTTTGACTCAGATGAGATATCTTCACGGTCCCATTTGATTTGAGATACAATCACAGAAGAACACTTCGCGAGACAATCCTTTGATTCTTCAGATGAAGCTCTAACGTTTACATCTCTTTCGTGTTCTTCTGGACTTTCCGATGGCTCGGGCTTCACAGATGTGTTACAGGGAATTTGAGCGTTCATTTTTCTATCATTCTTTAGCTTATCTACACAAGAAGACATAAAAATGAAGTTACTAATCATATTTTCCAAAGGGTAAAAGCCAAGAGAGGATCATGTCCATTGGATCCATATGAAAGCCATTATGTGTCTTCAAGTAGGCGGCTCCCAGTATTTCCTTGCCAGATTCTTCTTCCCTTCATAAGATGTGACAAGCTTGTAACCTCTGTTTTCTATCAAGGCTAGAAGGAATTCCTTATAATCCATAAACCTCCCCTCAGATTAATTTCACCGTTGTACAATTTGACATTAATACACTAATCTTTTCTATAATAAAATCAAAATTATTGCAACCACATCAGAGATTGACAATTTTTAGTTCCATCATGTACCCATCAACATTCAAATCCAATAAGAAAAGATAAGACTAACCGTGCAACCACTCTAAAGCTGGAGATGATGAAGTTGTAAGAATGGTATGAGTGTAAATAATTCACCGGCAAAAACAATAATAACAAATTCAAGAAAGCCTCCCCTGCATTGTGCAAAAAACAAAACTATGGATTGACTACCATTTTCTAAAAGCAAAAGCCATGAATTACTTAAACCAAGACAAAACTACGAAATAGCTCCTGCATACACAAATGCTTACAGACCACAGGTAACAAAAACAGTAACTGCCATTTCAATAAAACTATACACGAAAACCAGATAAAGGCCACAAGACAAAAGAGGGAAAATTACCGTCTTGAAGAAATTAGGTTACTCGGATTTCTCGGTAAAACTAGGAATCAGACCCCACCAGATTCATAATCTCGACCAACAATCGGCAAATCCGAGCCCGGGGAGACATTGAACAATGGACGAAAACTAAATATTCAACAAAAAAAAAAAATGCAAAATACATCACAGCCGTTAAGTTCAGAACCTACCTACTAGACATGGAATATAGGGAAAATTCAAATACAGTCAAACAGAACGAAATAAGAAAGAATCGAATGACGTTACCGCGAATGACGTTACCGGTCCATGTTTAGGGTGAGGACGCGGCCGCCGGTGCGGTGGTAGGCCCTTGGGATGTCATCAGCTCCAAGAGTACAACTGCCTCTTCCGCACATCCGTCTCTTTAATGCTGTGCCGCACTCCCTATAGTATTCTACTGGTAAGTAAAGGTCGAGTTCAGATGCTTGGCTGTTGGATGGCGATGGCGGATGCTGTGAACGGGGTGCTGAACCTGTACGGAAGGTTCTGGACGCGGAGGAACGAAACGACGGGAAGCAAACCGCCAGAATCAAATCTATAACCTATAGTCTTGTATATTTATAATTTTGCCCCAAAATTTTTTATGGATTAAAGTATTTTTTTAATTTTTTTAAAAAATTATTGAAAAAGTTAATTTTTGAAACACGATTTAAAATTTAAGGGCATCTTTGAAACACTGTATTGTCTGAAGTCTAGGGCATTTTTGAAACACTGTCTTGTCTGAAGTCTAAGGGCAGTTTTGAAACACTGTCTTGTCTAAAGTCTAAGGGCAGTTTTGAAACACTGTCTTGTCTAAAGTCCAAGGGCAGTTTTGAAACACTGTCTTGTCTAAAGTCTAGGACATTTTTGAAACACTGTCTTGTCTGAAGTCCAAGGGCATTTTTGAAACACTGTCTTGTCTAAAGTGTCTAAAGTCCAAGGGCATTTTTGAAACACTGTCTTGTCTAAAGTCCAAGGGCATTTTTGAAACATTGTCTTGTCTAAAGTGTCTAAAGTCCAAGGGCATTTTTGAAACACTGTCTTGTCTAAAGTACAATTGAAACACTGTCTTGTCTAAAGTCCAATTGAAACACTGTCTTGTCTAAAGTCAAAGGGTATTTTTGAAACACTGTCTAAAGTCCAAGGGCATTGCATTTTTGAAACATTGTCTAAAGTCCAAGGGCATTTTTGAAACACTGTCTAAAGTCGGAGGCAGACAAAGTACCAACAATAAAAATTACAGATATTTTTATTAATTAAATCTAAAAGTACCAACAATAAAAATTACAGATATTTTTATTAATTAAATCTAATTTTTAACCATTTTTTATACGAATATTTAAAAATTTATGCGTTGAGAATTACCTTAAAAAATCGAGGAACATATATATATATATATATATATATATATATTAGAATTAAAAAAAAAAAAAAAAAAAAAAAAAAACGTACACAATAGTCTATTGACTAAATGGCGAGCTGGTCGAAAAATTGGCGTTTCTATCTCAACGCCTAATAAAATTTCTACCAAACACCTTCTCCCGCCATTTTTTCGCGGATTTCTCTCCACTACAATCCCGATCCCTTCTTCTTCCCCACCTTCTCAATTTCTCATTTCCATGGAAGCGATTCTGTTCTCCATTGAAATTTCCTCTTCCACGCCGGCTTTTTGTTGAGCTATTTCTTACTTCTACTCCCCTAGTCGAAGCCCTAGTTCGCTTCTTCAGGTGACTCTTCTATTACCCTTCTGAATTTGTTTAGCTGCTTGCATTTTTTGTTTTTTTCTAGTTTCTGTGAAGATTGCTTCTACTTCGCCGTACTTTTCTTGTTAGAGTATTTTTTTTTTTTTTTTTTTTTTTTTTAAGTAAGGTTTTGCACATCATGCCGTCCCTGATTTCGTCCGGCAAGATTCTCCGATTGGAGCTTGAGAATTTCAAATCATACAAGGGTCATCAGATAATCGGTCCTTTTTATGATTTCACTGCTATAATTGGTCCCAATGGAGCTGGGAAGTCGAACCTCATGGATGCTATAAGCTTCGTGCTTGGTGTTCGGACTGGGCAACTGCGTGGGGCACAGTTGAAGGACCTAATCTACGCTTACGATGATAGGGAGAAGGAACAGAAGGGACGGAGGGCGTTCGTTCGGCTTGTTTATCAGATGGGAAATGGGTCGGAGCTTCAGTTTACCAGGACAATCACTAGCACAGGCGGCAGCGAGTATCGAATTGATGGAAAGAGTGTCTCCTGGGATGAGTATAATTCGAAGCTGAGGTCACTTGGAATACTTGTCAAGGCTCGGAATTTCCTCGTCTTCCAGGTTTACTCTGAAAATTTTGTTTCTTGTTTTTGGAAAAGGGTTTGCTCCAAGCTATGATATGCTTGCTTAACATATTTCCTTAAACCTAACAATCTGCAGGGATCATAGTAATTTTCGTAAATTGTTACTCATCTAAGTTCTATTTATAGAAAAATAGCTTAATTGAAACAATACACATTCTTTAATTTAGGAAAAATTGTTATTTTGTCGAGGCAAATTTGTTACAGGTCAAGCGGTTTCCTGAGTTGTCTCAACAAGTTAGGAGCAGCGGCTAAAATTTTATTATTTTATATCTATGTGCCATCTAAAAATGTTGAACTTAGGCTTGGTTTGATTGTGCTTCTTTTCTTACACTATTTACAATGGTTTACACTTTTCTGTGGGACATTTGAGTTCCTAAAACAAGAACAAATTTTTAAAAACTTTTTTTTTTTCTTTTCTTTTCAAAACTTAACCTGCATTTTGAAAATACCCTGATAGGAGGATAATAAAATGAAACTCATGGATGGAAGTAAAATTGTTAAGCTTAATTTTTAAATTAAAAAAATTAAATAATTATGAGACATGACCTTAACCATTGAAAACTCGAGATCATCAAGTATAACTAATTAGATAATGTCAGAAGTTAAAGATTTTAAAATTTTTTAAACTTAATTCAATTATGAAAATAACAAGGGTTGGACTAGAGGTCACCACAAGTCATGTAAATGATAAAAGGTTTAAATGAAATGAGTTTAAGCCATGGTGACCTCGTATTTAGGATTTATATGTTTTGAATTACCTTGACATGAGGCATGAGAATAGTCAATGTTTGACCAGAGACACTCATGGATATAAAAAAAACTTAGGTAAATAGTACAATTTAATACAAGATGATAAAGTACCGACAAAAAGGAAGAACAACCTAGTGGCCTAATACAAAGGAGAAATGACTTGCAATATTATGTATGAGAGTTGGAAAAGTTAGTTGATAAACAGAAAGATCCTACAAATCTGAAGATAGAAAGTATGGTAAGGGAGAAAGGAGATGGAGTTTAATTGTGAACCAATCAACGTCGACACCCTGTTCTGTTCACAGACTCAACTTATTGAGTCTTTGGATTAATTTGTGTGTGCATTTTTGTTAGATGATTCAATCATTTGCCTTACGTTTGTCATATTCCTATTGTTAACATACTTTTTCATTTAGGGTGATGTAGAATCCATTGCATCCAAGAATCCCAAAGAACTTACTGGACTTCTTGAGCAGATCTCGGGATCTGATGATCTCAAGAGAGAATTTGAGGAGTATGAAGAGAAGAAAGCCAAAGCTGAAGAAAATTCAGCGCTTGTATATCAGAAGAAAAAGACTATTGTGATGGAAAGAAAGCAGAAGAAAGAGCAAAAGGAAGAAGCAGAAAAACATCTCCGCTTGCAAGATCAACTGGTATGCAACCTGACATTTCTCTGTACATTGAGCATGCTAAAATAATTCATGCATTGACAAGTGTCAAGTGTTCAGATATTCAATGTCTGTCCAGCTAAGTTTTTTTTTTTTTCCTTGCATGAAAATAACATCTTGCTTATTCTCTTATATAATATCTTAAAAACTTTAGGAGTTTGTGGGACTTTCTTCAAATTATTGAAATTTTTAATATTTTCTTTCCATTTTTCTTCTTTTTTCCCCATCTGCAGAGATCTTTGAAGAAAGATCACTTCTTGTGGAAATTATTTGTAATAGAAAAGGATGTTGTAAAACTCAACGAGGAACTTGAAGCTGAAAGAAGAAATCGTGATGATGTCATGCAACAAATTGATGGTTTTGAACACGAAGCTTTGAAAAAGAGGAAAGAACAAGCTAAGTACTTGAAAGAAATTGGTAACTGCGAGAAGAGAATTGCAGAGAGAAGTAATAAGCTTGATAAGAATGTAAGTACGTTAGCTTCCTTTTGTTGAATTCATTTCAAGACATCTGAAAATAAATCATCTCGAAGTGCAAGTTTGACGCTTAGAGTTTTGGCTTCTGAGGAACTGGTGTGTAGGATATAAATTGTACTTCTGTTGCAGATGTGGACCCTTTTATTACTCAATGCTTAATATTGTTGAGGATTGATACTTTTAAGGGTCTGCGATCATTAATTGTATGCATAACATGTGTACTAGGTTATTAAACAAACATTTTTTTACTTTTTAAATTTTATTGCCATGCTTTGCAGCAACCTGAGCTTCTGAAATTGAAAGAAGAAACATCTCGAATAAATTCAAAAATCAAGAGAAGTCGAAAAGAACTTGATAAGAAAATAGAACAAAGGAGAAAACATGCTCAATATATAAAGGAGTTACAAAAGGGCATTCAGGATCTCAATGCAAAGCTTGATGATTTACATGAAAAAGGCCGAGACAGTGGTGAAAAACTGAAGTTAGATGACCAAGAGCTGAGGGAATATTGTCGAATGTAAGTCTTTATTTATTATTTATTGTTTGATAGTAATTTCTTATATGTTAATACCATTTCCTTACATTAAATGGGGGATCAAACCAAACCGAAAAACCGACATCAGTTGGTTGATCTAAAGAGACTTTTGGTCGGTGTTGGGTTTTTATAAAATAAAAAACTGTAGTTTGGTTGGTCGTAGTGTACGAAGAGCACAATTTCAACCGATTGGGACCAAATAGTTGGTTCTTGGCATCGGTTTTGGGCTATTAGTTGTTTTTTCATTTGGTGGTTGCTGTTTTGACCTATTTTTTCCCTCCCTTTTGGGGTAGTGTTTCCTTGAACTTTTTGTTTCTTTTCATCTATTAATGAAAACTTGTTTTTTTGTTCAAAAAGAATATTGCTTTAGTGGATCTTTCCCTAAGAATTGGTCTCTCTACTTGATCATGCATGAGATATTGCAACTCACACTCTACTTGATTGATTCTTGGTTACGGAGGGTTTGATGATCCATGGTGACGTTATTTCGAAGACATAAATTTTCTTTTAGGGGAAGGGATCTGTTACATTTCCAGTGACGATATACATAATGCCTGCCATTTTTGTGATGCTACTTTGAGTACATTGTTTTTTACTTCTGCAGCTATGTACTTAATGCCTGACATTTTGGCTGATTTTCCTTGTCAACTATTCTTGTTTGTGTCTTCTTAATGAAAGAGTAAGGAAGAAGGGTTCTTGGATGTGCTACGTGTGTCTAAGTAAAAGAGCCCTTGGATCACATATTCATTTACTGTTCTTTTGTCCTTAGAGGGTGGGCCCTTCATTTTTATCAGTTTGTTCTTAGGATTTGTCTACTTGAGTTCGTGAATGATTGGCTTTTGGAGGTCTTGACGGTTGGGAATTTCTAATTCGTCGATAAGATCTTTTGGAAGGAAAGAAATTGTAGAACATTTGAAGACAGGGAGGCCTTTTTTTAATTCTTTTTTGTAGTAATGTAACCACGAGAATTTCTTTTGTAACTACACTTTGTCCTTAGCCTTTTTTGATAGAAGGCTCTCAGTGAGGGTTTTCTAAACCCTTTTCCCTTAGGCTATTCGCCCCTTCTTTATAATATCTTTGTTTTCTCATAAAAATTTTGAGACAGTATTATATTGATATTTGGCATATTTTTCTTAAAAATCAGCATTTGGCTTTCCTGATGTGTGCTACGTGGTGCCTATTGGTTTCTTGATGTTGCAGCAAGGAGGAAGCTGGGATGAAGACAGCAAAACTAAGAGATGAAAAGGAGGTCTTAGATAGGCAACAACATGCCGATATTGAAGCTCAGAAGAACTTGGAAGAAAACCTTCAACAATTACATAACAGGGAGAATGAATTGGAGTCACAAGAGGAGCAGATGCGAACAAGACTTAGGAAGATTCTTGATAGTTCAGCTAGATATAAGGATGATCTTGCTGATCTGAAAAAGGATTTGCATACCATGAAAGATAAGCATCGAGATGCCAGGTTAAGTATTTATAGTATTGCTCTTGTACTGATGATGAATTCTGTTATAGTATTCTCAGATTCATGTCACTAGTTAGTTATATTGCCTTCTATTGCATGCTTTGAAGGTTGTCATTTGTTACATGCATATTTCTGTTAGTATAGTCTGATTGAATGTCACACAAAAAATATCTTGTGTTAATATTTAATTTTTAACTTAATCCAGGAATAAATATGAAAACCTAAAGTCAAAAATTGGAGAAGTTGAAAACCAACTGCGTGAATTGAAAGCTGATAGATATGAAAATGAAAGAGATGCTAAATTATCTCAAGCTGTTGAAACTTTGAAACGGCTGTTTCAAGGAGTTCATGGTCGCATGACTGATCTTTGTCGTCCAACACAGAAGAAGTACAACCTGGCTGTTACTGTTGCAATGGGTAAGTTTATGGATGCAGTGGTTGTTGAGGATGAACATACAGGAAAAGAATGTATTAAGGTACATATTCCAGCCCTTCTCTATTTTGCCCCTAGTATAAACATAGTAACCCTTTCAGTTTTTTTTTTTTGAACAAAAAAAACTTCTCATTGATATAATGATAAGGAATAAACGTTCAAGGATTCAAACATCCTAAGAGAGTGAAAAAGAAAAGAATACAAAAACGACTACAACCAAAATAGATATTACCCATGATATTTAAAAAAAAAAACTATAATTTTCCTTGAAGGCTTCAATGGTGGTAACAATTATTTGTTCCAATCTCATCTTCCGTTCGTATATGATATTATCCTTTTCTGCTCTGGTAGAGAAGAGACAATTGCCAATCTAAATAACTTCCTAGCTTTCTTTGAGACCATTTATAGGCTGAAGATTAACAAGGGCAAGTGCCAGCTCTTGGGTATGAACTACGATTTTGATAAGCTAAGCTGATGGCCTCCATGGCTGGTTGCAAGGTTGGATTGTTCCTTTCTCGTAGATCTTCCTTTAGGTCATAATCCAAGAACTTGTTGTTTGGGACCCTATTGTGAGTAAGGTCAAGAAGACACTTTTGTCCTAGAAAAGAAGCTTCTTCTCGAAAGGAAGCAAATTTACTTTCATTTAGTCAGTTTTGAGTGGGATTCCTACGTATTTTTTATTTGTTTTCAAAATTCCAGTGACAGTAAGAAAGTCTTTGATGAAGCTTTGGAGGGAATTCCTTTGGGAGGGAGTTGACGAAAGAAAAGGGGCACACTTAGTCAATTGGGAGGTGGTTACTAAGCCAGTAGACTTTGGGGGATTAAAGATTGGTAACTTGAGTTCCCGTAACGAGACTCTGTTAGATAAATGGCTTTGGCAGTTTCATCACGAGGCAAAATCCTTATGACATAGAGTCATTGTGAACAAATTCGAGTCATCCCTTTCTGAATTCTCTCAAATGGGTTTAAAGGAACTTGGCTTGAGAGGTCTTTGAGTGATGTTTGGTCCTTCGTAATGTTTCATGTTTCTCTTTGGGCATTCGTGACAAAGTTATATTTGCAGTTATCCTTTGAGTCTTATTTTTCTTGATTTGAGCCATTTATTAGTTTTGATTCTTTTTTTGTGGACTTTATTTTTGTATGTTCTTGTATTCTTTCATTTTTTTTTTCCTCAATGAAAGTTTGGTTGTTCATAAAAGGAAAAAAAATGTTAAATACAAAATGTTGATCAAGGTATAGGAAATAGGATGTTGAAAAGTTCTAATTGATAAGTTTTTGAAAATAGAATAAAAATCTTCAACATGTCCTTGAAAATCTTGGGTGTCGCCTATTCATGTCTGCGCTTTTTATCAAATTTGATTTACATTTATCAGTTTTGATACAAGTGTATGGGTTACTTTATATGTAAATGCAATACTTTTCCTGACTTTCCTGCAGTATTTGAAAGAACAAAGGCTTCCTCCTCAGACATTCATACCTCTTCAGTCTGTTCGTGTAAAGCCCGTTATTGAGAGATTACGTGCTTTAGGTGGCAGTGCGAAGCTGGTGTTTGATGTTATCCAATATCCTTCTATGATTCTATTACTTGATCATTGGGGAGAACTACTTGTTGCTTTCCTATATTATAGCCTCCTTACATGTTCTGGTTTATGTTTGGAAACAATTTTTTTCACAAAGGTCTGGGTATGTAGCTATGCATTAAGTTTATTAAATTAAACATATATGATGTTACATAAAATATTTGAAATAAGGAGGAAATAATCTTTACCTTGGTACATAGCTTAATTTTAACCTAAACGGGGAGAATCATTCTTACTTCAAACTTTCATTTCATCAAATTTTAACTTCAAACCCCGTTGCTTCTCTTTCCTCTGTCTGTACCAACGTTCAAATCTGTGGTTGTAATCTGTGGCTTCAGTTTTGCTTATTTTGGGAGAGTGTTCTTATGGTATTTTGGAGCTTTTGTTTTACTTTTGCTCTTTAAGACTCTTAGGTTGTAAAGAAGAGGAGGGACATTTGTATCTAGATGCCTTGCCCTTTCCAGGGCCTTTTCTAGCTCTCTTTTCCATCTTTTGTGTATTCCCTCACCCTCTCTGTCACCCATTTTCCTTTTTCTGAAAGGTTTAGATTTCCAAGAAGATAAGGTTCTTTGTCTGGTAGGTTTTGCATGACAAAGTTAATACTTTAAATTCGGTGTAGAGCCTTACTAATGTTTCCTTTGCAGAGGTGCATCGGAAAACGTTGACCATATTCTTTGAAGTTACTGGTTCCCCCTTTTAAAAGCTTTTGGAGTCTCTTTGGCGTGGAATAGGAGTTTCAGGGCTACGATAGAGAAGGTTTTGCTGTATCCACGGTGAAGGGAAAAATTCCTTGGCAGACTTGTTTCTTCATTGTTTGTTTGGAGGATTTGGACTGGGAGGAATCATAGAATTTAGAGAGGTTAAGAGATCTGTGGGGGGAGTTGTTAGAGATTATTTATTTTTATGTCTCTTGATAATGTAATTTTCAGTTACTTGGATATTTTCATTCCTTCATCTTGAAAAGGAGCCGCCATTGCAGATAGCTGTAATATGGAGCATCAAAGTTGGGAATTGGCATTAGAAGAGGCACTTTTGACAGAGAGGTAGAAACCTTGTTAGCTCTTCTTCAAAAGCTTGATTCAGTACAGCTAAGTGAAGGAAAAGACGAGGCTCTTTGGTTGTTAGGAAAAACAGGCTCTATCTCATCTAAGTCTGTTAGACCACTTTTTTCTTCACTATCCTTTTGCGTTCAGATGGTGGCATTTTGTGCCCGGTTTTGGTTCAGGACAGGGGTGTATAAAAAGAACATGGGTTTGGAACTATCTTCAAGTTGGGGCCTCAAAGGGATGGCACAGTTTTTATGGAATTGTGTGCTTAGAATGGAACTAAATGTCCCTTCAGGATAAAATTTCTTCCTTTGATTTTTTCGTGTAGTCATATAACAAACCATACTAAATTTGTTTGTCCCTACAGCCTTTTAATTATGACAGATTGGAATGCATGATAAAAGAAAGGTGATAAACTACTAAATTTGATTCGCTGTGGTAAGTATATGGGTAAAGAACTTTAGGGGTTAAAAACTGGATTCTTCCCTTGAAATAATTCTGAATGCATGGTTTAATTTTTTTTCATTTTTAAGAATTGGAGATCCATTATCTGATGTTTGATTTTTCTCTTTTTTTTTCTTTTTTTTTTAATCATATTCGGTTAATTCTAAACTGCTAGTGGGTAATAGCCTAATAGGCGAGAAGATATATGAATTTGTATGCTTAACAATCACACTTTTAATCCGGCGTTGGAGAAGGCAATTATATTTGCTGTGGGAAATACTCTAGTTTGCGACGACCTTGATGAAGCCAAGGCTCTGAGCTGGAGTGGAGAAAGGCATAAAGGTAACATTTAGTCAGTTTTAAAATATTTTTTTGTAGCTCCGTCAGTTTATCTTATGGCTACTTTGTTTATGATTGAACTAGTTGTAACTGTTGATGGTATTCTGCTTACTAAATCTGGCACAATGACTGGGGGTACTAGTGGTGGCATGGAAGCAAGGTCAAACAAATGGGATGATAAGAAGATTGAAGGTACTCAATCCATTCATTGATTAATGTTGGAACTTTACCATTTATTGTTGCTGTATTTTAGGGCTGAAGAAAAAGAAAGACCAGTATGAATCAGAGCTAGATGAACTTGGATCAATCAGAGAGATGCAACTAAAGGAATCTGAAGCATCTGGGAGGATTAGTGGACTTGAGAAAAAGATTCAGTATGCGGAGATTGAGAAGGTGATTACCTGAAAAAAATTCCTATCATATATTGCACTTTCATATGGATAACTTATGCTTCTTTCTATCAAAAAATGATCACAAAAAAGAAACACCTTCATTGACTAGCAAGGGTGTTAAGGACACAAAAGAGAGAGAAATCAAATGATTATAATGCAGAGAAATGAATGTGATATTGATTATGAGATATTATTGCAGCGAAGTATTGAAGACAAGCTTACAAACTTGAGGCAAGAGAAAGAAATTATTAAAGAAGAAATTGATCGAATAAGTCCTGAACTTCAGAAGGTAATATTATGACCACATGCTAACCTTTTTTGTTTTTCTTTACACATTTATTTTATTATTCAAAGTGTAATGTTATATTATTTCTATTGTAGTTAAAAAATGGGATTGATAAAAGAAACACAGAAATTAGGAAGTTGGAGAGGAGGATCAATGAAATTGTTGATCGGATATATCGAGACTTCAGCAAATCTGTTGGGGTGGCAAACATACGAGAATATGAAGAAAATCAACTCCAAGCAGTGCAGCATATGGCGGATGAACGTATTAGCTTGAGTAGTCAGCTATCAAAATTGAAATGCCAGTAGGTTCCCCTCCTTTTTACTCTTGTCCTACCATGCTTAGTGTACTTACAGTTTTATGTTGAAGAAAATAAAATACATGCACTATCGTCTTGTTCCTTATACATTGCTAGTGTGTAGAATGAGACTCATCTCTTAGGTGCAAAATTGTTTTGGGGATTCAGAATGTTTCATTTTAGGACATCGTTATTTTAGGGGAAAAGAAGTATGGTTGTAAAACCAATTGGTTGAATGCTGAGTAAGACAGGGTGTTGCACTTTTTGTAATTACATTTATTGCAAGAGAATACCTTGTATCAAGTTAAGTTATTTTTTGTATATTTGATCAAGCTTTATGCTGGCAAAATATATCTTTTCAACTGAACCTAAGTTCTACTATTGTACATAAATGAATAGTTCGTCAACTTCCAATGCTAATAGAACATATTCTGTTCCTGACATGTAACTCAGGTTGGAGTATGAACAGAATCGGGACATGGAATCACAAATTAAAGAACTGGAATCTTCTTTGAGTTCGTTAGAGAATGCTTTAAGAAAGATTCAAAACAAAGAGGCTGATGCCAAATCAACCGCTGAAAATGCCAATAATGATATTGATCGCTTGAAGGAGGAATTGGCTGGTAAGGTCTTGTTGCACAATAATCTCTTATCAATACTGTAATTTTTTTAATTTTTGTTTTATTAAAAATATATTAAGCCCATTGCAAACTAGGCCTACTTTCTGAAATTTTGGTTTTTTTTTTGTCGCACGGGCTTACTGTATCAAAATTTCCCTAGTTAATCTCTGGACTAGAACAGTTCTTGCATATATTATAAGAGATTTAATTTTTATTTGTTTCTTTTTTATTTTTGGTCTGGATCTACAGTTGGATAAGGTACTTATATTCATTTCTTACCAAATATTACAGCTCAGAAGGCTCTACATTTTCTATATGAACATAGTTGGTTGTTCTTTGTTGCTTCCATAGTTAAATAATTCATTCTCTTTGACTTTGCAGAGTGGAAATCCAGGTTGGAAGTGTGTGAGAAGGATATGCAGGAATGGAAGAAGAAAACATCCGCTGCTACGACTAGCATATCAAAATTGAATCGTCAGATTAATTCTAAGGTTCTTTTCACTGGATTTTGATATGTGAAGTGAAGTTTTGACACTGGCATGCACACAACATTTATCGGGCACCTGAGCATTTTTTGTGCTTCTTTGCTCTTGATTACTTACATAAACATCAAATTTGAATAAACCGTGATGGATATCCACCATATTTTCCTTCCAGGAGTCGAGTATTGAACAGCTGATCACACAGAAGCAAGAAATAGTGGAAAAATGTGAATTAGAAAATATTGACCTCCCCACTATCTCAGACCCCATGGAAACTGAATCCTTGACTCCTGGACCAGTTTTTGATTTTAGCCAGCTGAATAGATCCTATCAACAGGATAAGAGATCATCTGATAGAGAGAAACGTGAGCTGGAGTTCAAACATAAGATAGATTCCTTGGTATCAGAAATTGACAGAACTGCACCAAATTTGAAAGCACTAGATCAATATGAAGCTTTGAAAGAAAAGGAAAGAGTAATATCTGAGGAGTTCGAAGCCGCTAGGAAAGAGGAGAAAGAGGTGGCTGACAAATTCAATTCTATTAAGCAAAAAAGGTGATCTTTATTAATTGCATCTCTATGAGTCCACAAGTTAACATCGAGAAGCATATTCTTACTCTATTGACTTGTGGTCATTTCTTCAACAAAACTTCATTATTATGTTTATATCTGAATTTATTTATTCTGAGACATCTGAGTACTTGGATGTCGTACTCCAACAAAATATTGGTTATTTAGTTGCTAATATGGTCCTACCTAAATGACCGGTTATAAGTCTTGGAGAAATCTTGATTCATTAAGCTTTCTGATGCTTCTATTGCTGCATTAATTTGCTGTTCGTATTATTCTAAGTTTGTCTTGACAACTGCAGGTATGAGTTGTTTATGGATGCTTTCAACCATATTTCTGGAAATATCGATAAGATTTATAAGCAATTGACAAAAAGTAACACACATCCCTTGGGTGGAACGGCATATTTGAACTTGGAAAATGAGGATGAACCATTTTTACATGGTATCAAGTATACCGCTATGCCCCCAACAAAGCGGTTTCGTGACATGGAACAGTTGTCTGGTGGAGAAAAGACTGTGGCAGCATTAGCGTTGCTTTTTTCCATTCATAGGTATGTGATGATGTCGATGCTTGATCTTACATTTAGGAGTCTTCATTGTGGATGATTTTATTGCTTATGACTTGTGAGTTTATGATTCTAAGGTGGTGGTTATTATTCATTAAACTACGTCAAGTATCTTCTGTTATAGAGTATCTTGCAGATTATTGTCAGCTGATGGCTGTTCACATTGTCCAATATATTTCAGTTTTCGGCCTTCGCCCTTTTTCATATTGGATGAAGTGGATGCTGCCTTAGACAACTTGAACGTTGCGAAGGTCGCTGGCTTCATTCGTTCTAAGTCATGTGAAGGTGCCAGGATGAGTCAAGACACGGATGGAAGCAGTGGTTTTCAAAGTATTGTTATATCATTGAAGGATAGCTTTTATGACAAAGCTGAAGCTTTAGTAGGGGTTTACCGTGATTGCGAAAGAAGGTAAGCTTATAAAACATATTTCATGCACAAATGTTTATGAATGATTGATACGCAAAATTTTGGCCATCATCTGTTACATTTTTGTGTCTGGCCTAAATCTCTTGTTCCCTGGAAGAATGGCCAATATGTCATAACAATAATGCACTTGTATTTGACAGCTGCTCAAGAACGTTGACCTTCGACCTAACCAAATATCGGGAATCATAGAAGCGTAGTTTGACAAGTTGAAATCTGTAGAATGCCAAGAAATGTACACTACACTGTTGTAGAGCTTCTTCAATCCCATGCTTGAGACCTGAGGAAGGATTTGTGTATCACTGATGGAATGTTGCCTTACAATTAGAAAATACTATCAAGTGTTTCCTGTAATTTATAATATGCTTCTCCTTAGTTTTTGTAAATATTCTCAGTAAGGAGGCTAACTCCCATGCTTGTTAGTTCTTTTGTTTACCCAAAGCATATATTTGTTTAGTAATTAACAAACACTTCCAGTGTGTTTGAAATGGGTTTTAAATAGTAGTTTTAGCATCCTTCAATTTGAATTAGGATCTAAATTAATCCAAGGATACAAGCAAATGGTCAATAAGATTCCATTATCTCAAGAAGATAATGAACATTTGTGCCTCAATTGTGAAGATGAGAGAGAGACAGAGAGAGTTTATATGTACAATAGATGATCCTAGTCGAAATCGTGTTCATCTCAATTGGAAATCAAGGGAATTTATCATAATGTTCAAGGATTATGAAGAGCAGCCAATCGCTTTTCGAGCTCCTCGATACTCGAACTGCAAAATATTAGCAACAAAATAGCCATTATTTGAAAGGAAGAACCAAAAAAACGCCATGATCCTTTCATGTCCTAATTGCTCATGATCTTAATTCAGCTACTACCTTTATGCAACCAAAGCATGATCTCACAAGTAATTTAAGTCAGAAAACTGGAAAGAGGATCAAAAGCTTATTCTATTTCAAATTAAAACCAATAAATTTTCTTTTGATTTATGTAAGAAGATGAATATTCATGGGAAATATATACATTACATACCTACTGACACCCTCAGTATTCTTTGATGCAATTCTTCCTTTTGGGGCTGTTGAAAGCTGAATCAAATAACATACACATGATCCAATCAGTTCTAGTATATGCAATCCAGTTTACAAGACTTTAAAAAGATGTAAAACCAATTTTAACATACCTGTGAGGCAATATCAACACCGATTTCATCGAGCACCTGTCGAGCAGAAGGAAGCAGGGGTCACAGTAGTACAATCTATAGAACAGATCCTGTTCAAGTAAGGTTGGGGGAGGGGGTAGCGCCTATTGCGTTCAATTATTATTTGAGCAAATCATAGGTCATGAAATCTGATATCTAAAAGAAGATTGAGGTCCTAAAATTTAGCACAGCTAGTATCACATAAGTTTCATGGAGAAATGTTAACAATGGTTGATACTTGGACCTCTGAAACTCGGGCTTATGACTTTAAACTCGATGAACACAATCACAAAGCAATAGGTACAGGCCAGAGTAGCAAATTAGTGGCTATTACAAGAAACAATTTTAAGCTAACTTTTTTACTACAACTGGAGTAAAGAAAGGAGGAAATAAATGAAGGCAGCTAAAGGAGCTTACTTGATTCGTTAGATCTTCAGTTTCTTCTTCTGCCTCATCATCATCCAGTGCATCATCTATAGCATCTGAAATCATCTCCGTCTGCCACCAACGAAGACAGTAAGCATCCAGAAATATTGAAACATAACACGGAAATGACAAATATCAAAACTGAGGTTGTGAAGTAAGATTTCTATCGCATTTGAATTTATATTTCTTGTGAGATTCCATGTCAGTTGGAGAAGGGAACAAAGCATTCGTTATAAAGGTGTGGAAACCTCTTCCTAGTAGACGCGTTTTAAAACTGTGAGGCTGACAGCGATACGTAACAAGCCAAAGTGGACAATATCTACTAACGGTGGACTTGAAATGGTATCAGAGCTAGACACTGGGCAATGTGCCTGCGAGGACGCTGGGCCCCCAAGGAGGGTGGATTGTAAGATCCCAAATCGGTTGGAGAGGGGAACAAAACATTCCTTATAAGGGTGTGGAAACCTCTCACTAGCAAACACGTTCTAAAAACCTTGAAGAGAAATCGAAAAGGAAAAGCCCAAAGAGGACAATATCTGTTAGCAATGGGCTGGGGCTGTTAGCTGATTCTGATGCACCAAATATAGTCAGGTACGTTCATTTCAACCGAAAGGAAGCAAAAAAGGGTAAGCATATACAGGGAGGCACAGATGGAAAACACAAAATAAACAAAGCTAGCAAATTCAAGAGCTTTTCTTCCTGTAAGAATATATGGAAGAATATAGGTTAGAGTAGAATCTTACAGTCATATCCATCTGTGCAGACTGCTTCTGAAATTCTCTAATGACCTTTGCTTGCTTCACGGGATTCATTTGCTACAGATGAACATGGTAAGAATTATGTATAAGATTTAAAAAAAACATAAAACTTTAAGCTCTCACAGAATATGAAGTGGGTATATAATATTAAAGCTTTTTGTTTTTGAAAAGTGTGTCGGACACATGATTGAGAGTATAAAATAATCGAAAACAACAGAAAAAGATACGGGTGAACAATAATCATTATGCTTCGAAAGCATGGCTACTATTCTGTTCGTTAATCACAGCAATTTCAAACATATGTAAGGGTTGATCGATATCCATATTTTCTTACCTTATTCATAGCTGACATTGCTTTACTGGCACTCTTCATGCCAGCGGCAACAGAAGTCTGAGCATGCATTGCCTGTAAAATGTGGGGAGATGCTATTAATAATATATTATGTACTACACTTGTGAGATCCCACATCGGATGCTGGGCCTCGAAGGGGGATGGATTGTGAGATCCCACATTGGTTGGAGAGGAGAACGAAACATTCTTTATAAGGGTGTGGAAACCTCTCCCTAGCAAACGCGTTTTAAAAACTTTGAAGGGAAGTCGGAAAGGGAAAACCCAAAGAGGACAGTGGCGGTGGGCTTGAGCTGTTACAAATGGTATCCAAGCCAGGTTCCGGGCAATGTGCCAACGAAGAGGCTGAGCCCCAAAGGGGGGTGAACACGAGGCAGTGTGCTAGCGAAGACGTTGGGCCCCGAAGGGGGGTGAATTGTGAGATCCCATGTTAGTTGGAGAGGAGAACGAAACATTTTTTACAAGGGTATAGAAACCTCTCCCTCGCGGACGCATTTTAAAAACCTTGAGCGGAAGCCCAAAAGGGAAAGTGCAAAGAAGACAGTATCTGCTAGCGGTGGGCTTAGGTTGTTACAAATGGTATCAAAGCCAGGTTCTGGGCGATGTACTAGCGAGGAGGCTGAACCCCGAAGTGGGGTGGACAAGAGGCAGTGTGCTAACGAGGACGCTGGGTTCCAAAGGGGGTGGATTGTGAGATCCCACATCGGTTGGAGAGAAGAACGAAACATTCTTTATAAGGGTGTGGAAACCTCTCCCTAAAAGAGACGTTTTAAAAACCTTGAGGGGAAACCCGATAAGGAATGCCCAAAGAGGACAATATCTACTAGTAGTAAGGTTGGGCTGTTACAAATGGTATCAGAGCCAGGTTCCGAGCGATGTGCTAAGGAGGAGGCTGAGCCCTGAAGGGGGTGGACACGAGGTGGTGTATTAGCGAGGACGCTGGCCGCGAAGGGGGGGAGGGGGTGGATTGTGAGATCCCACATCGATTGGAGAGGAGAACGAAACATTCTTTACCAGGGTATAGAAACCTTTCTCTAGCAGACGCGTTTTAAAAACCTTGAGGAGAAACCCGAAAAGGAAAGTCCAAAGAGGACGATATCTGCCATCGGTGGGCTTGGGTTGTTACAACACTAAAGAGAAGATCATACATCTTACTGCAAAAATACTCAACCAAGTAAGAAGAGAAGAATTAGGCACTTGACTTAACCTGTGTGTGAGTTGCTATGCCTCTCATTTGAGCTCGACTACCTTGTAATTTTGCTATTTGTTGCCTGAGCCTAACTAACTGCCGAGCAAGAATCTTCGTCGCTGCCTGAAGAATCGAATGGATGATGATAAACATAATTAATGCTCGACCCCAGAAGAAGAATTTTTAAAAAAGAATCAACCCTCCGTAGGACTAGGACCGATACAATCTGGTCGAGAATATGAAATGTACCTCGTTTCCTGTTTTGGCAGTTCTCTTTATCTCAGCGACCAGCTTCTTTTCCTGATAAGATTATAAACCAAATCACAGTTAAAACACAGAGTATTTAGATTAAACCCATGTTTAGAAGCTCTTCACGTACTTCTAATTGCAATGCCCCAATTTCCTTCTCTATACCTGAGAAAAAGTGGCAAAAAGATGAGACCACTCAGTGATATCACAAAGAAAAGAGAAAAGAACAATTATTATAGTAAGAAAATGAAATAAAAACATCGAAGGAAGTGACACTTTAAAAAAAATAGTATAAGGAATTAAACAACGTAGTAACGTGCAAAGGAATATCAATTCAAGGTAAGGAAATGGCATTCTTAACTTCAAGAAGTGTCGAGAAACATAACCACAGAATATCATTCTATTCTGAAAACAATTGCAAAATGTAATCCCAAAACATTAGTACCATCTTATCCCAACTCAAAGCCATAGCATTATTGGTATGGCATATTGAGTGTAAGAACCAAGCTCACCGCTATTCGATATTGTCCTCTTTGAGCTTTCCCTTTCGGGCTTCCCCTCAAGGTTTTTAAAACACGTCTGCTAGGAAGAGGTTTCCACACCCTTATAAAGAATGCTTCGTTCTCCTCCCCAACCGATGCGGGATATCACAATCCACCCACCTTCGGGGCTTAGTCTCCTCGTAGCACATTGCCCAGTGTCTGACTTTGATACCATTTGTAACAACCCAAGCCCACCGCTACAGATATTATCCTCTTTGGATTTTTCCTTTCGGGCTTCCCCTCAAGGTTTTTAAAACATATCTTAGGGAGAGGTTTCTACACTCTTATAAAGAATGATTCGTTCTCCTTCTAACCGATGTGGGATCTCACAATCCACCCCCTTCAGGGCTCAGCCTCCTCGCTGGCACATAGCCCGGTGTCTAGCTCTGATACCATTTGTAACAGTCCAAGCCCACCGCTAGCAAATATTGTCCTTTTTGGGCTTTCCCTTTCAAGCTTCCCCTCAAGATTTTTAAAACGCGTCTGCTTGGAGAGGTTTCCACACCCTTGTAAAGAATGTTTCATTCTCCTCCCTAACCAACGTGGGATCTCACAAGCAAACTCTAAGTTAAAGCCCAAATTTTCTTCTCCTTTTCTCTGTGAGGAAACCGGTTGGGGGTAAGTGGTCTCGCTAGTACCATATGCAATCATAAATTACATGCTTCTTTGCTCCATTCAGTCCAAAATAAACATCATCATGAGCATATGAACGAGTTGCAATATACACAAATATGATGAGAAACATGAATAAATTTAATTACTCGAGACATAAGCGCAATCATGACATTGAAACCAGATGAATCCCTTACTAATTAAGTGCACTTAAGAAACATCAATAAGATACCTCTCGTAGAGCGCGTCATTTCCCTTTTACTCTCCCGAAGAGCTTCTGTAATCGAAACAAGTTTAATCACATAAAGAACAACCGAATCAAAGCAACCCAGAACAAAAATATCAAAGCAAAAAGGAGGAACTGAGAGCAATGCAGAAACAGATGAACAAGTTTCCGCTACAAATTTAGAAAAAAGAATCATCAAATGAACGAAATCGATTAAGAAAAACAAACGGCAGCAATTGGTGACGACCTTTGGCGGTAGGTTTCTTCGAAAAGATATTCATGGCGTCCAAAGAACGATCGTGAGCAGAACCAAGATGAAGTTCGACGAATTTCTGCAAAGGAACGCAGGTGGAAGAAGAAAGGGGGAATTCCCAAAGACAGGGAAGAGTTTCTCTGAGTAATGCGAGGGGAAGAAACAAGAATGCGAGAAGCGATGATGCTGAAATTGGATCAAACATAAACAATTCCTGTTGATTTGCGAACCTTCAATAATTGTTGGAATGGAAATTCCCAAACAGTGCCGTCCCAAAGCCGTCAGGTTCTGAGACAAATTAACTGTTTACTTCGCTCAACAATAGAATCTAGAAGTGAGCTAATGGATTTCTTATAAGGGTCTGAACTAAAGCGAATGATATTTGCTAGCGGTGAATTTGGACCGTTAAAACATTAATTTGAATATGCTTGAATTTTGAGTTGAAACACGGGAGTTAAAGGTGATGGTGGTGAGGGAGGCGTTCCAAATTTTGAGTTGAGCACTGGATTGTGCTTTAGAGAAAGTAAGCCGCTCTAGAAATAGAGAATACAGGTAAATAATCCTCCCTTCTCGAATAAAGTATACCATTATGCTTCATTTGACAACTCTTTTTCTCCGGAGCTATCGAATAAAGTACACCATTGAATCTCTCCTTAAACAGTCATATCTATCCATCTAGCACTATCTGTACAACTCTCTTCTCTGGAGCACGTTACTAGTCCAATAGACCTCTACCACAAATCTTCACTATGACTGCATCTTCGAGCCTCACAACTTCTTTTGTTCGACCCTTGAGTCACCATGACTACACCTTCGATCGAAGCTCACAACTTCTTTACTCAAAGGTAGGGTGTTTTTCCCGTGGGCATAGTTGCGAGGTGCACAAACTGACTCAAGCGCTCGTTAATGATTAAAACCCTTTTGAATCTACGAGTATAGGATGTCAAATATGGCGAGTTCGAGATTGAATCTTATAGCTTTAAACAGTAATGGGTAGGCAAATCAAGCTTTTGAATCTCCCAAATCAGGCAACATGATGGAAATATCAAGGTGCCAGTGAAGTAAGCATGTGGTGAAAGCCCCCACTTGATAAGTCTATACAAAAGTGGGCCTTTGTAATCATCTTCTATGCTAACACAAAGTTGAAGCAAAAACAGCAAATATAAGGGCCCATTACCAAATATTTCTATATTTTTATTAATTTCTAATATAAACATATTTATTAATCTAAATTTGAATAATATTTTAAAAAATTCCTTTTAGGAAAGGAAAATTATGAGGCTGATAGCGATACGTAGTAGGTCAAAGCAGACAACATCTATTAGTGGTGGGCTCAGTCTGTTATAAATGGTATTATAGACAAACACCAAACGGTGTGCTAGCGAGGATGCTGACCCTCCTCAAAGGGGTGGAGTGTGAGATCTCATGTTAGTGCCAATCAAGATCACATCACTGAACTTCCTATCTGAAAGAAAGTGAATGTGAAATAGATTGTGAGATCCTACATCGGTTCCAATCAAGATCACATCACCGAATCTTCAATCAGAAAGAAAGTGAGTGTAGGGTGGATTGTGAAATTCCACGTCGGTTTCAATCAAGATCAAGTCACCGAACTTTCGATCCTAAGGAAAGTGAGTATGGAGGTTAGGTATCCCATCGATCTTTCTCTTTCATACTTTTTTTTTTCGTTACAAAAACGGAAGAAATTAGTGGACAATAGATGCCAGTGGTGAATTTGTACCATTACAAATGGAATCAGAGCAGACACGGAACGGTATGTCAACGGTGTGTCAACATAAGTCGAACACAATTCAATTAATCAAGATCACGTCACCGAACTTCCGATCCGGAAGAGAGTGAGTATGGGACATGATTCAACTAACCAAGATCACGTCACCGAACTCTGGATCCGAAAGAAAGTGAGTGTCGGAGGTTAGATATCCCATCGATCTTTTTTCTTACTTATTATTATTATTTTTTCCTCTAGAAAGCTAAAAGGAGGAATGGGCAGGTGAGGTTAGTTTTAGATTACAGCGGCCTTACAACTACACATAATGTCAAAATAATTGGTAGTAAGTCCTCTTTATAACGCCTTCAAAGCCGATTTGGTAGCTTACAAATCTCCACATCTTAATATTCATAAAATATAAGAATATGTATATATAATAAATAATAAAAATATATATATTTTATACTCCGGCACGTGACAAGAATGTCAAGTAGACAGCGTGGTTATACTACAAGAAATGTGGGAAAATGTTGGAGCCATCAGATACCAAATTTGGATTTCGAATTTTGATCGGGTGTGAGGTACGAATGTGGCATATTTCAAGAATCGATGAACTCCTACCTTCGGGAGGTGGGTGATGAAGTCCAACAACACATTTTTCCGCTAGTAGATATTATCTACTTCAGTCCGTTACGTATCGTCGTTAGTTTCATGGTTTTAAAACGCATCTACTAGTATCTCACAATCCACCCTCTTTAGAGCCCAGCGTTCTACTGTCACTCATTCCTCTCTTTAATCGATGTGAGATCTCTTAATCCACGCTCCTCGAAGTTCAACGCCCCTCGCTGGCACATCGTTTGATGTCTAACTTTGACCGATTAAACTTTGAAATCGGGTAAATTATTTAAACACTATTTGATTACTTAAATAAAAAAAAATTAAAAAAGAAACGAGAAACGACGGTTGCGTGATTAAGTCAAATTTCTCTTTCGGTGAGAAAGCACACAAACTTTGCCGGTTTTCCTAAATGACGAAACTACCCTTTTTTGGAATAAAATTTGAATTTTTTGCCATCGACACGTGTCGGCGGCTTCATGTTTCCTTTCGTACCGAGTTTCTCGGACTTGAACCAATCACTTTCTAGCTATCATTTTTGCCCCGTATTGTACACTCCACGTTAGGGTTAATTTTGTAATTTCGACATATAATCAATAATAAAAAGGATTCCAAATAAAAATTTAGGCTTTCTTATTAAATGGTATTAATTTTCTTCTTCATTATTCATTCACACATTTTATTTTATTTTCTTAGAACAGTTGAACTCTTAGTAAAATTTATTAAACAAAAATAAAATTTTAAAAATTATTATCATTATTATTTAGTATTTAAAACATTATAGTAAAACTTTAATTAAAATTTGAGATTATTTTTTTAATTAGCGGAGATATTAATAGAAATTGGGCAATTTTAAAATGTAAAAATTGAATATGTTTCCATAAATTAATGAATAATTTTTATTTGTATTTTTAAAACATTATAATAGGACGTAAAAATTGGAGAGTATAGCCGTTTAGAGGGGCATTTTAGTCACAATAAAAAGAGAAAATTAAAATTAAAATTAAAATTAAAATTAAAATGATTTAAACGACAAGAGCGGCCCCAACTTGTGTACAACGCTCAGTTCTTTCTTTTAATATAAATAGAGAGAAAGAGAAATGGGGATAGTGAAGTCATTATTTGAATTCTTTCTCTCTCCTAACGATCTTTGAAATTCTGACAGCTTCGAAGCTTTGGCCTACCATCGCCATTCATCTTCTTCCCCACTTTTCCCTTCCCTGATTGCTGAAGCCGAAGCCTGAACGGAACAAGAGCAAGAACTAGAATCATCAGCATCTTCCTTGAACCGGAGCCATGTCTGGATATGTTGGCATTCTCGTCTCAGATCCATGGCTCCATAATCAGTTCACTCAAGTCGAGCTTCGGAGTCTGAAGTCTCATGTATGTACTTCCTCTCTTTCTTGTTTTGATTAGTTTGTGTGAATTCTGGTGGCTTTTGGTTTGATGTGAAAAGCAATCTGTCGCATTATTCTCGATTTGTTTCTGGTGTATGTTTTGGCTGTTTTGGTGTTGAAACCGTTGGTTCTTAGTGTTTTTGGTTTGGATCTGATTGGATTTTGTAGTATATGAGTATGAAAAGAGAGAGCGGCAGGCTTACCCTTGGAGACTTGGCTTCCAAGATGTCGAGGCTTAAAGTTGTTGGAGAGAATCTTACGGAGCAAGAGAGAGCTTCCTTCATACAAGATTTGTATCAGAATCAGGATGATGAAGTCGATTACGAATTCTTCCTTAAAGTACGTTGTGTTTATCTTCTTTATCTCTCTCTTCTGCTCTTCTTTGTTCATCTTTGATAGATACAGAGCCTCTGTCAGATGATGTTCATGTTCAATCTATCTCAATTTTTTTTCCGCCGAGAATGTCGAAAGGAAAAAAACGGAAGTTCGGATGTATTACTTGATGATTTTCTTTAACGAACATGACAGATTTATCTGAAATTGCAAGCTCATGCAAGTGCTAGAACCGGAAGTACTGGTGCGAAAAATTCATCGGCATTTCTCAAGGCTGCCACCACTACTTTGCTTCACACAATTAGCGAATCGGAGAAAGCATCTTACGTCGCACATATCAACAATTACCTTTCAGAAGATAAATTTCTTAAGAGATACCTCCCCATAGACCCTTCCACGAACAATCTATTCGAGATTGCAAAGGACGGAGTTCTTCTCTGGTAAGTCGTCATTAATATGTTTTAATCGCCTTTATTCTTAATTGATTTGGATTCGATTACAACGACGAATTCTGTTATTGGTGGTTACAGTAAACTAATCAATGTGGCGGTTCCTGGAACTATTGATGATCGTGCAATCAATACAAAGGCTGTGCTCAATCCTTGGGAAAGAAATGAAAACCATACACTTTGCCTCAACTCTGCAAAGGCCATTGGATGCACTGTAGTAAATATTGGAACACAGGATTTTATTGAAGCGAGGGTATGAATATTTCTCTTAGCTATCAAAATAGAGTCCAGAAGTTGTTTCTTATACCTTCCTTTTGAAGTATTACTTTCTTTCATCTACTAAACCTTCTTTACCATTCAACTTTGGAGTATGTTTGAACTTTTTATTTAAAAGAAAAAAGCACCATAAAGCCTAAGACAGGGCAGGCAAACGAATGTAATCAATATTTAGGAACAAATTGGAAGCAGACAACGTTCCGAGGAAAACAACTTCAATTGCATAGGTTAATTAGAGTTTGCCAATGGTTTAGATGATTGTCAGAGACAAAATAGCGCAATTCTGATTTTTATTTTTCCTTTTCTAGTTAACTTATGAAGTAAAAGCTAAAATTTTCTTTCTATTTTCTCATTTATATAATAACTCATCATGTTCTACAAGAACTAAAATGTTGAAGAATGAATTGAAGATCCCTGGAGACTACATTCCTCATGAGTTATTTTGAAATAGTATACTGAGTAATCTTTGCAACTTTACTGATCAGAATGAGTTCTGAGTCATCTGTTTTCATTTGCAGCGGCATCTTGTACTTGGACTTATATCTCAGATTATTAAGGTAAAATACTGTTATGATCTTTTGACATAATGTTTTTTTTAGTATATATACATATATATATCCTTTTAACATTATTTGGTTTTACACTGCCCTTTACAATTGATTAATTGTAATTACTTTCTACGTTAAACATGTTGCAAAAGTGTTATGTTTAGATTGATTCACTTGTCCTAATGGTTATTGTACCAGATACAATTATTGGCAGACCTCAACCTCAAAAAGACCCCTCAGTTGGTGGAGTTGGTTGGTGATAGTAAGGTAATGATGGACTTTGAATTACATATAATATGCTTTTTTACAGAATACAAACTTTTAGCAGCAAATTATTTGGAAGACATTATTGAATTCTCTAACTGCCAGGATGTGGAGGAGTTGATGAGCCTACCTCCAGAAAAGATCTTACTGAGATGGATGAATTTTCAACTTAAGAAAGGAGGATACAACAAGACAGTAACAAACTTCTCTTCTGACATAAAGGTAGAAATGGCGCTAAAATTTGTTTCTAATATTCACTGAACCTATTTTTTCCTCACCAAAGTGAAGAAGTTAGCTTGGAAATTTATTATTTTCCTTCTATGGATTTCTTTTTTCATTTTTTGAACATGTGATATATCTTTCCTGCAGGATGCAGAAGCATATGCTTGCCTTTTAAAAGTTCTTGCACCTGAGCACAGTAATCCGTCAACATTGACAGTGAAAGATCCTTTAGAACGAGCGAAGTTGGTTCTTGAACATGCAGATAAAATGGGTTGCAAAAGATATCTCACAGCTAGAGATATTGTGGAAGGTTCACCTAATTTGAACCTCGCTTTCGTGGCTCATATCTTTCAGCATAGGTGAGAAAAGAATCAACTCCTTGAGCAAGCTGCATTGGTTCTTATTTTGTGCAATCCAGTTCTATGGACTATTTTCTCTGGGTGACAACTTCTAAATATTTTTATTGTATCCTATATTTTTGTATGACACTAGAGCTATGCAAGCCCACGAAAAATTGCAAAATTGACATATAAACATGACATGAAAGCAAAACTACGCTGTTTCTTCTTGTTTCCTGCCTATTATCTTTAAGTTGTTTATGACATTCACCATACTTTGTAGGAATGGGCTGTCTACGCAGACGAAGCAAATATCTTTTCTAGAGACGATGCCAGATGACGCCCAAGTTTCTAGGGAAGAGAGAGCATTCCGTTTATGGATAAATAGCATGGGGCTTTCAACTTATATCAATAATGTCTTTGAGGATCTTAGAAATGGGTAAAAATTATTTCATCTCTTCCTGCGTTATTTTGCTTTGACCTACAATAGGATACAAGTTTATTTACTTGATTATTCTTTTAAGTTAACGTAGCAGATCAGAGTAAATCTCTAGATATCATTGATTTTTTAATAATGAAGAAATTTCGTTTTCGAAAATATTGCAACTTCTTCTATTGAAAAGTGGGGTTATCGAATGGGATCTTTCTCATGTCTATGCTTACATAGCTGATGGACAATCTTAACTGTGAAAGAAATAATATCTTTCCTTCATTTTTCAGGTGGATTCTTCTTGAGACGCTAGACAAGGTGTCCCCAGGAATTGTTAATTGGAAGATTGCTAATAAGCCTCCGATTAAAATGCCATTTAGAAAAGTAGAAAACTGCAACCAAGTTGTCAAAATAGGGAAGCAATTGAAGTTCTCTCTGGTTAATATTGCTGGAAACGATATTGTGCAAGGGAATAAAAAATTGATACTGGGTAAGCCAGTCAATATTTTCATCTGTTAAGCAGACATTACTACTAAAGATGATTTTCTGTATAGTTTGATATTTGGAATTATTCCATTGGTATATTGATCAGGTGAAGATTTCTGGCTTTCTTTTCAGCTTACTTGTGGCAACTGATGAGATACAACATCCTTCAACTTTTAAAAAACTTAAGATTCCACTCCTTTGGAAAGGAAATCACTGATGCTGATATTTTGCAATGGGCCAACAACAAAGTCAGAGGTTCTGGCAGCCAGTGTCACATGACTAGTTTTAAGGTATTGACTTCTTCATGCTCCTTCTCAAAGTGGCGTTATATTGCTATCTTTCAATGATCTCAAGTGGTCAGGTTGGTGTTAATTTGAACTAGTGTGAAGTCCTAACTATTTCTTTAAAAGTGCTATGATCATTGAGTTTTGAAAGACGAAGTATAATTGTTTATTGGTCAATCCTATTTTGGTTGGGCTTTCTGCTTTTCTTATTTTACACACGCACATATATTTATCAAAATATCGAATCCTTAAACTTTTAAACTTTTGTTTTGTTTTCTTTCTTTATTGGGCTAGAACATATTGCAACATTTGATAGAAATTTAGTATGAACATATATACTTTATTCATTTATTCGAAGTATCTCAATTGTGTAATGCGGTCGACTTATTGAGAAAAATGAGGAAAATCACTTCTCTAGTTTCGGAGAAATAAATAACTCACAAGGTCTAGAAAGAAATATATTCTATTTGATCTCGAATTTCTCATATAGCACTTCTTCCCGTTCTGAATAGGAAATCTGAATGGGAAATCGTTCCTAGGACATAGGGAAGAGAGATTTCACTCCTTACTCTTAAATTAGAACCTTAATTGTTTTAATAACTAGCATAATCCTCCATCTTCAAATAAGAAATGGTCAGAAGAAAAATAGTAATCATTCCAAATAATATTTTCATTTAATTTCGTTAATGATGAGACTTATAACTTGTTATTATCATAATATGCCATCTACAGGACAAGAGTTTGTCGAATGGAACATTTTTCCTGGAGCTTCTTAGTTCAGTGCAGCCTAGAGTTGTCAATTGGAGTCTTGTTACCAAAGGAGTCACCGGTATGCTTTTATTATGTACTTCTGCATTGTAAGCTATTCCTTCTATTTCTGAAAAATACTTCAAAATTTAGCCAAACGTCGAAATTAACAGGTGTTCGGGAACTTTTTTTCTATTTAAAGTATGTAATTTAAAAATGGAAACATTGTTTACAACATTAAGGGACCAAGAAAAGGGCATCCTCACGTGTCTACAATTTCTAATTGTTTGCTCTTTTCCTTTAATCATGAACAACATAGACGAGGAGAAAAAGATGAACGCAACCTACATCATTAGCATTGCAAGGAAGCTTGGATGTTCCATATTTTTGCTTCCTGAAGACATCACTGAGGTACTTATCTGAACTTCAGCTCAATCTTTTTTCCCCTTTTAGCTTATTAACTGTTACATTTATAAATTGCTAAAGGATGAATTGATAGGATAAAATTCAAAAGATCTAACAAAATGTAGACGGATTAATATTTGGATAAACTACTAATAATATCGAGAAATTCACCAATCCAACGTACTCGTGCACTCAAAATGGCCTCGCATCCAAGTGCATAAAAAATAGGAAATTACGAACTGAATTTATCAAGCATTATACCTATATTTTTATTTCTTGCAAGTTTTGGATGTCCTGATTTTTCATAGGGACTCGCTCCAAGGCGCTTGTAGCTAAGCACATGTGCCTTAGAGGGGACATGTAGGTAAGAGCGTAAACATGAACTTGTAATTATGCTTGAGTTCGGGGGTTATTGGAGGGAATGATGTGCGAGCAAGGGTGCTTGATGTGGTGTGTGGTGTGCACAAGGTGGGGCTTGAAGGCCAGCAGGGAATGGTTTTAGAAGTTAAATTATGTAGTTTTATGGTGTGGTCCAAAACAAACATGGGTCGTAGAATGTTTAATATTTTGGGAGATAGAATTATGAGAACTAGATTAAAATGAAATTGAAAACGGTGGGAATTAGATTAATATTTACATCTTTTGTTTCATGTACCATTAGGTGAATCAAAAGATGATCCTCACCTTAACTGCAAGTATCATGTACTGGTTTCTCTTGAAACAAAGAGGCGATGAGAAAGGTTGGACAAGTTCAGACAGCGAAAATAGCAGCCAATCAGAGGTCGTTTCGAACTCAACGACCGATGACTCAGCCTCCGAGTCATCAGCAGACGAAAATGGTAATATGTAAATCAAACATGAAACAAAATTCCAATGATGATTACATTTTTTTTTAGCTGTTTAATTTTCATTTGGAATTTGTGATTGCAAAAGAATGTGTATTGGGTAATGGGGCATTTTATAGGAAGTAGAAATCAAAGTGCTTTTTGCAAGATTTTTCTTTTCTTTTGCTTGCTGCAGAATCTGCCGCGAGCTGTGAATAGCTCAGTTCCTCCCCCCTCTCTTCTTTTCCACAAATATTTGTATTATGAATTCGATATTTTTTCTTTTTTTTGGGTTCTTTATTCATAGAGTATATCCTACTAGTGTTGCATTTTTCTTTTTTTTTTTTTTATTATCTCTACTCTTCCTTTCTTTGTTTCATTGTATATTACACGTCAATGGAATGGTGAGGATTTGAATATGATGTTTGAAAAGTAACATTAAAATATTTGGAGATAATTAGTGAGGTGTCAATACATAGTTTCGGTAAAAAATTGTTTTAACATCTTTTTATAAAAGGTAAAGAGTATTAATGTTATTTTTTAAAATTTCATAGGTATTTATCAAACATAGTAATATTTGTTAGAATATTTTTAAACTTCTTCAAAAGTTTTTGAACCATATTAATGAAACTTTTTAAAAATTGAGTGTATTTAAAATTCTATTAAAAATTCAAAGATATTTTTTAAATAAAGTACTAATATTTTCATCCAAAATAACCCGAAAAAGTATTTTTAATTTTTTTTAAGTAGGTATTATTGAAATTTTTAAAAATTTAAGTATATTTTTTCTAGAAGAAAAAATTAAAATATTTTTATTAATTTAACATTTTCAATTTAATGTTTAAAATAAACTGAAACGATGCAAAAACAACTTTTTTTTTTTTTTTTTTTCTTGATTTTATGTGAAAACTATTATGATACTAAATATTATTCTACATCATGCTGATGGTGCGCCCCATTTCATTTCCTGTATCATATGAACGTATACAAGTAAATTCATTTCCTGCTATTTTCTATGGGGTACCTGAATCTCTCTCTGTACACAGAAGTTTCCAACTGCTACTGCTAGTTGATGCAGCACTCTTTTCCCTTCCCTTCAACTGGAATTTTCGCCGTTGCATTTTGAGACTCCCAACCAGTTTATTAAGAGATGGATTCAAGAAGCACTGACAATTGAACTGGTTTTCTGCATCACAAGAGATGGTAAGTCTCTAATTTTGGAGCCACTGCCCCAGAAAGAAGCTAAACAGAGACCCATGATGGCCATGGCAACGACCGAACACGCAGGCGGAACGGCCTGTGTGCTCCCGAGGAACTGAGTAGCAAGAAGCCCTGCTAGAGTGGAGCTTTGCATCCCTGTGCATAGTGAAATTGTTCTGCTAGCTTCTTCTTCTTGCCTATGACACCAACGACATTGTATCCACAGTTTCAGATATCAGATATATAACAAAATGGCTATCATGTAATGTTCATCATATGTTTGAATTCTGACATTCAATGTAATCTAGTTTTCAATGACCTTGGTATTAAGCCAACCTCATTCATCTACAATAACTGTGCACCCTAATGTCGAACTCAAAACAGTATCAGTGCTAGTCATTTATTAAGCTTCCTACCTGAAATCAGGAGCTAGGAGTCCCAATCTCCTGCCACCTTGAGCTGGAAATCAAAGTGAATTCAATGTTAGGAATAACGATTCTCCACAATGATATGATATTGTCCACTTTGAGCATAAGCTCTCATGGCTTTGCTTTGAGCTCCCCCAAAAGGCCTCATACCAATGGAGATATATTCCTTCTTTATAAATCATTCCCTAAATTAGCCAATGTGGGACTCCCTCCCAACAATCCTCAACACTCAATCCAATCCAGTACAACAAACAAAATGACATGACAAGTTGTGAAACATAACCACTCTTAAAACATAAATCAAACCAGTATCACTATAGGAATGAGAAACTTTGTTAGACAAAGGAGATAGAAGTTTTTATGTAAGAATCTTAAGCCACCAACAGATACTTACAACTTGACTTTTATGTAATTTTGTTGCTTGGGAGCTATTATAAAAAGTAGCTTCCTACTTGAGTTTTCAGGTTTAGGAGGAGGGTGTTGGATGGCCTGTAAAGGTTATAGGTGCTGTACACTGGAAACTAATAATAAAAGCCTCGTAGCTAATATGAGAATAAACAATTATCAAAGGTTCAATCAAACACATCACCAAATTTTGTTCCAAATCCCATAGCTACTTTTTAAAGGTCTCTCAGACAGCCCTTCTACTTTTGATTTTTAAGTTCGAAAATGAATTTTATAGACTACTCCCAACAAGCCATACACTGCAGATTTGGTTGATGCTATCTATTCATGAACTATTGCCAACATTGTTATCTATGATCCACTTGAGCAGAAAGGTAAGCAATATTATGACAGCAGATAGTTTTCATGTGAATGAAGAGTTGAAAAGCCTTGACTAATTATAGTCACATGCCTTAACAGTTTTCTAAAAAGATTGAAGGCGATTGATCAAAGCAAAAGATCAGATGGTTCCTAGCATTAGCTACCCTGCTGGACTTTTGTAAGCATTTAATCGATAAAGAGATATTCATATTTTCATGCATAATAAAATGCGAGCAGAACAATTGAAGCATTAAAAATAACTAAATTTAGCATAACCATCAACTTAAATTTTTGGATTGATTTGATGATTCAATATGGTATTAGAGTAAGAGGTCTTGAATTTGAACCATCAAATTAAGCTTTTGGGTGATAAGTAATTTAAGAAGAATCAATTATTTTGTGTTAAGTTCTACCTCAAAACGGTCGTTCTGAAGGAACGGAATCCCCGAAGTTCATAAAAATAAATAGGATTTTTATGTCAAGAGATATAACTTTTACCTTACGATTGGAATTTTGGACGCCCAGTATCCCAAAGTGAATGCCATAGTATGGAAGGCCAAAACTGGAAAAACCAACCGGGCTCCATCTATTGACAAAATTTGGCTCCTGTTTATAGCAAGAGGGCTACCGATGCACAATGAAGTACAGATCATTGCAACAAACGGCATCACAGGCTGAAGAAGGGCCACGATAGGCTTTGCATAAGAATTAAGGACGAGTCCAAGAGAAATTGGAACAAGAACAACCTGCAACCATGATTAATAACCAAACATTAATGATTATATCAGACAATCTCCACAGAGACACATGAAAATCTCCACAAAAGAAACTTCTGTTTAATTAACTCGTTTGCTAAGAAGAGTTATAAAGATTAGAAAAGCTCTCTCATACAAACAGATGCCTAAATAATAAGAAACCCAATATATCAGACTTCTCTGCACTAAATGTTTTTTTTCAGGAAAAAGTCTAATACTACTCTAGTACATGCTCCCGAAGGAGTATACTTTTCAGTAGAAGGGGAGAGTTTTGTGGTAGGCATGTTGTTTCGCAATCTTGTGGGGTATAGGTGGCTCTAGGGAAATAGCAGGATTTTTAGGAGTGGAGAGATTTTTGAGGGAGGTGTTGAAGGTGGTGTTATTTAATGTGTCTTTATGAGCTTGTGTGAGATCGCACATAGGTTAGAGAGGGGAACGAAGCACTCTTTATAAGGGTGTGGAAACTTCTCCTAGACGCGTTTTAAAACTGTGAGGCTAACGGCAATACAACGGACCAAAGCAGACAATATTTGCTAGCAGTGGGCTTGGGATGTTACAACTTGGTTGTATTCTTTTAGATTGGAGTTGTTTCCTATAGTTGAGGACTCCTTTTGTTGGTTTGTTTTTTTTTTTTTTTTTTTTTTTTTGTATGTCCAAGCTTGGTTTCTTACAAAAAAAAAATGGTAGGAATATGTACTACAATTGTACTGGACATTTCTGTTTGAAATCTGTGAATCTTATCTACTATTCAATTCATTGAAACCATTACCTGCAATATTGACTTTGCCATGGCAACTGCATCAACTGGAACAACCGAACCGATCAGAATGCCAGTCAAAAGAGGTGTCAGAAGCACGGAAGAGATGGTGGTGAAGCTGGTAAGGAGAACACTCAAGGCAATATCTCCTTTACTCAAGAAACTGGCATAACTTGACAACTGAGCCCCTCCAACACAGGCTGTGAGAAGAAATCCTGCATAGAACATTGGAGATATGCCAAATGCTCTAGCTATCAAAACACCAAGGGCTGGTTTCAACACATACTGAGCAATAAACCCAACAGAAAGTGGTAGAGGCCTGCAAATCATAAACAAAATGAAGAAAAATAAATCTCAAGAACACACTCAAGTTTTCAAATGCAGTTGACAGGATTGGTGTTTCAGAAGTATAACCTCTTAATTGCTAAAGCAAAATCATTAATAGAAAGCTTAATCCCAATAGATAGCATTATCCCACCAAGAGCTGGGGCATAGAAATCCTTAGAAACCCTGCAAAAAGCCAAATCAAAAACATAATAAAATACTTTTTGACAAATTCAAATTTGATTTCATATACTGTATAAGCTACATGCACGACCTCAAACAGCAACATATCATTGTTACAGATAGTTTTGTTAAAAGATTCAATAATCTAAACATGATAGCAACATAGAAAAGAGAAGGAATAACAAAGAAGCTATGAGCCATCATATAGCTCCTTGTGGACTCTGCAAATTGAAAGTTCCAAAACTAAATTCATAAAAAAATATACATATAATGACATTCACAATTTAAAACAAATTTTTTATTAAAAAAACAACCAGAAAGTTGACTGGTTGAGGATAAACGAAACCGTTATTAAAATTATTTGACTGCAGATTATAAAGAAACCTGAAGAACAGTAACAACAATATTAAATGTCAAAGATAATGAAGTTTCAAGATGAATGAAAATAAATTAATAAGAATCAGTTCCCAGAGAACAAGGATTTAATGCTGCATGTGAGAGAGAAAGAACTCAAAGAAAATTAGTTTAAAAAACAAAAAATGCAGTGGCTGAAATTGAAAATTGGTAACTACACTACACTACAATAACTAAATCGATAAGGTCCAAATTACCAAGTGAAAGTAGAAGGCCGAGTCAAAGCCGCAATCGCAGTAGCAGCCACCACAAAAGGAAGCAAAGCCGACAAAAGCTGAGACGAATCGCCATCGGTAGCTTCCGCCTCCGCATTGGAGTTCAGTCCAAAGGACAAGAGCGAGAAATTCCCCTGCCGAATCCGCGAGCCGATTCTCCCGACGAACGACGACGTCGAACAAGCAAACGTGGACACAGCTCCATTACGCACCGTGCTCCAATTCTTCGACGTCGAACAGTGAGAAGACCACAGTCTTGTCAAATTACACGAAAATGAAAGGCAGAGACAATCGGATGAATACAATTTTGGTTTTCTCCGAGGCTTGATCGGCAATTGAGAAGGAAAAGGAACCGGAGAAGAGCAGAGCGCTATGGCGGACATGGAGAAGGAGAAGGGAGTGTAAACAGTGAAGTCGCCGGAGTATAGTCGCCGGAAAGTGAATGGTTCGCCGCTGGAGAGACTGTTTGTTCTGTGTATGAGACGATAAAGAGGGGGAAGAAAAAGGTAACAGTTGAAGACAGAGCGCGAGAAATATCCGTCCAAGTGTTGGGAGGAAAGTGCTGATGCTCTGATGATTTCAGTTTTTTGTTTTCCTTTCAAAATTTGCCAATTAGTCCCTGCCTTTATTTGCAACTCAGTCCCTCTATTTCATTGTATTTTCAATCTTCCAAAAACTGATCAAACGACGTATTTGAATCTCTGATCTACTAGTTGAACGTTAGTCCACTTGACTTGCACGTGATCAACAATACAGTTGGGGTTAAAGTATCTACAAGATGATTGTCGCACGTGATTCACGATATAGTAGGAAGCAAATTGCCTACAAGAGATGCTTGCTACTCATGCTTAGATGCTCGAGATAGGAGTTCTAATATGCATCGTGAACTTGTCTCCTCTCAAGTTTATAACTTCTATTTATATGAAGTTACCTAAAGTTTCTCGGGGTATCCTAGACCATAACCAGCCTCTTCTTTGTTCTTAGAATGCGAGATCACCTAGGTTGCCCGGGTTGGCCCAGGGTTCGTTCGGCTCGTAAACAAAGTGATACAAACTTGAGCCCTGGATAGGATTAGCTGATAAGGCTCGTTTGTCTTCCTCAACCGAGTCGAAGCCAAATTTCACTCAAAGCCTCCTCCGTCTTCCATTCTAAGGATTTGATTGAAAATATGTGCCAAAGTGCAATTTATAAAACTATAGGGACTAGATTGTAAATTAACGAGGTAATAAGGATTTAATTGAAAATATGTTTGTTTTTCATTAACGAATTTTCAACCCATTAGATATTTTTATTTAGTCATAGAAAGAGCGAGAGAGGCGTATTCAAGTGTAAGTATGACGTGGAAATTGCAAGATGGTTCATCAAGAAAATGGACGGCTGTGATGAATTGAATTCTAAATTGTGGCTCAGATGAGATGACAGCCAATCGGTATCTGCCACGCTTTTCAAGAATTCTAGAACCTAGTTTTTGGCTTTTCCGGTGTGAACAAAATACTACATATTATTGTTAATTATTTTTTATTTTTTATTTTTATTTTTTGAACTTAAAATATTAATAACTACTATTTGTAATTAGTAAGTTAGCGAAATTATTGGATTTTACTCTAAAATCTATTATATTATTATTATTATTATTATTATTATTTGTGCAATAAATTTCGAATTTTCTACATGTACTCGAAATTATGCTTGAGTTGTCATGTCTGAATGTGCTCGAAAGAAAATGTATTAAATTTTAGTGGGACACATTTCCAAAGATGGATTATATTTCTTTAATTTTTACATTTTTATATGATCGATATGTTAAATATTTAAAGTAAATTTGACATGTGGATAAGATCATGGTTTAATCAAGGTGGAATAACCTATACAGGCCAAATATAAACTCTGTCACAAATGAATCATGTCCAATTCATAGAATAAGACTAAATATGGATGGATATAAAATTGAACATTAAAGAACCAAATAAACACAAAACTAGTTTGGAGGCTAAAGTTAGGATATCCAACTATCTATAGGATCGATGTTCCGTGGAAATCCATCCCAAACGGGGCATAGATTCCATATTTAAACGGGGAAGGGATGGGAAGAGCTTTCTTCTTATTAGATAAATGGAGCCAGGGACCCGTCCCCGCATAATTGCATGCCACACCCCTCCACCGCTTAAAAAAGAGAGACATTTTGAGTTCCATTTTCAAAGATTTAAAATAAAAAATTAAAAAAAAAAATCAATTTCCAATGAGTTTTATGAATAGGTTTAATGTATAGTTTATATTGAAAAATAAAATGCATACATTAATTTCTTTAAAATGATTTTTTTTTTTTTTTTTTTTTTTTAGAATAATAAACACAAACAATTTAAAGAATAATAAACAAAAACAATTTATGGCAGGAAATCCAAACCCGGTCGATTCTTTACAGAAATTTTGTGAAATCCCAAATCGATTGGAGAGAGAAACAAAACATTTCTTATAAGGGTGTAAAGCATCTTCCTAGTAGACCTGTTTTAAAACTGTGAGGTTGACGACGATACGCGAACAATATGTACTGGTGATAGGTTTGGATTGTTACAAATGATATTAGAGCCAGACACCGGATGGTGTGCCAACGAGGAAGTTGGGTCCCCAAGGGAGGTGGATTGTGCAATCTCACATCGATTGGGGAGGAGAACGAAACATTTATTATAAGAGTGGAAACCTCTCCCTAGTAGACGTGTTTTAAAACTGTGAGACTGATGACGATACGTAATGGGTTAAAGTGGACAATATCTACTAGCGTGAGCTTGGGCTATTATCGATTTCATGTTCTGGTCCCAAAGGAATAAATGAGGAATTTCGGAAGGATAGGGAATGAAATAGGTGGAGCGGACGATATTTACTAGCGATGGGCTTGAGCTATTACAAATTTCCTGTTCTTATCCCAAAAGAATAAATGAGGAATTTCGCGAGCATAAGGAATGAAATAGATGAAGTGGACAACATATATTAGTGATGGACTTAGGCGAACAATATCTACTATCAATGAGCTTGGGCTGTTATAGATTCCCTGTTGATGAGAAATTTTGCGAGCATAGGGAATGAAATAGGTGGAGCGGACAATATCTACTAGCGATGGGCTTGGCCTGTTATAGATTCCTTGTGAAGAATTTCGTGAGCATAGGGAATGAAATAGGTGGAGCAGACAGGGCTTGGATTATTATAGATTCCCTGTTCATGAAGTAGGTGGAGCAAACAATATCTATTAGCGATAGACTTAGGTGAACAATATCTACTAACGATGGGCTTGGGCTGTTATAGATTCCCTGTTCATGAAGAATTTCGTGAACATAGGAAATGAAATAGATGGAGCAGACAGTCTCTACTAGCGATGGGCTTGGGTGAACAATATCTACTAGCAATAAGTTTGGATGGGCTTGAGCAAACAATGTCTACTAGCGATGGGCTTGGGCTGTTACAAATTCCCTGTTCATGAAGAATTCCACAAGCATAGGAAATGAAATAGATGGAGCAGACAATATCTACTAGCGACGGACTTAGGTAAACAATATTTACTAGCGATGAGTTTGCATGGGCTTAGGCGAACACTATCTACTAAAGATGGGCTTGGGCTGTTACAGATTCCTTGTTCATGATGGGCTAAAGCAAAAAATATCTACCATCGATGGACTTTGGCTGTTACAGATTCCTTGTTCATGAGAAATTTCGTGTGTATAAGAAGTGAAATAGGTAGGACAGACAATATCTACTAGCAATAGGCTTGAAGAACAATATCTACTTACGATAGGGCTGTTACAGATTCCCTGTGTCGATCCCAAAAGAATAAATAATGAATTTCTTGCCTCCTAATCCAACCCAACATAACATGAAATTGTGTAACCCATGACAGCAAAGTTCCATTCCATTTCATCACCACAATCATCAAAATCCTAATAAGTTTCTAAGCTCTCCAAAGAAAGAAAATGGCACATTCAAACAAAGCATTTGAGTACACCCTGGACCTGGACACATCCATATTCACATCCCCACCTTCTGCATTATTTCCATCAAACCTCATCATTTTGTCTAATATTTGTCTCTTCCATCAACTAATTCATACTCATCACTCTTGCCCTTCTAACATGAATCTGCTATCCATTTCCCAATCTAATACCCAACATGTTCACCAAATCTTGTCAACAATAACATCATCACATTATACACACACACACACACAAAATAAGAGAGATTTCATCACTACTACACCTTTGGTGGAGTGGTTGAACAGTCAAGCTTTCTGCCCATTTAGAACATGAACAACACACAATTCTTGATAGAGACTTCACAATCCACAAGAAAAAAGGCAAAAAAAAAAAAAAAAAAGATATTCTATGTGTTTAGGCCCTCATCTCTTCCGAAGTCTCCTTCTATTCATGCCACATGTTAAGCTTTCTGTTGGTCAAGAAGTTTAGATGCATTTTATTAAAAGTAAGATCTCCATCTATCCTACCACCCCTTCCCCATCTCTAAACTTTAATAAAGCTTTTGAACCAGTCCAAACTCAACCCATCATGGAATTGTTTAACAATTCAGTCAACAATGTATCACATCATTCTTAAATGGATAAAGTTCATCAGCATATATCTAAACAGGCATAATCTTAGAAACAGAAACCATGACTCAAAGCAAACAGATCAATCTTGAAAAAATCTGAACCAAACTGATAGTTTCTTACTTTTTCATTTTTTCAGCTAAGTCTCTTTGTGGGTTAAAGCAACTAAAAGTATTTATTAAACACATAACATCAAATCAGTTAAATCAAACCCTACTTTTTTCACTTTCCCCTTTTCTTAATCCCAGGGGTTAAAAGGTATCCATCCCTAAGCATTGTCATGATCTAAGAACGAAAGAGCTTATTTGGACAAAAAATTCTGGAAAAAGTGCTTGTAAGTTTCACATCTAAGTAGACTAGCACTGTATATCTATCCTGAGAAACATGTAAGAACAAACAAGACCCTGAGCTGACCAGAAACACACCTTTATTCGGCGAAAATCACTTCTTGCTGCTAAACCTGTGACGGTCCAAATTTACTGCTAGCAAATATTATCTTTTTTGGGCTTTCCCTCCGTATGTGCTAGGGAGAGGTTTCTATACCCTTATAAAGAATGTTCCGCTCTTCTCCCCAACCGACGTGGGATCTCACAAAACCCACCTAGCATTAAAAACTTCTATCTTACAACTTCTCTAATATCTTATCAAATGGGAAACTCTCCAAATCAAGACCAAGAACAACTTTTCAAAAAGCAATGGTAAATGGCTCTAACATATCTCATCTTCCAACAGGCAACAAGATTGTATATCAAGTTTTAACAGCTCTAATTGATCCAGTCCTCTGTGTCTGTATGTATATCAATATCACCAAAGAAAAAGGCTCAACAGCATTCAAACACTAAGGTAAAATCCCAGTTTCATGGACAAGCCTTCGAGTATCACTTTTCATGCAAAAACAAGGAAGTAAAAGTTAGAAAACAAGAACAAAATCTACTGTTCTTATCAAGCTTCAGACTTCTGCATTACAGAAAATGCTAATGCTGACAAGATTGACAATTCCCACTGTTCTGTGCCAATTGAAACAATAGTGTCAGCTTAAAGAACTGAGAGACAAACAAGACGTAGGCATAAAACAAGAAGAACACTATTCTTGACACGTTTATTGCAGAGAATTTGGGTTCAAGACAAAAAAAAAACAAAATAATTGTAGCCACTGTAATAATAACAACAATAATTATTATAGTAATAATGATAATGATAATATTCACAATACACCAAAATTTCTGAAGATTATTGAATAGAAATGTGTAGATTTTTCACCTGAACTCCACCTGCCTTTCTACAGCCAAAAAAACAAAAATCTTTGAACCAAATTTTCTTCTTCACCTTCTCACTTCCTTCCTCACACAAACCAGAAGCTGCTCAACAAATTCTCACACTCTGACTCTTCTCTGAATGATGATGATGATGATGAGAAAGTTCAAGTGCACACTGTGTAAAGAACCATATAGCAGATGCTAATATATATGCTTTGAGGACATATACAATGAAGATTCACAACTACCACCCAATAAGAGATTCCTTTGAGCCTTTTTCTTTTTCTTCCCATTGCTCCAATGGAAATATCAATCCACTTTCACTTGAACTGGCTGAACAAATCCGTTCCCAATCTTTCTGTGTTGAGTCTGCAGATGGGAAAAAACACAGTCACATGTTAATCAGACATTTCTCCCAATCCAACTGAATCGAACTCAGACAACTTCACCAGTATTGATAGAGAAACACAAACTAATGAAACTAATAGAGTATGAAAAATTTTAAAAAAATTAGATCAAAACCTTAGAATTAGGGACACATTCAGGCGGGGTTTCGAAGAGAGACTGAGAGAATTGCTTGAAAACAACACCGACGTCGAAATAAATAACACCGGAGCTAGGAACATCGACGCGAATCCCCTTAACAGGGAACCACAAGAAGAGATCCTTGGCGGAAATCCCAGACAAGGCGCCGATCTGGCCATAACTCAAAGTGCCGGAAACATTAGTCTCGTAATGCAGTTGATTCTCGAACATCGCATTACACTCCTGATCCAAAAACACGAGAAAGCGGCCAGTGTCCTGATCGAATTGGTAATCCCTGACGCCCTTGGGAAGTAGCCCCTTGGGAAGGCCATGAGCCAATAACACATCGTAAATCGACTTGGAAGCAGTGAAGTCGCTGAGAGCATAAGGAGCCGCCATTGAAGAGGTGAAGTAGAGGAAGGAGAACCAGAGGAAGAGCACGGAGGAAGAGGGAAGCATGGCGAATAGTGTATAATCGAGGAAGAAGGAGAAAGGTGAGGGAGATGAAGTAGGGTTTTAGAGAGAGATCAGCAATGGAGTTGAGGGAGTGAAGAGAGAACAAGAATGACAGCAGTCACAGAGAGGAAGAAGAAGAAGAAGAAGAAGACGGAGAAGGAGAAAGCGAGGAACGGATGGAATTCAATTATTGGCGATGAGAGAGAGAGAGAGAGAATGAGTGGGGCCCACAACACAACAATTCTTCAATTATGAATATATATTCTATAAAAACTACAAATTGTATTCCATTTTTTTTTTGTAATCTAACTAACATGATATGTCTACCTTTAATATTTGGTTTTTTAGGCTTTTTTCTTAATTAAAAAAAAAAAATTAACTTTTCAAATTTATTTTATTTAAGTCGTAAAATATTTATTTATTTTATTTTATTTTATGCGACTCAATTTTAATATATATTTTAAAATTTTAAATAGTTAAAAATTATTTTAAATAGATGGGAGAAAATACATAAATAAGTTGTTCGATTGTATCTTAAACAAAAAAAAAAAAATATATATTTTTTAAAATTAATAATAAATTTGGGTAGATTCCGCTCCACCCAATCTAGTTTTAAGTTAAATTAAAAAAACCAATCTAATTTATAATATTTTCATTTATTTGAACTTAATTCAACCCAAATAAATTTATAGTTAGAATTGATCTCAATTTTTCGTGTTATTCAATTTATTTGAGGGTCATATATATATATATATATATTTTTTCATTAATTGTCATGATATTAAATTATATTAGAATGAGTTCGAAATTGAGATTAAAATAATATGAATTAGGAAAAAATATTATTTTAAACATAAAATTGGAAAATAGAAAGACACATACCACCTTCCATATATATATATATATTAAAATAAAATTTTAAATCACTTCTCAAGGAAAAATCCAGATTTTGACCCAAAATTTATAGAAAATGGTATAATATCTCGGCACCATACTTTTTTATTATTATTATTTTAAAAAAGATATAGATATTTTTGAAAAAAAAATATTGGAGTAGATTGTGTCCAGCATAATCTTTTGAATATATTTTAATAAATAGGCTCACTTATTTTTTTTATTTGAAAATAATAAAAATCATAAACAATTTGTTACTATATTTGACTTTTTCATTTTTTATTCAAACTTTCCTTATTATAAATTTTATTTTTGTTCATTTGGCAAATAAAAATTTACACATATTATATAAAAAATAAATTACCAAATTCATCCTTCTTTCCCAAGTCAATAATTAATTTTAAATAATTTTATTTTTAAGTGATTTTTAGTTAATTTTAAATAAAATCAATAATCATTGTCTAAATTGCTCGTGTTTAAATAAAAAAAAATTATTAACTTAGTCTTTTAATAGATATAACAAAATTTAAATTATTTAATTATTTTCCTCTTCAAAATATATTTTTTAAATTTATATATGAATAAATAATGAATATTAAAAAAAATAATACTAATAAAATATGTGTGGTTCATATTTAGATTAAAATATAAAATGTGAATATTAAAAGGAGTGGGAAGGGATAGGAGAAACATGGATGGAAAAGAGAGATGAGGGAATGAAAAATAAAAAATAAATAATAAAGTAAAAAATGAAAATCTAATACGCTCCGTCAAGAGGTAATTTTTTTAGGAGAAAACTATATGCTTTTTTGATGAAATCAGAATCGAACCGAATCGTTGGACTCGAGGGTTGTGTATGCACCTTATTGGGTGGGTGCCGTTGCCCAAAAAATCCTACATTAGCTGTTTCACTGGAACCAGACATAAACCGTGTCAAAAAGAGACTAAAAAAAGCTTTGGAGGGAAAAGTAGATTGCGAAGCTCAAAACAACTTATCAATAAAATAATATAAATTATCCCGACACATGCCACGTCATTTTTCATTAATTAATTAATGGTCAAAATTGATGAACTATTTAGAACATTTTAATACTAAAAATGTATATTAACTATTTTACTATTTTTTAGAATTAATAACAAATTTCTCAAGGTTAAATTACTATGTTTTTTCACAGGGAATTAATTTTATTAAAGTTAATTATGCCAAATAACCTAAATAAATAATAATAATAATAATAATAATAATAATAATAAATAGAGATAAAATTGGAAGGAAAAAAAAAAAGAAAAAGAAGCCAAAATTAAAGGAAAAGAGATGGCGCAAGGATAAATTAGCTGGATTCCACCGGGGATCCCAACTGGCACGTGTCAGTAAGAGAGGACAAATATTTAACAAAACACGCGTCATTTCGGCGCGTGGAAAATGTGAACTAATGCCAGATAAGCATCGTTGAAAATGCTTATCTTTTTAGGATAATAACAAACAAATTAACATTTATGTTTTATTTTATTTATTATTATTTTTTTGTGGAAGAACTTGCGGGGTATGGTTTGATTAAAGATATACATATTTTATTTATTTTACGATTTAAAATATTTAATCTCAAAGTGGACAAAATTGTAAATAATATTTAATCTTCAATTTATATATATAAAAAAAAATCGGATAAATATTAAAAATTAGGTTATAAATTTTTTCAATTTATTCAAGCTTATCATAGTAGAAAATTTAAAATTAAATTAGTAATTTTTTTTAATACTGATTTAATTTATTTATAAAAAGGAAAAAAAAAACACGAAAATTATAATATGAATAACAATAAAGCAACATCATGTGTTGGGCCCAAATGGTACAAATAAGCCCAAGACATCACATGTTGGCTTCATCCACGGTTTTATTTTTGCAATTTTAGAAAATATTTATAATTTTAGATTATTGATTTTTAAAATACTTTTTATTTTACTTTTTATAGTCGAAGTTTTTTCTAAGAAATAAAATAATTTTTTATTTATAATTTACAAACTAAAATAAAATTTATAAATATTAAAATAGTTGCACATGAAGGAAAAATAATATTAATAAAAAAAAATAACCTTGAATTTATTTATTTATTTATTTATTTATTTATTGGCTTAAGAGCAAGAGGGAGTGTTGGGAAGGCTGCACTTGGCTGGCAAAGCAAGAGCAAGATCAAGATCAATCCCAAGTGAGGACAGCAACATGGAGTGTTCATACTTGCAAAAGCAACCCAAGTCCGCCTTCGAGAGCCCGTCGCAACAGGCGGCGGGTGGTAGCTCGGTTGGGCACGGTTTCATCACCCATGGCTTGCACGCTCTGAGATCGTCCTTGTTGACACCACACACGTCCACCGCCATCGCCATCTCCGCTAAGCTCACCACCATCACCATCACGACCACCTTTGAAGCAGTTATGGCCATTCTATTATGTCGAGCAATGTATATTACATGAGAGTCAGAGTTTTGGTACGTGTTCGTTTATTTATACATGAGTTTTAGAAAGCGTTTTGGCACAATGTAGTTGTTGAGAAATTTTTCATATTTCATATTATATATCTTAATTTTTATCGACATGTCACCATTTTTTACGAGCTGAGGTGAAAATTGGGCGAGCTAACCAAAGACCCATGAAGCCTTTTGGCTTTGTTTAGAAGAAAAGGCCACAACCTTTGTCTATGGTTGGTTTAGTTGACCTAATTTTGGTCGTAGTTTTTCGACTACTTCTCGAACAAGTTAGAATTAAATTGAATTGGTGAAATGATTAATCGACCGTGAACGTATTTGAGTCTAGGTTTCTACTAGCATGTGACCTGTTTCGTTAGGTCTAATTTCACCTACGTCAAATACGTTTTTAATTATCAACCATATTACTCGATTATTTGCATGTTAATTCGCTAATTACACTGAAAATATAAGCTCTGACTACTTAAAAGTCTCGATAACTAGTTCAACAACAATCTGAACGTGACTCGACTAAAATATTATATATATTATTTTTTAAGTTTGATATTTAAATCCCTATTTATTTTCAAATGATAAGCCCACAATTGCCTAGTCCATGGGCTAATGATAAGCCCACATTTAATTAAAATAAATAAAATTTTATAATAATATAATTTTATATTTGAAAATATAAATATAATAAAAAGAATTATTTTCAGAATTTATATAATTTTAATAAAAAAAATTAAAAGAAAAAAAATATAAAAGATAATTTAAATTAAATACCAATTATGAAGAAGAATAGAAGCACACAAGTTTAGGGCAGAAAAGAAGAGTAATAGATAGATGCATGGCTAAGCTTTTAAAGGGCCTGCAATTTAAGGGCAGCTTTTGTGTATTCCCATGTGTTCTAAGTGGTTGACCTGCGGAAGGAGCAAAAGAGAGAGATGTCAGAGGGATACAAGGCATTTAGTTAAACACCTAATCGCGGTCCACTTAGGTTCTCGAGCGTCTCGAGATGGGGTTTATTTAGAACGGTCGAACCTTCAACGACCCGACTTTTCAATACTAGCCAAGCTGATACTTAGAGAAAGATCTTGTAAAAACTCATGAATTACGAACAATTCGACTTAATAGTCTCCCAGATCCGCATGTTCTCGTCACCAACCAACAACAGTGGTACCACCGACATAGCGTAAATATACCACATATGTAATATCCATTAAGTAGCTCACTTAAGGCTCGTGAATAGACGCTCACCGTACCTGTAGGTAAGGATCGAGGTTTTGATTTTGACCATAGACTGTAGATGGTCCATATGTTTAGAAACTCATCAAAGGCTAGATGATCAAGATCTCTATGGTCCGACTAGGGTCAAGCTAGGTGATCCTATATTCGAGGTAGGTCACAAGTTAATGATCCAATTTCGATTTACATGCGTATATGCATGCATGTCCAACTGTACTAAGGGGTTTTCTCGGTAAATGAGAGTGATTCTAAGTATATGATGATTAATGAATTCTTAAAAGAATTGACGGACCTTTTTCATGCTTTCATTTAGCCTTTACCATTTTATATCGGGTCAATACGGGAGTGTATGACCGTTCACCAGAATCACGTCTACACCTGGGCAAAAATGCCCAAAAATGTACTATGGGAGGCTATGACTAGTTGTCAACTTCAACCTACCCAATAGTTATATGCAGTAAGCCGTTGTTGTCGTCTTTTCCTTACATTTCCATATAACACTAATTTCAATTTCTTTTCAAAACTCTCTTTCGAAATTTCTTTGCCCCCGTTTTCTAAAGCTTATTTCTTGAACTGAGGCCAGAGGCTCGAGCATACGTCGTTTGGCCATAGGCGACACAAGGAATAGGCTTAACTCACTTGCTGCTGAGAAGTGAGTGCCGCACAATCGTAAGTCCGCTGTCATCAAAATCGCAAGTCCGCTGTCATCAAAGTGAGATTCTGCATACTTCTAGATCTCGATTATTTCTAACTCGAACATTAAAGTTTAAAAAAATATAAAAAATTAAAGTTTAAGGTTATTTATTTATTTATTTACTTTCAACTATTTATGGATGGACTTTCAGTTGAAATATAATTAAAGTTTGTTGAAATAATGGAAAAGGGTTTAATAATTGTATTGATTAAATAAGAGATGTCGTTAATTATTCTTCCACCATGAGTTCAAGTAATTTTAATTTTAATTTTAATTATCATTAATTTATAATTAAAAGTGATTTAATGGAAAATTTTAAATTAATTTCTAAGAAAAATATTCAAAAGTATTTGTAAGATTTACTTTTGGATTGTCAAATAATATTCTGTTGTCTTTTTGTGTTAAAAAATAAAATAAAATAAAAAAAGCATTGGTCCATTAAGATTCCAAGGCTATGAATTATAATTAAATAAAATTTTAAAGGCTATTTCTTTTTTCACATAACGTGTACACGGGTGAGGTTCGGCAAATTTTTTGATCTAATACGAAATTTTTAGTTAATCGGGTTGGTGACCCGAACAGTCGGAATAGCAGTTACCAACATCAAACATTTTTAATATTTGTAATAATATTTAAAGTACGATTGAATTGTAATTCTATTTCAGAGTCAGTAGGACACAAATAAAAATAAATGTTAAAATATAAAAGATTAAATTACTTTTTTGTAAAGTTTAAAAAATATTTTTGAAATAAAATAGTAACGGGTAAATGTATTTTTTTTTATAATTTTTTAAAATTTTAAAATTAGAGATTTTCCGTTAATTTTTTTTTTTTTTTTTAAAATCCTTTTAACTTCAATTTTTGTTTTTTTATAATTTAAGAGGGAAAAAAACAAATTTGAATATTGTTAAAATAATAATAATAATAATATATATAGTTACGATGAAAATTGGAATAGAGTTGACCGTAGAAGCTGCAAGAATGTGTTCAGAACTGAGGCGTCTGAGGGCTAAGGGTTTAGGGCAGGGGAGGGTATGGTTACGGGCCGCACCCTGACATAAATACACTGTCACAAATTAAACCCTAATTTTGACTTTTCTATTTATTTACTCTCTTTTTTTTTCTTTTTTTATATCTTGTTTTATTTACCTTAAACTTTTTATCGGGGTTGTAAATTTAATTTGACGGTTTAGGGTTTAGGGTTTAAGGCCCTAAACCCTAAATTTAATTTATATCTCGTTTTAATTTGACGACATGTCAACGTCATGTACTTATCTTAAAAATTGTTTTTAAGAGTGGAAACTAAGACTATCCTCATAGACTAACACAAGCCTTTTTAATTGTCCTCACGCACATGTTTTCAAGGAAAATTTGTAAGAGGTCACCCAATATTGAATTGATCTCAAGTCATTCATGAAGTTTAGAAGTCATTCATTGTTATTTCGAGAACCCACATCGGCTGGAGAGAGAGGAACAAAACATTTCTTATAAGAGTATAGAAACCTCTCCTTATCATACACGTTTTATAACAGTGAAACTGACAATGATAGTAACCGGACAAAGCAGACAATATCTTCGAGTGGTGGGCTTGAGTTATTACAAATGATATCAGAGCTAGTCATGGCGATGTGCTAGTGAGAATATTGGCCCTCAAGGGAGTAGATTGTGAGATCTCACATAGGTTGAAGAGGAGAACGAAGCAATTCTTGTAAGGGTATGGAAACCTTTCCCTAACAAACGCATTTTAAAACTGTGAGACTGATAGCGATATGTAACGAGACAAAATAGACAATATCTGCTAGCGGTAGACTTGGACGGTTAGAGTTACATGAACAAACTAACAATATCTGGTAACAGGATTAAAATTAGGGGTAATATTGCAAAGAGATGAATATACAAAAACGCCCCAAAGAAAAGAAAGAAAAGTTAAAGAGGTGCGGCCCCATTTCTGTGTCTCCCTTACTCTCTCCTCTGTCACTGTGTCCCATCCCCTGTTCTTCTCTCTGCCAATTTATAAGCCCACCTCCTTCCTTCCACCACACCCACAATTCCTTCTCCTTCTCCTTCTCCTTCTCCTTCTCTTCCCATTTCTCTGCAATCTTCAAACGAGCTCAAAGCTTCATCAATGGAGGTACCCATTCAACAATCTCTCTGTTTTCCTCTGTTTTCTCTCTGTTATCCTCTGTTTTCCTCTGTTTTAAGTGCTTAAGTTTGTACTACAGGACTACTACTGCCGGAGGAACTACATTCCGAGCTTCGGAAACTGGGAATGGAACGACCATCTCCGCTTCTCCCACTGCTTCGAATCATCCAGAATCGCTGGATATCCCCACGACACCGATTTGTACGTCACCGGCGATTTGTACGAAAACGACGTTGTCACCCCTGCAATGATCGTCGTCCCTCGCCACAGGGTACTTACAAGAATCCCCTTTTCTTTAAACCTTTTCCCTTAGTTTTTTTTTTAAGCTTTCCAATTAATCGGGAATGAATTTGCAGAGGAAGCGAGAGAAACAGGGGAAGCAAGGAAAGAAGGCAAACTGGATGATGAACATGAAGGAAACAGAGAGCCCTCCTCATGAACTGCTGCAATTCCCAAGGCCTAAGCCCAAGCCAGTCGACGAAGACTTATACAAAATCCCACCCGAGCTCCTCGCCAAATCCAGAAAGGTCTTTTTCTGATCTTTTCCCTTCTTTTTTGATTGAAATTGTTCGTTTGTTCATATGGGTTCATCATATTTTACAGAAGAGGGGGCTGAGCTTCTTTGCAAACTGGTTTGTGCCAAATTGTTTGATATGAAGAAGAAGAAGAAGAAGAAGAAGAAGAAGAAAGAGATGATCAGCTGAATGAGTGTATATTGTTGTTATCAGAAAAACAGAGACAGCCCACATAGTACATATCTGTTGGGATGTTTTGAGTATCAAATTCATATGATATTGATATATATTTTGAAAAATCATAGATAGCAAGAACTGGGCTTTCTTATATTTGTAATTTTGTGTTTTGGGATGTGTGTTTTTAATATGAGGGGAGAATTATTGGTTCAATGTTCTCCCATTGGTTACTATGTTGGGTTCTTCGTTAAGTTCGATCATACTAAAAGACCATCGTTTTATTTATCGACTTTTTTTCTTTTTAATTTTTGAAATTTTGTCGTTGCTAAATAGTTACGACATTTGGGAGTTCGTTTTAGTTCAAGAATTATGAGCTCATACACGACAACACGTGATTTATTTTTAACTAGCCGATAAGAAATATATTTGTATCTTTAAAATTTGTAAGAGGTCAATACTTATAAATTAACCGACCATTAATATATAGTAGAGGAAAAAAGACGGATTTACCCTCGTAAGAACATATCGAGAAAAAAAACACGTTGAATAGTGAGATGAGAACATTATATTTTCAACATTTTTCACACAATCATAATGCACTTTTTATCTTTATAAAACTTTCATATAACCATAATGCTCTCAAAGAAACTTTTGAATCCAATAAAAACCCTTTTTGGGATTAAATTCATGCAAAAAATATATATATATATATAGAAATAGAACTACTTTTGTCTTTTTCTTTTTCGTATTTTATTGTCGTGTAACAGTTAAGCCTATTGCTAGTATATATTGTTCGTTTTAGTCAGTTAAGCATCACTGTCAGTCTCACAGTTTCAAAATGCGTCTATTAAGAATAGGTTTTCACTCTTTTAAAAGAATACTTCGTTCTCCTCTCAACTAATGTGAGGTCTCACAATCCACCCCCTTAAGGGCTTAGCGTTCTCACAATCACACCACCTCGTGTCTGACTCTAATACCATTTGTAATAGCCCAAACCCACCCCTAGTAGATATTGTCCATTTTAGCCTGTTACATATAGTCATCAGTCTCACAGTTTTAAAACGCATATACTAGGGATAAGTTTCCACGGAGGATTGTCTCATTTCCTTCTCCAACTAATGTGGGATCTCACAGACATCATTAATCATTTGTGTTTTTTTAAAAAAACTTACAAACATAACGTCCACGTGTAAGTTTCTTTGTCGTATGATTCATTTCCTACGAACGTTTTTCAAACAACAAAATGATGATCGAGTAGTAGAAGAATCTAGGAACTATCTAAGTTTGAAATTTAGAGGTTTCTTGTTTTGCCATCATTACATTATTCATTAAAAGCATTAATGATTTCATTATTTTGACACAATCATTATGTAATTAAGTGAATTTATAATATAATCTTAGAACCCACTCATCAAATCTTTTGAATCTTTTAATTCTTTTTTGGGAACTGAAATTGATGTAAGTATTACCCATCTCCTCTATTATCCAATTACTTTATGTCTTATCTAAACCCCACTTTTTAATATTATATATATATTATAATTCTTTTTTTAATTAAATTATTTAAAAAGAAAATAGATCCAAATCAGTATAACAGTGACCTAGAACGGATGGTAATCTAAATTTTGTTTACCTCCCTGCTAGATAGTTATATGCTGTAAGCTGTTGTTATTGTCTTTTTGCTTGCATCACATATAACACCAATTTCAATCTCTCAAATTTTGCTTTCAGAACTCTCTTTCGAGATCTCTCTTCTCCGTTTTCTAAAACTTTCTTCTTGAACCGGGGCTAGAGGCTCGAGTATACGTTGCTTGGCTATAGGCAACGCAAGAACGAATGGGCTTAACTCACTTTCTTGTTGGGAAGTGCGATTGTCATTGCGACACAGTTTGAGAGTATTAATGTTTATAATTGAAACGTTATTAATGATGAAATTTTAAAATTAAAAGATTAAGGTTAAAATGATAATTAGGGATATAAGAAATTATAATTTAGGGGAAAAGGTATGTATTGACTTTGATGCTCAATTTTTGATGTCTTTCTTGGTTTGCCATCATTATGTTTCACTTTAATCATTTGAAAATTTTCACACAATCATGATGCCCATAGCTGACTTTGTTTTTCATCTTATAAAACTTTCACATAACCATAATGCACTCAAACAAACTTTTTGGAAATTTGTGGAACGCTTTTTCGGGATTTTAAATCCGAACCAAAACGTGTTTTTTGGAACTTAACGTATTTACGTATCTCGACGACGAGTTTCTATGATGAATTAAGTTATGTCTTGTCTCGAACATACGTTTTTGTATGTTATGTCTGGATAAGAGAGAAGTATATGAATAAACCGAGACCATTTTCAAATCATATAGATTTTGGAGATATGAAAGTGTAGTCTAGATTTTGGGACAATTCTATGCTGAGTGACAGCTTAAGAAACATGAGTGAAGACAAAAACATCTTAAGATGATTTGTGTCTTGATCATGTCAGAAACGATATAGGAAATTGTCGGAATCATCAAATGACGAATGCATATCCCAAATCAAATATATACAGACGGTTGATTAGAACATAGCTCAATTGGTTAACCACTCAACGTCGAAATCAAACCCATATTTGTTTGAAGGTGGGCCCAACTTGTATTTTTAACTTTTTCCTGTCTTTCTTGCTTTGTAATCATTACACTACACTTCACATTTTTCGATTCAATATTTTCACATAATCATGATGCACTTATAAGACTTTTTAATCTCAAAAAAACTTTCACATAGCCATCATGGGCTCAAATTTACAAAAACTATTTTTTTTTTTTTTAGATTTTAAATTTATACACAATATTTTAAATTCATAAGATTTTTTTTTTTCAAAAGAATAGATTACACGTCAAAGAATTAATAGTAAGAATGCGACGCCCGAATAAAGAAGACTATATTCGAATGAGAGGAATCCTGAGAATAGGAGAGCTAAGAAAGGCTTAAAAAAATTGAAGAATAAAGAAGACTATATTCGAATGAGAGGAATCCTGAGAATAGGAGAGCTAAGAAAGGCTTAAAAAAATTGAAAGTCGATACTATATCGACAATGTGCACTTTCTTTTTCGGTGGCTCAATCATAGAAACTTTATAGTTAAATGTATTTTGCTCAGAGTTAGTAATGTGATCATGTTAAAGGGCATGCATGAGAATACCGGGGCCATCAAGTGCCAGATTCGAATTTCAGATTCTGGGCATGGGTCTTTACACAAATTCAAGCTCATAAGCATTCATCTTTGGCCTTTCGTTTCTACCTCGTTTCATTGGATACTTTTGTCGAATCAGAGCAGCAATTTTGTCGTGAAAGTAAAGAATTCCTAAAGCGGAAGAAAAAGAATATATTTGAAAGAGAACGAAAACGAAAGGAGTCGTTTTGAGATAGGTTGGAATTGACATTGGGTTTTGTGATTTGAATAATTTTTCAAGAACATATTGATTATTGTTATTTGTCTTTAGTGTGAGAGTCAATTCACCTTCTCCTTTTCTTTCTCATTTGTCACTCTCTTATTCCTTCTGGGGTTTCTCACACTCTATTCTCCCCTTTTGTCCACTCACATTTTTAACATTAAAAAAAAATAAAAAAATAAAATAAAAATAAAGCCCACAAGTGGAACTATGATTGTCTTCACACTGCCAAAACAGTTCATTTGTCATATTAAATCTCTAACCTTGCTTTTGCAATCAAGCATTCCCAGGTGATGTATTGTAAACAGTTACATACAAACATATATACACACAAATGATGTCAACTATGAAGCTTGCAAGGCACGAACTCGAGTAGTCAGTTCCCGAACTTGATTCCTCAGGCGTTCAGGATTGCAAAAGAAGTCAACGAAAACTCGTCGTTGTAGCCCAACTTCCTGAGAGTGATGTTTTACAATCTGCATGCCATAGTAGAATGTAAATCAGACATGTCGCGATGGTAATGTACAATTAAAGTGCGTGGGTACGCTTCCACTTCACATTTTACGTAAAAGTACTAGCAGAAAGTCTGGCAAGACTCTTATAGTTTTTAGTTCAACCTATGAGATTGGGAGATTCAAACCTCGAACTTCTAACCACATCGAGGATATATATCTTAACTAGTTGAACTCGTGTTGGCAAAGTCGATATTATATTTAGTAAGTGCTTCTCTTCGTGATAACGGGCAAGAAAAACAACAAAATTTTCAGAGGACGTGATAGCTCTTATAGCGATATTTAGTCCCTTGTTAGATTCTTTGTTTCTCTTTGGCCTCCTATTTCTAGGCTCGTTTGTAATTATTCACTCGGTCTTATGTCTCTCGACTAGAGAAGCCATTTCTTGTAGTTGAACAATGAATATAGGGAAAACTCTTTGTAAAGCATAAAATATTTCATATCTGATGACAAATAGATATTATGCAATTTGTATAGCTAACAGACCTATCTGATTGTTATAATAAAAAGTATGGTAAGTAAAAACCAAAGATTATGAAAGAGACAGGGAAACAAAAAAATTACCTCATTCTTTTTACAGTGCTCCAAGGTAACCTCTTCAACTGCAGAAGATAGTTTGGCGTTTATCTTTTCCATCTCATCCAGCTCTTTCATTAAGGCCTAGAAAACATAGAATGTCCAGAAATGAAGAACAATTGTGCAAAAATGAAAGCATATCACAGACAGAAAGACAATCTAAACACAAAGGGTAACAAACTAGATGCACTAATGAAGGCATAATCAGCAACAATATGATAGATCAGGTTAACTTAGACGACTGCAAAGACTTCGAAGTGTTGAACATCCTGTTTTGATGTTTTGGAAAAAGGAAAAATATGTGGTCTTATATGGGTGTACAATGATTCCAACCAGTTTCATACAAGGATAACTAAAATATGCATTCGATAAGAGCAATACCCGTGGCGTCAGTATTGGTTGTGCAGTTGTAGAAGAGGCAAAGAGTAATTGCTGCAAACTTTGAATAAGAGAGCACCTACAATTAATAATAGAAAGAATCCTTCATTATTATTATTATTATTATTAAAAAAAAAAAAAAAAAAAGGAACATGAAGTGGACAGGTATATAGAAGATGAAACACATTAACCGTAAGCTGAAGCTGACCAGTAGGTCATAAGATGATTTAAGAACTGGACAGTTCTTGCAATGAAAAAAAATATCAACACACAATTCAGCATGGTGACCATTACCAACATACAACTCACAATCCAGTATTCTGCAATGTGAGAGCTCATAAGTCAATCTGTCCCCTCTAAATAGACTTAGTAACTCTAGTGAGCTCATAGATCCTCCCCTCCTTAATGCTTCCTTTAGCTTGCCAAACTCAAGGGAAGCCTCTCTCTTCTTATCCAGATAGGTTCTAAATTCGCAAAAGGAAGGTCAACGAAATCTTAGGATCCAAGATCCAAAAGGCTGTTGATATAAAGAATAATTTCATAGTTGTCTTTTGAGTTTATTTGACACTCGAGTTAGTTTTAGTTGTTGTTAATGGGTTTTAGCTACTTATTTTGTTTGTTAGAGGTTAGTGCACTTACATCCTCTGTAAATGGGCAGCTAATGTCTTGCATTAGCTACAAGCTTTTAAAGTTTAAATAATTGTTTAAGATGAAGTCAGAAGAATAGACCAGATTTCTTGCTGACTCTACAAAATTCTCTTGTAATCACTCATGATCTACTACAGTGACATACTGACAATCCTTTTTTTACCTCAGACTAGTACACATCGACAAGATAGTTTCTTAAACGATTGTGCTTATTTGAAAATTCAGCTAATAAACACTATAGCTCCACACTGTATCTTGACCTTCATTTCAACACTGACTCCTCCATCAGTTAGAGCCCCTTGAATTATACATGAAACAGTCCTTCAAAACTAGTACTTGATTGCAAGAGTGAATAGATGGTCAATGGCTATTCCTTTGGTCCAGCAATAATTTTCCAGTGTCAGCCATCAAACTTTCATTGCTTCATTTGATTATTATTAAGTGCACAAAAAAACTAAAGGCATGACAGATATATGGATTTGACACTTGTATAAAGGAACAGGATACTAACAGATCATTGATGCATCTGTTTCTGTCGCCTGGGAGGGAGTTCTCAAGATCAGATTGAAGGGTTCTCAAGTCTGAATGAAGACTAGATATCTGTTGAATAATGCCGGGAGCAGACACATAAGTTGATGCTCCAGCCTGGATATCTGTACAAGTCAATTAAAAAGTTTTATGCTTAATAGACCTGTATTGAATTTAAACTGTGGATGTTCAAATGGAAGATTATCCTTACTTGAATGTATGCTTAATAGATCTCTGACGCCATGCAGAAAATTATCACGATCATCAACCGCACCTTGTTCTTGTACATCAGAAGCAGCTTGAATCAGTGCAAGACAGCGACCCTGTAGTGACATTAACAATAATCATGGAACACTCAAACGGTAAAATACTAGCATGTGTTCCAGACTAGAGTTTTATTAATGGCCATAAAGAAGGCAGACTATCAAATTAATTAATTAGAAGCTAACATCAAGGAAAAATAATTGTGAACTCAGACTTCAGATTTCTTCGTCATTATATTATTTGCAATAAAAATGATGTAAGCAGATAAAATTTAGATGCATGAAACAATTAGAGTGAACGATATAGTTCCATTATTGCAAAACAAATATTAAAAGACGAGGTCAATACCACTCGTCCCTTGGTGGCAGATAAATATGCTTGAAGTTCTGACTCTATAACTTTAAGCAATGAATATGCTCCAAGCATATTCTTCTTTTCCAGTTGACAAGCTATTTTCAGGAATTGATGCCTAGCAAGCTGATTGACCAGATGACTGATGAACTGCAAGACGAAATTAATAGTGTTGGTGATACAAAACATTTTGAAAAATGTGAAACTGTAATCACAGAAGCATGACCATTGGAGGTACAAAAACCCTGATTCCATAATAGCAAAGTTTCCTCATTTAGTTTTATAACCACAGATGAATCTTTGGAACAAATTTTCCAAACATCCATCCACTTGGGGAAGACTAGTTATACCAACACGGAGAAACATCAATTTCTTTCACAAATCTCCCCAGAAATGTCCCAAAAATTTGACATCTCGTACAGAATACAATCATTGGAGGTACACTGAAATCTTGCTCCCTTTCTGAAAAAAAAAAATAGTTTGACCAAGAAATTGATAGTTCGATTTAATCTAGAAAGATTGATGCTGTTAGAATAGGTCGGTAGAAAATCAGGTTATTTAGATCTTATATAAGCCTGGCTCCTTTGTCCATTTGTCAAAATTTGTGGCTAGAATTCTCTCGTAGACCTTGTTGATAGAAAGAAACCAGAATATGTAACGAAACTTAGAAACATATAGATAATAAATCTGAGTTTTTCCAATTTATAGCCTTTAGTTGGAATGCCCTCCACTTATACATGCAAACTAGCCTAGACACTCACAAATATGAAAATAAAAAATACAAACAAAATGAAACATAAATTTTGAATCCCAAATAATGATCCATAAACATACACTTCAGAATGTTTCATGCCAACCATAAATTCATGGGGAAAAAACATCTATACCATGTAAGTTCTAAGTTTCATGAATACATAATAGTAGATATTGAGCATACCACTTTCTGTCTATCAATGTAGTACTCTTGACGCATGACCTTCAAATCATAATCACCTAATTGATTTAATAACAAGCTACATTAGAATCATTGACGACGGTGATAATAATAAAAATACTAATACTAATCCAACATTAAAAAAGAAAAAAGAAAAAAAAAGACTACAGTAGTTTCGTACCTTGCAAAATGTACGTGTCTTGCAATTGAGCCAATTCCCAACAAAGATCAGGAATAGTCTAAGGGAAAAATGGAGTTAGACAAGAGTTACACAATCAACATGTATCATTTTGTACCCATAAGATAAGACTGGAGGACGGAGCCGATTACTGTACTGAGCAAGTGTTTGTTTCTTGTTAAAAAAAAAACACTTATATCATATGCTCTACCATAATTTTTTTTGAAAAGGATGGTTTCTACAGAAAGAGAAGGGAAGTCCGCGGATTAAATTGAAGAATCAAGATATGAGACTGGAAGCTATTGAGGAAATCTGAATTGCTCACCAATTCTAATAAATATGAGTACAAAGGATTCTCCGTGATACACTCTAGGAGTTGGGATGAGCTCTATAGGAGTTCATTGGCCAAATGCTGATAGTGCATTGATACATAAGAACTAGTGAATGAAATGCTCTAGTAATGAAAGAAAAAAGAATCATGGTTTAATTACAATAGTCTAGGATATTATCAGATTGAATAAGTTTAAATTCCATCCCAAACTGAACTGATTGAAGGTAAAGCATCGTAAGGTAGACCCTAGAAATCCAAACACAATCACCAATCAAAAAGATGAACCATCTAAAAATAGAGTAACATAAAACAAAAAGAATAGCTATGATCTAAATTGCAACTAAAACTGTATGAGAGCAATTCAACAAATAAGCAGAAAAAACAGTCAGCGGACAGAAACAGCAAATAAAACTTGAGGCTCAATTCATGTACAAACCTCAGATAACAATTTCTCCTCTTTATCATAGAGATTTGAAAGTTCCCCTACCAGTTCAGAGTGCTTTCTCCTGAGAAAATAAACATCATTTAGCTAATCCAGTAAATGCATCTAATTTAAATCTTCAAATTCCAAATCTATGAAATCTGTTGGAGACAAGTAAAATGTTTGACCACATAGAATTTTAGAATGCCAAACTAATACATTGCCACAAAAAAACTAAAAAAGACAAATTCAACCCAAAATCTTTCTCAATTCTCTGATTAGTCTTCAAAAATAAGTTTAATTTTATGAAATTTCAACTTTAACTTTCAAATTTGATATTATTTAACAACATTCTTCTTTAAATATGTTGGCTTTCTTTAATGTATTCCTTCCTCCTACCCAAATTTGGTATTAAACAGTTAGAAACAAACCTAAAAGATCTTGAATCATAATTAATGCCCTTCGAAAGTATACCTCAGAGAATGGAGATCGAGATGAATATGGGCTTCGTCTGACGTAACTTGCGACTTGAGAACCATTAGAATAGCTTGCTGCTTTGCATTTTCAACTTGAGCTTCGACCCATTGTCTTTCACTTGTCCCAAAACTATAAAACAAAGATGTGTCCCAAACCGTCATTTAAAGAATACAAGTAAACAAAAGCAAAAAAAAAAAAAAAAAAAAAAAAAAGAACGATACATTCAGATCCAAAGCACTAAAGAGAAATCACATGTAAAGAGAGAACCTCTAATTAGAACTCAACGAGTATCAAAAGACCATATGAAAGGTAAATCAGCACAAAAGAGAAACAACATACGGCCCCTCAATCATGATGGATGTTTTAGAATCTAACGCATAACCATTTATCATAACAAATACTGAAACAGTAAAAGCATGGTCCAGATGAAGGACGTGGAAACTGTGCCAACAGTATATAAACATGATTTGGCATTTAGATCTTGTTTCTGAGAGAAGGGAAGAAGAGGATGGGGTTACACATTAAAAATAAAAGTAGCAAATCTCATAAAACTGTTGGACAATCCTTCCAAGAAAAACGTTCTCAGGTCATGTTAAAACATGTACGATTTGAATTGGACTAATGAGAAGGTGTTTCTTATTCAAAAAAAGATTAAAGCAGACCATATGTAAATCTTTTGAATCATGCTTAAAAAATTTCCACATTCTCGAGGCTAAAGAACCAATAACTTTTCAACACGAGTGATCACTTAGGAATAAAGCATCAATTCAAGTAAGCAAGTAATGCACTTGACTATAGGATAAGAAATAAATACATTGAGCGTAGCCTTTGCAGTTCAGATACGCGTTGATGATGGGATGTCTCCAAATCTGCATGAAGAAAAACCAAGCAATCTAAGAATCCATGAAATCAATCATAAGGGCATTGCATGACAAAGGACTCAGATCGCTCACCTTCCCCTCAATCTAAAAGACAACATTTTGCCGAAATCATTAAAAAAAAAAAAAAAAAAACCACAAGTTTAATTAAGTGGTTCAAATTTATAAAAGCTCATACGGTACAAGAACCTGATGTGCAAAGGAAAAGGTAGTAGATCACGATGTTCAACATATTCATAACTACTGAAACTAAAGAAAAGTTCATACAACTAGAGGTAAAATAAAGCTTACAAGAAACATACCTCTTACTAAGATATTTGACATGTCATCAAGACTCACCCATGAACATTTGGACTTGCCCTCCTCAGCAACTAGTCGATAAGGCCCCTGACCATAATTGCAGGACAAAAACAATGAAAGGAAATTATAAGGTAGAAGTTTGGTGAATGTCGCACATTAATTTGTAATTTCATCAATATCAATGAAATTAAATATTTTTCATTAAAAAGGATAATAACATTAAAAGACAATAGAAAAAGAAAAGAAAAAAGATGTGCTTGTCCTGTGGAGCCTTGAGAAAAGTACTAGCATTTTTAAAGAATTTAAGAGACTGGGAAGAGGTTTGATCTTTACCTAGGCTTAACACATCCATTTAGGGTTTTTTGTCCAAGGATCTTGCCAACCCTTATCATCTTGAATTGGAGTTCTTTTGGCATAGTTAATCGTTTGGCTCCTTTATACTTGGTTGTTTTTATATGCTCTTATGCGTTCTTCCCTTTTTCACAGTGAAACTTGGCTTTCCATTTAAAATGTATAAATATTGTCACAAATAGAACTTCAACTTTTGTCCTTAATTTTGTCAGCCTTCATAAAATAGATAGTAATTTGATATTGTTGGCTTTCGTTATTTCTTAGAACGTAAGGCTTCAAGCTTCTGTGTGCTCATGAAAGCATAAACCTCGTGTTCAAATAAGGCAAAAGATTCTAGGCTACAATTTGAGTCTTGCTTCAAGTCGCAAAGCATTAGACTCAAAACCTTCTAAAACATTGGTATTTCTCCAATTCTAAATTAAATAGCTCTTCTGTCATTCCTTCACATGGTCATAGGGAATTATAATCTCCCTTCCCTTATTCAAATCTTGTTTTTTCTCAATGACAGTTCTATGTTTCCTATCAAAAGAAGTATCATCACAATCTGTCAAAAGTGAATTCTTGATGGCCAAAAGTTCCTATTATACAATTTCAAAGTCAAGAGATCTAAAAATAAAATTTGCATACCGTGTCTAATTGCTTAGAAAACCACTGATTTAGCTCCTTTATGCAGGATGAATCCCCAACCAAGTATGGATGGAAGTCGGAATAAGCCAAATAGATACCATCCTCTGCACAATCAATCATGTTCATAACTTGCACAAGCAGGAATCAAAGAGAAAAATGAAAATGAAAAGAGTTTGTTCAAAAATGAATTAAACTTGGACTATTATCTAAGGGATTGGAAGTGTCAATGTTGTACCAAGCAAATGGACACACATGATGCCCAAGCTTAGTAGTGATTAGAATCATTTGTTACAACGCATACAGGGATTGGATACACTTACAAGTCAGATGAAATAAGACAACTAAACGTACCTCTTCTGCAACAATCCTACCCAATCTTATTAAATAGGAAAGAAGAATAATAAGAGCAATTAGACAAACCACTCAAAGAGGAGCCTCTAGAACATATCAGATAATGTAGCACCTCATGCGACAGTTTTCACCACACTTTATCTTGTGCATGAACATCTTACAAAATCAACAACCATATTAACACTTCTTTTTTAATTTTCTTTTCTTTCCCTTTTTTTTCTTCCCTTGAGTTCAACAACCATATTAACACTTTCTCAAGCATTTAAATTTCCGAAACAACTAACAAAGATTGGTGATGACATTTTCCTGAGAGACAATGAGGTTATAAGAAGGGGAATTGCAAAATGCAACGGTATTTTTCTAATCGCACACATACACATGACATAGAATCAAGATATAAGCTTAAATTTGATTTAAAATATCTGGCCAAGTCAACCTTAAAGTAGTAGAATAAAAACTCATCATAAAAAGTGGTACATGAACAACTAAAATAATACCATCGCCGGAATGATAATGAGCCAACTCTTGAGATGTGGACGCAATCCTTCCAAGAACAGCATTCATCTAAATTACAAAAGAAAAGAAAAGAAAAGAAGAACATTTTAAGATGCCTTCGAACGAAATAATTCACCAAGTAATTTCTCAAAGAGAATGTTCACAGTTACAACAACCTACTTTTTAGGGGGAAATATGACACTAAATATAACTTTAATTGTCCCTTTGCTGCTGGCTGAGGACTTATTCAGAAATGTCAAGATTAATTGGTGTCTTCCCAATAGGGCCCTAAAAGCCTTATTTCAAAAACACCTAAAAAATCCTTTAATAAAATGTTCACCTCGTTGTTTTCATACCTCTAAATTCCTTGCAGAAATGCTATCATCTATACTTGTTAATTGTCCATTGACACTAGAAGTTGCAGCAACTCGCGCCCGTCTCCCTTGGGTCAAAGTCGAAGCTTCGCGTGTAAGCATATCATATTGTGACTGGAGATGTCTAAGTTGTCTTTGTAACTCTAATGCTTCAGATTTATATGCGAGAGTTGCTTCTCTACCAATGTTGCAAACAAGATTGTAAAAATCAAACATAAGAACCAATATTAAGTAATATACACAATATGGTACCTTATCTCCTTCAGCCCTTCTTCGCCTCCAAAGAAAGCGTCTTGGTTGTCCCGTCTAGACGAAAAGGCCGAAATGCTATCATAAGCCGAATCCAAATCCTCCCCCTGTTCGACATATCCAACAATTAAAACCGAACGATTCTTCTAACAAAACAAAACCATACTGAAAATCTACAGAATTCACCTCCAAAAGCTTTCCCTCTTCCAGGAATTGCCCATACCTAGATATCACATAGCAAAATGACACTCGCCGATGAGCAAAATTCAAGCTCATCACAAACATTCACAAATTAACAAGAAAAAAAACAAAGAGAGAAAGGAAAAAGGCGAAAAGTGGAGAAGAAGTTACTGGGAAAGCTCAGCAGGGGAGAGGACGTTGGAGGGGCGAAGGCTAGAGCAGATCCAGTCGAGAATGGAGCGAGCATCGTCGTACTGAAATGGCCATTCGAAACTGTCGGGGTCCAATGCCTGTGCGCCCTCGTACCCCAATTCGCCCAACAAACCACACAGCCTCGCCCCACTCATCTGCTGCTGCCTTCTGGGTATCCACAATTTCTCCTCCTCGATCGATCTTCGAGCGAAATTTGAAGTCTGCCGCCCTTTTCCGGTCTGGGATTTGAATGTCTATCGAAGTACTCTGAGATTTTCTCAAAAGTATTACCATTTACCTTTCACGATAGTGGGGATTTTTTTTTTTTTTTTTTTTTTCATGAACACTCCAATTTACCGTTCTCGATATCTACAAATTTAAAATTAAATAATATAAATACCCAAATTTTGTTAATCTTAAAACTTTAAATTTTTTCATTCAAATAAACACAAATTAGAATGCTACGTAATATGAACTATATAAAATTTTGATAATGATATCATTTATTATTTTGTTAAAGCCATTTTCATAATAAAATTAACTTCTGTGATAATAACTTCGTTTCGACCCTTCAAATCAAACCTCTCGTCTTCTTCATTCATCCCATAATGTTTCCCTTCAAATCAAACCTCTCGTCTTCTTCATTCATCCCATAATGTTTCGAGCTACTTAACCATTCTCATTTCGTCTTCCTTTACATTTTATATTATTAAAGTTCATGAGCTTCTCTTTCTTTTTTTTTCGGTAACTGTGTGAAGGAAGACCTTTTCTTCTAAACTCCACTGGAACCCTTCTTCTTCGCCTATGGCCACGCTTGTTCGCCTATAAGATCATCCCTGGGTGCTGCCGTGCCACGAGGCACGACCATGAAAGTAATGAAAAAGAAAAAGTTATTTAGTTGGGCCATCCGCTCAAGATGTTCGAGTTTCACTTCTTTGAATCTCTTTTCAAAGCTAGAAAGAAGAAAATTGATTATGACCCTAGTCAAGCAGCTAATGAATTTACTCTCTTTCCCTAATTTCACTCTTGAACATTCACCCTAATTTCACTCTTAGAACATTCACCCTAATTTCACTCTTAGAACATTCACCCTCGCCCTTGATCTGCGTAGACCAAGGACGATATTATTAAACTTTAGCCATACAAATCACAAAATGGGAGGGAAAAGGGCAGGATTAATGAACAATATAAACAGTAATAATAGAAAATTTTACAAAAATATATATATATTCTCTTTGGATTCTGTTGTTAGCTATTTGAAAATGTATTGCTTTTTGATTCAATATCTTTCACACTTCGAACAATGTCATCTATGTTTCTTGCCAGATGATTCGAGTGTTCTTCCATGTCTCTTAATATCATGGCAAGCTGTTCTTGATAAGCTGCGCATCGCTTTCGTTCTAGCTGCAGTTCGGCAGTTAATTCTCGAATTTTTGCATCTTTCTCATCCTGAAATAATAGTAACAGAAACATGAAGATATATAAACAATGTATCTTGTACACTATATTGAGTTCATGTGTAGAAAAAGGAGGTAAAAATCAAGGCACTTCCCTTTGGGATGGGGGAGGGGATTCAGTACAGCATACATAATACTTAAGAAACATGTGGAGCATGTGTTGGAGATTGATCCTTCGACCTCAAAAGCCAAGATAGCATTTCTCACTATAGTGAAGCTTTTGAAGATTGTGTAAAATCAAAGGACTGTGAAGCTTTTGTCATTACAATAAGATGCAAGACCTTTAAGTTGTTTGAGAAATCAAGAAGCTCAACGCTCAAAACCACACGACATGGTTTATCTGCTTGGAGCCTTACCTCTAATGGAAGTAGGATGTAACAGTACAAGTCAACCGCTAGCATATATTGTCTTCTTTGGACTTTCCCTTTCGGGCTTCCCCTTAAGGTTTTAAAACACGTCTGCTAGAAAGAGGTTTCCACACCCTTATAAAGAATGCTTTGTTCCCCTCTCCAACCGATGTGGGATCTCACAATCCACCCCCTTTGGGGCCTAGCATTCTTGCTGGCACTCGTTCCCCTCTCCCATCGACGTGGGACCTCCTCGTTGGCACATCGCCCGATATCTAGCTCTGATACCATTTGTAACAGCCCAAGCCCCCACTAGCAAATATTGTCCTCTTTGGACTTTCCCTTTCAAGTTTCGCCTTAAACCCGTCTACTAGGGAGAGGTTTCCACGCCCTTGTAAAGAATGCTTCATACGACCACCCCACCTAAAGTTACAACAACCTTGAAGAAATGGAAGATGAAGGCAGTAAGACCAAGTTTGCCAATAAAACTACAGTTCATAAAGAAACGTCCAAGCATATGGAGGAAACCACTATACGGTTTGAAACAAGCACTATAACACTGAAAATTTTCTAGTCTAGAGTGGCTATACAGTGGCTCCAATCAATTCTAATTTATTCAAAAAAAGCTCAAGATGGATGACCTGATCAGAACATGAGGCCACACACCACACCAAAGAAATTCAACAAATAAAATGATACCCATTTGCTCTTTTTGAAGCAAATGAACTTGGAAAGCTGAAGTACATCATTGAATCAAAGGTAGAATACTTAGAGAATGAGTTAAGAAACTAGAAAAACACATAATCTGAGCGTAAATGAACACAAAGTGAATCAAAGTAAGTCCTCACCCGTGTGTGTGATAGAAGAACGTTTCGACGAGCACTGGCAGGAGTAACAATCAGTGGATGATTGTGATCCTTGACGAACTTCGTTACAATCCATTTTCCAGATTTCTCTTTCTTCACAACAACCATTGCCTTACATCCTTCTCGTGTTATAGCTCGAGGCTTCCTATTTTCACTTCTTTTCGGCCTAAACTTGCGAAACCCCTCTTTGTTACAAACAAGTCGTCGCCAAACAACCGAACCATCACGCATGGACCGACGAAATGCATCAACGCGTATAATAAAACCAAGTCGTGAAGCATATGCATCGTAGAAAACCTTGGCAGACTCCTCAGATTCAAACTCCATACCTACATATGGCTCTGTATCTGAAATATTAGTCGCAATTGCCTCAGCTTCAGAAACTATTCTGGCCAAAGGCTTCCCGCTAGGGTTTTCTACAACATCTCCATCCTCGATCGCAGTGGGGATTCCATCCACTACCAGAAAAACAAGCCGAATTTTTCCGAATTCATCAAATATGGAAGAGAAATAGATACTACTTCGAAGAATCGAAGCGAGAATAGAATAAATTGATGACGATTGCCGTAAGAACAATCTGAAGAATGCGGAATCGAGAAACTCACTTTGATTTCTCCCAATACACGAAGTTAGGACTCACTGTTCCTTGATTATTCGAATTGCATTCGACGCCAAGAATTCTTCGGAACTCAATCTCATTTCTTCTGTGTTTCCGGTCGGTGTATAGTGAATCTTGAATCGAGAAGCTTTCAGTGGCTGAAATGGAGATCTTTGGCAAACAGTGCATTTCTTTGGTGAAGTATGGGGAGTGAAAATCTATATTATGTTCACTAAAACTGTTCATCCTTTCTAATTCACCAATAAAGACGATCAGATCATTGAGTGTAGCTGACTACATTTTCTAACTACAAACTCTTAAAACTAATTTGAATTTTCAACCGAGTAAATTCCGTAATTTTTGTTATGCATGTTGAGAAGAATTATAGAATTTATATCGCAAAATTAATAAATTTAATAAATAAAACACTGTTCATCCTTTTTTATGCATGTTGATTAAGAATACAAATTTTCGGAAACGATAAGTTCTAAAAAAAGTAACATAATTAAAAAAAAAAAAAAAATCGAATGACTATCAAACAAAAATTATTTCTGAAGCAAATCCAAATCATAACTGTTTTTGTCTCGATCCAAAACAAGAATTACTTGAAAACTTCCAAAAGTGCTTTGGCAAGAGAAAGGATGGAGATCATGAGTGTCCTAAGCTGAAGTGTCGTGTTTCTCCCCTTCCATTAATTCTTCTTCACTCATTAATGGCGGTTCATCCTTTCTTCACGCATTAATGGCGGTTCATCCCTCCTTTCTCCCATTCACTCTATAAATACCCCAAACCCTAACCCTAATCCAAACCCAAAGCCAACGCCTTAGCCGATTCAGAGACATGGCCCTTTTTTGCCGAGGTAAGCGAAAATGTCAATAAATTTTAAAATTCACATCCACCTGATATTGTCAACTTTTGAGTATAAACTCTCCTATCTTTGAGCTTTCCCAAAATGCCTTGTAGGAGAATATTCTTTGATTATATGATCATTCTCTAAATAAAATTAACGCTTAATTGCAATAATTTTAGCAGGAAAAATGATGTGGCCGGAACTGCTGGGAGCCAGAGGTGAAGAGGCGAGGTCAAGGATAGAAAAGGAGAATCCATATGTGGATGCAGCCATAGTCCGAGAAGGGAGGGTGGTGACTTTGGACCTCAGGTGCGATAGGGTTAGGATTTGGGTTAACGAAGATGGGATTGTTACTCGAGTTCCGTTCGTTGGCTGACTTAACTCAAATCATCCCTAAATAAATATAACTCATGTATCGTGTAACGCTAATACATATTACTATCTATAAATAAAGTTTGTTAATAAAATATTGTATAATATTACTTTTTTTTTTAGTTCGACCGCACCTGAGATGGAGAAATTCGTAATTTCTAATTTCTAAGGCTGACGACATATATAAATTGATATACTCTTTTTTTTTTTTTTTAGCGGTGACTTTCTTGAACGTTTTAGCTGGAAAATTGTTCTTTGGTAATATTTTACCAAAAAATCGACACATATTAGTTATGAATTGTCCTTTTGTTAATAATATTAATTATTAACAACGAGATCTATTATAATTTTTCACATGCTCCCGAAAATTTCGAGTGGGTGTAAATTCTCACAATTTATGATCTACCGTGCGATCCGTTAAGTTAGACGAGATCCTACGGTTCACTTTTTTTTTTTTTTTTTTTTTTTTGTGGTACCTTTCACATCACACTTCACTCTACACGGGAAAGAAGTGGATATTACGTCCAGCCTTACTATCAAGCTCGACCTTGAAACTTCCAGAGCCAAGAAGGAAGACTTGGATGATCGGCTCAAACTCATTTCTTGCCCATCCTTTAAAAGGGCAATTCTTGAGGCGCGGGGACGAACAAAGAGAATTTTATCGAGAGGTTGACTTTTATATATATTTTATTATATATTTTTTATGGGCGGTAAATAACTCTATTAGTTTGGATTAAAATTGAGCAGTAAAATTTAATTAAATATTTAAAAATAAATAAATATTTGATGAGAAAATTGGATAACAAAAACAAATTTTATTACTTAATAAAAGAATTAAAAATTAATATTTTAAAAATTTGCAAATAAAATAGAAATCTGCGATGAAAATCTTCCCGGGCCGCGCAAGAAGGCAGCTTTCAGCGTTAACTCAGTGTGAAATCAAAAGACCGAGCCTCAATGCTTAGAAATTTACAATTCTCCACAAAATTCTCCCAAATCCCTCAGAAATTGCTTCTGAATTTCATACTCCACGAAGAGGCAATGGCATCTCCGCCATTAAAATCCGTCATGGAATCGGCCTATCTTCTTCATCACGTTTCCGATTCTACTTCTCCAGCGAATCGAAGAAACCATGCGCGGCGGCGATAAGAAGTCCGGTCTCAAATTTGCCGTAATGGCGGTGCTTCTGCTACTGGTAGTGATCGAGGACGCCGGAATCGCGACGGTGACCGCGAGGCCGATTCAAGACTCCCGCGGTGAGACGCTCCGCCCGCAGTATAGAGCGCCGGTTCCGCCGTCTGGCCGGAATCCTTGCTCTCACTTTAGTTTGCCTAGCGATGGAAGGCATTGCCTGTGATGGATAATTCTTGTTCTTTGAGAGTCTGCGAATCTGTTACCATAACTCCGATTCTTCTCTTCGTAATCGTGTATATGTATTCTTATACTTCTCAATCTACTTTTTGTTTTGAGAATGACCTGTTCGTATAATCGTTCATGAAATTGTTCTTCGTTGGTTTAAATCCCTTCCCGTAGTTTCAGATTTTTTTTCCTCTTCCTTGTCTCTTTTGGTTTTTCTTTTACAAATTTATATATACATATATATATATATTTGTGTGTATCTATGTACAATATCTTAAAAAAACGAACCGAAAATTGATCAGTTATAACGATTCAATCTATGAATTTTTCAAAAATGTAACAAAACAAACAAAATTTTTGGATTTATTAGATTGTTTATGAGTTGAAAAGAGATGTATGATGATGATGATAATTACAATATTACAAAATTAAAATTTTAGGGATTAAGTGATTGCAAATTAAATTTAAATGTTAAACAAAATTAATATTATAATTATAGAGAAGGAGGCCAAATAAATAGTATATGAAACCAAATTGGTAACGCAATCCTTTATTTTGGCAATTTTTTCATGCATTTGTGTGTTTCTGGCAATGGAGAGGGGTAGAGCAAAAATAGCCACAAGAACTCCGCCCGAAAATGGCGGAACTGGAGAATTCAAGATTTCTACTGCCACAAACAATGCCAACACGAGGACGAAGCTCAAGCACAGGACCTAGAAAGCCAAACTTCTGGGTTTACGCAAAAATTATTTCCCTCCAGCAATTCAAGCTTCTGTACGACAACTTTTGATCTTCTCATTGCTTTTGCATACAGAATCATACGCTCATGTTCGCGTAGCTACATTTCGGACATTCATCTTGGGAGTCGGAATGGTACGTAAATTAACGATTCGATCTTCAAATTTTGAGCCATTCCAAGTTACGAATATTTTGGCGGTTTTATATGAAATTGGCGGGAGATATGAATGCGTTCGTTGAGTTTATTAGAAATGTAAAACCCTAATCTGATATGAAACGATTCATTTGATGGTCTTCTGTTTCTGTACGAAGCTGTGCTATGTTATTTATTGCTAATGGCTATTGATGGCGCTCTAGATTATTCCGATATTAAGCGATCAATCCAATCTATGATGCACAAGCTTCGAGGTTTTCACATCCTCCTTGAGCTCTAGCCACTGTAAAGCCATGTTGATATATTTTTGTAATTGTGTATCAACTACTGATTGAACTGTAACGTAAGATTGAAAAGTAACTTAGCTCCAAATGCTGGATATAAAAAGCTTTGTTTATCTAATGTATGATTGTGAATTTGAATACTGAGATCATCTATAATTTGCTGCAGGACAATCCTGTGAATATCGTTGTTGGTTCTCACATATGGGTGGGAGATATAGAGTCTGTTTGGATCGATGGACTCGTATTGAACATCATTGGGGAAGATGCTGAGATTCAAACTAGTGATGGGAGGCAGGTAATATGGTTCTATTTAAATAAAAAAGAAATTAAACAAGAGTTGTATAAGAAATTCATAAGGTTACACAAAACATACTAGTGAGTACTAAGTCGTGAAAAATTAAGAAAATGATGTATATACTCAGAATCTCTAGTGATTGAACTCCACAAAGAAGCCAAGAAGTGAGTTCTATTACCATCTTAAAAAATGTTTTCTAGGTGTTGAAGGACAGAAAATGCTACCAAATAGAGATTAATCATGAAAATAATGAACTCTTAGACTGTTTCCTTGCCTCACATTTTAGGGTTCTTGAAGTCATTGTCCTCGTCGTGTCTATTCCCCCCACCCGAAAAAAAAAACCTCAGTTTATTTTGATTATGTCTGGAAAATTATTACACAAGTTTATGTTGGCAGGTGGTTGTAAAAATGTCGAATCTATATCCAAGGGATGCAGAAGCTCCTGCTACCGGAATTGACGATATGACTAGAATGTCGTATTTGAATGAGCCTGGGTTGCTGCATAATTTGGCTATCAGATATGCAATAAATGAAATCTATGTAAGATTATTTATGGGTTTTGATGATTCACCTGGTGAAAAAAACAGATTCATTACACTCCAGCTAGGGATCCAAATAATAATTCCCTGACGTTATACAGACTTATACTGGAAATATTCTTATTGCCATCAACCCATTCCAAAGTATTTCAAATCTGTATGATCCGTGTGTGATGGAGCAGTACAAGGGAGCACCAGTGGGGGAGCTGAAGCCTCATGTTTTTGCAATTGCTGATGTCGCATATAGGTTAGCTTCTTTATTTTGTCCTATTTTTTGTCTCATGGGATGACATAGACTATCATAAACTTGTGGCAGGGCTATGATAACTAATGGGAAAAGCAACTCTATTCTGGTAAGTGGTGAAAGTGGGGCTGGTAAGACTGAAACCACCAAAATGCTTATGTGTTACCTTGCATTTTTGGGCGGCAAGGCTGCATCTGAAGGACGGTCTGTTCAACAACAAGTTTTAGAAGTAAGTTGGATACAAACTCTAGTAAATATAACTATTGTGATACAACGTAATCAACATATACCTCATACATTATTATTCCAGCTCCCTATGGTGTCTCTAAGGTGCATGGGATTATCAATTACCATTTCTATCCATCCCGGAGTACTAACAATATTAGAGGTGGATCTCTATGGTATATATGTAAAAATGCAAGATTAAAAATTGGGGATACTTGTGACCCAAAGTGGTATATGGTATATGCAAGATTTAGTATTTCATGGAGTTTTTGAGATATAAAGAGCGAGGAATGCACATCATTGATTTGTTTTTGATAGTGGTATATGCCTATTTTTATTTATTTAAGTACAAAATACACTTTTGATCTCTGAGGTTTAAGATTGCTGTCGTTTAGTTCCCCAAGGTTTCAAAATGGATACCTTTAGTCTTTGAATTTTGGAAAATAGTTATAAATGGTCCCTGAGTTAAATTGACTATTAGCTAACTAATAAAAAAGTGACATGACATCAATGATGTAACGATTTTTAAATGAGTTGCAACTTTATGCTATTTTAAGTTTATGTGACTTTTGTTTTTCTTTTCCTTTCCCCTCCTTCCCCTCTTTTCCCTCCTTTCTTCTGTTGTGAAACTAGAGTTTCTCCTACCTTAAGTCAACAAAGTCATCATTCCAGTTCATCAAAAGCCTCATCAAAATCCAATGTAGTCCCAAAGGAGTCAATTTCCTGGACAACTTTTATGAATTACAACTGAAAACCATCTTTTTGCCACTAAAGTTTCAAGTTCCTTCCCGGGTATGCAAGGAAAGCAATTATCAGAGGAAAGAAAGAGTGACTAGAATGAGGAAAACAAGGCATGAACTAACCCAGTTGACCAAAATGAAAGAAAAGGAGAAAAAGAGTATCGTGCATTATTTATTAAAAGTTGCCGACTCTGAAACGTTGTTGAGCTGCTCTAGTTCGGGACTTTGACAATTGCTTTGGATCTGGGATGCTGTTAGTGATCTGGATCTTAGATCATTAATTTGACCCATCTCTGGCTTTGCTAACTTTGTATAGGATCTCTGTTTTATGTTTCTTGGTTTTTTTTACCTAAACATTTTTTTCTTGTTGTCTGCATTTGTAGTTTTTGGAAGAATTAATTTCTTCTCATTTTTATAATGTAAGAGTCAACTCAAGAAAGAAAATAAAATAATTTGAATTTCTACTTCACTTTTAGAGAGTTTGTATGGCAGATTTGATGGCAATAGGGTGGTTTGGTTGACAACTCTTTTTATAAGTAGAGATTGTACGAAGGTCTGTGGTGGTAGCTCAACAGAAGACAGCCTAAATGGTGAGGGGAGGGAGGGTGAGAACATTTGGCTAGGTAGCAACTGCAACATCAGTGGTGGGCACTTGCTTGAGAAGAAGGAGAAGAAGAAGAAGAAAGAAATGAAAAGGATGAAGAGAGAAAGGTAGGGAAAGAGGAAAAGAATAAGGAAAAAATAGAAATGGCACACATCAACAAAAACTAATAAAGAATTAATAAAAGTTGTCATATTGTTTAAAACTCATCACTGCTATGTCACTTTTTCGCTAGTCAACTAACGGTCAACTTAACTCAGGAATCATTTAAAGTCATTTTCCTAATCTCATGAACAGAAGTGTCTCTTTTGAAACTTCAGGGACCAAATAAACACCAATTTCAAACCTCAGGGATCAAAACTATATTTTATCATTTATTTAATTATTTTTGTTGTCTATCCACATATATTTGAGTCCTTATTAATGTTATTTAGATATCTCTTGCCTGTGAAAGAAAATTTCAAAATGGCCGATAAGAGCAAGACTGTGTGTTTGAGAACGTTGGAGGACAATTCAAGCTTTCAAAAACTTCCATTACTTTTACATTATGTAATTGATGAATATAGAATATGAACCAACTTTGGATGTAGGTAGAGCTCTATTAACGAAGATGCAGAGAGCATTCCTGAAAATTTTAATTAAAGCCACGAGAATCTAATGGTAACAGACGGAACTAAGCTTTTGAAAGAAAATGGTTTCAAATGCCTTTTTTCCTTTTCAAGGGGAGGGTTTTCTTGCAATATTTTCATTTCTTCTCACGAGACTTGATATTTGAACTTTATTTATAAGTTTGCATTGTCTTATGTGGGGACATCTTCTCAAGTTTGGTCATATTTTATTTCTCTCAACTTTCTGAATCCCGTTCCAACATGATGCAGTCAAATCCAGTTCTTGAAGCTTTTGGCAATGCAAAAACAGTTAGAAACAACAATTCAAGGTAAAAAAGTTATCCTTATACTTAAGCTTTTGCAGCTAGGGTTTTTCTTAGAAATAATTGAATTGACAATTGCATAAACTGACTTTTTCTGGATGCCCTGCTTCCATTTCCTCGTGCATGTTTACTGTTGATATTAGACACTTCATTTATTCATTTGAACCTTTTCTTGTTGCTCGAGTTGCCTATTGATAATTTATTGTATACATTAGCACAGCCGTTTTGGGAAATTTGTTGAGATCCAATTTGACAAGAAGGGAAGAATATCAGGAGCTGCCATCAGAACTTATCTTCTTGAGAGATCACGGGTTTGCCAAATATCAGACCCTGAGCGCAACTATCATTGCTTTTACCTTCTCTGTGCAGCTCCACCTCAGGTCGGTATCACTCTCCCTTTTCCCTTTTCCTTTGTTTTTTAATCAGTTTTTTCTTGTCACCTAGTTTTCATCAGTGGATATTTGTTTCAGGAGAGAGAGAGGTATAAGCTGGGAAATCCGAAATCATTTCACTATCTAAATCAATCAAATTGTTATGAGCTGGCTGGTGTGAATGATGCTCATGATTATCTTGCCACAAAAAGAGCCATGGATATTGTTGGAATAGGTGAACAAGAGCAGGTGATACCTTACTCGAGATGTAGCTTTCTTTTGTGCTGTGTCAACCTAGTGCTAAATGCCTTCTCTTCCCCTTTCCTCTCTCTTCCTTTCAGGATGCAATTTTCCGAGTTGTGGCTGCAATACTCCATCTTGGTAATGTTGACTTTGCAAAAGGAGAGGAGTCTGATTCATCATTTATAAAAGATGAAGAATCAAAATTTCATCTTCACATGACAGCAGAGCTTCTCATGTGTGACTGGAGCTTTGCTTTTATTACTTTGTATTTCTCATAATAACCTGGCTCTTTTGCATATTCTGATCCTATAAATATTTCAGGTGTGATCCCAATGCATTAGAAGATGCTCTTTGCAAGCGCATGATGATTACACGGGAGGAAATCATCAAGAGAAGTCTTGATCCGCTTGGTGCAACTGTTAGCAGGGATGGTTTAGCCAAGACAATATATTCTCGTTTGTTTGACTGGTAATATTGGTTATCCTAGCATTGTCACGTTTTGAATTCTGTTGTATTTCTATGTTTTTTTTTCTTACTCCAACAGGAATTATTACAGTCGGTAGTTTATCTTATCCAGGTTGGTAGGTAAAATCAATGTTTCCATCGGGCAAGATCATGGCTCGGAATATCTGATCGGAGTACTTGATATTTATGGTTTTGAAAGCTTTAAAACAAATAGGTGATCCCTCTTGATGAAAGTTCTCGTTTCTTTATAATATATATATTTACATACACACACACACACACACAACTAATTGGTGATGTTTGTAACATAGTCCAACTGGACATAGATTTAGACTCCTATGCTCACGACACTTGCAACTAAAGACATTTATGCCATTTTCATTGAATAAGATAATTTAATCTGTTAGCTAGCTTTTTACTAATTGTGCAGTCATAAAGATCTCTTAAAATTAGAGCAGTTGTTGATTTGGGTTTAGTTATTAATTAACAAGTTATATGTTGATTGTGATTGTCCTTCACTCTCTTCAGTTTTGAGCAATTCTGCATCAATTACACAAATGAAAAGCTGCAGCAACATTTCAACCAGGTATGAGGTCAGTCTCGTTTGAAAACTTTGTCTTTGATCTTGACTTTCTTCTTCTTAGTCTTCTTTTTCTTCTTCTTGCCTTTATTATTATTTTTCTAAAATTTCAATGTCAAACCTGGATGTTATGATTATATCCAGCACGTATTCAAGATGGAGCAAGAAGAATATGTCAAAGAGGAAATTGATTGGAGCTACATAGAATTTGTTGATAATCAAGATGTCCTTGATCTAATTGAGAAGGTTCAATTTTTTCTTCTTAACTATGCTCTTGGAGTTCAAAGATGCCACTCACAACGTATGCTATTGCTTTCTCCTCATTTAAAAACATACAGAAAGTACTTCTCATCACTCACCTAATTTTCCATATTAATATATGTTATGGAAGAGTGTAGTAAGGGTATTACTTGACGGTTAGGATAGGACAGACTTATTCTATGGGATCATGTAGTTGAATGAGTTGATAAGAGACTTGACAAGAGTAAATGCTATTTTACTGAAGGAGTGTCACTTTATTCTTATTAGCTTTCCTTCATAATATTTATTTCTTTTCAAGATTCTTGTGAAGGTAAAAGCCGGCTACTCAGATTGAAAAGCTTATGAAAAACATTCATTACACGGGTGTAGGTTAGGCTTGGTGGCACCCATTTAGTGAATTGGGAGAGTTTGTAAGTCATGTCTAAATGTGGATGGGGTATCCTTTATCTTGTTAAATGGAATTTTACATTGCATTTACTGGGAGCAAATTTTAAGGTAACAACTCTTTGTTGCACCCTATTATTCGTGTTCTAACCTTGGGAGAAAGACCCTAAGAAAAAACTTATCTTTCTTAGGAAACGGCCTTCCAAATTTTGTGCTTCAGACTTGCCAGTGATATGTCATTACATAAAAGAGCAGAAAACAAGATCATATTGACGAGCTTTCACCTGTTGGAATCCAGGAAAATGGCCGAAAAAGAGTCCTTCAAGCAATAAGGACAGATTGGCTCATTCGATAAATCCATTCATTAAGGAAATTCATTCGTTGACATTCCTTTTGTGACAAGGTCGTACCGCTAGTTTACTTCTGAATGCAATGCAGAGTGTATAAAGCATCTTTGTGAAGCTTCTCCCTCAACCGAGTAGGGAAAAGAATAACATCCCTTTTTTCTTGCTTTAGTTCAATTCATTCATAAGCCTCTTGACAACATTTGGGAATAGCTGGCTAGGGCTTCTAGTCTTTACCAGACCTCTTTCATACTAGTCATAGACAAAGGACATGGACATGACACAACACGGACACGACAATATGTCAATTTCTAAAAAAGTTGGACAAGGACCACTTGAGGACATATATTTTTTAGAACATGTGTATATATTGATCTATTAATACTACTTTATTGATACAAAAAATCTACATTTGCTATATTACTGAATGGTATATATTGATAAAGCATGTGTATTTGCCAACCTATGGCAAATATACAAGGAAACAAATAATATCCCCAATTCTACAGCTTGCTTTTCTACAAGATGTAAAGTAAGAGAGAGGACATTGGGTATGGTGAGTACTCAGTAAAGTAATCCAGTGAAATAGTCTATGTAGTTATTCAATGTATGGAACAAATAATTGGTCATGTGGCATGAAAGCTGAGTTGTACAAATAGATAGTTGAGAAGACAAGGACATACACATTCTTACTTGGGTTTAACAAAAACCTTGATGATGTCAGATGTCGAATTCTTCCCATTAAAAATCACTCCTATAATAAGAGAAGCATTTTCTGGGATGCGCAGAGAGAAAATACGAATATAACTAATGCTATAACTAAAAGGTCACACAAGGAACTTCAAGGAAACCGTTGACCAGTTGAATCTAAGAACTCTCATAAGCGTCTAGATATGCAAATCCCTAGTTCACAAATGCTAAAACCCCCAAATCAATTTGATTTCACCTCAAGAAAAAATAAGACTCGGATTACCTTGTTGATCAAATATCTCAAGGCAATAACACTTTTTTGAGATTCAAATCACTCCACAAGTAAGATCGATCATGTCAAGCTGTAATGATACTAAACATGTAGTCAACTACACAAAATTGCAAAGAAACTTAGTCCTTGGCTAAAATAAAGCACGAATGCTCTTTTTACTACATTTTCCAAGTCTCCTTTACAAAGACAACATACATAGCTTTATATAGTCTCAAAATGAAGACCTTTGATCTTCCATAAGATATTTCAAGAGTTGTAACCTTCATACTTTATGACCATAGTTAGCCACTATATAAATGTAACCTTAAATTAAATAAAGTCCTTAAACTATATTAAAGAAACACCATAACTCTAAATTATCATCCACCCAAAATTGTAATCTTAAAGAATAAATGAAGTTCTTTATTGTGGCATGAATTGCAACATCTTGTGATAATTTGAACAACATCTTTTTTCACATCTTCTTTGAAGTTTATCTTGCATGATTGATTCCGTGGTCCATATCAGAACTCCTTTGGATGCAAACACAGAATGGGAAAGAGTAAGAATTAGTTCCTTGTATCCCATAAAAAGTTTTCATCGTTCACAATAGCTTATTCCTAAGTTTTGAGTAGCTTGTTGCTTTGCCCATTTAAACAGTGAAATGACTTAGTTGATAGAGGCTTTTTGCACAGTGTTTAGGGGCATGGGGATGGTTGTCAGTGAGGAAGAAAATGGAGTACTTAATGGTGGGAGGGGAAAGAAGGAAGATAGAAAAGAAGTTGTCTAGGAACTGAAGCTTTTGCTCTTGGAGAGGTCAAGGTCACGAATACTCAATGAGTTCTGTTTATCGTTGTTTGAAACCTTTTTCTGGTGGCTTATTGTTTTTGGAGAAATTCTAGGGGTATTTCTCACATTTTCTTCAGCATAGGCTTGTGTGCATGTGCAATTTATCTCGTTTGGTATTAGAGCATCACTTGTTCTAAGGATGCTCTAAATAACCAAAAAATAATTTAATTCCTGACATATATTTCAATGCAAGCGATTTAATTTCTCCTTTTGATGAGCTATTTGTTAATGATAATTAGATGAATAATGTTGTCCAATGAAGTGTCTTTGGATAACTTTGAATTCTGAAGTTGGAAAATATTTTACTATGACCTGTAGTTACAGAACATGTATGCATTTCTTTCTTGGATTATAACTGATTAGATTGGAAGGCCAATAGCTTTTTGTCCAGGAATTTAAATATTACGATTGATATCTTTAATTATGAACATGGTTTACTGATTTAGCTTATTTTCTCAGTATCCCTCTCTGGCATAGCCTCTAATTCTTTGTGCCTTTGCAGAAACCAGGTGGAATCATTGCTCTTCTTGATGAAGCTTGGTATGCTCATTCTTTTACCGTAAACTTACTAACATTTCCTTCCCCCAGCCATAAGACAAGTTGCACATTTGATCAGCACGTAGAGTTGCTCCTCATGAATTCATAATTTTTTATGGCTAGAAATTGATCTGGTTAGACCTAAGTTAAGCCAAAGTGTCGTAGTTTCCACTTGCAATCTTTTTCTAGTAAACTAGTTGTGTTTCCAAATGCTATTGAGTTTCTGTAGGCAGAAAAGAAATCGTTTGTTTGAAAATTTACTTGAATCTACATACTAAAATGACAATTGTCTAATCTAGGAAATGATGTTAGTTAGGAAAGGGGGTCTATTATCCTTAGAGAGTCAAGGAAACAAAGAGTAAATGAAAGAATTTTATTTTATTTGGAATAATCTTCGTTCCTTTTACAAGAAAGCAACACCTCCCTTCAATATACACAAGAGTTGGCAACAGAAAATACCAACCAGCTGGCAGCCAAAGAAATAAAATGAAAAAGGGAAACTACAATGTATCCCTTAATACCTCCTCTCAAGCTGATGTAGATCAACAACATTTAGCTTGGACCTAATGTTGGAAAAGGAGAGAGTTGATAATGGCTTGGTAAAATGTCAGCTACCTGCTGAGGCTGTGAGATGTTGAACAACCCGCTTTCTTTGAAGAAACAAGATCTCAAACAAAATAACTGTCTAATTCCACATCGAATGAAGGAAAAAGTTTGCACTAAGATGGACAGCAGCAATGGTATACACCAAAGAGTGGGAATAGATGGAGAAGACACATGAAATTCATGAAAGAGAAACTTGATCCACAATATCTCAGTGGAACCATTAGCAAGACAATGAAACTCATCTTAGAACTCAGTCTAGAAATTATTTGCTGCTTCTTTGCACCCCATGGGATTAAATTCCCGCCAAGAGAGACAATGTCCAGGAAGTGGATTTCCTCCTGAACCTTGGTTTTGATTCCTCGGGAGACTTCATGTTAGGCTTGAGGGTTGTTAAATGGATAGAAGGAAGGCTTTAGTAATCTTTTGACGTTTGTGATGGAAAATATGAACCTCAGTTAAAAGAAATTATGCACATAACCAACATTTGGGGTTTTAAAGTACCCACCCTTCCCTTGATTTACTTACGATCCCCCCTCAAGGAGTAGATCTCTTTGGCAAATCACGTTATAGAAGATAGAAGTTAGACTTAACAAGTGAAACTTTGGTATATGTTCAAGAGGTGATGTGAAACTATGGGAATTCGATCAGAACAAGATCTTTAGATCGAAAATATCAAAGAACCCCAAAAACAATAAAGAATCAACCCAAGGGAAAGTAAGATCCAAATTTTTCCTTTGATGATCAATACCAAAAGTAAAAAAAAACTTGTTTCTAAACTCAAGATTTGAATCACTCCCCGAGATAGTTTGATCAAGGCTACGTGAATGACTTTAGTATGCAAATCTAAATACAAGAAAATCAAAGGAACAAAGTCATGACTTAATTATGCAACTTTCATTTGAAACTCCAAAATCTTCCTTCTAAATCAACAACATGAATGACTATTTATAGCCTATAGTCCATTGAAAGGTTGTAACTCTCATGTCTATCAATACCGTAATGACCACTAGCTAAATTGTAACCTAAGACCTTAAAAATAATACTCTAAAACTGAAAAATATAACGAAACCTCCCTAAATCTATACGTATATGGTACAATCTTGTCATGTACGTGTATGGTTCAATTTTGTCATCCACCATAAATTTATTGTGGAATGATTAAAACACCTCGTATCAAAAGGTCTTATGTTCAATGCTAACCATTAATTTTATGCAAAAGGCATAAAGGCCACATTTAGTTGGTCAACTCACAGGTTTTTTCCTTTTGAATTTTCATTTTAATCAACATAAATGTGTCCAAAACGTATAAATGCAACATTTTCATCCCTAGAAATCGTTATATTCATATTTTTCCTGCTGCTAATTGTAATGCCTTACAAATTCATTTATCTCGTGCAAAACATATTTATATTAAATCTCACAATCAATGAGCTTGATCCCTATCTATTTATGAATCTATTGTGATAGAAGATTAACGATTGGATTACTTTTTTTTTTTTTTTTAATAATTCTTTAATCTCTAATCAATATTGTAAAGATCTTGTTGCATAGATGCCTTCTCTTAGATCTGAGGCTTGTTTTTGTTATTTGATTAAAATTTTCTTTTTTCCCATTTGACCTAATTATTTTCATCATTTTTATTAACAGCATGTTCCCAAAATCAAATCATGAAACATTTTCACAAAAGCTATATCAGACTTTCAAAAATCATAAACGCTTCACCAAGCCAAAATTGGCTCGCTCAGATTTTACGATTGTTCATTATGCTGGAGATGTGGGTTTGTCTTTCTTTTATAATATGGTTAAATTACAAGTTTAGTACCTAAACTTTCATGATTATGCCGAATAAGTACCTAGACTTTAAAAAGTATTTAATAGGTTTTTGAACTTTCAATTTTATATCTAATAGATTGAACTGTAAATTTGTCTAACACGTTCTTAAACTTTAAATTTTATATCTGATAGGTCCAAACCTATTTGAATTTTTTAAAAATTCACAAACCTGATTTTGTGAAGTTTAAAAGATTTCTTAAGAGCTAGGGACTATGAAATACAAATTAAAAAATTTATGGACCGATTAGGTACTTTTAAAGTTCAAAAACCTATTAGACATAAAATTGAAAGTTTACGGCCTCTTTTTAAAGTCTAAGGACCTATTAGAGACAATCTTAAAAGTTCTTAGACTAAAATTGTAATTTAACCTTCAGTTATTTAGAAATAAGAAAGTTACATTCAATTTTTCAGGTACTATACCAGTCAGATCATTTTCTAGACAAAAATAAAGATTATGTGGTCGCTGAACATCAAGATTTGTTAATTGCTTCAAAATGTTCTTTTGTATCTGGCCTTTTCCCTCCTCCTGAGGAGGCGACCAAATCATCAAAGTTTTCTTCAATTGGCTCTCGTTTTAAGGTATTATAGGTCATGGACTTGCATATACTTTTGAATGATTTTCAGAAAATGTCATTGTAGACTGCACAAAGGAAAACTACAATAATTATGCTTGTTTGACCCATTTTTCTACAGTTACAACTACAGCAGTTGATGGAAACATTAAATTCGACCGAACCCCATTATATAAGATGCGTGAAGCCCAATACTGTCCTACAACCTGCCATATTTGAGAATGCTACTGTTATGCAACAATTACGTCATGGAGTAAGTTCTAAAACAAGTGTTTTTGTCGAACCTAAAATTAACGTTAATTGGATTGGACACTGTCATTTGTGCAGGGTGTTTTGGAGGCTGTTAGAATTAAATGTGCAGGATACCCTACTCATAGAACATTTTCCGAATTTTTATCTCGATTTGGAATTCTTGCACCCGAGGTATTGGAAGGGGAGTAAGTATTTTTCCTTGTTTATACTTTGAAGTAGAATATAAATGGATATCACATTCTGCAATTTCTGAAATCTTCCCTTTTGGAGTATTTTAACGTTTCCTTGCTAATGTTTATGAGCAGCTACGAAGAGATGGTAGCATGCAGGAAGATTCTAGAGAAGACAGGACTTGAAGGCTATCTGGTAAATGAAGCCATACTCTTGCCTTTTAAGAGTGTCGATGTCTGTTATCTCTAAACTTTATATCTTCAGTCATCAAGGAATTGCCTCAAATCTTCCGCTCGAGTAAAATTAACATATCAATGAGCGCTCATAGTTACATAAAAACCGTGGAATACCTTGGATCTGATATCAGCCTTCTGCCAGCAGGATGAGAAAACTGGAAAATCTTGAATAAAAGATAAGGCATTTGATGTTCGATAACCATGATTAAAATTGTGGCTAATCTGATTGTGCTGATGTATATAGATCTTACACTTAAAATTGAAGCCGTACTTGTCAAAATGCCCAAGTATATTGTTAATTAGACTCGTTAAGTAACCTAATCTTCTATGAAAGGTAGGTACTATCTCAAGTATAGAAGGTATTCTCGGAAACAAGGAAATTGGGTGTCCTATCTCATATAAAGCATATAAGAGAATACACATGCATGTGGTTATATCGCAACGTCAAGTAAACAGATATAATACTTTTAGATCAGGAAAGAAAATAATTATTCATGAGTAGAAAAATAAAAACCACAGCTTTCAATCATGCTTTATAAATGTATCAGACTTATTATAACTGTCTGATATATGGAGATTGTACATTTGATGGGTCCTCCTGGTCGAAAGTTCCTGGAATTAATCACATATCTTTGCAGATAGGGAAATCAAAACTTTTCCTAAGAGGTAGTCTGATGGCCGAACTAGATGCACAAAGAACAAGAGTATATAGTGGAGCTGCCACAGTTATACAGAAGCGTATCAAATCTCGAATTGAACGTAAAAAGTACATTCGTATGCGAAGAAGTTGCACTCGTCTACAGTCATATTGGAGAGGTGACCCTCCCAAATAAGTAAATAAAGTGCCGGAAATGCATAATGGTTCCTGTTTCCTTTTCTTTTATAAGTTCAGGGGCATATATTACCTTATTATTTTACCATCTAGGTGTTCTTGCTCGAGAGTCATATGAAAGTAGGAGAAGAGAATCAGCTGCCCTCAAAATTCAAAGGAATAGTCTTGCATATATTGCCAGGAGCATCCATATTAAAACAAGGCTCGCTGTAATTGTTCTTCAGGCTGGTATACGAGCAATGGTTGCTCAGAGTGAATACAGACGTAGGAGGCAGGTTAACGCTGCTGCAATAGTTATTCAAGTACGTTATAGATGTTTACACAACTGGATCAGTGCTTCATTGCGCTTATCATTTTGTTATCTCTGAGGTCTGATTTTTTAAGTAATCTTTTCCTTTTTCTTTCAAGTCCAGTCTTATTGGCGTCAGTATTTGAAGTCTAAGATGGTTAGAAATCCATCAACCGGTTCACAATGCGGATTGAACTCAAGAACTGCTGGTGAAGGTCTTAAGAAGCAAAGGATGGTAGGTAGCATTTACCTTATAGGTATATTTACTGTCCTCTTTTCACTGTGGATATTTTAAAGACGTCCAGAATTGCTCTTCTGCTTAATATTTCAGTTAACGACTAGATCATACCAGAAGCGTACTGCTTTTTAAAATAATTTTTAAGTAACTTGTATAAAATTAATGTTATGAATGTCTTAGTAAATAACTTATTCATTTTATATTAAATTTGAAAAAATAATTATTCTAGAATTTTATCTTTTCATAACATATTAAGTATAAACTTTTAGATTTTTATTTAAAACAACTTCAAGTAATAAATGAAATCAAGAGAGAAATTTATTTAGTCTAGATAAAGTTACATTAAACTTTCTATAAACAATGTTCTCTTGATCATTTTGTTGCAAGAGTAATTTGTATTACTTGTTGCAAAAAATAATTTGCATTACTCTCCTTTCTTGTTATTCATTAGAGAAGTACATAGATCTATTTATAATAAAGAAAAGATAACTAATCCTATATGGGATAGGAAATAGAAAAGAAAAGTTAACTAATCCTCTAGGGAATAGGAAACAGAAAAGAAAAGTTAACTAATTTGGTAAGGAATAGGAAATAATGCAGACAACAACAAAAATTAGGTTAATTCCCTTATTAATGAGATTAAGCCAATATTCCTCTAATTAAGGATATTCCTTTGACCCTCCCCTCAAGTTGAGTAATAGGTATCATTCATTCTCGGTCTGGATACTAACTCATGAAACAGTAAGTTGTGAAGTTCTTTTGTTAGAACATTTGTTAGTTGAAGCCATGAAAACACATAACTCATGCAATCTCAGCTATGTAATTAAGTATATTCCTTTGACACATTTACTATGCTATTGTTCTATATTTATATTGCATTATCTTTTAAACCCTAGAAAAATTTAAAAGTTGATAACAAATATGTTATGCAGCTCAATGGTAGGACAGGCATTAATGAGAAGCAAGTCTGGACTTTGAAGAGAGTTATAACTGACTTCATAGGAACTAGAAATGTCTTCCCTTTTAGAATAGCATGTGGTTATGGCAGGGGAACACTGTAATCGTTCCACCTCGGAGTATCAAACAAATTTTTTGAACTGAAAAGGCACAGAACAACATTGGCTTTCATGTTGTAGTTTTTAACTTGATGGAGCATATTGTGTTTTTGTGGTAATAAACAGACAAACAAGTGAATCTAATCTAGAAATACCTTTTTTCTTACACAATAATTCAAAAACGATGATTACAGGCTGACTCGGAAGAAACAGAGGAGGGTCTTAACTTGCCTGCGTTGCTCAACAGCAGGACAGATGCCATTGATGAAACAATTGAAATGATTGCCAAGGAAAACCGTGTTTCTCCAAAAGAAATAGAAGAAGCATACTTTATTATTAAAGAGCCCGGTAGTTCAGTTGAAGAAGCAGAATCTATGGTCACTCTCAGAGCAGAAGTGGCTAATCTAAGGGTAACTCTCATTCAACCAACATTGATTGGTATTATATTTCTTTCATTCCTCCTGTCTGTGTTTCTAGGAGCTTTAGTTTTTTCTTTATGTGACATCTCGGGCTAGTAATGCTAGAGAGATAAACAAAGATTAAATTTCACGTTAGCATGTAAATTAGCAAATTAGGTTGGTTGGTTAGTTTTGAACTTTGGAAAATTAAATTTGCTAGCTAGAGGTAGACCAACGGTTGTCAATAGAGGAAGAACAACAAAATTCTCTAACTGGCTTGATTCAAGTTTTAAGTCATCTGGTGCTGTCCACGTCTTTCATTATGTTAGAACTCAGAAGCAATGTAGGCCGAGAATTCGTTGACTCCTGAGATGGAAGAGAATGAAATGGTAGTAGATGAAGGATTTATCTCGAGAAAGATGGATTCAAGTATACAAGTGCTGTCATGGAACTTTATATATGTGAGATGTGTGAAATGTCACGTAGATTGTGAAAGACTGCTAACATGAAAATAGTTCAACAGAAATTTGAGGTTAGAGGCTCAAGTATAAGTTGTGAAAGAACGTGAGTGCCAGATTTGATAATGTATTCATTTTTTTGTTAGATCACTGCAATAGAGATGTCTAATGTGACTGCATCTAGATATGCAGTGGAGTTATAATTTATTTTGGAAGCTGAAAGAAATTAATGCTTATTGCTAACAATTAGTTTTTTTTTTATGAAGAATATCTTTTGTTTTATACAAGTTTTAGTTTTCTTGCTCCTCGAATTCGAAAATGACTAAAGGTGGCAGAACACATTTACGCAAACAGGCCATGTTGCAGGCTGAAAGACACAGAGCTAATGACTTTGAAAGGAAGTATATTGCAACGCTGAAAGTAAATGCAGAAGGATGTAGAAGACTAAAAGAAAACGAAAGGATGGTGCGTCAACTTCAGGACTGCATAAGCAGGTATTACTATCATTTTTCCTCTTAAAAGCACACGGTATTTTCACCTTGATATTGAATTTAGTGTGGAAAATGGTGGTTACAGTATATCATTTTGTCGATGAGAACATGTTCGGTAAATTTTGTTTAAAAATAGGAAGGTTGATGTTCATCTGATCAGACATGACTGTTTCTTTTCCTGCTTCCTGGGAGTTTCCAACCAATATTTGTAGAAGACATTGCTAAAATTAGGAAATATTTTCTCTCATATCACTACTTATGGTTTTCATATTATTTTCTTCTTTTCCCTTTTATAATTTAGAACTGTGTTATCAGTTTCACATTGATGGAATTGAGATTGTTTTTGCATTCAAAGATGACCACCAGATCCTCACTTCTAGTAGATAGAATCAGCCTGAACATCACAATTTTTCCTTTTGAAGTCCTAGCTTAATGTTAACAAGCCGGATTTTTCCGCATGAATTATTACAGGGTTCTTAATTTAATTTTATTATTATTTAAGAAACAAAGCAGCATACCAAAAAAAAAAAAAAAAAAAAGAAAAAAAAAAAGAAAAAAGAAAAAGAAAGACACAAGCCCAGAGAAAAAGGCGTGTTACAAACCTAAAAAACCCAACTACAGAAAAAGACTCCAATCCAATATAATAAAACCTAGCTCATAACTCCAATCCGTCGGAACCCTGTTTGGAAGAGAACTAGATGAACCAAACGAGATCATTCACCAACTTCAAAGGGACTGAGCAAACTAGCAACCTCTGTGGTCAAGGCCTCCCTCCTACTGCCTACAAAGAATGTACAATTACGGTACAAACACAAGGGAAGAGTTTCTTTGAACAAGAACTATGGTTTTGTATCTCCCATGTTAAACTTACCACATGAAAAATTTGACCTTAGAGTGGAGAAAGTGAAGGCTGCTCAAGGTGGAGAAGGGTTATAATATGAAGGGAAAAAAAGCTGCAAGAGAAACCTGTGGATGGTCCTATCCTCCGACTTATTCCCCTGTGGTCCTCATGCTGTATTGGCATAGAATTCGTCCATTCTGCTATCAGGCTGATAAATATAGTGGATTACAATTGTGGGGAATACAATGGCATGTCTTGGAAAAAGTTAAATGAGCTGCTGATTTGACTGACACTGTACAACGATGGTAACATCTAATATCTACTTGCACACTATTTTGATAATATGTATCTGATTGTGTGTGTGACAGGATGATACATGGCTTGTCAAACCAAATCACGGAGATGAAAATGATCATGTGTACTCCTCCTAGGCCAGATGCATCTAGTTCTATTCCAAACAGGGTTCCGACGGATGCCACATCTAGTTGCTCTTATTCCTCGTCAGAAGACTTCACCTTTCCTGTTCCAAGTTCGTCCATGCCAACTTTCTCTTCATTTGGTACCAACACTATAAATTTTCATGGTGTTTGTATGGTTAAAAGTAACAATAAAAATTGTAAACATACTTGCTTAACTCTTGTTCCTCTTTTTAGGAGCAAAGGTTCTCATTGCTAACAGTGTTCCATTTGCTCTTTGCAGGATCTGACAATGACAGGGAAGGGGGATTCTCTGACTACTTCTAATGCGACCTCCTGTACATTTCTTCTTCCCTCCAAATATATTTACTACATATTACTCCAAATATAATTAGGAAAGTTGTCATAGAATTCCTCAGTTTTCAAAAGCATTTTTAGCATAGCTCCTGCATTAAAAGGAACAAGGAATAGTAGATAACTTAACTGCACAGAGATTCAACTACCAAAACCCTTTTGACCTTTTAGTTGCTACTTTTCTATCTTATATACGCACACTTAAATGCTTAGATAATTTTCTAGTCCTGAGACAATCATTAGTATTCTATATTTATAATCAGTTTCACTAATGTCATTCTTTATGGTACTGTAAATTATTCTGACAATAGACAATTTGTTGGAAATGGCTGAATTTTGAAGAGTACTCACACCATTGTAAAACAATATTTTCACCACTTTACAGTTTATTGTAGGTTACACATGTACGTTGAATTTTGATGTACTGAAATTATTAATAGTATCGAGTTCTCTTAACACCATACTTTTGTTTATATATAAATCGTGTGTAAGATCTTGCAATGGATGAATGACCAACTCATTATAATGAGTTCAATTTTAGTGTTACTTTTGCACTTATTTTCTATTCTAGCTTTTTCTTGAAGAATTATTAGCTTGGGAGAACATTTTTTCTTTCTTTTCCACTTATGCTTTTATATATGTGGATTTCGAATGAAATGAGACATTTCAAGGCATATTAGAATTTGACATTTATAATTCTTAAAAACAACGAAAGTTACTTAAATAGATTGAATCATATAGATGAATAGGTTAAATGTTTGAATTCTTTCATTCCGCTTTGTTACTCAACTCAAGAAAAACAATCCATGAAGTATATAGCCCTAGATCAACCAAACGATTTGTTTATAGCATTCAACTTTCGATATTTTTATACAAAAGCTTTCCTTATGACCTTTTTAATCCACGAACAACTAATCTCCCTGTTTATTCACCTTCTTCTTAGTTGTTTTTGGCTTAAACATTTAAGGACCAAAAAAGTGAGGCTAAAATTTGAACCCTAAACCATTTGAAGTACTTTTCAAATGTACATTTTTCCTAAGTTTGATCTGAACTCCATAAAACAATTTTTTTGGGGGTAATGACATCCCTTCCACCTTGCTGTAAAGCCGAAGGAAGTGGTTGAACTTTTAACATTGACCATAAAAAAAGGGCAACAAACAAGAAATCTTAGAGTGCATACTCAAGGTTAGAAAAACTCTAAAAGTCTTACACACGATTACATTACATATCGTTACATAACTAGATACAACTTTAAAAGTCAGTCTATACCTGTAATTTAAACCCTTTTTTTTTTTTTAGAATAAGAAAGGGAACTCTACTACCTCAAGGTTGTAATACTGTCTATACATATATAATTAAAAGTTAAACAATCTAATCCTTATAATCTAAAACCTTGTAAGGGTGTGAAGGAGATCATGCAAATACAAATTGGTACACTACTTAGAGGCCAAATGTATTTACAAACTACATAGACAAAATCAACACACTTCATGTTGATTGACATTTTTATGGTATGGATTAAACTATTACAAATTGTAAAATACTGAAATTTATGAATCAAGTTGTTTCAACCTTCAATTTCATCAAACTATATCTTAAACTTAAATAAATGTTGCAATTTTAGCCATAAAGTATTATAAAGTATTATAGTACCAAACCGGTAAGTAGATCAGCAATCATCTTATTGCTTTTTTCAGAAAGACAGAAGTAAACCTGAATATAGGGAAAATCTGATGGATGTTTATCGACCATTTTCATGCTTTAGTAAGCATGCAACTCAATATCCCCAAAATCCATTGAAAATTTTGGGTTTCATCTGCAAGGAAAAATTGGCAAAAGAGATTGATTACATACAAAGTCCAAATCAAGATAAAACTCTCTTTCAGGCCTTGTGATTTTTCGCCATCTCATCGACATCCAGTTCGATTTCCAATATTGGTGAATCCTTTTTCATGCTAAAATCACTAGTAAAAACAAACACAACTCAGTTAGTCCCAAGAACTTTTTTTTTTAAAGAGCAGGCTACACAGTGAATAGTAGCTAACCTATTCTGCACTGGGCCATGGTCGACCGCTGTTCGTAGGCAATATATGGCTCTGCCTACAATGTCTGACATCGTAACTGGACCAAATGTTCGACTGTCGTACGCCTCCTTATAAATGAGAGGGAAGGGGGGAAATTTAGTTTTGTGATGAAGATTACAACACTTATCAAATCATATTACACAACACAGCAAAGAGAACCATAGAATGCATGTTCAATTTGAACCAAATTTTGACGAATTTGTCTTTTAACAAATAAGCCTTCTGGTTGGGAAACAACAAACAAGAGATAGAGCAATACAATTTTTTCCTTCCTAAACCACTTATGTGATGCATTTGCATTTATGCATTCCTATATTTCAGGCACCTAGAAACTGCAGTTCAAAACTAAGTTTTGTACGTTTCTTCTTTTCAAAAAAAGAACAGTTTTTCCATAGAACATGGTCCAAAACTTTTTCCAAGTGTATGATCAAGATTTCTATAAATTCAAAATGACGAGTGGTTTTTTTATGCAAAGTTCATAAACTAAAATGGAATGTTTGGAAGTTTACACAAAAAAAAAAAAAAAAAAGAAGTTTTCGGCAATAATGTGAAAGGACACAACAAAAAGGGGCTAAAATTACAATAGACCCAAAAAACATGATTGAAAATTAACAAAACGAGAAAAGTTTAATAAATATTTATAGCATGAAGTGATTTTGGCGTTAACTCAGAGTGCACCAGAAATCTCAAATGGCAAGATAACCAAAAGGGTATGGACCTAGAGCAAAAAGATACCACCACCATAGAGAGACCAATATAAATGCTGAGGAAAAAACTATCTACAGCAGAATTATGGTGATCGTCATTGTATTATACCTTCGGCTTCAACTCCTCATTATCTGCCAACAACCAGCACTGGTCCTTCTCAAGTACGAAAGGCTTATCTTTTTCATCTGTAGACAGCATTTCATACCCTTCAACTGCAGCCAATCTTCTCACAAGATAGTTTTCTGGTTTTTCTGGCTCCTTCACCACCACGACATCCCCAACAAAAACACTCCTGTGAAACAAATTTCTCTGCCATTAAGGAAGAGAGTTGGTAAAAAGTACAAGCTAAGAAAATCTAGAATTGAAGTAGGATCCTACCTAAATTACAGGTTATAAGGAGCATATGAACTATGCAATGACTAAATTCCAATTTCTACTCCGAAAAGCATAAACAGTTCTCTCTAGAATAGGAAACTGTTCTTGCAGCAAAAGAGAATATATATTTTTATACTAAGAGGAAGACGAAGTTTACGTTGGATCTGCAGCAGGTAATTTGCGTATGAGAAGCGTTCCCCCTGCCTCACCTACAGTTGGGGCCATCTCCTCTCCCTTAATCCAATGGAGGTATGTGAGCTTTCCCTGAAGTAAATTCTTCCAAACGGCATCACCTACTTCTTTGTCAGTAATTTGACCTCCTTTATAGTTCTGCATCAGAGTAAAGATTCTTCTTGTAATCGTTTATATAAAATAGTTGAAAGGTTGAAATGGTTAAGACATTTCAACTTTTTTCTCAATCAAGCACTTCTTAGAGTTCAAAAGTTTCCTATCTAACAACCAAGAATGTAACCGAGAAATAACTACAAGAAAATCCAGAAGAGATAGAAGATGCATGAAGGAGTGGAGAGATAAATCATTTTAATATTTCTTATAAGAATAGAGAAAAAGAAAAAAAAAAATTAGAAGATCTAAGACGGTCCAGCAAGTACAATATGAATTTTTGGGAACCGGCATTAGCTATGCACCATTTGCTTTTCCTGGCAGACGGTTTAATTGTCAAGTCCCAGCAGCTTACACACATTCAACATAGAAATTCTTGGCCAGCTTAAACTTCTCAAACATTAGAACTATATCTCTAAAGGAAGCTAAAAAGAACACTCATTCAGAAAAACAAACAATTAAAAGAAAAATAATTTTTTAAAAAAAGGAGATTAATTAAAGAAAAACATATATATATATATATATATATAGGACCACAACAGAAGGCCAAGAAACCAAGTATATGGACAAAACTCGGAAGAATTATTCTTTTCATTTGAAACACTCATCTAATTTTCCAAGCAGTAATTTTATTAAAAAGAAATAGATAAATTATGTTTTCTTCTGAAAAAGAGCCTAGCAGCAATATAGAGAGGATGCCCCTTGAGAAATATTCAAAATCTAGCCAAAAACACAATTAAAACTTCCTCCCAAACCTCCCTCAAGAAAGGGCAGTGAATATATATATATATATATATATATATATATATATATATATATATATATATATATATATATATAGCCTATGAAATGAACACCAACATGGAGAGACGGTAAACATGAGAAAGTTGCAACTAACAAAAAATTAAACATTCTTTAGATATCATGTGAAAGAATTTAACCTATGAGTATTTTAAATTCATACAAGGCTTTAATCTTTTGTTTTTAAATGCCCTTGCTAATTTGCCCGCCCCCGACAGGTAAATGGTAAATGACAACATGAGTTAATCATAAATCAAACCGACAAACCAAGAATTAACATTGAAGAAGTGGCCATTCAAGAAACAGTTAAACAAACAGCATTCTACTAATTCTTCAGTAAACAAACAGCACCAATCAACTTAAATATTTTTTTAGTAAAGATATACATCAATTGTAACAGAAGTCAAAAACTCATAAACAATGAACAAAACAAGAAGATTCATTAGTGATCGAAAACCAAAACAAAAAAATCAAGAAATGCGAAATGAAATTCCAAGAACGCACATCTGAAACTTCAAAAACGAAAATTCCAAAGCCCGATGACAAACAACAGTGCAAGAAATGTGATTATTCTAAAGAAATTCCAATAATATTCGAATAATCAACAAAAACTAACAACTTATGAAGCCGAAACACAGTGATTCAACAAAAACCATAAAAAGAAATTGAAGAATAGGGTTAGAGAGAGAAAGTGAAAGACCTTCCAACTGAGAGAGACGGAGTACTCGAGCTTGTGGGCGATGTAGCGGAACCAGGTAGAGAGGGAAGCCATTTCAAGAGGATAATTTGCAGGTGGATGAATGTCTTGGCGAAGCTTGATGCATACCTTGATCCTAAAACCCAAGAAATCAAAATCTGCCAAGTTCTTAAACTGTTCCTAAACCCCTTTACTCAATACATGGATTTTCCCCCTTTTTAATATTAATTAATAAAAATAAAATAACACTAACAAAATATTTTATCTTCAATTATAAATTTAATTTAATTGATAGCCTATAATTTTTTTAAAATAATTTCTAAACTTTAATATTTTTTTAAAATTACCAAATTTATTAAATACAAAATTATTAATTTATAATTTTATCAAATATTATCTAATAGGTCGATTAATTAATCGAATATTTTTTTTTATTTTTTTATTATATAATAAAAAAAATTATCGAGAGGCGCTTTGTCGGTGACTGGGCGGCGGACGAGCCTCCTCCTTCTCTACGTGTCTTAAATTATTCACATTTTTTTAAAATAATGAACCCAACCTAATCATATAAATAACAGTTCGATAGCATACCATCAGATAATTTAATATAATAAAATTAATTCGTTTAATTAAAATTTTTGTTGGTAATATATATAAAAATTTATTAGAGTGGTTGGATGGAATAAATAATTATAAAATAAAATTATATATATAAATAAATAATGAAGAAAAAATTAATTTTGAAAATTAGGAGTAAGTCGGGTTTAATTCAGTTGAAATTAATTTTAGGGCTAAGCTGGAGGGAACAAAACTGGAGGGAAGAGATTCCTTCTCACAGTTACAGTTGAGGTGGAAGAAGCTACTGCATTGATCCAATTCCGCGCCAATGAACAGTTCTTCGGAATCATCTAAACCAAGGAAACGCCGAAGAGAGGCCGAAATTGAAGATGATGGCGATGGCAATGGCGATGGCAATTCTGAAATTGACTCTCTAGGTACTGTCTGACCACTTTCTATCATTTTATTCGCCTAAACACTGATTGATTCATGAAGTGTGTTACTTTTACTTTAAATGCAGAGGATTGTCTTACATTTAGCGATACTTTGGTGGCGCTTCGTATGATGCGAGTTCAGTTTCCCAACATCGACAAGGTTCGTGTTCTTTAATCTCCTTCGATTTTTGTCTCCGTAGTTAGGTTGAGTGTTTTATTGTTCGTTTCATGGAGAAGCTGAAAATTGAGAGCCAGAGATATGTGTGTGTATTGGGACTATTCAACTTTTTTAACCGAGTGATTCAAAATAATTATAGTTAGTAGGTCATTTATTCCCAGAGAATGCCATGTATCGGATATGAGAGCCTCGGCTATGTTCGACGGCCAAGGAAGGTTTCCAGTTGAGGAGAAATTTCGTGTGGGAAATTCTTTTTCGGTTGTTTATGAACCTACTGGATGGAGAGAACCAAGACTTTTTTTGGCGCTAGTTCAATCCTCAAACAAACTTAGTAATTCCAAGCTGAAGTCGGGTAGATACCCAAATGAAGGAATCTTTGAAGACGTATGGGTGCTGTGGCGCTAGGCTCTTTTCCCCCTGCATCGAAGAAGAGGCAGACTCTGTGATATATGGGCACTAGTAGGGATTTTTCTTTAGGATTAACATTGCTTTAGTGTTCTTGCAGTAGTATGCGTGTTCTATATTATTCTTCTCATTGTAATCTTCATCAATGGAACTTTCCGAGTTATTGAAGGCAGAATCAAAATAACTTAATTAGTGGTGAACATGGGAAAATAGAAGTTCATGTCATTGTGCAGCACATAACTAGTTATTTATTAGTCCGTCCTCATGAATTGGGTTTGTCCCCTGTTTTCTGCCTTGCTTTGCAATCTATGGAGCATTTGCATCTTCGTTTGAAAGAAATCAATCTGAGTCGAGCTCATAAAACATAAGTTTCTTATTATACTATTTACTTTTCCTTGTTTTCAGGTGTCGATTCAGCCATTCATTTTGCAATCACAGTTGTATAGTACTTTGAAAGACCGAACAGAAGTAGACAGGGAACTAGAGGTCTGTATTTCTTTCCTCTCTTCTACCTTGTAATTTCTAGGTTTGTAAGTTTTTCTCCTGCGACGTCGGAAACTGAAAGATTAGTTTTTGGTGCATGTGAGGCAATGCCGAGCAACACAAACTTTGCATTTTTCAAAAGAGGAAGAATAAGCATAAGGCTGGGGGTAGACGGAACCCAAACCCCTCCCAAACAAGCTACAAAAGAATTGCCTTCCAACATGTTATAGCCATTATAGGGCTATTATTACAACTTTTTTTTTTTTTTTTTTTTTTTTTTTTTTTTTTTTTGTGTGTGTGTGTGTGTGTGTGGTTAGAACACCACAAGACGCAAAGTCCATCACACTAATACAGAAAAATCAAAAGATAATAAAATATCGTAAAAAATCCTTTTATTTCTTTCCTTAGAAAGAAACCAAAATAGGGCTCTAGCAAAACAACTCCAAAGCATGTTTGCCTTTAAAATCTTGTGTATTTTGATAGTCAAGAAACTCCTACCGTTGTGAATTGGCCAATGGTCCATTCAACTCAGGCCGGGTCCTTCTCTTATGTTGTAAAAGTGCATTTTCCGGTCAAAAAATAACCATGGATTTCAGCTAGTCTATTAAGAGATTCTTGTCTTGATATGCCACTACTTGCACCACAAAGCATTGATCTGCCACTACTTAACCTTTCCATGTTCTTTCATCTCCCATATCGTCATTATTAGTGAGAAAGAAATTTATGTGTCTCCAATGTTTCCTTGCATGTTGGAAAGTTTAAAAAAAAATAATAAAAAACAGGATACGCAGAAGGACTTGTTGGAATTTGTTGGTGTCCAACATTAACACTTGGTCATTTTACAAGTGTCTATGCTTTATAATTTAACTGCCATTGCTATAAGTCTTTCTGAAACACTTCTGACAACTGAGGTGCTTAAATCAGTTCCTCTTGACTGATTGTGTTTCTGTGTAGGATTTTTATAAGAAATGTTGCTGTGCAGGATTGCTTTCTTAATATTATTCTCAATTGTACTTTTCTTACCTCAACTTTATAACTTTTGAAAAATATTTTGAATTTGGTTTATGATGATCTTTGTTCATAGATTTTGTCTTTTGCAGTGTCTAAAACGAGAAAAGGTAGTGCGTGTATTCAAACTGAATACTGGACAAGATGATCATGCAATAATGTTTCTGGATGACTATCTGAAGCAGGTTGGTTTTATTTAATGTGTACATATGTAAATAATACCCCCAGTATTTCGTCATGGACATTTTGCTTGCTTGTAATCTGTGTGTGGACATTTAAGGGGTTGATTGGTCCTTGGCTTTCTCTTGGTCTTGGTCTTGGTCCAAATGTTACAGCCTTCTTAATTTGCTCAAGCATTGTTTATCGTTTGGTGGGGTGTGTCAAAAGCTTTCTGTTGGGAACATTTGTTGAAAAAGAAATTGTAGAACTTGTGAAAGAGAATAAAGCTAAGGACTTAATGAATTTGGCACATCTTTGTTTATTTTTTTTCATTACCCTTCTTTTTCATGATTGTCAATCGGTGTGCCTTTTTAATTGCCTTCATACGAGAATGGATACAGTACCTTCCCCTTCAGGTTTTTTATCTTTCCCACTTTGTGATAAAATGTTTCTTATTCATTAGAATTTTGAAGGATTTATTTTTATTTTATGTCTATGACACTAACATGTGAATTTATTTATTATTAAATAATGCATTTATTGCTGCCATGATTTCAAGTTCTCTCTCTTTTTCCTTTTATATATTAATTGTTTACATACAGATTGACCATGTGATATCAAGATTTGAAGAAAGGATGCAACTTGGCACGGGAATTTTTCAGTGGTTTAAGACGCATGTTCTGGATTGCAAATTGGAACCTAGTATTGGACATCAGGAGCTTGTGAGTAAATGTATACTTCCTATAGACGCTATATTCTTTGGACTGTTTCAATAGCTTGTTGGAGATGATCAGATTTATGCAAATATATAGAAGGATGCAACGCTAGATGTTGCATTATTCATTCAAATATTCAATTCTTTAACATACTGGGGATAAAAATATGAAGTTCATTTACTTAACTATGCTGTACAGGCCAGCTTCCCATAACTGTATGAAGGAGTTATGGGTGGAGCTTCAGGGCTGTTTAGGTCTCTGCAGTCATATGGGGCTTAGTGGAGATTTGAACGTTATTTGTTGGGTATGGAAGTCTAGTAGGACAGCAGAATTGGAAGTACGAATGATTTCTTTCTCAAAGGAGTTCTCGTTTTCTCTTTCTAGTTGAATGCTTTCTCAATAGAAGAAAAAACCTTCATTGGGAGGAGGTGTTTCATGATCCTTTGTTTTTTTGGTGGGGAACTTTAACTTGTATTATTGAAGAAACCCAAACAAAAAAGGTGAATGAGTTATCCCCAAATAACTGTGAGGATGCAAAAACTAAGCCCAAAATATTTTTTGGACTCGAGGGCTCAACATATTCCCCTGGTTAGAAAAGGGAAACTAACTGGTTAATTTCTTCCTGCAGTGCACTCTCTTATCTCTTGGGGGAAAGGTTAAAGATGAAGATATCTCCCTCTTGATCAACGCTGGACTCCTTGTAAGTAATCTTGAGATTCTCATTAAACTGCCTTTAATGTGGAAAAGAATATAGATCTGCTGGTCTTTTTTTATTTGGCTAAGTTCATGATTTGCTTGTTTCTTAGTAGTTTTCAACCATGTTATATGCGTTTGATTGTGTATATTCACTTGTATCTCTCTTTCCAGAATCGCCAACTTATTGATCCAAACGTGTATTGGTTTGCAATTCCAAGTATTGGTTCAGTACTGAAAGGCATTTCTCAGGTATCTGAAATAACTTACCTGAGAAATGATTTTGCAATAGCTATTTATTTTATATGGCAGGAAAAATTACACTTTTGGTCCTCAAATTTGAGTTTGGCAGCATTTTAGTTCCTGAGTTTTCAAACTAGACTTTTAACCTCTGAGATTTGGGAAAATGACTCGTATGGTTCCTATTGAGAAAGGAAGGAGAACTGCAGTGAAGACAGTTCTGTCTTTTAGAACTTATGGCTTGGTGGTTTGAAATAAGATTTAAAATTCACTGTGTTCTTCAGTTCTATTGAGCATTCTGACTTATCTTTTCTTTTCTTTTTCTGAATTCAGGGTAGAAAGGAACTCATTTCTTTGCTAAAACGTACCAAATATAAAGAAATGATGATGACATCTTTGCAGAAGAAGCGTCTTCGTTTTTCTTCGCTCGATATGAGATTTCACATACGGGATTTAATTGGCTCCGGTTACCTTCGAACTGTGCAATCACCAACAGGCTTACTTGTTCAGTTATCGAAAGATTGACAGCCAGGGAGGATTGAATCATGTGCTTCTGTTTGCTGTCATCCCTTCATGTTTATTATCTTGCTCAAAGGTAAGTTTCTATCCCTTGAATACTTTTTTTAATATAATAGAATTTAGGAAAAAGTTCATTTTCTGTGAGCATTGATTATTCCGATTGTGCTGGATGCTCTTTCTTAGTTGAATATTTTTGTGTTACTAAGTTTGAATATTTTTATTCGTTTTGTTTCATTTAGTGGCTAGGTTAAGTAATTTCATGATAGAGCTTGGACATTTTTGGACGTAATTTAAACTATAATTTGGTAATTATAAGCAATATTAGTAAGAATACCCCAAAATCTAATCACATTTGTAAAAATATATGCGATGAAAATTAAAACTAGATATAAAATCATTATGCTCTAAAATAATAACACATAATATGCAGATTACGAAACAAAGAAACCTGTAGGTGAAAGTAGTGTTCATAAACTTAGCTTAAAATTTTTGTCTATAATATGCATTCATTAATATCTTGTCTTCAACGTGTTAAAAGAAATTGTTACATGAGGAATTGGATATTAAATCTTAAATAAGAGGTCACCATGACTTAATAATCACATTTCCTCTAATCTCTTGATCATTTGTTCTGAATATTATTGCTTAAAGGAATCATGAAAGTTCCAAGTTTGTTATAAGAAATTAATTAACATTTAGCAATGGTAAGGCTGTTGAGAGACAAAATTTAACCAAATCAAAGACAAAGTAAAAGAATATGATTGTAGACTAGCCTGATGATTCATAGACCATGAAACAATCAAGTAGAGTGGAACATATTGCTTTTGCTGTGTATTATCTACACTGAAATACTTGTGTATATGCTATTGGTTTGGTGTATTTTGTACAACAAATCCTTGAGAAAACCCCACCAAAATTATATGTGGGAAAAAAGGAAGACAAGAAAGAACGAAAAATAATAACAAACCAGATCTTTTATTCACCTTCTTCAGATCTATTACACCTTTATCAGATATGTTATTCCCCTGCCTGTGAACAATGCTACCACAGTCGAAGGCTCGTCTCCAAGTTCAGATTGTTAAAAACCAAAAATCCAACACCATCTTGCTCGAGTTTAATTTTCTGTTAAACCAAAGTCTGTCAAACACTTCCAACATTTTACCTATATATATACTATAAGGTCCAACTGAGATTAGTTAATGAAATAGAGCTCCAGCTGTTTCATCTGATGACACGCAGAGAATCGATACGTTACATCGGCTCTTTCCTTGTTTCAACTTCATCCTGTTGAGATGTCATTGAGTTTGAAAAGCTACCTTCTCTGGACTGACCATAATTAGATGTATCAGATGCATCTGTTGCCTCTTCGCCATCTATTTGAAACAGTAACTCAAATCAGTCTGGTAGCATTGTAATGGGACGATCTAGTAATAAGTTTTGTGAACAAAGAGTGAAAAAAAGAAAATATTGGTGCATACCAAAGATTGACTTGATTGTCGGTCTTTTTTGTTTGCCGCTTTTTTTCTTCAATTCAGCTACACGTTGAGAGAGAGAATCAATTATTATTTCCGTGAGTAATCTCCCTCTTCAGAACATGCCAACTAGAACTTGGAGCAAAAATGTGTGATCTTAAAAATGCTTGAGGTGTAAATAGTGAAGGTAGAGAGAGATAGAGAGATTGCTTCAAAACATTTTCAAATTGAAGTTTAAGGATGTTTGGTGAAATCTGTGTGGCCCTAAGAGTGCTAATGACTCATATATAAGGAAAAATTGCACAAACCACCTGTAAACTATGGGGTTTGTTACTATTAGAGTCCTAAGAACATCAACATAAAATGATAAGTTGGAAAGATCTGCTTATTAAGCCAGAAAGTAAATATTTCAACCGAATGTGAGAGGACATACCCATCCCAGGCAATTGATAATCATTGACAATTTCGAAGTTCTTGTAAGTATATCCAACAAAGTTGATGTCCTTAGATGAGAGCATCTGATACAACACAAATCAAGAAGGGAATCAGAGAATGACAAGAAGAACACATTGTAAATTAGGAAGATCATATCAAAATATCTTACGATGGAAAAAGCAATATTTGGTATGGAAATTTGTCACGAATTTTAGGAAATCAAAGATCACTTTTGTTATTGACTTGTTGCATATATACATACATATATATAGTTTTTATTTAGAAGCCAACTCCTCCTCGTGCCTCTCTTATTATTATTACTTTCTTCTGCATCACTTCCTGCAAAACAATCTTTCTGAATCCACCGAAGCTTATTTATTTATTTATTGGGGAGATTAATAGCTTATTCAATCAACGCATAAAACCCTTGGACTTAACTCCTTTCTATCAATTTTCTTAGCTAGGAACCATCAAATCATTTGATGGCTATGATCTAAAGTCCGATAAATTGGGGAGCTTTGAGAATAGATAACTAAAACATTATCATATCAACAAACGGTGTTGAAGGAATGATCTTAATTGTCTGTGTAATTCTTCTGTTAAGTTAGTTAGGATATATTTGTGTAATCCCTTGACCTCACTAATTTATCTTGTTACCTAATATACTTATTTAGATTTATTGTTATATTTATTTTGATTTATTGTTACCTAGTATTTAGAAATGTATTCTGATTTACTGTTACTATAGTATATGTGAGTTTATTTGGATTTATTGTCACCTAATATCTAGGGATTATAAACGGCACATGTACGAAAATAAATATGAAAAGCAAGCTAGATAATTTACTCCGGTAGAACCTTCTTCAAAGGTTGTTTGACAAGGAATTTACTTATCTAAACCATAGTGGAAATAAGGGGCAATATGAATGAATAGAAGAAACGCTATATGAATTATTACTAATACTTAGTGTTACCTTCCTCCATGGACCAGATTTAGATGAAGAACTGCTTTGCAAGTCACACTGTAGATATAGAAATATGAACAAAAAGTAAATGAGAAAATGAGCAAAACAACTTGCTCTGACAAATTAACCAAAGATAGTGGGAAATCATGCTACCTCTTCAAACTTTTCAAAATTTTGAGTGTCTAGCTCATCTTTAACCTCGGGAACAAATGCAGCTTCCATTTCATATAGCCTATCCCATTCAATACCTTCAAACCACGGATGAACCTAGATGATAAATTGGCAGGCAGGAACCTTGAGATTATTTAATTTTTTTCTAATTAAACCAAAAGAAATTAAGAAATGGACACACCATACAACACCTTTATGTCATCCGCGCCATTTGTACCTAGCCTCTCGTCAACATTGCATAGTAGTTTGCTGATAAGATCTTTTGCCAAGGGAGATAGCTTTGCTTCATCAGGGAACACCAAATGAGTTCTCCAGTTCACTATCTGGAAAGAATAACAATGCAAAAAAACTTCATGAGTTACATAGGACTTCACGGAGTATCTAAAAAAAAAAAAATTTTATTTTTATTTTCCTTCACATTAAGCGACCACAAGATATGAACGGAGGCAAGCTACAAAAGATTATATAAATTGAGGATAAAATTCAAAATTGGAGAGGAAAGTTACCTTCCGACATGTCGACATTGGATCATCAGAGTAAAAAGGTGGGTAGCCAACAAGCATTTCATACATAATAGCTCCAAGTGACCACCTAATATTTGGAAGGAAAAAAATCATAAATTGTAAAAGACTACCTACAAAATTTGCTCCAAAATGTCGGTATGGTAGTTGCAAAAGGTGTCGTGCCAGTACAATGTTGCAAATCAAATTGCAAACAAATTGATGCCACTCCAAATAACCTCCATCTCTTTCGCAGTTGAGATATTAAAAGGTCATTATCATAAGATCTATTATATTCACCCTTAATAGATGTATAATAGTTTAGAATTACCAGTCACATTCCATGCCATAACCTTTCTTCAACAAAACCTCCGGAGCAATATAATCTGGTGTTCCAACTGTTGAATAAGCCTGGAATTCCAATATACCATAAGGTAAAAGAAGAAATCATGTGCGCCTAAACAATCAGGTAGATTTTCTATAATAAAAAAATAATAATAATAAAAAAATAATAATAATAATAAAATTCAATGATCCATCAACTTGACCTGATTGAGAAGACAGTAACAAAAACACCTTAGGGGTAGGAGAGGCCCCTCCCAAAGAGAAACTAGTGAAGCACAACCTTCCAATCTTGAAGGGTTAAAGCTAATCTATGGTTATAAGAGAATTCCTTGTGTCTAAATCCCCATTTCAGATATTTAACCAAGAAAATGAAGTTCTGTAACAAGGAATTTCCTAAGACCCCATTTAATAGCAGAGCACTAGAATAAGCGAACAGCCAACCATGAAACAAATCCCTTCACAACTATAGGTTCACTTTAACATATGCCATCAAAAAGAAAAATAAGAGAATCAAACTTTGGTGGGAGAAAGCGTACAAGCATTCTTCGATTCTTCTGCCAATGTTGGAGTTGCTCTTGTTGAGTACGGGGAGCTGCATTACGCTCATCACTTTGTCCAGCTTCATTACGGACACTCCCTATATCAAGATCTTGTTCTTTGAGTGTACTGCAATCTAATGGTTTGCACAGTCCAAAGTCCGAGAGTCTCAAGTGCCCAAATTTATCAAGCAGCAAGTTGTCAGGCTTAATATCTCTGTGATACAGAACAACAGAGTTAGCTTATATTTCAAAATTGAAAGGAACAATTCATGATAAGTATCCAAGGGAGTTAATGCACTGAGCATAAAAGTCCAGAGACCTATGAATGTAATTGTGCTTATGAATAGATTCAACAGCCAAAACTATCTCTCCAACGTAAAACCTTGCTTCATCATCAGTCAAAGTATCCTTTCTCATCAATAAAGTCATCATATCTCCACCAGGTAGGTACTCCATGATGAGATAAAGAAACTCGTCATCTTGAAAAGAACAATAGAGTTTCACGATACAATTGCTGTCTACTTCAGCAAGCAGATTTCTTTCAGCTCTCACATGCTCCACCTGAAAGATCTCCAAAACCGCCCATAAGCATGCAGAATAATAAGTTCTGGAATACTAGATGGGGCAGGCCACCACAAATTACCTGGCCCCTTCGAAGCATCTCTGATTTTTTAAGCTTTTTCATGGCATATACCTGACCTGAAGTCTTCTCTCTACATACACGAACCTACAAGATCAGGAACATAATATACTTATGAAGTTACCCCCAAAATAGTAACTACACAAACAAATATGGTTTAAAAATAGTTTTGATTCCAAACTTTAATTCTTTTTCATTTTACTCCTTTAATTTTTTAAGTGAGGGTCTAGGCTTGTTTATGTACGTTGTCAAGATTGGACTTTAATATGTTAGGTAGGCGGGTACCATGAAGTTTGAATTTGTTCTCATTCATATACCCCAATGACCACAAGGCCAATCCTATGGTTGATCATGTTAGTTCCTTAAACTTTTAGACGTTGAATTTTGTCTCTAAATTTTATCCACCTCCCATTTTGTACCTACAAATTTTTCAACTTCTGTTTTAAACTTTACATTCAATTTTGGCTACAAAAGTCTAGTGTTATTCTAACTTACTGGAAACAAGAAGGAACACCATTCATTATCTATATTTTTAGGTTGAGCTGGTGTTTGCCTGATAGAATTGATGAGTTTGTCTCAGCTGGTTTTTGGTACACACTTCAGGAATAAGGAAAGATTTCTGTGGTCTAATATTGTTATGGATTTCTCTGGAAGCTGTGGAACAGAGAAACCAGAGGGTCTTCGAAGTGTGCGTTCTCAACGAGTTATGTGAGTGTATTATACTCTTTGCATATCCCCCGTCTGGTGTTCTCTCTCTAAATACTTTTATAATTATGATATTGTTCATATTTCGGCCAATTGGGATTCTTTTTTGTAACCCTTTGACTTTGTAGGGATATCTCATCTCCCCTTTTGTACGATCCTTTCATCAATATCTTTCTTTTCTTTTGTTTGTTATAAAAGAAAAAACAAACAAACAAAAAACAAAAAGAAGATATTTTAAAGAATAAAAGATAAATAAAAAATCTCGAGAAATACAGACAAAATCAAGTAGTTTATTCCACATGGCATGAACATGATAAGCTCAAGTTGTTCGTTAAAATTTGACTTTTATGACGCATTTGTTTTTCTAGTTATGTAGTTTAATCTAACTAGTTAAACGACAAACTTGAGCTCGAGGATTATGAGTATGTTCCCAAAAGTGTAGTCACAGAGATTGAGGAGTATACAATTTCAACCTGAAACTATCCAATAACAGATATGATTTCCATTTAATGGGAGCCAGGGGGGTTGAGAGCTGTAGAAAAGAGAATTTATACATAAAAAATGTAAAACATACCTCCCCAAATGCACCTTTGCCGATAATTGTTAGTAAATCAAAATCACTGACACCCATTTTGTGCCTTTTGAGGCGCATATATTCAGTTTCCTTCTTCTCTAAATACTTGAGTAAATTGTTTTGATCTTCTTCAGAAACATCAGCATCAGCCAACTTCTTTTCCAATATATTTCGTCTGCATCCGTAAAATATATATCAACAAGACTTTATACCCATTTGAAGCTACTCAAATAAGAACCTATAACTTGGAAGTTTCACATGTATATTAAAAATCAGGGCTAGAAAGTACAATAATAGCTCTTGTTATTAGTTATGTACAAATTGTGTACTTCATATTAATATAAACAATGATAAAGAACGATGGATGATCAATAATTTGAGAAAAGTGCTAGAGAATTCAAGAGTAAGCAAGCTTTTCTTCAAGGTTAGCAGAAGAGTTTCTGTACTAAAGTCCAGAGGTAGACAGTACGCATATCTGAATGACTCAATTATGCATATGAAGAAAAAACAACAAAAATAATTATGCATATCTGAATGACTCAATTATGCAAACGAAGTTGCATCATATGGCTTCGGTTTTGTCGCTCTCTGTTTTGTCTCCCAAATCCTACACCGGTTGTGGCTTGTAGTTCTTTGTTTCCAATCCTTGTGTTCTCCCTCTGCTTCCCCATAAGCCCCTGTGTTCTCTTTTAGAAGGTCAAAGTCGTCGCCTGCCCGAAAATCAACAATTTGGATCGTATTCAAAGACACTCTTCTTCGTGTTTTGGATCTACAATGGTGCATTTCAGAATTATAGGATATTGATCCTTTGTTCTAGAATTGCAAGTTTGTGCAGTTCAATTGGGATCGTTTCTTAGATTCATTTGGAGTTTCTTTTGTGCATAATAGAGATTTTAGGTCCATGATGGAGGAGGTAGTATTATCCCCTCCTCTTAGGGATAAAGGGAGAGTTCTTTGGCACAATCGTTCTTTCATAGTTTTATGGCCATTCAGATTGGAAAAAAATAACAGGATTTTTAGAGAGGTAGAGCATTATTCTTTGAGAAACACTACTTTTAACATCTACTTTTGGATTGGAGGCCTTTTTTTGTAGGTGTGTGGCTGTTTGTTTATATGATCTTGTATATTCTTTCATGTTTCTTAACAAAAGCTCGCCTAGTTCAGGGTGTCTATGATGAAATAAGGATCAGGGTGTGTTTCTGCAAATTCCATGACGAATGTGTCTTCAACCAATTAGGCATTTCCAGAATCATTAAGAGGCATTAGTTAAAGAATGCATAACAAGTTTCAAAAACTTTGGTTGAACATTACTACTTCACAATCGTTCTAATTTCTAGAACACAAACAAAAAGAGAAGCAGCCATAGATGTACCTTTCCTTCCTTTCCTGCAGATTCTTCATTTGCTCCTTGTAATGATTCTCGATGTACTGCTTTGCCGCAGCAGCCTTCTGCTTAGTGCTGTTCGAATGCGCTTCTTCGTCCATTTTATCAGTACAATCCTCGTTCCCTTCCATACTATCGTCCTTCTTCTTCGAAGAACCTCTCGGCCTATCTCTCGGCTGAAGCTTATTGAACCAACTCCTCGCCGAATCCATTTCTCCAATAGAAATCTCAAGAACCCTAAAACATCCCTAGAACACAAAAACAAGTCGCCCAAACAAACTATTCGATATCCAAAACGTCACCGCCTCAAGTTCGAAACAACCACGAAATCGTTGAAAATCAACAAGCAAAGCAACAGCGCGGCAACGGAATCAAAACGAACATCGAAAAAGGAGTTGTAAAGAGAAAAATTGGTACGTTGATTCAATGTCGAAGAAAAGGAATTCTTAGGGATTTCAAGAAAGAAGGCTGAGAATCCGGATGACCGTAGAACTAAAATAGAGAGTGAATTGGAGGCATGAAGAGGAAGTATATATGATCCAGAAATGGAAATGAGAGAGAGAAAAAGAGAGACAGAGAAGGATTCCAACATTTTCGTTGTGCCCTTCGATTACAGCTGAACCCTGAAGAAATTCCGATGACTTTTCCCGAAATGGACTCTCCTTCGTGATTCGAATCACCGCTAATTTCCATTCTTCTTCCCGATTCTGAGCTCTTCCATGGAATTGGAGTTTGATCGTAGATGACGATGATATTACAATGGTGGTGTGAAGAATCCAATTCATGAAGTTTGATCTGTTCATAGAATGAAATTAGTTGGTTAAATTCGTTTTCACAAATTTTTTTTTTTTTTTTTTTTTTTGTCACTAATAAATTAAATATAAAATCCACATTATAATCATTTTAAATTAATTAATTATGAAGACCAATAAAAATTAGGCTAAAATAATAGAAAATACCTTCAACTTTTTCATAAAATTTCAATAAAATCATTTCAAAATATATTAAAAATAACTTTTTGTTTCTAAAAATAATTTTTAAAAAATAACCTTGAAATTATTTTTATTTTGTTCTTTAAAAAATATTTTTAAACTTTGTTTCAAAATAACCTTAATTTTTAAATTTATCAAGTGCCTGTAGCTCAGTGGATAGAGCGTCTGTTTCCTAAGTAGAAAGTCGTAGGTTCAACCCCTACCTGGCGTGAATTATTTTTTCTAAGACATAATAACTCTCGTCTATATACTATCAATAATTATATTTTTTTAATTAAAAAAAATAAAAATACTAGTGGAATTTTTAATAGAACATAAAATGTAACAAGTAAGATGAAACAAACCAATATTCTTATTTGTTTTATTTCTAAAATGTACAAAAAAAAAAAAAAAGAGTTCAATAATAAAGAGGCCACGTGGCAATATGGTAAGGGACTACAAATTCAACTAAATTTAGTTATTAATTATCATAAAAATAACTTAATTTTCTTTAGATAATAAATAAGGGAATAAAATGAAACCCCTTAAAGTAATAATATTTTAAAAACTATTAATTTTAAAACAAATTGATTAAAATAGTTTAATTTATTATTTTTACAATTATCGTGTAATTTAACTAATTCTACATAATATTTAAAAATAAATTAAGATAATTGGCATTTATCCCCTAAATTATGCTCCAACATTTCCCTAGACCGAGTCAACTAAGACACTCCCTTTCAATCAATGAATAATTACAAACTTTTAAAGACCCTTTCAATATAGTATGACTTAAAGAGTAAACTCCACGTTCAAGTTATTGACACTCTCATAGTCATGCAATCATTGTGAATTTGAGCACTTTTTACGATTTTACGTCCCAAATTTGAGATCTGAACGACTATTTTATGGTACGAGAATTTGAACCATCGAGCTCAAGGAAAAGAGTCCATGATAATTACAACCGATCTATACGCACTTTGGTTAAAATGGATTGTCTCTCAGTTAAGCTATACAAATACTGTACCGAGCGTCCAAGTTTCTAACCTTCTATACATTTGCAGTACTAAAAAATCATGCTCAGATCCTTTCTCGTCCTAAGATCAATTAACAACCAATATATCATTGCTCTCCCACCACTCGCAGCTTCGTTCATTTTTTGTTCAATTATATTTAGAAAAAAAAATACTTAAGTTAAATAATAAAATTAAATAATGATTTCACGGGTGATCGACGTGAGTGTCAGTGAGTCATCTACTCGACAACCTTCTAAACCTATTATTTTGGAATTTTTCGGGAATTTTTCGACCCGTTAGGATGTCGTTTTATCTTTAATAACAAAAAAAAGTAAATAATAGTAATAAAAAAAACAATTAATAGTTGTATTTTTTGAAAATTAGAACTAATTTTGTTTTAACAATTGGAAGGAAAAAAACAACAAAAATACAAAAATACGAATTTTTTAAAAAAAGAATTCGGTTTTTTTAGTCGCCAGTCGAGTCAAGTCAACACAATGAACGCGTGGGTCCCATCGCCATTAATCATACACTTTTTTTTTTTTTTTTTTTTTTTTTTTTTTTTTTTTTAATTTCAATTGGAAAATCGATTTATTGTTTTCTTCCATGAAATTTCTTCGGTCTCCATCTTTTTTTCTGTTGTTCACATTGAATTTTCTCTCTTTCGTGTAAGCTCCTTAATTCCTCCATTAAATGAATTCTATCTTCATCTTCCAAGTTCTGGAGATTGTAGTTCGTTCTCTCTTCTTCTCTTCGATGTTTTCTCGTTGAATTCATCATCCCCTTTTGAAGGCTTCTTCAATTCCACTGGTTTTCGACGATCTCTGGTTTGATTCTGCGAGCTAGTGTGAGGTTTTGCTACAATTTCAGTCGAATTTCGTGGGGGGATTTGCTTGGAAGATTTGAACTCGGTATTGAATTGCTAGGTTTTTGTTTAACTGTTCTGTTTGTTTGATTGATTTTTGAATTGGAAATGGCTGTTTATTGAAGAAGTTGGAATTGGGAAGTGTTGAAACTATCTCTGATTTTGCTGAAATTTTGATAGATTGTTCTGTTTATGAACGATATGCTTTGCAATCGATTTGTGGATTGTTTGGTTGCTGGTTTTGTGGTGGTATTGTTGAGTAGTAGTAATGGTTTTACCTCTGCTACTGAGACTGATTTGTCTTGTTTGAGGAGCATAAAGAAATCGCTTCAGGATCCTAATAATTACTTGATGTCATGGGATTTTAGCAATCGTTCTGAGGGGGTTATCTGCAAATTTTCTGGGATTATGTGTTGGCATCCTGATGAGAATAGGGTTTTAAGTATTTCTCTGTCTGATATGGGGCTTAAGGGCCAATTCCCTCCTGGGATTAAGAATTGCACTAGTTTAACTGGCTTGGACCTCTCTAACAACCAGATTTCGGGTCAGATTCCTACCGATATCGGAACCATTATTAAGTTTGCTACCACTTTGGATCTTTCATCCAATGATTTAACTGGTCCCATACCTGAAAGCATTGCTAATTGTAGTTATCTGAATGTTCTAAACCTGGATCACAACCAGTTAACTGGGCAGATCCCTCCGGAGCTTGGCTTGCTCGGTCGGTTGACGAAGTTTAGTGTTGCTAATAATCTTTTGACTGGTCCAGTTCCTCAGTTTGGTGGTAATCTGACAAATAAGGCTGAAATGTATGCAAATAATCCTGGACTGTGTGGAGGTCCTTCTATGAATCCTTGCCCGTCGCCTTCGAATAGGCCTCATACTTCAGTAATTGCGGGAGCAGCTGTTGGTGGTGTTACGGTTGCTGCAGTTGGTGTAGGTATTGGTATGTTTTTCTATTTCCGTAGCGCCTCGATGAAGAAGAGGAGGAGGGATGACGACCCGGAAGGAAATAAGTGGGCAAGAAACATAAAGGGATCAAAAGGAATCAAGGCAAGCTTTTATTCCTGTTCTTCTTTTCTTTTTCTCGTGTTTCGTTTTCGTTATTCGTTCTGTTTCTATAATGTTTAACTATATCTATGCAGATTTCTGTTATTGAGAACTCAGTGCCAAAAATGAATTTAAGTGACCTCATGAAAGCTACAAACAACTTCAGCAAAAGCAACATTATTGGGTCAGGGAGAACTGGATGCATATACAGAGCAGTCTTTGAGGATGGATCTTCATTAATGGTTAAGAGGTTGCAAGAATCGCAGCGCTCCGAAAAGGAGTTCTTATCCGAGATGGCTACCTTAGGCAGCGTAAAACACGCCAACTTGGTTCCACTTTTAGGCTTCTGTATGGCTAAAAAAGAGAAACTTTTGGTCTATAAGGATATGCCGAATGGAACTCTCCATGATCAGCTACATCCCGAGGATGGCGATCGAAAACCAATGGAATGGTCTTTAAGGTTGAAAATTGGGATAAGGGCAGCCAAAGGATTGGCTTGGCTTCATCACAACTGCAATCCGCGGATCATTCACCGAAACATAAGCTCGAAATGTATCTTGTTGGACGAAACATTCGAACCGAAAATATCTGATTTTGGTCTTGCAAGGCTCATGAATCCAATTGATACTCATCTAAGTACTTTTGTGAATGGGGAGTTTGGAGATATAGGCTATGTGGCTCCTGAGTATTCCCGAACCCTAGTCGCAACTCCAAAAGGCGATGTTTACAGTTTCGGAGTTGTTCTTCTCGAGCTGGTGACAGGGGAGAGACCAACACATGTCTCAAAAGCATCTGAGGATTTCAAAGGGAATTTAGTCGAATGGGTTACGAAGTTGTATGAAAACTCCAAACAGCAGGAAGCACTCGATGACACCTTGGTCGACAAGAACGTCGACAGTGAGCTCTTACAGTTTCTCAAAGTTGCATGGAGCTGCGTCGTGCCAACTGCAAAGGAAAGGCCTACCATGTTCGAAGTATATCAGCTTCTAAGAGCCATTGGGGAAGGGTACAACTTCACAAGCGACGACGAGATAACGATGCCTACCAACACCGAAACCGACGCTGGCCTTGAGGAACTCATAGTCGCTCGTTGAATATAGGAAACTTTACACGAAAGGTACTACAATTAGGCAGAGATGATGACTATGATGACTATGATGACGACGATGATGATGCAACCAAATGTTGTATATTCCTGTTTTCTAGTATTATCATGGAATATAAACCAATACAAGCATTTCGTGACGTTTATGTTATTATTAATCTCGACGTTTATTTTCGTATAATATTCATATCTCTCTGATTTTTGATATCACAGAACATGTCACTGCAAACAGCTGCCTGTCAAAGGAGCTTTCCATAGCTGTTCAAGCCATCTAATCCATCAGAGGTTTGATCTGTTCTTGCTTTATGGGTAAATTTAGTAAAGTTTAGATGAAAAAATGGCCTTTTTATCTATTTTCTCTAAAATTACAACTGATTTTTACCTCTCTTGATAGACTCTATTGTATGATATCAATGAATAAAATTGGAAACTACTTTGTCGGAATGTTCATATGATCGGAGAACTCAACTAACCCGGATTACTTAATTCAAACATAAAGTTCGGGTTGGGTTGAATTTTTGGAAAATCGAAAATTCTGATCAATTCGAGGGTTGGATTTTTTTTTATTAGGTTAACTCGACCCATTTGAAAATAAAATTACAACTCTAACTTTAAGATTATTGTGAAAATTAAAAATATTTTACGTTAGTAATGAGCCCGCTATTATTTATTTTGTAAACATCAAGACAAGGTAGTTTGAGGAAAAATCCAAATGGGACTTCAATGGGGGGCAAAATAGTAATTCACAAAGTTGAATAGGTCAAATTTGGTTAACAAGTAGATGGAAAATTTAATACACACATCCAAAGTACAATAATTTAAGTGGCTTAAATTATTCAGCTCCTTCAAATTAATTTTACACCATTTTAAAAAATCTATTTTTTTTTTATTTTTTTAATAAATTGATGTTTTCTGACCTAAGTCCCCGGGTCTCTATGCATTTTTTTAATAAAAAATTAAATTTCTATCACGTAAGATAAAATATCCACGACTCGACTCAAATTATCTTATCTGAACGCTCGAAATAACAAGTTTGAGAGGCTAACGAAATCACGTTATATCTCACTTAACTACCTTAAGATGTCAAATATAAACAATACTGGAAATTTGTGCGTTTAGTACCATGTTGTAGTTGCACGCTACAACTTAAAAATTCAACACCAAACAACAATAATTTTTAATATTTTATTTTAAAACTATTATTTTTACATTAAAAAAGTGAGTAGAATTCATAGAGAAAATAATAAATTAATTTAAAAAATTAATTTAAGAATACTGACCATAAAAATTTATTAAAATTTTTAAAAGTAAAAAATAAAAAAAAAATTAAAAGTTCAAGAGTGTTATTAAAAATAAGTTTTTAAAAATTAAAAAATATATATATTTTTTTAGATAAATGTTATATTAATTTAACTTGGAATCTAAGATAATAATAAATAGAAGGATTCAAACCTGCCATTTTACCCCCACAAAGGCACAAATGCATGAATTTTAAAAGCTATTAATAGTTGAACTAAATACAGATATAAAAAGATAACTTTTTTTTTTTTTTTTTTTTTTTTTTTTTTTTTTTTTATAAATAAAATAAATTGAAGTTAAAAAGATCCTAAGAATTTGGAATGTCATCCAAAGCTGGTGATTGCAACAGTTATTTATGAAGCTGAGGGAATGTGGAAGATCCAAACCAAAGTCCAAGCTTTGATCAAATCTTGGAGCAGCTCAATCCCCAAATCCAGCATCAATTTCCAGTTCCACCGTCCCTTTTCCTCCATGGATTCCATTTCCTCTCCTTCGAGGACCATTTCCGTCTTCTCCACTATTCCTCTGCCGCCGGGCTCCGATGCCGCCGATGCCTCTGGAAATTCCACTTTGTCTCGGAAGCCGATCAGTCTCTGGCCCGGAATGCACCACTCGCCGGTCACCACAGCTCTCTGGGAAGCTAGGTCCAGTATCTTCGAGAGGCTGCTTGATCCTCCTAAAGATGCGCCGCCGCAGAGCGAACTGCTTACCAAAACGCCTTCTCAGAGTCGGACGATTGTCATTTATAATTTCTCTTCTGATTTCATTCTTAGAGAGCAGTACCGAGATCCGTGGAATGAGGCCAGAATCGGAAAGCTGCTCGAAGACCTAGATGCCTTGGCCGGCACCATCTCCGTTAGAGTATGGCGATTTCTTCCTGGTTTTTCTCTCTTTTTGAATGCTCTGCGTATACTGAAATTTATAATGAATATGTGATGCTTCTTTGGATTTCATGCCTTATTGAATGCAATTTCCTAAACCGATTTCACTGTACTATTCGCCCTAATTTTGTTGTTCATCTCCGAGACGATTTGTAAAGGATTTGAACTTTCTGAGATGAAACTGTCCTTTTGCCCATCATTTTCAACAACTTAGTGGTTTGAGTTTTGTGTGTATATATAAATTAGGGCTTCAAATCTAAGTTTGGTGAAAGATTTTAAGCAGAAGGTTTGACTGAGATGTATGAGTGAGGTAGAAAATGTATTGGAATTTGGCTAAGGGATTCTGAGCTATGAATCTATTAGATTATCTTCCTTTCTTACGAATTTATTTTTGGTGGTTTCCTCTTTGACAGCACTGTTCTGATGTTGATAGCACAACCAGACCACTTTTGCTAGTCACTGCCTCTGTTGACAGGATTGTTCTGAAGAAGCCAATTAGTGTTGATGCTGATTTGAAAGTAGTTGGTTCAGTCATTTGGGTTGGGAAATCCTCAATTGAGGTTCAGTTAGACATGATCCAGTCCACAGAAGGTATGGATTATGAAATCTCTCTGTTTAAAAAATTTCTGTCCTAAAACCTCTCTCTCTCTCTCTCTCTCTCTTAAGAAATGGACTTCAAATTTTCACTTGGTTGATTGGGGCGACTCTGCCTTACTGTGTTCTCTCTAAGAATAATATACTGTGAACTCTGTGAGTATGATAAACACTGAAAGGATGAAAAGAAGGGAACGAGTGCCAACGATTGGAGAAGGGAACGAGTGACAGCGAGGACACTAGGCTCCGAATGGGGTGGATTGTGAGATCCCACATTGGTTTGAGGGAAAGCCCGAAAGGTAAAGCCCAAAGAGGACAATATCTGTCGGCAGTGGGCTTAGGACATTACAATTGGTATCAGAACCAGACATCGGGTAATGTGCCAGCGAGGACCCTGGGCTCTGAAGGGGTGAATTGTGAGATCCCACATTGATTGGAGAGAGGAACCAGTGCCAGCGAGGACCCTGGGCTCCGAAGGGGGGAGGGAGGGGATTGTGAGATCCCACATCGATTGGAGATGGGAACGAGAATGTGAGATCCCACATCGGTTGAGGAAGAGAATGTTCCTCTACCTAGCATATGCGTTTTAAAAACCTTGAGGGGAAACCCGAAAGGAAAAGCCCAAAGAGGATAATATCTGCTACCAGTGACCGTTTTAAAAACCTTGAGGGGAAGCCTATAGAGGACAATATCGGCTAATAGTGGGCGCCAAAGGGGGCTATTACAGTTTCTTGGTTCATTATCCTCTTTCAAGTGCTGTTTATTATCTACAAACAGTCCTGAATGTCCATGTCTAAAGCCAAACCCAAAGAATAAGATATCTTTTCACCATCCTCTTTCAAAATGGAGGCCCTTTACCTTCCTCCAAAAAGCAACAGAAGATTCTTTTATCACCGTTAGTTTTTCAAGACTCCTCTTGCTTCCGAAATAAACATTGTGCCGAACCGCACTTCAAAGTAATACTAACGACAACAAGTTTAGAGAGAGAGTTCTTGTTGGACATCTTCTTGCTTAGTTTCTGGTACCAACTGCATATTGACTGCTAAATTTATAGGAATTGACGCTTTCTTATCATTAATCTTTTTGGTTCAGTTGCTCTGACAGCAAACTTCATATTCGTGGCTCGCGACTCTAAGACTGGGAAAGCTGCTTTGGTTAACAGGATTTTGCCAGAAACTGATGAAGAAAAGCTACTTTTTGAGGGAGCAGAAGCCAGAAGTAAGTTAAGGAAAAGGAAGAATAGAGGTGGTATGTGGGGGTTGGAAAATGGTGATATAAAAAGAATTGATGCTTTGCTAGCAGAGGGAAGGATCTTCTGTGACATGCCAGCCCTGGCAGACAGAGACAGCATTCTTCTCAGGGATACTCGCCTCGAAAACTCTTTGATTTGTCAACCACAACAAAGAAACATACATGGTCGGATTTTCGGAGGGTTTCTGATGCAACGAGCATTTGAATTGGCTTTCTCAACAGCATATGTATTTGCTGGAATGGTGCCTTACTTTTTTGAAGTTGATCATGTTGATTTCTTGAAACCTGTGAGTGTGCCTCGCTTTTATACTCTTGTATAGGAATAGGGTTACTTGGTAGAAAGGAAACAAATATCTCAATAGCATAAAATGTTGGTTGTTTCAATGTGCAGGTAGATGTCGGTGACTTCCTACGTTTCACATCTTGTGTTCTTTACACGGAACTCGACAATCCAGATCAGCCATTGATCAATGTTGAAGTCGTTGCCCACGTCACTAGGCCCGAGATCAGGTCTAGCGAGGTAAAATATCCTGTATATGTTAATATTGTGAGATCCCACATCGGTTGGAAAGGAGAACGAAACATTCCTTATAAGGGTGTGGAAACCTCTCCCTAATAGACGGGTTTTAAAATCTTGAGGGGAAGTCCAGAAGGGAAAGTCCAAAGAGGATGATATCTACTCGTGGTGGGTTTGGCCTGTTACAAATGGTATCAAAGCTAGGCACCAGGCGGTGTGCCAGCGAGGACGTTAGGCTCCCAAGGGGGGAGGGGAGGATTGTGAGATCCCACGTTGGTTGGAGAGGAGAAAGACGCATTCCTATAAGGGTGTAGAAACATCTCCACAACAAACGCGTTTTAAAGACCTTGAGGGAAGCCCGAAAGGGAAAGCCCAAATAGGACAATAACAGCTTTCATAATTGCTTCTGTCAAATGAGAGCATCTGATGTTAGTTTTGTTGCTCATTGACAATCTGTAGAAACTAAACTTCTAAGCTTACTAAGTGTTTGTGATTTACTAATCCAATGCAGGTTTCGAACACGTTCTATTTCACTTTCACCGTGCGTCCAGAGGCAAAAGCGAATGGGAACGGATTCAGACTTCGCAACGTCGTTCCAGCAACAGAAGAAGAAGCTCGTCGTATCATCGAGCGCATGGATGCCGAAAAGATGCTCAGGGACTTGAGCAAGCAATCTGAATCAGGTTAGGCTTAGGCAGCCAACACAATGTGGCTTTTAAGTTCAAAGAAAATTAATGATATTCAAATGGTGTGAATGTGGGCTTAGCTTATGATCACATATACTGTTGGAGGGAACAGAGCAATCAAATTATGTAATGGGACATTGATATCATTATGTAATTTTAGGATAAATGCCTTTTCAAAGTAGTCACCATGACATTCTCTTTTTATACCGATATTCATGAGAGGTGTTCATTACGCGAATACTTGCTTCGAATGGGTCGGAGAATTTCAGTCTAAACTGAAAATGGGGAGAGAGTTCGGAGAGATTTCTCACTGTTAGCTAAACAAGGTTAGAGATCGAGATTATATTCTTTGTCCTGACCTCAATTACTGTCTCGTCCCGACCCTAATTATTTATACTGGTTAGAAATGATATGGGGTCGATTTTTTTTTTCTTTTTAGGAAATATTATTGGATTTATTATTGAGATGTTTTAGAAATTATATTAGAAAATGATAATTATCCATTAAAAATAATTTTAAAAAACACAAAAAAAGAAAATGGAGGAAAAACTCTCTCGGGAACCTGATATTTTACGGGAATGATGATTGAAATAGGTTTTCCATCTCCGTCTTTCTGCATCGTATATGGATTCAAATTTCAAACGAGGATATTCATCATAATTTGGCTTAATGTTCAATTTTCCAACGAGAATACTAGTATATCCTCAATGTCGTTATGAAATTGTTAGTGGGTTTAATGTTGTTACCCCGATCAACAACCCTTTAATTTTTAAAATTTTCATAATGTACCGACCTGCTTTTCGAGCTTATCGAGCATACATCGCCACTATAGAAGTCGACATTTGATGGTAAAAACTGTAATATTTATTTATGTTTTAGGGTCTAATAGGATGAATTTAGGGTAAAAAAATATTATAATAATAATTATTATTATTATTATTTTGCAAAAAAAAATAAAAAAACCAAAATAAAACTAAAAGCTTTGAAATTGACGCGAAAGACTTGAACGACGAGTCGGAACTCTTGCAAAGCTTGCGCGGTTCGTTCTTGAAGAAAGCGGCGAGGGAGAAGATGTTGAGAACTCGATTGTTTTGGTTCGGTGTTGGATTTGCGGCCACGTCCGCTTCGATTTCGCAATTCGTCTGGAGAGATCTACTGGCTCATCGATGTGCTCTTTCATCTGATGCAAGTTTTGTTTCGATCCTGAAATTTTCGTGTTCTTTCACCTTCCCAGGAGGTTTTCAGATTGTGGTTTTTGATGTTGTTGGTTGTTTTTTCCTCTCATTGATGCAGATAGAGCGGAATTTCGATGCACTGGAAGCTAGAATCTCGAATCTTGAGTCGGTTCGAAACCGGGATTCGATTCCATCTGCTGAGGTATTTCTCTTTCTGTGTTACTGATGGAGCTTGAACGTAAATACAAAGCTATTGCTTTACGTGTGATAATGTGTGTGCACCTTATTCATTAGCTAATCCATTTTACTTGGGTCGATTACTCTTCGACTATTGGCTTTCGCGAACTTACTAAATTTTGTCTTGCATTACTGCAAACATGATTTACTGTCTTTCGAAGTTGGACAGAGATAGGGATAATTGAATGTCTATTTATCTTTTCTTTCTTATTATAATGTATCAGCTCTTGCTTTGGTAGATTGTTAACGTTTTTCATGGGGGAAACTAAAGATTTAAAATTTTCAGAAGGATTTTAGACAATTTAAATAGCTGATTTAAGCATGAATTTAGAAGTAAAACAGAAAATTAAATCATCGAGGCAAGGTTTCTTTATTTCCATTTAATCCTTCTTAAGCTATTGAGACCTGCCCTTGAGTTGCTGAAGAGCTTACTCTTGTTGATTACGTTTCATGAATGTCAATGAACAGTTCTTTTAAAGAACCCAGCCAGATTTGGCTCGAATTGGTTCGTAGATGTAAGGGAGAAAGTAGGATGAATGGGTTTGCAGTGGAAGTAAGGGGGAAACAACCGTAATTGAAGTTGAAATACTGTCATAGATTGAGGCTTGTTCATTGGCAATGGCAGTGAAATGTCAGGATCTTTTTCTGCTGTGCTGGTGCTTAAAATGAAGATTGTTTTCGAATAATAGAATGAGCGCTCTATGAGTTGGAATATTATGACTAGAAGAAATTTACAGATGTAATTTTATGAGCTTATTGAGCTATTGAAGTTACTCAAAAACATGCACACACTGGGGCTGGAAATGGTGAGACATTGGGAAAATATGGTATTTTTCCTTCTTGATGAATTCAAGCATGTACTTACTAAATTGAATCTATGACTAGTTGGCTAGTACCAGTTTCCTTGCGGGAGTTATGTGATCATTTTGGGATTAAGAGGGTATGTCAAGTTTTTGAGAGGGTATGTTAAGTTTTTGAGAGGGTATGTTAAGTTTTTGAGAGGGTATATGATTAATATGCTTGGAATTACAAAACAGAGAAATCCTTTGTTTGTCTGAAAATGGCCATACCTACCCTACCACTGCTGGCTATACCGAGCCTCAACAAGAAGTTTGTGTTGAAATTTATGCAACGTGGTACAGTAGATGTAGGATAACTGATCACTTTCCATTCAAATTCTTACTAATCAGGTCAGACATAAGTCTGTCTACGTGCAAGAATTGATGACCTACAAAAATGGAGGTCTTATTTGTTGGGGAGAGAGTTTTGATCCAAAATGATTAGAAAGAATTTGTGTCTCCCAATAGGGCAGCCATGGTTGAGTGTTGATTAAGCTGCTAGTTATTGTATTGGAAATTAGTATCACTTTAACATAGTGACCGAGGTTGCTTGATGCAATATCCAAATTCCCTACCAGCATTACTACTTTGACCTTAATTTCCATAATTCTAGGATTGTCTAGCTAACAGCAAATCTTAGGGGATGTTTTAGGGATAGGGAACTTATCCTCATTTTATGGTGGAAGCAGATCAATAAAAATTTAGATGATGTCAGTGTCGTGCAATGGATCATCAATGATGGAAATGCTACTATGAGAATACTATTGTAAGGGCACTTTGGAATGTTAAAAATCTAAAGGTGAATGACAACGTTTGTTTATCCTTTATGGGTAATGTTCAAGAGTCAAGACATGGATGTTTATGTGTCTAATTGCAAGATTTGTTGCACAAGAAGTACTTGGCATGTCGCTAGCTAACCTATTAAGCCGCTCCCAATTTCAGTCAGATTCTTTTTTGCTAATATCTATAGTCTTGCTTTTATACAATTTAGTGGGTCGAAATTCTTTGCAATCATTTTTGTTTGTCTGCCACTTAGTAAGCTCGAGACAGTCCTCACAGCATTTCTTTCCTTGTTGCAGGCCAATGACTGAGTGACTGATTCTTCATGGAGCTCGTTATTTAGGTATGAATTGGCTTGAATTATTTTTTAAATTCATGAGCCGTTTCATACTATGGTTGACTGTCATATTTTATCGCAGCCATAATGAGATTGTCGTGCATCCTGAATATTTGTCAACTATGAAATGAATCTTATGTGCCCTTTGATTAGGGAAATAAACTTTTGATAGACTTGATGTTTCCTTTATCAAAATATTTACTCATGGTGTATCAGAACCAATGGGTTTGAGGTGCACTTATAAAAAAACAAAAAAAAGAAAAGAAAAAGCAGACCAAGGGTGCCTCAGCCACCTCCATATCCCTTAATTTATTTTATCGAAATTAATGACTCTCAACAATACTTATTTTACTTATTTACATTTTCAGAAACACTATTTAAAACATTTACTTCTCCCATTTCCAGCCCTCTAATTTGTGGAGTTGATGATTTATCTATGACAGTAACATTTGTCATCTACATTTCTTGCAATTTGGTGGATTGAAATGTCTATAGTTATATCTGTAAATCCGAGAGTCCAACATCAATACTAAGGATTAACTCATGTCCTTAATTGATTTAAATATTAATCCCAACATAAATAATGAATACTAGTAACAAGATCTATAACTTAGCATTTTGTATTTTCCTTCTCTCTTACCTATATCATAACATATCTTGTAGGTGGAATTTTGTACCAACAATTGCAGGACAAAACCCCATGTAAAAGGTGCAACTCCGTTCCTTTTTTCTTTTTCTCCTAAATAAAATCCGAGTATTTTGTGCAAAAGGAGAGCTTCATGTTATACATCATCCTACATTTCATTTGAGATTTTTATATCAAACTAAACTATTGTCTTTCTTATTGATCGTTAAGGATTGAATCATCTTGGTGGGGGAAATTAAAAATATTGGCAGTTTTAACCTTTTGTTTGCTTCATTATTCTTGATTTATAGGTAGTTTCATTGGCTTCTTTTTCACCTCACAATTTGACATTAAATTCAAACTTTTGGATAGTTGAATCCTACTATAAAACTTGTGTCCAAGGAGGAGTTATCAGGGACAACAATAGAGTCTCAATTTTGAAGAAATTTCTAGAAGTATGACCCCCCATGTATGTTCAAAATTTCTAGATAGTCTCAATTTAGGAAAAGAAAAGAGGATTTTGAAAACCCTAAAATTAGCAAATTCCCTTCTCGGAGTTCCTTTTCCTACAAAGATGAGTCCTAGGAAGATTTTTCGAGAAAGCTGAGGTAAAATATTGAAGTTTATTTACAGTCTTTTGAAACTGACTCTGAATTTCACTTCAATATTTGATTAGAAAATACTTATTATATTAAAGAGGATCATTTATCCACACCTCTTGGTAATTCTTACGATTCAAGGGTGTTTTAGAATCATTTCTTAAATATTAAGAGATTAAAATGTTTTTTAAATTAGAATTAGTAGAAATCGACCTACTAATCTTCCAAGTTCCAACATCCCTTGGATAATCCGAGTAATTTCTTGGCTAATTAAATCTCAGTGCAGAAACTACAACAGTAAGACGTTTTTCAATTTGATAGCAGTAATCAAGATTAAGATTAAAAATGCATCGTTAACAAAGTTCTAATCCACCATGTGTTAGAAACATAATACACTACAGATTCATATATATATATATATATATATATATATATTCTTTAATGTTCAATAGACTGAACATTAAGCACTTATATGTTGCCTAACTTGAATCAACGAGCTTGAAAATATTGCCACTTGGCTCATATGCTGGTAAGCTCACATATTGGGGACACGAAAAATTTGAAGAAATGATCCCATTCTGTGAGTCTGTCTGAACACAGTCACGAGGCTGCAATGAAGCAAACATAATAATTTGAGGAACCCAAAAGATGTCCCATAAACATCACTACGATCACACCTGTGAAAAAAATGTATCCATACATATCCAATATTTTTCCTAAAAGCATTTTAAATCCACCAAAAATTACACATAGCCAGCCAAAGAAGGATAACTAAGCCTAGGCCAAACTAAAAGTTTTGTTCTCGAACTTTAAGATTTGCGTCCTATTTGTTCTTGAACTTCTAATTTTGAATCTCATAGTTCCTATGGTGTTAATGTTAGATATGAATTTAAATTTTGTCTAATAGAATATTAAACTTTCAATTTTGTGTTAGATTCATCACTTCTAAAAAAAATTGAAAATTCAAGATCTATTAGATACAAAATAAATTTAAGAACCTATTATACATTTTTAAGTTAAGGGACCAACCTTGAGATCCTTGTAGAAACATAAACGAAGTTCCTGCAGTGCACCCTCTGAACATGCTAAAGAAGGGGTGACATGAAAAGCATTCTCAACTGCTGAAACGATTCCTCCAAGAGGATATTTCTCGGTATTTGAAGGTAGATATCCAGCATCATTCAGAACTTTCTGGGACATAACATGTTCATTAGTAACCAAACCCATTCCAATGCAAAATAAGAAATAATAAAGGTTTTAAATACATTACATGAATAGCAAATCAAAGAAACTTGTAAGTGCAAGCGGTGTTTATAAGCTAATTTTCAAAAACCAAAAACAAAAAACTAAATGGTTATCAAACGGAGCCTAGTTGTTTCAATTTCCATAGATGTGTTTCAATAATCAAACACGTAGTTTATTCTCTCTTTTGGGTTCAATAATGGCAGGATTTGGTCAAATTGTTAGCCTCTCGAGTAGTAATATGTGTATTCTCTCTTTTGGGTTCAATAATGGCAGGATTTGGTCAAATTGTTAGCCTCTCGAGTAGTAATATGTGTCTTATTCACTGAGTTATACTTGATTTCCAAAGGAAAGTCATCAGTAAAATTAATCAAATAAGGGAAAAATCAACAACAGCAAAAATGGGGAACTAAACTGCAAGCAGCATGATCTGATCTATTGATATTAGAGCTAATGTAGAAAGGGTAGCATCATTCCAAAACTTACAGTGACATTATATTTGAAAAAGACGTTGAGAGTGGTTAAAAAGTAACTGTATTCATCACGAATTACTGGATAAGAACAGGTTCCATGCTTCTCTGCATGCCACAGAAATACAATATGAGAAAACCAAAGCATGGGAAGAACATTAAACATGCTTCGATTCCAACATTGGCATCAAAACAATAATATGAACATATCAAACTATTTCCGGTGTCCTAAAATGCAGCAAATTACCAAAAAGACATATGCTGTCACATCCAATCAAGAACAAACTCTACGTAGATACGAAAGGCCAACATCAAAGTTGAGTATCATTGGTCCAAGGTAAATGATAGAAAAATACACTTTTGTATAGGATATCATTATGCAATGCATAGATCATATATGGCCATGATGTGAATGCCTTTTAAAATCTTTATAGTTCATCAGAAAAATCTAAAAATTTATCCTTTGCCAATCAGAAAAATTCAATAAAAGAAGTAAAGCCTCAATGCATTATAGAATATAGATTATAGTATCCAAGTGAGAGAAGCCAAGGATTATTACCCCACTAGTCAATGCAGTAGCCAATTCAGCCATCATGGGAACAAAAAGTGGGGAAAAAAGAATCAGTTAAAACTTGGGTACCATCAGTGGCAAATTTACACAAATATATCTTGTATTAGTGATGGTCACCTCATGAGCCCAAAATGATCCCTTCCCACCATGGCAAGTTGAAGATGAACAACTCAAGGATGGCCAATATTTCTTCAGGGGATCAAGTAAGGTATGAATCTGCAAGATAAAATTATGCAGGATGATACAAAAATGCCTTGTGCCACACAAGAACAAAGTAAACGGCACAATGATCAAAATAAAGCCAATAGGCTGAAAAAGTTTTGTTTTAGCTCTTCAACTATGGATCATATCATGAATATCAACAGCCTAACTTTAATAACAACGCACCTCCTTCTCATCAAAACTTGTTCCATTGCAACATGAAGGCCATGTTCCATCATTATAATCAGGCCATAACCCATCTATCACGCAAGCAACAGATTATAAATTCGTAGTCATACAATAACGAACTCTTAATATTTTATATTTATATAAAGAAAATTCTCAAACAAATGAACGACTCCAAGTTTATTCTTAGGGAATCGATATTGATATGCTCTGTGATTAAGCTTATAAACACCGCTTGCACTTATAAGTTGTCGAAGAAATGCAATTGTGGCTTCAACTTACGAATCGTAAAGTCAGCAAAAGCACCGGATCTACCAAAGAAGGGATAAACGAGCATAAGTTTATGAACAAAGAAAAAGAACATCTAGAGAATTCAGAAGAACGCTCAAGAAAATATGGAATATGATCTATAGGCAAAACTTTCACAACCATAAACTTTAAATTTTTGTTCTATCAATGGTTTATTAACCTTTTCACATCTACTTTTTGGGGTCATCTCCATGGTAATTTTTTCGATGTCGATATACCCAATTGCCTAGTAAAAATAACACAGAATGTAGATGATGGTGCAAAAAGACGCTCAAATTTAAATCCATGAAAGATTATTGGAAAGCTACTACAACTTGAAAGTAACTTACGAAGAAGTGTTCCAAAATTAATAGATGGAACAAAAAGATACACTATGAACTATAAGGGATGGCAGAAGGACATGAAATCTAACGAAGTCTATAGCTACTCTAACAATGAACAAAAAATTTCACCTTAGATTACAAATATCCACTCCTAGCTTATCGAAGAAGATTTCTTCGGTTTCTGTCCACTTATTATGTCTAACAAAGATTCATAATGACAAAATGCTTCTCCTCTTTGATCATTACCATGATTCCCCATCTTATAGAATTGATTGAACTTATATTGTTCACGTCTGTAAATCTTTCCATAAGGGATTTACTATAAATGATAGATGATAGAATCTTGTTATTATAAAATATCAAGAATTTTCCGATGGTTTTTATCTTATAGAATTGATTGAAGAGATTTGGATGCATAATTTTAAATTTGTAGGATCTCTCCTATTTGGTCTGTTCTAAACCGGAATGTGGTAAGTTCTACAGCTTAATTAATTAATTCACAAACGGGGAATGTGAAAAGGCTGTAGAAGTTACTTAGCTGTAGAACCTCAACGAAAGTAACGAGTAATCGAGTATTCTAAACGGGGAATGTTGTAGGAAAAAGAGAAGAAGCACTCACCTATTACAGCATGCGTTGGAGGAACAACAGCTGTCGGTGCCCTTGCAGACAGTGCCAGGCCATTGCAGCGTCAATTTGAAGTAATCCAATTCACTCTGTTCTCGTCCCTCCTTGATCTGCGAAATTATCGCATCCGCCGAAGAATCATTCAAGGAAGTGGATGCAACCGAGAGGATGAATTGAAGAAGAAAGATGAACGGAATCATGGGAACCGCTTGATTTTGGGGATTGGCGTAGAGAGGGCTTATAGCCTGATCGGCAATTGGCTCGCTTTAGACAACAAAAATAAAAAATTGCTAAATGTAATAAAATTAGTTTTTTACTTTTACTTTTTGGAAAAAAAAAAAACATAATTTTCTCCATTTTTTTTTTTTTTTTTTTTAAATTCAACCGTACAACATCGTCTACATGTAGCCTTATCATTATACGAGATGATGTCATACACAGCTAAACACGTCAAGAGATGACCTTACCGCCTAGTTTTTAAATTTATATCGACATGTCGACATTTTCATATATTTATAAGTTCGACATTAAGACAAAAAATAAAGACACTTATATTATATCTTTTTTAAAAAAAAAATAGACAAATCATCAACAAAAAAACACATTATTAATAATGCAAAATTTCAATTTATTTTTTAAAATAATATTTTTTTAATAAATTTTTTACATTTATAATTCTTTCCAAACTATTGACATTTTTCATAAAATTAAAACCGACATTTTCTGGGAACCACACCTACATCAAGGTGGTAACCGAAGCATCGCTCCCTCTTAAGAGCAAGATTAGACGTTATGGTAATACTCGAGAGTGGTCATCAGTCTCTTAATAGTAAGAGATAATCTAGAAAGAATCATAACATTTGCCTATCAACCAAATACTCGTGTGGTGCTACGTGTCACAATCGATGATCCGAATGTGCCTCGAGAAAGTCATCGTTAAGCAAGGATTTCTTACCGAGTCTCCAATGGTGACCCTGTATACCAATTTTTACAGGTTGAAAGTGTTGTTTTTTGTGGTTTATAGTGATTTTACAGAAGAATCTGAAGTCCATGCAGTTTGGATTTACCAGAAGGTTAAAAGAGAATAATCCATGAACATGAATCTATAGTAACATTCTCTAACAAGTCATCAAAATTTACACATAATTCAAAGGTAACAATATGCAAGAAGACTGAAGGAAATTATAAGGTCCATAAGATATGAGCCAAAAACAGTGAGAAAATAGATGGCTCAAATTCCATTTTCTATACACATTTCCCCTCTCTCATATGCCAACAACAAAAATACACATTCTCGAAACGAACGAATTCAGTTAACTCAAACGAAACAAACAAACACGACGGGCAGGGATGGAGAGAAGAGAGATTTCTAGCCTTCTGTCTTCGTTCAAAATACCGAAGACGAAGAAATGCTACTTCAAACAAACTACAGCTTGAAAACAGTCTAGGAAATGAAAACAAGAACATAATGAATGGTACACAACTAATCATCCACCAAATCGCTCACATTTATATTATCTATCAGACCCCATCATTTTGTTTCTTATGATACAAATGACAATTTTCTTTTCTTTTCTTTTCTTTTCTTTTCTTTTTTACATTTTGTGGAATTCACCCTCATCAGAAGCTACTCTGCACGAAGAAAGAAAAACTATCATACACTCAAAAGGGTTCAGGAAAAACCAAATACGAGAAGACAAGAGCATAAGAAAATCATTAAAGCTCATACGCTACTACTAGATCTAAGGCATGCATTCATTTAATATGCATGCTTAATATGTTCTCTTATCCTTTACTATTTTGTTTTGAGTTTCATCATAAGAGAAGATCAATCCTTAAACCATGAGACACATTCCCACGCAAGGAATAAAGTAATGATGAAAGATAATCACACAAAACCCCTACTCAGTCAGCCAAAATTATGATCAGAATCAAAGGAAACCTATCAATACTTAAACAAATTTAAACCCATTAGCTAATTAAGCAAGTCTAGAATCCAATTTTACTAAATACATATATCGACAAGGTCGAGGTGGTTGTCCCATAAAAATATCCTAAGTGCACGTAAGCTGGCCCACACACACACAGACAAACATATATCAATGAAGGTATCCTTCACAATCCCATTACATTTCTTCAGTTAGGTTGCAACTCTAACATGACCACAGATGGTGCTAGTAGAAGTTGAAAGAGAACAAAAGTGTGATTCCTATAGAGAAGGAAGGTTTTAACTCTTAACACCCATAGTTTTCCATTGACCCTTCACTAGTAGGGGTGTAGATTCTAACATCTAGCCTTTAGGTCCAGGATATGTTTTGAGCTATGCTTAGAGCTATGCTTAGGTTGGCTAGTTAAATGATACCTTAACCAATTGTCTTCAACTCCTTTGAATCAGAAATCCTTTGGAACAAAGAGATTGAGGGTGAGTTCTTCGAGTTCAAAGAATTGACACGTTTTATACAAATGATAAGTCTATCAACTAATGATTAAAAGGAACATTTAGTAGTCCCAGTTGGTGTGGCAGTGAGATGGATTGGGTGTGAAAAGACTTTCCACCGTTGAGGCATTGATTAAATACTTCTTGAACTCCTTTTACTAGAATGAGAGAGACGAGCCAAAGGGAAGGAGAGGATGTGTTTTACAAGCTTATCAAAGTAGCTTCTAAAAGAGAATCAATGCTACAGTTATGTTTTTTAATCCTTGCAACCTTTTTCTACTTTTGCAACGAGAACTTCCCCATGATTTGATAACTTTTCCACGCACATAGCTATGATTTGATAACTTTTACCTCCTTACCCCATTCGGTAGAGAAGCAAATTCAGTGAACCAACCACTAAGATTTGATAACTTTTCCATGCACACAGCTCCATCCTTAACAACAGTCCTTGCAAAAGCTCCACTAGAATATACTCCACCAGATAAAAAGCTCCCATGTAACCTCCTAATGTAAAAAAGAACCTTTTTCTAGAAACTTGCCAAGGAACTCTTAAATAAACTACAAAAGAACGACTTAATTTCCACAATACAACAAGATAAAAATACATGGAATCTCTCGCATTTTGATAACATCCTAATCCTTCTAAGGGAATTCTATAGGGTCCAAGAGAAAATGGTCATTGTAGGTTCCAACCCTCTTCTTTTGTAGACTCCTAATGGACGAGTTTCTATTTTCGGTTTTAAGTTATATGATGGTTGGATGTCAATGCTCCTCTGTGTGCTCCTATAGGAGCAACAGTTTGTTATTGGACTGCCATTTTGGGCTGGGTTTCATTTCTTGTATGCTTTTTTTTTTTTTTTTTTCATTTTTCTCAATGAAAGATTAGGTCCTTTTCAAATGAAAAAGAAAAGAAAAAACCAACAAAAATGTAATCAAATGAAGAACAATTGAATATAGAATATACTTGAAAGATATAAATATACCTCAAGTATTTTTTTTGACACATTAAGTGAAAATTCCACCAATCTTTCTACAACCATACGAGGAAATAAATGACCTAGATTATGCCACAATGTCACCCCGCTACCTTTATCACTCCCATTTCTTCGATTTTTGAGGTCTTATGCTGTAGAAATTAAATGCAGAAGACTTGGTTAGAAAACAATCAATTGAAAAGTCAAAACATGGATTAAGGAGATATAAGTTGGCCTGGGTAATCCTTCTTTGCAGTAAGCAAGCAATCTACAGCTGAAAAATAATGGACCTCATATTACCTTACTTTTTTTGTGCCTATGAATGTCATTAATGTCATCTTCTCCATCATGCTTCCTTTTCTAAAAATTGAGTGAAGTTAAAAATTAAGAAACAGCTCACTTGGTAGTAAAAACAAAAAGAACACTTAATCCTTAATTTTTAGTAGAGAAAATATGGTATAGATCAATTAACTTCCTCGCCCTCAAGGCATGCTAAGGGTTTGATAGTCTAGGTAAAATGAAGAAAGTTCGGTGAAAGGGATACGAAAACGTCCATAACGTTAATGCCAATGACAGTCTATTCCTTAACTATCTCATTGTTATCTAATTTTGGTATTTACAAAGAGCAGGAAAAGAGTAAAGGTTTTCCAACCTTTTCATGATGCTTCTTCGAATGATCTGCGCCAGAATCTTGATGGGAACTTTTCTCTTTCTTCTTGTCCTTGTCTTTATCCTTACTTCGGTCTTTATGTCGATGCTTATGCTTCTTATGCTCTCTATCCTTCTCCTTATCCCTATCTTTGTGCTTCTTATGCTTTCTGTCTTTATCTTTGGACTCACTTCTTGACTTCCCTGGAATAGTAGCAACACCCTTCTCGGCCTAACCAAAGAAAAAAAGATGGATCATCACTTGCAGAGAAAAGAATCAGGATGACAAATGCTGATAATCGACCCGTTGCCTTGGTGAAATCTAAGTTCCAGCTAATGGAAGAAAGCTGAAGAAAATGGCTCATTTTACAACTTTAGTTAAGATTTCTTACAGGAGGCAGATCAACAGGACCAGTTTCCCTCAGTTGGAAGGCTCCGATGAGAATATCTTGGTCAAATGGCTGTATGCGGGCATTGGTCTCTCTAGAATAAGAAGTATTCTGTATGAGTTGATTCAACTGCATCCCTTCCCCTTTTCTAATTTCTATGTCTCCAACCACGTTATGAAGATAATGTGTATCCGAAATTGACAATGGAAGCGACTTCTTGCAGAAAAAATCATGGTGAGGTAACAGCTTGTAGTGACTTATAAGATCCACAGCACCAGTCAGTTCCCTAGGTCCTGAAGGTACAAATAAAAATACACCGAAAATTCAGGTGACAAAATAATAAATACAGATAGAAAACGAACAAGATGGAACGGGAAACCACTATATCTTGTACTTCCATGTTACTTTCAATTACATTTAAATGCCAGTGCACGAGAGAAAGGGGACTAAATTGACTATATCGACATTTACCTCGGCCAAACTTCTTATCTTCAGATTCCATGTATCAATTTTCCTTGGAACAATGTAACATTATAACTGCAATTATAAAATCCCAAAGAGTAGTGAGATTAGAATTCCAAGACAACAAGCCTACTTTTTCTCTATCTTTTCTGATAAAATGCAATGAACTTGTTGTTTGTTCAAGAAATTAAAATTAAAATGAACATTCTAAACAGAAAAGGCTAAGCCATGGCTTCATCACTTGATGATTTGAAAGGAGAAAGTAAATCTAATTAGGTTGAGGAACTTAGAGTTAATTGGTATGTACTCCTTCCTTTGAGGTTGGAAGTTCAAACCTCCATACCTCACATTTTTTGTACTAAAAGAAGTAAAATAGTTAGAATTTGAGTAATTTTCTAAGATAAAGAAGCCTCTAGTTCAAATCGAACATTTGTAAGATTGTTAGCAAATCATGCACATAACAAATCATACACACAAGAATTACTGTTTAAAATTTCGAAAAGAATTACATCGGGAAAACAAAATAGAAATTAGGCCAATCCTACATTGACCATGCTGGAGCCATTATCACCCAAAAGTAAACAAGAAATCCATGTGAACTCCAACAAAAGAATGAAACAAGAGGGAAACACAGTTTCAGAAGAACCCCAACCCCAAAAACACCTTCTCTTCAAATTCCACGAGAACCCAAAAAGCCAGAAACCAAAACACAATTCGAAGAACACAATTCAGCTTGAGCAACAAAACACACAGAACTGGCAGCAAGAAACCCTAAACACACCAATCAATTACAGAACTGAAAACCCCAGGATTGGAAGGGGGAAGGGAAAAAGAGCAGTGCCTAAAATCAGAAGCAACTCTAAAGCAACCCATTCCACAAACAGAGAAACAAAAACGAACCTCTGCGGCAAAGGGTAAAAGAAAGAGAGGCACCAGCAAATGGGAGGAGATTGAAAGAGCGATCGAGAAAAAGAGGTCTTGAGGATCGAATCAAAGAACGAGATGAAACTGTGGGGAAAAGGGGTTGGAGAATGGGGTGTGAGGACAGTGATGAAGTAGCTCCGGCGGCCGGGAACGGCGGAGAGACGAGAGAGAGAAAGCAATAAGAAGGGAGACAATTGAGATCGGGGAAGAGAGGGCACTGAATAATACTGCAAATAACCCTTCGCCACATCTACAAATGGACCGTACAGTGGACTTTTAATACATATTGCCATCGCCTTCCTTCGGAACTTCCCCTCAATTTTATGCAAAATGTCCGAGTTTTTTTTTTTTTTTAATATTTTAAATTTTTTTTTTGTCAATATAATATATTCTCGTGTTCGAGACAAGGATATACCTTTAACGTTACCTATAAGCTTTGTCTGTCACCGATTAGTGACATAAACTGCAAATAAAAGCTCATCGAGACATTTTCTTCAACGACTGAACTGCCATCACCGATCTTATGCCTAAACTTTTCGAAATTTATATTTAAGTTTTTTAAATTTTCAAGAATTCAATGCTATTAATAACTTTAAAATTATGGCCTTATTAAACATAAATATAAATTATCTCGTAAGGTTTAAAACAGATTTAAACATATTTTAAATTATTTAGAATTAAATTAATACGATTTTTAATAATGTGACATTTTAATTGACTTTTTTTATTTAACATATTATATAATATGGTTATATATATGTGTAATTTTCTTTATTTTCAATTCTATCGGTCATTTTCTTTTTCAAAGTTTTCTTATTTAGAAAATGTTTTTTTTTTTTTAACATGCGTGAGTATTTAGGTCAGGATGAGCATATCTAAATTATTCCCGTTGGACAATTATCAAACCTTATTACATTATCATTCTCATCGGATCATTTCCTCTAAGTTATTTACTATTCACACTAGCTCTTATTTACCACGGGTTTAGGTTAGCTAGAGTGAACCTAATCTATCCTCACACGAAAATTGTCAAACTATACATTTAGTTATAAAGGTAACTTTTAGGATATTAAATCTCATACTCCGCTGCAGATCAATCCTAAGAGGATAATAGCGTCTTCCAAAAAATGGTGTTATATCAAAATCCTCTTACGTGAAAACTTGAATACATAGTTGTGAAGTTTCGATTAGGAATGTTACATCATAAATAGTGCTTTCTCTTTCCCAACCACAAATTACTTAAAAAGAAAAAAAGAAAAAAGAAAAAAGAAATCAGATTACCAACCAATAGCTCTATAATCCTATTCTATTCAGCACAATGAATTAAAGCTGTTTTTCTACACAACATAACATTCACAAACTTTGTTACCTGATGAATGTTGCTATCAATGTCATGAACAATAAAGCCAAAATTGAATGAAATGGAACAGCACTGGATGTCACACCAGAGAACTTGAATCTCTCAGACTGATCCCTGCAGAAAACAAGAAATCAGAAACAATTTTGTTTTGTTTTTAATAATACGAAACAGATATTTTATCTATACAATGTCATATAAAAAAAACGGTGGAAACTCCGAGCTAATCGGAGTTGCATAAAAAGTCTTTCAATTATCCAAGAAAATCAACTATACTCTAATTTGAAAAAATAAGAGAAAGATTGACACTAAATGTAATAGTCGAAGTTCACCGCTAGCAGCTTTGGATTTTTCCTTCTAGACTTTCTCTAAAGGTTTTAAAACATGTCTGTTGGCGAGAGACTTTCTCTAAAGGTTTTAAAACACGTCCTCGCTGATGCACTGCCCGGTGTCTGGCTTTGATACCATTTGTAATAGCCCAAGCCCACCACTACATTTTTGGGCTTTCCTTTCTACGCTTCCCCACAAGGTTTTTAAAACGCGTCTATTAGGGAGATGTTTCCACACCGTTATAAAAAATGTTTCGTTCCCCTCTCCAACCGACGTGTGATCTCATCATGAACAAATTGTTTCTAAAAATCTATCCAAATGGTGGGAAGTGTTGTTGAAAGTGAATTGTTTTTTACAAGAACAGGATTTATTCTCAAGTACGGTTGTTTCTTTCGATTCATAACGACTAAAAAGTTGTAGTTTAAAGGATTTTTAAGATGTCATCTAATAGATTCTCTCTCAATCTAATAGAAAAGGATATGATATTACCAAAAAAACAAGAGCATGAGGCTAACAACTTACTTTTGCAAGGAAGAAAGCAGGCCACAATATATGGTATTATCAGGCATAGCTATCTCACTTTGGTCAACCTCCGGATTTAAAACACTCACGTAAAGTTCTTGTCCCAAATACCACGAGTCGAGATTTTCGGAACGGAGATTCCATATGCCAGCATTGTCGAGGGACACTAGAACTGCAGTCCAAGCTCCTGGAAAGACCTTGAACCACGAAACACGATATAAGTCCATGTTAGTAAAATCACTAAATGGACGATTTAGATATAAATGTAATATTTCAAGACGTCCATTTGATAAGGAGTTTTATAAAATAGCAATGATGTAACTTAAGCCCACCGCTAGCAGATATTGTCTTCTTTGAGCTTTCTCTTCTAGACTTTCAATCAAGGTTTCAAAAAGCGTCTACTAGGGAGAGGTTTCCACACGTTTATAAGAAATGTTTTGTTCTCCTCTCCAACCAACGCGGGATCTCACAGATGATAACTACATCTTTCTCCATGATCCATTATTTTTCCCTATCTTTTCTACTTCAGTGAGCTTGTTCAAGCCCCAGGCACAGGCTTCAAAGAAATTTTCTAAATTTTTGTTTCAAACCATTTCTGCTTTCTTGCCTCTATACAACAAATTAGATGGGCCAGTTACCTGTGTTGTGCAGCGGGCTACACCATCCCACTTATTGTAAGTCCCTCGGCTATTCTCAGTCCACACTCCAAAATCCATGCTGCAACATAAACAGGTTTCAAATAAATCTGAAGTCCTAAAAGTTAGCAAAAAGCATAGGATATTAAAATTCAATACTCACCCAACAACAAAAAATGCATAGCCATCCAAATGGTAGGTCTGAACAAATTTGTCGTTGTTTTGAAAAATAATTTCCATAAAACCTTTGAAAGTACCATTAATCAGAGACGTATCAAGTTTGGGAGGCCTATCCATCATTCGAGTTGGAAAATCGAGTTTGTAGACACCTGGGATGCGAAATTGTTGAGCTAGCTTAAGTGGAGTTGAAGGTGCGAAGTATGATAAGCCATTGAGGGTCCTTCGCCACTTCCCATTTATAAGCTCGGCTGGTCGGTTTAGTATCACATATACATCTGTGACAGTGATTTGACCATACTTGAAAGATCCCTGTGGGTTTGGGCGAGCAGCACCAGCAGAAACATTCCATCTAATCATGACAAGAATTGCAAATGTGAGATAACCATGTAAAATTGAGTTAAGAAATTGATAGCATTTCTATTTCTAGTCCTAAAGACAAAAGAACCAATTGACCATATCAATGAGGTTTGCATATTTTATTTTCTTTTAGCAGATCTGTATGAAATGGGAAAGATATCTTGTTCGCAAAAAGGATATGCAACTAACTACAACCTTATAGATCTTGCTTGATTCATTGAGAAAAATGTGTCCAATTCATTAGGAGGATCAGGAAGAGGACCTGAAGCAGGTCCCTGAGAATTGGAATAGTGCAGGATAGCCACTCCGTTAATTCCAGCTAGAGAGGATGAATTAAGAAATCTAGAACTGGCAACAATGTAGTAATCACTGCTAGCATTTTGGTCCATTGTGACCAAAAATGAGTATGACTGACCCACATGAATATCCATGTTTGCATAAGCCTGCTGAACCGTGTATGATCCTTCAGTCTCTACCAAAAGTAAGTTATGATTTTGTATTCTAAAATTCAAGCTCGTTGAGATACCAATATTGTGCACGCGGAGGCGATATGTTTTCCCTGGTTAAGATTAATTTCCAAAATTTAGTCATCAACTACTATACAAGACAAATGATAATTATGACAAGTGAAAGCTTTCATATACACAATTTGTACATACGTACAGATTAAATAATTGAAGATGGTCTATCGGTGCTATAACAAAGTGTCAAATCCTATGAAAAAAAAAAAGTTTCAAACTATATATTCTTTTGAAAATTTGAAGCCATAAGATTAAGATTTTCATGGAGTATAACAAAAATTCGAAAGGCCTGGTATCAAAACATCAAAGTAGAATAACGTAAATAATCGGTTTATAGTTCTTTTCAACTTAGAATCAGAGACAAAACAATGCCTTAACATGGCTTCCTATCCAAACAACTACGTTAGGATCCAGAGGGCGGATATTTTCCTAAGATAAAATAAGTTGGATATCTTAGGTAGATTTGTAGGCCATTTTGTTAATAAGTTGAATATCAGCTTCTATTAGTATTACTCAGAGTAGAGGTGTGAGATCCCACATCGGTTGAGGAGAAGAAGGGTCTAGGAACCTCTCCCTATTTAAAAACTTGGTTGGGGAGAGGAAGGTGTAGGAACCTCTCCCTATTTAAAAACTTTGAGGGGAAGTTCGAAAAGAGCCACAATTTTGGAGCAACATGATTGGGACTTGAATATATATTAGAAGCAGCCACCACATCCCCAATGTTAGTGCCTTGAGCGGAAGGAGGGACTTGAACCCTCAACCTCAGGCTCTACCGTTAAGCTATTTCCGCCACTACCGTTAAGCTATTTCCGCCAGCTAAGTAGTGCAATTCCTAAGCCCATAAGAATTTAATATAAGTTGGATATCTTATGTAGATTTGTTCCTGATGGTATCTTCAAAGGTCAACTATACTTTTATGTCCCTAGGACCCCAGTGGTTTGCCAAGTGTAAGAGCTCTAAAAAGATCGTGACCATACACTTCTGGAGTCTGCTATAAAAGAAATAATAATAGATATCATTTTCATACCAAAAAGTCAAGAATCCAATCACATATTAAAATAAAAATGCACCATACCAGGTTCAACATTTATTGTATGAAAAGGAATGCCATCAGAAACAAGAGCATTGTCAAAGCGAAAAGGGCCCGCTCCATTGATAAGGATACCATCAGGAACACCAAGGGGAATCCCATTCTCAACATTCTTCCTTAATTCCTATGTTTTTCAGTATCACCATCAAACATGAGATCAAGAAAGGTAAAGCAAAGTCAGATTAAAAGCTACTAGTCACCATCAGCAAAAGTAAGAACCAAATCATGCTTGAGACTGACCTTATGACTCTTTGTATACCAATCACTGATAAAGATTGTGATATCTTCATCTGGCACCGGAAAGGGCAATGGTATAACGTCTCTGTTATTTATGGTGATTCCTCCATACCCACCAGAAGCTCTCTGGAAGTTCAAGGAAGGGAAGTAAAAGAAACTCCCTATCTGATCTTTGACCTGAAACTGATATGTCCAGTTCCACCCAGCAGGGATTGGACAATTAGTCCCAGCAACACCATCTTGCCACGAATTTTTTCTGTGTTGTATACCATTCCTGAATTCAAAAATAAAAATAAAATCACAACTTTAATTGTAGCGGCTGAAACCGTTAGGGGGGAACCCACCGCTAGCGATATTGTCTTCTTTGGGCCCAAACCCACTGCTAGCAGATATTATCCTCTTGCTAGGGAGAGGTTTCCACACCCTTATAAGAATGCTTCGTTCTCCTCCGGATCTCACAATCTACCCCCTTCGAGGCCAGCGTCCTCGCTGGTACTCATTCCCTTCTCCAATCGATGTGGGACCCCACAATCCACCCCTTTCGGGGCCCAGCGTTCTTGCTGGCACATCGCCTCGTGTCCACCCCTTTCGGGGCCAGCGTTCTTGCTGGCACATCGCCTCGTGTCCACCTATTTCGGGGCCCAGCGTTCTTGCTGGCACATCGCCTCGTGTCCACCCCCTTCGGGGCTCAGCCTCCTCGCTGGCACGTCGTCTCGTGCCAAGCTCTGATATCATTTGTAACGGCTCAAGCCCACCACTAGCAGATATTGTCCTCTTTGAATTTTCCAATTCAGGCTTCCTTTCAAGGTTTTTAAAACGATAAAGAATACTTCGTTTTCCTCCCCAACGGACGTTAGTTAAGTCACTAAATTTTATGACAACCATACACTTTTTTCAATATCTTTAGTGGATATAGTTCATACCAAGTCAGAAGCAAAGGCTCATCAAGGTCATTTTTAACATTGACAACAACATTCCAGTTCGTAGTTACATTGAGCACAGGTCCAGGAAACTGTCCGTTAATCCCAATGACCTGCAAATAAAAAGTACATAAACATGAAGTCAGTAACAGAGACAGAAACAGAAAAGTTGAAGCAGAAACAGAAACAGAAATTGTCGGGAAAAACCCCATTTCTCCTTATGACTCTTCTTTTGGTTTCATCTAAACTCATCAATAGTTGTCCTTACCTATATACCATGATCTTCCATCTTCTTAGTCAATGAGAATTTTGGTCATAATCCAAACATTAGAACGGTAGGAACACATAATTTCCAATGTCACGGAATATTAGAACTAATCAATCCTTATAATAACATTTTTTTTCAAATTATAAACGTAATCCCTATTCTTCGAGACTAAATTTTAATTTGGTCCCTATAATTTTAAAACGTTAGTTAAACTCCTATAATTAGGCTTAGTTTTAATTTCATCCCAATTGTTAGATTAAGGCTCACAATTGTCCATGAACTGTCTCTCATCCACCTATTGGCTTTCGTTTTTTAACTCAGTTCTAAATTCTAATATAGTAAAACCAATCCAGTTAGCCAAATACACAATATCAATCTATTGCCACATAAATTATATATATACCACAATAGTAACGAGTTGTGAAGTTTGACTAAGACTATCAAATTGAAACTACATAATAACCAAATTTATGCATAACATCATCAGAATAATCAGTTCTACAGCTCCTTGGAAGCAATCTGAAAATTGCAGAAGAAAAAGAAGAGACGAAACCTTCTGTTTAACTCCAAGTGGAGAAGCAGATATGTAGGAGACAGTCCAATCGAAGAAGACGTAGGGATCACCTGCGAGAGCGGTTCTTTTGAGGCATAAGACAAGAAAGACAGCGAGGGGAAGTAAAAAGTGGAAGAAGCGAAGGCATGGCGGCATTGGGATTGAGAGCTCCTCTGGAAGATGGGAAGAAAGGCGCAGGGCGATGATCCAATGGCGATGGAAGAAGGAAGAACTGACAAATGCAGAGCGAGTGAATCATCTTCACATGGGGATTTGAGAAAGGAGGAGAGCACTGCGCGGGATGCCGACAGAGTTGCCAATTGGTTGATGGGTCCCAACCGCGTTGAAAAAGCTATCCACATTATAAAGATTCACTTCTCTTTCCTTATTTAAACATTTCGAGGTCCGACCATACTCTGACATTGTCCGCAACATCTAAATTTTTCATGACTGACTTGTTCGCTAGATTAGAACGAGTGTTATATTGTCGTTGTCACACTCCCACAAGAGCGCGAATGTGACAAGCGGAGATTATTATTTATATATATTATTTTTAAAAATTATGTTTATTTAAGATACATGTTACTTTAATAATTAAAATCTACCGATCACCGAACCTAACTCTATTTTCTGGTTTGTTAGTTTGGTTAGGTTAACCCGACCAAAAACCAATCTTTGATTCTTTTTTGTAAACAAGGAAAAAAAAAAAAAAAAAAAGGTAACAATCACACTTTTAATGGCAGCGAACTTGCGATTGTGCTGCACTCATTTTCCAACGACAAGTGAGCTAAGCCAATTCGTTCTTGCGTCGCCTACGGCCAAGCGACGTATGCTCGAGCCGCTGGTCTCGATTTTAAGAGAAGGTTTTAGAAAGCGAAGGCAGAGAGAGATTTTTAAAAGAGACGTTATATAAGCAAGCAAGACAAAAATAAAACAGCTTACTTATATAACATTCGGTAGGGAGAAGTTGACTCAGACCAGATAGATGACAAATCATTGAATCATTCCCGATAATAATTTCATTATGAATTTTAAATTTTTTTTATTTAATAGATATTTAAATTTTAAATTTTATATTTAATAAATTTTTCGTTTGTTGGTATTTTTTAAAATTTACTGATTTATTAGATAAGAGATTGAAAATTTCAAATCCCATTAAACATAAAATTTGATTTAATTTTAATATATCACTTAATTTCTTAAATTTGGAATGTGTGAGGAGCCTATTTTATTTAAAATAATAGAAAGATAACACAAATTTTAAATAATTAAAAAAATAATAATGTAGTCAAAATTACATTTGGGCTAAATCAGAAGGCCCAATTACTGGTCCCCAAAACTATGGACCACGCAGGCCCAGCCCAGCCCAAATTCTAGCACGTGCGCTTTAGTTATTTTTTATTTTTTATTTTTTTCCTACCTCAAACCCTATTTTAAGGAATATAGTAAAAATAGGTTATTTTATTAGTAATAGGGGCATTTTTGAAAAGAAAAAAAGGATTGAGGGTATTTTTGAAAAGAAAAAAAAGGATAAAGGGCATTTTTGAAAAGAGAAAAAAGGATAAAGGACCACTAGAAAAGGCATTAATTTAAGGGTCCCACAATGCTTAATTGTTAGGGTTTTTAAAGGGTTTGGCATCATCATCCATTGCTTGCCTCTTCACCAACCTTAAATCATTGATATTTTTGTTTAAGGTTGTCGTGGAGACTAAGGTTCATAATCTTCTATATTGTTTAATATATCTGTCATTTTTGTTATTTCGATTGATCTTATCAGGGTTCATATGCACAAATGAACAAAGCTCGTATTTAAATACGAACAGACTATCAAAGGTTGAAAAAGATCATATCGGAAATAAAAAAAGTCGGGATGAATTATAAGTAGATTGGATTCTGATAAATTAAATTTTTATTAATTATAACAAGTCTTTTTCGAGTTCCCGTAATTTTTATGTAATTAATTTAGAGCTGAATTAAAATGACACGAACTTATAAGATTATTATATATTCATTTTATATTTTTTTTATTTTGTCTTTTAGTAAAATTGGAAACAACCCAATATAAATAACAAAATAAACAATATAATAAAATGTTGGATTTTTTTTAAAAAAATCAGAAAAATAGTAATTATTATTTTTTGAAAAAAAAATAAGAACAAGATATTTATTCATTTTTTTCAATAAAAAATTTTGTTTCAATAACATTTTAAAAATCAAACATAAAAAAAAATGTGAATATTGAAAAATATAAATTTAATGAAAAAAAAAAACAATTTTAATTCAAAATTGATAAAACAATTTGTACTTTGTGCTCAATAATTTCAACAGTAGAATTAAAATCTTAAAAAAAAAAAAAAAAAAAAAAAAAAAAAACTTCACTAATATTAATTAAAATAAATTATTATAAAAATAAAAATTAACTAATTGAAAGAGAGAAAAAAAAAACAAGAAATAAACTTTTTAAAAATTATTATTGAAAATTTGTACGTAATAACTCTAATTTTTAGTGTAATTCAAAAAAATTCAAAGTTTGTTTTATTCCTTTTAAATAAATAAATATATATATATATATTCTGTATGTCGTGAAATAATTGGCTGGCAGAACTCAGAAAAAAACTGACGTGGATAAGGAATCTCTCGAGTTGCTCACCAAACCAGACGACAAAATCCCATTTTCTCGGGTCAACTTGGGTCGATTGGTCTAATTTTATTTTTTCAAATAATTATTTTTCCTTTCTTTTTTTAAAATATATTAATCAAACAATATAGACTAATTCGTGAATATAATAATCTCATGAATTAATTTTTAGAAAGGCCTTAAATAATATGCCTCTTCCTCTTAGAAAATGTGACGGATAACGACGGGTGGTCAAGGAACGAGCTTAGTCAAACGAACCCGATGGTTTTTCACTCAATTTAAGTGAATTTTCTAAATTTTTCTTGTTACTTTGTAAAGTTTTTAGAGAATAATAAAATGATTTAAATGGTAAATTTTAAATAGAATATTGACAGTGCTTTTGTTAAAAATTCATAAATATTATGTAACACGACTCATGGTCGAGATTCGAATCATGATTCAAAATTCTGAGTAAGGATCGTTACAAGCGGTATCATAACGGTATCTCTTTCAGGAAGATTTGGTTTCAAGACAAACCGAGGCAGAAGCTAGTGAGCATGTAACACTTGAGTAAATGAGGGATATGTAAATGAACTGAGACCATATGCAAATGAGAGTGATCGTGAGAATAAGACAACTTAGGAATTTCATGGTTAATCATACTTTAATTAAAGTAAGTAACGTAGGAACGTTGTGGGATAATGTCAGTGCCATCAGGTGCCAAAAAAAGAAAAATGTTAGGTCGAATAGATACGTGTCGAACCTTGATTGGAGGCTTAAATGGCTAACTCATTTCATGCTCTATTGGTGACTTAAGCCAAAGTGTCCACTTGGACTCGAATTGTCTCCCACCAACCACTTCTCTCTTAAATCATTTTTTTTAAACCTTTATGATGATCTCTTAGCGTCAAAGCTTCGAACGACTTACTTTTTAAATAATTAAATCCCTATATTCTATACTCTATTAATTCACATTTTATTTAAATCTTAAAATTTAAAATTTACGGTAACACATAAAAAAAATAATTAAATAAAAAAGAACAAATAATTTACGAGACTATATTTTAATCGTTAATATTTTATAATATTTTATTTAAATTAATTTACTAAATTCCATAATTTATTTATTTATTAATTTTTTAATATTACGTTAATATTACGTTAATATTTAATTTTTAGAGTTCGAGGATCTCTTATTTAGTATTTATTTTGTAAGTAGGTTAACCGACCCGAGCAATAATGGCTGTATCTAATAACTATTTTTATATATATATATTTTTAAATATAGTATTTTTTTTTGGTAGGTGACATATTAAATTAGGCATAAAAAACGTGTGTAACCAAAAAAAATCATACATTTTCAAGATATTTTATAAATAATTTTCTTAAAAATAAAAATAGCAATGAAAAAAATGGCGCTGAGACGTTGGGTATAAAAACGAACCAATGGCGTCACAAATTCCTTGCAACTGCAGACCAATCAAAACTCGCTTCAAATTTGGAGCTCCAGATTCGACGGCCATGGCGAAGACAAGGAGCTCATCACGTCCTCCCTTTCTCTCGGCCGTTTCAATCATTTTCTTCTATTTCTTTCTATTGGCCAATTCCGCACTCATTTCGGAGCTCCCTGGTTTCTCCGGCTCTTTCCCTTCCAAGCACTACTCCGGGTGCGGATTTTTGATTTACAGTTATTTTGATGATTTGTTTTTGTTTCTGGAGATTTTTGGCTTTGAATTTGAATGTTATCGGTGTGGATTTTGAAGGTATGTGGAGATCGACGAAAAGCACGGTAGGAATCTGTTCTACTACTTCGTTGAATCGGAGAGGAATCCGATTGAAGATCCGGTGGTTCTGTGGCTGAATGGCGGCCCTGGATGCTCTAGTTTCGATGGTTTCGTTTATGAACACGGTAGGGTTCTTGATCTTCTTCTTTGATTTCCGTCCTCTAACTGACATTTGTTAAAATTTCTCTGCTCTGTTTTGTTTGTGATTCGTCAATTCCTTTCTGTTTTCTTCTTTCTTTCCTTAAATGATTGTGATGAGTTGAATGCATTTGAAACTGCGATTGAAACGGATACGAACCGCTTGCTGTGTTCTTTTGAAGTTATTACCCATTTTGATTGTTCATCCTTTGCGTTTGAGGCCAAATAACTAAAATTCTTAATATTATTAAAAATCTCAATGAAATAATATTGTTTTTATTAACTTTTTTGAAACTGATAGATATAATAAATGAGGTTTGTTATAAAATTTCCACTTAATTACTTTCCAAGAGAAAAAAAAAGGGAAATAATCTTTTGTCCAAATATGTCAATAAAGCAATAACTTTTATTCACAAATTTTACTAATATTTTTTTTTGAAGGACCTAAATGATAATTTCTAATAAATTAGAGGTAAATTTTGAAAATTATAAAAGTATTATATATATATATATATATATGATAAAAAGAAAAAAAAACTATATTTTAAATTATTTTTGTTATCACAAATTAAAAAATGTTAAGAAAAAAAAAATTCACACTTTCTTATTTTATTTTATTTTTATTGTTCTTTTCAATTTTGGGTATTTAGAGACGTAAATTTTTTCTATCACTCTTACTATTTTATACTATTATTAATTTATTACGCAAAAGCTTTAATAGAAAGATTACTTTATCTTTAATATTTTTAAGCACTAAAAAATTTATTTTCAATACTTAATTAATGTTAGAGGTTAAAACTCTAAAAAAAAAGTGTTAGTTTTTAGCTTTCTCTTAATTGTATGGCCATTTTTAAGCAATCATTTCTCTGTTTTGTTCGTCTTGTGAAGGGCCATTTAACTTTGAAGCAGCAAATACATCGGACGGCCTTCCAAAACTTCATCTTAATCCATACAGCTGGTCGAAGGTTTGATTTGATTCGATTTTTCTTCTTTTTGTAGAACAGTTTTTGGTCGAAGTTTGATAGCTAGAAACACAAATCTCCACAATCATATGATATTGTTCACGATTTTGGTTTTTCCGAAAGGCCTTAATTCCTTACTTATAAACTCATGATCATTCCCTTAATTAGTGAACGTGGGACTTCCTTCCATACGATATCAACATTGGTTTTATTCAAATTTTCTTGTTTTTGTAGAACCGTTTTTGTTTCTTCAGTTGGATTAAAAAATAATCTCCCAATTGTTTGTTTTTCTGATTCAGGTGTCCAACATCATATACTTGGATTCGCCGGCTGGAGTTGGTTTATCTTATTCAAAAGATGAATCGGATTATAATACTGGTGACGTGAAGACTGCTCTTGATTCACATAGATTTCTCCTTCAGGTATGAGTTCGTTTGGTAATGTTTATTATGTTAACATTTTGAGTCGTCTTATGATAAAATATACTGATGTGCTTTCTACATTCTTCTGTTGCTTCATTGGGCAGTGGTTTAAGTTGTTCCCGCAGTTCCTGCCTAACCACTTTTACATTGCTGGAGAGTCATATGCAGGAGTATATGTGCCAACTCTTGCCACCGAAGTCGTTAAAGGTAATTCTTTTTTGGGGTTTTCGTGCTTTCTTCTTCAAAATTAACATACGAATTTTTTGTTTTTTCAGGACTTGAGACTGGTGTAAAGCCCACTCTGAACTTCAAGGTGCACTATTTGGTTTATGGTTGTTTTTTAAAAAAATTAAGGATCCAACAAAGAATAAAACTGTATTTCACATTTGTTGGCAAGTTTATTGGCTTAATGTTTAAGAACTAAGCTAGTCTGGATTATTGTTGTCAAAAACAAGCGTGCCAAATAAGAAATGGATGATGAACCAAACATAGCATTTAACTTTTTGTTCAATTATCAATTTAGTCTCCATGGTTTAAAAAGTTTAATTATTGTTTTGGTTTGAATTTCTGAAACGTTCTTGTTGTTATCTTTATAGTTTTTTTACATGGCACGTTTTCTTTAGACGCTGGGGAGAACTAATGAGCTAACATTTAGAGTAAGATAGGTGTGGAGGTTAAATGACCTTACTCTAAGGAGATCAAGTGGGAAAGTTCATTAAAAGAGCGGGTTTAGGGATTGGAGTTTTTAAGATTGTGCACCACCTGTTTATGCACTACTGATTTTTATGAAACCTACTTGATTTTTCTCTATTTGTTTCAAGTTTAAAATCCTATATTGTTCGACCAGAATGCCTAATCGTATCTCTCCACCATGTCTAAATAAAACATGTCACGTAAGAAAACTACTAAGATTTGGTAAAAATGAAGATATTTTAGGATTAACCAAACTATATGCATTCAAATCAAGCTAAAACGTTAGGATTAACCAAACGAGTCACTTGTTTTGCAGGGTTACTTGGTTGGAAATGGAGTTGCAGATGATGTGTTTGATGGAAATGCTCTTGTTCCATTTGCACATGGGATGGGGCTGATCTCTGATGAGCTATTTCAGGTGGGTTGATTCCTTAGTTTAAAGTGTAGCTCATTCTCTGACTAATTGCTGATCCTCTGCCTTTTCAAGGTTGGTCTTGCACCATCCTTGCAATCATATGTTATTTGACTTTCCAAACTTGACCCATATTCAGGAAGTTGAAAATACATGTAAAGGAAACTACTATGAACCCACTGACATGGCCTGTGAGGACAAGCTTTCCAGAGTTGACGAGGTGATGAAAGCTGGTTTTGAAACTTAAATCATTTATTAGAGCGAGAGAATTGGATGGTGATATTCAACTCACCTAAGAATATGTCATTTATCTCAGTTGGTTGATGGCTTAAACGTATACAACATTTTGGAACCTTGCTACCATGCCCCTGAGAAGATAAGGACTAAAAATATCGAGTTGCCGAGCAGCTTCCGATTGCTTGGCGAGACCGAGAGGCCGCTTGCTGTGAGGAAGAGGATGTTTGGTCGAGCCTGGCCTCTTAGAGCTCCTGTCAGAGCTGGCATTGTTCCAAGTTGGTCCCAACTTCTTGGTGACACCGAAGTTCCATGCACTGTAAGTTCAGTTCCTTGTTTTTTTTTGGATTTTGATGGTACCTCCATCGTGTTTGCTATAGTTTATGGTTTCTGTGCTTCGATTTGTGAGAAAAGGGTAAAACCCCATTTCTTTATGGGGAACCTTCTTCAATGCCATCCTGAGCTGAACCATTACCTTCCATTTGTTTGTGCTTGTCAAAATATATTTAACTTTTCAGCTTCGTTCTGGAGTTTCCTTGACATTAATAGTTAGAGGCAGTGTTTACTGGTCCAAAATCATTTACTTCCAAATGCACCAAATAAATTGTTTGTTTGGGTGTTAAATTTATTTACACTTATTGCCTCCTAACATTTATGTATTGTGTAAAGAATGACGAAGTTGCAACAGCATGGTTGAACAATGAAGCAGTGAGGAAAGCAATCCATGCTGACAAGGTAAGGTTATCAGTACTCACTATATTTATATGCCCTTAATTCTTAGACCTTACTTTTTATGTTTTTATCAATGGCAATAGAGTTTGGCAGGCAACTGGGAGCTATGTACTGATAAACTTAACTTTGACCACGATGCTGGGAGCATGATTCCCTTCCACAAAAACCTTACCTTGAAAGGATATCGAGCTCTTATTTTCAGGTACCATTCATTACTCTGTTTTATTGTTGGAGGGTACTTAATTTTCGTCATCATATTGGCATTTTCATGCATATTTCTATATCATTCGTAAAAAGGATAGCATGATATTGTCCACTTTGAGCATAAGCTCTCGTGATTTTATTTTTGGTTTCTCCAAAACGTCTCGTACAAATGGAGATGTATTTCTTACTTATAAACCCATGATCAACCCCTTAATTAGTCGACGTGGAACTCCTCTTCCAACAGTCCTCAACATCGACATTGCGTTATTATATTGTAAATATTCTTAATGTGGACATATTATCAACGATCAGAATTTAGAACAGTTTGTACATGGTTTTAATACAAATGGCACAAAATAAGTGGAGAGGCCATCAAATGAAATTGGATGTTTCCAACTATCTGGTCATAACACCACCTCAAGTGACTGTTGTGTTTTGATCTTTTGAAGCTGACTTGCATATTCGTTTTTTCTGGTAGCGGCGATCATGATATGTGTGTTCCATTCACTGGGAGCGAAGCTTGGGTTCGATCACTTGGATACAAGGTCATCGATGAATGGAGGCCATGGACGTCGAACGAACAAGTTGTCGGGTACTTTCGTCATTCCATTTCCTTGTTTTCTGGTTTGTGTTGTTCAATGTGTTCGTGTTTATTAACTAGATATGCAAAATATGATAAATAAGCATGTAAAAAGTTAATGTAATTATAGATTGGAGCTAAACGGTAATAATTTAACCGTTGAGTTACTTTTTGAATGGCAGGTACTTACGAAGCTACGAGAACAACCTAATCTTTCTTACCATTAAGGCAAGTGATGATGTAGTTTTTTTATTTATAATAAGTGATGTTTTTTTGGACTTTGATGATAATTTGTACGTTGGTATTGTTGCAGGGATCTGGACATACTGTACCTGAATACAAACCACGTGAAGCTTTAGATTTTTACAGTCGATTTTTGGGTGGAGAAGCAATATGATAAGAGGTAGAGATTGTTGCAGTTGAATCCTACTATGTTGAAAATGATAAATAATGGCAACACAATATTATTAGTGCTTGCTATATGCATTATCCTATGTAGCTACTACCTATGCACTTTCAATGAAGCTATGTTAGAGCTAAGGTGATCCTATTTTTATGAAAAGGCATTAGTCAAAATCACAAACCACCTATTACCCTACTATAGTTATAGATATGTGTTCATTGCACCTGAAAAAAAGATATTTTTCGTTAAAGAACACTTTTTTAATAGTCATTCGCAATTAGTTCGTCTTCGGTTGAATAAGATTATTGAAAAATTATTAAGTATGACCATCACTGTAACGGTCCAAGCCTACCGCTAGCAGATATTGTCCTCTTTTGATATTCTCTTTCGGGGCTTCCCCTCAAGGCTTTAAAACACGTATGCTAGGAGAAGGTTTCCACACCCTTATAAAGGGTATTTTGTTCTCCTCCCCAATCAATGTGGGACATCACAATCCACCCCCTTCAGGAGGGAACAATCTCCTCGTTAACACATAGTCTGGTGTTTGGCTCTGATACCATTTGTAACAACCCAAGCCTACCGCTGGCAGATATCGTCCTCTTTGGGCTTTTCTTTTTGGGCTTCTCCTTAAGGCTTTACAACGCGTCTACTAAGGGAAGGTTTCCACACCCTTATAAAGGGTGTTTTGTTCTCCTCCCAACCAATGTGGAACATCTATGTTTGCTTCTCAATACGCAAAAAGTGGCCTTTAATAGAAATATTGAATCTTCCAAATGTAAGGTAATATCATGTTCATAAGAATCTACTTAGTGTACAACACTACTAATACTATGAAGGTCCCCATCTAAATCCTCAAAACAAAAAGGTTCCCAAATTCTTCTTCAACTCACCTAATAAGATATCACAACCCAAGGGGAACTCACATGTCACATCTTCAATTGCAAAATATTTAGCATACTCAGACAACATATCTGTAAGTAACATATCTTCCTGCAGTCTCACTTGGTCTGATGATCTTCACGACTTGTCCACGCTTTAGCCCGTAATATCTTGCAACTGGGTCGGTCACCTGTATGCGTGGTAGCTAACACAAAGAATGGAAAAATCATATAAGATTCTTATTCATTTTGCAACAGAAATACAAACGCATATCAACACTAATGAATAGATAGTAGACAATATGGCACAGCATGACAAACGTCTCTATAGTTCGGATTGTGATTAGTACACAATGCGGGTATGGAGTAATGCCCCAATACCTTGGTTACTAAAAAGAACAAAAAAGACGACATAAAGATAGTTCTCTAGAAATGGTATATAGGGCCAAACCGAAAAATAAAACACTGTCGAGAATTCTTCGTTGCTAGGAAAACTACATGGAGCACATGCACACGACAAGCTACAAAGTACAGGTTGCAAGTCGCAGCATGCTAGTGACCCCTAATGGAACACTACATGGAGCACATGCACACGACAAGCTACAAAAATACGGGTTGCAAGTCGCAGCATGCTAGTGACCCCTAATGGAACACAAGAAAAAGCAAAATTCCACTATATAAGATTGGGCAATTTGAACATAGAACCACGAAGAAATCGAGTCGCTAGTCGCTCGTTGAGATAAGATTGGAGGAGTTCAATGATGAATTCACCTTATCCCTAGTTTCTTGCTACAGACATGGGAACCAAAGTGGTATCGAGAATGCGTGAGCATATCACGTTTCAATATAGATCTCGAGATGCATTCTCACAATGTTATATTTTCTGAAGAACTAAAGCTAACCTGTGTTTCTTTCACAGTATATCTCTCCAGTAGTGTTTTTTTCTCTTCATTGGTAAGTAACTGGTGCTCGGGAACAAGAACGTGATCTTTGACATTAACAAGCAATTCCGCTTCCTGCATCCACAAATAAAGAGAAGAACAAGAACAAAAATTTTATATTTTAGGTAAACGAAGAAAAAATAAGAGCAATTAAACAACTGCCTTGGCCATAAAATACTCCATAAAATATTTTCACCTGGAAAACTTCCAAGTGGAATTTGGAAGATATTTCACTTATACAGGTACGAGCGAAAGGGGTCAAATTCTGTTGAACAACCAATATCGCTCTAAAAACATTCTCCGTTTTCATGCGGTTGGTATATGTTTTCATTGTCTTGACACCAACCTTCTGTTCTTCCGGGAAGAAAACGTATATCTATACAGAAAAGAGTCACGATATGAGGACGTAAACAAATAGGAGAAATTAACGAGAAACTCGTAGCTCCTTAAACTTAACTTTAGTAACTATGAAAAATACTGTTGAATGAAAGTCCCACATCGGCTAATTTAGGGAATGATCGTGCGTTTATAATCAAGGAATACTATCTCCATTGATATCAGGCCTTTTAGGGAAGCCCAAAGGAAAGCCATGAGAGCTTATGCTCAAAGTAGATTTTATCATACCACTGTGGAGAGTCGTGTTCGTCTAACATGGTATCAGAGTCATGCCCTAAACTTGGCCATGTCATGTCCAACAAAGTATTGTGAGCCTCGAAGACATAGTAAAAAATGACTAAGACTCCAAAAGAAAAGGAGTCGAGCCTCGATTAAGGGGAGACGTACTTTGTTCGAAGAGAGGAGTTGGATGAAAGTCGCACATCGGCTAATTTAGGGAATGATCGTGGGTTTATAATCAAGGAATACTATCTCTATTGGTATGAAGCCTTTTGGGGAACCAAAGGAAAGCCATGAGAGCTTATGCTCAAAATGGGCAATATCATACCATTGTGGAGAGTCGTGTTCATCTAACAAATACTAATCAAATATTCCCTTTTTTGAGACAATACCTGATCAGAGCTATCATTTCTCTTAGCTTTATTAATAACAATATCTTCTCTTTTCATGCTTTCACCATATTTATGCTTAAATTGCTCTCTTGACATGTCGATCTCAAAGTCTCCGACAAAATAACCTCGGTCTTTTAGCATTTGTAGAACAGTTTTTCGAATTCTGAAAAGCCTGGTGATTTCCTCCTCTGATAGCACCATCTTGTTTGTGGCTAATTCATTGTCAAACAATTCAATACTCAGTAACTATACTCCAAATAGGTATGCAAAGAATATATAATACAAATTCTAAATGAGTCAGAATTCATTTATATAAACACCAATATGATTGATTATGTTCCATAATCTCAAAACTAATACAAGATATAGCACATAGAACACACCATGGATACAATAAACAACAATTTTCAGAAATTCAAAACAAGTTGGAGACATTAATATGATCGATGCAAGAAGAAGACAACGAATAGAATATGCTATAAATTTCTCGTGGTAGTTCGAAAGGGTGAAAAGTTTCATTGCGAAGTTGAACGCCTTGAGGATTATGGAACTTGAAAATTTCTAACAGTACTACCGAGTAATTGGTGGAATGTCAGGTGGTTACTCAAAAAAGGATGAAGCTATTGCTCCTTTCTTTCATCCGCAAGTTCTAATTTGAGTTTCTCTAGTTAGGAAAAAGACATAGATAGATATTGAGACCATACCAGTAACAACGAGAAATCTGTGCAAGCCGCTAGGAGTGACACGGCAGCAGAAAGCACGGAAGAAAGACAGCGGCGACGGCGGAGACACTGAGCTGCTGAAAAGGAGGAGGAGCCGGCACGGAAGAAAGACAGCGGCGACGGCGGAGACACTGAGCTGCTAAAAAGGAGGAGGAGCCGGCGTGAAGAAGAAGAAGATGAGCGACAAAAGGAGGAGGAACCGCCGCGAAGAAGGGTTTAGGGCTTTCTGTTTAATTTATTCTTATTTTATCCTTCCTGATTTGCATTTTTTAAATAATACGTTTTTATTACTAAACAAAATTTATAAATTATTTTAAAAATATTATCTCTCTCTTTCAAAAATTTTAATATTAAAATTCTAAATTTTTGAATGTTTATTAAAAACAAAAGTAATATTCTAACTTTTAAAAAATTATAGATATTTTAAAATCTCACTTAAATTTCCTTTTTTAATTAGCCAATTTTTTCATTTAAAAAAAAAAAAAAAATACTTATCCACTCCATTTTCCACCCCTGTCAAAGATCAACCCACGTGTCGGTTCTCCTATACAATTATCACGTGTCGGTTCTCCTATACAATTATCGTATGCCACCCGATAAAGTAATTGAAAGTTTAGAAAATTTTGTTTCATCCCGTAGGTCTCAGGGTCCCACGGGGACTCGACACCAATAGAGTAAGAAAATTTTTATTTCAATGGGGAATGAGAGCAGTAACCCAACGAATTTTTTTTATCGACTAAACGAGAACAAGATCAAATAATGCATTCCCTATCGCAACTTCCTTTGTTGGCCCTAATAATTATTATTATTATTAAGGGACTAATAAAATACTTTAGGTTTTGAAAAAGTTAAAAAGGACTTATTTTTAAATTTATTGAAAATACAAGAACCAACTTTGGAGCATTCAAAATTATCTGAACATAAACCATTCCTGAAGTTGGGTTAGGTTATTATTTGAACTGTGCTGTGCTTTCTATTCAAAGCCAATGACAGTACCAGACGACTTAACGATGCACCGAGGCTTAGAGGAGCAAGCCAGAACACACAAAAAAAAGAAAAAGAAAAAAAAGAAACTGATTACACCGAGTCAAACCAATCCAAATGGACTATAATTGTGAGATCCCACATCAGTTGGGAAGAAGAACGAAACATTCTTTATACGAGTGTGGAAACCTCTCCCTAGCAAACACATTATAAAAACCTTGAAGGGAAGCCGAAAGGAAAAACACAAAGAGAACAATATCTGGTCTATTCTTGGGTAACCGAGCATGCATCCTAACATATAACTCAACTAACCTTACAAAATTACTATCTTACAGATGACAATCACCTCTTTAACTCCATAAACTTACCACTGAAGGTCATACACCTTCTTTCCAACTAAAACCTCTAATAACATTATGACAAATAGTATTGGCTGTACTATGAGGGGAGAACCAGGAATCAATCAAGCTCCAAGAACAGCCCCATGATGGTGAAACCATGGAGGTAAAGACCATCACAAAGTTCTGGAACAAGGGCAGTGGATGAGCATGTAATCAAGATCTTCAACATTTTCCACAGGAAAGGCCACACAACAATTAAGCAAATGGAAAAGGATTCTTCATGATATCAGGACTGTCTGTCAAAACTATAGATTTTACAGTCAAAATTCCAGAATTTAAAGTCCATGGGATGTTTGTGTTCCTAATCCACCGCTGTGTTTTTTTAGGAATAAGCTTTGCTCAAGCTCAAAAATAATTCGAATGTAAAGTTCTCCAAGTGTTGAAGGTCACAACAAAATATAAGGCCCTATCTATCCATTCGAATGTAAAACTATCCACCAATTCCAATATATTAACTCATTCTAAAGTTTTCTTACCCCCCAGGAGTTTCGAGATTGGTTATTCGAATACAAAAGCCAACAGGAGTTTCTAGATTGAACTTTATCACCATTGGAAAAACTACCAAGAACCAACAAGATGAACATTATTACACTCATATCTTCAAATCCAAACTTCAAGCACCATAGACCCACGCATCTTGAAGTGGGTGTCGGTGATTGAATTCGAGCCAGAAAGGTGAGGAAGCAAGGCTATATTGCCCACCCAAAAATCTTCCCAAAATCTAACCTTGGAGCCAGAGCAACCCTAGAGAAAAAAATATCTATGGGTACACTGACCTTTGGGCGTTAATCTCCAAGAACATTTAGTAACTCCATGATAATCTGATAAATAACCAACCAACGAATCGTTCGTGTGTCTGCTAGGAATGATCCAACACTGAAAAGTCTGATTCTAGGGGAATCTCCCATACCATTTCGAATCTACATGTATAGTTTAAATTATTCATTCAACAAGATCTCCAAAGTTCTATAAAGAAATAAAACCCAACTACCAACGTGCCCATATCAAGTCTCATAGGACTTCTCTAAGGGATGAACATGGAGAAAGATCTCCAACTTACTCTGACAGTAGCTCATTTGGCATCAAGAAGCTTTTAGATTAATACCTAGATAGGATGTTTCCATCGCTTGAACAAACAACTTCAAAGAAACTAAGGTTAGGCTTACAAACATCAGGACTCTTGACTATCCCCTAGATCATTGACAAACAAATAGTGGTTCAATACTTCTAACATTTTTTTTTTTCCCTTTTCATTGTAATGAATTTTGGGTAGTTTTGTTGGGCTCTTCGGGAAGAACAGAGCAGTGACACCAATGGAAGGAACCCAATTTTTTTTCATATTCTAACAATTGCTTGCCAATTTCTTATACATTCTCCAAATGTTTACATCCACTGTAACAACGAGGTACAGAAATCCGAATACAAAAATATACCATCAAACAAGACGACAGAACAACTAGAACATAGAAGCATCGAAACGACGCAATTAGAGGATAATCTTTCGCAAAGACAACAAGTCGTCCACCAAATGCACCATCTCAAGGTACAAATTATTAAACAGCCAAATAAGCCATATAACAAAGATCCAGTGTTCCAAAAACGAGTAAAAAATTAAGGAATGTCCCAAGGCTTGGGCTCGGGAACTGCAACGACCATACCTTGAAGTTCGGGGGTGAGAATAACCTGGCAGCCAAGTCTTGAGTGCTTGTTCAAAGCCCTGACCCTGGAGTTTCTCTTGAGCACATACTCCTCGTCGTAGGACCGCGGCGGGAGCTTCTCGAGCCACTCCTGAGCGATACTGACCTCGCATTCCGCCGAACAGGCATCAATGTTTTCCAATCGATGGGAATCGGGGTCGATCAGGCCCCGATTCGCAAGCGCCTTAAGAAGAGTCTGGCCCGTTAATCCAACGACCTCTTTCTTCGTGCCCTCCGGATCAATTGCGAACAATTTGACGATGCGATCTGATACCTTTTTAGATGAGGATTCCGTCGAGGCCGCAGCGGACGCCGACCATCTTGAGAAAATGGATTTGGAGTAGCTGATCGCCGGCAGACGGTGGATTTGGCGGAGCCTGTGTAGGTTTGCGACCGCCATTTCTGAGTAATTTAGATGGGGGGTAACGCTGATGAATGACTGACAAATATAAAATGCTTCTATGGAAGTATTTTCACTCCCTATTTTGAGATTGGTTTAATTTTAATCCCAATCTTTTTATCTTTATATTAATCGAAAATACATTCGAATAAAAGCAATCTCGAGTATAAAACGACTAAAAAAGATTAAAAAAATTTAAAATCAACGTACATATTTTTTTCCGGTAGCTCAATTTTAAGAACTTCATAATTAAACGTTTGTTGGAGTCTAAAAAATTTACTAAGATGGGCAGAACCTACACTGACTCGTGTTTATTTGTCGGGATTGTCTTAAGGACTTATGTTCGTTAATGGGGATAGTTTTTACTCTTAGGAGCGGGGAGTAAATAATCTGACTGTAGGAATGTCGGGACCATCCGATGCAGAAAATAAACCATGGAAATAATTTAATTCTATTAATTAAAATTTAATTTTTGGTGAGAATAATTTATAAAATTTGACAAAATTTTAGAGACCAAATTAATTTTTTTAAAAGAAATAAAATTAAAATCATATGAATTTTTTTTTATTTTCTCGAGACTTGAATTGAATTAGTTCCGTCAATTCACTCCGTTACTAAACCGTTAGACAAGCGAAATTACAATAATACCCCCATAGACATGAAATGAAAAGAGGAAAACCCTAATTCCTGCTTTGTCCATCTGCTATATAATAAGTTCATCGTTACCTCTTCGAGCAATCGTTCCTTCAGCCTCCCTTGCGTTTCAAAGTTTCTTCCAAAATAATTTGTGTTCATTCAATGATTTTCTCTTGCTTCGTTTTTTGTTGTATCAACGTATGAAGATTTCGCTGTGGAAGAAATCAAATCGAAAAGCAAGTTCTGCTTCTTGACTGGATCGTTCTATCGATCCAGCCAAAATTTTACTCAAAACCTTGCGACATTGAATTCTCCAGCATCACTCGTCTGAGACTCTTGTTTCTGGATTCTCAGGCCCTTTAATTGCTGGTACATTTTCGATTTTCACCGATTCTTCTGTTTTTTCTTGGCACAAATCGTTCGGTTTCTTCGTTGATATTTGGTTTAGAAGTCTGGTTTGATTGGAGTTGGATAAAGCAAACTCACTCTGTCCTAGAACTGATATTGATCAACTCAATGTTCTGTGGCAATTTCTTCGTTTGCGAAATGAAAGCGCGATTCTTCCGTTCAACTCGCCGGGATGATCTTTCTTGTTTAATGGTCATTGTTGGCATACGGTTGGTTCGCATATTCTTTTGATGCCACTAAGTTTCCAACTATGAATCTAATGCGTAACACGAAGCGTCATTCCATACGAGCTGTTTGGAAATGGTTCATAAGTTCCGATTCTGTTGCTCATCTTTTCAGGGATGAATTGATCCGCTGATTTTGAAGAAATTAGAGTTTTGATTTTTATTAATTACAATCGCTACTATTGGTTTTCAAGTTAGGAAGATCAGTCCCTAAACCCTGAACAGATCATTTAAAATCAAAACTCCATCAAAACCTTTAATTCGATCTCCTTGAAAACAGTTCAAATCCTCGTTGGTTGGAACTTCGAATACATAATCACTAAAATCAAAAGTTTAGTTTATTGTTTGAGCTGAGTCCATTTGGTTTTTTAAAATTATCTTTACTTTTCGAAATCCTTAATTTTCATTTTGAATACCGATCCAGAGTTTGGGACACTTCAATTCAAGTGACAATAATACAATATTATCTAAAAAATAGATTATACTATGAAATTAAACACGTTGAATGCAATAATTATCTATAAAAGTTATGAACTTCAATGTTGCTCTTGAAGGTTGAATTTATTTTTTACATATCAAAAAGATATTTAAAATAAGTATTTAATGTAAATATAATTTAAAGACTTACATTAATAAAATTTTGTATATTCAACTAAAAATTTATTAGACAAAAGTTGTTAGTTTAAAGTTGAGAAATTTATTATCTTTCTGCGATAATTGTAAGCATCATTAGTATAATTTTAATTGGGAGTCGAGAACAGCATCATTAGTGTAATTTTAGTTGGGAGAGAGTAACAGTTTTAGTTGGGAGACTAATAGTCACCGCATCATTAGTGTAATTTTAGTTGGGAGAGAGTTAGAACAGTTGAACACGACTCTACATCATGGTATGATGTTAATTCACTTTAGTAGCTCTCATGGATTTATTTTGCTTTTTCAAAAAGCTTTGTATTAATGGAGATAGTATTTCTTGATTTTAAATCTATGAAACCCAAAACCTCATATCAATAGAGATAATATTTCTTGATTTTAAATTTATGAAACCCAAGGCCTCGTATTAGTATTCATTGATTTATGATCCTTCCCTAAAAGACTATCATCCAAGAAAAGGTAAGGAAAAATTATATACGCTATAAATTGTCATTGTCGACGTTATCCACAAGATATTAGATTATTAAAGTTTAGACATGAGACATCCTCTTCCACCTAAAATGGACAACAGTGTGGAGTATAATGGAAAGAAACATATTCCTCCAGCCTCAATCATTAAACTTAAAAAGACTTGCTCTCTCAGGAATGGACCAAAATTTCAAGGTGTTTATCATCATGGGTGCCAAATATCAGTTAGGAAATAGGAAGAAGATCACTACAATACTGCCTACGCTATATGCATTTTGGCAATGTCTAAAATGGTTTCAAAGATCAGCCAAATTAATTATAGAATCATTAGAGTCTAACCGCTCGGTTTCGGGATCAGCTTCGAAACTGGAATGATGTTGTTCTGAACTGGCTCTCTCCAGGGACTCCGCTAAATCTGCTTCCCATAAACCCAACCTACACACCCTCTTGTATGTTTCATAACCTGTTGCTGTTAGGCCTTCAGATACCATATCTTTTAAACATCCCACAATGCCATCGCTGTTTATTGCACCGAGGAAAGCCTCGGATAAGCCAGGTTGCCAGAATACGACGATGGCGCATTTCTTATCCACGAACCGGACATCAAACTCTTCACAGAAAACTTCATGGGATCCTTCAAGTGCAGTTTTCATCGACCGAGCAGTCATCCCGTCTCTAAATCCCCACAAGAAAACCAAATGCCTACAGCTAACCTTTCTAACGTTCTTCATCGAGATCTTGATGTCGTCATCCTCGGATTCGTGGTGGTCGGGGGAGAATGAACCAAAAACATTTGCACACCCATCAAGCTTTGAGGCCAAACAATTGTTGTTGGATTGGGCGCCACCAAGATCAATTTTAAGTACAGAGCAGGCTTTTGCAAACAAATGGCATAACAGTATAGCGTTATGCCCATGAAACTTGCGATCATTTCCTGTAGCTGCAATAGAACACAGTATAAGGTTCGCATTAAGATTTCTGCTTGAGGGATCATGATCAATGCTCTTAGAGATGCAGGGCTTGAAACTACTGTACAATAGATAAAGATTAAACATTGACAGGTTTCATCACATGGATTGGTAAGACAAAAGACAGTTAAAAAATTAAAATTAAAGAAACTAATAACAAAATGAAGCATAACAAAACGCTTAATGATGTGTATCCGTGAAGAAATGAATGAAGAGATTTGTTTCTATTTGGTTCTTGAACTTTCAAAACTACAAAGACCTACTAAATACAAAATTCCTAATTTATATTTAATAGATCAATTCATTTTTTTAAATTTCAAATTTGTTATACCTTTTAGACTTGCGAGTAAAAGTTTAGGGACCTGTTAAGACACAAAATTGAAAGTTTAGAGACCTGTTAGACACAAAATTGAAAGTTTAGAGATTAATACACTTCTAAAAGTGTAGGGACCAAATAGACACAAATCTCAAAGTCGGACTAAACTTATAATTTAACAAAGTAAGCTGTTTTCCACCGTATCAGGTATGTGGACAAGGTGACAAACCTTCAAGTGGAATATCCAAGTCAATAGGCGCAAAATAATGATTCTTCAAGTAGGAAAGAGCTGAAGCTATACTGATTGGCTTGCTGAGGCCACCGATCTTGCTGATCAAATGCTTTACATCAAGCACTCTTGGGAAAACCAAATGCAAAGAGGACGCAAACTCATCTATACCAGTAGGCAGGGGAGCAAGGAATTTAGAATGAATAAATGCAAAATCTGCATCCAAAAAGAAAGCATTAGGATAAAAACTAGAGAACAAAAGAAAAATAAAGCAAAGAGATCAACAAAAAGTAAAGCATATATGAGATAAACACCATTAAGAGAATTGTAGGAGAGAATAGGCTTCTGTGAAGCAGAAATCATATCTACCACCTCTCGAAAACCACGAAATTTCTTGTTTTCTTCGTCTTCAAGATTTTGAAGCTCCTTCTGAACAGTGAACAAAAAATCATTCAGTTAACCCATCAGTCTAATACATCGAACCACAAACTTTCAATTTTTTTGGAAATTAAAACCTTATTTCCATTATGAACCATTTCTTCAACTTAGTTTTAAAAAAGAAGACATTTTTAATTATGCCATTGGATAGGTGGGTTGAAAATGATGAAAAAATCAACTTATGAACATAAACTTCTTCAAAGAGCTAGCTAAAAAATCAATGGTTTAGGAACTTAGAAAGTAGAAATCCAGTGAAATATATACTGGTACCTCAAGCAGAATCTTGTCTTCTTTTGAGCTCGTCAAAATGGCACGAATTGCTTGAGTTCCTCCACCCTTAGCTGGAATTACTACAGGAACCAGGTCATCAGAAAACTCACTCAACAGCTACATCAAATACAGAAAAGAATATAAGTCTACATATAAACTCTCTCTACAGAAAAGGTAGCAAAGATAAGCATATTGTTCTGCTAGCAGGAGTCTAGATCACTACCACATTTAAAATGATAACACTGAGGTTAAATTTGAATTCCTATACTCACTCTTAAATTTAGTCATCTCAGAATGTTTTTTCCCCTGATAAGAAACAACTTTCATTACAAGGTATAGTCATTTCAGAAATGACATTATAGCTTTTGCTTGATTCATTGTTGTGTAACAACAGCAATACACATTTTAAAAGCACTCATAAGATGAAAAGATCAAGTAAGTTACCTCTAAAACAAGTAGAACTTGACGTTCACTACAAACATCTATAGTCATGGATGGCCTCGATCCATACTGCTCGCTGCCAATGATGAGCTTTTTCAACGAACTTAGCAGAGCGTCTATATTATGGAAACATTACCTTTACTATTTCAGGAGACAAGGAAATAAAAAGAGGTTAAAAAACACTTTTAGTCCATGAACTTTCATAAAAGTAAGGATTTAATTCTTGGACTCTAGGTTGTAACAATTTAACACCTACTACAAAAATCTCATCAAATTAAATGCTAATTTTTATTAGGAAACAATTATTCTCTATAGTTTATGAACATATTTGTTTACAATATCACAATCTACAGAGGGACGAAAACTCATTAAATTTTAACAATATTTTTCATTATAGAGAAAATTTAAAGCACAATATAGGGGATGAGTTGTTGTATGCTAGAGTCCAAGGACTAAATTTTTACAGGTTTGAAAGAATATGGATCAAATCGTTTCAAACTAAGGTTCAGGGATTATAGCTTTGATAAAAGTTCAAGGACCAAAAGTGTTCTTTAAGCTAAACATTTTTAAAATGTGACCGCAAAATGGGGGAAAAAAAAAGTGGAAAGAAAAGATAATGAAGAAATTGTTTTAGAAAGCAATAGTAGGCCGTAACTTACCATTTGTTTTTGTGCTTGAATTACATGCATCTTTCCAGTTCTTTACCCGTGATTTAACCCGTTGAACAAAAACTGAATCAGCAATTGTCTGTCTAGAAGAAGATTTCACAGCATAAGTACTAGGTGTTAGAAATGAACGGCCTATTCGAACTTTTGCTATAGACTCTTGAGCTCTAGATAAGTATGATATGCCTGAAACCAACAAGAGGAGAAAGTTTTTAGGTTGATAAAAATTACCAGAAACAAAAAGGTCTTCAGCAATCCACTAACAAAAACTTGTAAGGCTGGCGTTCAATTGTATAATTTCTATATGAGCCATATGAATCTCAAAACAAGATGGGTGTGTATAACCCTTCTAGATATAGGGATAGATGATTTTCTGGAAGCGTTGGGTGGCCTTTTCAGCATTTTTTTCTACCTAGCTTGGGAACTTGGTTTTAGAGACTTGGGAACTTAATTTCTTCTCTTGAGCTGGATAATGCAAACAGAACTTCAAGGGACAGTGAGATTGGGAAAGAAATTATGGATTTTTTTTGCTTTCCTGTGAATTCCCCTCAAAATCATCCTTTGCTCTTGTTGAAACCTTGCAACGAAGGTGGTTTAGAGACTGGAAATCTGGGTTGCAAAATTACTCTTCTATAAATAGCTATGGTGTCTGTCGCAAATCTCAAGTCTTGAGGTCAGTGAGTGAGAAACCGAAGTAAATAGTCCACAATAAGGCTTACCATCATATATGCATGCATCAAAGTCAAAACCTTCGCGAGCCATGGATGTTAAATGTGAAACTTGACATGAAAAACTGTAAGAAGGCATCCCAATGTTCAGATCATCTCTGGGGAACAAATGAAAGTTGTACCTATACCATTGAAGGAAACGTAGCTGATCAGTGACGGCAGGGACACACATGAAATAGAACGCTAGAGCTTTGATCTGACAGCCGTAATTCACAGGCAAAAAACACGAATTACAGATGGTATTGCCATGACCTAAGATGCAAGTAACAGGAAGGCATGTATCATGCAAAATAATTATAAGCAATCAAATTTGTATCACCCATCAAACAAGAGACCTCGAGTTTAGAATTTCAAATAATGATGAACAGGCAACCCATAAGCAAAAACCATTGTCGAAACATCAGCCAGACCCATCAAATTTCCCGTTACCACCTTCCATTACAAATTCTACCCACATGACAATAATGAAAAAGATTTACTACAAATCCCTACTCTAGATTCCAATGAAAGAAATGTCGTTCAATTCCAATTTCCATGCTCGCTTTCAACATCAACAACGTATCAAGAAGCATCCAAATCCATACAAAGTAAAGAAAAATGAAATCAGTAACATAAAGAAACTCGCAATCCCCGACCCCCGCCCCAACGGACAAACGAAGAGAAGCGGCGGCGGGACTTACGGATGGGCGATTAGCTTGGATTCCCTAACAGAGAAGGGGCAAAGAGCGAATTGAAGGATCTGAAACTTCTCGGCGGCGTACTTGGCCTTGCAATAGGCGGTATCGTAGGTGTCAAAGGACTGAAGGCGGTGCCAAGGAAAGGAAGAAGAGCCGGTGTTCTGCAAAGAGAGGGCGATGAAGTCGGAGTCGGAGATGTGGTTCTTCAGGTCCCCCAAGCAGCCATAGAAGTCGGAGTTGCGAATTTGCCTGACGCTTAGTTGATTGGTGGCAGTATGCAGGCGGCGCCTCTGCAACTGGAGGGATGAGAACCGAGACGCCATAGTTTCCCGTTACGCTCTCATTCAAAATTCACGGTGGAAATGCCCAAATGAGTTTTACTTCTCTATTATATATGCCGAGCCGTGGTTGTTATAATAATAATAATAAATAAATAAATAAATAAATAAATAAATAAATAAATAAAAATATCTCTAAGTTAGAATATTACTCCTCCACCGCCGTCGCCGCTGTCTTTCTTCCGTGCCGGCTCCTCCTCCTGTTGAGCAGCTCAGTGTCACTGCCGCCGTCGCCGCCGTCTTTCTTCCGTGCTTTCTGCTGCCGTGTTACTCCTAGCGGCTTGCACCGATTTCTCGTTGTTACTGGTAAAAAAAAAAAAAAAAGGTTTAAAATTTTTGGCTAGAGGGTAATTTAGTAATTTGACAATATATTTGTAGCTAAGTTTCTTTCGGTTCCGCGTTGAATCACAACACCAATTTCTCTCCCTCGCGGTCGGCGTCTTCTCCCGCTCTTTTTGATTTTCCTGCATTTTCCTCACTAATCCGGTCTCATGATCAAGCTTCAATAGCAGAAGGTTTAAGTGTTTTAATCATCTTCTGTTTTATTGGTGAGCTTTCATTTACTTTCCCCTAAAAATTTGAGATTCTTTTTGCTTTCCCTTTTGTTTTCTCCGTTTTTTGATGTTTGAATTTGCTTATCGTTTCTCTTTTTTCCCCAAATTTGTTACTTCTTCTCTGGAGTTGGAAGGTTTTCGGTTTCTTCGTACTATTTTGTGGAGTAGGAAGTAAACCCAGTTTATTTTGCTGGATACTGTTTTTTTTTGGTGTAATTTTGCTCGAATGTTTGGGTTGACTCGATTTGGTCAAAGAGGAGATCGTCCTTGTGGCGGCTTGAAATTTATTTTTGTTATTTCAGGCTGAAATTGTGGTTAATTCTTCTTTCAATGGAATCTTGGTTGCCACTGAGAGGTTTTTTGCTCGAACTATTGTAGCTTTTGCATTTAAAGACACAATTTCAGAACTTACTTTAATTAGAGAAAAAGCAAATATGAATGATAGGTTTTTTCGGGGAAATTTCTGTGTAGACATTTCTTTGGGTCAGTGTTTGTTTTTGTCGATTCCCTCGACGTTTAGGCCTCCCTTTTGTGTCTGTGTATGAGAGATCTCATTAGTTATCCTTGCTGGGTTTTTTTTTGGTATATTTATCTTGTTTCTCATTGTTTCTCATTGTTTTTAGAGATCACGTTTTGCTGAATGATTTATTTTCGAATGTCTTTTCTATTGATGAACTTCTTGGCAATTGAGCTGCTATCAGTTTCAATTGGTTTGCTTTGTCTGGATGCTCTGGTTTTGTAGGATCTCTCGTTTTAATTCTTTATTTCTCAATCTTTCTGTTTCTTTTTTATAATTTCTGGGTCTCACAGTTTCCTTCAGACATATTTTTGTAAGAGCGGTGTGTTCTTTTCAACAACTGAAGCAGATTTTTCATTTTTCTTTTCTACATGTAGTACGTGATCATTTGTTTTTTTTTTTTTTCTACCAATCTTGCCTCTCTCTCTCACAGTGTTTATGGGCCAGTCTGACTTACTGAATTTGCTATTCGCGGTGGGTGTTTGGTGTTCTGCATATATTGTTGTTGCAGTTCTTGCATCATTGCGGATCATCTCCTGTCTTTGTCCGCTTTAAACTTGGGAGACAACTAGAAAGCTGCCATGGGATATGCACAACTAGTTATAGGTCCTGCCGGCAGTGGAAAGGTGATGGATCACGTGCTTTGTTCAACTATTCATACATTTTTACTTGTTTTCTGCTTTATTATATTATTGACCCTAAAAATTAGCATCTAGCATTTTCATGAATATATCGTAGCCTTTGAATTTACATTTCATGCATTATGAATAGTAATCAAACTATTAATGTCTGCGTATTTTTTCAGTTGAAGTATTGTTTGTTTATATATGCTCCTAAACGAATCCAAAAACGTAAAATTTCATTATTGTATGCTTATTAATCAGCTGGTTTATTAAAGCATATGCCCTTGTTCAAGAGGGCAGAGGTTTGAATCCACTTACCCTGCTTGTTTTGTTTTGTATTTTTATAAGAGACAATTTCATTGATGTTTGAAATCTATAAAAGGGATGTGTTGTCCATGATGCTTATAAAGGTCGTAAGCAAAATTATTAGATAATTTACACAAAAAAAAGACAAGGTATACAAACATTTTCAAAAAGCCTAGCATAAGTATGTATCTTCTTTGTGAATATTTTTTTAGTTCTTTCTTTCCATAAATTCTAAAGAAAGTCGTAATGAGGGGTTTGTCCATGTCAAAGTCTTTGCATTGTTGAAGGTGTGGTATGTTAAGACCATGTTCAATAGCTCCTTCATCTCCCTAGGAAAAAAGTTGGTTTTGGGATTTATTGTCTTTCTTGCATAAAGGGCGCCATTTTGGAAATAGTTCACTCTGTTTCTTGGCTGTAGTGGGTTCCTTTTTTCTTTTTCTTTTTCTTTTTTTCTAGATGGAATGGCCATGATGCACATGTGTTGTTCTCTTAGCCATGGTGTCAAGATTGAGATGGCCGTTGTTGCCTGTTGGTGTGAGTTTCCCTAAAATCAGAGGGACTCCTTTTGCCTCTGGTTCATTTTTCTCTTACCTCCACTTGTTGAACTAAAAACAACATGAGGATGCGGCTGTATATCTCAAGGAATAGTAGCTATTTTCATATGCATTATTCGATATTGACTCCGAACCATTTTGAGTTTACAAAAGATAATTCTAATCTCATCTGTGAGTCTAAAATGGTAGTTACTTTTAACTAACTTCGGTGAAATTTTTACCTGAATCAGTCAACCTACTGCTCTAGTTTGTACCAACACTGTGAGACAGTTGGCCGAACTATGCATGTTGTGAATCTTGACCCTGCTGCTGAACATTTTGACTATCCTGTAGCCATGGGTAGGTGTATATTACGTTTGATAATCTTATGAATTCAAATGATCAATTCGCCGGTCTTTAGTGAATAATATTGCATGCTGACAGATATTAGGGAGCTCATTTCGTTGGATGATGTTATGGAGGAGCTTGGACTTGGTCCTAATGGTGGCCTTCTGTACTGCATGGAGTATCCTTAAGTGATTATGCCCTTTTCATGAAGTTGTGGGATTCAGTCGCTCTAAATTTTGAGTCCATTTTATTTGTGGGCCAAAATTTAAAGTGTGCGTGTGCTTAACAGTTTATGAATTTCCTTAATCTTATTATTAGACATCTTGAAGAAAATCTAGATGATTGGTTGACAGAAGAATTGGATAACTACATGGATGATGATTATTTAGTTTTCGACTGCCCAGGTTTGCATACTCTCTAGCGTTTGCATGTGCATATTGACAGACGACTATAATTTGTATGAGGATAAAACTATCTTCAAAAAATAGTTTCCTTTTCGAGTTGGAATTGTGTATTGAATATCATCATTTTTATCATGTGTATTGAATATTATCATTTTTATTACTACGTAGGTCAGATAGAGCTCTTTTCCCATGTACCGGTTCTTAAAAACTTTGTGGAGCATTTAAAGAGAAAAAATTTCAATGTCTGTGCTGTGTATTTGCTTGATTCTCAGGTTTGTAAATTCGAAGTTCTCTTTCTTATCTATCGCCCCAATAATGCTGTGGCCTATTCTTTACTCGTATACTGACAATTGCCCTATTTGACAGTTCATGACAGACATCACAAAGTTTATCAGTGGTTGTATGGCATCTCTTTCAGCAATGGTCCAACTTGAATTACCGCATATTAACATCCTCTCCAAAATGGATCTTGTGACCAACAAAAAGGATATTGATGAGTATGTATCGCTATCACCATCTGCTTCTGTACTGGTTATTCCTTTGAGTTTTATCTTCATTGTTTATAAGTTTATAAGTTTATAACTCTAATGCTTTAAACATTGTTTAAAAAAACTCTAGCTTCTTAAATCCGGAGCCTCAAGTTTTGTTGTCAGAGTTGAATCAACGTATGGCTCCACAGTTTTCAAAGCTAAATAAAGCTCTAATTGAACTGGTGAGCAGTTTACACCTTTTTCATACATTACTCAAGTTTCCGGTGCATGGTTTGATAAGTTTGTTTGCTGGCTATGCGAAAGAATATTATTGAAGTTATATGATAAGAATATTATTGAAGTTTATTATTATTATTTTCATTCTCAAGGAGGGGTTTTTTTGGTGTGACAATTTCCTACAAAAGTATGTTTTAACTATTAATGATTTGATCTATTTTCATTTTTCCTCATGCAAACGTTTTGTACATATGACCTCTAATTCATTTTTTAGATTTTACATGATGTGGCTCGACTATGTGCCTATATCAAGTGAGATTTTTTCATGAACAAATGTGTTTGCAAGATGCAATCTTGCTATGAAATTTTCTTGAAGTCCTTAATGAAGGGCCATAACTGGCATGACGGTCCCACAGTCCCATGTGTTCTGGCTTTTGGTTATTGCGTGTTTCCTCAATTGCATTACTGGAAGCACTGCAAGTAAAATGATTTGGCTGAGACTTGGGTTGAACTACTTGAGTTTTAGTGATAAATATAACAATTATTCTTCTGTTAGTAAGGAATATATGCTAAATCATGGTATTTGAAAAGATCATAAAAAATACTTTTAGTTTTTATTCTTGTTTATTTAAGATTTTCAATTATGCTCTTTTGCAATGAGCTAAGAATGAGAATGCTGGTTTTGTACTTATTTACGTTTATTTATTAATTTAGGTGGACGATTATAACATGGTGAGTTTTGTGCCACTTGACTTGAGGAAAGAAAGCAGGTATTCTCTAGTGTGCTCACTTGTTTTTATTTCAGTTCAACGAGACTATTTTTGTGAATACTTTGATAACGTTGTATATTTGCTAGTTGGAATTGAGCATTTTATTGCTACATTTGGTTTTCTGTTTACTCGTTTGTATCTATAGCTAGGTTCCAGTACACGACTTTCTATGACTTGTTATGGGTGTTTTGATGGTTGAAGTTTGTGTGATGTATTGGTTATTTCTAGAACATGTTTTAAACCTAGTCTTGTGGGGTTGATTTTACTGTTTATTCAAAGATAGAGTTCCATTGATCGGAATTGAAAGTTTGAGATTCTATTCCTCGCTCGGGTTAGAAATGAACGTTTTTTTTTCTTCTAAATTTTATCAGCTATGCAGTCCTTGGAGTAAATGCTTCCTACTTCTCACCTTTGGCTTTTAGATGAGTTGATTTTCCTGTTGGACTCTTCAATAAGGCAAATGGCTGATATTATCATTTTTGTTTGAACAGTATAAAATACGTGTTGGCTCAAATAGATAACTGCATTCAGTACGGTGAAGATGCAGATGTGAAGATCAAGGATTTTGATCCAGAGGATGATGATTAAATCAGAGTTGGGAGGTTTTTCTGGGGTTTTTTTTGTTTGATTAGAACACGATAATCAAATCGGAGTTTGAATTTGAGTTTGAGTTTCAGCTATACATATGTTTGTATGTAAGTGTTCAAACTTTTGTCTCTTTGTTTCTGGTGAAGATGAGTGTTACAACTGCTTGAAGCATTTGTTTTAATAAAGAAAATGAAGAGAAATACTGCGAAGAAATGGATGAATAGGAAGTTATTGTGATCTTATAAAGGCTGTTTCTTACTAAGATAGGCTGAGATACTTCAAAAAAATAACAGAGGTAACCATTACTGTCCCGAGCTTAATGAAAAAATCCCCTTACGTCTCTCGAGTATAGAGAAGCAAAGCCAACTCCATACTTCTAAAAAATAACAGAGGTAACCATTACTATCCCAAACTCGAATCTTTGGATGAACTTGACGAAAAAAAAAAAACCAATGTTGTCTCTCGAGTATAGAGAAGCAAAGTTGACTCCATACTTCAAAAAATAATAGAGGTTACTATTACTGTCCCGAATTCGAATCTTCGAATGAGCTTAATGAAAAAACCTTTGTTGTCTCTCAAGTACAGAGAAGCAAAGCCCGTCTCCCGGGTATAATAAACAAATAAATAGCAAAATTCAAGAGTCAGCAGTCCACAATATACATTATATGTACAACACTCACAACAGAACCAGTAGCCTAAAGCCTAAATCCACGGCAGTGGGAACTGTCCATGCTATGTTCTTGCCAAGCTCAAAGCAAAACTAGAATCTAGAACCTACGAGTCTAGATTCACGGAAGAGAAGAAAAGAACAGGAATCCTACATTTACACATTAAGATCAAAGATATAATTCATAACTAAAGAATTTAAGTCTGTAATACACAATCATTTGAGAAGAAACTGATGGAGATTATACCCTTCAATATTAATTATGCATTGAGAAAGTTCTCTTCCTATCACTTTCCTTTCCCTGTGCTTCCATCTCTTTGATTCCGAAAATGACTGAGCAGCTGTTGTGCCTGCAATATATGAGTAACAATATCATTCTCGGGTACGCCCGAGAATACAACAGCCCAAGTTTCGTAGTACTAAATCAATCAAGAATTTCGAAAAACGGAATGAACAAGTGAAGGGATTTCAAAAATGGAGTAAAGAAATGTTATAGGTTAGCTGTGATCCCAAAATGAAAGAATAGATACCTTTTCTTTTGCTCTAGGTGTGCCAGACTGAGATAAGGCAACAAGGGGCGGGACAGCTCCTTCTTGGAGAACCAAGGTGCAAAACTTGGAACTATGAAGGCATAGTTGCAATAGAATAGATGCAACATTTTCCTTTCCTCTCATCGATCCAGACTCGACAATTTCTACCAACAGGGGGATGCCCCCTTCCCTCACGATTCCCAATCGTCCCTCCGAAATTGTGGATAAGTTAGCAAGAAGTGCAGCAGCCTTGTCGACCATACCTTCGCCTGTGTCTAGAAGCTCGACAAGGTACTTAACAGCTCCTGCCTGAACGATACGAGCCTTGTTTTCGTGAAAAATAGATAAGTTGAACAAAGCTGTAGCTGCATCTTTCTTGCCCCTCAGAGTACCCACGCCTAAGAGATCCACCAAGGCTTTCACCGCACCGGACCGACCAATTTTGGCCTTGTATTCTTCTAATACAGAGAGACTGAATAAAGTTGCTGCAGAATTTTCTTTAGCAGCAGAGCTTCCTGTCTTCAAAACATGAATAAGTGGTTCTATAGCTCCAGCTTCTGCAATCATAGCTTTATTGTTTTCATTAATTGAAAGATTTAACAGAGCTGTCACGGCATGTTCTTGTATAAGCTTTCGTTCTGAATATAACAACGAAAGTAAGGGGCCTATTGCCCCGTATCGACCTATAATAACACGATTCTCGACATTGTCCTTGGCAAGAAGTCTCAATTCTTCTGCAGCCTTCATTTGAACTTCATCCCTTTGGCTCTTAAGGTCTGCTATTAATTTCTTGATATGCAAATCTCCGGATAAGTTATCCATTCCACCATTGCAGTTTCCATTCTCCACTATGCCTGTTTCTGTTTTACAAGCCTGTAATTGTCCACCTCCTAACGACGAAGTAATCCCCGACGCTTCACTAAGAGATGCAGCAGGACGCTCTGATGTGATTTCTCCAGATAATTCCTTCATATGTTCGTGTTTATTTGATGTCTTCAACGACTCATTAAATGCTGATGGAATGTAATCGATGCTAGAGAAAGCACTGGAGGTTGATACACTTCTGCTGTAGATATACGACTGCTGCGGAGACGGGGGATCAAACTTTTCTGCTTCGTTCCCCTGACCTTCATTCGAATTTTCCCCAATTAAACGAGCAAAAACATCCCCATTTTGGTTGTCAGAACCCTTGTCAACTTCAGAGGATGATCTTGCAGTTGAATTACTGCCATGCAAAGAATAACGAAAGCTATCGCTTCGATTCAAAACCAACGACGATAAACTGGAAATGTTCAGCTTGTTTTCGTCGCACCAATTCGATATCATGGCTTTAACAGTGTAATTGGGGGTGAGATTTGTATGTGTGAGCATCTGATGAGTGTTGGGGCAAATGTTTAGCCCGCTATCAATCCATTTTTGAATGGAGGATCTGTCGTAAGTTTGGCCAGATGCCACAATTACTGGATCGAGCATCAACTCTAACGACAACGGGCAGCGAAAATAAGAAGGAACCGAGACTCCATTTATCCCATGAAAGTAGTCTTTTCTAACCATCCAATCGCGCATACGAATAATTAGATCCATAATTTGGTTGATGCGATGCAGTTCCTCCTTCGCATCGTTGCATTCAGCGTCGATTCTTTCCTTTTCGATGGCTATCGTCTCCTTCAGAAGTTCTTGATTCGACAACAAATGAAGTGCTTCGATTATTTTTAGAAGTTGTTCAGAGTTCGGGCCAATGCCACTTCTTTGACTGATTAGAGCCTCTTCTATGGATTCAGATATCCTTTCTTGCTTCAATGATTGAAGGCCTTCAAGACATTTCTGGACAGTTCATTAGATATCAATATCATTCTTGTCAAGTAAACTATGAAAAAAGATGTATCAAAATCAAGACAACTCCAAACAGCTTAGTCATTTAGAAAGAAAAAAGATAAATGACATAAAATATGACGAACGTTTCGAAATTTATACATACCTGAACAGCATTTAGACTTGAGCTGCACGATACCGATTCAGACGACTTCCAAACATTCTCACAGATCGCTTGGGAAGCGTCTTGAATTTTTATAAGTAGTGGATCACATTTCAAAGCCTAAGATCCATACAAAACAAAGAGACTATTAACTTCAAATTACTGAAATGAAAGTGTCTAGTCTCAAAGCCTAAGGTAACTCACACTGCAAATTTTGCTCGTCTTCGGACACCAGTTTTCGAGGAATTCTCGAGCCTCATTCACAGCTGTATCCAGCAACTCACATTCCCTATGATGTAACTCATCGGAAGATAGTTTGAGGCTAATGACATCATCGAGCACGAGTTTTAGAAGTTTTAATACAACAACAAGATCCTTGCAGCTCTTAGGAAGAGGCAAAGGCTTTGTAGTGTGGCATGAGACTAGATGAATGAATCTGGAAATACTGTTAGTCAGACATTGTACAGAGGCTGTTCCCATCTGTCCTGATTTCAGGGAAACATGACGACGAAATGAGAAAGACGAGTATAAGCTCCCTACAGAGACAAGATGTTGATTAATATCGACGTTAAAGAAAGCGTTAAACAAAAATATAACGGAACGATTAAGAAGAAGTATATAACACCATGAACATATTTTTTAGGACAACCAACCAGAATCGACTTATATTAAATGTTGGGTTCCTTGAACTTCCAAAGAGTTGGGCAAGGCATTTTGTGCAATGATTAGAGAAAAGATATGCTTAGGGGAGGGGAGACCATCTGTAACAGCCCAAGCTCAAGTCCACCACTAATAGATATTGTCGTTTTTGAGCTTTTCCTTTCGGGCTTCCCCTTATGGTTTTTAAAATGCGTCTGCTAGGGAGAGGCCCTTATAAAGAATGCTTCGTTTCCTTCTCCAACCGATGTAGGATCTCACAATCCACCCCCTCTTCAGGGCCAACGTCCTCACTGACACACCGCCCAATGTCCACCCCCCTTCGAGGCTCAACGTCCTCGTTGGCACATCGCCCAGTGTCAGACTCTACTACCATTGGTAACAGCCCAAGCCCACCATTAGCAGATCTTGTCCTCTTTAAAGAGGGGAACGAAGCATTCCTTATAAGAATGTGAAAAGATCTCCCTAGTAGACACATTTTAAAACCTTCCCAAAAGGAAAAGCTCAAAGAGGACAATATCTACTAGCGGTTGGCTTGGGCTATTACAAAAGTAACTTGATTTCCAAACTCAACGAGCACGGCCTTAAGGTGCACGAGTTCAGTTTAAGGACAGAAATTCCTTTAGACTTGCAAGAAAACCTCCAATTCGGTCGACCATTTGCGAACGAAAAATACCATCTCTCAGAGGCAAATGTAACCTTTCATAGGATCACTCCAAAAGAAAATCCAGCCACCATTCCTCAACTTTCAAACAAACACAAGAAAGAAGCTCTTCAGCAGTAGAACCAAGAACTCCTAGAACAAGTCAAATTCATTTACTAGTAGAACCAAGCCCTTCAGCTACCAGATTCAAAACCAAAGAATTCAACTATCATTAAGAGATAAAAAGGGTCAATCCTATTTAGTGAAACAGAACTTCGTAACATAATTACATATTCATTCACTAGATGAACAGAGATCTTCATTTCCACTTAACACAATTTCTGAAAAAAACAGTCCCAGAAAGCACAAACATCAATCCAACAATCATAAAACAATCTCATAAAAGGACAGAAAGCGCAAAAACCCCATCATTAGAAGCAATAAGCACATTCATGTAAAGGAATTGTCGTAAATTCAGAAAAAAAAACTCATCTAACCTGCGACTTAAAAGAGGCGAATCACGCCACAAACTGGTCAAAAACGACAACCATTTCACAAAAATCCTCCTCAGAAACTAAGCGGTAAGAATCTCCACGCACCCTTTCGCAAGAACAGCTCGCAGCGAGTGAAAGAGCCGAGAGAGAAAGAGAAAAAAGAAAGAAAAAAAAAAGGTGAAATGGCGAAATGCTGGAAGTGGGCTACCTTGTTCTTGTTTCGCGAAGGTAAAAAGGGTAAGAGGAAGAAAGGGAATAGGGGAAATCGCAATGGAAGATTGAAAGAAATGGCAAAATGTGGTTTTCTTTGGGACAATGATTGGATTAAAGGGTAATCAACAATAACTAATTTTGATTTATTTTTTTATTTTTATTTTATTTTTTATTCAGTTCTTTTCAATGGATGATGATGATGATGATGGGAAGTCATGGCTTCCAATAGACATGGACGTAGATTAGCTTGTGAAATTACTATTATACCCCTTTCATGACACTCTCATTAATTGTTTTATTAATTAAAATTCCAAATGCCTTTAAAGTTTCCATTTTTATTGATCTTTATTATTTTTAATTTCTTTCCATTTAAATTTTTATATCAAAATTTATTAAATAATAATAATATTTCACTGAAGTCGAGTTGTGAACCCTATTTCAAGTTGGTTGAATTGGTCGAATCGTCTCAACCGCAAACCTAATCGAGCTGAATTTTTCAATTTTTTAAAAAATTAATCCACACAAAATCGAAAAAAAATATAATTATGAGTCGAGTGGTCTAAGCTATTTGAGTCATCGAGTCATATGAATGTTTTTACCATATCTAACCCAAATGTAGTTTTTGATATATTTACTAAAAGTGAAGGGCTATATTGTAATTTATTATTTTGTATTTAGAAAAAAAAAACTTTAATTAAAAATAAAAAAAAAAGGGGGGAAAAAGCGCTCGCAAATCTAGAGAGAATCCTGTCGTAGATGAAATAAAGAAATTGAGAGAAAAGCATTCAATCTCCTTCATTCAATTTTTTACTTCATCCCTTTGAAGGAATTCTTAATCGAAGTCAAAGATCAGAGTATGTGGGGTAGGGTTGAAGTTGAACTGTGCCCTTTGAAGATTTCCCGATTTCTTTGTTTCCTTTTCCGCTCTGGAATTCGATCTATGCAGCAAATTTTCCACCCAAATCTCTCGACTTCCTATCTCCGAATTGAATTTCCGTTTCCAAAATCGATTACGAAGGGGCACAAACGGCGGAGTTGGGGATTTGAGATAGTGAGAAGACTCGGTTAGCGGATTTGGGAGTCGAATCTTTTCAACTTCTTGTGTCTCCTGCTCCTTCAGGTTTGAACCCTAATTTTCTCGTTGAAGCTGGAAGGTATTCTTATGGATTTTCTGGTATTTGTTTCTTCTGTTGCTTCCTTTTGGTTCGGTTACTTGTTTAATCTATGTTGATTTCCTGATACGATTGAAGTATTTTTCTTCTGATCGTTGACTTCGTTTTTCCTCCTTTTTTGTTGGGGATTCTTGGATTTAGCGTGTCAGAATGTTAGACCTTTTTATCTTTACTGAAATAAGCTATTTTCGTCGTAATCTTGCTTTGGTTTGTGTCTCTTTTTCGAAGTCTACTGATGATTTGGCCATCGATAGTGGCTTTATATTAATGTTTGATTCCGGTCGTGCTAGAACGGGTCTGTTGAAATTTGCTATATTCCAGGTATGAACAGCTCTGTTTCTTCCAGTTGTGCTACCTCTTCGAGTTGCAGTTTTATTGGATTGTCGGAACTACAAGACATATTCATAGTAGGAGGGGTTTGAGTTAGACCCGGAGTGTGAAATTTTAATTTACTGGTGCTCAACTCCGTATGCTTTATTTTCAGTTCCTTGCATTGGAAGATGTCGTGGGGGAGGGGTAAATCGCCTGGCTGGGCAGCGGTTAACCTTAAGCAACAGAATAGTGGCCTTCAAGATGAAATTGACCCGGACCCATTCCCACCAATGTCTACCGCTCTTTCCTTTCTGCCACCCCGTGAAAACGTACACAGAGTTAATGGTCGTTCAGGGAGATCTTTCTCATCGACACCCCTTCCTTCTGCTGATTCTTTAATGTCACCAGAAAATTTTGGTGCAAAAAAGATCATACCTGGTAATTCTAGCATTCGAAGTGGCAAGAAGTTGGTTGAAGAATCCACTGATGTTTTAGCCTTCTGGAAGCTTAAAGAGCTTCATTCTTGGGCTGATATCAGCTTGATTGTGGATATAATGGAAGCTGTAAATAATAACTTCAACGAGGCGTCTAAGTTATTAAAAACAATGGTTTCTAGTGACAATTTTGAGATCAATAATGAGATGAGCACCTTAGGACTGCATTCCTCTAATGATGTATCATTGGTGAGGGGTAAATCTCCTGGCTGGGAAGAATATAACCTTAAGCAACAAAATAGAGGCCTTCAAGATAGAATTGATCCGAAACCATTCCCACCGATGCCAAGTGCCCTTTCCTCTTTGCCACCCCGTGAAAACTTGCACGGAGTTACTGGCCGTCCAGGGAGATCCTCCTCATCTTCACCTCTTCCTTCTGCTGATTCTCTAACTTCGCCAGAAAATTACAGTGCAAAGAAAATACTTGGTGATTCTAGCATTCAAATTGGAAGGAAGGTGGTTGAAGAAACCACTGACGTTTTAGCCTTTTGGAAGCTTAAGGAGCTTCATACTTGGGCTGATTTTAGCTTGATTGTGGATATAATGGAAGCTGTAGATAATAACTTCAATGAGGCATCTACTTATTTAAACAAAATGGTTTCTAGTGACAATGTTGAGATCTGTAACGAGATGAGCACCTTAGGACTGCATTCTGCTGATGGACTATCGTGCAATGGGAAGAATGATGTAACTATATCATTAGGAAGAACTGTTAATAATCCCATCCCTAGTTCCACACTAGAGGATGTGCAGGACATGCATCAAAATATTAATGATAAATTGTTTGAAAATAATTATCATGAAAGAAAGTTCTTTCACAATGTTGGAAATCCAAATATAGCTCTTTATTGCTCAAAGTCTGCTCCTATTGAGCCCGAGTGGGAAGAAGATGATATTTACCTGAGCCATCGGAAAGATGCTATAGCAATGATGAGGTAAATAAGTCTTCTGTCTACTTTATTATCGGGTTGTTTTTCTACTTCAATTTAATTTTGTTTCCCTTAATAAATATTTTTTAAAAAATTTCTATAACAAAAACTTCTTTTTTTTTCCTGCTTTTATCGTTGTGATGCACCACTAGGTTTCTCGGGCTCTTTGTATTTATTATATATTTTTACCGTGTGTGAGAAGAACGTTTTAAAGAATTTATATGTATGGGGGATCTCTTCTATAGGTTGTACCTTGAGTTATGAGTAGACAACAGTCTGTTTGTATGAATAAGCTAATTTATGTTGATAGCTCAAGCTTTGGGGATTAGTAGAAAGTCGACGTGTTAAGAGGGAGTTATTGAATCCAAGTCCATGGTAATTTTTTTTTTCAACTCAAATTGACACTTTTATCATACTCAAAAGAAATGTTAAAAAATAATTGTTGGACAATTATTCTTGACCTAGGCTCTCTAGTATTGTGGCTTTGGTTTTATGTTGCAGTGTAAAATATATGGTTCTTGGGAGAAGGTTCAAGTACTCAATGCTATAGGAGTTGATGTCTTGCTTAACATGATCCGATGTTATTTGTAATTTTCTTTAATCAATAGGTCTGCATCTCAACATTCAAGGGCAGCCACTAATGCCTATCTTCGGAAGGATCATGCTTCAGCCAAGTATCATTCATCAAGGGCTCAAGAACAATGGCTAGCTGCAAAAATGTTAAATGCTAAGGCAGCCAATGAAATTTTACAAACAAGGAATAGTGAAAATGGGCTCTGGAAGTTGGACTTACATGGGCTTCATGCAGCAGAGGCTGTTCAAGCCTTGCAAGATCACTTGCTGAAAATCGAAACTCGGAATGCCTCCAATCGGTCGTTGTCGCCAAAGAAAGCTGAAAGGAAGGGTTTCCATCGTGTTTCATCCCTTGAGTATCTTAGTTGTATGGGCGTAAAGTTGGACAAAGAATTACAATCACCATTACCTAGGCATAGGCCGACATCATTGGAAGTCATAACAGGTAAATTTGTACCTGTTGCTGTTTAACTCAACATTTGTGTTTTCTTAAAGTTTGGTTGTCTATATTTTTTGTTTTGACGTTTTTGTTCATTCTTTTCACATTTATTTTTCTTGAGAATGGAATCATTGTATGACAATGTAACTGATAACTTTAGAGGTTGACTACGCTTGTGTTGGCTTTAGCCTTTATCAATTCCAGAGATAGATTGGCATTTTCTACATTATTCAGTTCATCAAGATTTGTTCTTGGATTGATACTCCACTATTGATAGGCTGTATGAATTGTGAGGAAAAGTTTAGGAGTCCAGAAATTTCCAAGAGAGGGTGTAAAACCTCTCCCTAGTGGACACGTTTTAAAACCTTGAAGGGAAAGCCTAAAGAGGACAATACCTGCTAGCGGTGGGCTTGGGCTGTTACAAATGATATCAGAGTCAGACACCAGACTGTATGCCAGCGAGGATGTTGGGCTCCCAAGAGGGGTGGATTGTGAGATCCCACATTGGTTGGAGAGGGGAACAAAGCATTCCTCGTAAGGGTGTGGAAACCTCTCCTTAAAACCTTGAGGGGAATCTCGGAAGGGAAAGTACAAAGAGGACCATGAGCTTGTTTCTTTGCATTTATTGCATGCAAGAGTCATTCAAGTAACCTTAATCAAAGTATCTTGTGAAGTGATTCGAATCACGAGTTCAGAAACGAGTTTTCTTTACTCTTGATCTTGATCATCAAGGTAAGTCATTCTAAAACTTTCCCCTAGGTTATTCTTTATCATTTTTGGAGTTTTTAGATAATTTAGATCTAAAGATCTTGTTCTTCAGCAAGGTCGTTAGATCAAATATCAAGAGTTTCATAACCCCTAGTGCATCTTACCCATGCGTGTACTTGGAGGAAGGTTCTTGGGGAAGTAATGAGCAATTAATTAGCTGGGGATGGCCGGGTGGATACACGTTTCGTGACTGTGGGTCCAATTTTGTAATGAAGGACAAAATAGAAATCTGTTTAGCTGAGGCCGGGAGGCTATATATATTAGATATAACAATGAGTTTCATCATAGGCTGATTTGACTGAAGGGAAAGATTTAAATGTCGGTGACGCTAGCATATTTTTTTCGTAAAATAACGAATTCTCACGTGCACTACTGATTCAAACATTGACGATTGTACTCATGATGTTTTGTTCGTTCCCAAAGGAATAGGTAAACATAGCAGGGGGGAGGCTGCTCTACCAAAGGCCGTGACAAGTTTTCTTAGTGAAAATGGGTGAGTCTATCGTTTCTTTCCATTTTGACTTGAACCCAAAAGAAGGGTAAAAATGTTTATAGATTCATTCTACTTCAACCACACTTGATAATTTGCAGGTACCGTTTTGAACAGTTGAGGCCTGGAACGATCAGCGTTCGCCCAAAGTTTCGTAGGTAAATGAGTACCCCTTATTAGTAATAGCTTCAAAGTTATTCAGTCAGAACGTAGATTAGAGTCGTTGGAGGTTGGGTAAGTGAAACGTGTAAAATGACTGAAAACGTTCGTTATTTAGAAGGAGCTCTGTAGGATTGATTGTTAACCACATTACTGCATTGTTATTTTGTTGTCTTTCCTGGAAAAGATGGCACCTAGGAAGAAGAGGTTAGAAGAACTCTGGAATCCTGGGATTGTATTCTATTATGATTCATTATGGCGATTGCACTAGTTGAGTCTACTTCTCTAATCTATTGAAAATATAATAGCTGATTTGCTAATGACTTCATCAATGTTTGTGCAAATAAACTGATGTGGTAATATAAACTTTAGAGTACGAGCTTGAAGTATTGAAGTAATTTATCATATAGATGTCATTACGAGCCAAATGATCGATCATCAAATAGGTATTACCATCTTAAACGTCGATGATTTAATATTTAATGTTTATTTGTTGCACTTGGATATATTATGTTCCAATAATATCCTTGATCAGGTATTTCCCTTTCTCATAATTCTGTTCCTTAAAAAGCCTATATTGTTGGGGTGAAAATGGGCGATAAAGTCTTGATTTCCCTTCTCCAACAACTTCACTCGGTGCGTATATTTCTTTATCATTATCTTCGGGTGTCAAAAAGAAAGCCATAGAGAATCTCTTCATATTATTTTTCCTTAACACAACTCTATGTACGGCAGATCTTAGCCTCCCATTGCTCCAAGCCTCCATAAAATCCCCAATGTTCACCACAAGGTTATCGTCCTCACTCGGCCTTACGTCCATCCAATCTCCTCCTTTCAATCTCATTTGTAGCCCTCTAATGTCATTTTGGAACACTATTGTCACATAGCTGAGGTCAGTGTGCTTCTTGAACACTTCGAGTTCTTCTTCTTCTTCTTCTTCTTCTTCATTTATGCCTCGAGGAGTGAAGCCGTTTATTCTTAGGTAGGCATTGCAGTTGCTGAACTCGGAATCATAGAATTTGTTTTCAATATTATCCCCCAGGATGTTTAGTAATAACTTCACTACTCTTTTCGATACTTCTTTCATTTTGCTTCCATATTCGTCTAGAAGATTGCTGCAAATAAACTCGAACATACAAACTCCAAATAAAGAAGAAGACGAAAAATGATTGATTTTTATATTCTTTCACACATTAATATATTGAACACAAAATCGAAAATTTAGAATTTTAGTGAACACGTTGAATCTTCAGTGACTTAACTCTAGTACTCAATTCTAAAAATTTCAAGAAGTTATTTTATAACTTAACCTATCTTTAAATTATTCAAAATTAAGCATGTCAGGGTTTTAGGGATTAATCTCTATGAAAAAAACTCCTTAAAAGTACAAAAAAAAATTTAATAGTTTATCTAAAACCTCAAAAATTTAAATTAAATCATAGATCCAACGGTATAGCACTCATGATGTATAAACTTCTTTGAATTATTTCTCTTAAAATCGTTAACTATGTGAGAAGACATTCAAATTTCAATAGCTAACATTCTTAGAAGAAGAAGAAAGGAAGAAAGAAAGATGACCTGAATTCAGTGGCTTGGTGGCCGAATAGGGATTGAGTGAAACCCTGCGCAGCAGCCGAGGCAGAGAAGTTGGGTCCCGAAACCTTGAAGCTTTCGAAGAAAGGCGACACCACAAATCTCGGGGTGTAAGAGGAAACTCCCATTGTCAGTTTTTGCTTGGTCTCCTCTGGTGAAGAAAAAAGTTGGTCGGCGCCGGATATGAGTTTTTGGTAGAGCTCCTTCGAAAGGCCATGATTTCTAATGAAGAAGAATCCAAATTCGTTGCACGCTCTAAGTAGAGAAGATGCAGCGGATTCGGTCAATCTCTGAGAGCTAATGTCTATCACTGGAATTTCCTCTATCGACATATTGTGCCATACGTACAAATCCTATGATTTTGAAACCAAACAAGAATATAATCTTTTTCCGATGTTGTTCCTTAAATACTGCTCTTTTCAATTGTTACATACACGTCTATGTCTTAATTCTACTTTCTTGTCTTACCTCTCTAATGTGTAAGTTTAAATATGACATTTATGTTTTATTCTGTGGACATCAATTTGTTTCGGGTGACCCTCTCGAAAAAATCTCCATTTAAGCGGGAAATGAAGAAGTGAGTAGGAAAAGATTTCTTCTCGTTAAATAAATGGGGTTGGGGACGAGGATTGTATTCCTCATCCTCGTCCTCGTCCCCGCCCCGTGGACATCTCAATTTTCTTTTATTATAAAATATAAGTATAATTTCACGGGGTTGAATTGATCACATTTTCGAGTCATTAGATTTTATGATTGCACTTTCTTGGTATAATCAGTAACTTTCAATTCTTTTAAATCTTTTTTAGTCATCCTATCTTTAGGATCGTTCTCGTTTACATGCGGTCTCGGATCATTCATGTACCTCTCTTTTGTTCGGGTGTCACACTAGATACCTTTTTCTTACACACAAGTATAAGAAAGAAAATAAATTATATAAAAAAAAGAAGGAAAAAAAAAAAAAGAAAGAAAAACAATTCCAAGTAATTTATAAAAAAAAAATAGGTTAATGAATAGTTCAAAATTAATTTCAAGCCATAAATATAAGTTGAGTAATTCTTAGTAATAAATGAAACAATTTATTATAATTAATACAAAAACTATTATATTTATCTTTTATTTAATTACTTTAATAAACCCTTATTGCATTATTTAATATATTTTATTATTGAAAATGAATTACGTATACATTTCAATCTATTAATTAGTTAGTGCAAATTTATATAACATAAATACCAATTAATTAGAATGTGAACTTATTTAAATTAAATATGGGATAAAATTGCAAATCTAGTCAAAATTATTCGTTTTTATCTGATAAAAATGTCAATATAATTTTTTTTAAATAAATCTCTAAATTTTTAAATTTGTGTTTCCGAAAATTAACTTGGCCGTAGGTGTAAATTTGAATTTTTTTTTTTTAATTTTTATGTCCAGTGAACTTGTAATTTTTTTAAAAAAAAAATATTAAATTTGTCACGGAATAATTAAAATTTTATAGACTGGTTAGATAAAAATTAAAATAATAGAGATGGATTAAACAATTTATTTAGATGAGGGACCGATCATATATAAAATTATTTAGCTTATGGACCATATCAGATACAAAATGATGTGAAGTAACACAAATATATCATTATAGCGGGTTAACCTATGAGATCTCTCGATCTATTGGCGTATGATCTGAATCTTTCATTAGCAACTTCACAAGAACAAATTTTAAAACCATTTTTAAACCTTCTCTAAGTTTCAGTTATTGTTCTAAATTTTAATTTTTTTTAAGTAAAAAAAGCTAATTAATCAAAAATATTAATTTTATATTGATGCCATTACAAGTCGATTCTAGTGTATATTCCAGTGCATCATAAAATAGTTATTTACAACCCAAATATCGATAATTTAATATTTTAATGTTTATTTGTTGTAGTCGAATCCGAAGAGATGATCCAGTGACATCATATTCCAACAAAATCCTTAATCATGGCTCCAACTTTCTCGTAATTGTTTTCCCTAAAATGTTTATATTGTTGAGTTGAAAATGGACGATAAAGTCTTGATTTCCCTTCTCCAACAACCTCACTCGGGGCGTGTATTTCTCTAGATTCATCTTCAGGTGTCGATGTGTAAACGATAGAGAATCTTTTCATATTATTTTTCCTCAAAACGACTCTATGTATGGCAGATCTCAACCTCCCGTTGCTCCAAGCCTCCAATAAATCTCCAATGTTCACCACAAGAATACCGTCCTCGCTTGGCTTTACGTCGATCCAGTCGCCTCCTTTCGATCTCATTTGTAGCCCCCTGATGTCGTTTGGGAACACTATTGTCACGTAGCTGATGTCCGTGTGCTTCTTAAACACTTCAACTTCTTCCTCGTCATTCATGCCAAGAGGAGTGTAGCTGTTTATTCTTAGGTAGCCATTACAGTTGCTGAACTCGGGATCATAGAATTTGTTTTCAATATTATCCCCCAAGATGTTTAGTAATAGCTTCAGTACTCTTTTCGATATTTCTGTCATTTTGCTTCCATATTCGTCTAGAAGATTGCTGCAAATAAACTCGAACATACAAACACAAATTAGTGTCTAAATAAAGAAGATAATGGTAGAACAATCATATAAAATAAAGCCCAGTTAACAATCGCGCAGATTTTAATAGTGACGAAAGCAAACATTTTTAAGGAGAAGACAACCTGAATTCAGTAGCTTGGTGGCCGAATATGGATTGAGTGAGACCCAACGCAGCAACAGAGGTTGAGAAGTTGGGTCCCGAAACCCTGAAGCTCTCAAAGAAAGGTGACACCACAAATCTCGGGGTATACGAGGAAACTCCCATTGTTAGTTTTTGCTTGGTCTCCTCGGGAGAAGAAAAAAGCTCATCAACACTCGAGATGAGTTTCTCGTAAAACTCCTTTGAAAAGCCATGGTTTCTGATGAAGAAGAATCCCAATTCATTGCACGCTCTAAGTAGAGAAGATGCAGTCGATTCGGTCAAGCTCTTACAACCAAGGTCTATCACTGGAACTTCTTCTATCGACATATTCTGCAACATGAACAAACTCTACTGTTTTGGAACCGAACACGAATGTGTTCTTTTTCCAATTTTGTTGGGACTGTTGTTCCTTAAATAATGTTTTTTTAAATTGGTGTCTTACTGTTGTGTAGTAAAAATATTCTACTTTTTTATTCATACCTTAATTTGAAGGTATTAAAGATTATTAGGAGTAGTCCCACGTTAGGTGAGGATAAAACTTGAAATGTATTATATCCCAAAATAATAATAATAATAAATAAATAAATGGAAAAAAAATAATTCCAAGTATTAATTAAAAAATAAGCTAATGAATAATTCAAAATTAATTTCCAGTAAGTTAATTAAATCTAGGCAATATATGAAATAATTTATAATAATTCATTCAAATTATTTTAGAAAATTAAAATCAATCAATTAAATTTATTTATTTCTTATTAAATATTTAATAATTCATTTCAATATTAAAATAAATCAATTAAAAAAGAATTGGGTATCAATTAGTTAGTGCAAATTTATTTAACATAATTACCGATTAATTAGAATGTGAATTTATTTAAATTAAATATGGGATAAAATTGCACATCTAGTCTCTATAATTAATAATAAATAAAAAAACTAATTAATAAAAAATATTAATTTTATACTGAGATCATCACAAGTCAATTCCGGTGTATATTCCAGTACATTATAAGATAATTATTTAAGATCCATATATCGATAATTTGATATTTTTAATGTTTATTTGTTGTAGTCGAATCGAACAGAGATAATCCAACAACATCATATTCCAACAAAATCCTTAATCGTGGCTCCAACTTTCTCGTAATTGTTTTCCCTAAAATGCTTATATTGTTGGACTGAAAACGAGCGGTAAAGTCTTGATTTCCCTTCTCCAACGACCTCACTCGGTGCATATATTTCTCTTGATTCATCTTCCGGTGTCGATAAGAAAGCGATAGAGAATCTCTTCGTAATATTTTTCCTTAAAACAACTCTATGTAAGGCAGATCTCAGCCTCCCGTTGCTCCAAGCCTCCATATAATCTCCAATGTTCACTACAAGATTACCGTCCTCGCTCGGCCTTACGTCGATCCAGTCGCCTCCTTTCGATCTCATTTGTAGCCCCCTCATGTCATTTGGGAACACTATCGTCACGTAGCTGAGGTCGGTGTGCTTCTTGAACACTTCGACTTCTTCTTCATCATTCATGCCTAGAGGAGTGTAGCCGTTTATTCTTAGGTAGCTACTGCAGTTGCTGAACTCGGGATCATATTTATTTTCAATATTATCCCCCAAGATCGTCAGTAACAGCTTCACTACTTTTTTCGATACTTCTGTCATTTTGCTTCCATATTCGTCTAGAAGATTGCTGCAAATAAACTCGAACATACAAACTCAAAATAAAGAAGAAGATGATGAATATGGTTGGTTGTTATATTCTTTCACGAATATATCGAAACACAACATTCAAAAGTTGTAGCTCTACTGGAGATAAATTTAAGAAAGATGACCTGAATTTAGTAGCTTGGTAGCCGAATTGGGACTGAGTGAAACCCTGTGCAGCAGCCGAGGCTGAAAACTTGGGTCCTGAAAGCTTGAAGCTCTCCACAAAAGGCGAGACCACAAATCTTGGAGTGTATGAGGAAACTCCTTGTTTCAGCTTTTGCTTGGTCTCCTCGGGAGAAGAAAAAAGTTGATCAATGCCGGAAATGAGTTTCTGGTAAAACTCCTTCGAAATGCCATGGTTTTTTATGAAGAAAAACCCCAATTCAGTGCACGCTTTGGATAGAGAAGATGCAGTCGATTCAGTCAAGCTCTGGGAGCTAATGTCTATCACGGGAAATTCCTCTATCGACATATTGTGCTATACTTACAAACCCTACGATTTTGGAACCAAACAAGAATACGATATTGTTCAATTTGATTGAGTTGTTGTTCCTTAAATAATGTTCTTTTCCGTGGTTACATACACCGTTATGTCTTAATTCTACTTTCTTGTCTTACCTCTTTGATGGGTTAAGTTTAAATACGACATTTATGCTTTCTTTTATTGGTTAATTTATTTTGAGGGACCGTTTCAAATAGGGCTAAGAATCTCCATTTAAACGGGAATGAAAAAGTGAGTGTGAAGAGATTTCTTCTCGTTAAATAAATGGGACCCGAAACATGAATTTTATTCCTTGTCCTCTTCCCCGTCTCCACCTAATTCTCCGTCTCCGTCCCCACCTAATTTTACCATTACATTTACATGACTTCATACAAGTTCGAATAGGTCATCATTTGATTTCAATTTATTCTACTTTATTTGGCCAATAAGGCTCGAATGGAGATCTTATAATTGACCCATCGAAAAGTAGTTGCACATTGTCGGTATCGGCACCGACTTTCAATTGTTTTAAGTATTTCTTAGTCATTTTATCCTTAGGATCGCTCTCATTCAGATGTAGTCACAGATCATTTATGTACCTCTCTTTTACTCGAGTGTCACGTTACCTACCTTTTTCCTATACCCATTATAAAAAAATTCCAAAATTGGTTAACGCAAAATTAATTTCAAATTAATTTATGAAAAATTTTATTATAATTTATACAAAAACTATTATATTTATCTATTATTTAATAACTTTAATAAACACTTTATTGCATTATTTAATATATTTTATTATTGAAAATGAATTACGTATACATTTCAATCTATCAATTAATTAGTGCAAATTTATTTAGCATAATTACCAATTAATTAGAATGTGAACTTATTTAAATTAAATATGAGATAAAATTAGTCTCTAAATTATTCGTTTTTATATAATAAAAATTTTAACATAAAAAATGTTTAATAAATTAAATTATGAAACTTTCAATTTTATGTAATTTTTTTAAAAAAATATTGAATTTGTCCGGGACTAATTAAAATTTTATAGACTTATTAAATATAAAAATGAAATAATAAAGATCGAATAAACAATTTATTTAGATTAGGGACTTATCAGACAAAATTATTTATGTTAGGGACCTATTAGATACAAAATTGAAGGATAAGGACCTATTAGACAATTTCTAAAAATAGGGATCAACGGCTAAAAGCTAGAGGTCGAGGAGATTGAATTTGAGTTGCAAGGAGCGGTTTTGAACCAAAAAAATCTACGTCGTTTCTAGACAATAAGGCACGATTTTTCACTCGTGTTCGTAGGACATCGAGCTCCACCTTTAGTGAAGAAACCTAGATGGACAGAAGCTAAAATGTTCATACCAGTTCATAGTGGCCGGTGGATTGAATCTTTCAAAAAGCGGGTCGTTACGATTTAGAAAAAGTAAAGAAAACTAATTAATCGAAGATATTAACTTTATACTGATGCCATCACAAGTCAATTCGAGTGTATATTCGAGTACATCATAAGATAGTTATTTACGAACCAAATACCGATAATTTAATATTTTTAATGTTTATTTGTTGCAGACGGATCGAAAGAGATAATCGAACAATATTATATTCCAACGAAATCCTTAATTGTTACTCCAATTTTCTCATAATTTTTATCCCTAAAATGCTTATATTGTTGTGTCGAAAATGGGCGATAAAGCCTTGATTTCCCTTCTCCAACAACCTCACTCGAGGCGTGTATTTCTCGAGATTCATCTTCAGGTGTCGATGTGTAAACGATAGAGAATCTTTTCATATTATTTTTCCTCAAAACGACTCTATGTATGGCAGATCTCAGCCTCCCGTTGCTCCAAGCCTCTAATAAATCTCCAATGTTCACCACAAGAACACCGTCCTCACTTGGCCTTACGTCGATCCAGTCACCTCCTTTCGATCTCATTTGTAGCCCACTGATGTCATTTGGGAACACTATTGTCACGTCTTGAACACTTCAACTTCTTCGTCGTCATTCATGCCAAGAGGAGTGTAGCCGTTTATTCTTAGGTAGCCATTACAATTGTTGAACTCGGGATCATAGAATTTGTTTTCAATATTATCCCCCAAGATGTTTAGTAATAGCTTCAGTAGTCTTTTCGATACTTCTGCCATTTTGCTTCCATATTCGTCTAGAAGATTGCTGCACATAAACTCGAACATACAAACTCCAAATAAAAAAGAGGATGATGAAAATGGTTGATTGTTATATTCTTTCACGAATATATCGGAACACAGCATTCAAAAGTTGTAGCTCTACTAGAGATAAATTTAAGAAAGATGACCTGAATTCAGTAGCTAGGTAACCGAATTGGGATTGAGTGAAACCGTGTGCAGCAGCCGAGGCGGAAAAGTTGGGTCCTGAAAACTTGAAGGTCTCCAAGAAAGGCGAAATCACAAATCTTGGGGTGTACGAGGAAACTCCGTGTTTCAGCTTTTGCTTGGTCTCCTCGGGAGAAGAAAAAAGCAGGTCGATGCCAGAGATGAGTTTCTGGTAAAACTCCTTTGAAATGCCATGGTTTTTTACGAAGAAAAACCCCAATTCAGTACACGCTCTAAATAGAGAAGATGTAGTCGATTCAGTCAAGCTCTGAGAGCTAATGTCTATTACGGGAACTTCCTCTATCGACATATTGTGCTATACTTACCGACGGTACGAACCAATCAAGAATATGATCCTTTCCAAGTAATTTATAGAAAATAAGTTAATGAATAGTTGAAAATTAATTTCAAGCCATTAATGTAAGTTAACTAATTCTTAGTAATAAATGAAACAATTTATTATAATTAATACAAAATCTATTATATTTATCTATTATTTAATTACTTTAATAAACACTTTATTGCATTATTTAATATATTTTTTATTATTGAAAAAGAATTAGGTATAAATTTCAATCTATCAATTATTTAGTGCAAATTTATTTAACATAATTACCAATTAATTAGAATTTAAATATGGGATAAAATAATTCCTTTTTTTTTATTTAAATTTAAATTTTTTTTATAAAATTTTAATAAAAAATATTAATTTTATACTGATACCATCCTAATTCAATTTTAGTTTATATTCGAGTACATCATAAGATAGTTATTACGACTCAAATATCGATAATTTAGTATTTTTAATGTTTATTTGTTGTAGTCGAGTCGGACAGAGATAATCCAACGACATCATATTCCAACAAAATCCTTAATCGTGGCTCCAACTTTCTCGTAATTATTTTCCCTAAAATGCTTATACTGTTGGATTGAAAACGAGCGGTAAAGTCTTGATTTTCCTTCTCCAACAACTTCACTCGGTGCATGTATTTCTCTAGATTCATCTTCAGGTGTCGATAAGAAAGCGATAGAGAATCTTTTCGTAATATTTTTCCTTAAAACAACTCTATGTATGGCAGATCTCAGCTTCCCGTTGCTCCAAGCCTCCATATAATCTCCAATGTTTACTACAAGAATATCGTCCTCGCTCGACCTTACGTCGATCCAGTCGCCTCCTTTCGATCTCATTTGTAGCCCCCTCATGTCATTTGGGAACACTATCGTCACGTAGTTGAGGTCGGTGTGCTTCTTGAACACTTCAACTTCTTCTTCGGCATTCATGTCTAGAGGAGTGAAGCCGTTTATTCTTAGGTAGCCATTGCAGTTGCTAAACTCGGGATCATAGAATTTATTTTCAATATTATCCCCCAAGATGTTTAGTAATAGCTTCACTACTGTTTTCGATACTTCTTTCATTTTGCTTCCATACTCGTCTAGAAGATTACTGCAAATAATCTCGAACATACAAACACAAATTAGTGTCTAAATAAAGAAGATAATGATAGAACAATCGTATAAAATAAAGTCCATCGCGCAGATTTTAACAGCGATGAAAGCAATCATTTTTAAGGAGAAGACAACCTGAATTGAGTAGCATGGTGGCCGAATAGGGATTGAGTGAAACCCTGCGCAGCAGCAGAGGTTGAGAAGTTAGGTCCCGAAACCCTGAAGCTCTCAAAGAAAGGCGACACCACAAATCTCGGGGTGTACGAGGAAACTCCCATTGTCAGTTGTTGCTTGGTCTCCTCGGGAGAAGAAAAAAGCTCATCGGCACCAGAGATGAGTTTCTCGTAAAACTCCTTCGAAACGCCATGGTTTCTGATGAAGAAGAATCCCAATTCATTGCACGCTCTAAGTAGAGAAGATGCAGTCGATTCAGTCAAGCTTTGACAACCAATGTCTATCACGGGAACTTCCTCAGACATATTATGTGACATGAACAAATCCTATGATTTTGAGTTGTTGTTCCTTAAATAGTGTTCTTTTCGATTGTTACATACTATTGTGTGGTAAAATATTCTCGTTTGTTTGTACCTTAATTCGAATGTGTTGATTATGAGAAGTAGCAGTCCTAGTCCTAAAACAAAAGTCAGAAGTAATTCCAAGTAATTAATAAAAAAAAATAAGATAATGAATAATTCAAAATTAATTTCAAGCCATTAATGTATGCTAATTAAATCTATGCAATATATGAAATAATTTATAATAATTCATTCAAATTATTTTAGAAAATTAAAACCAATCAATTAAATATATTTATTTATTATTAAATAATTAATAATTTTAATGAACACTTATTAAATATATTTTATTATTGAAAATGAATTAGGTATATATTTTAATCTATCAATTAATTACCGCTAATTTATTTATCATAAATACCAATTAATTTGAATGTGTAATTATTTGAATTGAATGAGTTGAAAAAGACTTTTAATCGGGTTTATTTATTTACTAAACTTTAAAAATAATTTTGTGTTTATTAAATATTAATTTAAAAAATATTTATAAAATTTTTAATTCGTATATAATAGATTTATGAGACATTTAATTTCTTTTAAAATTAATTGACTCAATAAATATAAAATTAAATTTTATGTCCACTAAATTTAAAATTCAATTTTATTTTTAGTGGTTTGTATAATAAAAGAAAATGATAAAGATGTCACAGACGGATTAATTAAATAAATAAGCAATAATAATTGACAGATTAATTCCGTCCTCGCCACCGAAATGGTGTATCCTGGGTTTAGTTGGATCTCGGATTGCGTCCGTTCCTGTCCGCCGAAGAACGGTTGAATCGATACTAATCCGATGATGTTGGCTCTTTGGAATTGTGATTTCTGTCGGGAGAATCGGACGGCTACGTGGTGAGCGAGATTGGCGCCGGCGCTGTCACCGGCGAGGAAACATTTGGAGAGGTCGGCGGTTGGAGGGAGGAGTCCGACGGTGTTGTTTTCGTGGTCGAGGAATTGGAGGACGTCGAAGCCGTCGACGTATTGGGAAGGGAAGCGGTGTTCAGGAGAGAGGCGGTAGTTGACGGAGAGGACGACTGCGGGTATGCGGCGGGCGAAGCGGCGGCAGAGGGTGACGTAGGAGAAAGAAGCGTTGCTGGGAAAGGAGAAGCCGCCGCCGTGAAAGAAGATGAGGATGGGAAGAGAGGTAGCATTGGAGGAAGGGGTAAAGACGCGGATGGAGAGGTTGCGTGAGGAATCCACAATGACGTCGAGGGAGACGACGCCGTGGATGGGCTTGACCGGATTGGGAGCGGATTTGATATCGAAGAGGCGTAGGACGCGACGGTTGACAGTGCCATTGGGGCGAGTGGCGAGGTCGAAGCAGACGGAGGAGAAGGAAGCGAGGAGGCGGGTTTTCAATCGGAGAGAGGGGGATTTGGCAATGGCGGCCGTGGAGGGCGGAGGAGGCGGTGGAGGACGATTTCGGGAGGGGATAGCCATGGGGGATTGAGTGAATTAGCAGGGGAAATCAATGAGAGAAGGATGGGAGACAAATCCAAATCGAGTTCCAACTATAGTTCATGCATCTGACTCCAGAAAAAAGAACTTCATCACATTGACGGTTCGATGATAGGTTCGTAATTTTTACACGCTCGATTATCCTTGATGTCTGATTGATTTATGTATGCCACTACTCGTAGACCTCATCATCGAACATTGTATTAAGATTAGAGGATAATCGGATCATTCACCTTGCCTAATGCGCATTGTTGATGTTGAAAGGAGGGCTGGGAGATGATTGCTTAAGCAAAGGGAAGTGGAAAATATAAGGATGAGCTGAAATTAATGGATAGCTTTCTTGTTTAAGGATGCCACTACTCGTAGACCTCATCACGTATTGTTCTTTGGCCCTTAGTTACCATACTCTACACCTACCAACTAATGCATGGTTCCTTTCTACTTCTCACAACATTATCGTCCTCAAACATTAAGGTCAATCGTGTCGGTTGATCGTATAAAACACTTCCTAATCCAAAGGTTTCCTACTCTTCTTTTCTCCATCATTCAATACATGGATGCTACCATTCGTAATTGTAAGCATACCTTCAATCACATGACTTTGAATACGGATAGAACCCAAATGTATAGAAATCTAAAAGATAATGAAGTTACGACACAACTCCTCAAGTGTACAAAGTACTTCCCTTCTTGAGTCCTTATTCCTCCTAACTTCCTCCTTACCCACTCCCCAAATGCCTACAAAGCATTCCTTATAGGGGTATGGAAACCTCTCCCTATCAGACATGTTTTAAAACTGTGAGACTACGTAACGAGCCATAGTGGACAATATTTGTTGGCGGTAGGCTTGAGCAGTTACAAATGATATCAAAGTTAGGTGGTGTCAGCGAGGACACTGGCTTGCACCCAAGGGGGTGGATTGTGATATCCTGTTGGAGAAGAGAACAAAGCATTTCTTATAGAGGTGTGAAAACTTCTCCCACGCATTTTAAAATTGTAAGGTTGACAGCAATACGTAATAGGTCAAAGCTGACAGCAATACGTAACAGGTCAAAGCTGACAGCAATACGTAACAGGTCAAAGCAGACAATTAAACATGGACTGTTACAGCCTAACTTCTCAAGTCCAAATGTATTGAATACTGATAGAACCCAAATGTATTGAAATCTCGAGTCCTCATTCACTCACCAAATGTCTAACTTCCTCAGTACCCACTCCCTCCATCAGTAACCAAATACCACAACAACAAAGTTCCTAACTAATTTCTAATCTATCCCTAACAGCATTTAGATCAAACATGCAGAAGATATAAATCTAGCCTCACATTAGTTACAAATGAATAAGATCATATATACATAAACAAGAACAACTTTGTTGGCATATCAACCTCTAACAGAATTCCAAAGCAAAGTCACATATGGTCTAGCTCAAAAGTAGACAATATACGAAGAGGGTCATTCCCATTTCTCATAACAATATACACAAAAAGCCATTCAAGATAAATGTTACTATGACAATAACCTTAAAAGCTTAACTAAGCAGTTTAAGGCTTTGAACACAGCTTCCTGTGCTAATACATAAACTACCACTAAGCTCAAAAGCTAATGTGCTAATACATATTAAACTACCATTAAACCCAAAAGCTTAAATTAAGAGTTCAAACCATAGTAGTGATCACTAAACTCTAAACACTTTAAGTTGATAGGTGAGGGTATAATCATATTCTTTAACATTGCGCAGCTGAAATAAGCTCAAATAGAGTGCAATGGAGGTCAAGGGAAACCAACAGAGGGCAGCTCAAGAATACGTGTAACTAACAATAAGCAAAAGAGAAGCATATATATATATATATATATATATATATATATATATAAATCATCGTGGATTAAGCATTCAATCAATGCAGAAAAGCATAGATAGCAGTGGAAATATAGACCAAAAGAGCAGAGGTAACCAGAACAAGAAGCGCAGTCACAGCATGAACCGCGGACTTGCTTCCACAGGACAGCATTCCAAGGCGAATTTGGATGACATTCACCATGGACAGCATCAGAAACAAGCAACCCATGACCGATCCAACGGCGGAAGCCAACATCCCCAATCTCAGCACCTTCAAATTGATGTGTGCCCTAAACGCCTCATCCACATCCTTACTATTCAAAAGATTAATGGCAAGCTTCAAACCCTGCGCCACAAGAGACGAGAACAGAAAAAAGCTAAACGACACGACCTCGAAAACCAGAAGCTTCCGAGCGACATCAATGCCAGCATCACAGACCGAGGAATTCTGGAGACTATGCTGCCCAGGCGTGGTCAACGAAAGCCCTACAAATACAGCGATGGTGAAAAGTGAATTGACGTTGACGAGACCGTCCAGTGCCGTAACGTGGACACTGGTGGTCGACGAAGAAGACAACGCCGATGAAGTACGGATTCCATCTGCTCTGCTCCGATCATTGTAGTACTCCTTAGGGTACGTCTCGGATCTGATTAGAAACAGGGAAATGAGCTGAAAATGAAAAGAAAAAGAAGGGGGAATCGAAGAGAAATTGAGCTTACTCGTCCATTGAAGGCGGAATTTGGCGATTGCGGATTGAGTATTGAGAGAGGGGGAAGAGAAGTTGGCGGGTGGGGATTGGATTACTTGGAGGGATTGAAGTTGGGGAAGTTTTTGGAAGAAGCAAAAGAAAGGGTGTATGGAAGTGAAAGAGATAGCGTTTGGTTTGGGTTTGTGTATGTGCTTATGCATCTTTGTCAAGCTTTTCAAACTTGGATCCATTTTCTTGGTCATTTCGAGCTCGAGTCAATGTCAACTATCATTCGTATATCTAAATTTTCATGAAGTTCCCATGGCCGGTTGTGGGCGAGGAGGGATTCGAACCCCCTGATACTAAGGTTCGTAGCTACGTGTTTTAATCCTCTAAGCTACAAGCCCAACACCGTTTTCATTAGATTTGTTCTCAAGGTATCTAAGACGATTTTTTCCCTTATTTACCGGTATCTCCAACAAGCTGTACAACAGTTAATAAGAAGATAAGGAAAGACGAAGAAAGAAAGCCAAAAGTGAAGAAGGAAAGGAGCCGAAAACAAGAAGAAAAGAAAATGAGCAAAAACGAGAGACTAATAACCATAGTCTTTTTCAAATACTGTTTCATGGGAAGACCACCTCTATCCCATCGCTAACCTTTGACCAAATATGTCATTAAATTGATTGCTAACCCCAAACGAGGTCAAATAAATTGACCTTCTTGATTTTTTTTTTTTTTTTTCAAGAAAATATGCTTAAACCAATTGAATTATGGTTAGGTTGGTAAACAGTAATCAGTCTATCGGTCCAAAGATATGAATAGGTCCCAAATAACTAGAGATAGGTAAAAAACATGTCCAAGTCTACTTATTTAGAGATTCTCATTGGCTAACAAACTAGCCGACCCATGAATGAGGTGGGAACGAACTTCCCAAAAATATTGCTCGGGACCATAGTCTGTATAGGATGAAAAGGACGACCCAATATTCTTGAGTTAATTTGTATGACTTGAGCGTTCTTCGTCTAAAAGCTTTAGATCAAATTCTTGTTGTTAAGTGCAATAGAATCATATGAGCTTACTAAATTCACTAACTAGAACAATAAGTTACTTTTTCTAGCACTCAACCGATTGAAGTTAAATATCTCGATTGATATCTGTTCATAGATACCGCGTTAATACAAATTAACCTCCGTATTTTTCATTCTTCCTTCCTTTCTTTTGTAGTTCGTGGAATATGCTAGTGGTCGATCCAATTGTTGAATCCCAGTAGTGGAACCATCCACAAGATCTTCAGCAAAATCATACCAACTTTTGTAATTTCAAGAACAGTTCCTTTTCACAAAATCTGTTGCTTATACTTCAAAATTAGTTCTCGCCGTCGAAAACCCACTTCTCCAATCGATCCAATACCATAACCATCCAAACCAAAATTCAGGGTTCTCACAGTTCATCGGCAAGATTCTACGCCGTTGCATCTCTTCATCGTTTCAATGAGCGAAGGGGAAGAGATTTCAGTGAAAATCCACAGAATCCGACTCCCGTTTTGAGCCCAAGTCCACTTCAAACTTCAAGTATTTGCTCAGTTCAGTAGCGCGTCATCGGTTTTCTTCATTTAATCTTCGATTTGTGTGTAAAGCGCTGTCGACGGATTAGGAGTGTTTCTATTCAGTGAGTAATCGTAATTCTGTTTTTGGGGTTTCGTTTTGTCATTCATTCTATGGTACTTTGCTGCTTGGATCCTGAAACGTTTGTAATTTACGGAATCTTTGTTGTTCTTCTATCTAAGTTCATGCCCTAATCTGGCTGCTAATTGAATTTTCCCACATGTCGACTCTTGTGGTTGATTAAAGAGTAAGGCAGATTGTTGAAACTAGGCTGCATTTTCATTGTTCTACATAGTTGATTGATGTTTGTAGTACTACCTAGTTGGAGAATTGCTATATACTTGAATTATTTCACTCAGGTTTTTGATACTGATTCAAAAGAATGGCAATGGTTCATGTTTCACTTAGGTTCTCTATTGATTGATGCTGTTCTGATTGTTTTTCTTTTCCTGCTGTTTGAAGGAATGAAGTTACCTGTCATCCAGGTACAGCAGTGTTCATTTTGTAAATCCATTTTTTTTGTTCTTGTTTGTGTAAACTTCTTTGTGCTTCACATCGTGAGTTGATGGAGTCAAACATGATCAAAAGCTTGTGATGGGAAGTTTTCTTATCAAGAAGGCTTCTTTGAAATGAGTCCAATCATGGGATAAGATAGAAGAGTCGATTGTTTCTTATTTCCTTTTTTTAGTTTGAACGAATGGAGGATATTTGTGAGATCCAACATCCATTGGAGAGAGGAACGAGTGCCAACGAGGACGCTGGGCCCCGAAGGGGGGTAGATTGTGAGATCCCACGTTGATGGGAGAGGGGAACGAGTGTCAGCGAGGACGCTGGGCCTCGAAAGGAGGTAGATTGTGAGATCTCACACCGGTTGGAGAGGGGAACGAAACATTCTTTATAAGGGTGTGGAAACCTCTCCCTAGCAAATGCATTTTAACAACCTTGAAAGGAAGCCCGAAAGGGAAAGCCTAAAGAGGACAATATCTACTAGCGGTGGGCTTGGGTTGTTACAATACCTCGTGCTCAAATCATTGTTGCTTTATGCTTTTATTTATTTTTCAAAAGTTATATTTCCATATTTAACTAGATATTGGAAAAAGGGTACTTTGCAATCTGGAAAAGGTTACACTTGCTTTCAAATATGGACAATATAATAAATACTGCAATTGGCCTAGATTGATTGAGAATCATAACTAATAAAGAAATTCGGAGTGTACTGGTTATAATATCGTTTCCTATACGCTTTAAACTCATTTGCAATGTTAGTAATGTTGATGAACGTGTTGCAGTGAATTTAGACGACGGATCAGGGCCAGCGCACAACGCTATTGAGGTTAACATACATGCAGCTGAAGGAAATGTGATTTTGGAGCCATATGTGGGTATGGAGTTTGATTCCGAAGATGCTGCCAGAAAATTTTATGCTGAATATGCCAGACAAATGGGGTTTGTTGTACGAATCATGCAGCGACGTCGTTCTGGAATTGATGGAAGAACGCTAGCCCGGAGGCTTGGATGTAACAAGCAAGGTTTCTCTCCCAATCGTAGAGGGATTTATGGATTGGATAAGAAATCACGGCCTAGTGCACGTGAGGGCTGCAAGGCAACGATTTTGGTAAAAATGGAGAAGTCTGGAAAATGGGTCGTTACACGATTTGTGAAGGATCACAATCATCCCTTAGTTGTTTGCTCCAATGGTTTCAACAGCTCGGTGAGTTATTCTGATTCTCTAACATATGTTCTATGCTTCATGTTTGACAAGAGGACTGTGCTGAATTAGATGCTGTGATACCATGCAAAAGGTTTCTTTGTTTCTTTGTTCATTGATTTTTTTTGAGTTCGAACATGTGGGGTGGGGTGAGGACTCAAATCTTTGACCTCATACTATCGAGGGGAGGATTTGAGACCTCCCCTTACTCCTTAGGGTCACTCACGACGTTTCATGCCAAGTCGGTTACCTTTACAACCATCCCTTGTGACCGCTCGATACTAAAATGAACATCCTTACTTTTACGATACGAGATAGAAGGATATATATCTAGGGGAGATTCGAGAGTTCTCCTTACTCCCCATGATCGCTTACCAAAAGTCCATCTCTCTCCATATAGGAAGTGTGCTAAATAGTCATAGCCGCTCACGACGTTCCATGCAAAAGTCGGTTCCTTTTGCAACCATCCCTTGTGACCAAATAGCTCTAATATAAATTGAACCTCTTTACTTTAACAGGGCATAGAGGGATATGTAACCAAGGGAAGATTTGAGAGTTCCCCATACTCCCCATGATCACTTACCAAAAGTTAACCCTTCTCCATACCGAAAGTACGCTAAACAGCGATAGCCACTCACAACGTTCCATGTCAAAGTAAGTTTGTAACGGTCCAAGCCCACCGCTAGCAGATATTGTCCTCTTTGGGCTTTCCCTTTCAGGTTTCCTCTCGAGGTTTTGAAAACGCGTTTGCTAGGGAAAGGTTTCCATACCCTTACAAAGAATGCTTCATTCTCCTCCCCAACCGATGTGGGATCTCACATTCCACCCCCCTTCAGGGCCCAGCATTCTCGCTGGCATTCATTCCTCTCTTCAATCAACATGGGATCTCACAAAGTTACTTTTGGAACCATCCCTTGCGACCGAATAGCTCTGAGACTAAATTGAACATCTTTTACTTTTACGGACAGGAAATGTAGGGATACATTACTAAGGGAAGATTTGAGAGCTCCCCCATACTCTCACTTACCAAAAACACCACTCTCCACACCCGCTAAAACCTTTACTTGACTAACCCTCATTCAACCGCAGCTGATGTACATTTATAAGGCAGCTCCACTCCCTTCCATTAAATAGAGAGGTTTCTCCCAAATGTTTACCAAGAAATCGTACATTTTTTTATTGTTTAGACAAAAGTTATATGCACATTTTAGAACCTAAGAGAAGATTTAAGTAAATAAATAAAGGAACAACCTGAGCTGCTCAACTGGTCTAAGGCATATAGGGGTGAACTTTTGGAAGGGATCTTGGAGAGTGCGGGGGAGCTCTCTAATCTTCCCCAGGATATGTATCCCCCTATTTCCTATCCATAAAATGAAGATGTTCTTTTTTTAGTATTAGACGGTGATAGGGGATAGTTGTAACAGTCCAAGCCCCCACCACTAGTAGATATTGACCTCTTTGAGCTTTTTCTTCAAGGGCTTCCTCTTAAGGTTTTAAAATGCATTTACTAAGGAGATGTTTCCACACCCTTATAAGGAATGCTTTGTTACCCTCTTCAATCAATGTGGTATCTTACAATCCACCCCATTGGGAGCCCAGTGTCTTCATTGGCACACCATCCGGTGTCTGTCTATGATACCATTTGAAATCGCCTAAACCCACTGCTAGCAGATATTGTCCACTTTGGGCTTATCTCACAATCTCACATCGATTGTGATGAAACAAATTTATCAATCTGGAATAGTAGTAAATGGATGGTTCTATCCTTATCTGATGTCATTGTGGTTGAGGAATTGCTACCTATACCATTGATCTTGGGGTCTGTCAAAGTTGATTGGACATGACTAATGGAATTTTGGGTAGAAGATTGGAGGACCCAAGTCTACTACAATCTCTGGTATTACTCAAGTCTGTTCTTATCTATGCATAGGATTAACAAGCTGTAACTGGAAGTACGTGGAAAATTATGGAATCATCGACTTTTCTTTAATCGTAGAACATAAAAAGAAAGATTTTCAGTCGAACGAGACGAGCATAGATTACCCATCTAACAAAAATCTGGCATGACATCTACTTGAATTGTTGAGATTGCCAATTTTTTGCTTAGCCTTTGGTTGTAGAAATGCTTCAGGAATTGAAGTAGCGGTAGTACTCTCTCTACCCACTGCATAAAGCTGGTTACGAATGTGAGTGATTAATGTTGCTTTCAGTGTGCAGACATGAATCTACTTCCTTTATGTATTATATTTCAAGTTCTTGGTATATTCAAGAACTGAATCGACATCGACATCGATGCTTGCAGGGCGATAAAGACAAGAAGATCGAGGAACTAAAAACGGAGTTGGAGCATCAGGAGCAACTCTGCATAGCTTATAGGGAAAAGCTTTTCAATTTTATCTCCAAGGTGGAAGAACAAACAGAAGAACTGTCTTCAAAAATACAAGTGATCATCAGCAATCTCAGGCAAGTTGAATCTGGAATCCAAAAACATTATCCATGTCGTCGTCCACAATAGTAAATAGAGTTTAAAATTTGAGTCTCAATAATCTTCTATTTAGGAATGTATAGTAGCCATTGATGTGTTGAACTGAAGATCAGAGTCTTGGACTCTATTATACTTGTTAGTTGCAATCAAAGCGTTATGATTTATGAGTTTCATAGCGTTTTTCGGTTATATATTCATCTAAGAAGTTCGCCTAGAGCGAACATAGCTCAAGTAACTGATACGTTTGTAACGATTTAATCCATTTACTTTCAATTGAAACAATTTTGTTAGGTTTAAAATCAATACAAAACATGTCTTCAATCTCATTCAAATTCAATTTTATGACTAAAATTGACTTTGAATGACTACACGATTGTTTTCAGATCGTTAACAAGTATTGGATTACAATGAATTCCTACTCCTTGATGTTGTTTTAATTATTGAGTTATCTATTACTCATGTCGAGTTACTATATGTAATTATGCCTAATTCAAAGATCAAGAATGTAACTATAACGGCTCGACTTTTCAAATCTAAATAAAATATAATCTTTAAGTTGAGGTCGTTAGATTTGATGTTAGAACCTACAGTAGAAGTTGAAAATCACTTCAAAATTCTGTTTCATCATTCTCTTTCGATTCTAAACACAAAATCATACCATAGTTAGAATTAAATTCAAACATTTGTCGATAAAGATTATCAACTTGTTAATCTAGACAACCATCTATCTAACCCTCCAACATTACCAAAAATTTTGAAATTCAAATCAAGCAAAGAGCAAGAGCGGTTGGGTTGTTTGATGATGAGATGCTAATTACAGGACTCATTAGCGAAGGCAAAGCGGTGAGATTGAAGAGCAGCAGCCTCTTTAGATACCAATGCTTTGATGAGCAATGTTTTCACCTCCCAAGCTGAGTATGGGAAATCCCTTCTGGCATACGAATTCAACAGTGCTGCGGTTGCCTCCTTCACTACTCTACCGAACGCCTCCTCTTCCTCTTCCTCATCCGCCACTGCCACCGTCGCCGCCGCCAGTAATGTCATCTCAGATCCGTACCGTTCGTGAGCTCTCGATCCGAAAATCTTCGCCACCGTCGCCGATTCCGGCGCCATCCGAGGCCAAGCCTCTCTCCTACTACTCCAGAACCTGGACGCCTCAAATAATCGAACCAGTCTCAATCCGATCGATTACGTAAAAAAAAAAAAAAAACTCATGCGTCGATGTGTTTGTGAAAATGTCTACGAGAAAATCTCAATCGATTTAGAGCTTACGAGAGGATTTCGACCTAACTCTGCAGCCTCTCAGAAGAATTAGTGTGTTTGAACGTGTATTTTTTAGAAAAAGGAAATGGAGATCTTACTCTGGAGTGCATCTTCCTCTGGTTCTTGAGAAGAGAAATCCAGGACGGCGCGATAATGCAGCTTCTCCTGCGGCGGCGGCGGCGGCGAAGTAGAGAAGGAGAAGGTAACTGAGTAAGCGAAAAGTCTCCATTGTCTTGGTCTCCGATTTGGGGGAGTGTTTCCTTCGGATTTCTTCAAGAAAGTTTCAAAAACTTTGTCCCGCTTTTTGGGCACTGCAAAAGTGGGGATGGGATCTTTGTGAGTTTTAAATTGTTTATGATGAACTGTACCAAAATTTTGAATATTACTTTTTGATTTATCTAATAAAATGTTTGAATCTATAGATCAATTTTATAAACAAAAATTAATTTTTTTATTACCGTTTTCAAAAAATTAATTTTCGATTATTCATCCTATTTTGTGGAATTTTCAACTCATGTGTTAAGGAACTTGTTATTCATCGAGAGTTCTAATCTTAAACTTAATAGTTGAATTCAAATGGAGGGTTCTACGGTTTGTGATTTAGGGATTCACCCGTCCAAAGAACTCTAAATTTCAGACCATGGAAGTTTCACGTATCATTAGAGAACACTTCTGATATTATATCAACTTGTGTCCTTATTTGCTGGCTTGACATTGTGCTTATATTAACGTGCTGGTACTACCAATTCCGCATATATCTAACTAGATTGTGAACGTGTTGTAAAGCTCCCACATCATTGTTCTAACAAAAGTAACAACGTTTGATCTATTTCTACTTCATTTAGTATATAGTTCTGATATCAACAAACCTGCATGAATCAAAGTAGTCCGACAAATGAAGAACCATCAAGCAAAACAACTCGACTTCTCGTGAGAAAATGATTGCCTGTTCTAAGATCTACAAACCTATATGAACCTAAGATTAAAGATAGTATAGAGAATGTAGAACTACCATGCAAAACGAGTTCCCACTCCGTCGAGAAAACGATCAGTATGCCACCCTTTGGCCTGAAGTTCAGATACGAACGGAGTGAACACATCGTTCATCTTTTCGTAAGCCTCGAGCAACACGCTGGCAGTTGGCTCATGAGAAGGCCCTTTTATGTTTGCAGTATATGCAGCTACTAGCCATCCCCGTAATGCATCCTCGCCTGAGGCATCATGCTCCAACACCATGTCAACCCATTTGTGAGTTTGGTTCAAAACAAACTTCTCCTCGGGGAACATTTGTTTCATTTCAACAAGTTTTGATGGCTTAATAACCTCATGTAAAGCCCTTCCTACTTTTACACTTCCAGCATCCTCTATGAGTCTTCCAGGAAAAACAAGATCTTCATGGTACCTTAGGTCAGCGGGACTCGGTATCCTTCCCGACTTAACGAAATCAGCAACGATCATTGCCGTCCTCTGTGGATTCAATGTGTTTATTGGAGTTGCTCGCATTTGCTCTACAACGCAATAGACATGTACAATTGAAAGGAGAGGGGCTGCAACTAACTGCAAGGAATAGAAATTAAAACCAACTAAAAACGGTACTCACATCGAGTCGAATGTATCTCATGCTTGAACCAGATTTAGACAAATGATAAGCAAGATAAAAAAAGGTTAACAAACGAGCTCACCCCTAACAGATATTATCCATTTTAGCCCGTTACGTATTGTCATCAGCCTCACGATTTTAAAACGCGTCTACTAGGGAGAGGTTTCCACACCCTTATAAGGAATGTTTCATTCCCCTCTCCAACTGATATGGGATCTCAAAATCCACCCCCTTGGGGGCCAACGTCATTGTTGACACACCGCTTGATATCTGGCTCTGATACTATTTGTAACAGTCCAAGCCCACCGTTAGCAAATATTGTCCGCTTTAACCCGTTACGTAACACCGTCAGTTCACATTTGTACATTTTTCTCATGTCCATATTCAGTCATTTCCTCAACAACACAAAAAATACCATTCCCCTAGAGTTCAGGATCAGTGTCTACAATAAGCCTACCAAAAAATGCAGAAAACAGAGTAATATCACTCGATAATCATTGAAAAATGCATAAGTATCAGAGCCGGATATCAAGCCGTGTGAAAAATGCATAAATTTATCACCAGTTTATTTTTGTATCTTTTTATAACAGTGAAAAATGCATAAGAACATAGAGAAAAAATCAACTGACAGTGGAAATTCAAGGGAACCTACCTTTCCTTGTATTGATGAACAAATAGTTGACGCTAATTGTAGCCCAGCTCCGATTCCAACAACATTGAAGAGAGTGGAGATGGCTTCCCCTTTGGCAAAAAGGTCACTAAGATTGCCTTCTTTAGCAAATGAAGAATATATTGGTAATCTTGTTGCTCTTGCAGCAACTACAGCCATTCCCTAGCCAGCCCCAGAAAAAGCAGAAGAGAAATTCAAAATCACAAAATAAAGAACATTCTTGTACTCGGAAACTAGAACGGGCGAATACTGATAATACTTCAAACAATTTGCTGAAGAGAGAAGCAACTTAAACCTTTGCAAAGTTGCCTAGGCCGGCCATTTGAAGAAAAAGATGAGGGCATAAGGGAGAAATAACTTCCAAGCCAGCACCAAAGTCATAGAGGACATCAGCTACAGCATAAAATCCGATCGTTTTTTAGAAGCGATGGTCACTTGTCACTTAAGAAACCATAAGTGCACACACACACGATGCGACTCCAAGAAACAACATAATGTCTGTATGGAAATGCTATCTTAAAATGAATAACAAATTGATACAAAGATGCATACCTATAACTCTCCACCTTTTGGGCTCTGAATCCATTCTTGTACCTAAATTGCTGCATATGAGTTTGCCAACATGTTGCATCCCATCCTTTAAAACCTTCCAGGAAGAAAAAAGAAAGAGAGAAGTATATGTCACCAAGCATATGGATCCATAACAAACAATTGTTGAACTTACCCAACTAACAACAGTAGCCTGTGCCGCAGTTGGCCTCAAGCCTGCAGCAAACAGCAGTGACTGAACAGAATTAAGAACTTATATCAATGACCACCATTCTATCATTTGAAGCTGACAGGTAATTATCATATTACTAATGTTAAGAATTATTATGTAATCATAATGCAATACCAAAGATGGAAAGATTTGGATAAAAACCTGAGTTGACAGCACTGACAAAGCTGCACTAGTAACATGTTGCAATGCTCGAAATTGTGTATACCTCAAATATCCTTCATTGACACTGTCAAGTAAGACGGCAATAATCAAGTAGCTAACAAAAGACACTTGTTCATTTACTACTATAACTGTAACAGCTCAAGTCCACCGCTAGCAGACATTGTCTTCTTTGGACTTTTTCTTCCGGGTTTTCCCTCAAGGTTATAAAACGCGTCTGCTAGGGGGAGGTTTCCACACCCTTATAAAGAGTGCTTCATTCTCCTCCCCAACCGATGTGGAATCTCACAATAACTCTTTCAATTTATTATAAATACAACAATCCTCCACCTTACTTGACTGGTGGTGAGATTTATGCAAATCTTGGTGTAATTGTTTAGACTAGTGACAATAAATCATGCAGCTTACCTGTATGGATATCCTGAGGGAAAAAATGTATTGAGGAAGGAATCAACAACACGTTGAATTGCTGGTCTTGAGTCATCAATAATCTTCACCTATAGAGATCAATTTCTTTTTTATATTAGCATCCAATTTGAAGGTTACACAACTGGGAAAAAAAAAAAAAAAACCATTTCCTAATTTTAACTTCAAAACGATCATGGTTGAATCAGAAATTTTGTCATACGCTTCGAAATAATTTCCCTTCATCAATCACTCTTCATATTCTATTTTTCCAAAGCAAGAGTTTGGTCTTTTTAGGTATTTTCCTCTTCCAAATGCCTCTCAATGTAATTTTATTCAGAACTTAGGTTTGTTTTAAGAGAACGATCTACTTTAATCCGACCAATTTGAACAGGATTTCCTTTTTCTTTCCATATTTTTTTTTCTTTGGATAAGAAACTAAGCTTTCAGTGAAAAAAAAATGAAAGAATATACAATGGCAACAAATACCAAGCCCACAAAAAAATCCCTCAAGAACCTATAAGAACGGGCTCAAATCTGAAAGAAGAAGAATAAGATGATAATTACAAAAATCGACGAACAAACACTCACAAACAGGCTTTAGACCTCCCCCGCCAAAACCTCATTTAAAGATCTCTCTGCCCTCTAAAAATTCTATTGTTCCTCTCTAACCACATTTTCTTTCCTTTTAAAAAAGCAATTCAATGGTAAAAGAAACTCGAGTTTATGAGAAATTTTTGTCAGAGCATGTGTAAGGGGGTGGGTACCATTAGTTAGGTGGAAACAGTGAGTTAGTTATCATAAGGGTACCATTAAGAAGGGTCTTTTTGAACATTGAAGACTCTACGACAGGGTGTTTTAGAGTTTAGGTTCAGAGAGATGTGCTTTTCGTATGTATTTTTGTAAAGTGCACAAACTAAACCAAAGGCAGCAATATTTTTTTCTTCCCCGATGCCTAACGGTATAGATGTCGAGTCTCTTTTGGATAATTGTTCTGATCTAAATCCCATGCTCACTATTAGCTGATCCATTCATGCTAAAAAAAAGGCAGAGAAGCTAAGATCAACCTAGGTTTCAAAATCATGATTTGACACTGGCCCATTTGCATCATATAGAGCAGCAATGAGAACCAGAAGATTATATCACACGACACTCCATTGGCCATTCAATTTTATGATGCACTGAAGCCTGTTCACTCAATGAACCGCATAACCAAAGGCAAGCCACTAATCCTATAAACTTCTGATGGTAATTCATTCTATAATCATATTACTGATAGTAGTAGCTTAAGTGGATCAGCACCATATGATTGCACAAGTGGAAAATCACATCATGCCTAACGCCTCACGCCTCAGATTGTCTTTCAACTCCATATAAAACTATGAAGCATGGTACTAAACATCAAGCATATCCGGCTACCAAGATAGCCCACATTTACACTAAAAAAAGCAAGAACACCACGGAATTTCCATAAAGAAAAGTAGAATGAATGAAAATTTGGAATGAAATAACCAATGCCCAGAAAGCGAAAAACCATCAGTTATTTAAAACACAGCTCAGAAAACGTAAATGTCAGCTAAACCAGAAGCTCACAGAAAGTTGACCATCGGGTTGAAATTGGCAGCGGCGTGAGACAGACTCGGAGATTTCAATCCAGGAAACAGGACCAGAAGGCGATTTCTCTGCGTCCTTGCGCACGTTGAACTTGTTCTGCGTAGTGGAGGAGATTCAGAAGAAGATAGGAACTGGAATGATAATAAAATTGAAATGTACCAGGAAGTCCATGGAGGAAGACTCGCAATTTGCCTAATGACCGCTTCGTCCAGAGGTGAAAACGCCGCCGCGAGAATCGGAGTTGAAATCCACAATTGCCGCCGAATAAGGAAGTTTTATCTGTTTCTCCGAAGTGGCAGAGACGTTTGTTTCACTATTTTTATTTATTTATTTATTATTATTATTATGTTTTTTTAGTTTTTAAGACTATATTTAAAATGATAATGTTTATTTATTAGTTTAAATATATATATATATATATATATATATATATATATATATATATATATATATATATATTTTTTTTTTTTTTTTTTTTTTTTTTTTTTGTTCGTTCTATAATTTTTTTATAACCGTCCATCGACATTGTGGACACTTCCAAAATTTTCATAAAATCAGAGTTAAAATCTAGAAGTACGACATGTTCACGTTCGACTCAAATTAATTTTAAAATATATGAATCAACCGAACTTAAAAACTTCATTTATAGGAAATGTGATACGTGAGAGATAACACACTCATTCGTATGATATCTTTTCACTGATTCCAAAAATAACAAAGTTACGAGGGTTGATGTGAGATTCCATGTTGGTTGGAAAGGGGAACGAAACATTCTTTCAAGGATGTAAAAATATACTCTAGCAGATGCATTTTAAAGCCTTGAGAGAAAGTCTTTTAAAACCTTGAGTAGAAGCCTCGAAGGGAAAGTCCAAAGAGGGCAATATCTCCTCACGGTGGACCTGGGCTGTTACAATTGATATCCAAAGTGAAAAATATAGAATAAGAGAATCGCTCACATAGCTAATGATAGATTGAAGATCCGAGCTAATGATAGATTGAAGATCCGACCGTATCCCCTTCATTTATAATCTAAACAAGCATGATCAAACACAGATAAATAGCTACACTTCCCTACGTTGGCCTCCGTAAGGATGAGCCGAGTCCGTGGATTTCTGTAGATGCTGCCATTAGAGGCTTCATTTATAGCATTCACAACGCCGAGTCCTGATCATCGTCATAGTCAAAATCTTGCTCGCTTGATTGTCTCATTCTCTTTGCATCCCTCGGGGTCGGTCTTCCCTTTTTGGGTTTCCCTCTGCACATGAAATGCAGAAATTCATGTACAAACTATCTGAAGATAAATTCATGTACAAACTATCTGAAGATAAAGCACCTTCAAAGCTTTACAAAGTAAGATAGTTACAGGGTTCAGAGAAGTTATTTCCTTTTCCTCTTTTATCTGTGGTTGTTCATTGTTAAATGGTGTTTTATGTTGCAGAAGTTTAAAGCAAAATTATCGAAGGAAGGAGAAAATTGGCAGAATACTAACTGTCCATTGGAATATATGCCACCGCCTTTAGATCTGCCGGGACCTAAGTCGGATCTCCCATCTGCAACAAGGTTCACAAAAGAAGACGATAAAATTTAATCATAAAAAATCAGAAGAATTTATCTTAGCGTTAAGACTCACCATCACGTCCAGCTGCAAGCTCTTCAGCCTGAAAATTAAAGTGAAAAAGAATGGTAGAATATGAAATCAAGAGCAAATTTGTAACCACTCAAGCTCACTCCTAGTAGATATTGTCCAATTTAGCCCGTTACGTATCGCCGTCAGTCTCACGGTTTTAAAATGCGTCTATTAAGGAGAGGTTTCCACACCCTTATGAGAATGTTTCGTTCCCCTCTCCAACCAATGTGGGATCTCACAATCCACCCTTTTTGGGGGTCCAGCGTCCTCGCTGGCACACCGTCCGGTGTTTGACTCTGATATCATTTGTAACAGCTCAAAGCCCACCGCTAACATATATTGTTTGTTTTGGCCTGTTACGTATTGTAGTCAGTCTCACGGTTTTAAAACGCATCTACTAGAGAGAGGTTTCCACACCCTTATAAGAAATGTTTCATTCTCATCTCTAATCAACGTGGGATCTCACAAAACTATACTAGAAACTATGGGGGAGAGGAAGAAAGGTTATGACAGTGGGAGGTCGTAACATACGAGAAAAGGGGAAATTAAAGTACTCGGCCTGAAGTACAAATACCCTAAACACATAATTACATAAAACATTAATTTTTCCTTTGAAGAAAGTACAATAAAAAAGTACCATGATAATCTCTATAAGCGAAAAGTGAAGAATCCAATTTAGTCCAAAAAATTGTAGAACCAAATACCAAAAGTTTCTAGAATACAAATATAAAGGCAAATGGCTAATGCTTCAGATCCTAGATAGCAAAGCATACACTAAAATGGATCCAACATCGATCTGGGATATCTTATTAGCCCCAAACTTAAGACCTTATACCAAATAGGATGTCCTTGTCTTAGCCCTCTAGATGCATTTATCATTTGTACATAAAATTTATTAAAAGCTAGTTTACATTTGTTTTACATGAAAAATTATATCTCTTGTATCACACAACTAAATTTCCACTTCAGACACAGGTTAAGAATCGAAGTACATACAGCAGGGGAGGTAACAGAAGACAGTGAGAAGAGCCTATCTTCAAGCTGAAACTTCCTAGACCGCTTTAAACTGCATCCACAAGTATTCATAAACTTTACCTCACTTACTTTTTTTTTTTTTTTTTATTTAAAAAAATAGCCTCGGAATGACTTTACAATAAAAAGGGGAAACCTTTTGTAAAAATAATGAACATTAAATGACCACCACAGCCCAAATCTCCTCTTAAGAACTGAAGTGTCACTTTTACAACTTATGAACTAAACGGAAATTAATTTAGAACTTAAATTAAAACTTCAGAGACCAAAAGTGTGATTTTTTCTAAATTATATTTCAATTGGAAAGAGAGTATTTTATTGATCCCATTTCTAAATTAAAACTCAGTAAACGTAAATCTTCATGTGTTAAGACAGGTAACATGCATGAATAACGAGAACTAATATGAATAATATTATAGACACTCCATACAGAGCAGTACTCTTAGATGCAGACAGGAATCCTTCAAAACCTTTCAATACATTCCCACATTGGCTTGGATCCTGTAGGTAATTAGTCTCCATGTCATAAACCTGCATATATTACCGGATATAAGTATTAAAATTAGATGGAAGTAAAACCAAAGAAGCAATCCTATTAGTTTTCTTAGAATACAACACTGCTTGTTTTGTTAACGAGGTAAGCTATTGTACTTTAACTTCTCATGAAAGAAGGATGTAAACTTATTGTAACTTTACAAATAATAATATCAACAAAAAAGTCTCTATTTCTTGTTCAAAAATTAGAAGGGAAGTGAAAATTACTTCCTACACTGGAAAAAAAAAGTGTTGGGAGAACGCTTTTTAAGACCTTTGATATTCCACAGGTATTTGATAGAACATAAAAGTTGAATACTCGCCCGCCGCTAACTGGAGTAAGGCTTAAAAGTAAAGCTAGGTTGTTGGTAGCTAATGCAGTGAAACTACTCTTTAGCGTATGTGGTATGCCAAAGAATCTTTCATAGAACAATTGTGACAGTGAATCCAGAACAAGTGACGCAAGATTTCATAGAACAAGTGGCAAAAAACGTAACAACTATAAAAGCGTAGGAACCCAACTAGAATCGAAACAAAAATCCTCTAAAAGACACTGTCGAGTTCATATTCATAAATCAGAAGAACAGAAATTCCAAAACTCTTGTCAAGGAATCAAAGCAAACCTGTTTCTCAATACTCCGAAGCTCGTCGTGGAGCTTTGCTCTCCTGGTAAGAAGACCAGCAAGCATTGCAGACGGATTTGTGGCTGTCTTTTGACCTGAAGCACATTTTTCCGTAATCTAAGAGAGTGAACGAAGCAATTGATCAACAAATTCAAATTGAGAAGAAAATGCAAAATTGGAAAGGAATTCAACAACGGTTACCTTCAGCTTCCATAATCTCGCGGGAAACCTGGAAGCCCTAAAAGATAAATGGGGCAAATTTTTATCGACGCCGGGAATCTACGTTCCGTTTCTCACTTCTTAATTATTAGTAAACATTTTTTAAATAACAAGGTCAAATTATATTTATTTCCCCCTAATTTTTTTAATTATAAAAAAAAAAAAAAAAAAAAAAAAAAAAAAAAAATTCTCTCTTTCACATCTCTTGCAAAGAATTCTAGATGCCAAAGACAACATGTCGGTAGGATTCAAACAAATTAGCTTATCCGAAAAAAACACTGTTCGTTAGAAGATTTATCTCGTGCCTGGTATTGCACAGTTCCACCTTGCAAAAATCTCGATTCATTCTATCGAAGCTCGTCTAGCATTGGATTCGTCATGGTAGAGAAGAAAAACGGTGTACGGTCACGTGAAATGATCCATTTGCCCCAAAATGATCTAGTCCAACAAGGAAACCTCAAATCATCGAGTCGAATTTTCTAATCGTTCTTTAGAATTGTTTGAACATAGGCTTGAAACAAAGCCTAGCTTCGATAAATAAGTATTTTGCCTTGGGATAGTCGATATAATCGGCATATATAGTTTATAGCCGTCAGTTTAAACTCAGTTCATAATTTACACTTCCTGTTTTCAAACATTAGCTAAAATTTCATTTAGCCATACCATTTTATGAGCCAACTATTTGATACAATACAATACAAGTTGTGTTTTCACAAACCTAGCTTCTTTGGTCTTAGATAAGTTCCAGAACCTTGACGTAAACCAGGCATAGAAACTTGTTGCTGCTGCTGTCTCCTCTTCTCCCTTTCCTTCTCCTTGTTTTCTCTCTCGGACTCGACTTGAATCTTTCTTAACGACTCCATTTCTTCTTCCATGGCTGTTTTCGATTCTTTTTGCCTTTTCTTATGCTCCAAGAGCGATGTATCTGACTCCTTGACGGAGAAGAACATCGGTCCAAGTTCAGCCAACCATTGAGGCTCGACTGCAGTTGCACACTGCATATACTCCTTTGTCGTCAAAATCAGTTCGTGATACACGACGTGGTCGGGAGTACATCCCATGCCATACAGAGCACTGCTTGGATGAAGATGGCATGGCATCCCATTCCTGCAGTTCACATATTCTCCCACACCCTTCAGTCTAGCTGCATTGTGAAAATAAGCAGAGCAGATAGCTTTTCTCACGAGATCCGTATCGGGCCAACAGGATGTCAGAGGTATTTTTAGAGTCTTCAAAATGTCTAACAACTGCGACCGCACCTCTCGAGCCTTTCGTAGCCCTTTGACGTGCAAGAAATGGTCATTGCACCAATCCCCCCTGTACTGGTGTTGTTTCCATTGCTGATAAACATTATACAGCGTTAAATGGTCGGATTCTGGTATGAAAAACCTTTCCCTTGCAGCATCACTCTCCTCGACTCGATCTTTGGGTCGGAAAAACACTGATGGTACTGAAAGCATTGAAACAATCGTCAGTACCTCATCGAGGCACCCGAGCTGTTCGCCCATCAAAAGCATTTTGGCCAGTGGGGGATCTAGGGGGAACTCAACCATCTTCCACCCAAGTTCAGTCAACCCTCCTACATTGTTAAGAGCCCCCAATACCCACAACTGGTACATAGAGTTAAGAATGTTATCTTGTGGTGGTGGATCCATGAAGTCAAAATCCAGTAAGTTCTCAACTTTAAGAGATTTAAGCAGCAAAACAACATTCCCCAGGTTGGTTCTTTGGATCTCTGGCACAGGACTTGGCAACATTTCGTTTAAGTACGCACTTTCTGTGTACAAACGGTAGCAAGTACCAGGTCCAGTTCTACCGGCACGTCCAGCACGCTGATCAGCAGCAGCACGACTTACTGGAAATACTTGTAGTGCATCCATACCCATTCTAGGGTTATACACTTTCATTTTACCATAACCAGTGTCAATAACGTAAAATATTCCATCAACAGTCAAGGAAGTCTCGGCAATATTGGTGGCAACAATGCATTTACGAGCGCCATCTTCAGCTTTCTGGAATATCTTCGCTTGCAAGTCGGCTGGCAGCTGCGAATATATGGGAAGTATCAAAAGTTTGGGCACCCCCTTTTTTGTGGTTGAAATGAGCTGTTCGATACGCTCTGCAAGGGCAAAACAGGCTGCCTCGATCTCGTCTTGGCCAGTCATGAAGATAAGAATGTCACCAGGAGGGCTTGTGATATGGATGGTCATAGCCTGCTTTACGGCTGCTTCGACGTAATCTTCACATGGAGTTTTGCTGTACAAAGTATTCACAGGAAATGTTCTCCCAGGGATGTGAAAAATGGGGACACTGCAAATATTTTTTGTGCATTAGTTATAAGAGGCATATCAACCCAGATATACACACATGGATAAACAAAAAATAAAAAACTAAATCAAAAGTACCTTCCAAAAAAGTTCGAAAACTTTTGAGCATTAAGAGTTGCAGATGTCACGATAAGCTTGAAATCACGACGTTGGGCAACCACCTTTTTCAAGATCCCGAAGAGGACGTCCGTGCTAAGTGACCTCTCATGTGCTTCATCCATTACAATTACACTGAAAGAAAATGATAAAAGTCAACAAAAAAAGAACATTTTCCTCCCCGAAATAGAAAACAAATCTGAACATGGCATACCGGTACTTTTCGAGATCAGAATCTTTGAGAGTTTCACGCAGAAGAACTCCATCAGTCATATACTGAAACAATATGAGGACAGGTTATTCACAACTAGCATTATCAAACATGAACCTTATAATCATATGGGTAATGAATAGAATGCCATTCATCCTTGAACCCATCTCAACTCAACTGTGGTTGAGATATGCCATCATATAATAACTAGAGACAAAAAAAAAAGAACAAAAAAAATAAAAAATAAAACTAGCCGTGGAAGATCTCATAGAATGAAGAGTGATACACGTTCTGAGAAGATGTATTCACCTTAATAATAGTTGTCGGCCCAGTTACATCCTCGAATCGAATGGCATAACCTACTTTATCACCCAACTCACACTCCATCTCTTCGCTGACTCTTTTGGCTACACTCATAGCTGCCACACGCCTTGGTTGGGTGCAACCAATGATACCATTTGTGGTATAACCATCCTCAAATAGATACTGTCAAAGTATGTTGGTGTTAAAAGAGGTAACCTAATAAACTATTTAAGGGTGAAAAGGTAGTTAATGATGAATAAACCTGAGTTAATTGTGTGGTCTTTCCTGAACCAGTTTCTCCAACGACCACAATCACTTGATTTTCACGGATAACCTACAAAAGACATTAGTTCAATCCATTAAAAAAAGTTGAAAATAATCCAACAACAGTCTTCTGCCCCAACACAAGATGATAAGAATCCACAAACAATTTTATTTGTGTATTTCTAGATACAATTTGTCAGCACAATCACTAAAGAAAATATCTATTGATGATCAAAAGAAGGATGACAATTTACCACCTAATTCAAACATTTGAGAAGTCTTCTTTTTTTTTTTTAAATAAAAAGACCAACTTTCATTGAAGAAAAAAAAAATGCAAGAATACTAAGGGCAAGGACAAAACAAAGCTCACAAAAGAGAGCAACCCTAGAAAAAGAGGTTTCAATCAAGTAAAATATAACTTTCTCTAGACCCTATCCAAGATATTCCAGCCAAGTTTGAAGATTTTTATTACCCTAACTATAAACTACAAATGGGAAAGAACTAAAATAACGAGATGAAGTAATGAAGGAGAACAAACAGAAGGAAAATAATTATAACCTGTAGCAGATCATCTCTGACTGAATATATAGGAAGATATTGTCTTTGTTGTGCTAAGGTATTTGACTTAGCAAAGTCACTCACTGCTTCCCCCTTCTTCATGTGCTGCGCAAACTTCGCATCTTCCTTGAAATTGACCTCACCTTCATCACCTACTGCTGCAGTATCTGCATCTATCTATCATATTAAAAAAAAAAAAAAAATACATTAAGAACCATTATGAAAAGGGCACCAAAAGACATCATCTTTATCTTGCAAAGAATCACACAAACCTGCTCTGCTGTTTTTTCAACACCAAGGATATCACCAAGTTTGGAGCCTGCAAGCTCCCAAAAGCGTTGTCGTGACTTGTTCATGTTTTGTTTCTCATGAATTTCCCTGACCAACGCAGATCCTTTGCGCGATATTATAGCCATATCTGATGTAGCATCTTTTATTGGCATTATTGGTTCGGCTTGTTTGGTAAAAACAACTCTTCCATCAAGGAAAGGAGGCTTTGTATCTGTCACAAAATGCAACAACTTTAGCTTCAACTCAGCCAACATAACGTTACAGTTATCACATACATGAAAGAATACTTCTTACCGTGGACAAGAAGAATGACTTTTTTCTCTTCCTCATCATCAAAGTCAGTCTGCACCTCAGTACCCCTAACAGCTCCAGATCTCAAAAGTTGTCGGTCTTCCCATTGTGCATTATCTGCAGTGAGCTGAGACAGCTTTTTGCTCTGAGAAAGGGTCATCTTGGTTCCATCTCGACGGACCTGCATCATAGATCATGTTAACTCACTTTCATAAAATTTTAATTTTTTCAACAAGAAATGGAGAACGATATATGTTGAAAGAGGATCAAACCAAGGAACATCTAAACAATTCCTTAAATTTTCTCCATTACCATATTCACAGGATGGAAACTGTTCTAAAGAACGCGCAGTAGATGCTGATTTGAAACTAAAGAGCTTTTAAATAGACAAGGGACAGAGAACTGAACCAACCAAGCTATATTTGGAGTATACAGATATTGAAATAAACATGGACAACATGGCAATTCTTTTGGAGTTCTTGATAGATCTAATAAAAAAAACTAGAATATAAACAATGTGTATTGATAAACATAATAGTCATATAAAAGTATAAAAAAAAACCCGGCAATTGCCACTTGAACAAAAATTCTCAGAGGATATTTGTAACATAACTATAATTATGATTAAAAGGATTAACTTAACTATAAATTTGTCTTCAATGTTTCAAGTCACATTGGTAAAAATAGTAATTAAATCAAATTGTCATAACTCGACCATTTATATTTTTGAAGATGAAACCAATCAATATTAGCCCTCAAATTCTTACACAAGGCGTAAAGATTTTAAGCCTCAGTGCGTTTTCACCCAAATGTAAGCCCCTTATGCTCCAACGAAGGCATAAGCCTCGAGGCTAAAGCTAAAGCCCTGCCACGAGTCAAGCTTCAAGGCATAAGCCTCATTGGATAAAAGAAGATGGGATTTTATGATAAACCCAAGCCTCAATTAAAAAATTTAATTCAATAGCAACTTGCAGCAGACGAAGTAGATGACACTTAAAACTAATAAAGAATTTCTCAACTACAGCCCTTTATGCAGAGAAGTTACCAATGGTGTTGATAGAAGTTGAATTATAAAGCATGTAACACACATCAATCTAGAAAAATAAATTGAACGTGTTGAACATACCAATCTTTTGGCCAGCTCAGCTTCTTTCTTCTGGAAGGCAGCATCATCTCCAAAGTAAAATGATGAGCTATCAGCATCGAACATTGTATTACCTTCATCTCTATCATACCTATGCAAATGAAATTAACAATGGTCATAGGTTTAGAAAAGTACTAAGCTGGTACAAGAGAAAATCCAAAAAAAAAAAAAAAAAAAAAAAAAAAAAAAAAAAAAAAGAAAAAAGGAGTAGATGGGTTCATAAACAATTTAAAATAGAAACTCAAAATATTTGAGACAACTAACAAAGTTACCAAATTTACTTTACAATATCCCAACTCATCTAAATACTTCTATGTTCGCATTTTAACATAGATATGTGATTAGTTTGGTCATCTTAGTAAAACATAAACGCTAAGACATGGATGGCAATCGGTTGTGGATATGTTAAATTACCAAGCCCGATCAGAGTTGTACTCCATCTCCTGGCGCATGTTCTCACTGATCTCATACTTTGTTCCATTTATCTCAGACTTGTCTGTCTGATAATCCTGAAAATGGTACCAAAAACACACTCGTTAATAGTAATGCACAGGAATCGTGTCAAATAGGCAAAACTCTAACTAATTAGGCTTAAAACAATGTACATATTATCCAAGAACTACATCAAAAAGTAAGTCAATAAGTTGGCTACAAAAATTAAAAAATGTATACAAAGCTTCGTAATCTAACCACAATGCAATACCTCAGAGGAAGGTGAACTTCGCGATGAAAATGTAAGATTATGAGATTTAGAATGATAACTTGAACTGGATGATTTTATTGACGATCCAGAGGCACGTACTGGAACTGGAGAAGGAGAGATATGATCCCAAGGTGAAGCAGAAGAACCTGTACAATATGCATTTTGATTAGAGCAGATGCATAAAATTAAAATGGGAATGTTAATAATACCACCATCATGTATAATCCAATGGAATCCACATGAATTTTTTTCCCAATAAGATTTAGCTTACCAGTAGAGTTAGGAGTGTTCCCACCCAACCATGGAGAAACTAACCGAGCATCTGGTGAGGCACCAACATACATTGGGGATCGTGAAGGTTGATGGTGCCTACTAGAGCTGGAGCGGCCATCCCTACGTGGTGTTTCTTCCCATTCCCATCTACCATCATCCCAATCAGATCTACCTAAAATAACCGTATGATGTTATCATGTAATAAGCAAACATCACTTTATGAAAGTTTCTTATAAGAACTTAAATATTCAAGTCGAGATTCTGTACAATGATAAAATCAAAACTGTCAGACTCGTAAGAATTATTCAAACATCATGCAAAAACCAGATATGTTCGAAATAACTTCATCTTATAAGCAATAAATTTAGACGTTGAACATGAAAAACCCAATTGCAAGAAAAGAAAAATCCATTATAACATCGCTCCAAATTAGTTGTTTAATATTTCCTATCAGTGCAGGGCAGTTATGAATCCACGATTGTCTTAGTGAGATGGTCTTAACGAGAGGAAGGTAACAGGACAGATAATGATTAGATTGATGATAGAAGATGAACATCTGTTTACAAAATCAACAGAGAAAAAGTAGAAAATCAAGAAGCTGGTAAAAATAAATAAAAAGAGTCGGACATAAAGAGAGAGAAATCTAATAGTAGATAAATTCTATTTTTTATAAAAAAACAATCAAGTATTAAAGGAAAAAGGGGCAGGATCAACGACACCTCCTCCCAAAAATAGTGTATCATAAGGGCTGTCCAATCTCAGTTAGATGCATAATAAAAACTAGAGGTAGATTTCCTGTAACTCTAGATGCATACTTCGCATATGCAGACTACCACATTGAGCTTCTCTTTCTCCTCAAGTAACAATCATCTATGAACTGGGCTCTTTTAGTGTAATGGAATACTGTAAAATCTGCCTAAAAATGAAACATAAAGAGTATGCAAAAAGTTGGCTTATAACTACCAAAACCTAAGCAATATCAAACAAAGATTGTGAAGTGATTGACGGCTTGGATGGAGCATATCAATACTGGAAGATTGCGACAAGAAGAAATTTGAGGGCAATATAAGAGAGTTAAATTCACTACTATACTGGAACTTATTTGTAATCAGGAAGAATTAAAGCGTTTGGATCTTGATCCATCTTCCAATTCTTGAACAATAAGTGGTTTGCTTGCTATCACTTTTTGTATTCACTCTCAAGTAAAGACACTCCATAATTCTTTCTTTGGTATTCAAAGCACAGTACAAAGTTTGTGGAAGTCCAAAGCCCAGTTCAAAGTTTCTTTTCAAAGTCTTGCACCCATCTCTGAGTGTTCTCTGTATAAAGGCAAGTGAAGACCATGGTTGTGTTTTCTTCCATAATTCTTATTTTAAAAAGTACTCCCAATTTTTGTTACAACAATTTAATATTTCATGGGTATTCAATAATAGTTCGTGCAAACTTCTTTGTAAGTTTGTCTTGGGGATTTTTTGTACTCCTAAAAGGATTTTGTAACCTGAACACTCTTATAACTTTTTAATATGAATTAATGAAAAGTTCGTTGCCTGTTAAAAGAAAAAAAGTACCAAACAAATTAAGAGCCATTTACCAGTAACCAAGAAGACAATTTACTAAACAGTACAGCCATTTAACAATATAGTACACAAGAGAAAAATAATTCACACCTGGAGTTCTTCGTGAACTTTCATATCTACTTCTTTTTCTTTCATGTTCCCTGCCGTAGTCCTTTTGGTACCGGGATCTCCCATAATAAGGCTCATCACCATCATAATTGTGCCCATGTCTTGCCCGCCTGTTATTGCTTCTACCATCATTGTCAAAATCTTTTCTCTCTCTATCATGACTATCATAGTCTTGTCTAGGGCTCCTATACCTGCTCATATGAGCGCTTTTGGATGACATAGTTATAACCTTCAAAACAGAATAAGAGCAATAATACATGAGAGACTAAATGAACCAGAAAATGCAAGCATGCCCGAAAGAATATAGTTTTCTAACAAAAATCTCAAAACCAACGTGAAGAAACAGATTGCCGAAGGAAGTTAACGGAAGTTAGTTTCCTATCAATACACATACACATAACATACCTACTTACATACAAATATATATAATAATTATCATTCTAAGAGTTTTAATACATCAGAACAGTGTTCTCTCCGAATGTTCATGACTGTACAGACATTAATATCATGTTTCACTGATGATAATATTGAATTTAGAATAAGGTTAAATTGTTAACTTCAGGATTCAGCAAAAAGCAACCAAAATGAAAAATGAACTTACACTAGAATCTGAAGTTTCACTAGAGTTATGATGCTTAAATGAATCTCCAGCTATTTCTTCTTGAACTGAAGGAGTACCTGGAGGATGGAAAATGAAAACCAACGAAACATTTTTACGTGGATTACATTTCAGTGGGAAACTAAAGAAAACAAAAAGGTCAACGTTCATATCATGGAATAAGTTAAGCTGATAAACATGTCAATTGTAAACTCTGAGGTAAACAGGCATGAATAAGCAAACTAAACTCTTTTTTCTTTTTTTTCACTTAATCTAAGAAATGACTTCAGTTAAACCACAGACAGAGAGAAAGAGAGGGCATCCACACAACTCAAGCCAGATAGAGATCACAAAGACTTCCAATTGGCAACTATGGAGAACAACCACAAAAATGCTCATCTAAAAGCCACTTCAAGAGGCGCAACTAATCAAATATATAAAAACATATCCATCCCTCCCAATGCCCTCAAATATTCTCCCGTTCCTCATCAGTCTAAATTTTACAAATGGGTATGGGACCAAGGCGATGTTCAACCAAAGGAGAGATGACTTTTCTCCTAAAGAAAAGAAAACTAAATATATGTTCCATTCCGATTCCTGGGGGAACATCACAGGATTGATCACATAACATTTCCCTTCAAACAATTTACACCTACATTGTAATGACAATATATAAGTTTTTTGTACGTAGCTTCATGGGAGGGGCAATCTCTACCCCTGCCCTCAGTTCTTTTCTTTTTTCTTCAAGTCCACATTTTTTCTAACAAAATATATATATTATACCTAGAGTTGTAAGTAGAAAAAGAAAAGGAAAAAAGAAACTTAGCATGATAGAAACTTTCAAGGGAAAAGTACCTTCATATGAATCATTGGAAGCTATTTCCCGATAATTCCGATTTTTAACAGAATGATTATGTGAAATAGATTCTTTTCCCGAATCAATGACACCAGATGATTCAAGTGTCTCCTCTTCCTCCATTGACGAAACAAAAGAAGCAATACTTTGCTTGGGGATTTTGAATCCATTATCATTAGATCCTCCCCGTTTTGCATTTGCAAGTACATCGAGGCCTGAACATCAAAAAATAAATAAATATCTCAAACAGAATTCTTCATAATGTCAAGGTGAATATAACAGAGAAAAAAACCTTTCTTCTGAGCACAAAAGTTCCTAAACCCTCAACACCCGGATCTCAATGGGATCTTGAATTATTACCCAGGGGAAGCCAAGGTAAGACAATAGGAGATAAGAGATCTCCCACCTACTAAGTACCAGCTATGCGCACCTAACTAGCGTAGTTTAGCCAACCCCTGGACATATTTATCTTAATTTTAAGACTTGAAATGGACTCAAAGACATTCAAAATAGGGTAGAGAAAACAAATACTCATGAAGAATATTTGGAATCTCATTGTTCTTGTGGTTTCTTCCTAGAGGTTTTCATCCAATCTTATCTAATGTTTATTAATATGGACAAGAACCACTAATCCCTACCATAATCGAAAATCTCTCAAATTTAGGTCCAAAACCTATCCATTTAAAATTATAGAATGTTGTCCTCCGTTATCTTGAATGCTTATTCAGTTTAAGAGATAAAACAAATACAAATGCATGTCAATAATAGTCGCACCTAGATGAGATCTTCTCTCAGGAGGTCTAAACACCGGTCTGTCCTTTCCAGGAACTGACAATCCCCCTTCAGTATTATTCTCTGGTTCCAGCAATAGTGTTGTTTTCTCTATGTCAATAACTCCACCATCTCCTCCTTGCGTCTGACCATTGAAAAAAGCATAACCAAAAGTTACTAAATGCAAAAGGAAAAAAGGGGGGAATGTAGAAATTTGACGTAAAAGATATCAAATATATTGGAACGACATGTTGCAAACACGACAATATAAACACTTCAGGTACAATTGAATTCCACGCTGACCTTCATTAGACAGCAAAAGTTTCAAACTTCAGTTCACGAGGCGCCTCCCTCTTTGTAAAGAATAAGCAAGCAAGATTTAATCTGGAAAAATCAAACCCGCTACAAAATTAGCCATAGCAAACAGAAATACCGATACCCATTATCCCAGTTTAAAGAGAACAAAAGCCATATTGATTCTAAAGCACCAAGAAACCTCCAGTATGTTAGAAAATCAGTTAATAAAAGACAGCCACTTCAAAACAAAGCCGAAGGAAGACACAAGAAGCAGCAAAAGAAGTTGCACTGCCCTTTACTAAATTGTAACGAAATAAACGAAAATTAGATATCATCAATCAATCAGATAAAGAAAATGAAAACCCCCAGAAAGAAAAAGCTTCGGGAACTGAAGTTTGACTGACCTTAGAGTAGCAAATAAGATTTGGGATTTGAACGATAGAAGAGGAGGGAAATTGTGGCGATGGTGGGGAAGAGAGTCCTTCGGCGATCTGCTGTGGAGAACAGGAATTTAGATGTTCGTTCTTTTCCTCTATAATTAATAGAAACTTGAGGGGCTGCTGTCAACATAACCGACTTTAGCTTAATAAAAGAAAAACATTAATATGCCAAGATAATTGAGAATTCTTTTCGTTCAAATCTATAATGAATATTCTTTTCTAACAGAAAAATCTATAACCAATAATATAACGAAGGGGGTATACGCGGGTTGGGTTGAGGGGTTTTTTCTTGGCCCAACCTGAAACAGACACCCGAAAAAACTGAAGGGGCTGTACAGGAAGTGGTTAGCTGCTCAGTGTGCTTGTTGAATTTGCTTGCCGAGTAGGATTGAGCTGCTGAATTGGAGGCGATTCCTCGACGGCTTCAACTGTTCTTTCGCTGCTATTGGAAATTCATTGCTTCGCCAAAGGTGATAAAAAGAACAGATCAGAATACAGACTACACACCGCACACCTGACTGGAACGTGGGCGTCCACGATGAGCGTTGGGCGACCACGGTGAGCGTTGGGCGACGGCGACGGCGACGTGTTGGTGGAGACTGGAGATTGGAATAACAGTGGAAGCGCTGTGCAGGCGAGGAATCGTGGATTTGGACGACCGCTAGGGCTGCAGATTTCAGGACTAATTTTATTTCATTAGTTGCCTTTCAATACTACATTTTTCCATTTTAATTTGGAAATTTTATTTTTCTGTTACATAGATTTTAATATAATTTCTATTTAGCATGTAAAATTTGAAAATATTATTAAATTTAAATTTTAAAATTCAAGTTTAGTTCATATGTCAAAAGAAATTACATGCCACTAAAAAAAAAAAAAAAAAACTTGTTTCTCGAGTCACTTTAATTAACTCAGTAGCTCTTGAACCGTAAGATTTAAACTTTACAATACACTAAACAAGAAATTTAATAAATTTTAATAACGTTGTAAAAAGATAATTAATATTCAAAGGGTTGGTCCAATCGACTAACCCAACCTCGACTCAAACTTTGATCAAATGAATCAAGTCTAAGAATTGGGTCATGGGCTTGACTTTTGAAGATTGAGTCGTCGACCCAATCGAGACTTAGAAAGTATTTTAAGCCGATGGGCTTGGACTTGGATTGAGCTTGTGTCTTCACTTCTTAGGATCAAACCGACCACCGATCAAGGTATATCATAGAGCCCGAATAGATTGTGGGAGGTGGAGTCATGCAGAGGTGCCTCAGCTGCCTATGGGCTAGGCTTGCGAGACGCTTAACCTGTTGGGTCTATAAAGAGTATTTTCCCTCACTGCCTCTCTATATTTGGCATAGACGAAGGTCTTTAGTTGGATGGGAAGTTGTCTCCAACTCACAGGCTTTCATCGAGTGCCCATCAGTCCTCCTCTGATTTGAGGTGAATTCTGATGCAGTTGTGATCATTGATGAGATGGATCGGCAGGCTGCGCTATTGTTCGTGACCACGATGAAGAAACCTACGATGCGTTACAAACGAGCACGTTAATTTTGATGAGATTTTTCGAGATAAGGGATTTGAAAGTATAAGAATTAAAGACTTAATAAAAGTTGGACGTAGATTAAAAAATTTGTATGTCTCCTACTCACCACTAGTTATAACTTCGAAGTATTTCTCTCTCGTACATCCTAAAATGAAAATCTCTATGTAACATTGTGGCCACGTCGTTGAATTATCTTTGACTAAACAAGACACAAACAAGAATAGGCAAAGTTCATAGATGAAACTCTTCCATCTTTTTAGGCTCACGACTCTACTACATGGTTTCTAGCTAGACCATCAATAGTTCACACCAAGTCGGTGTCCATAGCTTCACAAGTTGGATGTATATTAAAAAAGTTGTATACCTCTACTCATCACGAGTTATAAATTCAAAGTACTTCTCTCTCATACATCTTACAATGAAGACTCTCTAACACATTGTGACGACCTCATTGAATTATCTTGATTAAACAAGACAAAACATGAATATGGAAACTTCATAGATGAAACCCTTCCATCTTTTTAGGCTCAAAACTCTACTACATGGTTTCTAGCTTGACCATCAATAGCTCCTAAGGCTTAAACTCGAAGTACTTCTCTCTCATAAATCTTATAATGAAGAACTCTCTGACACATTGTGGTGACCTCATTGAATTATCTTGACTAAACAAGACACAAACAACAATACGCAAACTTCATAGATGAAACCCTTCCATCTTTTCAAGCTCACGGTTCTACTATACGGTTTCTAGCTTGACCATCAACAGTTCCTAAGGTGATCACGCAACAGGTCGGTGTCCATAGCTTCACAGTGCTCCTTTACCTCTACTTTTCCCCTACATGTAGAGATCCAATTTTCACAACAGATCACCCGGAGCATCAGCATGACGCTCGCCATGATCATAATTTATCAAAGAAAACAATCTTCCCAAGTCGTCTTTTGTGAATAATAAAATATACCCCACAAAACATAGATGTTCTTAGATTTTCCCCAGATTTTTGTCTTTTTATCTTTCCTTATAATATATTATAAGAGCCCCATTCAATTCAACAGCACCACAGCAGGTCAAAGCTCCCTACCCAAGGATTGAGTAATAGAGACAAACAGGGTGTGTGTATCAATTTGGATAAGGAACACAAAAAGTTGTTGGAATATACAATCAGCCCCCTTCCAGAGACAACAGAGACCATCATGCATGCATCTATCTTACGTTTAACCTATAAACAAATTTCAATTTCAATTGCAATTCAACCTTAAAAATTTTCCATTAAAATAATGGAAAATCCTACAGAGTTCAGACAAAATCCCCCCTGCAAAGCTCATCCCCGACGGCTCAAAACACTAAAATTAGAGGAATCAATCAATTCATCTTCCCAGAAACTCCCCTCACCACATACGACAATTTCAACCTTCAAACATGGCTGACTTAGTTTCTAGTGTATTAAATTCACTTATAAATATAATAGATTTTCATTACCTCGTTGGCGGTTCTCCAATTTTGAAATCTAAATCTTTCCCCAGCTGCAGTTCTCTGTTGCACAGTGTTCATAATTATAACCAAAAAGAAGAAAAATGGAAGGAAAGAAAACAGGAAATGGAGGGAAGAGATCGACAAACGAAGCTCGTTACCGAGGGATACGGCGGCGTCCATGGGGGAAATTTGCGGCGGAGATTCGTGATCCGTCGAGGAACGGCGCTCGGCTGTGGTTAGGGACATTCGATACGGCGGAGGAAGCGGCGAGAGCGTACGATCAAGCGGCGTATGCGTTCAGAGGACATTTGGCGATTCTGAATTTTCCGAATGAGTACCAAAGTGGAAACCCTCATTTCGCGGCGGCGCCTTCTTCATCAGCGACGACGATCTCTTTCGCCGGCAATTACTCCGGCAACAATGCAAACTATCGATCAGGGGAAGTGATAGAGTTCGAGTATTTGGATAATGAACTCTTGGAGGAACTTTTGCAGTCGGAAGGAGAAGGATTTGATCGGAACAATTGAGGATGGTGGATTGGGAATGTTGATCGGTTTCAAATCTTTCAGTAATTTGATTATGTTTTTTGTTCAGCTGCACTAAATTTGTTGTTTGTTATTTGTTTGAAATTGTTAAAATAAAATAAATAAATAAATGATTTTCTTACTTCACTCCAAATTTCATATTCACCTAACACGACCAACAAAATCTCAACTTGCAAACTAATCCAAATTTTTTATTCGAAAACCTAAACCTAACCCGACCTCAACTTTTATGATTTGGATTGGGTAGTCTATGTCAGTCGGGTTCTCGGATCACATGAACACTTCTAACTGCATGTTGGGTAAAAGATTCATATATTTAACTCTGGATCGAGAGCTCGTGTTTTGTCCATTAAGATTCAAATTTTTGACACTGAATCAAAAGGAAATTCGATCTCAAACCTCTACTCGAAAAGTATATTTCTATAAATTTATACGATGACGTGGAATATCGAACATAGAAATAGAAGCAATGATTCGAAAGGAGGGGATGCACGAGGGGATCGTAAAAAGCTAATACTTTTCAAGGATGCTCAAATTGACCCCAGCCACCATCCCCAGATGGTGCTAAAAATGGCAAAACAAAAGAAAAATAAGAGACCCTTTATTAATTTCTTCTTCTCGACCAAATAAACAAGAGGAAATTCAAACCTTTGATTTTATGGATTTTATTAGGCTCGTTAAATTAAAATAAGAGAAATTTGAACTTAAAAAAGTTGAATTTGAGGGTTTGGTCGAACCCTTTAGGGTTCGATTAAGGAACAAAAAAGTTTGTTTCTTTTAAGAGGAACGAAGCTGCTACACCGTCTCGTTGTCTCTCTAAAATCTCTCTTATCTTCTATACAAGTTATTTTGTTTTTAATAATAAAAATATTAATTTTTAATCCAGAGTTAAACGAGTATTTTCACAAATTTTATTAACATGCATGAAAATAACAGTAGGAGTCGAGTCATTACAGTAGCTGAAGTGGACCATGAATGGTTGACCACAAATAATAATTATTTTTTAATTTTTTATTTACTTTCAAATTGAATATTTAACCAAAAAAAAAAAAAAAAAAAGTCATAGAAGAAAAAGAAAATTAAAATAATAATAATAATTTAAATTATTGTATGTTTGAATTGGGACCCACAAGTTATGAATTTGAATTCTAATGAATAATAAAGCTCTAATCCACGTGTGGGGTGACATTGTGATGACATAAACAATAAATTTATCATGAAAAACGGCATTAATGTTGAACGTGTGCTGTATCACAAAAATTTATTATTCAACGATGCTGATGCTACTCGAGTTCAAAAAATTAACCCAACCCAATTCGAAATCCTAATCTAACATAACCCAATCCTTGTAATTCGAGTTGGGTCGGTTCGAGTTCAATGTATACCTCTCATTTGAGTTCAGGTTCATATAGGTGTTCGTCCCAAATTGTTTTCGGACAACATGCATACACGACAGATTTTAATTTTTTTTAATGCTATTGACTATTTTGTTGATTATTCGGAGCGGAATGGTCGATTTAGAAATAACATTGACTCGGTTTTCTCCCAATATAAACACAAAGATAAACATAATTAAAAAATTTAAAATTATTTAGACAAATTTAAAACTTGGAAATATGTAGCAAAATTGGGAAATAATAGATTTAGCAAAAGCCGCTGAGAAAACGTCGACGTTTAATCCACCTTCGAGGCTTCGGTTCCTCAACCTGCATTGAGAGAAGGGTTTTGCAAAAACCTCGCAACAGCGCAGTAGATCATTCAGTTTCAGTGCCACAATGAGAAGAAACGCCTCAATTTCACTTCTTTTTCACTCCAATCGTATCAATCTCCGCTCACTTTCATCCCTCATTTCGCCGAAGTTCATTTCCGATCCTTCCCCTTCATATTCCTCCCCTGTTTCAGCTCCCCATCTCAATCCCTGCACCAAAAACCATGGATTGTTCTTCAAGTTCAACCGATTTCAAGCAAACCCATCTCGGAATTTGGAAACCCTTGTGGAGAAACGCCCTCAAATTTCTTCAAGACAGCGAAAATTCAAGGAGAAATCCGAGCTTGAGGAGGCTTTTGAATCTGCAAACACTGTTGATGAAATGGTCAAGGCGTTTAAGGACATGGAATCCACTTTTGAAGAGAGGGATCTCGGGTTGGCTTCCTTGAAAATCGGTCTGAAACTTGAGCAAGAAGATGAGGATCCTGAAAAGATTCTGGTTTATGCTACTAGAGCTTTGAAAGCCTTGGATAAAGATGATAATGGGAAACCTTCTTTACCTGTTGCTATGACTTTACAATTGTTGGGTTCTGTTAATTATAGCTTGAAAAGGTTTAGTGACAGCTTGGGGTACTTAAATAGGGCTAATAGGATTCTAGGTCAGTTAGAGGAGAGTGGCTTTAGTGCTGAGGGTATTAGGCCAGTGCTTCATGCTGTGCAACTTGAGTTGGCAAATGTTAAGACTGCAATGGGGCGGAGAGAAGAAGCTCTTGCTAATCTCAGGAAGTGTTTAGAGATCAAGGAGTTAACCTTGGAGAAGGATAGTCGAGAACTGGGGAAGGCGAATCGAGATTTGGCAGAAGCTTATGTTGCTATATTGAACTTCAAGGATGCTCTTCCCTTTTGTATGCAGGCATTGGAGATACACAAGAAGCAGTTGGGGCATAATTCAGTTGAAGTTGCTCATGATAGGAGGCTTCTTGGGGTGATTTATAGTGGGTTGGAAGAACATCAAAAGGCATTGGAGCAGAATGAATTGTCTCAGAAGGTTTTGAAGAACTGGGGCCTTAATTCTGATTTACTTCGTGCAGAAATCGATGCTGCTAATATGCAAATTGCGCTCGGTAGGTACGATGAGGCCATCAATACTCTTAAGGATGTTGTTCAGCATACCGAAAAAGACAGCGAAACTCAGGCAGTGGTGTTTATCTCAATGGGAAAAGTGTTGCATAATCAGGAAAAGTTTGCTGATGCAAAGAGATGTTTGGAGATTGCTACTCGAATTTTTGACAAGAAAGAAGCAGCTTCTCCAGTGGAAGCTGCTGAGGCGTATTCAGAAATATCAATGCAGTATGAGTCGATGAATGAGTTTGAAACTGCAATTTCTTTATTGAAAAGATCTCTAGCTTTGCTTGAGAAGCTTCCTCAAGAACAGCACTCAGAAGGTAGTGTTTCAGCTAGATTAGGGTGGTTGCTACTGTTGACTGGTAAAGTTCATGAAGCTATTCCATACTTGGAGGGTGCAGCAGAGACTTTGAAAGAGAGTTTTGGTTCCAAGCATTTTGGAGTTGGATATATATACAATAATCTTGGAGCGGCGTATTTGGAACTCGAGAGACCTCAATCGGCTGCGCAGATGTTCGCAATGGCAAAGGACATTATGGACGTATCACTTGGCCCCCATCACGCAGATTCCATTGAAGCCTGTCAGAATCTTGCAAAAGCATATGGCTCATTGGGAAGGTATGGTTACTTTCAAGTGTTTTACTCATTATCATTCTTTGACATCCTTATTGAGGTAGTTAGGTTTTATGGCATTGAGACACAGAACCATATGGATTAGGGAGATCCAAGTGTTTTGTATTGAATGGTAGAGTAGGAAACTGATCCATGTAATGTCTTCTGACCGGGTGTAGAAACCTCTTCTTAGTAGACGCATTTTAAAACCGTGAGGCTGATGGCGATACATAATGGGCCAAAGCGGACATTACCTACTAGCGATGGGTTTGGGCTGTTACAAATGGTATCAGAGTCAGACACCGGGTGGTGCGCCAACGAGGACGTTGAGCCCCCAAGGGGGGTGGATTGTGAGATCCCATATCGGTTGGAGAGGGGAACGAAACATTTCTTATAAGGGTGTGGAAACCTCTCCCTAGTAGATGTGTCTTAAAACCATGAGGCTAACAGCGATACGTAACAAGCTAAAACGAACAATATCTGTTAGCAGTGGGCTTGGACTGTTATAGGATTCTAATCGATTTTTGGGCTACCCAAACTAATAGGTTGATGTTGGAATTGAATTTCCTTCGAGAGTCACTTGAAAGACATGATAAATATCCTAGGAAGCACAAACAAGCTAAAAAACGTGTATGGATTAAATATAGTTTTTTAAATTTTGGACACGGCTGGATATTGCTTGGTCACGTCTCGAAAAAATATTTAACCTAAAAACTAGGAAGAATAGAGGTTTCCTTATAGAACCCTTATATCTTCATCAATCATAAAGAGTTAGGACGACGTCTTCTTTCTCTAGCCATAATCATCTCAACTTTTCTATATCTTTTAAGATTTCAAATATGTTTGATGATTTTACTTCTATGTTTATAGTGAAGTATATTTGTTTCTATGTTATGTTTGAACGAAAAAACGTGTCCCCAACGCGTTCATGTCCCTACTTTTTTTAGACATCGACATGTCACTGTGTCTGTCCCGTGTTTGTGTCTACATCCCATGTTTGTGTCTGTGCTTCTTGGTAGATATCTCACTACTATTTGGAATAGAATATTAAAGGGCAGAGGGCTTTCGCTGGTCCTGTTCTTGGTTTCTTTATCATTTGTTATGGAATGATGCAAAAACGTGCAGAAAGTTGTGGTTTTCTACCAATATTCATGTTAAACACCTTTGTTGGTTGCATCAATATATGATTATGCAGCAATTGGGGTAGTGGGGTCATTCTTGATCTCATTAATTTACTCTTTTTTTTTTTGTGTGTATTGGTGCCAGTTACGCCCTTGCAATTGAATTCCAAGAGCAAGTGGTTGATGCTTGGGAAGGCCATGGCTCAACTGCAGAAGACGAACTTAGAGAAGCGCAGCGAATGCTCGAACAATTGAAGAGGAAAGCACACGGTAAGTCGAAAATCGAGCTCTCGATGAAGGCCTTGCCCCTACCTCATTCCTCCACCTCTTCCAAAACTCTGCAGCCTGATATTCCCAGCAGTCAGAAACATCAATAGCCACAATATATCAAATCTGATAAGCTATTTTACGACTCCAGATAAATCGATAGATCGGATCAATCTTCTTGGTAAGTTTTACCGTATGAAAGCTCAGATACTTTCGGAAATACGTTCCTTTAAAGCCTCTGTCATCTTTTGTGCATAGCGGGAACGACCTTGAAATATAAGACCCTATGTTTTGCATGCATGTCTTTCTACCCTGCTAGGAAATGTATTCACTGAAAGCTATATCCCCGGGAAAGAGACGACTGCAGTAACTCGTAGAATTATCGAATCGGACGGGTGCTTTTTTTGAAACCAACTCCATAGTCCCATGTTCAGAGCTCTGCATGATGCTCACAACTCATAATTTTTGTTCTGAAGTATTGCTTTTGTTTGAACTCGTCATAATTTTTATAGATGTTATTTTTCGAATTTTTAAATAATGTTCCATAATAAAAGAAAATTTTTATTTTTATCTTGCATGTCTAATAATTTTATGAATTTTTTACTAAATTCAAAATTTTAAAAAAATAATACTATTAGGCATAAATGTGTTGTATACTAAGAAAATCTTTTCCTAATATCTAATATCTTAATTCTAAGGATGGAAAATTAATGGAAAATTAATTAATTAAACTCTTTAATAATCAATGCATTATTATTATTATATAAGTTGTGTCTACCAATATAATCAAAACGGAACTACCAATATAATCAAAACGGAATAAAATGACAATGATATATAGAAAAATATTCCATATCATATCCGAGCCCCTCGGCCATCCAATAACATATCAATAATATTCTGGAACTGTAAGATACAAAATTGGGCACGATAATTTGCTCTGGACTCCAAACCATGCTGGCATCTAAGAAAAGGAAATGACTTGAAAAAGAATATATAATGGGTGGAAAAATAAATAGGCCAATGGACACAAAGCCTCCACAATGTATGCACACAATATACAGAATTACACCAAGGAATGGAATATACTACCAACTAACACTTCTTCACATCAGAAACACATTGCATGCATGCAAGCAAGCAAGCATTGTTGCTAAGCGTCAATGGCGGTTCCCGTCCTAGCTTGCGAAATTCGATTGGCGTAAATTGTAACCAAACGTAGTTGAGTGCTGTTGAGTCCCTCCAAGTGTGGCAAAAATTGTTTCCCCAGCATTATGTAGATGTCAACAAGACAGAAGACAACAGTCTGCAGCAAATTGGCAGCGAATAGGCTATGTGAGATATGGATGGATGCCTTTTGTTATCTTATTTACTTTATAGGGAGGCAGGGCAAGGGGAGTATCATTCCTGTCGATGAATAAAAGAACGAAAAACAGTCGGCCATTACCTTTCTCACATCAGCACTCTGGTGTCCAAATGCTTCAAAGAGAGCAGGCAAAAAAGTGGGCAACTGTGTCATCAACTCTTCTTGTGACAGCCGACCGACAAGCTGAAAAACCAAGTAGCAGAAGGTAAGAATCCAAAACCAATGAATAACAGTAACTGCTGTGCAACAGTGCTCTGAAGTACGTGAGAATAGTTTATTGGATGAAAATTTGGAGAGGGAAATGGAGGCAGTTTTGAACCTCAAAACTACTATCTTATTTGTGTGTGTGTGTGCTTGGGTGGGCGGGGGCGGGGGCGGGGACAGGGGATAGGACAGGGGATATGCGTGTAACAAGAGTTTGTAACAAGGTTACTAAAGGAATAAACCTTTGTCAAGCAATTGATGCATGTAACAAGAGTTTTCTCATCCTCGGTAACCAACAGAGGAGTAATAACCTGCAAAATAAAGTACATGGCGCATGTTATACTAAATCTTAAGAGCTGAGTGAAAAAAAAAAAAAAAAAAAAAAAAAAAAAAAAAAAAAAATTAAACAGAACAATCAGTTAAAAACAAAATCTACATCTCTAGGGCTATTGTTTTCTCTTTCCCGATACATTATATTATCAATGAAATTGTGAAGGAATTGAAAATGAAGAACTATCCACAGGTGATATCCATGAAGAGAAAAATAGAATGCAAAGATACATACACTTAAGCATCTGAATGGATCATACTGAGATAACACAACAGTCAGGCAATGCTCTGCATCACTTGATACCTGAATAAAGGGTACAAGGAAGAGGAAGCAATTTTAGACGGGTAAAAACAGGCAAAAGAAGTTCCAGAATGCTAAGAGAAGTTACTTTGGGAATAATGTCCTTGGTAACATGAAGCAGTTTCTCAATAACGATCTCAACAGAATCTTCCATAGAGTCCCTCTGGAATTACAAATTGAAGGATAAAAATGAGAATACACTAAAGAAGGAAAAAATCATCCACAAAGTACTACGGAAATGTTGAATAGTTATGTTCAATAGCACAAATGCAGCATCCCATAAAGCATCAGAAAAATAATGTTCAACTTACCTGATTCTTAATCATTTCAGTTATCAATGAAAGAGCAAGCTCACGTACTGAGGAATCAGAATTATCAAACACCTCCAGTATCACTGTCAAAATTTGATTGAAGTACTGCAAGTGGAAAAACAAACTATGAGACGAAAATCGACCCATAGCAAAAGGAAGCAAAGCAAAACCATCAACCAAGTTTCGGGTCGTTGCATTTCAAGGCTGGAATCTGGGAAGAAATCTCGGCAGTGGCATAATGGGATTCTATATAAACTACGATTGATTTAGTTTTTTCATTTGATGGGAAACAAAGGAAAAAATATATTCATCAAAAGCAGAGAACACAGCCTAGAGGCTTTAGGGATGATGGATCCTTAAACACCATTCAGAGGGCAAAAAAGGGCCTCAGATTTAATTATGGAAAGGTTTGCTACATATGATAAGTTTAAAAAATAACAAATTTGTTAGAAGGGTTAATGAAAAAGCTAAGCCACACTTGCTCTTACAGAAGAACGCACATCTAGGTGTTAGGACTTCAATTCTTAAGTGAGGCGCCCTAGTTGGGCCTAAATAATGAATTCTACAACACAGCTCAGGGGATGACCCTCAATGTTCATGAACCTCAGCTAAATTCCCCCATCAAAAAGCTGATATTCACCCCCCCCCCCCCCAAAAAAAAAAAGAATATATATATATATTTAATAATTATTATTAAAATAAATATATAAAAAGGCACCACCAATTGTTTTGAGTTCTTCAAGAGAAAATATGAACTATCAATAGATCTAGAGTTGGACCATACCTTGGACCAAATGGACGGATCATTACTTATGGAAGTTTCAATTAACTGCTGAAGCGCACTGCATTTGCTTGCAGAAGGGCTTTCGCTATTGCCAGTACTGATCTGCAGAAAGAGGACAACATATATCATTTACCCATCATCCTTATCATCTCACATACCACCTAATGCAAGGATATAAAATTCTTAAAGCTAAAGTGAAATAAAATATCTAATGGATAAAAACATTAATTTGTAAAAACAAATCCATTCGTAGAGCAGTCACCAGGTGAAGAATTTGAGGAATGCTAGGGCCTGTATCCGCCATGGAGTTAACAGTTTTAGTTTTGTGTTGTTGAGATTCAAGTTCTAGTGAAGCCTCGTCATTGTATGCAGCATTTTCAGCAATTCTTAAGTGGTCGCTGTCAATCTCACCGTTGACCAAATGCAGGGAAGACAAATCATCGAAATTAACACTATTAGCATCATTTTCCACCAGATTTGTCCGTGATCCAAGGTTCGGATCAGTGGAATTTTCCAAATAATGCACATCTTTGGTTTTCACATTAATAACATCATTGCAGGAACCAGAATCAAAATTATGGTACAAATTCTCACAAACTTCGTCAGAAGTAGCAGCCTGACCAATGCTCCTCGTTACCAGGGTTGATTCCTGGTTCATATTCCACTTCATACCACTCTTGTCATCAAGAGAACCAGCTGAATATCTACCAAAAAATTGACTCTTTTTGGACATACTAACATACCCTTCCTCAGAAGATGTTCCAACCACATCAGATGGGTCATACAAGGACTTGGGTCGTTGACGTTCCTTCTTGTTCTGTAAGAAGTTCATCAAGTCCACCTCAATGCGAGGTGTATATTGTTTAAGAGCTCGCCTCAAGGAATTTTGTTCTTCAACTGATAGGCTAAGAATATAATTCAAGACAGCTGCTGGTTCAAAGTGTGAATAAACAGATATGATGCATGTAATGGCTGATTCCTTCAACTTGGTGTTTTTATCATAAACCAATGGTGTCAATTTAGCGAGCCATAACTTTAGGATGCCATTATTACTAAAGCCCTCAGAATTTACTACATGCTTGTTAAAAGAATTTATAGCAAACTCAATAACAGCCAGCTTTGCCTTTGGTGACCGCTGTTCATCCAAAGAACGGAGTAAAGCAGGTAAGAGAGAATCGGTACTATAAGTTTTACTAACAATTTCCAAAGTTGTCGAGCAGGGTTGCCTAACTAACTCCTTTGGGTCAATCAACCGAGAGAAAACATGGGGTAAGATCCTTTCCATATAGCTCTCAAATGGCTTTCGGCAGGTTGGAATTATATCAGCCAGTGTTGAAAGTGCAGCCTGTGCAACTTTATGGTGTGGGTCATCCAAGTGCTGGAAAAACAACTTCATTACCTTCTCAAAATTTTGAAGCACTTCCTGTATTCCTTTTGAACCCTGCTGCAGCAGAGACTGAAGATAATTAAAGGTGCCAACCCTAGTACACCAGTCAGAAGATGGGTTAAGTCCCTCACTAAGAGCATCACTGAGAGATGCTGGACTGTCAACGTAACTTGACATTTCTCCAAGTGGTAGCTGGCTATCATCAAAACTCCTACGCCTGGTTGCAGACATTCGCCCACCTGCATTCTTTCTCAACAGTGGTCTCTGGAAGTTGGGAATATAACTATTATGAGAATCCTTGTAACTCCCATCCCTATAAGATGCATCCAAGTAATGCTTCTCAATTTGTGGAGTAATATACCGCTTAGCCTCTCTAATATCATTATTCTCTTCAACGAAACCCCTTTCTTGGTGTCGATCAACAACCCGCTTTGCTGAGTACGATGAAAAAGTAGACAAAGGTTCGTTAGCCACATTGGTGCGATGTGACAATTTACCAGAACATTTGGAAGCTTGAATTTGACTGATGATATCAGATAAGCCCAATCCACCTTGACGGCTCCTAATTTTATTCGTATTTGACGCAGTTAGATCAGCTGCAGAAGAGTTACTGAAATGATTAGATGCGGGCAGAGCTTGAGGAAAAGGTGGATCACGAGATGATGGAGGGTCAACTCCTGCACTAGGGGAAGTAGAGGAAAATTTAGCCGCTCACACATATCAAATTTAGCTAGATGTTTCAAAACAGATAAGAGCAAGAATAAACCCAAGAGCTCAAGGGTGATTACGAAAACTAATTAACAGTAAATGTCATTGGGTACCTAGATCCAAACTCGATGATCGAAGATTTGGGTTGTGTTTCTCAGATAAATCCAAGCCTCTGAGCATGCTTTCAATTGCACTGACCTTCTGTTTGCTCGAATGCAACACACTCTCCAAACTACGTTCAGGACCATCACCAGAAGTCTTTGACTGAGACAGAATTCCAGAAGAGAGCGATGTCCCAGATGATAAACTTGAACTTCTATCCATAGCAACAATAGCAGAAGTTCCATATCCAGGTAAGCTTGAACCAGTAGATGGTTGAGAGTTGAGTGACATCATTGTACCTCTATCACGAACAGATGGAGAAGCATGTCGCCTATGTATACCCCCATCCTCTTCATTAATTAACTGGACGAAAGCTTGGAATTTAGACACTGGTACATTCAGTAATGGAATGTGTATCAAAACCTCTTTCAAATGAAAGTAGACCATACCCTTTGAATCACAAGGTCAAATGAGGAAAATAATCGTCTGGAACGCTCTGGCCAAGTTTTTGCAAACATCCTGTATAATACTCGTGCAGTGGCTCGAACCTATCAAGTAAATATACTACAAGTGAGGTGGTGATAAGAGTGAGATGAAATGGAATGTCATACCCACATGACTTCAGATATGTAGTAATGTAATGGCAGTTAAAATTTCTAATGTTCCAATATTTTAAATTGAACATAATTATAGAATTAAAGGAAAACAACAAAGGAGGGTCTAAGGATAAGGAGTGGCTATACCAATTTAAGTAATTAAGAAATTCAGACATGGCAGAGGCTATTATTAAATCTTTCTTTTTTTAGGAAAAATGAAACACTACAAAAAAATTGACCATCATTTCAAATGAACATACTTCAAAAGGCAAAAACAAATTCTCTCTACAAAGTAATGAAATTCAAATTCTTTTTTTAATAATTTACCTCACTCATTGCATCAGCAACACAGCACCTGATTAGATCCTCAAATAAATCAGCAGATCGCTGAATCTCAGGTGCATCAGGCCAGTGCTCAAGAATGAGAAGTGCATATTCACAACATCTATGATACAATAGACATAATAGAAATCAGGAGAATAAAGTTACTGTATGAGTTTCTGAAAAGTGAAGAAATTCTCACCGTGCACGTAGTACAGCATTTCGATCACTTTTTGCACTATCAGCTATGCGAGGAAGCACACGTGCAACTTTACAGTTACGCAGCATCTAGATGAAAAAGAAAATAAACCTACTTTAACCTTAGTTGATGGGGTTTCATAAAGACAGGAACATACCCATGTAGATAGCTGGTTTGTGATAATTTACTAATTTTTCCCCAATTATACAACCTATAGAACAGTAGATCGGACTGATTGTTCTTTTCCTAATAAGGACAACATAATAGTATCAAACACCACATCTCAAACCAGAAATGAAAAATCTAATACAATTGGTGACAACCAAAAGACATACCCTACTCACAAAACATAAAGCCCATGAAAAGAAGTTGAGCTACACAAAGGAGTTCCAGTCAAGTAAAATAGACAATGAGAACAATCACAAAAAGGCCTTGTCAAGAAAGTCCAAAGAGAAGTGCAGAATCTAACAAGAAACCAAACATCATTGGAAGACCTCTCCCAACCCCTGAATATTCTACTATTTCTCTCACTCCAATGAGCTCACAAAATAGCAAACACCCAGCCCTCCACAAAGAAGAAGCCCCTTCTCGTGGAAAGGCGAACAGAGAAGGAGATCCTCGAAAGTCACAGCAACCCTAAAAGCTGGAAAACAAAAACCAAACACCTCAAAGAATCAACTTCAAACAGCACTGGCATAATCACACATCCATAGTATATGACCAACATACTCTACCACCCTTTGGCAAAGAATACAACAGAGCAACCCAACCAACAAAGTTCCCCTTGTCAAGATTCAAACCAAGGTGTTACCTATTCTATGCAAACTTTGCCACACAAAGAACTCAACCTTCTTGAAAATATTCATCTTCCACACTGGGGGGGGGGGGGGGGGGGGGGGGGGGAAAGAAAAAGAACTACTTGACAAGGCATCAAACACCAAAAGAAAGAGAGGTAGGGAAAGCCTGTGAACGAACAACCAAACTGCAAAGACAAACATCTCTCCTTTCAGGGCTATACTGCAAATACAGAATTCCAAGGAAGAAAAGGCAAGTTCTCATAATGAGAGAATTGTAGCCACCGAGCGATTCCTCAAGGAGGACAACTAATAACTGGAGACCAATGGAGTAGAGGAATCTATCCTCTTACCACTTGTCCACCCAAAAGTAAGTATCTCCCGTTCACAAACGGGGAAAAGAAAGGAGCAAGGAAGTTCAGCAAAAATATCTTTCTACGAGTTTCTAGAAGTGCCTTTAACCCCACTAACAGTCCATTAAAAAGAGTGAGAACCATACTTGCTCATAGTAAACTTGTGCCATAAGACATCAAAATCATGATGGAATTGCGAAAGCCATTTATCCAAACGAGCCTGGTTCCTCGCCCTTACATTGCCTATCTCCTCAGTCCAGCGACCTAGACACTACTTTCACCTTACAAAGTTAGAACCTTTCGCCTAGTCAATCCCTCCAAACGAAAATCCCTCGGCTGATATTGCTAATCGTACTGGGGACTTTAAACAAGGACAAGAAATAAGTTGAAATTCCCTTCAAAATCAACTAGATAAGAAAAAACTCTTCCTCCAAGATACAAACCTCTTTCGAGTCTTACCGATGATGAAATACAAGAAGCATACGGGAGGGAGGAAGCTATCATTAGGACCCCAACCTTTTATTTATTATTTATTATTATTAATTTGTCAGCGAAACTATGTTACTGGGAAAACTATATTATCATGTATAGCTCATCAATAAATAATTTTATTTAAAATTTTCCTCTTCTCCCAATGTGAATTTCAAGTACTTCAATAAATTCATTATGAACCCTCCAAGTCAATTGTCAATGGAAATTGCTAATTGAGTGCAATGTGTTAGTTAGGTGTATATATATATGTGTGTGTGTGTGTGTGTGTGTGTGTAGTAAAGAATCAGTTTGTCTAGAAAAATGAAAGTATAAAAGGGCTCACAAAAACGGCAACCTAGGGAAAGAAGCCAAAACAACAATAAAGTTCTAACAAGACAAAAGAATACAAAAGGAGTAAAAGAGTAATGGTTAATAAAGAAATAACAATACCGTTTTTATGCAATTATCAGCGGATTCTGCAATTACAAGTACAGTAATAACAACCAGCTTGAAAAGGACCTGGAAACAAAGCAGACAACAAAAACAAATTAGGATTCCCAGCATGATAACAACAGTTTTACAAGATCTTTCACTTACTGGAATAAACATTTCAGCGCAGGCTTCAAAATCTCCCAAAAGTTCCTTGGACAAAAAGCATAACAAATGGCAAGCCTGAAATATGAAGTAGAATTGAGAGAAAGAAAAGCCATCGTTTTTAAGGGAAACGAGTATTTCACTGTATATGAAATAGTACAAAAAGAGGGAAGGAACGACTAACCCAATAATGGAATAACAAAAAATTCATCCATTTGAACGTTGCATTTACACCAGTAAAAAGCCAAAAAGAGATCCGTGCTTAAGGAGCCACAAGGAAAACTCACTAAAAACCCAGGAAATTACTAAACTTGTAATCTTCACCAGATAATGTTTCATATTCAACACACTAAACATGATATATTTATAAATAAAACAAATAGTTTCCCAACAACTATCGAAGCATACAAGAAAAAAATTAATACCACTTTGAATACACTAAATGTTAGTGTAACGACAATGGACAATAAACAACATAAATCATACACGAGATCTAGCGGCATCGGCACAAAAATTGAAATTTGGTTCATAATAAAACAAAACAAAAAAAAGATAAAAGTGCATTAGAAATCAATGGTTCAGACCTGTTTTACTATGCTAGATCTTCTATCAGATAATTGAGTACTGAGAGGTCCAACCATTTGTTTCAACAATCCCTTAAAACTTGGATAGTCAGCAGCTCCTATAAAAAAAATTAGAAAACATAAAATAAACATCATTCCAGAACACAAATGCATTGAGAACTCAGTTTCCGTTCCATCAAGCCTTCCCAAATGCCATAGATGGATAAAGAGAGAGTTCAGCCCATAAATAAGCTCAGGTAGCAGCAACAGTAGAACGATTGTGGCAATATAGCATCCTTTAAAACTGTAAGCATCCTTTAATACTGTAAACATCCTTTAAAAGAAGATTTATAAAGCATTTTATCACGAATTTTCCAACTTAACAAATTAAACATAATTGTGACTACTGTATTAATCAACATATGACATAATTGAATAATTTCATAAATGAAGAACTGCAATTTCATTGCAAAAGTAGATTTGTAACTTGCAAAATCACAGTTATGTCAACCCAACAAATTCAATGCATCCAAGCTACTATATCCATCAACATGTGACCTAATCCTACAGCGAGAGAAGAGAATAGTAAAACCTCCAGAAACAAGGCCCTCTACTCTCTGCATGGCTGCTATGCGAATAGACCAATCTTTTTCCGGAACAAGGATAGAAGCTATCTTCTCAATTTCTCTTATTAGCTCCTTCTCCGAATATACTTTTACAGGATCTACCTGCTTTTCAGTTACGTCACTTTCACCTGCACATGGCAGCAGTAACCTCCTAAGCGAAGTTAATTAAAAAATACCATAATCTAAGATTCTGGTTAGAAGGACCTGATTTCATCCATGATCTAAATTCCACCCAAAATATCTATTTTTTTTTTTTATTGACACACTAGATATCCGTTTCACAATGAAGTACACAATTAAAAATGTTGAAATCTGAGCATTCAAATGATCCTTCTACATACTGTCTTTTAATGAAAAACCAAGGAGAAATTTCAAAATGTTCCTTCTACTGTGGAAAAGAGTGTAGTAATAACCTCTTAAATTGAAGTAGATAACGGATTACCAAATAAAAATATTCAAACCGAATGTCATAGTCAGCATGCAGAATAATGTGAAGTATAATGGTGTAGTTAAGACAGATGATCTTCATTACCTCTAACACATATAAAATTGATATTCTTTTTTTATTTATTGAAAAACCATACTTTCATAGAGCGAATGAAAGGATATACAAAGGGCAATAGTTCAGAGGGAAAAAAAATCTAAAAGAAAGGACGCGAACAATTAAGAAAGATACATAGACGATGAGGCCAGACACCAGAAGAAACCATTAAACCTAGTTGTAGGCGAAAACCATCCCCCAAACCTCTCCTCACCCATAACATTCCTCCTATTCCTCACCAAATATTCCACAAAATAGCTAAAAAGAAATTCATCCACAATAGTTCTCCCTTATTCCTAAATGGAGGATGAAGCAAGACCACCTCCCCCATCAAGTGACAGGAACTAATAAGGGCAAGGAAGATAATGAAAGAAGTAAAAAATGCATACTAAATCAAGAAACAAAGTTGCATCTCCAAAATCTTGTGATCCAAACTCTTTGACGCGTCTTTATATAAAACACACCACTCTTTTGAAAGAATTTGTTACACCTTTATGAGATAGGATTCATAAAGAGCTTGTTATATATATATATATATATATATTTGTAAGAAACGGAGCTAGACTGTTCAAATAGAAAGAAAATGTTCCCATATCATTTGTTTTTACTAGAAAATTGAAATATAAACTAAAAACTGACCTCCAAAAAGAGAAACCTCTCTGTTAGAACTTTTAGCCTTTGGACTACTTTTCTTAGAGTTAATATTTACCGGCTTCATGTCTCCAACTGCAAAATTCCCTGTAAGTCCTTCCGAGGACCGAACTTGAGGCGTAATTTTTTCTAGACGGGCATTAATATCTTTCACCTATAGATAGATGATTATAAAAAATGATTATAGTAACGTCCATTTCCATAAATTACTTTACTACTTTAACTGAAATAGAATAAAACTTTCAGCTTCCAGCATTCCGTAATGAAAAAAGGACTAAAATCATCCTTATTACAAAAAGAGACAGGTGGGAAGAAGAGATAATGCTCGTAAAAAAAAAAACACTTACCATATAGGTAGGAAGGTGATGGCGCTGAAGCTCGTCACGCAACTGTGGTCCAGCCTGTGTATACATCTCCTGAAGAAAATAAATTTGAAGTCAAATCACTGAATTCAACAATAGATATAGCAACTGTCAACTGACACTATCCAGACATAAGCTTGAACCAGAATATTTCATCAATGGATTCTAACTACCTTGCATGAAAAGTTTAAAATTTTCAAAAGACACATGCAAATATAATGAGGAAATGTTGTGAAGTTATAAGAATTTCTAACAAAATACCCGTCGTTGCAATAGGTTCAATATTGCTAACCTCAATACAGACTATAGCTGCTTCCCTAACTCCGGGATTTGGATCATTCAACATCTGCAAAATCTGTAGAAAAAAACTTTTAGAAGTTCACTTACCAAATTAGAAATAATTTCATCCAGAGGAAAAGGTTTTATTTATTTATTTATTTATTTTCATTTTGTGTGTGGAAATTCAATTTTATACCGAAGGTAGTACAGCCCGCTGAAGTGTAAGCTCAGTTGATGCAAATAAACCAATGGCTGATGTAACAGTTCTTGCGAACTCTTCTCGTATTCTCCAGCTCTTATGTGACCACGCATAAGAGCCAGCTCTTTCAACAATGATTGTCGGTGAAGAAATCTGCATATAGCAACAGTTATTAGGTTTGGTGTGTGCGTTTTTTTTCCCCCTTTCTGCAGGATCATATGAAGAAGACAAGAATTCACAAGCGGCAATGGCTCCTTCATATAATTCAGAATGTTTAGGGGGCGCATCCACCCCCCATCCCCACATAAAAAAGGAAAAACAAAACGTTCACTAAGATAATGGCCACCTGAAACTATCGGGTTGCCATCAGAAAGATACGTCAAAGTTAGTATTCTATGGTCATATGACCATGTTTGCAACCTACTTCTGAACAATAAGGAAAGGCAGAGATTGATACAGGCTATTCAAACTTCGAAGACTTTGTCGACTACCAATATCATAAAGTTCATAAGACATAGTCGGCAATCAGAATTAATGGGAAAGATATTGTTTAATGAATTTGCAGTCGAACATATTTTGTAATGCTTGGGTTTTAAACATCGATAAAGCTGGGTCTACTGAGTAATCGAAGGCCGAGAAAAGATAAGAACTCGATACCCAACAAACAAAGACAATATCATAACCCTTCCTAGAAAATAACCATCACGACCGGATTAAACGTCATTTCAATAGACACATGCACAAAAATATCTAAGTAGTTGTGAATAGGGGAGAAAAAATATCGACCAAATGCCGAAGAAAGAACTAAGTCGAGTCCAAGTCATTAGAATTCAATCAAATTCAAGCAACTCAGAGCATTAATTCGGATTCATTGGCCACATAAACAGCAAGAAATGCTAGCATTGAGAATCCGCAGGCATTAAAGGCTCATCCAGTACCTCCATCAGAGTGAGCAAGAGCCTCCTGGCGGCTTCTCTCACAGGCTGCTTGGCATCACCCAACCGCTCGACGACGGCAGGGACAAGGGCATTAAAATGAAGCTTGAGATGCTCGCCAGAGAGCACAGCAGCAGAAGCCAAAGCCTGGAGAGCACCCTGGGAAACCCTAAAGTTGTTATCTTTGAGAAGATCGAGGCAGCAATCAACCAAGGCCGTAGTCTCAGCAGAATTCAAGCTCTTCCTGGAAGCTTCAAGAAGTTCATAGAGGCGTTCGACACCAGCCATGCGCTCTTTGGTGTCCTTGGCACGAGCCAGTTCCAATGCTTCCTCCATATCTGGGGTTGGTGAGCACGGATCCGACAGGCCAAAAGTCAGATCTGAACAAGAAACAGCAGAATTGGATGCGGATTCAGAGAAAAGAGGAAGAATTGCATGAAGTAGAGAGCATAAAGTAGGAAGTGAAGCCGCCACGCCAAGTAGCGGAGACAGAGTTCGAGCGGAAACGATGGAAGAGAAATTGAATGGGGAATCGAATCGCCGCAAAATTAAGGAAGCGCAGACAAATTTCACCAACTGGCTCAGCTTCCGCAGACGAGAGAAGTGGGGAAGAAGAAGAAGAGGAAGAAGAACAGTGGGAGTGAAGATTTGATGGAGGAAAGTGACTGTGGAGGGTGAGAGAGTGAAGAAATCCAAACTGAAATTAAAAAATTAGCATTCCATTTGCTTCTAATTTACGATTTCAACCACCTCCGCCCCACTTTTTTTTTTTTTTTTTTTTTTTTTTTTTTTTTTTTTTTTTTTTTTTTTTTTTTTAGTTCTAACGGTAAAAAGATTGTGCTCTCCCTCCTTAATAAACCACCACTCGTTTAACTCACACGTTTAAAATTATCCATTTAACCCACACGTTTAAAATTATGCCGAGACTCATCCAAAATGAGGTAGAGAATCCTGGTTAAAATAAAGAATGAGAGAAGAACTGGGGAGAAATTTTTCCTCGGGAGGTTCATGGCCAAATCCCCCATCAAATTCACTATATATGTATATATCGAATTTTTAGAAATTATGTTACCTATCTTATTATATTAGTTATTTTACATTTGTTTTAATAAAAATTAGAGTGAATATAAATTATTTATGAAACTAATAATTAAAAAAAAAAAAAACAATATTTTTTAAATGGATTTATAGTTTATGTTTTTAGGGGAAAAAAACAAAATTAGATTGTTATGAAATGATTCAGAAAGAAGTTGTGTTGGCTTCATGATTACGTTGCTTGTTTTTGTTTGGCTAAAGAGGGAAGTAATAAGCAAGAACATAGGATACTATTCCTTCCTTCATGCTTTGCCATTCTTCAAACTTTTAAATCAATGGCCAATGCAACAACGATCCAACAAAGCAGATATAAAACACTCGAGAATTCTATAAAAACTATAACAATCCAAGTCCACTGCTAACAAATATTGTCCTCTTTGGACTTTCCCTTTCGGGCTTCCCCTCAAAGATTTTAAAACTCGTCTGCAAGAGAGGTTTCCACATCCTTATAAAGAATGTTTCGTTCTTCTCTCCAACCCGCATGGGATCTCACCTAAACATAACTGGGGTTATCAGATAATTCCCTGGAACAAAGACTCGAAATTATTCTCCTACCATTCAAGTACCTGAAGGATTTCTGGATATTAATAAGCACATGCATTTGCTTCAACAGTATGGTTACCAATTGTCCAATGCAGAATTTCTACACTACAATAACGTTCACAAAAGTCATTCAATACCTTCGAAGTTCATCGTCCAGGTTTCAGTGAACGTCGAGAATCTAACACGAAAAGGTTATGGAGTTCCTTGGTTACTACAGCTGCACTCCTCAAAGCAGAAACTTCATAAAATGTTAGAGTGAACGTAGCAAGGATCTGATACCTCAACAATAAAATGTTAAGAACGGCCTATTCCAATAAGCCAATGATATATAAGTTCTACGTACTTTATTTCTTTACAGCTCAATGGATTGACCAATAACCGAGCATAATCACACTATCTGCTTTTACTGCAAGAAGTGAAGGCAAAAATACTTATAAACACAGCAAAAAAGAACGAAATCAAAGACAACTCGACGTTACATGTTGGTGGGTCGTGTATGCAGTCCAAAAATTTCCACGAGCTTGAATGGTTATATGATGCTACAACCAAACTCGACTACGGGTCACCATCATAGAGTCCATCCAAAGTTGGTGATGATGAATCTATTAAAATTTTCCTGTCACCGTCCCGAAAATCCGCGAACAGTGAATCTTCAGCCTTTTGACCATCCCAATTGTTTCCCCCCAAATCCAATAGCTTTAGGTTACCTATGTTTTAAAACATAAATCCTTGAGTATCTTATCACTCCACAAACAACATGAAGTAATAGCATATGATGAATTCTAAGGATCTAGCTAACATCAAGTAAATAAAATAATTTATCTCGTGCACTTCATAGCAATAAAAAAATTTAGCTCATATTCAAAGATCCCATCCCTTCGTATTACATGTTTGTGTCGAAGCCCTCGGATGAATATTCTGAAGCTTCAGCATATTGTGGATTCTTTTTCACCCTTTAAATTGGCTCAGGGGATAGAATCTCATTTTGGAAAGATGCTTGGATTCATAATACTCTATCATCCAGATTTTCGTCCATTTTCAGATTGTCTACTACTTAGAATTGTTCAATAGCAGACTCTTGGGATTCTTTTAGTAATTCCTAGAAAATAATTCTTAAAAGAAATTTAAAAGATGATTAAATTGCTCTATTCAGCGAGATTATTTTCATCTCAGCAGTGTCAACTTAATTCTTCTTCTGACTGTAAGATTTGGTTACTTGATTCGAGTAGTTCATTCTCGGTAAGTAACAACAGCCTAGAGAAAGAAAAGAACAAGGACAAGGGCGATATCGCAACATGTAGATATCCTAGTCTAGAATCTATATTTGAACGATTCTTTAACAATATTCATGATCTTTTTGGAGGATGGAAATGAAAATTGCATTTCCACCCAAAACTCCCCAACTCTAGCCTTGAATATTGTTAAATGTAAAAGTAAAAATATGACGATAATAAATTAACACAAAGATTCAATTTGTACAATAGGTACCTTTAGCGCTTTTCAGGGCAGAACGAATGATGCTTAAGGATTCAACGGGCATTAGATTGTATGATGCATTGACAGAAACAAGATCTGATGCCCCAGGCAAGAGCTTCAACAAAAATGTTGCTATCTCTATCCCACCACGGTTTTTGCTACAATACGAAACATAGGCATCTAGATCTTGAGGCAATCTAGAAAAGAGGACTAATGAAGTAGTTCTTGAATGTTAATTTTGAACCTTATATTGATGTTCACAATATTTGACCCTTCAGGTATTCCTTCAATTAAATCCTGAAACCCGCATGGACCCAAGCCAATGCCTTCAACATTCAGTACTTGAATTGATTTCCGCATGAAAACACCCAAAGCTGCTGCTACCGAGCTTTAAAAAAAAAGTATACAGAATCGAATATATGAGTGGAAAATATTAAATAGTGGTAATTTCTGGTTATTGTCAGTTATGCAAACCTTCCAAGGCTATTATCTGCAAGAGAAAGTGACCTCAGTGGTTTCCTTAAAGTCGTCAACACATTTAAGAGTTGTGTGACTCCATCACAGGAAAGCTCACAGTTCTCTAAATTTAGATCAGCAAAAGGAAAGCTTCTTTCAGAAACTTCAACAAAATAAGGGATTAAGTTCCTGCAAATCCACAAAGGTTGGTAAGAACTTGCTTATGCTAGAGCTAAATAGCACACGACAAAAGAAAAAAAAAAGGACCTGATTCCATCATCCTCGATGGGATTATCACTTATATCCAAGAACTCCAAGTTTGGTATATGAGCCAAAGCATATCTTAGGTTATCTGCATCATCTTTGCGCAGCTCGTTTCCCCTAAAATAAGAAAAATGATGCATCTCAGCACAAGGATTACCAGAAGTAAACTATTCTACTAAATTGCAAATTTTAAAGACCCATGTACGCCCAATTATACTTTGGATATTTGATATGGGTCTAGAGAGTCTAAAAAGACGTATAAATGAACATGAGCTATTGTTTTACATTTCCTAAGTCGACATTTCGTCTCACAGGCATTTCAGGTAGACTAAGTACCAAGTAGGAATAGTTGGGGAGTCATCCTAATCGTGAACTTCCCTTGATGGGTTAGGGTCTGCTAGGGAGTTTATTAGTCACCTACGGGGGACCTAGGGTCATCCTAACGTGAACTTCCCTTGATGGTAAACTATTGGGGAGCACCCAATAGACAAATACGGCGGTCGAAGTACTTGTCTGTTCATAGACACGACTTACTGCACACACAAGAATTACGAATGGAATTAAAATACAAAAAGAAAATTAAAAAGGAATTATCCAAGCTTTACCAAGATTTAAATGAATCTAGTCCAATTTAGCCCAATCCTAGGCTACATCACAACAAAGTATCTTTGATACCTTAAATTGAGTACACGCAGTGATTGCAAGGACTTGCCAGCAATAGAAAATGCCGGAATGCCGCTCAAAGATCTCCTATTAAAATTGGAGAGCCATCCTGCCATCTGCAAAGTTCTTGGAAAGGTATTGCATTGATTGCCTTCATAACAACCAAATTTTGAGAAGAAAAAATATGCATACTCACATTATTTTCAGAAAGATCAAGGTCAGATAAACAAGATGAAGCATCAAGAAGAGTGTGAAAGACAAGTTTCCCAAAATTTTTGCCCAGGAAGTTCTCACAGAGTTTGAAAGAATATAAATTCCTGAAAATAAATAGAAAAAATAGTTACAACCAAGCTTTGAAAAAAGTTGAAGAGATATAAGCAATTCAAAATAAATAGAAGCTCGTGCAAGCAATATCTTTTTACTTTCCCAATTGATTGGGTCAAAGATATAGGACAAAATGGGATAAGTAAGAGTATCATACTGTTGAAGGCCAACATACCTCTTGCTTTTATATTTAACACTCAGACACAATATGTTTCTCATACGCATTAAAAAAATGAAAATAGGTGAAATCCAAATTGGTAGACGTACCTTCCTAATGACAAAAATGATACTAGTCCCGAAGGAAGAGCAACAGGGTCAGTTTCATCGAAGTATGATGCATTAATTGAGAAGTGCAGTACACCATGTGTTTTTCTATTATGGAGTAGAGCATCACAAATTGAATTAACAGAAGCTGAAGATAGCTTGCAATGAATGAGTTCAAGGGATGTTAAAGTTTCTCTGTTCTGGTTTAGGAGTTTGCATAACCCACTGACCTGTGCAAATATAAAGCCAAGTCACAATAACACATTTAAATGATATATGAAAAGCTAAAAGTTACTTGAAAATTACTTGCCACCAAATTTTCGAGGAGACGAAAACAAAAAGGAAGCCCAAAACTAAAATGCACATTATAAACTTCATCAATACCAATAAAAAACAATCTACTATGACATTATACAAAAAATATAACCTCCCACGATCAACATTACACAAAAAAACTAATGACAGATTTCTTATGGGAGGGGGTGAAAGAAGGGAAGGGTTCTCACCCGGTGAGATGGGAGGTGGTCACTAGGCCTCCGGACATAAGAGGTCTAGGTATTGGTAATATTAGGGCAAAAAACACATACTTGTTGGCTAAATGGATTTGGCAATTCTATATTAAAGCCAATACCTTATGGTACAAGGTTATTGTTAGTAAGTACAGGCCTCATCCCTTTGATTGGTCCAGTAAGGGGTTAAAAGGAACTTCCCGAAACCCGTGGAAAGCAATTTCTTCTAAGTTTCTTCTTATTCTCGTGTTATTTATAATGAGGTTGGGAATGGGCGGGACACTTACTTTGGGGAGAGAGTGGTTGAGGAAAAAACTCCTCTACTCCTTGTACCCTCATTTATATCATTTTCCTCTCTTAAAAATCATTTTGTTCGTTTGATCCTCGATTGTGCAGACTTGTTGCCTTCTCATTCCTTGGGTTTTCATCGTCCTTTGATTGATAGGGAAACTTCAGACGTTGTAGCCAGTGTTGCATAAAAGAGTTAATACCTTGGATTGGGTCTCGGCTTGAGGGTCTTTGGTGGTTGGGTGCATTGTTGTATTCTCAACAAGAGGGTGGCAGAGGACATGGATCATATCTTGTGGAGTTGTAATTTTGTTTGTGCTGTCCGACATGATTTCTATGATGCGTTTAGTTTCAACTTTGACAACATTCTAAGTTAGATGGAGATGCTTGAGGAGCTTTTCCTCCATCTGCCCTTTTGCGATAAAGGGTTGCTTTTGTGGAAGGTTGGAGTGTGTGCTATTTTGTGGGAGCCGAGAGGCAAGAGAAACGATAGAATCTTCAAAGAGCAGAGATAATTCTTTTGGAAATTAAAATTTTTTAAGACCAATCAGACCTTTTCTTAAACCGCAAAGACTAATCTTGTAATTTAACCAAGAATAAATTATGAACGCTTGCTCCATCATTAAAATATAAAGGACAGCAACTAGGATTCAACACCAAATCAAGGCATTTTCTTATACTCATTTAATATGCAAGAAGAAATTATCTATTAATTCATACATAAATAAGAACTGAACTCACTTGCTCCTGGAATCTGATCCACCTTAATACCAAAGTCTGCAACCTGCAGCTCCTTAATAGATGCTGCAGCAAGGTAGTATGAAAAAAATAAGAAAATGGGAAAAAAAAACAGATTTTTACTGAAGTGACACACAAAAGAAGGTAAAAAAATAATTGTTACACAAAATAAATTCTAAAGAGGCAGGGCTAGCCCCGCTTGTCTTACAGAACATGACATAATTTTTAGTATTGAAAAATCAATGGACTTGTGAGTCTCATCTTTGGTCCCCATTTTACTTCATAATGCTGTGAAGAGTAACAGCACTAATGCATAAAGAAGTTTCATTACTTTTAGCATAAGTGCGTAATTGGGCCCTTTCACTCTCATAAGGAGCATTACCAGTTGCACGGAACAATGGTACCTACTTATCAACTTTTATAACTTTCTTCTAAATGCAATATTTTTCATTTTGCGTAATTCCTTTTATTATTATTATTATTATGTTATTCAATAAGAAACCAATGTTTAAAATAAAAATAATAATAAAAAAAGCAATAAAAATAGACCATACAAAAATTTATTATTCCTTTTTTTACATGAACATGAATTTAAAACATATTTTACTGATATGCACAAGTTTTATCCAGAATATGAATAATGATACAAATGAAATCTAAAGAACAACGATGGCATTAAAAGTATTAAGAAAAATAATAATAATACATCGACTTACACATATTTCTGAAACACAGAGAATACTCTGAAGGCTCAAACATCTGTGTACCAATAAAAGTACATAGGATAAGAAGATAAACCTCCGCTGAACACAAAATATAAATTGTACTGTAATGATATAAAAAGATGTGCTAAGAAAAATTGAAAACATTCGATCACTAAGATTAACTCTATTTCTTTTTTTTTTTTTTTTTTTTTTTTTTTTTTTTTTTTTGGTAAGTTTGTACTGATATTGAGGGAGCTATTTTTTGTGCTTTTCTCCGGTAAAGACCCTACTTAAAATTCCAAGTCCATTTCTATGTTAGATTGTAGTTGGAAGGGCACTTTTCTGTTATTATGCATGTCCTAAGAAGTCATAGGCATAAATTAGATTAAATCACAACGGACAGTCTTAAATGTGTGGACTTAAATGGCATTAGCAGTAGAACCTCTATAAGACATTGAGCACATCAAGAAAACCCAGTAGTACAAATTCAATCTGAAGAAGCAGCACTAGTAAATGCTCAATAAGTGAACAAGTATAGCACCCACGTGTTGTCTATGTCTAAGTTAACGAAATGCATCCAACTGCCAACTTGTATATGGAACCAAGTTAAATGCCATAATGAAGAACTTACTGAGCATAGCACCCAAACTGTTGGCAATGATAGCTTAGTTTTCTATACTTTCCACACCATAAATGAACAGATCCTTCGCTGGCAATATATTTCAGCATAGAATCTGCAAAAGAAAGGGGGGTAAGCTACTGGACGTAGTTCACCTTTCACCTCACTCAATGTCGAGTGACAACTTTTAACCATGTTTACCCATAAGCTAGATGCATAAGGTCTTTGAATTTTTGCCCAATATATACCCTTTCATTTGATCTATAAAAATATGGTTCCTCGTTTATTATAAAAAAATAACCAACGGTAGAAGAATGTTCCACCGAATTACCATACAACATTTATAAAAAATAAAAAAAATAAAACATCATTATCACCTGACATCTCTATTTCTCCAATACATTTAGAAAAAGATGGTACTGAGGCTATTTCTGCCGCTTCATCCAGGCAACTGCTTTTTATGGTTGACATGCAAAAAAGTTCAAACCATAAATATAAGATGAATCAAGAGTCATTGTGAACAAACACGCCATCTTTTCAGGTAGGTATACCTTTGCAAGTGCCTCTCCCAATACATCTGCTGCCAATCAACAGCCTGGATAGTATCAGTTAGCTTTGACCATCGTAAATTGAAATTCTTCTTCCACGCTAAATTAAAATTACGGTACCTATAAAGTTATACTTGCATCATTAAGGCAGTGGTTTTCTTTTCTCTTCCTTCCCGAATATTTTACCCTCATTACACCTCAACCAAGAAAAACAAGATGCTAAACTAGAATATGGTGAAATTGAAAAACCTTCTGCGCTTCCGCCCATCCTTAGGGCAATCATTATCATATTCATCTTCATTCTGGAGCTCAAATGGCCTGCTCAAGGAATATTATAAAAGTTAAGTCCACAGCTCACACTTGAAAATGGTTGTTACTGAAGTGATGTATCATTGTTATTTTTCAGATTCTCATTGAAATTGTTCCAAATGTTCAAAATTACAAATTCATCAGACTGGAAGATAGTTCATTATCAAAATAATAATAATAATAATAATAAATAATAAATAATAAATAAAACATCAGGCTGGAAGATAGTTGGCATGTTCAAAATTGGGGGAAATTTGATGGAGTTCGTGTAACTCAACTTCCTAACATCAAATCAGTGGGATAGGAAGGAAATATTAATTGAAAGTTCAATCAGGAAAGGCTTACAAAAGAAGCCACACAAGACCTTGTCGCCTAGGAAGGGTTCCAGTTCAAGAGAATAAGACAAAAGGGATAATTACAAAATTCTTTCAACACGAACGCCCAAAGTAAGGGATTAAATCTAGCTACATACGCCCAAATTATCATGGCTTCAGAAGAAAACCCAAATCCGAGAAACCAAGAAAAACTCAATCACCCATCTGTATGTACCAACTTCTTGTTAGTTTCTAAGACTTCACGAAAACCAAATCGCCTTTAATCCAAGACAGAAATCTAAAGACAGAAACTTCTTCCTCGTATTCTCTCAATCCCCTTTTCCCCATTTCATTTCCCAAATCCTCATTTCTTCCCATCATCCCAATCCTCATAATCTCTTCAAAATCATTTTGTCACTGCACATTTCGATTCTTCAATCACAATTTTTCAGTCTCCTCTATTGCAGAATAGGAGTGAAAAAGAATCTTCACTCATTTAGCATTGATGGTCTTTTTGTTGGATTTTTCTATGATCGGTCTTTCTTGGGTTGTTCTTCTTACAAGTCTTATGCGGAGCTCTTGAGCAAATGTTTCTCTGTAGTTTTGATGGTCACTGAGAATTAATTTTGCATTTTGGTAATTGATTTTTGTCCCTGGTTCTATGAATAATCAGACGAAGAAATAAATGGGTGGAATAGGTGATAACGCACATAGTGAGTTATTAGTCTCACGCACCATATGAACTTAGGATTCAAAAACCACCTTTCGCTCGAGCTATATATTAAAGCACAAGCTTGTTTAAATCATGCTATCAACTTACTAATCTCACAGACCCCATGAACTTAGGGTTCGGAAATCCACCTTTCACTCAAGCTACACACTTATTTTTACCCCTAACCAAACACAAGTTATAAAGGTTCACTTTTTCTCTTCTTCCACACAATCCAAATATAGGCAAAACAAATTCCCAACCCAAGCTACATAAATATACCCTCAGTGTCAAATAAATCCGTGTTTGATTGTGGCAGAAAATTGCGCATTAACAACAATACTTTGCTTTAAATGATGCTTCACAGAAACATCTACCTGAAAGTTCAGCATATATAGCTCTCACTGGTTAAGCATATCTTTCTCCAGGTTGAAGGTTCAAACTTCCCCTCTCATATTTGTTGAACTCGTAGAGAAAATCAATAAAATAAAGGTTTCCAGTTCAAAATTTTATGCGATACTCATACACACTAAAAAAACCACGTGGATATGACAGTCTTCATTCATCCTAAATGATAAGATTTGATAAGTTAATTAGGGTAGGACGACGTACATTCCAGACTGTAAATTCTGCAAAGCCAACGGTGGCAGCTGCGAAGCCAGGGTATCCAACAGGTCGGGCGGAAGGTCATAGACAGCCGGTGGAACGTCATCCCCTAACAGTCAAAAAGAACAACGGATTGAGAAAACACAGTAGAAGAAGGAATGCGGAGGAAAAGAGTATAAGTAGCACAAGAACTATGGAGATGATATGATTACTTCGAACGATCTCGTCTCTGACTAGGGCTGTGCATAGAAAGAGCAGCGAAGGAGCTTCAGCCATGAAAACTGAAATGGAAAAGAACAGAATTGGAAATGGAACTGGACAATGGTCAGCGACGAGTACAAGATTAGGAATTATTACCGAAGGAAGACGGACACCGCAATTGTACGGCGGAAGAGGAGAAATAGCGGCGGAGACGGCGTTTTCACGGCATTCAGCCACCAAGAACAGATCAAAATTATATGTTATTTTCTGTGTTACTTTGTAAAAATATCTGATAACCATCCGTCGCTGAATTAATAAAATATCTCTAGTTTTATTTTATTCTTATTTTTTTTATCACCAAACTATTCCTAAATTTACACAAAAAAAAAAAAAAAAAAAAAACCTTAAATTTTATAAAATTACATTAATACCCTTGAATAGTAAATACTTATAAAATTTTAAAATTAGTATTAATATCTTTTACCTTTAAAATTAAAAAATATATATTACCATTAATATATAGACAAAAACTATTTATCGTTATTCTAGAAAGCTTGTAATTTGTTTTACACAGTGAAAAATGTTTTTTTTTTTTTTAATTAAGAGTGTTCTTTAAATTTTGAGGAGTTCAAAGGTTTTTAAATTAATACCCGACACCGTGGTGCATAGCCACGTGCTCTAATCCTCTGCAGAAAGGCTCGTTCAAGTTGTAAACGACCTCAGATCGTCTAAGATAGAAGAATGACAGTCCCGCTTATGGGGTCAAATCAATCTTCAACTATTTTAAGTTATTTGTTTGTGGTTAGTGGAGAACCATCGGACTAAATTTGTCATCAAATTGAGATTCTTTTGTTTTCTTCTTCACGCCTAATCATAAAACTGCTTGTTGAACTTCCAAGAGTGTGTTACTCGATCCCCCACTAGCAAATCATGTTAGCTTCACATGAAAGTCTCATCACTCGGCCTCTTTCCTATTCTGCTTTGCCGTTTATTAAGAGACAAGTCCCTTTGAAGCAGCCCACCTTTATTCATCTCTACCAGCTGCCATACACCCTGACATCCAGAGTCGTCAAATGAGCCACGTTAATCAAGCACAAATTTATACGCATTGGCCCCGTAGTATCCATCTGCCAGAAGGTCCAAATGAAAGACCCGAACCTACGTGAACAGGCGCACTCCCGCTCCGCTGAGTCTGTATGTACAGTATGATAGAGCGAGACAAAAGGGCCAGTATGCATTAAGTGCAATGGAAACAGCACATGTGTGAAGCCACATATATTGTTACCAAATGAATTAATGAAATGGGGCCGCCTTGCCTTACACGTTGCTCTGCTACCCATTGTCATTCCGACTTCCAACTTCTCTTTCTTATTTCTATGTCCTTTCTTTATTGTATCCATACGCTCATTGGTTTGCATATGGATTTGCCTGCAATTTTACACCAAACTTCACAATCCCAACTCATCACAGTTCCCAACTTAACCACTAGCATGTGCTCGAATCAAATCCAGTACCTATAATTTGGTAAGATCTTCCAAAAAACCCCTGTCATACGCAAACGAGCACTTGAACAAAAACTATATTAAGACAACAAAACTCTCGGTACTTCTACAATGATATGCTATTGTCTCACAAAAACAAGATCTTTACTTATAAACCATAAATCAAAGCTACAAGTCTTTCCTTGAAATGATTCGGACCGATGTTTGCATCCTTAACATGCCCCTCTATCAATTCGAAGACGAATAAAAACCGAAGACAGGATCATAAGGACTAAAATGTTAATATAAGAATGAGATTAACATCTAATATACAGCAGAGAAAGAAACGAGGAATGAGAAGAAGAAACAGTAGGACAGTGAGTGAAAATGATTCTATTGCTGGTAGATATTTGATAGTCTTATTAGCTAGAAAGAAAATGGGCAGTCCAAAATATACAGCAGAAGAGGAGTCGGTAGAGAGAGGATGGTAAAATGCACACAAAGAAAAATGGCACAAATTATTTGGGGCTGTATATGAAAAACTATAATATATAATAATAAGAAGAATAAATCAGAAAGGATGGTCATGGGCAGGCACCTGTCAAATCAAGCAATGTCTCTTCCACAAGTTGTTCCAGCAATTTCCCTTCTATTTCCTTCCCTAAATCATCCATTTCCTCTTGTAACTGCTGAGTCCAACCCTTCCCTACAACCTCCTTCCCAACTACCCTCTCCACCACCAGGCTGTAACTGTCCCCAATCTCACAACCAACACACTGAGTATCCCACGACAGCCAATCCTTCAATCTGTCCCACACAAGGTCCACCAAAGGTTGTGAGAGAGCACCAGCATGAACACAGTTGGAAGACGTCGCCATCGTGCTCATGTCTGACCGAAAGCCTGTGATTTCGATCAAGACTGCATTGACGCTGTCAAAGATGAGCTTCCAGTTTGATCTTGATTGCCTTCTTTCGGCCTCCTGTTCTGGTTCTTTATCACTTAGGTTGGCGAAGTTGTTTCTCAGTGATGGATCCAATGGGTTTTCGAGTGAATGCCATCTTGAGAAAAATGAGTTGCACTGCACACTGTCATCGATGTTAGCTGCCGAGAGTAGACTTCGAACAAGGCCGAGCCACTTTTGTTCCTCTTCTTCTCTATCTTCACATGCTAATGAGGGTTTAAACAAATATGGATCTGCATTCTCCGAGTACATGTCTTCCCACTTCAAAGTTCGAGAAATGGATTCTATGTGAGGCGATTTGTCAATTAAGCTGGACTTCGTTAGCACTTGAATTCCTGGAAAAATAGACAAAATCAAGAAACAGCATATGTACAACTCTAAACAAAATTCTAAAGAAATAGGTTTTAGCTCAAAGTCAAACAGTAATTTTAGTCCCGATTTCTTTCTTATGTGAAAGTTCCACCATCAATCAAATTGCCCAAACCTTCCACCGATACTCAATTGCATCGAACTAGAAGTTTCCCAAATTTAGGCGGAAAGGACAGATTTGAAACTAATCATTCATTTTGAGATCCAACTTCGAAAATGAATTAAGTATAGCCAAGTCCTATCTGTGCATGGATAGTTAAGAGAGTACGAGTACCTATGGAGTTTGGCTTCATATGTCCAGAAGACGCACGCATGATGTCATCATCGTCGAATGGCGGTTCTAAAACAGAGCATGGACTTGGATGGTCTGGGATCTCATTGGCATTTCCAGGCATCAAGTGTCTTGAGAAAGGCAACCCTGCCTGGAAAATTTAAATTTAGTTCTGTAAGTAAATTGATTAATGAGAGGTTATTTTGCAAACTACTAGAGGCAACAGCCAGCAATAATGCATTAAGAACTAGGCTACATAGTGCTACAACGTTACCGAGGGTTACAATGGCCAAAAGCCTGCTAGAGGCTGGAAAAATTCGATGCCAACAATTATTGGACTTCCAATTTGAAAATTTTGAATTTCTTTACTCCATATAGAACAGTAACAATCAGAAATTCAGACACCATATTTTTTATCCACAAAGCATAACAGAACACCACTTCCATATCTGTTCTTGTTACAAATACTTATTCAAAATCCATCATGTTCCTGTTCAAGTATTCAGGGATTCCTAAGTGGCCCTGAATCATAACTACTTAATTATACCAGTGGCTTATAACATACTTCAGCCAACCATTTTGAACGGTTAGAATGATGCCCGGCACAACATGTTAACTCAGTAGGTAGACAGGCTCAGGAAGAAAAATCAGAAAACACAAAGGAGTAGGGGAAATTTTGATGTTCACGAAACTAAACATAGTGCGATCAAATGAATATAACAACCTTGCCTAATATGATACTTGCGTGGAAGTAATTACTGAATGAAGACACATGCAAATCCTCTATAAGAAGATAAATTACCTCAAGAGAGACCACACCCAATTTGTTGGTTAAACCCGGAGATGTCTCTGATGATCCACACAGAGCAGAAGATGAGCATTCTTCAAGACGACTATTGTTGACACAAGGTGCATCATCACCAACCCTGCCGGGAGGTAGAGAAGGCCCAAGTGTTTCCGCAACAGAAGTATCCAATTCCTCCTTACACTGAGATGCATTACGTTTTTCTTTGCTGAGTTTCTTATTCCTAGAGAAAAAAAAGCTAGAAATTTTTCCTTTAAATGATGATTTAACTTTCGTCGGACTAGCTTTCTCCGTGGTGACATCTGCCATAGTAGAATTTGGAGCTTCAAAACCTAGTCTGGTACTTGACATCAGAGGAGACACAGGGGCAGACTTTGACCTCTGGAGACTTCTAGGAGAGCTTCCAATGTCTTCCTTACTGAAATCAGTACTTAAGCAGGATGCAAACTCCCTCCGTTCTTCTTCCTCATTGGTTATCCGATCAACAGATTCAACAGACTTTTTTGGATCTGACAAAGAGAGCATCTCACCCAAGGTACTAGAGCTTCTCCTTACATGCCTTGGTTCATGAGAATTGGCATTTGATGCCATCATTGACCATCTTTCTGAGAGGCGCTTCTTGGCTTCTCGGCAAACTGATGACTCTGGAGAACATGAAATACGGCTAATGGAAGAAATAGAATAAGGGCTATCAAATTTGTTAACATAGTCCCAAGAATGCCTGGAAGACGGTGACATTAATTCTAAATCACTGAGATCCCCCCCTGCATACCCATTCTCTGACTTGTAAAATGAACTCTCATCACCAGTATAACCATTGGAAAAGAGAGAAGAGATCAAAGTTTCATCCCTTCGTTGCCCCAATTGATCTTCACTCAGCTGTTCAGAAATCTCAGTTGCTACTTCCCTAGATTCTGGCACCTCAACATCCTCAACTTCCTCATCAAAATTTCCGGATGTTTTATTAGGTGAGGAGCAAGGTTGTTGAGTTATCACAGTTCTAACAGCATGATTCTTACCAATGTTGGGCTTCAATACCACTATTCGGGTGGGTTGAACATATTCATCAAATCTCTGGTTTGACAAAGTAGGCAGATTACTGGATTTTTCAGAAGCAGTCGATTGGCAAACCTGAGCTGGTTTTTTCATCTGATTCTCACATCTCTTCCCTGTCTCAGAAATGTTTTCAGTGCCAACCAACTTTGAGGGCCTAAGGATTGTGATACACTTCTTCTCAGGAGATGTAGGGAGTGAACAAAGTTGAAAACTATGCTGAGAAAATAAGGAATTGGGTTCTTGCAAAAATTTGACGAACAATTCTTTGTTAGAGCTGAGAACTTCTAAGGCATCTTGGAATTCTTTAGACTGCCTAAGTTTCTCATCCGTAGCTAGACGTTTTGCTTCAGTGAATTTCTGACGAACAAGAGCCATCTTTTTTTCATCAATATTTTTGTCAAAACTTCCATAGTGCAATTTTTCTCTATCGTAATTTGTTTTTAAACATTGCTGCCATATTCCATGAACGTCTACAGAACTTTGATGAATTTGACACAGAGCTCCCTTCTCTGAATGGTCATCAACTTGTTCCGTACATTCCAGTGGCAACCTAGATTCTTTAACTGTACACCAGGGACCTCTTGAAGGTGTTTTATTAGGAGCTGAACCAAGCTGCTCGGGCAGAGTATCTAGACCCATCAACTTCGCAACAACATTTGGGGGAGCAATCTTAGACTCAGCATCTTTTGACATTTCCTGGTCTATGAGCATCTTCATAGGCGTTCGGTTTGCCTTCCCAATTGAATGTCCCTACAATGCAATAATAAACCAAACTTCTTACACAAATAAAAAAAAAAGGAAAACAAAAATCTCAACTACATGGGTAGAAAATGGACATGAAGTGCATGAACTTTTCATGCTTCAGACAATATGCATCAATGTACTGTTAACAAAGTGTGCTAACAATTTACCAGTCCATCCTCTATCTGACTATCTCGGGAGGGACTCGACATAATTGCTGCATCTGAGTGGCTTCTTGTGAGTACAGAACCTGCCAAAAACCATGTCAATGTCAACAATTTTGGCTCATTAACAAACACAACTGACAAAAGAGAACACTGGTCAATCCAATGGCATCATAAGCAGGAGCTTTAAACATCACAAAAATATACGAGAAAAAGAAAACAATTCTACTATTTCAAACTTTCCAACCGCTCATCAGAAGATTTTTTTTTACTTAACCGTACATTAAGCTTAAAATTTTTGCTTTATTTTTCTATTCTACTTCTACTGACCGGGCAGGATGAGTTCTGCAATATGTGATGCATTAACAAACGTGACCAAGAGCAAACTAGCTTTTTTAATCGGCCAATTTGATATCATGAGTTATTGATCAGCGAAGAGGGAAAAATCAATAAAAAGCGCATATCCATAGCACCAATTAAGCTTTAAAGTTCGAAACTTGGCAAAACCATATGGGGCAACCAAATTCACGAGCAATCATCATCTGAAAAGATAATCAAGATTACCCTTCACGCGTGCGCACACGAAACCAAGATTTAAGAAATAAAAATTCAATAAAATTGAGAACAAAATTCATCCGTTGACTAATAAATCCGCATTAGCACCACCTACTAGTAGCAGACAGCCAAAGCTTCAAAGAAGAAATTATATAAATTTGGAAAACGATTAGAATGGAGACAATTATCAGAGACAAGCGTCGGTAGGAAAAAAACTAAGAAAAATAAAAAAGGGAAGTCACCATCACGATGCGGTTTATCCGTCAGGAGCTTGTTCCTACGAACGCCTGCACTCGAGTTAAACAGGTTTACCATTCTTCCCGCACATCCAGGGAAAGGTTTTTCCATATTATTATGGACTTTTCTTCTTTGAACCTCCTTCATTTGAACACTGTAAAAATAGGATTCCAACTAAATCAACAAGATATAGACCGGCTAATTTCTTCAAAAGGAACAGAGCGTATGTTCTAAGTTCTATTATTTTACAAGACAGGAAAAATAAATGGGAAATTATGCACAGAGTAGTTTCGTACCTTAAAGTTTCTGGCTTCAAGCTTCAGCCCCAAGAGAGAGAGAGCGAAAATTTGGAAGGTAAGATCCCAAGTTTCAAGAAGGAAGAAGCCAACGACCATATGAACACAAAGAGAGAAGACGAGAGAGAGAGAGAGTCGAAAGAGTATTCAAAGAGGGGAAGAAACCATTCCTTCAATCGACACAGAACAAAGAACTGAGCAATGCAGACGGAAAATTCTGCATGTTTACACGAAGCATCACATAAATTCTTATGTCACAGCTCGATAACCCAAGAAACTTTCAAATTACACGCTTAATTTAACGCTGTTGAGTTCTCTGGGGGAAGGAGCTCACTGATCGAGGTTTCATAGAACTAAAAATTCAACTCGACGTTTAGAATCAGAGTCTAAGAAGCACCGGGATCGAGAATTCCCCCTACAAGAAAAGCAAAACAGCAGAATGACATGAACAGAAGCAAAGAAGCAAAACCCAGCAATCACTAACCGATAATCCGAAGATTAAACAGAAAGAGTGACACGCAATTATCAGTAAGTCAATTCAAAACCACAATTAACTCCCGAAACTAAAAAGGAGCAAGTATAGAGATAGAAAAGAAGAATCTAGTTTAAAAAATTAGCAAGGAAAGAAAAAGGAAAAGCTGCAATTGATTCAGGCAGAAAGAGAATGAGATTCGAAAGCAGCTGAAAGGGAGAAGAGCTTCGGGAAACGAGAGATCGAAAGGGAAACATAAAAATGCAGAAGAATTAAACAGCAGCGGCGGAGTAAAGAACCGACCAACATTCTGACACAGAGAGAAGCATTCCACAGAGTGTGATTGAGAAGCTGAAAAGGAGTGAGGTCGGAGCCGAAGGAGCGACAGAAAATCTCGTCGGAAAGTTGGCCGGAGATTCGGCCGGGATCTATGAGCAAGTGAGAAAGACGAAGAAGAAGCAAATTGCGTACTCGTGCGGGAGGGTATAAGTTGTCTCTCTCTCTCTCTCTCTCTCTCTCTCTCTCTCTCTCTCTCTCTCCACCGACTCGCCGTCGGACTTGAAAACGTTTTATAAAATATGATTTATTTTATGCTTTCGATTACGAACCAAACCGTGTATTGGTATTTGGTAATTTGGCGTTGAGAATGGTTTTTGTTTATTAAATTTTGTGAATTTTGTCTTTATATTGTAATATTCTGTCCATATTAAGTTTCCAAATCTATTTTTGTATATAAAATTTTTAATTCTTTTTTTTTTTATATACAATTTTTTTTTATATATATATAAAAGTTTTTAAATCCTTTTTTTTATATATAAATTTTTTAATTTTTTACATAAAAGTTATAAATGGACCCTTTTTTATATAAAAGTTAAGGATTTTATTTAATCAATATTATGACAAAGATAAAGAGAATAGAAGAATTTAATTTAAAGGTTAAATAGATAAAATGTTGCACATAATTTAAATTGATAATAATTTAATTTATTTTTTAATAATTAAAATTAGATGAAAATCTATCTATCATTATTGATTTTTTAACTTTTTTTTTTTTTACAATGATACTTTGGTTTACTTTTAGACAGTAACAACTTTTTATTATACCGTTGGAATAATTAATGTTATCCCTCACATGTAATTAATCATTTTATTACCATAAAAAGGTAGGTTGATTTGATTGGGATGATTTCTTTTTTTTTTTAAAAAAAAAAAACTCAATTTGGGTCTCTTTTTTTTCTTTTCTTTTCTTTTACTAAATTCGAAAATTTTATTTTATTTTATTTTATTTTGACGTTTTGAGGGTTTAGGGGGTTCATATTTTGATTTTTGTATGCATAATTTCCATTTTTCAATTCAATTTCTATTAAAAGAAATGTAAATGGGTTAAATATAATTTTTAAAGACTCCAATTTCAATATTACAATGTGAGGTGGACGAGAAATATAATCCTCATCTCTGCCCTCGTTTGGCTAATGAAAAAAAAAAAAGTCTCTTCTCACTCCCTCCCATATTTCGAGTTTAAACGATGATTCTTCACTCCATACGTACCAAATCCCACGAGGTTGGGATATTTTTAGAGACCAACCACAATTTTTTGCTTCAAAATTGATAGTTGAAAATGAGTCTATTTCTAATATGATATTTGCTGATAATACACTCGCGTATATTTCTCGAAACAAATCAAAGGCATTGGGTAACGTTAAAGATCAACTTTGGGTGGAAATGGTCAGGTTTTTTTTATCATGAATGCAATCAATTTTCTTAAAAATAATATATTGTTAATTATTAAAAAAAAAAAAAAAAGAAAAAAAAAAGCTAATTAATATGTATTCATTCTATTAAAGTCCCTCCTACGTTTGTTACTCTCAAAATAATAATTTACAATAAAGTTTGTTCCACCAATCAGTATTAAATTATATATATAATTATTTCCCTCTCCAATAAAATATAATATTGGTGGGAGAATATCCTATCGCCTAACATCTAATTTTTTCTGTCAAATTAATGTATGAATTAAGAATAGAAAAAAATGGTTAATTATTGAATAAATACATATATATTTCCATCTACCTTCAAACATGGGAAGGACATGGGGTCCCATTTTATTTATTTGATCACTATAAAATTACTATTTTTTTCCAACCATTTGTAGTTTTTATATATATATATATATATATATATATATATATATATATATATATATATAAATGAAAAATGTTTAGTTTTAAGTTATAAAGTTGTTTTTATCCCATTAAAAGCATTTAATGAGATGATTTTAATGAGATATTCATAGTGTTCTTATTAGATAGCCACAAAAATGGGGCCTAAAAATTATAAAAAATATTAGGAAATTTTTTCATTTAAAAAGAAGGTATTCAATTTTCAGTGAATTTTGTTAATTTTAATAGTTAGAAGTGGATAATTGAACATTATAACCTATTGGTGGATGACGTACCGAGACTAAATTAGCTATTTTAAAAGTACATCGGCCGAAATAAATCAAACCCGATAATAGACTAATAAAAAAGCAACATTAAAAAAGAAAATATAAAAGCAATAAAAATGAAAAAAAAAAAAAGTGAAAGCAAAAGAGAGAGAAAAGAGAAAATTTGGTGTCTTGCAGTGTAATATGCTTTATAATATTTCCATACTTAAAGGGTCAAAACGACGCGGTTTTGACCTCAGAACAAAACAACCAGAAAATAATTCTCTATGTAATTTAATAGTTATAAGTTTTAAATTATATCGTATTGATCTTAAATCAATTTTGTTTCATATTTCTTATGTATATATTTAAATTCTTAAATAAATTTAAAAAAACGCATTTAAATTAAAATATAGAACAAAAAGGAAATTTCGAACAAGATTTAATTAAGAATAATATGGAACTAATTAGGAAAAATGAGACACCAAAAGAAATAATAATTGGGGTATGGAATTTGGTGGAAAGGGAAGGGAGAATAAAGAGTCTTAGTCATGTATCATAACCACCACCTAACCACTCTACCTTTGGTGGAACAAGTGCAACCTTCAAAAATTCCATTAACCCCTCAAGAAGTCAATTTTTAGGTACATTTTCTTCTAATTTATTTAATGCCAACCCATGTTACTCTCTGCCAAATCTCTCTCAAAACAATAGTTTATTATGATATAACCCTACTTCAACTTAAATAAAACAAATAAAACTTACTTGTGGCTCAACCAAAAGGTAAAGTGTTAAGGATTGTTGGGAGGGAAGTCCCATATCGGCTAATTAAGGGATTGATCATGGGTTTATAAGTAACGAATACATCTCCGTTGATATGAGGCCTTTGGAAGAAAGCAAAAGCAAAACCACGAGAGTTTATGTTCAAAGTGGACAATATCATACCATTGTCTCTAGTTCCTAATGTACAGTTCATCTAAATCTAAATTCACCGAGGAAAGCAATTCATGGAGAAATATGAGAGGAAAGCAATTCATGGAGAAATATGAGTGGTTTTCACAAGGACTTCAGAGTTTATTTCTCTGTAAAATAGAAAGACAGGTCAAAAGAGGACACAAAGGATCAATTGTGAGTTGAACCTGGTGTCAAACGAAATCCATTTCAGTTATAGCGACATTTATTTCACTTCTAGTGACATCCCAGCTAAGTTTATCAGTCAGTAGAGAGCGTACCTTCCCTTCTTGAAAGAACGACTCGGGTTGGATGAAGAAGGGCTGTCGATATTCTGAACTGTCAATATTACATTCTTCATTGACAGGGGATGTTGGTCTCATTTCATCCGGTGGGTACTCAAGTAGATGGTAAGCTGTTTGGCAGTGCTCCTTTGAGCCTGAGAGGTATTTCCATCCAAAATCAAAGACGAAGCCAGAAGCACACATACTTTCTACAAAAGGATGTCGGTGTTCGTCATCTGACGCATAATTCATAAGCCAATTACCACTTTGTGCACAGAATAAGTCACAGATGCCACGGTCATCGACATAGTTATCGTACTGACTAAGATATTTGGGTACAGATGAGAAATTCAAATGCACGTTGTTGAAACTGGCGTCTATACCTTCCTCTTTTGCTACATTAGGCCTACTTAACCCATGGATTTGATAGCTGCCTAAACTGGAGTATGGCAATGGATATAAGTTTCTATGATAACTGGAAGGGAAAGGGGGTGAACATAGTGCAACTGCACCAAAACTCTCCTGCAAGTTTGGCTGATGATCATCAGCGAACGAAATTGGTGGCTCAGCAAATGTGTGGAACTCTGTAAATTTAGAACTGTCATCTTTTATGTCGTCCGTATCCCAACCCAGCAGAAGAGGTTCCATCTCTTGCTTCCTTATGTGCAAAGGTTCACCTTGATCATAGAAACCGTATTGCGGGTTGAAAAGGGTGATAAGTGATCTATAGTTTTCAACTGCAGCAGTACTAGGTGAACTATTGGCATCAAGCAAAGTCATTTTCCCTTCTACATCACTGTCAAACTCCTTGGTCCTGTACTTAACGTGGAAGTTGTCATCATCGTTATTGGTTGAGAAATCAGAGTGGAAAAGAACTCTGCCTCTTGATTTATTCAAACGACAAGGCGATGAACTATTATTCAAACGATGCTCATAATCAAGCCTTGGCCAGCACCTTCCAGGCAACCATTGTAGTTTTTCCAAGTTATTATTTAACTGTGGAGAATCAGATTCATTCTATAGCCAGTAATTGAGAAAAGAATTAGAAAAAAAAAAAAAAAAATAGTTGAAGTAATTGGAAGATGCTAAAAGTGCATGATACCTTATACTGATTGCTTTCAGGTATAAGCCGGCTAAGTAGCGTGGAAATAACACCATACCTGGACAAGTTACAAAAAACTCCAGAGTCGGATCCAGAAAGATGACGAGACAACAGATAGAACAAAGGCGACTCTGACCTCTTCTCATATGATTCACCAGTTCCATGGAACGACATATTCTGAATGAACTGACGTAATTTCTGCCTCTTCCTACTAAAAATGTCTGTATGAATATAAAGAGTACTTGATCAAATACGCTATCATGACTATCCCATCTATCTTTCTGATGTAAACCACTAAATGAATGCATTACACATTAACGAATATGGCTCAGAATTTTCTAAGACTATTAGATCAGGGCTCCCCAACTCTGTTGAGAATGCAAAACTGGACAAAAAAAAAAAAAAAAAAAAAAAAAGACGAAACATTTGCTCATAAGAACGCAAAATTGTGATTCTCTATTTGAAAAAAAAAAAAAAAAAAAAGGAAGCAAGAAAAAGAGAGAAGAACGAAACTCAGACGAAAGAATTACCATCTTTTTCCACATTTCTCTGTTCGCTCTGTATATCCTTAAACGTTTTATGAGTGTGTTTCACACCTACGTCTGCAATACAACAAAGAGCACAAATTACAATTTGGAAACTGTTTTGTTTTCCTGTAGGATCTCATTTCATCATGTACTTCAAACCCAAATATAAGTACAAATTGAAAGGCATTACACTAATACATGCAATATGTGGAAGAAAATCTCCGACTCATTTTGTATTGGCAAGGCCTAATGTCTTAGTTCAGTAGATGGAATGAAAAGCCTATACATAGTATAGATAGGCATAAAATTCTTATCCTTCCCTTAGTTTGAAAGAAAAGAAGGATCTAGATAAAATGAATGAAATGGAAGAGATCGAAATGAATGGAAAGAAAAAAAATGATGAATTCCACTTCAGAAGGACAGGCTACAAGTTACTTGCATACCTGAAATTTTGGATGAATTACCCAGGGGTAAATGCATCGAGTTAAAGTTAATAGGAGTGACGTTCTCAACAAAAGGATGTGATGTGAAGTCTTTACAGCGATTATCAACGTGCCTTGCTCTCTCCGCTTTGAAACAAAATAATGGGTACAAGTTACAAGTTACTTCCAACTTTTATTGGGAGATATTGATACTATCTTTTTTTTATGGTTGATTCCAAGAATGGGTTAAACTTGAATAAAAAAACACGTCAACATTGAGCTGACTGGAAGGTCTTAGCCTCACATGTGCAGATAAGGCAGACACTGAAAGTATAGTTCTTAAAAATATCCACGTGTTCACATCCCAAAGTATATAAATATAGATATATTTATATTTTCTGCTAACACTGATATTGCAATTAAAGTTTATGTCTTACCTCTGAAATGATCAGTCGAGTTGAACTTCTTTGATTGAAGTTCCTTTTGACGTTGAAGAGATGAACTGAATCTACGGTTTGCATCTTCCTTGAACTTCTTAAAAAATGCAAACTCAGAAGTTTTTGCATTATTTGCTGCTCATCGCTCTCATACAAGAAAACATATCAACATTTCAACTATTTAACAAGGATCATGCACTAATACAATAAGAAACTTAACTAGAACAAAACTCAAAAAAGAAAAAAAGACAGAGAACTGCGAACACTGGGAGCATCGAATAGCTCGCTACTCTAGGGAAGTACAATTGAGAGTTGGGTAATGTAGAAAACTCACGGCATGTAACATGTCCTTCTTTCAAGGATACGGGAGAAGTATCTCTTCTGCATGTCAAAGGTCTAGCACGATCAAGGTCTCCAACTTTTATTCTCTTCCGACAGTTACTATCTATAAGGAATGTTCATGAAGGATTTATCAAAATTATGAAGAAACTTTTGGAATCATTTAATTTTACTAAGTAGAAATTCACTTCCTGTAACAATTTAGAGAAAACAAGGATAACTGCAAAACGTAGTCACACAATAGCAAATGTAGCTTCTATGGTTTAAACGTTACTTCATACGCAAGGGTATCAATATCACATATTGAGGTTTATATACAATAATGAATTTTTATTAAAACAACGAATCCCCTCCACGATGATATGATACTGTCCACTTTGAACATAAGCCTTCATAATTTTACTTTAGATTTCTTATCTGAAAGGTCTCATATCAATGAAGGCATTATTATATGCTCATTATTTGGGACTTTGGTCAAACTCCCAACAAACTCGATGAAGAAAGCAAACGATAGCGGAGTACAGGAGAGACATTACTGATCTGATCAAAATATTGGATATGTAATCAATTAAGGCAATTTTTACGTGCAGTTTAAAGAACAACAGTAGAACATACAAGATCACTTCCGGCTTCTCATGACAGAATATACCAAATTACGTGAGAGAAAAAGATAACACAACGTCAAACATTCATTAATGAAATGAAGTTGAGCTATAATTGGCCATATATGAAATCCATCGAGGCAACGAAATCGAACTAAACCACAATAGTAACTTGAATACATTGGAGCCGGAATGAAATTATTAAAGAATAGTGGCAACAAACAAAATCGATCCTCTCAGGAACAAAATTCTTGAAAAAAATACTCAAAAATTAAACGGGGGAAAGCATGGTGTGTAATCGAGAATCAAAGCAACAGCAATATATCAAAATTAAAGAAACTCAAAAACATGATAAGGAAGAATCGAAGAAGAACCAGTAGAAATGGACGGTTTGAGATTACGCTTCATGGTAATCCGCGCCCTGTAAACGAGGGATTGTGGTTTCTGTGAAAGAAAAAATTGGGCGCCAAAATGGTTGTACATAACAAGGAGAACACCGCGCTTTCAAGAACGTGTAAAAAGTTTTACTTAGATAATTAACTTTAATTAATTAATTAATTAATTAATAGATTTAATTTAATTTAATCTTAGAAAGTAGAATTATTAAAAAAATAAATAGGGTAGAAAATAGCCAAATGGAGAGTCAGAGAATAAAATGAGTAATTAAATTAATATGCTAAAATGGTGGAATATGTTTCATTTAATGTAATTTCAAAATTGAGAATTAAAATTTAAATAATTTGAAAGTCTCTATATAATAAAGGAAATAAATTAATAAAATCAATTTGCATGTAAATATTCAAATGTTACTAAATAATAGATGAAATCTAATTACGTAAATATTTCTTTAGAAATTAAAATCTAAAAAAAAAAAAAGAAAAAAAAAAGAAAAAAAAAAGTATATTTTAGAGTAATTTGGAATAAAATCAAATTTTGAAGAGAATCTTTATGATAAGTTGGAAAAAAAAAAAAAAAAAAAAAAAAAAAAAAAAAAAAAAAAAAAAAAAAAACTCGTCGTAAAAGACTCGATGGACTCCAAACTCCTACTTTCAGATGATTGATTACTCCTACTTTCAGATGATTGATTGTAAAATGTCTCAAAATGCATCCGTTAGCCATAGGAACTGTAGTCTCTTCTGTTATTGTAACAACATCTAAATACCTTAAAAACAACCCGGAGGCTAGACCATACAACCAGTAGAGAGGATAACGCTACTGACAAAGACCGTTTGGCAAAAACGTTACAGGCGCGGAACGTGGTAAGCCTGTGCCATAGGAGCATAGCATAGACAGGAAAGGGAGCCTGGATCGTAAACCGGGCAAGGGAGGCCAGGTCATTTGACGGAAATGGAAGGCTTTTCTTTCCAAATGGGAATAAAATGCTCTCTTATTTCATGCATAAACTGGAGATCCTTCCTTGAAACAAATGCATCCACAAATATCTTAAAATACATGTTCCTAACTAGAAACGCAAGTGTCACTCGAGGTAGAATTAAGAAAATCAACAGGTCAGTCAGCAAATGGCTAAGAAAACAAAATGTGCCTATAGCCTTATGTCTCTGTATTTTTAGCATTCGCTTCAGATAGCAAAGGCTCGAGCTCTCCTTTTCGGTATAGTTTCACAGTATCTGCATCACAACGGCGAGCACAAGCGACATCGATAATCAATATAAGTGAAGCAAGCAATGTATGTTATCATTATATGAAAGCTTTGGTAAAAAAAAAAAAAAAAGTACCTGTACAACCGCCTATGTGCTTGCCCCCTGGCCACAGAGAGGTATGTGAGTTTAAACAATACTCGGTATGCGTCCAAGAATAAGTGATACAAACTAAACTAGATCGAAAAATCTTTAGATGACGAGACTCCATGAAATAGAACGGTAGTCATTATTCGAAACAACACAAAGGGGCAGTATTTTTTAACATGGGGGGGGGGGGGGGGGGGGGGGGGGGGATTTCTTCTACGTGGATAGTACGTGCATTTGTTATATGTTCTAATGAAATTTCCTTTCATAGGCTAAAAAACGAGTCAGTCATTATTCAAACCTTTGTTGATTGATCGACTAATACAGGATAACCTATTTAAAACAAAGAGACTTGGTGTTCGCTAAGAGGTGCTCCGAGGCATTTTCAACTCATCCATGGAACTTTTCTAGAGGCAAAAGCTAGAGTTTTGTGGTTTAAATCAGTGGTGGGTCAAAAAACCTCCACCGTCTCCTAAAACAAAAAAGACATGGAGGGAAGGAAGAAACTTAGCACATAGTAGTGAGCGGTTTCTACGACTAACGTAAGCTCGAGCAGTGAGTAGTTAGTTCATTGAGGTTCTTCACAAATATATATCGGGGATGATGCGAAGCTGAGGCGCTTCCCCTATTAGTAAGCATGCTTGTGGATTGTACGAGCAATCCATTCATAAACACGAAAAAATAAGGTTGGAAAAAGGATCTTCCTATCCCATTTTCAAACTTCATATATAAAATCACTTGCTTCCAGTCCAAGAACAAAGTATGTATATACAAACTAAGAAGCATGGATATGGACATAGACACAATACTCAAACTAAAGTGTCTTTGTCTCTTAACAAGCAGCATTCATTCGTGCAATTGTCAGAGCGACAACCACCTACTACGCGTAAATGTTGCCACCTTCCTTGGACCCATCCTTTTGAGTGTGCCACCCCATACATGATCAGATCTAGACTCAGGTAAGACACCTAGAGCCAAGTCACGTGTCCCCCGATTGAGGGTCTAACACGTCGTGCTCTACTTATTTAATGAGACCGAAAATCCTAAACTAAACCCCTATATATGCTTCGGTTCTCAGCATATAGACAACCATTTTTATTTCTAGATGGTTATATCGAACCAAGGGGTACGTTCGGGATCATAAGTAAAGGTATTCAATGAAGACTAGACACAAAATCACTATTAGAAGCAATGTTTTTGTATGTATCAAATGTTAATCGATGAAAATGTGAAAGCACCAAGTTTCATAACTAAAACAGAGAACCACGTAAACATAAAATGATAATATTTTCAACATACATAAGATTGATAATTGTGATTAAACAATACTAACCGATGAAAACATTTGGTACCGTATGTTGTCCCGTAAGCCTCTCAAGTACCTTTTGCAGTTGTGGCCCTTGGGGACCTGAAGGGAAAAAACTTGTCAGCTTACAAGATGCATAAACGGATTCAAGAAGACATTAAATGCAATGAAAAACTCACGATGGTTTAAATCAAAGCAAATAGCTAAAGGATATCAATTTGATTCATACAAGTTAACACATGAACTATTAACATCATCAATTCAGAAGAAAGTAACATACAAGGGTCATATTCCGCTTAAATTGAGTATCTCTAGGTATGAGATCATATTAATGTTAGGAACCACGAATTTTTCCAATGGTATGATATTGTCCACTTTGAACAAAAGCTCTCATGGATTTGCTTTTGGTTTCCCCAAAAGGCCTCGTACCAATGAAGTTAATATTTCTTACTTATAAACTCATGATCTTCCCCTTAATTAGTCAATGTGGGACTTCTTTCCCAACAATCCTCCCCTCAAACAATAGCCCTCAAACAATCTCCTCTTAATCGAGGCTCGACTCGTTCTTTGGAGCCCTCGAACAAAGTACACCATTTATTCAATACTTGAGTCACTTTTGACTACACCTTTGAGGCTCACAACTTCTTTGTTCGAAACTTGAGGATTCTATTGACATGTCTAAGTTAAGGACATGCTATGATACCATGTTAGGAACCACGAATCTCGTACCAATGAAGATAGTATTCCTTACTAACCCATGATCTTCCATTTGGTTAGCCAATGTGGGACTCCTCTCCCAACCATCCTCAACAATTAACTTACAACTTAATCCAAAAAATTTAAGTATGACAGGAATGGCAGTTATCGTTATAGAGGGAAAAAGAAAAAGTGATTTCAGTACTCAGATCCCCTCGAGCAAATCTACCAGCAAGTGTAATAAGAATAGAAGAAAAAGTACCTAATTCATCCAATTCAATGACCAATGGCTGCGCTCCAAGCCTCTTGAACAACGTCTTAACCTCAGAAGAATACCTTCAAAAAAGAGATTACCAACGAACGATCCGGCTTCAAAATATATCCAGTAAACTCAAGAAACCCAAATCTGGAAAAGGAAAGAGAACACGAAGGAAATCGAAAAAAAGCATTACAAATATAAAGATGAGATGGATGAGATTTGAACTCACGAACACCATGTCTTGGAGTAAACAACAACAGGATTCTGAGTAATTGTAGTTTTGACACTCTCCTCGAGTCTAGAACCAAAGGAAGAAGAAGAAGAAGAGGAGGAGGAGACAGCTCTAATCGACATAGGTCTGATCCTCGTGGATCCATTGTTGAGGGCATTGTGTTTGGAGATTGAAATGGATTTGGATGCGCAGGCGTTGTAAAAAGGAAGGGATAAAACAGAAGCTTTGAAGAAGAAGGAAAGAGTGCGATGAGAAGTTAGAGGAGGAGAGGTGAAATTGGAAGGAACTGCCATTGATTTCAAGTTGAAGGTCTCCTTCTTCCTCCTGTGAATTTGCTGTGACCTATCACAAACTCACTCCCGCTTTACTTTTGCCGAAGATCATAAATAAAACTTTATTAAAATAATAATAATAATAATAATAATAAAATAATAAATAAAAACGGGCTGTTTTTCCAACCACATTTTACTATTTTTAGCCGATATCACTTATTTTAGGAATTAAGAAAAATAGCTCTTTAATTTTTTATTAACTAATGACTATAATATCTATTCTAAATTATATAAATAATACTATTAAATATAACAAATATGTATATATATATATATATATATATATATATATATATATATATGAATGATATGGGTTGGCTTATAATTATCTCGATCTTCGAAAGATATCCATATTTAATCTAGTATAAACCAATTAGGTTCGATCGAGCATATCACACTTTCACCTGATTCAAATAGTGATGTAGATAATTATCTTTAAATTGACACGTCATCTAAGTTCATGTAAAGCACTTTGTTAAGTCAATATACATAAAATAAATAAACAATTTTTCACCAGAATATAATTTAGTATTAAAATAATAATTATTGATAAAGTAGAATCTTATACTCATCCCCGATGAATACAAAATTAATTATGCAATGATAGAAAAAATAAGGAAATGAATAAAAATAAAGAAATAGAATCCATATATAAATATATATTATTTATTTTGGTTATATCCTTAAATTATTATAACTATTTTGGAAATATAACATATATTTTAGAATATTAAAACAATTTATTTTATTTTATTTTTTGTCATTATAAGTGACCTCTAACCTTTAAAAATTACAAATTTAATTTCTAAATTTTGATTATGGTAATAATCATAAACTATTAAACACAAATTAGGATTTCATAAAATATAATAAAATATGAAATTGAAATTTGTATGTAAAAATTAATTAATTTTTAAAAATAAAAAATGGTTAAGAATTTGCCATTAAACATTAAATGTATCCAATACAATAATAGAAAATAAAAATTCAAAATTCTCTGTTCTTTGGATTAATGGGCCGAGCCCAAATATAAGAAATAATAGCCATCAAAGGTTTCGTGGTGTAGTTGGTTATCACGTCAGTCTAACACACTGAAGGTCTCCGGTTCGAATCCGGGCGAAGCCAAATGATTTGTTTTTTTTATTTTTATTTATTTTTAAAATATTGGAGAGTTTTTGAAATGATAATAATTAATTCTAATTATAATAAATAATTAAATAATAATTATTATTAATAAATTGAAATGAAAGTGTGATAATTGGGGATTCCATGTGCCAGGCAACGCTAACAAATGCTCTAATAATCATCTATTATTTCACTAATGGTCAAACCTATTAGATTATTTATTTCTATCTTCAACTTGTCTTTCTTTTATTACTTTTCAAGTAACATAAACCCTAAAATTTATTTTATTCGGTTATATAAACAGTCGTATATACACTAAATCTGACTTATCTTTCTATAATTCAAGCCCACAAATTTTATACAAGCATTGGTGTCGAATAGTGAAACTGGCGGTTGAATGTAAGATGACTCATTGCTACAACTTGATAAACTGAGTACTAGAATTACAGCTTTGAATACTCGAAAACGCCTCATTATAATTAGTTAAGACATAGTTTAGGGATGATAAAGTGATCAGATAAAAGATTCATGGGATTTGTCTAAATTGAGCAAGAATAGAAATGATTAAGGAAATGGTGATTTGATTCGGGTTGTGATATCAAAAGAATGGTTGATGAACAGAAGTGTTAATTAGGAGTAAATTGGATGAACAAATGAAGGAACAGGAGAAAAAGAAAAAGCCTCATCTTCCATCTTTTACAAAATGCCCATAACAAATTTGTCTAAAATTGGGCTTCTGGAGAGGGCTCTGTTTCTGTCTTCTTTTTTTCTTTTTACAGTATTATTTGTATTCTTCTTCTTTACACCTTCGCCAAAATCATCAATGGCGGTCATTTTTTCAGAACTGGGAAATGCATCGTCTATGGCATGCCGTGCTTCTCTTCTTCTGTTGCTTTGTCTCCGCCTTCCAGACACTGCCGATGTCTTCAGCTATTTTCATGGCGTCCGACGAAGCCCCCGATAGCCCTCTTCTCGAGAACCCGACTGCGTATAGCCCTGCATTTCCCTTCCATGCATGTGGCGATGCTGCTTTTGGGAATCCGTTTTTCGAGAAGAATTCGCCTTCCTGATCATTTCAAGACCAAATGTCTGGTTAGCCATGTTTGTGATTTTTTTTTTTTTTTTATGCCTACGATGTGTTCGACGAAATTACTCTGAGAAAAAAATTTAAGTTTAAACTGAATGTTTGCCTCACCTGAAGCCAAGAGGGGACATTGCTGCGGTACCCAGTAGCCAAAACTACTGAATCTACATCGAGCTTTTCGCCATTGACGAGCTCTACTTGGTTGCGAGTGAACCGTTTGATTCCAGGAACTACTTTGATGTCACCGGATTTGATTTTCTCCAGTGCTCCAATGTCAAGAACAGGGGTCTTCCCCACCACGTTTTTGAGCTGCAATGGCCCAATTGATGGCCGTTTGAGGCCGTAATTTTCGATGTTTCCGAGCATCAGCCATGCCAGGATCAACAAGAGCTTGTCAACCAGCCAGAGGGGTAGCCATTTCATCATCAAAACAGCTAGTTCAAATGTTGATTTTCCAAGAACCTCTCTTGGTAAGACATGGACCTGTTGAAAACAGAGGAAGCAAACACCATTAGAACCAAAATTCCAAGATTCAAAATGTTAGAACAGTGATGTTTTTAGTTTGTTCTAATGCTTACCGAGCTTCGCACCACCATTGAAGGTGAGGCATTGTGGTTGCACAAGTCTAGAGAAACTTCCATGCCTGAGTTGCCACAGCCAACTACCACCACTTTCTTTCCGGTGAACTTCTCTCCAGACTTGTATTCACAAGCGTGCGAGACATCACCGCTAAACTCGCTTAATCCTTCGATGTCGGGCATTACACGTTCAGCATTCTCGCCGGTGGCCACGACGAGCCATCGGCAAATGTACTCGACCTCATTGCGCGTCGACCCAGCAGTCGAAACAGTTTTGACGCGCCACAGGCCACTGGTTTCATCATACCTTGCTGATTGAACACACTCATTGAATTGTGGGTTGATCTCAAAATGCTTGGCGTATGATTCAAGGTACTCAATGAACTGTCTCTTGGTTGGGTATTCAGGGAAGTCTTCAGGGAAAGGGAGTTTAGGGAGCTGGCAGAATTGCTTTGGAAGGTGAAGCTTAAGCCTATCATAGGTGCGCTTTTGCCACAGAGAAGCTATGCATTCAGCTCGTTCAAGGACTACAAAAGGCACCCCTTGTTCTCTAAGACAAGCAGCTGTGGCCAGTCCAGACGGTCCAGCTCCAACGATCACCGGACCGTTAACCCAGATGCATCGACGAGAGAAGAAGTCATCGTGATCAGCAAGACGAAACAAGTTCTCCATCACTACTGAGGTATGTCAAACAAGCTTTGTTTTGTTTTGTTTGATTGAAAACTGTGGTTGTGGTTGTGTTCTTGTGGATGGATGCCAAGAAACAGGCAATAGGTAGAGTTTTGGTAATGGGTTTGTTTGTAAGAGAAGATTGTGAGTAAAGTTTGAAGGGTTTGGGAAACAGAGAGGAGAAATTTGATTGTTGAGAGGATGAGAATGAAGGGAGGAGGGGAGGGGCTTAAATAAGCAGAATTGGATGCCTCCAAAGGAAGAAAGAGAAAGAGAGATGCATGTGATGGAAGTGGGAGTCAATGAGGTTTGGAGGGTCATTCTCAAATCATAAGCTTCTGCCTACCCCTTCATTATTTTATTTCCTTATTCCCTCTTCCCTTTCTCAATATTATATTTAGTTCTCACTAATACATTACTTCTTACACTTCATTAAGATCGATCGAGATCCAACGTTAGTCGGAGAGGAGAACGAAACATTCTTTTATAAGTGTGTGGAAACCTCCTCCTAACAGACACGTTTTAAAAGAACTTTGAAGTGAAGCCCGAAAGGGAAAGTAAAATAGGACCATATATGTTAGTGGTGGGCTTGGACCGTTACAAATGGTATCAGATCTTGACACTGGACGATGTTTCAGTGAAGAGGGTGGACACGAGGCAGTGTACCACTTAGGATGCTGGGCCTCGAAGGGAGGTGGATCGAAGGGTTCCACATAGATTCAAGAAGGGAACGACGAGGATGCTGGGCCTGGAGAGAGGTGGATTGTGAGATCTCACCTCGCTTGGGGAGGAGAACGAGACATTCTTTATAAGGGTGGGAAAACATCTCTATGTTTTGAAAACATTGAGGGAAAGCTTAGAGAACTATATCTACTAACCGTGGGCTTAAGGCTGTTATAGCTTTATAGATAAGACTTTAATTACCATTTTATAACTTGAGTCGGGTCTATAGTGACGGTAAATGGATTAGATCGGAGTGTGAAAGAGAGAATAAGGGAACAATGAAAGGGAGAGATGGAGTTTTCAAAGGGAGTTGAATCAGGTAAGCCTCCAGCAGAGAGATTTAATATCAATGATGGAGAGAAAAATGTGGGGAGGGGGGTAGAGAATGCTGACTAGGACATGTAGAATGGATCCCACGTGGAGGGAGGAAGAGGAGGGCATGGGATGAGGGGGCCACACGTCAGCATCTCTGGACCCCAGAAAAACAAAGCTGCAAAGGGAATTTAGAATTTTGCTGAGTCGAAAGGCTGTTTTGTTTTATGACTCACACCACCCATCTTGCCAACTGGTACACTTCATTATCTATGCTGATAAAACAACATTAACTCTCTCTCTCTCTCTCTCTATATATATATATTTTAATATCATATTGATTTTTCTTCCCGGCCCCACCTTCGAAGAAAGTGATGAACGACAAAGTTTGTAACAACTCAAGTCTACCGCTAGCAGATATTGTTTTCTTTGAGCTTTCTATCAAGGTTTTAAAACACGTCAACTCGGGAGAGGTTTCCACAAGATTAGAAGAAATGTTTCGTTCTCTTCTCCAATCAATGTAAGATCTCCCAAACTTCTCGTAAGTTCAAACATTTTGACTTTTGGAATAGTAATCGGTGTAGCTAAGCTATACATAGTTTGAAGTTCATATATTTCTACTGTGAAATACTAAATCGATATATCTCTTGAAATAGGAGGACAAACGTCATTACATTGGAGAATTAAAAGTTCAAGTACAATTTTTCTCTTCTTTTCACGACTGCTGGCTACATATAAACCTTAAAAAGTGCAAAGACATCATATTCAGAAGGCATGTTTAGATAAAAACGATATAGATTTAGACGGTGAAAGATATGATACGAAAGTGTAAAGAAAAAGAGGTTACGTGGCCATCGGGACTAATAATATACACACGAAAATTACAATCTAAACTCCTTTTCATGAAAAGTGAGATTTGGAGCCTATGGGGGTTTGGCATTTTCTTTTCTCTTTTGGAAACCTATATCCCATCATCATTTCCAACCTCAAACCCGAACTTTAAAAGCCTAATAAATCATTAGATATTTAGTCAAAATTAAGTAGGGACGTTCTTTCACTTCGACGAGATCATTTTGTGGGTATTAATAGTTCTTGAAATCGACATATTTCGATTAAATATATATTAAATTTTCTTTTAGTTTTTGAACTTTTAAAATATCTGCCTGAAGTCTATGAACCTAGAAAAAGGCGTCGTGGACGTGGACGTGGACGTGTATTGGAGGAGTTAACCTAGAATAGTTAAACTCAAAGATTAAAATAGATATTTAGAAAGGTCGGGAGGACGGGATTATAAAAATGGAGGGTTTTGGGGGGCTATTCTTGATATCCGCAGCCACCCAACCAGCCTTGCAATGCTCCCACACCCAGCTAGGAATTTCCACTTTTGGCATGGGAATATGCACTTTTTTTTTCTAATACCCCATTTTCTTTTAAACCCTAAAAATAAATAAATAAATAATTTATATTTATTTTTTAAAATACCCTGAAAAGTTGTTTATTTATTTATTATTTCTTTTTGGGAAAAATTGAGTGTGATATTAATTAATAGTGAGTTTTTTCAGTCACGCGTGGAGCTAAAAGGTTGAAGAAACCAAAAAAATCATTGGTTTTTGTATGCAACCTTATTCCAATATTTTCCACTTTTTTTTTTTTAATTATTTTTTAATATTTATATTATTTTCTAAATAATTATAAATAAAATCTTATCTCGACCCAAATTAGATACTGCCAACCAAAATTTGCTCATTTTTATAGCATTAATAAAAATTAATTGTTGTATAAGATATTTTAAATTGATAATGCAAGTATGACTGACAAAGATGGAAAGAAATTGATAGTTACTATCTATATCAATAACGTGCACTTTCTGCTCATAAAAATATAAATAAATATATAATTGCTAATATTTATATTTAAATTGTAAATTAAATATTAAATATTGTTTTAATTACCTACATATCTTGCTTGGAATATATGACAGGTGGATTTTTCAAAATAATTACGAAATGCATAATTATTTGGACCAAAATACCCTTTTCATACCAAATTAATTAGTGGGATAATTAAGTTTAATGGTACTAAAGCTTGATTAATAATCATGTTCTAATAGTTTGCCTAATCACTTCATTTTAATACTGTTTTGGTTTAAGATTAATTAGTGAAAGCCCTTTTGGTAAAGCTAATTATTAATTAGAATCAATTTATTAAATGAACAAAAATTATGAAGTTAGGTTCATTTCATGATTATAAAAGGACCCATTAGATTTTCAAAAAAGTTTCTATTTTAACGTATTAGTTTCTCGTTCGATCTCTCTCGAACTCAGCTGTGTGAATAATAATTTCTAAGATAAAACGCTCGATACATTCTTAACAGTAATATCTTATGTCCAAGACTCGACCAAAATTTGGAATCTAGATTCAACACTGATGGTCTCGACATTCTCCTGCACCCTTGTGAGATGACCTCGTGACCTACTCGTCATTTTAACATGTTTTATTCTTATTCACATAATTCCTTAAAATTTCTCCAAGCTAAGCACGTTTAACTATCAATAAGTCTTAACCAAAAACACCCTTTAATTTTCTCGTGAAGTCATAGGTATAAAGGGCATTTTGGACTTTTCCTATGTCAAATGCTATGTTCCAAAACAACCCTTATTTATTTATTTATTATTATTATTAGAGAAAATATATGCTTCCATTATATGTCACAAACATATACAATTCCACAAACATTGCAACAATAAACAAAATTAATAATTACTCCAATTTCAAATTTTGAATTAATTAATTAAATTAAATACAAGAATATATATATATATATATATATAATTAAGATAATTACAAAGAAAAAAAATAAAAGAAATCTTGAAGAATCTATAAGGGCATAAATTAATTAATTTTTATTTTCTTTTCATGTGATTCATAGTGACTCACTTTTGTTAATTTTAAAATTTTAATTTTAATTTTTTTTTTTTGGGGTTTAAATGAAAATTAGTAAGGACTTAATTAATTAAAGGTGGGAATATTTTCTTTCATGTGTTTAGATATTTTGTGATCTATGATCTTTGTAACTATGATTGGTACCAAGATATGCAATTATATTCACTTTAAGAACATGGGACTTTGGTCAATATAAGACATTAAAAACTTTGGTCAAACATGTTTTTTTTCTTCCTTTTACTAACTTCTAATGTTTTAATATGTTTTAATATGTTTTAAAACCTCAATAATATTCAATTTAATATGTTTTAAAACATAAAAATGCTTTTTTTAGAAGAAACAAAAATTTAAGTGTTACACATATATGAACCTTATAATGTAATGTATAAAACCATATTATAAAAAAAAATATATTAAAAGAAAAATAGTAAAAATAAATTACCCCAATGTGTTCTAATCCTAACCATTATATTATATTTTAATTATTAACTTCAAGAGAACACGTGGTTATCTTTACGTTTGCCACGTATACTAAATTATTAATTAAAAAAATGCTATAATTTACTCGTACATCAAGAGGGCGTTTTAAAATATTTTTAAAAGTACATCAAAATAAATTTATATATTAATTAAAATTTTAAAAAAATATATTTTATTTGATAATTTAATTTAAATTTTTGATCTAGAAGTCAGACATTTAAATCTTTACAGACATGGATAATTAAACGTTAATTTAACTCGGGAGCTATTTTGAAGTTGGTTAGAATTATAGTTGAGGGATCTCGAGAATAGAAAATTAATTAAAATATAAATAAATAAATAAATAAATAAATAAATTATTATTATTTTTTTAGGTCAATGGTTCAATTCACTGCCACATTTGTTAACACAATAATAATACAGAAGTGGGTGGGAAAAACAATTTGGATGAAGTAGAGGGTAGCATTTATAAATAAAATAAATAAATAAATAGAATTAAAAAATGATTTTATTTGGAATAATAAAGAAAAATAAAATTAAAGAAGGGAATTAGTGAAAAAGATGGCATGTTAGAAGGGGAGGCATTGCATCTGCCACATTCCATTCCCTTCTGCCATTATTGATTTGATAATTTCAATAAATAAAATATAAAATATAAATAATATTAAATTAAAATCAAATTAAATTAAATTAAATTAAAATTAAATTAAGTTTTAATTAGTCTCTTCAATCTAGGTGCCGCCCCCTTCTTCCATCCTCACACACTTTAGTTCTTCAACATGCTTTGATTTCCCCAATGGATTATTATTTTTAAATCTAATAATTTATATTCAAATTTGGATTAATTACCAAAAACAATTCCTTTATTTATTATTATTATTATTATTTTTGCCTCTTTTAGTGTAATATTATGCCTAATATGTTATAAAATATTATATATTATATAGTTAAACTATGAGAGTTCAGTCTCAAAGTGGACAATATCATACTATTGTGGAGAGTCGTGTTCATCTAACATAGTATCAGAGCATCATTTTTAACATGGTATAATAAAAAATGACTAAGACTCCAAAAGAAAAACGAGTCGAGTCTCGATTAATAAAATTGAATTAAATTTTAGATGAAAATAAAATAATATACATTAATTAATTAGGTTAATTATAAATAAATGGAGGGGAAATAAAAAATAGCACATGGGATGCATTATAAATAGGTGGCAGGCAATATCTAAGGGCGGTAGTTAGCCGGATTTGAGTTTTAGTGTTTGCTTTAAAATGATCCTAACCGCCCAAATATTCAGTTTTTTTTTTTTTTTTTTTTTTAAATTTTAAAAAAATAAAAAATAAAATAAAAGGAAGGAATTAATTCATGTGATGAACTCAAAAATTACACTCAATAATGAAATAATATTATTTAGTCAACTCCATTAATAAATTAATTCAGTAAAATAGCTAGATTTTCTTCTCTCTTAAATTAATTAATTAATTAAATTAATTAATATTAGTTAATTCAGAAGCAATAACTAACCTAGCAACTATAATAACTGAATTAATACAAAGAGAGATGTGGGAGAAACACATGAGACCACATGGAAAGGCAGTTGATAATTTATTTATTAAGAGAGAATTAAATTGGAAATTAGTCAAATTTTAAAATTAAATATTTGAAAACAAAAATCTAATTTTGACTAAACATATAATTTTTATATCAATATAATTATTTTAAAGAGATGGGATCGTTAGCCTTAAATATTGATATGGTCGGTTTGATTTACTTAAGTTTCGAAAGCTTTAATTAAAATAACGTCCATACCATAGCTTTAAAAATATTGCGAACCAACCATATGGTAGACATAATTATAAATATATTTTTGGGGTATTTAATTAGTTTTTAGCAATGGAAAATTCAATTATTGAAACAATTTTAATATTTAAATAAATAAATAAAAAACAAGAACATTTGTCTTTTTGCACATTCAAGATATTTGAAACTATTTTTGGAGAGAGGACAAAAAATTCAAAAACATTTTTTTTAGATAAATTCAAAGAACTAAATTTATATTAAGAACAAACTTATTAATAATTGAATTTAAAAAATTGTTATTCTATTTTTATTTAAATATATCACATTTTTAATATTTTTTATGTTATCATTTTAACGCGTCTCACATTATTTTCATATTTAAGAGAATAATTTAAATTTAATTGAATTAATTAGAATTTTGGTATGAGATCTAATTTGAATAAATAAGTTTAAATGAATTAAGTTAAGATAATTTATTTTTTTTTTAATTTTAAATGAGATATTTTTAATTGACTTAATTTTTTAAAAAATTGCTAAATACTATTAGGTTATGGCTGCGCCTTATTATTTAATTTTAAATGAGCTTTGAAAATGTACTCTCTATATTCTCTCTTACACTACTTTCTGTAGTGATCAATACAAAACTTTTAGCCAATATTCTTCCTGCATTTTCTCTATCTTGTTCTTTGTGTTCATCTAGATGAGTGTGTGCGTTGTTGTGCGATCCTAAAAAATACCATTTAGAGTCAGTAAACAACGGGTACGTGAAGAAACTGATACAAAATCGGAATGAGAGCGATTATAAGGATAGGATAACTAAGAAGGTGCGCATTCATTTTCAGTGACTTAATCATAGGAACTTCATGGTTAAGCACGCTTTACTTTGAGTAGTTTTATATTGGATGCATGTGAGTGAGGACAAAACATGCTGGAACAACTTGTGTTGGTCTGTGGAGATAGTCTTCACTCTTAAGGAGCGAAAAGTAGGTAGTGTGACCGTGTTGTAGGAGAATGTTGGAGCTCACAAGTGTCGAATTTAGATAGTCTTCACTCTTAAGAACTGAAAGTAGGTAATGTAACCATGTTGCAGGAGAATATCGAGACCATCATGTATTGAATCGTTTTTCTTTTACTCTCCTATCACTCTCGAGACTCCAAAATTCGATTCAATCTCGACCACAAAACTTCATTCAAAGAATTTAATGTTGAAAATGGGAAAATTCCATCACATTTATGAATGTTTTGTGGGTTTGAATGGGACATTCATATGTCACCTTCATCAATGGATATGAGCAAGTCAATTTTAGGGTACAAATTGCAAGATTTGACTTTGTACCTATGTTTCATATTTCACATGAACAAAAGTAAAAAAAATTAATTTTTTACCATAATTTGGATAATAATTAATGACATTTATTTACTGTAATTATTTAGGACTTTGACCCACATTAGATATAATTATTTTAATTAGGTAGACAACTTGAATATAATTGAAAATGACTTTAATCATTTGCAAATTATTTGAAATTATGATATGGTTCATGATTTCATTTTAATGTGCATTTTTCCAACAACTATATAGTTAGAGGAAATAAATAATCATAGTCAAACAATATAAAATGTTTGCCAATTAGGGTTTATATAAGTTTTGGATAGGATCAATATTTTCAAATGGAATGCATCACTTCACCATATGAAGTGTGTACGATTCATGTGAATGATGTAGATTTTTGGCCAATGAAACGACGTGTGGAAGATCGGAGGGACCAACCCTAATAAAGTTCAAATAATCCCGAGTCATATTTAAACACGCGGTCCTTCAAATTCCTCTATTTATTAATTTCACTCAAGCTCATAAGAGAATTTGTTGAACAAAATATATGATCCGAATGAGTGACGAGAATATTAGAAGTGTACATGGGCTGGGTTGAAAAAATCTTTTGAACCAATCCGAAGTTCTGGGTTGGTTGGGTTGGTGTCCGATTACAACCCAACCCAACCCAACCCAACCTAACCCAAACCTTTATTTTTGAGTTGGGTTAGGTTAGGTTGTCCGGGTTGTTTTATTTTTTTTGTAAAAAAGAAAATATGATTGTCCATAATACATGTTATATTAATAACTAAAATCTCATAAACTTCAAATATCAGTTATAACACATCACTAACATTTGTTACAAATATTAAATATTTTTAATCTTTTTAACCGTAGGTAAGGTTGGGTGGTTCAGTGGGTCAGGTTGACTTGACAAAAAAAAGTCAACCCACGCATCGAACTTCATTTTTCAGCTTTTCAAAAATCCAACCCAAATCGAGAAAAACTATACTGTGTGAAAATATGAACAAATAAATTAAACATGACTAACCGATATTATGAAATTGAAATAAAACGTCTCGGTGCTAGATTCATTGGTCGATACGTCAAGGCTAAAATCGGTATTTTTAGAAGATAATATTATGAAAATTGATACTAATCATTTGAAGATGAAGATGTTGATGTTACATTTTTGTGGAGAAAAAAATGAAGAGAGAAGTTTGGGAAGGGACCAATGTTTCAAATGGATAGCATGAAAATACCATATGAAGGGTCTAAAATTCATGTGAGTGATGTGGATTTTTGGGGCCATTCTTGAGAAGAACATGGACCAAATCTCATAAATTCATACACAAAATTACCCCAAAAAAGAGGCAAATAGAATTTTGGGTGGTCCTATTGGGGTCCTAAATGGTCCCAAAGCATGTGTTTTTTCACTTCATTGGTGCGTTCGGCTCGGGATTTCGGTTGTTGTAGGAAATCCAAAAGTAAGAGTCAGTCCCATTCTGATGTATGCATCTATTCATTGTTTGTCGTAAAATAAACATCTAAGAATTATGTGGAATTCACGAAATAAAATAATATTGTGAGATCCCACATCAGTTGGAGAGGAAAACCAAGCATTCCTTAGAAAGGTGTGAAAAACTCTCCCTAGTAGACGTATTTTAAAATCGGAGGCTAATAGTAATACATAACAAACCAAACTGGACAATATCTGCTAGCGGTGAACTTTGACTACTTGGGTTGTTACAAATATATCATCTAATGACGTGTCCAATGTTAAAACTTCACGAAAATGATATAAAGATGAACTCATACAAGTTTAGGCTTAAAACTAGAGTTGGAGACTTGGGAAGACCTATTATCTTTGTCGGGGGAAGAAATTCTTCAAAGACGTGTCTAGTTCAAAGCCAAAAAAATGAAGTATACCTTGTCTATTCGATAGTTACCTTGTCTCATATACGACAAGTGACAATTGCCGCCTCATAACATCTATTCCAACAAGGTGTTCGTATGTCTTTGCCTCGGTGACTATCAACTTTTAAATGTATTACTCCACATTGACTAAGATGTTCGATGTTCATATGCCTGATGTTGTAAATGGAAACGTGGTCTCGTATCAATCAATGAAAATAAAGAGGACAATTTTCCATCAAATCTCGAACACTAAAAAAGTTCATTTTAAAACTTCATGAACAAAATAGATATCAATTCTAATGAAACTTGGTATCATTGTAAAAACTTCATGAACAAAATAGATATCAATTCTAATGAAACTAGGTATCATTTTAAAACTTCAAGAACAAAATAGATATCAATCCTAATGAAACTTGATATCATTTTAAAACTTCAAGAACAAAATAGATATCAATTCTAATGAAACTTGTATAATGAACGTGCATAATTAATACCAAATTTATACAAACTTGATATCATTCCTCCTTTATACAATGAAATGAATACAATACAATGCATGCCTTCTAACTTTCTATAAAATAATGCACACTATACCCAAAATACCCAAAATTATAATTATCCCCCAATCCTCAGTCCCAGTAAAGAAGAATGTACACTATCACAGATTGAATGAATAAATAAATTTCAAGGAGAGGGACCTTTCTTTGTGGGAGGATACAAAAACAACATTTCTGAGCTGCTGGAGCCACCCAACAGACCAGAAATGAGCTGAGAAACAACCTACTCGACCCGTTTTTAGCCTTACTCGTGTAAAAATTGGAAGGCGGGGTTCTCGAGTAGTTCGTCGGCAGGCTTCACGCCGGAGAAATCTTTCTCTTGCAGCGAGTTCGAGAGGTCTTCGACCGAGAAGGGGATGCTGTGAATCAAAAGGGAAGTATCGATTATGTCGAGCGATGATAAACGACTTGTCGGAAAAAAAGTTGATTGAAGACTCACCTGGAATTGTCATCTAATAGGAAGGAACTGCTAACTGCATTGTTGGAATCCTCTGTCATGAGCACTCTCATGCTGGATATTACCTATTCTCACACATTAAAAGTTATGATGAGCAATCTCGCTTCGTAGAAAAGCGTTTGGAGGATGAACGGACATAAAAAAGGCACTTACTCCGGGCGATACGCTTCGAGTGTTGTAGTTGTCGTCCCAGTAGAGCGTACATATTCTATAAAGCTGCTGGACACTCAGGATCTAAACCGGATGAACAGACTTTGTGTTAGAACTGAATAAGTGCAAGTAAACATTCATAGACAAATAAAGAGAGAGAGAGAGTTACAGGGCAAAGATCATTGGTGATTTCATCATAGGAAATTCTGTATTTCTGATGTATAACCTGTAATCAAGAGCATTAACGAGTAAGAAAACAATACACGAGATATATCAATATGTACGTGTAACAACCCAAGCCCACCGCTAGCAAATATTGTCCGTTTTAGCCTGTTATGCATCGCTGTTAACCTTATGGTTTTAAAACGCGTCTACTAGGAAGTGGTTTTCACACCCTTATAAGGAATGCTTCGTTCTCCTCTCTAACCGATGTGGGATATCACAATCCACCTCCCTTGGGGCGTAGTGTCCTCGAATGTCTAGCTTTGATACCCAACAACCCAAGTTCACCGCTAGCAGATATTGTCCGTGACGCATCGCTGTCAACCTCACAGTTTCAAAACGTGTCTACTAGGGAGAGGTTTCAACACCCTTATAAGGAATGCTTCATTCCCCTCTCCAACCGATGTAGGATTTCATAATCCACCTCTCTTGGGGTCCAGTGAGATGATGGCACACTGTCAGATGTCTGGGTTTGATACTATTAGTAACAACCCAAATCCACCGCTAGCAAATGTTGTCCGTTTTGACTCGTTACATATCGCCGTCAACCTCATAGTTTTAAAACGCGTCTACTAAAGAGAGGTTTCCACACCCTTATAAAAAATGCTTTGTTCACCGTGGGATCTCACAAGAAAAGGAAGCAAGTAATTGATTTGATACGGTTCAATGAAACGAAGAAGATATCATACCAAGAAGCCAACAGCTTGTCTTATGTGTTTAAGCTCATCCCAAGAAGCACCAGCATACTGTAAAACAAAAGATTAGCCCAAGCAACACCAGGACAGCCTGATTGATCAAAAAGGGAATCAAGTACCTCCTCTTTTGCCTGGCAACACCAGAGCTCCAACTCGGCTAACCCGGACTTAACGTATTCCCCATTGCTAAACGTACAACATTCTCGACGGAGAAGGAGGCTGAAAAGTAAATAAAACTCGTGTCAACATCGTGTCCTTCTTAGGATGAACTATTGAAGACACAGGATCAATGGCTTACCTATTAAAGAGTTGAACATTAATATACGAAAAGTTTTGAACAAAGACATTCTGGATAAGAATTTGGGGAACCTGAAACCACAATGACAACGAATCCTTGAGAAACATGCCGACAACATTAAAAATAACGAAGTTGAAAGATTCCAAAAAGTAGACGTACAAAATTTTCTTTCAATGTACAGAGAAGCAAGTTGAGGTGTTCTATGATGCTCAGCCAGTAATTAGTTTGAGTATCTTTCCCAAATGATCGTCCCGATCGTAATACTCCTTTCGATGTTCTTGGTGCCTAACAAGGACCCGAGTAGATTACATAAATGAGGTTGAGAATACCCATGAGAGAAAAGGCTGCAAGGAGGATCCAACTTACTTGGATACACGACGAAAGCAATGTTGTCAACTCTTTCTTCAAGTTATCTCGGATAATTCCGAATATTTTTTCGACATACGCTGTCAGCTGCTGCTTGAATAGCAAAGCTGGATATTTAGCATCCACTTGGCGAACTACCTTAAGTGCAGATCCAAGACTGTTGGAAGAAGGAGACGAACGGAAGCCCTAAACAACATCGTACTCTAAAGTATTAAATAACCGAATATAAAGAAAACTCGTAAAGAACAGCAACATTGAATCCGAAATACCATAGTCATCCTTCCAAATAAGGACGTTGACGGTGGCGGTTTTCGGGGAGCGCCGGCAGCTTTCAAGCTTCGTTGAAGCAAGAACAGTAGCGCGGATGTGTTCGACAACCAATAGGCTAGATGATCATTGTTATCTTGATTCTGAAACCCAGCACAGAAAATCATGAATAAGATAGTAAGCAGCATAATTTGAATAAACACGGTAGAAACGAGCCGAGTTACCTCTATTGCGGATCCGATCATCTGAATTAGTCGATCAAATACGCTTGTTTTTTCCGCTTCAAAAGATTTCCAGTGAAGAAGACATTTATAAATGGTAAATGCAGCTATAGGCTTCCCATTACTAAACCCAGTGTTGTTCATAACACAACTGATAAGAGCATCAACATTCTCCTGTAACAGGAATCAGAAATTGAAGAATTATATGACAATGGAGGAAGAACAAGGATGAGTAGCAACCAGTGATTTTGAAGCACATACTTGTTGATGTTCAAAATGTGATCTACTCAACTTAATTTCAGATTCTGAGCTAATTCTCTTCAGTGATTTCACGGGCGTTACAAACTGCTCCTGTAATTAGACAAATTTACGACGGTCACATAATGAAAATAACATCATCCAGTACGAATATAGAACGCGAAGAATACGGTGAATTACATCAGTTCTGTTATCTTCAATCAAATGGTTACCGTTCTCCAATTTCTGCAAAAAACGAAACACCATGTTACTGTTCAAGAACAAGGAAGAATGGTGCACAAAGGCAGAGGAAGATTGTCACAGCTCAAGCCCACTCCTAGTAGATATTGTCCGTTTTGGCCCGTTAGGAATCGCTGTCAGCCTAACGGTTTTAAAACACGTTTACTAGGTAGAGGTTTTCACACTCTTATAAGGAATGTTTTATTCCCCTCTCCAATCGATGTGGGATCTCACAACCCACCCCCCTTGGGGGCCAGCGTCTTCGCTGGCACACCGTCCGATGTCTGGCTCTGATACCATTTGTAAAAGCCAAAATCCACCGCTTTGTCCGCTTTGGCCCGTTACGTATCGCCGTCAGCCTCACGATTTTAAAACATGTCTACAAAGTAGAGGTTTCCACACTCTTATAAGGAATGTTTTGTTCCTCTCTCCAACCGATGTGGGATCTCACAATCCACCCCCCTCAGGGGCCCAGCGTCCTCGTTGGCACACGCCCGATGTCTGGCTCTATACTCTTTGTAAAAGTCCAAGCCCACCACTAGCAGATATTGTCCGCTTTGGCCCGTCACGTATTACCATCAGCCTCACAGTTTTAAAACGTATCTACTAGGTAGAGGTTTCCACACTTTTATAAGAAATGTTTCGTTCCCCTCTCCAACCGATGTGGGATCTCACAAAGATTGCTAAGGAAATGGACAAGAAACTCGACCACTAACAAGAGGCCTAACAGAGGCAGCGTCAAACCGCAAAATAAACAGGTACCGAACTAACAAGAACGGTAGAGGAAGATACGAGAAAAATAGAAATTTAAACAAGACTAACCTCTGCTGCTGCAATAGGAAGATGGTCAGCCATTTTTTTTACTGGTGTCTTCATGAAGGTCTGCTGCCGAAGAAGCTGGTTTTCAGATTCAATATTTGAGAATTTTTCTTCAAGCCTGTATATAAATATTGGTATAGATTAGCTGAAATTAAATGAAGGGACATGAAGGTAATGGCTAATGCCAACAACCTCTGCATAGCAGTCTTTAATTGAATGATTTTTGTTTCAGCGTCTGATGCTTGCTTCAACCTTTCTTCACTAACTCTGTTCGCCTCTTCGTACTTTTTCTCTGTTTCATCAATTTTCTTTTCCAGTGAACTTACCAAAGCCTACAATTCACCATAAGGAAGCAACAATCAGCAGCTAAACTAGCTCATACATAATTGAAATAAATGTTGTTAAGATGCGTAAACGATTCATACTAGCAGATATTGTCCTCTTTGGGCTTTCCTTCAAGGTTTTAAAACGTGTTTACTAGGGAGAGGTTTCCACACCCTTACAAGGAATGTTTCGTTCCCCTCTCCAACCGATATGGGATCTCACAATCCACCCCCTTGGGGGCCAGCGTCCTTGCTGACACACTGCACAGTGACTAGCTCTAATATCATTTGTAACAGTCCAAGCCCACCGCTAGCAAATATTGTCCTCTTTGGGCTTTCCCTTGTGGACTTCCCCTCAAGGTTTTAAAACGTGTATGCTAGGGAGAGGTTTCCACACCCCTATAAGGAATGTTTCGTTTCCCTCTCCAACTGATGTGGGATCTCACAATCCACCCCCCTTGGAGGCCAGCGTCTTGTGTGCCTCTTTACTGGCACATTCCCCAGTGACTGGTTCTGATACCATTTGTAATAGCCCAAGTCCACCGCTAGCAGATATTATCCTCTTTGGGCTTTCTCTTCTGGGCTTCCCTTCAAGGTTTTAAAATGTGTCTGCTAAGGAGAGGTTTTCACACCCTTATAAGAATGTTTCGTTCCCCTCTCCAACCGATGTGGGATCTCACAATCCACCCCCCTTGGGGGCCAACACCTTACTGGCACACTGCCCGGTGACTAGCTCTAATACCATTTGTAACAGTCCAAGCCCACCGCTGGCAGATATTATCCTCTTTGGGCTTTCCCTTCTAGCTTCCCCTCAAGATTTCAAAACGCATCTACTAGGGAGAGGTTTCCACACCCTTACAAGGAATGTTTCATTCCCCTCTCATAGCATGTATCATATGAATTAGACATTTTAAAGCATCTTACCTTGAGCTTTTCATTTTCACTCGAAATTTTCTCAATCGCTGCATTATCAAGAACTGGAACCTCCTTCACAATCGGAACAATATCCGCCGCCTTTTTCGCAGCTTCACGTTCCTTCTCAAACATTGCTTTTGTTTCTTTCAACTGAAGCTGCATATCTTGCAAAGCAGATTGCAGCTTCTCATTTTCTTGGGTCTTAGCTTCTTCCAAGTCAGCCTGATAATATTTGGCTCATTAGACAAGTGGACAATCATATTAAAAACATTTTAGAGTACAATAGCGATGTAGCTTAGCGTCGAACGAAATAAATCTCCTAGCTCTTCATCGAAATCTCTATTTGATGATCAAAGTATATTCAAATACAAGGAATCCCGCTCAATGTAAATACGTATCCAGTGACCGTTTAGTCGTGCTTACCCTCATACGCTTCTCCAACTGCAGTCTCCATGTTAATTCTTCGACTTGCTTTTCCAATTTATTTTTCGCAGCTTGAAGAGCTCCTGTTTCCCTTGCAGCCTACATTAAAGACAAATTGAATGCAACAAAAATCAGCACATGGAGCTGTTTTCGTGGCCAATTGGTTCGCCATTGTCTTTAACTCAGAAAGACGAGCCAATAGAAACAACGTGACTAGAAAAAACAAGGCGATCTCACCATCTTCAGCTTCCGTAGTTCCTTTCGAGCAACTCTTCCTCTCCATATCGATTGAGTGGTGATTGCTGCTTTCTTTAACCTCTTATAGTGCAGCTGAGCCAAATATCGTCGACAATAGCTCTGATAGGACAGGAAAAGAAATCTTCTCAACCACAGGAGATGAGTATAGAATTCTGGTTCATCATGATCTACTTAGGGGAACTAAAATGGGTATATAAAATGACGGGTTTCGTATCGATATTCAAAATTCAGAATTGATATCTCTCTTTTCTCCTCTCGAGGATCACGTAATAGGATTTTCCGCAAAACATGAAATATAATTATTAACCTGGATAATAATTGCTGCTTTAGATCGCCGTCTGAAGCGCAGCTCATTGCGAGCAGCCATTCCACGCATTCCAGTTTGAATAGAAACGGCTGACGAGTACTTTTCTTTGTAAGCTTTCCTGCAGAGATGCATGCGCAAATTCCTTTGAATCATTAAAGAAGAAGCTTCTCTCCTCATGCCCTCAAATACTTCTCGAGCGAGTTGTCCTGAAACAAACATGGATCGAAACTCGGAACTCAGTAATTCTCGCCGAATTAAAAAAGCCTTCTAATGAAAATGTGTTCATAACATTTTATTACCTCTACATGCAGACTGCAGATGTATAGCTGACCTCCGAAGCGATACAAAGCTTCTACGAGCCAGATAAGAACGAACTTTCCGCTGAATAATACTTGCTGATCTCCCTAAGATCTCAGTCCTGAGTGCATCGAGTTCAGCCATCTGACCGGCTCTAAGAAACACCTTTGTCTTGCCAATCTGAGTGTAAATCATTCCAAGGTTAAAACTATAGAATTGAGTTAATATCAGAGAACAGAAGTTTGAGCTCAAGAACAAATCTCTTTCAGAGACCAACATAAAGTACTGAGCTTACTAACAATGACGAATAGTTTGTCGATTTCAATAAACGGACACCTCAAGAACTAATTTTGATATCTCGTCAAGCAATTACCTGGTATCCTTTAAGTCCGACCTTCTCTAGAAGCCTCTTGCAAGCAGTCACTTCATCAGAGCTAGCAAAATAAAAGTTGTAGAGAGTCAGAGGCACCAATCATTAGACATACTCTGAAATCTGAAGAAAACCAAGAACCAATTATACCTCCCATCCAAAACTTCAGGTGCAAGGAGTCCGAATCGGTCAACAAATTCGTCAAATGTTTTCCTCGTTGGAAAACCGGCACAACTTATCCTAATTGCCTCCATGACTCCCTAATGTAATGAAGGCGAGCGATAACATTTTGATAAAAATATTTTTATTTGACAGAAGATCTGATTAACGAACGTATACTTACCCCACATCGTAATTGTTGCAATATATTCTTATTCTCGAAGATAGAAGGCTTTAGAAGATTATTGGGCTTTACACATCGAATGTAATGCGGCTCGGTAGCACTTAGAGTTTCCAGCAGTGATACCAATTGTAGCTGCAAGAAAATTAATTCCTTATAAACAAAATGACTAAACCAATATCAAAGATCCCAATTCGTAGCAGAGAGCTGTATCGGACCTTGAAACGGGAACCTATTGATGAAAATTTTGAAGATTTGGATGATTCTTCAGCTAATTGAGGAAACAAACGTGACACAAAGAAGCATTTGGAAGCGCTCAAGAGCGCCTGGTGTTCAGCAACAACATAGTCTTTATTTTTGTCCAGAAATAAATCAGTTTGATACGTGACCTGAAAATTATTTAATAAATTAAATGCAAGTGTATCAATTTCGAAGATTATCACGTCTTCGATCCATGGATAAGGCCAGATTACACGATAACGTTTATGTATTTTTGGAGAGAGAGAGAGATGAAAAACTCACATCACCAGCATAATGAGCAATCGTGAAGTCACTCCGGGATAATTTTGGTTTGCTGAAGCGTTTATGATTTTTGAATGTTTGATACAACTTTTGAGCAAATGTTTCATGTGTTGATCTGGGGAACATACTGCAAATGACAAGCACAAACCATCTTATTCAATAACATAGTAGATTGCAAAGATCAATACTCACTTCATGAACTGCAAAGACCGACACAAACAAAGAAAACGCTTACGGAAATATCGCTATGCTTACCATGCTTCATCCAGAAGGGCAATAATACCACCAGGTTTCTGAAATTGCAAATGATTAAGAAAAAGGGTTATAAAGATTAATCAGCAAGTGTTATGGGGTGGCATGAGAGATTACTTGGAAAACAATTTACTAAGTTATTCTTGAGAAAAACCAAACTTCAATTAGTAAGAATGCGTGTGCCAACATTCCAAAAAGAAAATAGTAAAGGAACTAAATTATCGACCATGTTGCGTAGTTACTCTTCGTTAGTATTGGGTACTGGAGCGTTACACTCCCCTCCCTTCCACTCCTTATCGTTGTCACATCTCCTCCAGCAACTTTGTATGGTGACGGCATTTGTTTCGGCATCCTAAATCTGATACCATGTTAGGAATCACGACTCTCAACAATGGTACGATATTGTCCACTTTGAGTATAAGCTCTCATGGCTTTGCTTTGGGCTTCCCCGAAATGCCTCATACCAATGGAGATGTATTCCTTACTTATAAACCCATGATCATTCCCTAAATTAGCCAACGTGGGACTCCCTCCCAACAATACTCAACAAATTCGTATGGATGGCTTCTCTTCAACAAATTCAGTAGTTCATTATTGCTAACCTCTGAAAATCCGACTAAGACTTCTAGGATCTTGAAAGGAATTTCGTGCGTTGTGGGAATCGTTTCTTAATATCCATTGGGTATCGGATCCCGCCCAACGCTCCACAAAGCAAATTAACGCAACTAATGTCAGCTTTACCTGACTTGCTAATCTAGTTTTGATTAATACACTTATAAATATTCTCTCAGGTTTCTCGATTTAAAATATCCGATTCAAACAGTCATTTGGCATCCATCTAAAGAGTTAAGATAAAATGAAGTAATAAACAAGCCAAATGATACAAAATTTGGGAGAAGCAAGGGAAAACATTATAATGAATCACACACTACAAACCTTTTCAATGAGATCAAGGATGTCTTGATTATCAACAAAATCAATATAGCTCCAATCAATTTCCTCTTTTGTATACTCTTCTTGCTCCATCTTGAAAACATGCTGTTCGTTGAAGATATAATCGTTATGAGTATATGCACCGATTATTATAAACAAAAAAAAAGGAAGAAGAAGAAAAAGTCAACTAATTAACCGGAAATGCACGATACGCTTCATTTTTACCTGATTAAAATGCTGCTGAAGCTTTTCATTAGTCAAGTTGATGCAAAATTGCTCAAAACTGTAATATTTAAAGAAGATTAAGAATCAGATAAACCGTTAGTACTTTGTTTCAAAGATACTCTTGAACTTTTAGTACTATGTTAAAAATACCCATGAAATTTTAAAGGTAATGTTTAACACTCTAAACCTTTATAAAAACAAGTTCATAAAAGTTCTTACCGTCAATATATGGAAGGAAACCGTCTAGCGACACCACATAGATTATCTCCCTTTTTAATGCTACTTTTGAAAGTTCATTAGTATTTTTGAAACGTGGTGCAAGAGTGAGAAACTTTTGAAAGTTAAAGGGTATTTCTGAAACCCTTTTGAAAGTTTAAGGAACGGTTTCTATCTAAAACTAACAGTAAGGGTAACTTTTATTACCGTTTAAGGGTATTTTTTAGACTTAATCTTTGAGTAATTGATCTAGACTAGAATTACGATATATATATAAAAATAAATTATTTGGTAACAAGGGATGTGCATAATTTCCCGACAAAATTTGCTATAAAAAATATAGAAAAAAGAATGTGGACTTCGGAGGCACCTATTACATTTCACGACGTTCAAGGTTCGATCTTCTATCTCACATTTATTGAACTAAAAAAAGATTACTTTCATCTTCTGTGTTACGTTGTTCTATCATAGGCCGATAAAGTGAGGATTCGATTTCTAGTTCGACAAGCCCTTTGTCGTCTCTATTTTTCTATGAGAAGTTATTTGTCTTCTCTCGTTTATAAGTCTTTGTTTCTCATTCAAGAAAAAGGCATACCGGATGAGCACCTGTTTGTCTTGAAACTCTCAAATCCATAGATATCCAGCACTCCAATCAAGAACTTCGAATCGGGATCCTGTCCAATCGAATTATTAATTTTGTCTACCAGCCTGAGGGAAGGAACGTCAAAAATATTAATCAACAATATAAAACGAAGATCGTACCGAAAAAACGAAGATTGTACTAAAATTACAAAGCATCATATATTTTCTTCAGAGAGAAGACTCACCAGTCAAACAATCTTGAGTATACAATTTTTGCCAAAGCATCTCTGCTAAGGGCTGCAGCAGTTGGATCCAGCCACTTTGTGATATTCTCATCACGAGTGACAATTACACGTTTGCAGAGAGAGTCTTCCAAGGCCTTTTCATCACACCTGGATAGAAGTCGATGTTAAGGTTATCACCCATCATTCTTCCAAAATTTGGTTTTAACTCGAAGAAGTTGCACACTTACATGAAAAGCTCCGCAGCGGTTCTAAGATGGAACCAAGATTTTTCATCTTTCGGAACGGAAGAATCGGCCTCCTTCCCTTTTGCGAATTCGATGTTTCCTAGATGAAGAATCGCAGCTACAACACGAAATATTCCATCCTAGAAGGAAGGAAGAACAAAATAAGGACGAGAAAATGCATAGGTTTTTCATAACAAAGTAGGGGGTGAGGAATTACTTGCTCGTCCGAACTTATCCCAACAACTTCCATTGCTTTTCTTGTTGCAATATATTCTTTGGCATCATCAATTTCATCCAACTCATAGCAGTTTGATTGATTTAGATAATGGAAACTTCTTGGGTTTTCCAATTTATACTTCTTGACATCCTTTAAGATTGAAAAGGGTAGAGACAATGAATAGTATAGGTTCGAGTGGCTGTAAGCTCAAGTAAGTAATTGATGCTCCCATTACCTCAGGCGGTCCAGCACAAAGCATGTAGAAGCAATGATAGTTTCTCTCTGGATCGGACACCTGACAAACACGAGATCTTTCGAGCAAGTAAGTTCTGATAGCAGCTCCGGATATTCTTCCCCCTTGGTCAAATTGGATCTCCACAAACTTACCAAAACGACTACACGGTTCATAAAAAACCATACATAAGTGGAAGTCAAAAATACGATTTCAAGCAATACTAGTTAAATTAGGAAATAAGTGTTCCAAAGAGAGATCTTCGTACCTTGAGTTGTTGTTCCGAACAGTTTTCGCATTCCCAAATGCTTCTAAAACAGGATTTGACTGCAAGATGAACGAACATAACAAATGTATGATGGAATTACATTTCGAAAACTCAAATATCAGACACCCAACATTTGCATCACATAATCATGAAGGCTAATATTCAAATGTTCTCACCTCGAGAACTTGCTGCTCAACTGACCTCCCCTCGGCAGCAGCTCTCCCTCCCATATACGCAAGATAACGCATAAGCAACTTTGTACTTTCCGTCTTTCCAGCCCCACTTTCACCACTGACCAATATGGATTGACTTTTTTTCTCATTGACCATAAGTCTGCATCCAAAGAAAAGGCGTTTCGGTTAATAAAATAGTGTAGTTTTCAACGACAAAATTACGGAAGTATAGCGGGAAAATACCTGTAGGCAGCATCTGCAATTGCAAATGGATGTGGACTCAGCTCACCGAATCCGGCCCCTTTATATTGTGCCATCATATAGCTATCATACAGATGGGGTAACCTCGTAAAAGGGTTTACAGCAATCAATATGTTCCCTGTATAAGTCTGGAAGCACAATTTTTCAGCATATTAACCTCATATATCTGAAACTTTGAACGTTCCAACCCGATAAAAATATCTCCCTAACATAATGGAATGCAAATCGATCGACAGGGCACTTCAATATCAATTCTTAAAACAATATTCCCTGAATGTGTATTCAAGAGTGAATTATTTTCTTCATATACTTACATATATTTCATTAATATCATATCTCAATTTTAAATTGTGTAGCACCCCAGGTTCGTGCAAGTAAGCCAACTTGGTCATGTCATCCACACCACAAGGTGGCACTTCGGAATCTTTCGGGTAGACATTAGCTGCTTTAACTGCAACCTACGAACGGGGAAGAGAGGAAGACGACAGAAGAGGAACAGATTAACAAAAGTTTATTCTTAAACTGAGCATCTCAGTTACTACGACTACAATAAAAGCAAATGCAAGCAAGCTACTAGTCCTTCCTAATTTTTCATTAATCATTTTTGTAAAAACTCACCGTTTTCCCTGAGGTGCATAGGACCTTAATTTCTTCGCCGCGAACTTCTAACACTTCACCCTCTATCCAAGCTTCTTCAGAATCCTCCAACCAAACAAGCGATCCAACTCCAACAAGACCGGTAGTAGAAGCCTGCAAGTATCCCGAGTTAACAAATACACACACAAGCAAAGTGTACATTACGCCATTATCGACGATCTACTGCACGAGAAGGGTAAATGGTCCATGTTTGAAGCGTGTTTTTGTTATCTAAAACATGGTTGGAAAAGGTGGCAGATGCACATGAACTATCCAGTGACAAGAACAGCTGAATGAATGTCTATTTTACTTGTCTCCCACTCATCTGAGTAGTTCAGAACTACAATGAATCAACATAACATGGTGCGAAACGAAACGGGTTCGTAAGAAGAATCTCAATGTGATACATTATTGGAACTGAACTCTCAGTTGAGTAGCTACTCGATGTTCATGAAGTCCAATAAGTTGAGCTCTAGTTGACTGTTTGTCAAGAAAACTAAAACCATTGATAAACAAAACTTAAACAAATGATTATTGCATTGATTCAAACAAAACAAGCTTCTAATTCTACATTAAACTCTTCGAGAAAGCCCTGATGCGCAGAAAAATTCAATCCCAGAAGCACAGATCAGTCATCGAGGTAGTAAAAGAAGAGAAACCCATGGAATTATGACAACAAACAATCAAAAGGAAGGAAAATCCCATGAAATTATAAGAACCCATTTAGAAAATGAATCCAAATGCGCAAAGAAAAAGTCAGAGAGGCAAAGAGAAACAAGTACCATTCTATAAAAGACTCTGATCTGATCAAAATCTTGAGGGATGCTTATGGATCCACCTCGAATGCGTTGAAAAAGAGCAACCCAATTGAGTAAATGAAGAAATTGACCAAGTTCTTGGCGAGTTGGAGCTGAGTTTCAATGGGGGAAGACAAAAATCCAAACAAACCCCTCAAAAAAATGGGGAAACAAAGAAGAAGAAGCAAAATAATGAATCAGAAGAAGAAGAAAAGGGTTTTAAAACTTAAACCCCTTTGAACAAATCAGAAAATTTCTTGAAGAAGAGATTTTAAGTATTCTTCTGCTGAAGAAGAAGAAGAAGAAGAAGAAGAAGAAGAAGAAATTGAAACAGAAAAATAAAAGGTTTAGACTTCGGGTGTTTTCTTAATTTGCTTCCCTCCCACACCTTCCGGGATATTGTCCTTTTGTTTATTTTGTTAATACCAAAATAATAGAAAATAAATTTGGGGAGTTAATTAAGGAACAAAAATTAAACGGGCTATTGACGGTGTGAAATGACGATAATAGCCCTGGGCTTTCGTGGAATTACGGAAACTAAGAGGGACAGGTCTGTCTAAAAATTAAAAACGTTGAAGCGGTAAACTTTAGTCGGATTTGAGTCCTAATCCAATCAAACCATTTTCAATCTTTTATATTATTAAATAAATAATAAATATCTCTCCCTTTATTTATTTAACATATTTATATCTTTTTAAGTTATTTAACCTTTTTTTTTTATTTATTAAGTTAACATATTCATTTTTATTTTATTTTATTTTTTAAATTTTAATTAACATTTTAAACGTCATGCTTCAATCTCCACTCCATAGTTTTATTGAAGATTCATAGACTAAAATCGAGCGTCTAAAAATATGTTGACTTTATATAATAAGTTCAAAAATATTCATTATATTTAATATTATTTAATTTGAAATATACATATAATTTAATAAATTTTGAAATTTTCAACAAAATGAAATGTGAATTTTGAGATAAACTCTTTTTTTTAATGAAAATTATTTGAAGGTTAAAAATATATATAATAGCGTTAAACGTATGATTTACCTTCCAAAATTATGATATTAGTGCAATTGGCAATTTAATAATTTTATTACAAAAAGGTCAAATAATAATTATAATCTCTCGAATATTTAATAAATGCTAATTATAAATTTATTAAATAAAAAACTTTTAAATTTTATAGATTTATTAAACAAAAAGAAAAATAATATGAAAAATCACATGTTGCGTATTTTTAAAATAATATGAAAAATAATAATTAAATCACATGTTACATCTTTTCTTTGCAAATAAAAGAAACCGTAAGGGCTTATGGATAAATATGAAAAATCCGACAAGGACTGATTTGCAGTGGATAATTAATATTTTTATTTTTTATAATTATTATTATTCGTTTGACCTTTTCTTATACTAAAAAGGGGTCTAGCTCTATAAAGCCCGATACGAGTAATGCACACGAGAATTCAATGGATTCGTTTGATGTATGCGTGTATGAGCGGTCTTTATGGATTATTGTTAATGAACAATGCTCTCAAACTCGTAAGTTTTCTCACGTGTCGAGACAAGGAGATCCCCTATCTCGTTATCTATCTCTAATTTGTGTTAGAGGGTTTATCAACCTTCTCCGTCATGTTGAAGCACATAATAAAGTTATCGGTATCCATTTTGTTCGATTCTACTCTTGCTATGCAAATGAGCTTAAGACGTTTGTTGGTTCGATTTGTGACCAACATCGTAGAAGCACATTGCAAAGGTTTAAGGTGCAACTTCATAGCTTATGAAAAAAATTGTCTAGGATAAAAGATTGCAATAAGAAATCGGGACGGGATCGGGACGTGGATAAGGAAAATTTATCCGTCTCATCTCTATCCCGCCCAGTAGACACGTCAGATTCAGAAAATATATTATAATAAGTTTGAAAATCGAAAAACTAAATTCTTATAAATTAAAATGCAATTGTCTATGGTTACTTTTAAGAAAATTGGACTAAAATTATTTCATAAATAAAAAGAATAGTGAGGAACGGCAAGGAAAGCGCGTGAGAGATGCCACGTGGGAAAGCGCGTCCTTGTCACTGCGCTTTGACTTTGAGAACATGCAGAAATAAAGAAAAGACGCGAGTAGATAAAAAGTAACGGTTTAGATGAAAGATCTCGAAGCACGGTGCAATTTCAACCGTCGATTGATAGCATAATTGGACGAACATGAAAAGCTTGTTTCCAGCATCACCGCCATAAAAGACGGTGGGATATTAATTATTAATTATTTGTTCTCATAGTTATTTAATTATAAAAATAAGAATAATAATTAAAGAATAAAGAAAATAAAAAATCATGGCTGCTGGGGTGAGATAACGTGAAGGCCTCCTATTTTATCAACGCCTTTAATTACCTCTTATTACTTTTTTTTTTTTTGGTACTAAAAAATAATTATTTCATTTCTAATATGCCGTTAATAATAACATTTATTTTATTATCACAAGAAAGAGGAGAATGATTTGAAATCTTGGTTTTTTTACATTAAAAAAAAAAAAATCCTAACTAAAATGATCGAATTTTGTAAGCTTAAATTACTTAATTAATTTTATTATTTTTAAATTTTCTAGCAAAAAAAAAAAAAAAAATAATAATAATAATAATAAAATTAAAAGCCTACATTAGTGAACTTTTTACTTTAAATAATTAATTTCAAATATATATATATATATATATATATATATATATATATATATATATATATATATATATATTACTTTTTAGATTTAGCTAAAAACAAAGATGGCTGCTTGAGGAAGACCAATCAGAGACAGAAAATGCATCCATCCATTCCATCTATGCACGTATAGAAAATGGATAGAAGTCATCAAGCAACTTATCTAAATCGAACATGGCAAATCTGTTCCTTTCAGTCTGAAAGGGACACGACAAATCGTCCTCTTTGAATACGGATGAAAGACTGCATAGACTTTCGCTCTCGCCCTAAACAAATGAATTGGCGAAGAGGAATGAAGCAGTGATAAAAAATTATCTATATATATATATATAGTATATATCTATATATATATATACACACATCAAACTTTATACAAAAATAAAGATAAAAATAAATACATTGAAAATCCATCAAAGATATATATTTTCTGATCTTACAATGAAAATTGTTCCTTCCTGTAGAATATAATAAATAATAAGGTAAAAAATGATCAAACAATGAGCTAGAGAAAAATTACCACTATTCAAGCATCAAGGAGAGGGAAAAGATGCTCAGGCCATTTGGGATAAACACGCTTGTATAAGCTCATGCATACTGTGTCATGTTGCTGTAAAACTCCATTCAGAACACACTTCATTACACCTGTGTTCCACAAGATTACAGGCCGTGTTATGTAACAACAACAAGATAACACTAAAGGATTGTGAGGAGACAGCAGTCGCATGTCGAGGGTATTTCGATAGATGTTCGGGTATGGGGGAGCTTACCGTGTGTACCGACAGGTTCCTTGATGCGACCACGTCTGCCACACTTCGTCCACACATCCACAGGCTGCATCAACGATTCAACATTAGGAGGATAAACCATTATGTAAGATGTATTTCGTACTTCACCTTCAATGGCAAGTGGTAACCTTTTATGCATAAAAGAAGTTTTTATTTAAAAATAACAACCGCTCAATCAAATGAGAACAGCAACTCAATCAAGATCTCTATACAATTTTTTTGATCCATTAGGCAAAAGTGCTTTGAGCTTTCCTCTGAGCAAAAATTTATACCAGTCAATTAGGATCCTCTTTTCCTTCGTTTATCACAGAGTATTAAGAACGAGAGAGGACAGCAAAACATAGAGCATTCTCTGATACTAGAAGTGTTCAATTTCTACCAGTTCCAACAAAAAAGGTAACAGAGATTACCATCTCATATGCATTTCTCGTACCTTGAACCATCTCACGTCATCGGGATTATGAAACATGTATCTCACAGTAGCTTTCAATTTTGATACTCGTTGAGGATAACTGCAAATAGAAGAGGGAACGATAAAAACAAATTCTTCAAACGAGGAGATAAAATAATCATTACTTATTTGATAAGGTCATAGATGACATTACCCAGATAAAATAATTTTTTTCAAAATTATCCGTCTGGGGTCGATGCTCTTTAATGAACCAGAAGCGGCAAATGAAGAGATTCCTTCAACAGTCCTAAGAACTATCAAAGGAAGGGGTGCAAATGAAACAGGAGCATAAATAGAAGCAATAGAAAATCTTCCAGCATGAAGAAATCTCTCCATCTTGTGCTTGTCCGAATTGAAGTTGTCGGTTGAAAATATTGGCCTGAAAGTTATGAAATGGTTATCTGAAAATAAAAAACCGAAAGATTAGATGACTTCTATGGCAAAGTTGGAAAAGTACCTTGTAACAAACTGCCGAAACCCAACATGAAACACCAATTTTTCTTTTCCTTTGATTGGAGGAGAATTCTTATCATGCTTCTTGGTGTTCTCAGTAGTCCCAACTTTATCGGATATCACTTCAGAGACATCGTGTTTCTTGATGCTGCAACAACAAGATTAGTTGGAACTTGGAACCTAGAAATCGTTTGTAGTAAAATAGATGGTAATTGAGCAATCAGGAAGTACCTGAAATGGAGGACAGACATCTTGGATTCATGTGGCAGAAGTCCACAAGCAGTAATTGGCATTGACTTCGTTAACTCGCACAATTTGGAAGCAGCACCAACAGGCACTTCCTTCACATGCAGCCTTAAATAGGAGGATGATGCCACACAATCATCTCTGTTCCCATGCTCTCTTTCTAAAGCTTTAGCTAGAACGTGCTTTTGTGTTCTGGATATGTTACTGAATTCAAAAATTCTTGCATAGTCTTGAGGCAAACTTTCCTGAATTAAGAGGAGATAGAAGTTTCAGTGAACGCTTGTAATATTATGAAACAGTATGAGAAACCATAATCGAATAACAGGAACTATACTTGGGGGTCCCATGAGGATGTCCTAAAGGATTTAAGACCTCTATACTTTGCAAAGCGTTTTCTGGCAGGGATATCCATAGGTGTATCCACTTCATCTGGGAATTCTATAACGAAAATATAAGAAAGATTACTAAACATCCGTGTATAACATGACACCAAGCCTCTACCTCAAACTTTCAAGCTCAGACATATTACATGTACGAAATTGACATCAACACACCCATTAATCTTGTATTACAATGGAGATACTATGCCAAACTGCCATGCCAATGTTCACGTGATTAATTAGAAATTGATGGTTAAGAAGTTTTCAAAGTATAAAATTATAAATAAGTCAAGCACCTATAACTCTTCAAAATCCAAAAGAAACTAATGACTAACCTTCATCTTCAGCGTGAGCATATTTTATCTTTTGAAACTCATCCAATCTTTGTTCGTTGGTCAAGTTATCACCATCCTGCATTGCGAGGAAATTAAGTGACTAGCAGCATTAATAAGAAATGGTAGATAGACCTAGAAGAGAAAAGTAACTTGTTCTCAATACATGAGAAATTTCAAGATATTATAGTTACAAAAGCAATCCAATGCATCACAGATAAGCATGCAGATTGAAGAAAGTTTGGAATACAATTCCATTGTATCCTTTAATTTCTACTGGTTCAAGCATGTTAAGTGTCTAGGTTTAGAAATTATATTCAACTTGATGAATCCTAACAGGGGAGACTATTTGAAACTTTCCACAGTTCTTTTAAGATTTAACATCCCCTTACATTATTTTTTTCAGCATACTATAAAGAGTTAAAAATAATCATAAGGTTGTCACTTTTCAGCATTATTTTTCAACAAAAAAGGAAAAAAAAAACGTTAGATATGGTTGTCCATTGTGAATTGCACCCCAAGGCTACTTATCTAGCTTTGCCACAACGACCACAGTCTGGTAAAATGAGGAATGGTATCACAAGTTAAAAAAAATAATGAGATTCTCACCATCATCACAGAATCCATATCCGTCTCCTGATCAGAATTTATTAACTCAAAAGATGCTTGATCATCATCACTGAGGCCTGGATTATTAAGGTCATCCACTTCATTTGTATAACCACTGTCTAATATCATACCATCTGATTCATTGTCAAAATCAGAATCCTCATCATCTGTGTCACCTATTTCCCAGGCTTCCTGTGTGTTTTGACAAAAGCAAAGGAAAAACATATGTGATGCTGACAAGAACTTTACAAACATGTAAATCGTGGGGGAGAGAACTAGCGGATTAATATGCAAACCTGATAGTCAGAAGTGCCATGAGCAAGTGCTCTTTTCCTCAGATGCTTTTCTTTCTGACTTCTATCTGCCTCAGCTCTGTCTGCCTCAGTCGGCCAAGTCTGAGAGAAAAACAAATTACCAGTCATCAAACATCAACTATAAATATAACTAACGAAGTGACATGAGATTTTGTCCTAGAAATAGCATTTGTACATCGAGATTGAAGGGAGTGGAAACACCTATTAGATCTTGTAGATTAGTTTGAAGGCGTATCACAAAAATAATACAATCCATAAACAAGGAAATATAACAAGAACAAAAAGTAAAAGAAATAATCAAGCCACTCATCAAACATTCCATATCTTAAGTTAACTCTTTTTAAGTTTTACATGAATTTTTTAATATCATGCATTAACTCCCACCAGCTGCCATGTTGACCATATCCTTCCCAAGAAAGAAGAAATGGCAAGGGAAATTGAGAGTGGTAAACTAAGAATGAAAAAAGATCTATGTCTTGAGTTGTTTTTATAGAAAAGTTTATTTATTGTTAAGAAAAACACCTGTTCACCAGACAGAGGATCAAGCTCATTCTCAACAACCAATGGCTCTTGCTCTGATGGCTCCAACAAGCGAACAACCTACATGTCAAGAAAGGTGTAAATTATAATGCATGAGAATGTGAACAATAAGTATGGAAAAAGTGTCATATGCAAACATAAAATATCATATAAAAACTGCACTTGAGATAGAACGTCAAGGAAAATATGCATCCTATAACTCATCAGAGAAGGAAATTTCAACCCCGAATAATAATTTTTCTCAAACTAAACAGTTAGTGAACAAACTACTATGCAAGAATAATTTTTCAGGACACACATCTATCATTACTGAAAAAAGTTATCAGAACCATTTACGAAAGAAGAATGAGTAATCAATTTGATTTGAATTTCAGTCTGCAGAAGGAAAAAAAACACTATTTTCCATCTAAATTTTCATGAACCATTCACTCAAATCCAATATCTACCAATAACAAGAATTCCTCAACAATTTAGTAGCTATGCGCAGAACGGTTCTAAAGCTCACACTTCTTTTATTTCAAATTATATGAGAGGGCATGTAATAATATTCTTGGATAAGAAAACTCAGAGTGAGTGACCATAGTAGAACAAAGAGCCAAGAAAAGAAACAGTCACTTTGCTCGTGCAAAGATTACATTTGTTACCTCCTCGTCCTGAGTATCCATGGAATCTTGTTCAATTCTTGGATTCAATGGGACTGGATCCTTGAGAACTTCGATTTTGCAAAGCTGGAAATCTCCTGCTCCAGCGACATGAACCTGATGAAAGTAAAAGGCAAGTATGAACGACATATCAACCTACGTGAAACAAGAAATACGGAAAAACAGAAGTATGTACCAGTTGATTCACAGAGAGACTTCGAGCTCGTAGATAACCAGTGAGAAGAAGGGTACATTTTCCTGGAGTACAATTATCAGCTACCATATCAACCTGTGGGAGAACCAGAGAATTAGAAAAACAATAACTAACAAACAGATGTTACTCTTAGAGTGAAAGGAAAATATTGGTCAAAATTTGCAAAATATATTAAAATACACATTCTTTAGAACCTTTTGAGACATCAAATAAGGCCTTTGATTTCTCCAATGAGGAACAGTGAGCCTTTGCTCCTTAAAAAGCCACATAAACTGCAATATAAAACATGGAAAATGAAAATAAGCATAGAAAGTTGTGTACATGAACCTAAGCAAACAACCTACACTTGTTTACCTTGTGCAACTCATCTTTAGTATCGGCAGGATAAAACTTACAATCCTCGGGAAATTCAGATGTAATGCTAGAAATACACATTTTTTTATAATCGTTTCTTTTCTTTATATCAGTGGGTAGGTCCTGCCAGAAAAGGAAAAGAGCTTTACCTATACATGCACATAATTCTTCTCCTTTAGGATTATAAGTCTCAAAAATGAAATAACATGATAACATACTCGAATAAGCGCCGCAGTACTCGGTAAGCCCAGAGATCTTAATACAGAAAGGCATTCGCTTCCAAATGAATCGATGTAGAGAGATGTGCTTCCTTCAATATAGTAGCTCGCAGAGACCACAAAAGCAATTAGGTCAGCTACCTACAAATTAAAAGGTGCATGATCAAAACTTAAAACTTGATGAGTGAAGAAACAAAAAAAAAAAAAAAAAAAAAAAAAAAAAAACAATTGCATGAGAAGTTAAAACCTTGGCCATCTCCATACATGATTGCAAGTCACCATAGGGTGCTTTCAGTACCTGGAGCATAAAAATTTAGCACAATGAAAGCAAACATAAGGATTGGTACACAAAAAATTGCCAAGGGTTCAGGACAACTCAATAAAATAGAGAAGTTTGAATAAGAAACATAAATAAAATAGAGTAATTTGGCCACGGCTTCAAAAATTAAAGAAAAAACATGAAGAAGAATCACATAGATACAACTTACTGTTGCCCGAAGCTTGTACTCTGAAGAAGCAACTGTGGATGATGAAGCTCCAGGAGATAATAGAGACAAAAGATCCTCAGCCAGTGGATTCAGGTCTACTGATGCAGAGAGTCCTAAAAGAACCTGTGGGCAGCGGAATCAATAAACATTTACAAATATTACAAGAAAATTGATCGGAGCAGGGAATGAGTAAATAAGAAATAAAGGCAGATATGAAATTCCATGGATATTCTAACAACTCACTATGACTCTGGGAGGACTCTTTGATCCACTTAATGCTCTTTTGTCCTGTAAAACAGCCGCCCTTTTCTGCTCTCGAATCTGCAACAACAAATTCAGTAATGAAAATAAAAAACCACCAATGACAATGAGGCATGTCAAATATGCCCAAGGAAAAGGAAGACTGGGTAGAAAAAGATTGGACATCAAGTACCATCTTACTACGCTGAAGACGAGCAGCCCGAGCTGCCTTAGCAACATTATTCTTTGTTACTTTGCTTCTATCTAGTGACCCAAAACTCAAATTAGAACCCAATAGCTACACAACCCTAAGTATTAGTTATAGAGAAAATTAAACCTTGAGGTTCTACATGAACCAAAAATTATCTTAAAACGAAAAATACAAAAACCAGGCTTTCATGAACTAAAAGAAAAGAAGATCCACACCTGTTAAAGAGGTTTTGTGCTGTTGTCGCGTTGCCTTGGATGAGAAGCGTGATTTATGGGGCTTATTGACTTGAGCCCTATTACCTCCCATGGAAACTGTAAGAATTGCAAGGAGAATATTTAGGTCCTCTCTAATCCCTCTGCCTTTGAAAATATGATTATTTAAACCATAACATTTTCTAAAACTTTCAAAATCAAATAAATGAATCACAAAGCATATATATGACTATTAGTTTCAATAAATTCAAAGTGCAATTGGTGACAGATTACTTCGACTGATTCTCTAATAAATAAAGAAAGGAGGAAGACTAGAAAATTCTTGGTGGCATAAACAATGCAATTTTCAGCAGAAACTAAAGAGATATACAGATGATCAAACTCTCAATTGACAGACATATGCAACAAATCAAAAGGCAGCTCGAATAGTACCAATTAGCACAATGCTGTTTTTTTTTTTTTTTTTTTTTTTTTTTTTTTGGTTTCTTTTCTGTGATTGATATTCCAAAAAAACAAAAATAAAAATTCATCCATTCATTCATTCATTAGACAAGTCCTGATTTATGTGTCTCAAGTGCCGAGAAAGACATAGATAACGATTGGAAGAATACCAGTAAGAACAAGAAAGTCGAAAACCTGTACAAAGCCGCTCAGAGAGAGGCTGCAGCGGCAGAAGCGGAAGAAAGACGACGGCGGCGGTGGCGCCACTGAACCGGAGAAAGGTGGCGACACTGAACTGCTGGAGAGGAGCACACAACGTGAAAAAATAGAGTTTGAGAGGGTTCAGGGTTTATGGTTCTTCTTTCTTTTATTTATTTTTATTTTATTTTAAAAAAGTGGGTGACTATGACATTCTAATACATTTTAAAATATTTCATCTGTAAAACGCTCCCATTCCGAAAAATATAATATAACTATTTAACCTATTTTTTAATTTTATTGCACGTCAAAATTTGAAAAAGAAAAGAAAAAAAAAAAAAAGACCCACGTGATTGGGCCTTATCAATATCTTAAAATATGTGGGCCTGGCCCAATCACATGTGTTGCCACGTTGGTCTCCGAAACTTGACACGTGGCTATTTATCTAATTCCAACGTAGGGCCCACGTCGGATATATTAGATTTTATTTTTAAAAAACCTTATCGGCTGAATTTGCTGACTTTTCAATTAATTGTATTTTTTTTCTTTTATTTTTATTTTTTATAATTCAATTAAATTTGTCTTTTTTTTTTCTTTTTTTCTTGTTATCTTTGAGTCCACAAATTTAGATTTTTTTTTTTTTGTATTTTTTCTTTTCCAGAATAGTAAATTGGGTAAATATTAAATTATGAAATTTAGAATTTAACCATATTTTCGAAATTTGAGTAGTTTTTATGAATGAGTCTCAGTAAAAAAAAATATTTATAACTAGTTGTAGGGCTATTACCTCCTCTGTAATTTTTTTTTATAATGAAAAATACTCGATTTAGAAATATTTTGGTATAAATAATTATTATTTTTTTGTCTACGGAAATGAAAAATAATTTATGAAAATAAAATTGATAAAGTTAATGAGTTTCAGGTTTAAATAAAATAAAAACAAAAAAAAAATATATATATATATATATATATATATATATTCCATATTTTATTTATTTATTTACTTATACGTGAGATTGGTAAACATGAAAGAAAAGAAAAATAAATAAAAAATAAAAAAATAAAAAGAAGAGGGAAAGAGAGGCGGTATTTAAGTTGGTTGGGTCTTCCACTTCTTTTGTCTCTCTAGCCTCTCATTCTTCTTCCTCGATCTCTTTCACTGTGTTCAGTTCTATTCATGGCGACTCAAGGTCAAGTTATCACCTGCAAAGGTACTCCCTATACACATTTAATTCTTCCTCTATATGCTTCACCTTTTCCTGTCATCGATCCTTTTGATTCAGCTAGCGTTTTTTTTTTTTCTTTTTTTTTTTTTCTGTCAGCGGCGGTGACCTGGGAACCCAACAAGCCATTGGTGATCGAGGATGTTCAGGTGGCTCCGCCACAAGCCGGCGAGGTTCGAGTCAAGATCCTCTACACTGCTCTTTGTCACACTGATGCTTATACCTGGAGCGGCAAGGTTGTTTATCTTTCGATTTTCCGAATCTTAATTGATTGAATTGTCGGTCATTGCATGGTGCTTCTTTTTTCTTAATTTCTCTACTATTTTTTAGTGATTCATTTCGGGGGTGTGTTTTCGCTCTTTGAAGAGTTCGTGATTTTTTAGTCCCTGTCTATTGGGTGGTGGAATGAAATTGAATTCGGAGTTCTTGTGCATTGATGATTGTAATGCTGTCTTCAGATTAAGAAATACTAATTTCTGCGTGTAGTATTTTATTCGAGTTTGCAAGATTGTCCAATCGGACAAGGTTGGTTTACGGAACTAAAGACAAAATTTGTATGCTTAGGATCTATTATGTTCTTACTAATTTTTCTTTGTTCTATATGGATAAATTCAACGTGTTAACACCAGTGCTGGAATCTTCACGAGGATCCTGGATGAGACGAGATCTGGTGCGCTACCCATGTGCTCTGTGGCATTTAGATAACTGAAAATCTAATTTCCAAGATCCTAGCTCTAATGGTTACTGAAAAAAAGCAACCTCCCTTCTAATCAATAGGTTTAGATAACTACCATTTTTCTTTGTCGAAGGACACTTCGACTGCACTGTACCAACTAAGTTAGCCTTAAACGTGAAGGGGTGATCACACTACAGATACAGCTAAAAGTCCTTTTCGAGATTGTGGAATTACCCAACCAAACTGAAGAAAGAAAACACATTTTGTTCCCATATTGCTATGCTTTGAATATGTAGAAGCACCTTTTTGGGAAATAGACCCGATTTGGAATTTCTTCTTTCAATTTTGTAAAAAATGTTTAAATCTCTTAGAGAAAACACCCAATCTTAATTTTTGTTAGAACCCTTCTTGTTCTAAATTGATCTGGGCAAAGGATGTCTCCACTTCTATATTAGTGAGTAGGTTGAAATAAATAATTTATCATATTGAACCGATGGATAACATATTTTTATTTGATTTCTTTTAATCTCTTTTTATTCAATGAAAAAAAGAAGAGAATTCTTATTCTAGATTTCCAATACCTAAACTCTCATGAAGTATAGGTTTTTGGAGAAAACGTCCCATTTGATAAGGTGACAACCCACCTTCATGTTACTGGTATCCCTACCTAAAGTTTCTTATTTGTTGCTCGCTCCTAAAATCCTATTAGTCTTGGCTGGATTTGGTTCTTTGCTTTGCTTTGCTTTGCTTGCAGCCTTCGGAAAGATTAATACCAAAGACATTTACGTTGAGAGCCTCCTTTTTTGTTCTTGGTCTGAACTGGATCCTCCTTTTTTGAGGGAATGTTCTTGTTTTCTGGTAGGCTGGGTTCTTTGTTATTTTGCGGCTTATTTGGTGGGAAAAAAATAGGAAAACATTTTTGGGGTTTGGTAGATAGTGGGAAGATATATGGGCACATTTTAATGGATCACTTTGGGATTTTAACTCAAATTGTAATCCCCTTTGTTATTCATTACCAAATGTTGGGGTTCTTTTGTGCAAGACTTTTTTGCACTTCCCACTTTTGGCTTGATATTTATTTTTGTGATGGGTCGTTCGTTTTACTACCCTTCATTTTATTGAAAGCTGGTTTCTCTTAACAAAATCGAGGATTAACAATTGTCTCTCATTTTTCAGTCATCATGTATAATATTACGATATTTGGCAAGTTTTGAACCTCCTATTAGTTGTCCAATGATTCTTTGGTTTAAGTGGCAGTTAACGTTGTGTTTGACAAATCTACCTTTGGCACGTGCTATGCCAAATTGAGGAGTTTCTAGTATAAAGGATCAAAGAAGTATGTTGAAATAGTGCCACTATTTTACAACTAAAAGTCAATCACTTTGATAACCAAGATGTTTTTTTTTTAATGTATTTTAGATAAACAACAACTTCATTGATGAATGAAATATGAAAGAGAGGGAAAAAAACCAAGCCCCAAACACTTCGATCTAAGACATCATTAGCTCAATACCTTTCCTGGCCACTTGGCACCTGCCTAAAGCTTAATTTCTCTTATTATTATTATTATTATTATCATCATTTCCTGTACATGTTGAACCCCAACCTCCTGATATCTGACATTTTCTGACTTTCATCTCTTTTTAGGACCCTGAAGGTCTCTTCCCCTGTATTCTTGGTCATGAGGCTGCAGGGTATGCAACTTGATATCACATGCCAGATACTTTGGTTTTTATTATATATATATTTCATTACCTAAGCGGCATTATGAAACCCATGCAGGATAGTAGAGAGTGTTGGTGAAGGTGTGACGGAAGTTCAGCCTGGAGACCATGTAATTCCTTGCTACCAAGCAGAATGTCGAGAATGCAAGTTTTGCAAATCAGGGAAAACAAATCTTTGTGGCAAAGTCCGTGCTGCCACTGGAGTGGGAGTGATGATGTCAGATCGTCAGAGTCGTTTCTCCGTAAATGGAAAACCTATATATCACTTCATGGGCACGTCAACATTTAGTCAATACACTGTTGTTCATGATGTCAGTGTTGCAAAGATTGATCCCACGGCTCCATTGGATAAAGTATGCCTTCTTGGATGTGGTGTTCCCACAGGTAGCGATATGTTAAACTTGCATCTATAATGTTTTATGTATATATATATAAACCACCATGGGTTGATGTAGTGGTCAATAAGGATCAGGCAAATAATAAAGGGTTTAGAGAGAGTGGATTCAAGTCATGGTAGCCAGGATTGAATATCCTGTGAATTACTTTGACTACCAAATATAGTAACGTCTGGCGGTCTTCTCTTGAGAATAGTTAAGGTGCACGTAGGGTTTCTTAAACACTCTTAATATATACATATATGTTCACACATACATCCACACTTTTACCTTTACAACTAGCATGATTATCCTGTTTTAACTATGAAAAATTAGGAAAAAGAAGATTTTCGATAAATAGGTGTATTTGTTTGTTAAAGTTTATTTGAATATCATGGCGATGTTTTCTATCCAAGGGGAAATTTTAAAAATTCAGCTGACGTTCAATTTTCTTTTTGTTTCTCTAATTTATTCATTTCTTTTTGAATGAAGGGGGAGCTGTTCACGTAAAATAATATCTTCCAACATAACTTCTTTTTTTTTTCCTTTTCCATTTTACAATTCTTTATATGCCATAACGAATGGTATTTTCAGGCCTTGGAGCTGTTTGGAACACAGCAAAAGTAGAGCCAGGGTCCAATGTGGCTATTTTTGGCCTAGGGACTGTAGGCCTTGCGGTAAGCTCCATATCAGACCCTCCTGTCTTTTGACTGCCCTCTCTTTCCTCTAAATTGACCTTAGGTTGATTCTAATTAGGGAGGACTTTTTATAGACTTAATGTTTGTCAATATTTTAAAAGGGCTGGTGTAAACGAACTCCACTGAGAAACTCATGTTTACTCTTTCAGTCTTACACTTCTAGTTCATTAGAGACTCGCACCTCACAAGAGGTATACACCTCCCTTGGAAGGCATAGAGGCTTGTAGTTATAGGTTAAAGGCAGATGGGCCTCACGTGATAGCAATAAGAATATTATTAAGTAATATTTTGGAATATAAACTAATGCACGTAGATATATAGTACTCATACTACCTTACCACATGTTAAGAATAAATGCAAATGACTAAAATTGTAGAATATGCTGATCTTATGTGTGATACTGATTATATGTTAAAAATTAAATCTTTATTAAAAATCACTATTGATACTAGGGACAAATCTTTCACTTGATCATCCTTACGATGGATGCGATGGGAAGAAGTGGCATTTGGATGAGTTTTTTCCCCTATTAGCTTTTAAATATTGTTGACACAGTTATATTGGGATTTTGCATCTTTTTAATGTTATTTATTAGCTTATGCATTGTCTCTTTAAGCAAAGCCAGACAGCCTTTAGCCTTCTAAAAAATGTTTGCAGTGGTTTGATTGCTGCTAGGCATTTCTTCATGAACCCAAAAATATTACCCAATCCTTTTCATAGTTATATCTTTTCTTTTTACCAGCGAAATTGTTTCTTTGGCTAATAGCATCAACTTCATTGTTACTTTAAATTTGACAGGTGGCAGAAGGTGCCAAAGCCGCTGGTGCCTCACGCATAATCGGCATTGATATTGACAGCAAAAAGTTTGAACTTGGTATACCTTGATTTCTTACATTTTATGCTCTATTTCTTGAATTTATAATCTAAAGGAGAGTCGTTCTAAAGCATATTATAATCTTTGAGGTTTGTGGTTTTATTATTATTTTTTCATGGCCATATTTTGTAACTGCTTTGCGACCTCAATGTATTTTCTAGATTTATAAATTTGGGGAGATCTGGTCGTTTGAACATAACTGAACCTTCTTACTGCTAAATCTTCACTGATTTTTTTTTTTTTTTTTTTTTTTAACATATATGTCGTCTGGAAATTTTTGGGATGTTTGTTTCCTTGATCTTTACTATTTTATGATCTCGAGGATAGACTTTGTTTGGAATAGCAAAATGAGCTATTATTATTATTATTATTATTTATCATCCTCCCTCTTTTGCAATTTCATTCTATCAATGAAATCAGCTTCTCCTACAAGATATTCATATTTTCTTTATTTTTATTTCATTTAAGTGGTAACTTTCCCTGGCCTTTTTAACGCCCAAATCGGCTATTTGGGAGATGCATATCCAATCAAACAGAATATACTCGTCTTTATGGATAAAGAAACTAACAGTGTAGGATAAGATTTTCTCTGTTTCCAATGATTCTTGAGGGGGCAATGAGGTTTTTATGACATCATTTACTTCCACCTTGCAGCTAAGAAATTTGGAGCCAATGAATTTGTGAACCCAAAGGAACATGACAAACCTATTCAGCAGGTCATCGTTGATCTCACAGATGGTGGGGTTGACTATAGTTTCGAGTGCATAGGGAATGTCAATGTGATGAGGTCTGCTCTGGAGTGCTGCCACAAGGCAAGTGCTATAACAGATTTTATTGTCTTGATTGATAATTGAAGTAGCTAACATTGTGAACATGCCTGAGTTCTTTATGCATCTACTTACCAGGGCTGGGGGCAATCGGTCATTGTGGGAGTTGCAGCATCTGGCCAGGAAATATCCACAAGGCCTTTCCAGTTAGTGACTGGTCGCGTCTGGAAAGGAACCGCTTTTGGTGGGTTCAAGAGTCGTTCCCAAGTCCCTTGGCTCGTCGAAAAGTACTTGAAGAAGGTATTTCCAGATGCTATCTTGTAGCTTGATTTGTTATCTTTTAGAAAAAGAAATCTGCAATTGTTCTTGGTTGTTTATCACACTTTCTAACTAAGTCTTTAACATTTGATTTAGATGTCAACTATATTTTAAAAGGTTATATTACATGTTTAGTACTTGAGCTTCTAAGAAATTCAATTTTGTGTTTCATGTTTCCAGGATGCTCACCAGTAATTTATCCATATGCTTGCAGGAAATCAAAGTTGACGAATACATAACGCACAACTTGACCCTGGAAGAGATCAACAAAGCCTTTGATCTCATGCATGGAGGCGATTGCCTGCGCTGCGTTCTTTCGGCCCATCCCTAAGCTCTAACGCGAATTTCATCTGTTCTTCATTATGTAAGTTCCTAAAATAATGATGTGTTGAAATCTGACCATATATGCAATGATCCATAATGTTTTTGATATTTGAATTTGGATGGTATCGGTGATGATAAAAAGTGAACATGATATTAGTGTAGAGAACTTGGTGGATCCTTGAAGTTGTTTGATCCTGTGAATGCTGCAATCAGTTCCTCCATCACTTTCATTCTTTAAGACCTCTTTTCTCACATGTTGAAGGGGTGGGCCAAGATTGTAACTACACAAAGCAGATATAATTATCACCTACAAACTAACATTTCCTGCTCTTTGTTTTGTTTTTGGGTAAAACTTCAAATACATTTAAAGCAGTTTGTTGAAACATGCCATGTGTTATTCAGCCAATTAACTAATGACAGGAGATATGAAAACTAATAAATACATAAATAAATAAGACTAGACAAAAGAGACCCACAAAAGGTTGAAATACTATTTTGGTTCGACATACGAGTAGTATCCTAAAATTGCTCGTTTCAAGGATACAATTGACTTTTCCAAGTTTTCATTCGAGTTGGTAATAGGGGGTATACATGGGCCGGGTGGGTCGAGGGAATTTTTTTGAACCAACCCACAAATTTTCACAATCTAACCATTTTGATATATATAAGATTTTGTTTGGGTTGAGGCCATCTAAATTTTTTTCTAATGAAACCAAAATCGAATCAATTCTATTCGAGATCAATTCAACCTCTATTATAGAGTTTGGTTGGTTTGGGTTGTCGGGTTTAATGTACACCATTACGGGTGAAGTATTTAATCTTGATATGTCTATCAATAATGAATAAAAGAACATGAGCAACGTTGAATGATTGGTCACTCCCCAATCCCAAGTTTGTAATAAAGAAAAAACAAAAGGCCAAAAGCACAAGCAAGGTCTGAATGAACGATTTCCAAAGCAATTATGCATGTGACTCCTTACTTCCACCTTGGAGAATATTGCGCTCCCTCCCCCACGTGCCATAGTATCTCTCCCCCTTGCTAATGCAGAAGTGGACCTGGCCCTCGACTTTCGTATTTACTTGGAGTGTACACGAGTTGCATTGGGTTGAAATTATCTCTCGTTAGTAATGCATAAGTGGACCTGGCCTTCGACTTTTATATTTACTTGGAGTGTACACGGGTTGCATTGAGTTGAAATTAAAAAAAAAAAAAAAAAATTAAACTATGCATGTTAAAAAAAAATTAGAACATTCACAACGACCAAATCTAACCTTCTATTTTTTTTTGTTAGATTATCCGATTGTTTTTTTTAATTATCTAAAAAAGTTACAGTCTATACATGTTACATTAATAATTAGAATCTCATCATTTTTTTAATATTCTTAATCTTTTTAAAAGTACGGTAAAGTTGAATTGGATTGAATGATTATTTAGGGGTTATAAATATTATTATATATTTTAGTGTTGAAAAAGTTAATTAATATTAAAGTCAACTCCAAAATAAGATATTATTTTACTTCCCTTTTTTGTATGCTAATAAAGTAAAATGCATAAAAAATAGTTAGATGCAATTAATAAACTTTTGACTTTTGGATCATTTAATTTAAATATTCATACATAACATATATTGGTGAAATTTAAAACATTATATTTGAAGTGAATAAATGAGTATTGGGTAATTAATAAATTTACCAATTTTATTTCACATAAATCAATAGGAAAAAAAGAAACGAACATTAATTGCTTTAGATGACGTGTGAAATAAAATAACGATTGTCGTAGTCTTGGAAGCAGCGGATTCCCACCTGGGTAACGGAGATCCAACGGTGGAAATCGAACCGTAACGGCCGCGCCAAAATCAACGGCCCAAAACTGGAAAGGCTTTTGGAAGCGGGAGCAGGTGGGCCCCATTTTCCGACAGGTGGAAATTATAGTTTTTAATCAATAAGACACGTCGGTTTTCTCACAGTCCAAAATTTATTTAATAATTAAAAAAAAAAAATACACGAATACTCTAATTTAACAATCATTTAATTAATTATTTTTCCTTCAAATTCTTTAAATTTATTTATTTTCATCATTATATCTCATTATTTAATCTCACTATTTTATAATTTAATTTATGAAAATATCACAATTTTTTTTAAAAAAAATATATGTTATCATAAGCATAATTCAATTACTATTTTAAAATTGAGATTTTGTTCTTATGTATAAATTTTATAAGTTTTTAGACTTTTAATTTTGTTTTTAATATATTTAATAATTTTTAAAAATAAAATAATCTAATAAATATAGTTAAATTTTATATTAAATGAGATCCTAAAATTGAAAAGAGAAAAAAAAAAGTAAAAAATAAAAAATAAAAAATCACAATATTAATTAATATAAAAAGTATGAAATGGTTAAATATAAAAAATTAATTATGAGTAATGAAAAAGTATTAAAATATTAATGGGGGAATTCCAATAGCATTATAAAAACTGCCTCTCTCTGTTTCCTATTTTTGCAGAATTTTATTTTCCATCTCTCCTTCCTCCGAACACCAACTTCCAAACTTAAAACATTCATTCATCCATTCATCCATTCGTTCATCAGGTGATTTCCGCCATTACCACCGTTTTCTTCTATGATTTCTCTTCCTTTTTTCTCTGTATTTTCTTTCCTATCTCCCCATTTCTTCCCTTTTCATGATATCAATCATCGTTTTCACTTTTGCAAATCCACCGGATTCATAAATGGTTGATTCGCTTCTCTTGTTCATCTCCCCTCGAGCTTCTTGTATGTGTTTTTCCCTTAACGACTTTTGCGTTCTGTTCTCTGTTTTCGTTCATTTTGCTATCAGGGGATTTGTTGGTTTTCTGCATGGAAACATTTACGTGATGATGGAGTAGAGATGGATTTTTGGGAATGTTTCAGCTTCTTTGCGACTTGGGGGTTGGTTAAATCGATGGATGAACGTGTTTTCAGAGGGAACCGATTGTGAAATTGGGGGTTTTAAATGGTGGTCTGCTTGTTTATTATATGCGTAAATCTCCGAAATCAGTGGGAGATTGTGAATGTGATGATAGCGAGAGGAGTTGAGCGATGATAAACTGGTTCAATGAGCGCAAAAGATGAATTGATTGTTTGAGAATGGATATGAAGGAAAATGGTGAATTCGCGGACGAGCGGCCTCCGTCGCCAATGTGGGTGTTGCAACATTTCTCGGAGGAGGCGTTTAGGGTGGCCGGTGAAGCTCTGAATAGCGTCTATCAAGGGGGCACCGGGATTCAGGAAATGGGGACTGGACATCGACGTGCTCGTAGTGAAGTTCCGAGTCCCGTGCACAATCGAACCAACGGTTTCCAGAGGTTAAAATCCCATGTGCAGAAGGTTTGGGGATGGGGGAGAGGCACGCGAGATGAGGATTACGCCTTCTGTAGTTTTGATCCTGAGATCTTGGCGAATCAAAAACGTCAGTGGTATCAGTTTCACTCCAAATCTCTGGTATCTAATTGATTCTATGTTTCTATATTCTTTCTACAACCTGGTTTTTTCCGGGTTTCCAAGAAAAAGAAAAGCTGGATATGTTGTTTTTTGAAGCAGAAAAGGAGATCATGTTTATGAATGAACGTTTTGCTTACGAGGTCCTCTGGCCTCTGGGCGATGTTGTATTATACTGATGCAATACCCTGCCTTATTTCTGAAACTAGGCTCCCCTTGGACTGAAGTTTTTCAATGCTCTCAAACATTTCCCACCTCCACAGGCCATGTATTAGTTTGTAGACATGAAAAATTATTGGAATTACTGGCTGTTCTGCTTTTGCTTTGTTGTTCAGCTTTAAATTCAGTGTTTGACTAGAAGTTATTTGAGGAGGCTACCACAATGTGGCCGATAGTTTTGCACTGTTGGATATATGAGAACAAAATTGTAGAAATATCTCGAGATTATATCTAGTGGTTATTAGGAGACGTCCAATCCACATCTGAAGGTTATTACGAGGCAACTATCGTGTAGAGGCTTCATTGAATAATTTTTTCGTGTTTAATGATGTTACAATTAAGTAGAACAAACGAGTTGGTAGTTTGTCCATAGATCAAGCTTGTAAGATAAGATATGTATAACTATATCTAGTGTCATGCGGCCAAGGAGAACTGATGCTCCAAAAGGCATATTTTGTGATGTAAAGCCAAAGTGTCTGATGATTGCATGCTCTTTTGAATTGCAATAAGCCCAGCTGAGTAAGAAAAAAAGTTATACATTGAATTTTAATATGTTCATATTTTATAGGACTGTGTATTATACAAAGAGCCCACCTCTCTCTTTGAACACTTCATTATTGTGGGGCTCCATCCGGATACTAACCTTGAGACTGTGGAGGATGCATTTGCTGAAGGGAAAAAATGGGACTTACAAAAGAAAAATACTGAGATGATAGAAAACAAAATGCTAGAGCATAGAGGGCCATCAGTTCCCCTGCTGGAACCTCAGGTTAACTCTTTATCTGGATCCTTAGTTTGGTAGAACTCTTTTATTTGTGTTGTAGAATTATCCAATGTGTAGTGAGTTAATTCTTTGTGCCTTTGTTATGTCTATTGAAGGATAACTATTTGAGGTGCTTTCTTTTTGTTGTTGTCTACTTAAAATTTAGTTTGCTCGAGTAATTTACTCATAAAATTTGGGATGAAGGTCGTTAACTATTGTGTTCTTGCGTTTGTATATTTGCATATTGATGAATTGAAGTTGTATTTGCATCTACAGATACTTTTTAAGTATCCACCCGGGAAGAGGCTGCCAATGCGTATGAAGGATTTGTCTGCATTTTGTTTTCCCGACGGTGTTAAGGTGAGCTATAATCCATCAGCCATGATGTGTTAAGGAAGGTTAGGTTGGTTAACTATTATCTTTGATTCATGATATTGGTTTTATCCCTTTATGTGAAATCAAAATCTAGTAAACCAGGTGAAGTATATATTCAAGTGTCGAATTTGACTCTATCACCAGCATGTTCCGTGTCATTTCTTTGTTGATCTACATTTAAATATTAAATAAGTTACTTGTTTACCAATAAATTGCGGATGCAAATTATGATATTAGTTTCTTTGAGGATTTATAACGTTGATGAAAATCTTGAATGGGAAAGTAGTATTTGGTGACAGTTATTTGCTTTTAATAAATTAATGGTGTCACTAAGCTATCATCTTTCTCATTACTTTTTTTGTGGATTATTGTGCATTAGTAAGTAGTCTACTTTATGGTGCTTTTAACTTCACAATGATGTCACCTTATGAATCATAATGGCCTTAGATGTTTACTATTGACTGGATCGTTTTAATTTGTTCTATTTCCTGGCAATTCATATTTAACAGTAGAACATAATTTCACACATTTACTCTAACAATGCAGGCACAGGTAATGGAGAGGACTCCATCACTCAGTGAGCTGAACGAAATTGTTTATGGTCAGGTATCTGGTACCAATATTAATATCTTTGTCATGACCCCATCCAGTTTTCTCTCTGCTTCTGGACAAGTTTTATCTTCTAAACATGGAATTTTATTTGTAAGATATCGCTGAGAAAAAAAAAATCTGTTGATGATGTTTTATCCGTTTTGATCGGTAAATGTATAATACTTATCTTGTTTCCCAAAAAAAAAAAAATGATGCTAGCCTCTTCTATTGTCACAGGAACATTTGAAAAGAGATGATTTGGCATTTATTTTTTCCCTTAAGGTAAATTTTGTGATTGCTTCTTCAGCTAATGTTGAATCTGAAGTTCTTTTTTTGTCACCTGATATGTGTCTAAATCAACCTATGGACGAATTTATTTTAGAATTTCTTTAATGTCCTTTACTTTTTGTGAGTAATACAAGATTCACTTACTTTTTGATTTATAGTCGAGTTACTACTTGGTTGTATATTGTTTTAATTGTGTTTGCAAGTCTATGATAAGTTCTTCTATTTCTTCTTCATATTCTTTGTATTGATTTCCGATCTTGAAGTATTGTTCATCTAGCTTTCTTCAAGTCTATTATTTCGTCATGAAAATGTAAAATATGTCCTGAATTAAGTTATGTTTATTAAAATTGGAAAACTGAACAATAACAGTTATTTTCTTTTCTTGAGGTTTTGGTGCTTATTTTTCATTCACCACTTACCTAACCAATGGGCATGAGAGAATGTTATCTTTTCAAGTGGGAGTTTTTTTTTTTTTTTTTTTTTAAATGATCTTTTTACTCATTTCCATATGTTTAGTTCGTAGAAGAAATGGAATGTTCGCTGAAGCTACTTTCTTTTCCTTCAGGTTGCCAACAATTCGACTCTTTATGGTGTATGCTTGCATGTGCAAGAAATTGTTCAGAGGCCACCTGCCATCCTAGGCATCTCAACTTCTCTTTCTCATTCTCCTGGATTATGCAGCCGTTTTTTGGTTTCTGCACCTCGCTGCTATTGTCTTTTAACAAGAGTACCCTTCTTTGACTCACACTTCGAGATGTTGAACAGGTCCTTTGTAATTCTGTTTCTTTGAGCTACATGCAGATTCATGATAGAAAAATCGCTTTGGGATCTAAATAACTCAGTCCTTTTTGTTGTGGTCTGCAGTATTATAGCCCAGGAACGTTTGAATCGGGTAACACAGTTGATTAGTGAAATCTCTCTCACTGATTATGTGCCATCAGTGTCAAGGTCAAATAATAATGAAAATGTTGAATCTCCTGAAAGGGAGTCCGTTGGTGATTGGATGGCGTCAGCAATACCTATTCACAGTGCAGTGGCCCTTACTGCTGCTGCTGCAGGGATTATATCTGATGATGAGATCTTAACCTCTTCGATGAAGATGTGGGAACCTCGATCTCCTGAAAGTGGTACAACCAGCGATGCTTCAGAGTTGGGTCAAGTAAGCAAAACAAAAATGAGTGATTAAAGTTTCCTTAACGATATTTTGAGGCTGCAAGAAAATTCTCATTATACCAATGTAAAATTATTATAAGAACACCTCTAAAAGATATTAATTAATATTAGATGGGTGTGTAGTTCCGTTTGTGTTTATCATTTGGTGATTGCACAGGTTATAACTGGTTTCAATTTTTTGACAAGGCGGAAAGAACTAATGGAAGTTTCGAGAATGGTCACCTTTGCACAGAGATGTCTTTCTCATCAAAGCATCGCGCATTAGAGCGCCTTGGGAGTTCTGAGTCCCTGTTCAGGTGGTAGATTTACCCTGATATCTAATATGCTTGTAAATTGTTAGTACTTAGACACCCTTTGCCCAGTACCAATTTCAGTAATATTGAATCATATGGCAGTCCAGCTAGAAGTATGGCTTCAGAAGATGAGGATGATGATCTTTTTCCAAACTGTGAAAAGGAATTCGATGATGGCTTGATAATGGAATGGGCTAGGGTTAGTTAATTATGATTTCTAATTTTCGTTCAACGACTAGACTCTTTCAACATTATCATTCATCTAATCACTTGCCTTATGGATTTATTATGATAGGATAATAAGCATGATGTGCTGCAAATAGTCTGCGGATATCATTCACTTCCTGTTCCTGAAAGGGGATGCAAATTATTATTTCAACCTCTTGAACATTTGCAATCTATTCAATACAGAAGACCTTCCATTGCATTGCTCGGATTTTGTGAAAAATATCTAGACTCATTGAACCCTGTTGAGGTATTTTTCTTATTGCTCGTTGTTCATAGGGTGTGTTTCACATCACTTTAAGGGGTGATTAAATCTTTGGTAGGTCAAGGCAAAGTTGGCTTCAGCTGAAGAAACTCTTGCTCTGTCAATATGGACAACTGCCACTTTATGCCGAGCTCTCTCTCTTGAAACTGTAAGCAGAATGCTTTTCGTTTGATTCTGAAGCTCCAAATGCACTTCTATTAGTTTCAGAACAAATTCTTGCAACTCCCTTGCAGATTCAGTTGATTCAGTTAACGTACCTAAGTATATGGTTGTTTTGCCAGTTTATATTGTTCCCGTATCTGTTTCCCTGCTCTTAAAATGTTTTGTTCTTACCTCATGTTTACGTCATGACACGAGTTTTCACTGCAATAAACCTCATGTAGTGATAGTAGTGTGTCCTTTATTTTGGCTGTGAACTTAGAAGTCTGATCACGTTGTCTTTATAGGTTTTGCAATTGGTTGCAGTGATTTTACTAGAAAAACAAGTGATAGTAGTGTGTCCAAACCTGGTAAGTTAGTCCTACATTTTGTTTATATCTCCATTATTCTGACTACTATGAACTTTTTTTATTTGATCTTATTCTCATTGAGTATATTAATTAATGCAGGGTCTACTTTCAGCTACAGTGTTATCCCTTGTTCCTATGATTTGTCCCTTCCAATGGCAAAGTTTATTTCTTCCGGTGAGTTCATTGATATTGATCTCTACAGTGTTATCCCTTTCTTTTTCACAAATCAGAGATGTCTATGTGGTTATGGAATGCCCTAACCTGTTCACCTTGGTTTAGAGAATTGAAAAACTCTGTTTAAACTTTGACTAAGAAAATCTTTTAAAAGGTACGTCAGTTTGTTCGTAGTCAAAAGTCACTGGAAATGGCTAACATCACCACTGTTTGAATCGATGTTTTAAAAAGCAAGCGTAAGCGGTAAAAAAAAAGTTTTTACTGAAGCACCCTCAATGAAGTGCATGCTCCTCTGTGCCTTGAAGCCTTTGTTTCTTTGCTTTCTTATGCTTGCTATTTGCTTCACGAGAGCTTCACGGTTCTTGCAATTTCTAAGAGGAACGGAATATAAATGGAAAATGGAAAACTAGAAGTTGCTTGAGTTATTACTTCCCATGTTATGCTCATTTTAATAATTTTCAGGTTCTGCCAGGAAAAATGTTTGACCTCCTTGATGCACCAGTTCCCTTTATTGTGAGTATAACATTGATTTCTTTTATCTGAATTCTTGCTCGCGTTTAGAGGCAGTTCATATTGAAGATAATGGGATATTTTAGTTTAAACCAAGATATCAATGAAAAGTATTGCTTCCTAAGTTTATTAATCCTTTTCGTAGATGATCGGGAGATTTAAATATGAAATAGAATTGTTCGTTGATCTCGATGTTTGAGCGAATCCAAATTACTTTTTAACGATGCCTTCCCCTTTTGATAATTTCGCAGGTCGGTACACTAAATAGACCAACTGATGTAAAGATGAAGACGTCTAATCTAGTTATTGTTGATGTGCTTAAGGATCAGGTTTGCTGGAAGCTTGCCTATCCTTTTGTTTTTCCTCTGTTTATTTATCAATCATGTTCTAAAGATCATTTTTATTGTGCTTTTATTTAACAAAAACAAGGGCTATACTAAACATTGACCCAACTGAGATGGTCCCAAAATTACGAAAAGAAGCTCAACTTGTTAAGCGTTCAAGCTGAAAGGAAACTTGCGAATAAAATTAGCCATAGATGCCCTGGATGGTCAAAATAGTTAACCTTTACGACTTCTTTGAGCGTAGATATTGAGAACTGTTTCCTAAACAGATTTTTCGAACGGTCCTTATTGGTATCTTATTAATTTTTTCATTTCGGTTTGTTTCCCAACTCCTAAAAGATAATTGCTAGGTTGGTCTAAAATTTTCTGCGATTCAGGTGAAAACATGTACCTTACCGACACTTCCACGACACAGAGAGCTAGTCTCTGAACTAGGCCCGGTCCATGCTAAATTGGCTAACAAGAGTTCAATTGCCAAAAAGCATCCTGTATATAGGTGCAATGAATCTCAGGTTATTATGGATTGGTGAATTTTCTTCTACTCCCACGCCTTCTGCTTCTACTCAACACTCACTCGGATGTAACTTTGATTTGCAGACTGCATACGCCGCCCAGTTTTTGAAGGTCATGCGGCAATACATGGAGTCATTGTGTTCAAATCTTAGATCTCATACCATAACTAGTGTCCAATCGAATAACGACAGGGTCAGACGATCTAATCTACCTTTCGTTTTACTTTCCGTCTTGATCTTCAACATTCCATGGCTGATCACTATGAAACTTAGCTCTTTATTTCAATGATTTCAGGTTTCTTTACTTCTTAAAGATAGCTTTATTGATTCCTTTTCTAGTAAGGACCGACCATTTATTAAGGTGATTTCCCACTTCTCAGTTTGATTCCTTCATAGATTTGTGCTTTGGTCATTGTTCATGTTAGTGATTTATTAATTAGATAAATGGGATCTGCTTCATTCTGTATTTTCTTTCTATTCTGAAACGCTAATAGTATACTTGAGATGATCTCACATCGGTTGGGGAGGAGAACGAAGCATTCTTTATAAGGGTGTGGAAACCTCTCCCTAGCAGACACGTTTTAAAAGCCTTGAGGGAAGCCTGAAAGGAAATGTTTTTTTGCTAGGGGTGGGTTTGGGCGGTTACAGTGTAGTTTTCTTTGAAGCCAAAAAGTGTGAATTTCTTTGCAGCTACTAGTAGACACGCAGCTTTTCAGTGTTCTTTCGGACTCTCGCTTATCGAGCTTCGAAAATGGGTTCTGTGAAGCTAATAATAATGTTGCCAAAGCTCCAATGGCAGAAGTGAAAGTACAGAAGGTGCAGATAAAGAAACCCTGAGGGGTTTTCATTGATACGAGGAGGATCACTACTCATTGCTAAAGTGTTTTAAAGGCATACCAGTTTTGTAACATAACATTAATACTAATACTGAAAATATCCCAATTTTTCTTTTTTTTTTTCTTTTTTTTAGTGAGGATATATACATACATATATATAAGGATATGTGAAAAGTCATGTAAATGTTGTTTACTTACAATAAACAAGCAACCAATTTTTCATGGGGTTTTTTTTTTTTTTTTTTTTTTTTTTTTTTTATTATTATTATTATTATTATTATTTATTTTTTTTTATTCTATTTTGATTGTTGGAATCATGTTTCTGGTAAGAAACCAACATAAATCCCAAGATAATATATTTTTACATATTACTAAATTTTTAATAATTTCTAATATTTTTTCAACCTTTTCAATTTTAATCATGTTTAATCATGATTTAAAATTTTAATCACCTTATAATTTCTAATATTTTACCTCTTGTAAATTTTTTAAAAAAATTTAAAAAAATTAGAAATATATATTAAAATTGAGTAGAAAATTTTAATTAAATGTTTCAAAATAATAAAATATGTATTTTACTAATTAATATTTTATTTTCATTAAAAATAAAAATTTAAATGAATGACCCGAATAATTGAATGAAAATGAAAACTTTGTGATTGGATTGGTCTAAAAAATGTACCAACTCGACTTAATCCAACCCACGAACACGGGCGTAAAATGGTATATATTTATAGATTTTACCCACCAAAGGGCATTTGTTGGTCTCCCATAATCCAAAATCCCATAAAAATATTCATAGTGCTTCTATCTTTAATTCAACCTCGTTCTTTTCGAGGGAGAAATTGGCCATTTTTTAAAACTCTCTTTAAGATGTGTGCCAACTTAATAATTTAATATTAATAATAAAACCACGTAAAGTTCGAGAGAGACTGACATTAGCTGTTGATCCAAACATAGCTTAAGGTTTATAATTCTAAATATCAATGGTTCGATCCCATTTCGTAATCGAACTAAATAAATAACAATAATAAAATAAAAAATTTCAAACATAGGTTTGATCCCATTTTATAAAAATAAAATTTTATGAACATAGTTTAGGGTTTATGATTCCAAACATCGACGGTACGGTCCCATTTTGTAATTGTCGAAGTAAATAAATAATTATAATAAAATAAAGTTTTTTTTGGGTAGAATTTTATAATTGTTGGACTAAAAAAATAATAATAAAATAAAATGGTCAAAATCAAGAATAAAAATGTCAGCCTAACTTTAATTTTCAACAAAGGTGGGCATTACAAATTCAAGAAAATATAAATAATAATTAAATGAATAACTAAATTTAGAATACATTAAATTGTTTTATTATAATTTATAGTAAAGCTTGGAAATAATGATGATTTAAACGCACGTGTGACAAATAAACAGTAAAGCATTTAATAATATTGAATATTCCAACTCAAATTAAAGTAATGTGAAAGGGAGAAAAAAGGGAAGAAAAATATAATAATAATAATAATAATAATAATAATAATAATAATAATAATAATAATAAATTTGCTTTGAAAAGAATATAGGCCATAAGGAAAGAAGGCTAATAAATTTGGGTTTGAAAAAAGGACCAAATTCATAAAATCTTTTGAAAGGTCGTTGAAATTAATTAAAAACACTGAGCTTTTGCCTTATTTTCAACCCTCACCATGTGTGTAGTCAAAATCATACCAAGTTCGGTTCGTTTGTATTCGAACCATCGAGAAAATAGGTCAATTTTTACCCTAAATTGACTCGATGTGTCAATTTTTATCTCGAACTTTTAATTTCTTTTACTCCAAATTTGATCTCATGTATCCATTTTTATTTCAAACTTTTAACTTTTTTTTTTTGCCCTGAATTTGATTTAATATATCAACGACTTTTAAATTTTACCTTTAATGTATCTATTTTTTATCTCGAACTTTCAATTTGTTTTACCCTGAATTTGAATCGACGTATCAATTTTTACCCTAAAATTTATAATATATATTATTTTTTTATATCGAACTTTTAATTGGGTCAAAATCGAAATTATTTTATAAAATTTCATACTTTTATTAAATTTAAAAATTTACTAAACACAAAATTAAAAATTTAAAGACTAAATAAACAAGGGACAAAATTGTAATTTAACAAAATATTTTTTTTTCTTAATATAAAGTCTAGAACGGTAATAAATGTACCATATTTAATTTCATCCATTTTCTTAATCTAGAATAACAAAATGATTGTACATTTATTCATGTACCCAAAAAAAGGAAAAAAAAAAAATAATAATAATAGTAACAATCAAATTACGAAGGAAATATATATATATTAAAATAATATCTATTTTCTTAATCTAAACTCTATTAAATAACCATTATTTATTGCAATTAATGCTATAATCCACGTCATTTCTATTAAACCGACATAATAACACAACATAAACTTTCAGTGTTGCAATTGAGAAACCACCACAAAAGACAGACGTTATTGTTGAAACTAATATAAAAACAGAAGCATAAACATGATGATCGAGAGTCGAAAAAACGAGAAAAATAGGAGCATGAACACGGCGATCGAGAGCTAAAAAATGAATAAAACAAGAGCATAAACATGACGTTCGTGAGCCGAAAAGGAACCAGAAAAGTAAATTAAAAAGAATTTAGTTAGGTACATTTCCAAACCAAAATAAAGCGAGAGAGAGAGAGAGAGAGAGAGAGAAGGGTAATGTGGACAAATCAACTATGACTTGGACACACCTCATTAAACCATAATAATAATAATAATTATTATTATTTTATTTTTATTTACTTTTCCTTCCCAAGATTCATTATTATTATTTTTAATTACAATTATTTTGGTGGAACGTCTCACCAACTTTACCATAATAATAAATGAAACAAATATTTATAATATAAGTATCTAATATATTTTATATAAAATTAAAAGTTTAAAACAAAAATTTTAATTTAGATATTAGAAGTTAAATATATAATAATATTTTTTAATGTTTTTTTTTTTAAATTAACGAACTATTTTTAATCATAAAGGATAGTACGCACTAAGAATAACGACATTTAAATTGGGGAAAAGATGTCGAGGAGGATGATAATGGTATCAGATTCAGAGTGAGGAATGTGATGACCTATTAACCGACCTAGCAAGCACCCACGCACCACCGTCTTCCATTTTGATTTGGGATTTCTATAAGATATAATTTCAAATGTGAAAGCGATTTTAGTTTCGGAGCAATTTTGTTTATTATTGGGATTCCTTTCATTTGTTTTCCCAACTCGGAACTTTTCTGTTGGCAGCGATCTTCCTTCCCGTGGCAGAGCGCAGGAACAGATGTAAGAGACGGAGGAGGAGGAGATTAGAGAACAAAACAAAAACGAAACGAAACAATGTGCTTGAACAGAGACGAAATTTGAGTGGAATTTGGAATTTGGAGCATTTTCAGGTTCTTAGTAACGTCATTGATGAAACCCAACTGCAAAATCCGCGCGGATTTGAGTTTCCCTAAATACCTCTCTTCCTATTTTGCTATCACTTCTCGCTCTCTCTCGCTCGGTACTTTGTTTCTATATTAAACCCCAACCTCCCATTCCCTTAAAGTCACTCCTCCCTCCGCTTCTGGTTTTGTCTTCTTAACGACAGAACAAGAGAGAGTGGTGCCGCTTTCGCTTGTTCTTCATTTGTTTGGATCGTTTTTAATTCATCTCTTTCTTTTTTGAGATTTGGTTGTTATTTGTATACACCCTTTCTTGTTTCATCTCTGGATTTATCAGTGGCGAATTAATTGGTGTTGGAGACTGGCGAGGCGGCTGATTTTCCAGTGCAACTGGGTTTGGTTTGCTGTTCGTCATCAGTAATCACATAGTTACCTCTCCCTAAAGGCAGGTTGGTCAGTTTTATTTTGTACTTTCAGTGATGGGTCGTCTTCTTTTTTTGATTTTTCCTCTCCCCTTTTGTCCATTCCCCATTTCGCTACAGACAGAAAGACTTGCAAAGCGTCGTTCTATTTCTCTCTCTCTGTGTTTCTTCGACTTTCGTGTTAACAAAAAATGGATTTGTTGGCATGTGCTATGTGTCTGCAGGCTGTCTACCGAAGCGCTCATTAGGTGTCTACGAGAACCCAGATGGAGTAATGCTCATCTTCATAACAGGGTTCTATTTATCTCAATTAACTCGCCGCCGACTCACTGTTTTGAATCGCCTTCCTCACAAACATCCCGCAGTCAATAATGGGTGTTGCCCATTTATTGAATACAACCCAAGCTTTGTCATCTGATGTACGATCGTCTAATACCTTGTCGGAAGCATTTGGAACATTGCCAGTTTTGGAGCTCGTATCAATTTGCATAAATCTAGCACTTTTTATCTTCTTCTTCTTCACTGTCTTGGCGAGGCGGATATCTATTTTTGTTACTCGCCTTGGCTTCATCAAGGATGATGAGTCTGGTGCGAATACAAGTCCAATTCGGCGCAGCGCGGATGGTGAAATTCATGATGTTGAAGTCGGGGTCAGTTTTAAAATATCGGTTTCATGTTGTTTCTATGTGTTGTTTGGACAAGTTTTGGTATTAGCTTTTGATGTCATTAGCTCAATTCGAGAGTCTGTTGAAGGGAAGGAGGGTGAAGATTGGTCTGTTGTTTGCTTCCCTGCTGCTCAAGTTTTGTCTTGGTTTCTTTTGAGTTTTTTGGCTCTGCATTGCAAATTCAAGGCTTCTGAGAGATTTCCATGGCTGTTGAGGGTCTGGTGGTTTGTGTCGTTTGTTGTTTGTCTGTGTGCGTTGTATGTTGACGGAAGGGAATTGTTTGTACAAGGCCTGGAACACCTGCGCTCTCATGTTGTTGCAAATTTTGCTGCAACTCCTGCTTTAGCTTTCCTTTGTTTTGTTGCTGTTAGGGGGGTTACTGGTATCAAAGTTTATAGGAACCCTGATCTTCAAGAGCCTTTGCTTCTTGAGGAAGAACCAGGATGTCTCAAGGTTACGCCTTACAGCGAAGCCGGGCTTTTTAGTTTAATTACACTTTCTTGGCTGAACCATCTTCTCTCAATTGGTGCAAAAAGACCACTTGAACTCAAGGACATTCCCCTTCTTGCTACGAAAGATCGATCTAAGACCAATTATAAGATTTTGAACTCGAACTGGGAGAAACTGAAAGCAGACAATCCTTCGAAACAGCCTTCTCTTGCGTGGGCCATTCTGAAGTCCTTCTGGAAGGAGGCTGCTTGTAATGCCATCTTCGCTTGCCTGAATACTCTAGTTTCATATGTTGGTCCTTATATGATTAGCTACTTTGTTGATTACTTAGGGGGGAAAGAAACTTTCCCCCATGAAGGATACATATTGGCTGGTACGTTCTTCGCAGCAAAGCTTGTGGAGACTCTGACAGCCAGACAGTGGTATCTTGGGGTTGACATATTGGGGATGCACGTGAGATCGGCTCTCACAGCATTAGTATATCGAAAAGGACTTCGGCTTTCCAGCTCTGCCAAACAAAGTCATACCAGTGGAGAGATCGTGAACTACATGGCTGTTGATGTGCAAAGAGTTGGGGATTACTCATGGTATCTCCATGATGCTTGGATGCTCCCTATGCAAATCATTCTTGCTTTAGCTATTTTGTATAAGAATGTTGGAATTGCTTCTATTGCAACATTGATTGCTACTATTGTCTCCATTATTGTTACCATTCCAATAGCTAGAATACAAGAGGATTATCAAGACAAATTGATGGCTGCCAAGGATGATAGGATGAGAAAAACTTCTGAGTGCCTAAGAAGCATGAGGATTCTGAAGCTGCAAGCTTGGGAAGTCAGGTATAAAGTGATGTTGGAGGAGATGCGGTGTGTGGAGTTCAAGTGGCTTCGAAAAGCTCTTTATTCCCAAGCCTTCATTACTTTCATTTTCTGGAGTTCCCCAATATTTGTCTCTGTTGTTACTTTTGCCACCTGCATATTGTTGGGTGGTCAGCTTACTGCAGGCAGTGTTCTTTCTGCACTAGCCACTTTTAGAATCCTCCAAGAACCACTTAGGAATTTCCCCGACCTGGTGTCGATGATGGCTCAGACAAAAGTTTCCCTAGACCGCATTTCTGGACTGCTTCTGGAGGAAGAGTTGCAGGAAGATGCAACTATTGTCCTACCTCGAGGCACACCAAATCCCGCTGTAGAGATCAAAGATGGCATCTTCTCCTGGGACTCTTCTTCTCCAAAGCCGACTTTATCGGGAATACGAGTGAGAGTGGAGAAAGGGATGCGTGTTGCTGTTTGTGGTGTTGTTGGTTCTGGGAAATCAAGCTTACTATCTTGCATCCTTGGGGAGATTCCAAAAATCACGGGGGAGGTAAGTCTTTTAGAATTCCACTCTCAATTTGATATTTCTATCCCATGTTCTTCCCCTTTTTGTTGTTGGTGGTGTTGCAAGTTTCTTGAGTACTTCACTTTTTACTCTGCCCAGGTAAGATTATGTGGTACTTCTGCATATGTGCCTCAATCACCTTGGATACAATCTGGGAACATAGAAGAAAATATTCTTTTTGGAAGTCCTCTTGACAAACCAAAATACAAGAATGCTATTCAGGCTTGTTCACTGAAGAAGGATTTAGAGAATCTCCCGCATGGAGATCAAACAATAATTGGTGAAAGAGGAATAAACCTTAGTGGAGGTCAAAAACAACGTGTTCAGCTCGCCAGGGCGCTTTATCAAGATGCGGATATTTATTTACTTGATGACCCCTTCAGCGCTGTTGATATACACACTGCCTTAGACTTGTTTAAGGTTATATATATGATTTATGACCTTCCGTATTGTTCTCAGGTATTTGGTCGTATGGTTACTGATAACGCCAACATGTAATGCAGGAATACATAATGACGGCCCTTGCAGACAAAACTGTCATTTTTGTTACACATCAAGTCGAATTTTTGCCCGCTGTAGATTTGATATTGGTATGGATTGTTCTTCGTATTTTATGCAATTATTGTTCTTAAGGGCTAAAAGGAAGTTGAATTCAATGGGGTTAGTATGGGGTTGAAAACATGTGTTTGGAACTTTCTCGAACTTTAGGAATTGATATGCCTCGAGCTTTGAATTGATGGGAAAACTAGCAGGAATGAATCATTGAAATGAAGTTGGCCATTGATGGTTTTTTGTCCATGTAGACGGTTGTAGAGTGACGCTTAGTGAACTATTTTTCACATTTGTTCATGCAATTGTGATCTCTCCTATGTCTTTTCGTTTTGTTCCCTAAAAAAGGAAAAGAAGTATTCGACAATAACTCTGTATTAATGGAGATACAATTATCTTTCGCTCGATCATTCCTTTTCCATCTGTACAGGTTATCAAAGAAGGCCGCATTATACAGGCAGGAAAATATGATGATCTTTTACAAGCAGGAACTGACTTCAACACTTTGGTATCTGCTCATCACGAAGCTATTGAAGCTATGGATATTCCCAACCATACATCTGAGGATTCAGATGAAACTCTGTCGGCAGATGAATCTCTTAATCTTGGTAGAAAGTGTAATATTGTTGGAACTAACATTGACAATTTAGCCAAGGAAGTGCAAGAATCTATATCTGCAGCAGAGCAAAAGGCAATCAAGGAGAAAAAGAAGGCAAAACGTTCTAGGAAACGACAGCTTGTACAGGAAGAGGAAAGGGTAAGAGGGCGGGTCAGCATGAAGGTCTACTTGTCATACATGGCTGCAGCGTATAAAGGTTGTTTGATTCCTCTCATAATTGTTGCACAAGCATTATTTCAATTCCTACAGATTGCAAGCAACTGGTGGATGGCATGGGCAAATCCCCAAACTGAAGGGGGTCAACCTAAAGTGACTCCCATGATCCTCCTTGTGGTCTACATGGCCCTTGCTTTTGGGAGTTCTTGGTTTGTATTTGTTAGGGCTATTCTGGTTGCTATGTTTGGTCTTGCAGCTGCACAAAAATTGTTTGTCAAGATGCTTACATCTATTTTTCGTGCACCCATGTCATTCTTTGACTCAACACCAGCAGGACGGATCTTGAATCGTGTAAGTTTCTCGTTCTAAGAGACTGATGTCCAATCAATTTAATCATGCTATTCACACACACTAAAGTTTTCTTTGAACTTCGAATTACTTAATCACTTTCGGCCTTATAGGTGTCCATTGACCAAAGTGTTGTGGATCTTGATATTCCATTTCGACTTGGTGGATTTGCTTCAACGACAATACAACTTATTGGCATAGTTGGTGTTATGACAGAAGTTACCTGGCAAGTCTTGCTTTTAGTCATTCCCATGGCTATTGTTTGTTTGTGGATGCAGGTGAGTACTGGTTTCAGGTTCCCCCTTCTGATGTTTCTCTTATGATACTCGTGCTTTCTTATAAGAAATAAAACTATTTTTTCGATCACTTTTACTATGTCGTACTTTTATCTCTCGAAAGGTATAGATTTGTACAAAAGTATTATGTAGTTGTACCACATCGGTTCTAGGATTATAAATTCAAAAAAAAAAAAAATCTCCTTTTTCCATTTCCATTTATTGTTCTTTTGTCAGTCTGTGTATGATGCTTCTTTCAATCATCATAAAATTCAGTTGGTCTTCTTCAAGGATTAATAGAAAATTCAGTTGTTTCCATATTTTGATTAAGGGTATTGAGGGTGTGTGACCTTACTAAGAGCATTTTATGATGCAGAAATACTACATGGCTTCATCAAGGGAGCTTGTTCGCATTGTCAGCATTCAGAAATCTCCGGTTATTAATCTTTTCGGCGAGTCAATTTCTGGAGCAGCAACAATACGAGGTTTTGGACAGGAAAAACGGTTTATGAAGAGAAATCTATATCTTCTTGATTGTTACTCTCGTCCGTTCTTCTGCAGTCTTGCTGCTATCGAGTGGCTCTGCCTTCGTATGGAGTTGCTCTCCACCTTCGTCTTCGCTTTCTGTATGGTTTTACTAGTCAGCTTCCCTCCTGGAAGTATTGATCCAAGTATGTCACATATTCTCTTCTAGATTCATTGCCTTTTGGTGTGCTGGGTTTATTACATGCTATGGAGTCGGTCGGTCCTTCAAAATAATGATTTGAAGTTGCCCGACTTAAGTTGGGAGGATGTTGTTTTGATTGAATTGATGTTTCCAGTTTAGTCTGATGCTATTGTTAATACATATGTTTTGTGTTCTGCTCCTAGCTTAGCATATGGATCTTGAATCTTGACCATGCAAATGATTTAAAAAGAACATTAAGAACTGTTTAGTGGTGTAGACAAAAAAGGGGGACTGGATCGTCAAATTTTATCGTCACTGGTTTTTGTTTGTGTAGGTATGGCTGGCCTTGCGGTAACGTACGGTTTGAATCTAAATGCTCGCTTGTCACGGTGGATACTTAGCTTTTGCAAGCTCGAAAACAAAATTATATCTATTGAAAGGATTTATCAGTATAGCCAAATTCCAAGCGAGGCACCATTACTTATTGAGGACTCTCGTCCTTCTTCCACGTGGCCTGAGAACGGAACTATCGAGCTTACTGATCTAAAGGTAATACAAAATTTTCTCATGGTAATACAATGCCTGATGGAAACTGACAAATTCCTCTCTCGTTTTCTTTTTCAAGGTTCGGTATAAGGAAAATCTCCCTTTGGTGCTCCGAGGTGTAACGTGCTGCTTTCCCGGTGGAAAGAAGATTGGGATTGTTGGCAGGACTGGAAGTGGTAAATCTACTTTGATCCAGGCGCTATTCCGATTGGTCGAACCATCAAGCGGAAGGATCGTTATTGACAACATCGATATTTCTACGATTGGCCTTCATGACCTCCGTAGCCGTCTCAGTATCATACCGCAGGATCCCACGTTATTTGAAGGCACGATTAGGGGCAATCTCGATCCCCTTGAAGAGCATTCTGATCAGGAAATTTGGCAGGTCTGATCTCTCTCTCAAATTCCCACTTCACTGATTTTTCTACTAAATAGCTATAGTAGTAATTCTTTTTGTAACTGAAAGAACGAGACGAGTTTCCAACGTAATAAAAAGCTAAAGTGTAAGGCCCCAGCATTCATTGGTTAACGGATATTGTCCGCTTTGGCTCGTTTTACGTATCGCCGTCAGCCGCATGGTTTTAAAACGTGTCTGTTAGGGAGAGGTTTTCACACCCTTATAAAGAATGCTTCGTTCCCCTCTCTAATCGATGTGGGATCTCACGTAGTCTGTACCTGTTGAATGTTCTAATACTCTTGTACTGTAAATTGAAATCGGGTTTTCCTGATTTGTATTTAACGTCGTTCAGGCACTGGATAAGTCGCAACTAGGACAGATGATCCGTGAAAAGGAGCAAAAACTAGACACACCAGGTATTTAACAAGCAGATATGGAACCTATCTCCTTTTTTATTGTCCTTTGTCGGCTGTTCTTGACATATATTTCATGCATGTTTGGTTGCTGCTGATGGAATCCTCTTTACAATGAACTTGCAGTGCTGGAAAATGGAGATAACTGGAGTGTAGGGCAGAGGCAACTCGTAGCATTGGGCCGTGCGCTATTGAGACAAGCCAGAATACTTGTTCTCGACGAAGCCACAGCATCGGTCGATATGGCCACAGATAATCTCATCCAGAAGGTTATTCGAACAGAGTTCAGAGACTGCACCGTATGCACAATCGCACATAGAATTCCAACTGTAGTCGACAGTGATCTGGTTCTGGTACTAAGCGACGGTGAGTACTGCTCGTAACCCACTCGTAACCCACTCGTAACCCAAAGCCAAATTGTAGATATGTACGAACAGAGAAAAGCACAATCACATGTTTACTTAGACAATCAACTGAGATCTAGATTTGGATGTGGTTTGCAGGTAGAATTGCAGAGTTCGATACCCCAGCACGATTATTCGAGGATAAGTCATCTATGTTCCTCAAACTAGTGACGGAGTATTCCACGAGATAAAATGAGGAGAGCAGTCAGTTTTGTTGAGATGGGATGCCTGAAAACGACATCTATCTCAGTCGGATGCAGGAGGAGGTGGAAGGGGCCGAAACGACGAGTGCTCGATGAGCTGCGGCTGCATTCAGCAATGGCAGCAAAAGGAAGGATTGAAGAATAAAGAGAGAGGAGATGGGGGCAGAAGGGGTGAGTTAAAGGTGTAAATTGAAAGTGAGGGTCTTGTTGTTTAATTGAATGAATGAATGAATGAATGAATGAATGAATGAATGATTAATGGTTAGGAGAAATAGGATGAAGAATAAATGAAACCCCTGTATGCCAAAACAACAATAATTAACACACCAGATAATGAGAGCCGCCATGGTTTTTCCGGCAATACAACGGTTGGTTTAGATGAGTTACCCAAAATACTCTTCTTTTCCCCTTTTCAATCAAGAAAGCTTTTGAAATTGCTCTCCCTTCTGCCCTTCTCTTTCGGGACTCTAACTTTTGATCTCTTAATCGATGAAATATGTTCATATATTTTGACTATGAAGCTTCGACCGATTCTTTTTATTACAAATTGAATGGATCTCTTGTTCATTGATTTTTATGTGATTATAGAGCGATGATGTTCTATCTTTTATCATTACAACCGATCGGAAATTTTGATTTTTTTTACCTTCCAGTTTTAGCTGGAGAACATGTGAGAGTAGTTCAAATCTTATCTTTGACCATTTAGTCGATGGTAGATGTGTTTTAATTGGGTGTACCGTGTTCTGCTAATAGTAGCTTTAGACAAAGTTGAATTGGAACTTAATTGTTCATAATTTTATAGAACTTTTATTACTTTAAGTTTAAATATTTCTCTTGATTTCAGTACTCAACCATCTTCAATTCAACCGAAAATTATAGTTCAAATTTGAAGTTTATGCTGACGGTTAGAGAAGTCCACGAGTAGGGTTGGGGTGGGAAAAAATCTCTCCCTATTCCTTCCCTCGTTTAAATGAGGATTATGTTTGAGACAGGTACTCAAAGACCCCACTTCACAAGTTAAATAGACTATCTCTTTTAACCATAACCAAGTAGTGCTAATTTCTCCCTTTTTAGAATGGTTCCAGTGACTACATTTATGTTAAGTCTGGTCGCTCGGGCCGTTGTACCTTTTGATTATGGTATGGTATTGTCAGATCCGAACATAGAGCTACTTTATTTGTTTGCCATATCTTCGCTAGGTGTTTATGGAATTATTATTGTGGGTTGGTCTAGTAAAACGCCCCACTCCCTAAGTTAAATAAAATATCATCAAGTTGAATGGTTAATATATATGTGCAATCTCTACTTTTAATATTTTTTTTAAAGTTGAAAATAAATAAATTTTAAAAATTTTGGTTTAAATTTTGTGATGAAACGTATGGGCTCACATTGAGGCCCGCTTAAAATGACAAAACCCAAGATCCAATAGTGGAAGCCTGTTCGTGTTCATCAAAATTCCTCACCCTGTTAACAGAAGATCTTCTCTCTTCCCCCGTCCCTCACTCCGGCAAGATTCTGATCAAAGATGCAGGCCATTTCAAGGCGTCTAGCGCAGCAGCAGAGTCTCAACTCTCCTTCCTCAATTGCTTCTCTCAAGTTCATATACCCTCTTTCTCATCACTGTAATCCCTCATTCCCCTCTGCCGTTCTCTTCCTTGCGCGATTCCACTTCGCCTTGATTTCTTATTTTTTCTGTTTTCCTTTTCCAGATTGTGGGGCTGATCGTCCGCGATATGAATCCACCTTGGCTACGAGGGGAGTCGGGCACCTTGTCCGCAAGGGCACTGGTGGGAGATCGTCCGTTAGGTAATCTAGCCCTATATTTTTCGTGTTTGAATTATTCTATTTGATCGTCCACCTAATGTCCGACAAGAATGCTGGATTTTGAGTGCTTTGGAATTGTGTGGGAATTTAAGAAATTTAATGTAATGAACAGTGGTGCATTGGAATGTCAATATAATCTTTCAGCCGATATTGAACGGAAATACTTTTTCCTTTTACTTTCTTTTCTCATTGTCATTAATCGCTCGATTCATCTACAGATAAAGGTAAGCGTCTGTTAAATATACTTTTTTTTTATCGAGTAATTTAGAAGATCATGGTAGTACTCACTACGATCATTCTGGCGTCACCCCAGCTTCTATGGGATAATGAAGCGGGCAGCCTTATTCTGAGGTTTCCCTGTCGCTGTCAAGATAATCCTAGAATGTGCTTATCTGTTCTCCTTAAGCATACACATTAGGATTTTCAGGCAGATCCGGTTATTGATATTTAACTCGATTTGGGTTCTAGTTTTTTAGTTACGAAACGAAATTCTGTCTCTGAATTTTCTGATTTTACTGTCTCATCACAATGATTTTTTGCAGTGGGATCGTGGCTACTGTCTTTGGAGCTACTGGATTCCTTGGCCGTTATGTTGTACAGCAATTAGGTAATAGGCGAGCATAAATGATGCTAGCGCTGGGTTTTCGTTTTGCCTAAATATGCCATTTACTTTTAAATGGTTCTGGTAGTGGGTTTGGAAGCATTGGCTCTATTATTTATTATCTATCAATTTTATGCTAAGCATTGTTTTGGAAATGAATTTTGTTTCAGCTAAAATGGGGTCCCAAGTGTTAGTCCCTTTTCGAGGTTCTGAAGATTCACCTCGTCATCTCAAATTAATGGGAGATCTGGGACAGGTAGAGTAGTATACGATGTTGCGATGCCATGGATGATAGCCCTATATCTTTTTTCCTTGTGCTGCTGAATGATTTCGTTACCCCCTCAAAGTTAATTCATTTACCTTTACTTTTCTTTTTTTCTTTTTTGTTTTCAGATAGTGCCAATGAAATACAACCCAAGAGATGAAAGTTCTATAAAAGCTGTCATGGCAAAGGCTAATGTGGTCCTTAATCTTATTGGTATGGGCTTCCCATTTTTCATCCTTCTTGTGAAAGGTTTAATTTTTTTTTTTTTTTTTTTTTTTTTTGTAGCCTTTTTAATATTCGACATTAACAACTTTCTTGACAGGAAGAGAGTATGAAACAAGAAATTACAGCTTTGAGGAAGTGAATCATTCCATGGCAGAACAACTTGCCACGGTATGCATCTGTACTTGAATGCCATGTTTCTAAATTGTCAAAAAATTGGTATGTGATTAATTGTTGCTCTTCTTAGAAGGGATTTTTTTTCCTGTTTTTTCTTATGAAAGTTACCTTCTTTCAGCTGTTCTATTCGCAGCTTCTATGTCTTTGTTTGGCTTGTGTGTTTTCATATGGCCTTCTGATACTATCGGGAAAGTGATTCTTATTACAAAAAACAAGGATTACAAAATTGGCGGGCAGGCTAAAAGCATCATAGAAGTAAAGTAGCTAGGGGAAGGGAGGGAATATATGATTTTTAAATCACCCCTCAACTCAAAATCTTAAGTTGATGGTTTATGGAAAATTAAATCATATAGTTACTTCAACTCTCCCCCTTATTTGTGTACTTGAAAATTTGTAGAAAGCCAACAAGTGGAAATTAATATTAATTGGGGAGGAAATGGCATTTGAACATATGACCTCCTACTCTGATACACTTTAGTTACCAACATACAAAATTTGAATAGAAACAATTCCATTGATGAGATGGAATAATTGTTTTGATTATAAACAAATTCAAAATTTTTATAGATGAAGGTGCAATTTTAAACAACATAGTATTATTATGAATAATATGATAATGAATCAATTTAAGAATTTGGAGCTTTCGTAGGAGAGTGGGGAGAGAAATGAGCACTGTTTTATGCCTAATTCGTAGTTAATTCAATAAAATGAAATAAGCTATTTTAGAAAGGGCTTCAAGCGCAGAGGGAATGCACTTGCATTGAGGCACTTTTTAAAACACTGGCCTATATCTGATCTTTGTTTTCCACATTATGATACTGCTGCAAATATCAGTTATAAAGGCAAGATAAACACAAAAAGTGTTAGAGTAGTTGCGTATATTAAGTTGAAGTATAATCTTCTGGAAGCATGTTGCATATGCAGCATATAACTCAGGTATGCTGCAACTTCATGATAGTTTCCTTTGATTCTAATTGAAATATGAACTTTCTTCTTTAGGTAGGAAAAGGAATAAATCATGAATGTCCTTTCAGTGTTTTTCTTTTTGAAGCTAGAAAGTAGTAAAAAATCAAGTTATGATTCCTCTTTATTTTTGGTCTCTAAAGGAAGTTTACCACCCTCGTTTCTTTTCGAGTCTGATGTAGATTAGGTCTTTGCCCTCCATTTCAATATTGTAGATTGCCAAAGAACACGGTGGTATCTTGAGGTTCATACAAGTTTCTTGCCTAGGGGCATCTTCATCATCTCCATCCAGATTTCTGAGGGCTAAAGCTGCTGCTGAGGAATCTGTTTTAAAGGCATTCCCTGAGGTAAACAGTTACCATCTGTTTCCTGATTTTGAGTTGATAATGCCACATGAAGTAACGTATCTGAAAATATAGTTTTTTTTTTTTTCTTCTTATGGTACTTTTCTTTTATTAGAGAATCTTACAAATTTTGATTTTTCTATAGCTGCTTATTTATCATGGATTTATCTTTTATTCTTATGGGAGTAATTGTTTATGAAGATTGAGGTTAGGGGTGTACATGGGTTGGGTTGGATTGGATTGAGGGGATTTTTTGGACCAACTCAAAAGTTCAGGTTGGTTGGATTGATAACCCAACCCAACCCGAAATTGATTCACAACCCAGTCCTCTATTTTCGAGTTGAATGATTAAAACTTTTAGTTGTGCAATGTATTCATAACTAAATTGAACTAAAAGTTGTGATATTGTCCTTAAAACAATTACCACCTATAAACTTTTAGTTTAAAAGTACTAAACTAAAATTTTCACCTTTGAACGTGCAATGGATATGCAATGAATCAATTCCAACGACACCTACATATAATTAATTATTCACATTCACAATATATAATCATTCAACATAAGACCTAAAAATTTAGTTTTTGTAAAAGTGCAAGTAGTTAATCTTTACAAACTTGAGCACAAACTTTAAGAGCACGAACTTGAACCTGCCCAGTATATAAAATAATAAAAATAACTAGTTTATATCATGCATAACAGAAAAAGAAAACTATTATTAAAATATTTTACTTACATTGAAAGAGAACTATTTGTGCATGACACTGGTGGAGCTGGAGGGCATTAAATCACCTGAAAAATTATAAAAATATAAGTTGTGATAGAACAATATAGATTGCAACAAATAGATAATAAATAAGTTAGAGTTACTTGTCTCGATCCACGTCATTCTTTAACTCTAATGAATTTTGTTTTTCTCTTCTGCTTTTGTATTGTGATAAATACTCAAAATGTATCTATCCAAGGGACATGAGCTGAAAAGGTGACCTTTGAGTTTCTGCCACATTTTTGCACAGGGGACAACTTGTTAATCTAGCTAATAGCACAACAATATTTCTTCAAGAAATGTTAAGAGATTTTTAATATATTTTTAATTGCAACTTTTCTCCGTTTATTTAGTGGTTAGTGTGGGAGCTGATGTTTCTAAAATATGCTTTTACAGGCAACAATTCTGAGACCTGCAGGTATGATTGGTACAGAGGACCGAATTATGAATACATGGGCACATTTTGCTAAAAAATATGGCTTTGTTCCCCTCTTTGGAGATGGATCTACAAAGTATGTATTTCATAACCACCAGCGCATTCTTTGCATTCTTTGCAGAATTTTCTGATTGTTATCCTTCCTAACCACCAGCGCATTCTTTGCAGAATCCAACCTGTGTATGTTGTTGATGTTGCTGCTGGAGCTGTTTCAGCCTTGACAGATGATGGAACCAGCATTGGAAAAGTTTATGAACTAGGTGGTCCAGAGATCTTTACGGTCCATGACTTGGTATGTTACTTTTTTCGAATATCCTTCCTGCTCTCCCCTAAAGAAAAAAAGAAAAGAGGTTTCCTTTTAAAGCTTCATGTTCTATGCAGGCAGAAATTATGTTCGACATGATCCGTGAATGGCCTCGCTATGTGAAAGTCCCTTTCCCTATTGCAAAGGTAAAATCAGTAGAAGTTGATGATGATGTGCCATGTTGTATATATGCTTTCCCTCGAGTTCTTTTTATATTCCCACTGTATTCCTTCTTTTATTGGTTGCTGTTATGCATCACGAATCCTTCGTTTTGTTGATTCATATTTGTTACTTGTTTCCTTTTTCCCCGTAATAATTGCATAATTTGGACTGTGCTAGATGATTTTTTTAGTGATGTAAATAAGTCTTGGTATACTTTGGAGTTTTACTTTCTTATGCATAGCACAGCATGATGATCGCTGTTTTTCTTGAATCAAGAATGAAGTTTCTCTGGAAATAATCTTTTGTATCCAATTTGGATAGGATATTCTTGTTTTATAGCCTTAAAAATTGAACCTTTTGAAATCATCTTTTGTATGCGGTTTTAATGTGGATCCTATGCGGTTACTGCAGGGGTTAGAACGGTAGCTATTATCAATGTTAAGAAGAAAATAAGTGGCGTTTATTTATTAATGAAACTGCAGTCTGATGATAACAGAGATCGTCATTTGTGTAGGTTAAATGGAGATTTATTTCTAGAACCCATTGATGCATATAATTTAAACTTGTTAATTGATAATTTGAAGTCTACTCTTCTGATATTAATGCATTAGTATAATTGTACAAAACAAATTAAACCTAGGAAAGTGTAAGTTGCTCATTGAGATGTAACTTGCTGTTGATGTTGTTTAAAAAACTAAAAGCTGCTGTTTGGCTTCAGGCAATTTCTACTCCCCGCGAGATTCTACTGAACAAAGTCCCGTTTCCATTGCCAACGCCATCCATTTTCAATCTGGATCAGATCCTAGCTCTAACACAAGATACAGTTGTTTCTGAAAATGGTATGCATACCCCTCCTTAATTTTGCTCTGCCAATAAGTCGAGATGTTCCCTAATACCCTTTGATCTTGCAATTGGATTTGCAGCATTGACATTCAATGATCTTGGGATTGCACCACATAAGTTGAAGGGATATCCTGTTGAGTTTCTTATATCGTACCGTAAAGGTGGCCCGCAATTCGGTTCGACAGTCAGTGAAAAAGTCGATCCTGATTCTTTTCCAGGCTTCTCGAGATAATTTGTATTAACTTAGTTGAAAAGGTTTGAGAACCGCCTGGCTTATGTCTCCATTTGATCAGCAAATAAAATGGAGAATGTTTTTGAGTTCAACCCTCGTGTATCCTAATCTTCTTGATTCGTGATTTAGAATTCACAGTTTATTTGGTGTTGTAATTAATAAAGGCTGGGATGCTTGGCTACAGCATAATACTATGATCATAAAATGTGTTTTTTCAGGAAAAAGAAAAGAACAGAAATGGGAAGAAGCCCAGGAGTTTTGTTCTTCCTTGGAACCAAACTAACACATCACTTCATCAAATTCCCCAGCTATGAAGTAGTAATCGGCTATATAGTACGGCGGTTAGAATCTCATTGCTATCTTTACTGTCTTTTATGTTACTCTTATAGCTTTATTAGTCTATATGCTTCTATAATTACATAAATTTAGTCAAAAGTATTAACTATCGGTATCTTTAAACTTTAAAACAATCTAAAAATATTGTTACCGTTGTATATACTACATTGTTTCAAAAATACTCCTACATTGTTTCAAAAATACTCGAATTACCTTCAATTGAGAAAGATCCAATTTTGAAACAAAGAATCATATGGGTACTCTTATGTTTCTCCAATTTGTCCCATTTTTACACCGATTTTCAAACATGAAGTAGCATAAAATCCGAAGTTCCAAAATCAAGATCTCCCAAGTTCTTAGTGTCTCTTTTTGAGCATTAAACTCAACCATGCTAACTCCCAAGATCCCTTCGTGGGTTTTATTATCCTTTCCTATATACTTTGAATGAGTTGAATGAGTAAGAAATGGTATGTTGGAAAGTTGAAGACTTAGGTTTGTTGAAGAAGAAGGCATAGATTCCAACGAATTCTTCATCCATCAGCATCAACACAGTGTTGATCGTGATTCAACGCAGAACAAAATTGGCCAAGAACAGGTCAATCTAATCACACAGAACAGACAATGAGAAGCAGAAACCGTATTAGGCGATTTTCATTTCTTGACGAATTGCAAGCCATTGGCGTTGGAGAATCGCTCCATGAATCTCATGAACCTGTCCCACTCCCTCGGAGTCCGCATCACGTACTTGGCCTCGATTCCCGCAGGTTTTCCATTAATGAACTTGGCGTTCACATCCACCGACTGAATCACACCTTCCTCATCGATCATGTAGAATCCGGTAATGTCCCCGACCTCCCCCGACGAGTCGAACACCGACGGCTGCTCGAACTTGAAAATGGCCATTCCGTTGGTGCCGTCTCGGGATTTGGTCAGCCTCACGTCCGGCACCGTCTGCTCGTCCGTGCCCTGGATGAACTGGATCTTCGGCAGAACCATGAGGATCGTATTGGACGGCCGTCCGTGGGGTTGACATCTGCGGCGAGTGACCGTCTGGCATTTTCCGCCAGAGACGTTAAGGGAACGGCCGTGGAATGCGGAGAAGACGCTGCTGTGGAGTCTGGCGGAGGCAAAAGCTGCTGAAGAAGAGTGAGTTTGGTGATGATGATGATGAGAATTAGGGTTGGGGAAAGGGGAATGCAGAGAGTGATAGAGTTACCTTTGGTGTTGGTGGATGAAGGATGATGCAGATGGGGAGAAGAAAGGGAAGTGGATGCGAGAGATTGCAGAGTCGCCATTGATTTTGAAACGCAGCCAGCAGAGAGCGAGAGAGCGAGAGAGAGAGAGAGAGAGAGAGAGAGAGAGAGATAAAAGGCAAAAGGAAGGGGAGAATGGTGTGGTGTGAAGATTGGTAAGGTGTGTAACAACGAGAGCCATTCACTTCCATTTCAATCCCTTCCTCCCCACCCTTACTCTCTACTAACTATTAATTTTGTGCCTATAAATCTTTTTTTTCTTTTAAATATATTTACTAAATTGAATACTTTATTTTAAAAATATTTTTAAACTTTTAAAAGTATTTCAAATATCTGGGACTCTGATAGAAGATGGACAAGGTAGCACCCATCCGATCATTTAAGTGTTATAATGCGACCAAAGAGAATGATTTATCATCCAACACATACGTGCGTCACAGTGTGGACGAACGTTGCAAACTACCTCTAGGGACTAAGCAAACTACTATATGAGACATATGTATGTCATAATGTCTACCTCTAGGGCCTAAACGAACTACCATATGGGACATATGTGTGTCATAATTTGGACGAATGTCAAACAAGGATTTTGTGCCCTGATTCATGTGGCGAAGGTTGATATATGCACTTACTATTTGGTACAGAATCTGTAAATGACGGCATAAACTTGCCATCCCAAGCTTTTATCCATCAATTTGAGTTTTAGAGTATCATAATTCATAAGCATCGCATACAAGAATGACGTATGGAGTTGAAGCAATATGTTACAAATTAAAGCGGGCATGTCAACGAGTGTAATTTTTTCCTCCGAACGAGAAATAACTTCTCATGGATATAATGAAATCTCACAAAGTGGTATAAATGAAAGTTCACATCAGCGCGCATAACATGAACGGTATCCATACAAAAAAATGAAATAAAAAACAGAGTGATTGGTGTTAGCAATCTTTGTTGGATAATAATCTTCTAAGCTGGTTCCACCTAGAACTAGAAGGCATTTGGACGAAGCAGTCCACAAAAATATTATTTTGATGCGTATAACGAATATTTTCATTCTTCGGTCAGCTCGAAATCATGTCGGGACAGAAAACTAACGAGAAGCTGCAAACTTACTAGCTGACTTCATCTCTTCTCTGCCTCTGGAGACTGACAATCAGTGCATGCGACACAAGCAGCAGCAGCAGCAGGGGCAAACTTCTCGGTGAGATTAATACGCAGTGTTTGCTGCTTACCTTCGTTTTCGGGAACATGTAGGAGAGCATCCATAATCAGGATGTCCCAGTCTCGTGGCCGGAGGAACGATATCCAGGAGTCCTCTGTTGAGATATTACAATTCAAAAAGCATTATAAAAAGAATAAAGACGAGGTCAACTTTTCTCGCCCCGAAGAGTAATATAGAACAAGATAATAAAAAGTTGAACGAGGACCTCCATTACGAACTGCCTTCAGTTGGACGATCCCCGTGCCTTGTGGTCCTGATACCGGAAACGTGCAGGATAGAGAATGTCTCTTATGAGCTACTGCAAGTGATGCATTGTACCATGGACCTTTAACAATGGGTTCTCCAATAGCATCTATAATTGCTTTATTGTTCTTGGCTTTCTCTATGGCTTTGCTGGAAAAGTAATACAATAAAATCAAATAATTCTAATGCCAGCAAGCAACTGCAAAACAAAATTGCTACAAATGTACATGTAAAGCTTCTCTAGACTAAATTTCTTTTTCAGAAGTATTACAAAGCACCAGTTCTTAACCAATGTATTTAAGGTACAATGCAAGATGCAAGCATATTCTAAGAACAAGGATATTAAATGTTTATCTAAGAACCCATGAAACAATCAGACCTTGATGCCTTATTCTTTTGCATTGGTGGAGCCCTTTTTTATAGTTAGTCAAGTTGAAGTTTGGCTCCTTTTGCTGGGGCGTTTTTTTGTATGCTCTTCCGTATTCTCTCATTAGAAAAGCTCAGTTTATACACTAAAAGGAAGCACGAGATCTTTTAGATTCGCTGATTGGGATTTCTTTATGTCGTGTGAAGAAAATATTTGGTAGGAGATAGAGTGTGGGTCAAAGTCCGTCTCTCTTGTCTGAACTTTCCAATGCTTTTAAGTTTTGAATGATAAGCAAACAGGAAAGTTGGTCCTAGTTCAGTTGGTTCTAAGTCATGTTCCTATTCATTCTGAAAATGTTGATCAAATCCAGGGTCTCGTTCTAATTGTAACAAGGTAGCTAACTTATTGAAAATGGTGACCTCAGTTACATATAATACACCAAGCCAGAAGTGTGCTGGTGAGTATTCATTGTAAGCAGGAGTCCGGTTGAGCTTCTAAAATTTAAGAAAAAAAATGCATCCACTTAAAGCCCCTGAAGCCCTATCATCTATTAGCACGATTTCATCAAGAAAAGTACTAAACCTCTAACCGCTCAAGCCTACCGCTAGCAAATATTGTCCCTTTTGAGTTTTTCCTTCAAGGGATTCCCCTCAAGGTCTCAAAACGCGTCTACTAAGGAGAGTTTTCCATACCCTTATAAGGAATGTTTCGTTCCCCTCTCTAACCGATGTGGGACCTCACAAAATCGGCCAATGACAAAGAATTAAAGCCCCCAACAGAAACAGAGCAAGCAAAGTGCGTATGGTAAAAGAAACCAAAGAAAAAGAATTCTTGCATTCTCTTGTCCCCGAGGTTGATAACTGAGCGCTTACGGAAAATAATGTAAATATCACGGAGTACTAATATGAGATATTATCCTATCCAATTCATTAGTTCATCTAAAGTGAAAAGGCTTGGTTTAAAAAATACAATGACCTGAGTATTGTAAAACCATAGCCAATTTTAAAGGTTGAAAACAACATAGCAATGGTGAGAGTTTCCCTTAAACTTCAAAGCTCTAATAAGTGAAACATGGCAGAAAACACTTGCATAAGAAGCAATCCCAAGATACATAGTTTATCTTCTCCAAATTCAGACTTCCATTTGCTTAAACGATATAATTCATCCAAATTTTGAAAATCCCTAACAAGTCAGACATACCTGCTACAGCTATGATAAATGGCGAGGTCATCTAAAGCACTCAAGGCTACACCACCAGTAACAGTAACAAGTACAAAGGAGACTGCTTTGCGACCCCAGGATTTATTCACCCCTTCCTCCGATGGCCTTACGGAACTGCTGCAAGCAACCCTTAATCAGAGATCGCCAAGTTTCATTCTATCCGTTACAGATCGACGAAAAATCTTGTAAGAATCATTCCATAACAAAACAAAATAAAACAGTTCCAAGTTCTAAACGAACATATAAGGCGGAAATTAAACCTGTTATACGATCAAAACATGTAAAAAGTGAAAAACCTAGATGTATCTCTTCGAAAAAAAACGCGAGCAATCGATTCCATGTTGAACGGAAGCTCGTGGATGAGTTTGTAATTGTTCGTGAAACAATCCGAGAAATGGAAGCGTGAACAAACAGCAGAAGAAAACGCAAATCGGAATGACAAGAAGGACGCACCTGGAAGCGTTCGGAGTTGGAGAGCGCTTGAATACGGAAAGGAACCTTTTCGCCAGCATTTTCAGCTTGTGGGTTCTTCGCTCCCTCAGCCGCTCACCGCAAAATCGTTCTGCCGCGCTTTCTCGATAGAAATCTTCCCTAAAAAAGAATTGTCGGCTGATTTTGAGCAGATTTGTCAAATGAAAGATATAAAATCAAAACTTGAAATTCCAACCCTTAGTCTATTATTTCTTGTTCCAAAATTTAATAGATCTTTTGAAAAAGTAATCCTCATAAAATTACAATTTTGAAGTCAATAATGAAATTTTTTTGTGAATTTCATTGAAGAATCATTAGTTAAAAGTTTAAAGACATGTTTATTGAATGATTTTCGAAGTTTTGAGACTAAATTTGTTCATAATTTAACAAAAATAATGCTAAACTTTTGTTGAGAGGGAGATGGGAACATCATAAAAAAGCAAAGGAAAGGGAAGTTTTGGGTGTTTTCCCGTGAGGTTTAGGTCTCCCACTCCTCATCTGTGCATCAGATACTTGCTTCCTTCCTTCCTCTTCCGCCATACAATTCTATCTTTCCATTTGATTTCAGTACTCAACGATCAAAATTATGCTGCTCAGAAGCTCTTCTACGCCGCTTCTTCGCTCTCTTCTCCCGCCGGACCACCTCCATCACCACCATGATGCCGTCGGGAAACACTCCCATTCCCCCTTCGCCTTTCGCTGTAACAATAAACCCCTTTCTTTCTCCGACCACCATCGCGCTGCTCCCACTGGCTTTCGGAGAACCCACTCCGAAGGAAATTTGATTACCCTTTCTCATGCTTCTGATGTAATCGATGTCCATGAAGACCCCTTTTCATTTGATTCATTCAGTTTCAAACCCTCCAATAAACTCAGTCACAGGCCTAACCGCTCCATTCTCGAGACCATACCTTCGTTTTCCTTCTACGGTTCCAGAGCCAGGACGGAAGAAGAAGATGACGAAGACGATGATCAACATGCTGATCCGGAGGAAGATGAAGTTGCCTTGGGGAATTTTGGCATCCATAACAGGATGGACGCTGCCATTGTAACTCCGGAGGTTAGGGCCATGGAACAAGCTTGGACCAGAATGAATTCAGGAGATGGGATTGGGTTTGTGGGTGATTTACAGAAACAGATGCATCTGGCGAGAGGGCCAGGTGGTGGCGGTGGTGGTGGAGGTGGTGGTGGTGGTGGTGGTGGTCGACGGCGGAGTGGTGGAGGTGGAGGGGGTGAGCAGCATGGCATGGAGGAGTATTACAAGAAAATGGTAGTGGAAAATCCAGGGAATGCTCTGGTTTTGAGTAACTATGCGGAGTTCTTGTACCAGGCAAGATCAAAGCTTGTTTAAATTTCTCTCTACGTTATTCTTTACTGTCACTCACCCAGTCCATCTAAGGGGTTTCCTTTCGGTTTTTGTTGGCAGTGGAAAGGAGACCTGCGAGGAGCGGAAGAGTATTACAGCAGAGCCATTTTGATGGATTGTTCCCAAGATGGAGAGATTTTGTCAAAATATGCGAAGTTAGTGTGGGAGTTGCATCGTGACCAGCAAAAAGCTTCATCCTATTTCCAACGGGCCCTCCAAGCTTCTCCACATGACAGGTAATTCCTTTAATACTCTCTCAACTGTTCTACAACATGAAAGCTTAAATCATAACTTCAATCCTCAACTCAGTTGTGATATTATGTGAAGTATCAGAAGTTTCCATCATTCTAGGCTCAAATTTCCACGATTTCCACTTCAAGAATAGTTATAAGTTCATGAAAAATCTGAAAAATCAAATATGTTATAACAATTTTTTGTGGATATAGTAGCTTTTTCTGATGCAAAAGAAGTACTATTACGTGATTCTTCAGCCATGTGCAAGCAGCCTATGCTAATTTCCTGTGGGAAACAGAAGAAGATGAGGATGGACGCAGCTTAGGAAAAGAAATGGCAACAGACTTACACGGCAGCTGCAACAGCTTGACATGAAAGTGAATGCCTGCTGCTGCTGCTGCTGCTGCTTTTTCTTGGCTTCTGTTGTAAGAATTTTCTAAGTTGTTCCATGTCTGCAATGTAATGAAAGTGAAGAAACAAGGAATAGAATAGCATAGAGGAGGTAGGGCATAAGTAAGCAAGTTCAGTATAAGATTAATGAAAAGGATCGTTTTCTAAGTCTTTGTCTCTCACATTGCCTAACAAGTGCTTGTACTTGAGAAATGCCAAAATTTCCCACTTGAATTGCATCTCAAAAACCATCCAAGTGAGAAAATCACCACCATCTTATCTTAATAATTAATTAATCCCTCACAAATTAACATTTCCAGTAACGTCAACTCACACACTCAAAACACAGTACAAACCAATTTCCTAAACCACTCACACCAGAGACGCTGGCTTTCTCTGAACCATCAATCGTAGTAACCACCTTCATACCAAAAACTCTAAACACAGTTTTGTCTCCAAAATGGTTATGCACAAACTGGATGATTGATGATACTATTGGAACTTGGGATAACCTCGCTGGGGGAAACCATTGCCTCTCAACCTACCATAGTCACTACGAGAACCAAATCGTCCTCTGGGGGCGTCTGACTGAAAACTACCTCTGCCTCTTCCCCTTCCTGGTCATGGCACCAATAAAATGCATCAGAAAGCATCCACGTGAGCCAATGCAAATAAATCATCATTAGCAAGGGTATAGGGCAGGAGCGAAGTGCTCATTGAAGAATTTTGCTACTTTTAAGTAGTAGTAAAAGCATATATATAAGCTGGACTGCAGCAACTATTGTCAATACAGAGTTGACTTATAATACAACTGATTATGTCTCAGAGTTATATTTGCACTTACTTCCTCCCCGTGCACTACTGCTGTTTGGCCTTCGTTCCTCAATGTAGACTTGCCTTCCAGCTATTTGAATTGGAGATGCCTGTAGCAGAATATGAAAAGATTTACATTTTACAAGGGAAAAGTAAAAACCAATTCTAAACGGCACACAACATGACTCCTTGAAGAATAGGGAAGGGTAGGGGGCGGAACCCTATACAATCTTGGTTTTTCTATCACAAATGCCTAAACAACAAAGTTCGTCCCTAGCGAACACAAACAAATGATAAATAGGTTAAGTGTGGTCCAAACCTTTAAGGCGTTTTGAACACCAAGAATATCTTCAAACTCAACGAAAGCATAACAAACCCCAATTTCCTGTACAAAGCAATCTATTTAGCCAATAAAAACTAACCAACAAACATAAAATATATATATATATATATAAAAATCTGACCTTTCGAGACCTAATGAATACACCATCAGGCAGAATTCTGCCAAAAGCTTTAAATTGTTGCTCAATTTCAGCTTCTGTAACAGAGGGTGGCAAGTTTCTAACGTAGACAGATTTTGGTTCACCTGAAGGCAAGACAACACAAAACCAATCAGATGCTTTGGGAGTGAAAATCACACAAAGTACAAGAGTCCTTTCACAACGTCTCAAAACACAAACAGTTCAAACAGAATGCAGAATGTCATTCTACAAAATACACCTAAGAACATATGTCATGTAAAATTTCATGTGAATGTATCTTCGACACAACAAACAAAAAATAATTAAAATCCCACGGTATAACCGAAAGATCAATAATCTCATGCCACATTATAGAGACTGAAGTACAAATGGAAAACAATAATGAAGTCAAACTATTGCAATGATTTAGAATCAAAGCACCATTATTTAAAGATGAATCAAGAATTTGACCTTCATCTTCGGCACCAAAACCTTCTTCAAATGTATCTGCTCCAGATTCTGGGGCATATGACAATGCAGGGTTTATCTGTTGTGGGGTAGGTTCTGGAGTATGGTTCCACTCGGAAGTAGCTGGAGCACTTGGATAAAATGACGGTTGAGGATTAGCTGATTGTGCAGATTCCGCTCTAGCAGCTCTCAACTACATAATAATAATATTATCAACATATAAGAAAACAATCCCACATTTGTACCACAGATCAATCCCAGTTCAAGCTGGAATGACTGGAAACAAGGACAGAGGCCTAAGAAGCCTTCAATTTATGACAAGAATGAAAGAACACAATAAATATAGCTTTTCAACTTTTGTTTTCCTCAATTTGGTTAGGTTTCTGTTATACCCATGTTATACTCCGAACTCCACAGTATTTTGTAGTCAGTCACAAAAATTAACTAATAAAGGATTATGGCTTGATGGCATATTTCCATTGCACACACACATACACACATAGCATACAGACAGGCACCAGCACTAGGAGCTATGGTAGAGTGCACATACAATGGAAGCATAAGTTCTCTTTTCTGGCTCTCCAACGGGTTCATCAACTACTGCAGAATGAGGCTCCTGTACGCTGTTATCTACATTTTGATGTGAAGCAGCAACCAAATCCTCCACAGGGGCCTCCACCACAACAACTTCTGATTCAAATTCTTCTTGTTGCTGTTGCTCAGGAAGGCTGTATTTATCAATTGGATCATCTTCTATATGAATTGAGTCCACATACTCCCTTGCATTCTCCTCCAAAACATAGTCGGGAACTGCCAAAACAAAATCAAGATAAGTATCAACTTAACCTATCCAACTGCTCAAGTCAATCTAGCTATTAATGATCTGCGTAGAAACTATTTCAGCAACAAAAAATTTCACTTTCAGCTATTACTAATCTTTTAAATCTTCTGAAGTTTATGCATACAAGTTGCTTCAAAAGATCAAATGCATCACATGAAGGGAAAAGATTCCACTATCAATGGCTATGATAGAAGTACTTTTGATAGTTTTCTCTTCTCCATCTGTAGGTAAAACTAAAAACCTAAGTGGTTTGTTGCCAATTCTTCAACAATACTGACGAAGTACCTGGTGGCTCTGGGACGGAACTGGGAGCATTAAGTTCAGCTTCAAATTTATTCTCTGATGGTACAGGCAACAGATTCTGCTGAACTATCTCCTCCTCTATGAAATGAAAGATATCATTAAGAACAAAATAACCCTTCTCTTGAGGAGCAAGAAAAAATGTCTGCACAAACTTCCTAATCCCATTAAACTCCTTTGACTTTGCAGAACCTGAAACCACAACTAGGATACCCCCATTCCAAGATTCCATTGAGTTGATCGTCTTGATTGAAAATGCAGTGAAATTTAGCGACATGAGAAGTGTATGTATTTGCTGCAGAAGAAAAGCTAGAGTAAGCAACATGAGAAATAGTAGTAACAATTGTTTACGTCACGCAGGTCAGAGCTTGTCACAACAAACAAGTAAAGAAGCGGCGTACATATTTCTGCTTTTCTTGACCGTAAAACATAAGTAAAAGATTCAAAAACCCACAAATCCAAGAACCCGTAATAATATTTCATAGCTCAAACCCTTATAAAGAATAACTATTACCACTACGTACTGATCAACACATTTTGAACAAAACAAAGAAGCAAGAAACAATTAGAAACTAAAGGACAAAAATCAAGAAAAGACGAAATTTCCCACTCAAACCAAAACTTAACCAAATAACTTCACTCAAACATGGTCAAATCAGCCTATACTTCACTAGTGCCGAAAATTGAGACATGGCCATAAGAAGAAGAAAAACCAGAAGTACCAGCATTGTGTTAGCAGTCTCAGAAGAATCCCCATCAACCCGAATCATGGTGCTAGCGTCGGCGTAAAATTGATGGACAAGATCAGGTTGTTGCCGAAGAACATGGTAGTACTGCTCCACAAAGTAGGAACCAACCTGTATCATCTCAAATACCATATCCACTCATCACAACCAACAATTTACACACAGAAACATAGATAAAGGCAAGGGTAGAAGAAGATAGGAACCTGAACAGCGCTGACAGATCCAGAGTAAGCTGCCATTTTCGCAACTGTAGATAAGCAGAGGAAAAAGTAAAACTCAGTTCACCGCGAACAGCATGCAAAATCCCCAAATCCTAAAACCCAGTTGCGTAAATACGAAGATGAGTAGATCCAAGGGAGACAAAAGAAAAAAGGAAGCAAAAAACCCTAGGAGGGAGAGTAGTTAAAGAAATCTGTTTAAGTTCGTTATAGAAATGGCGAATCGTGGATTATATGTGGTGGAAGAAAACCCGACAAGAACAAGGAAAGAAAGAGAAGGCGCCGCCGATGAGTTAACCGAAGATCGGAGAGATGGCGATAAGGAAAAACCTCAAAAGCAAAGGCAGCTGCAGATCTATGGAAGGGGAAAGCCAAAGGGATTTCCTCTCTTTTTTGGGTTGCAGAGTTTCAAGACTAAAACGATTTGCCTTTATTTATATATAAAAAAAAAAAACGTCGACAAATCACGGCCCTTCGATCACTGGACTCCACTCTCCATCAACACCGCCACGTTATCCCCCGTCACTCCATCAACGGCTCAGATCTCCACAAGCTTCCCTCTTCGGACGGGTGGGTCATTCACCCGACTCGATTCCGACCCGGTAGGATATGATTCCATCAAGACAAAACTCTTCCGTCAGTAAAAGCCAGCTTTTTTACTGCGGTAAGATGTTTAGGGTCAAAATATGCGATTTTTAGGATATAAATAGAAATAATCTATTACATAATATCTAAAACAAACAGTAAAATAGTATAAATTATTTAGTTTCATTTGGAATAATAGAAAATAATTAAAATTAGGATAATGACGTAAAAAAGAAAAAGGAAAAAACAATTTGTTGTCCTCTCTGTCAATTCTGAAAAATACTTTTAGCATTTCTATAAATATGGTAAATCTAATCATCAAAAAAATCTATTAATTGTTTGGATAATGACATATTAGAAAATAGTTTCTTAAAATGTAATATTTAAAATATATAATATTTTATTAATTAATTGTTTGAATGTTCGTTTAGCCAAATTACAAATTACAGGTAAGAAATTAAAAGAAATTATAAATAAATTTGAAGTATTAATTTAAATACATTTTAATTATCTTAATCCTTAATCTACTTATCACATAAATATTAATAAAATAATTTTAGTCGAGAGTGTCATTAATCATAAAAACCCTATTCGTGCCTATAAATTTTTAAATAGTAACGACTCAAATACTCCATTGAAAACTAACTAGTCTCCGAAAAAAGTGATTAAGTCTCATTAATCAATATTCATACAACTTCATATGAAATCATTACTTTAGTGATGGAAGCACGAGCCGAGACATTTAACCTAATAAATAACACTAGACGAGCTCTTCCACAAATGGACAAAACTAAGAACAAGTTTAAGGTGACTTTAAAATGCTCGCAATGTATATATATATATAAACACAAACCGTCATTCAAAACAGGTAAGAGCTTGGAAATTCCCAACAAATTTGATGGCAAACAAACCATCAATGCACCACATAAAAAGAACAGTCAGTTGAACTCAATAACTCATAACTACTTGGCAATGGGAAATTCTGATGATATCCAAACCACTACTCATTGGCACATCAAAATTAAAAGAGAGGAAGAACTAGGAAGAAGCAGATTCTAGAACTGTTCCCTAGTTTGCGTTAGCTATACCATACCCATGTCTCTGAAAAAACGAAGGTACAGGATATCAGTAGTAGATCGTATTCGTACACGAGGGGAAAATTTTAGATTACAGTTTACGAACAAACTAATGGCCATTCTCATCCATTCATATAGTAACTCCCGTAATATGGCTGAGCGACTGAAGCTGGCTGCTGCGATGGCGCTATCGTTGCTTGAGCGGTCGGTTGGGCATAACTCTGAGCAGAATATGCCTGCAGCTGATAATTTACACAATAGTTCATAAACCCAAAACAGATGACTGTTCTATGTCTCTCGGAATAAGTCAAAAAGAGACCAACAATACCCCGTTTGATAACTATTTGGCTTTTGAAAACGGTGCTTGAAATGATTTTCATTTCTCACTAAGAAGTTCATAACCAAATTTTAAAAACAAGCACAATTTTCAAAAAAACCTAAAGGGTGATCCACGTTTTTCAATTTTCAAAACTTAGATTTAGATTTTGAAAACTTCCCAAAAGAGTAGATAATAAAACAAACAAACTCAAAGATAAAGTAGTGTTTAGAAACTTAATTTTTAAAAACTAAAAACAAAATGTTATGAAATTCTCTCCAGACATGAAGATTGAATACCTGGACAGGGTACGTTGGAGGATACGTCGCATAAGTGGAGGCTTGTGACACCGATGTGGACACTTGTGGATTCGTGTAGGTGCTTCCATACCCACTATACGAGGCCTGTATTCAAGTAGATGGGAAGAAAAACAAAGGGTTATTCTTTTTCTGTTCATTACTTTTTCGTGCTGTTGCTAGGGACATTAAAATGCCCTCAAGTTTGCTCATGAATATTCCAATCTTAAAATTAAAGCAGGCCCAATATATATCCGAAATGACTTTATATTGATGCGACTGGAAAGGCAGAAATAAAGTATATGAATATATATATTAGAAGGGCTGAAAAGAAACACTAGCGAATTCGCCTTTACCTTCCACAAGTTGACTGCATGGTATCAACTATATTTAATAAAAATTTTAAAAAAATAATAATAAAAAATAAAAACACCCTTCCACATATCATACTAGGAAAGAGCAAATAAATTAAAATGCAGATCCTAACCATCAAAAAATCCACAAAAATTAATAGAGACTACAATCTTCAGAATAGTTCAAGAAGGATCACTTGCGACCATGCAAGTTATATGCAAAAATTAATCACTTCTACAGCCACAGTTCCCAATCCTTATAACAAAGGAAACAGGGTGATTTCCCTTACTCTTTGAATAGTCTTGTTTGTAGGTGCAATTATGATGACAACATAATATGAAGTAATTTCTTCGGAACCAATAAATTAAAATGGGCAATTAGACCACTTGTGTGAAAAGTTTCCTTATTTAAACTGCATGACATATATTAGTATGGACAATAAAAAGGGTGAAAGATAGAAAGGTTTTTACCGGTTGGGAGTAACCAGGTGCCCATTGTTGCCCCCCCTGTGCTTGAGCGACAGGAGGCCAGGCTTGTGGTTGTACACTATAGCCGGCTGCCCACTGGTTTTGACCAGTAGGATAAGCACCCATCAAAGATTGTGCTGGTGAAGAAACACTAGGATAGGATTTGGCTATCTTTGCTTTTTCAGAAGCTAGATAATCATCCGCCAGGCGTTTTTTAAATTCTGATGTACTCTTATGTGAAATGAATAACTTTGCATGTCTGTCCTCAGCCTTCTTGATTGATTGAACGTCTCCAAAGAGATTTAGAAACTGCAAAACCATTCACTAGTGAATTCAGTAAAAGACAATCCAAACATAGTTCACCGCTAGAGAGATTATATGATCAAGAAAATATTAGAAAGATTTCAGGCATGAGCAGACTTCCAGTTTTAAGCATCATCCAATGAGAAATTTCTTCATTCGACATACATCAACTCAGTGTTGTTTTGAACTAGAATATCTATCATACATGCTATGGAAATATTGACAACTCCAAAGAGACGGAGTGAGATCCAACTCAAGGTGAAAAAACATGGGACCTTTGTAACTAGATAACTTTATATCAAACTGTATCAATGTAAGGTCAACCAAAACAAATGAACAATTGCTAGTATACTGATGTCCAAGAACATTATTCTTCATAGTTAATGCAATTACGTCCATCTACCCTCAAAAGTTTTTCCCCTGCAAACATGAAGAGCTTTAATATTACCTCCAAGAAAATGCTCGATAACTCCTCCCTCATTGAAGCACTCACGACCGTTGCATTCTCTGTATTGGGCACTATTACCTTCTCAACTAATGAATCTAAATAATCAATTCTCTTTGCTGATGACTGAATTGCCTCATAATGTATCAAGGCCTGGGTGAATCATGGAGGCAGAAAGGTATACATTTAACCACAGGAAAACAACGCTTACCAGAGTAAAATTCAAATGTTTCAAATAAAGAAAGAGAGAGAGAGTACCTCAATGAGTGGTTTGGATAATTCACCATGCTCAACCGCCTTATCCATAATTTCTCTAGCTTTTCCTTCATTCTTACATACCTGTCAACAAAATCAAGAGATATGATTCTAAGAAAACAACACTTAAGAAATCAAGAAAAATACCATTTCAACTGATCATATGCCACCAGAAGAGACTGTGTTAATTAGCTACATGAATAACTACTAAAATTGCTTAAATAATTGGGCACGGACCAAAGCAAAAAATAGCAAGCTTCTTTATTTTAATATGAAAGAACTTTCTTGCACAACTGTGGAATATTTCCGTTCATGAGTTATACATCAGTATCACCAAAAAATATCAATGGCCAGTAACTTAAAAAGATTTTTAAAACCACCTGGAAAGTACTAGCTACAACAAAATTTGAAGTACCCGAATTTCCTTGATGAAAAAGAAATTATAATAAAATGAGAACATTAATATTCATTTGTGAGAACTACCAAAAAATTCAAGATAAATTCTATGAAAATACTTCTTTCACAGATTTTCAGCCACCAAAATTGTCTTCTAAAGGTCGTTCTTCTCTGGCCTTAAATAAGAAAGCTTCTTTGCTTCTTTAACTCTGGGGGGAAATAAATAACAGTACCATATTATTGAAGGTCATAAGTTTCAACAGCCAATTATGCCTAGAATCCACCTCAAACTGACACAGAAATCAGCTGCACATAACTCAAGGAGTAGAATGACCCACGGCCCAACAAAAAAAAGCCAAACTAAAAAATAAGCTCCAATTAAGCCGAATAACATCTAAAGGGCATTTACAATAAGCCTCGACTTAAAAATTGAAACACGATGGAGACATGGGACCTAATAAAGAAGCATAAAGAAAAACTACAAAAGAGCAAGTGCAAAATGGATAATTATGTGAATAGACTACAAGCAGTGCAAGGACCACAATTTCAGCAACATACCAAGTTCAGAAACCTCGAGTACTGAGCATATAACAGTGGCAACGCACGAGAATGTTCTTTTCCTCTTTCAATGGCAATGGCCTGTTCATATACAGAGTATGCATCTTCCAGCTTCCCCTGGAAATACCAACGGCCAAATTAGAAAATGCATGCATCAATATGTATCACAACTTATTTAAGACAACTTACCAGACGATGTTCCATATTAGCGTGCTTTATAATTGCTTCAAGAAGGCCAGGTGAAATTTCAGTATGCACAAGTTGATAGGAGGCTCGAGCGCCAGCAATATCCCCATTTTGCTCCTTGAACCGAGCAGCAAATAAATGGATCTCTGGTTGTCTCTGTTGAAGTTTTGGAAGCATGTGCATATTAACCCATATAAATAAAAATTTATTTAATAACTGAGAAAAAAGTTCTACTCCATACATCATAGACAACAATATCTCCTGCTGACAAACTTAGTCATAGGGGGTATATTTTATAATCCATCATTTATAAATCCAAACTTTTTATAATAAGAAAACGAATAAATAAACAGGGATACAATTTTTTTTATAAGAATCAACCCTCATTGAGAATACAATGGAAGAATGCATACGCAACCAAATAACAAATCCACAAAAAAGAAAGACCACTAAAGAAAAGGGTCTCCAGTCAAGTAAAATAACACCTATCAATTTTAAAAAAAAAAAAGAAAAAAATAATAATAATAATAAAAAAAATCCTTGTAACCAAAACTCAAAGAGAAACATGAAACCTATTGAGGGAGCGCATCACCCAGGTCCCTTCCCAAATCTCAGAACACTCCAATGTTCCTCACATTCCAAAGATCTCACAATAAAGCACACGCCCCAGCAAGCCACAAGAAACAACCCTTCTCCCAAAACGACGAAAGGGGAAGGAACTTCTCAATCATCTCATTCAGCCAACTCATCCGAACGCCCAAAAAAGAAAACTCCTCATGGAGCGGAAAAATCACATCTCCAAAAGAAATGATCTACGTCATCCTCCACTTTCCGAAAAAGGATACAAAAAAAAAGAGTCAGTCAATGAAGGTCAAATTCTTGAGTGTCCGTCCAAAGTGTTAACACGACTGTAGATAACCTGCCAAACAAAGAATTTAACCTTTTTTCGCAATATTGATCTTCCAGAGACCCAAGAAAACAAGGTCGCTAACGGGAGAGGTGTCCAACAAAGAATGCAAGAATATGGTTCAGCACCAAAAACAGTTCCTCTTTCCTTGAGCAAAAGAAAATAGTATCGTACGCAAATTGTAGGTGGGATAAAGGCACTTTCTCCTTGCCAACCTTGAACCCCCGACCACTTTTTCTTCAACACTCATGGAGACAATTCTACTCAAAACATCAACCACTAAGAGGAAAAGGAAAGGAGATATAGGTTCGCCTTGTCTAAGACATCTAGAATCCCTATTTGTTTGTTCTTTTTACACGTTTCAATAATCACATGTAAATCAAGATAAGGAAAAGGGGGTACATTTTAATTCCATGCTTGCATGCATAAAATAGCATCGTATATACACTATTAGAAAATTATGATCAGGATTGCACCATCATTAATCATGATAACTACAACCAATTATCATGAGGTTAGGTAAAATGGCAGATGCATGTGTTGCCTACCTTGACAAAAACTTGGCTTGCCCGAGCAAGGGCGTTGTTGGCAAGATCCATACTATCGCTTGCTTGCATACATAAAATATATCGTATCCAGTACTCAGGATAGTTGGCACAAGCAATCACACATCTCTCGTATAATTTCACCACCTGTTCACAAAAATTTCAAACAAAAAAATGGAAGAACATATAAAATGGTCTTTATATTAAAAATACATTGTGTAAAGATATGACAAGAAACAGAAAAGAGATATGCAACAGAAATACTCCTCAGAAGAATAGAGAGGCCCCTCAAACATGAGATGAGGGACCCTCCTTGCCTGACAGACAGATGGTTAGGAAGATAAGAGACCTGCATGCATAACATTGGAATTTTAAAAAGTTACCGTACAAACACATCATGAACCTAGAATCTCCACTGATAAATGAGAGTTTGAAGTACTTAGCCTTAAAGCCTTCTTTAGTCTCAGTTCAAATTGCCGATTAAATAGTTGCTTCATCCAATGGTTTAGCCAGTAAAGCATATGATGCAGAAGATATTTTTTAACTGTAAGTCAATACATAACGAGGACGACTAGAAACTAGAAAATATACACATTGAAAATCGGAAACAAGCTAAAGTACCTTATTTAAGTCTCCTTCTTGTTCTATAAAGTCCAGGTAACTATGCCAATTATCAAGCTCTGCAACATTTAGTGGCCGAACGTGAAAGTAGGGCCTTCTGATAGCTGTTTCAAAACCAATGATCTTAGAATCGAACTCTTTAGCTTTCTTATAGATTTCTTCTCTAATGGCGATATACTTCTCCAACTCCTCTGCTTCTGTTAAGCCAGCACTTACAGTTTTAAACGATGGTTCCGTGACATCAGGACGACCTTCCTCCCCATTTACTTGATCACCAACCTCTGATTGCACATCGACAGCAGCCTCCTCAGAACTCTTCAATTCTGACAATGGTCGACTTGCAGCTAACTCCTTAAAACTGTTACACATTTGCATCATGATCCAAGAGGAAAAAGTATTTTAGCTTGCTTATCAAGGAAAAATTCAATAAACCATTGGGTCAGTCATAACTAAAAATTAAAGAGCCCAGGGGCTTCATTCTAATAAGAAACCATCTATCTAAATTAGCTTTTCCTCGCACAGAATGCAATTCAACAACGAAAGGGTGCATAACCCCAAAAACATTAACTTAGCAAAGTACAACAAGTACATCTAAGGGATAAATCAAAAGAAGAACTGTATTATCGTAGTTCAAAAGCAAAAGAATTCAGATCACTGAGGGCAATATCAAATTATCAGAAAAGCGTAATAATGCCAAGATGTGCAATACTCACCTATTGAAATAACGATCCAACTGTTGATTTGGATTTTCCAGTATACGTGTATATATCATGGCAAGGCGACCCCACTCCTGCTGCATGTACTCGTATTCAATATATTTATCCCAAAGAGGAAATGAGAGGTAATCTGTCCCAACATAAGCTAATCCTCTCTCAAAAAGTCTGAAACATCATCAACCAGGAAATTGGTTATTATGTAAACAAAGATCATCAAGTGATGCAAAAGTATCCACAAGAGTAACTGCACTAGGGTTGAAGGTGAAGGAACAATTTACTCTAATAACAGCATATGACACTTCTGCATGCTGCATTTACCTTCCTAAAAATCATTTTATGTCGGTGAATGAAGCAATGATAGAGGCCATCTTAACCCAAAACTGAACGAGATATTCCCAGCAGCAATTTGTATATTGATGTACCTCAGTAGACAAAGGTTAAAGAACTGCCGTAGTTCATTCATAACTACAGACTAAGGCATAAGCCATAATAGACAACAGGAGATTGACACTATTTCTTTCAATAAAAATAACTTTAGAAAAGGCAAGTAACAGTGTAGCCCCAAATCATGGGAATGCACATTGGAACATGCAATTCCAATATACATTTCAATCAAATCTTTCCGCCTTACACGTAGGAAATCACTGGTACAGCCATCTAAAACGAGGTTACAAGCAAAAAGAAAAAGATCGTTATCAGGTCCAAGTAGCTAAGAATCATAGTAATGGCACTCCAGGAAAAAACACGAATGCCATTAGAAACAGAAGGCAATACCTTCTGATGGTCTCTGGATCTCCATATGTACTAAGAGCGAATATGCAGTAATGCAGCCAAATATCAACTGAGTAAGTGACTCCATGTACTGCTCGTTCATACACCTCAACAACTTTGTCAGTAGATCCAAAACGGGCCTCATGATCTGCATACTTCTTCCAATAACCATAGCATAAAGGAAATTCCACTAAAAATGCATCGTACACTCTCCGAATTTTGAGTATGTTATCCTGAAAAGAATCCAAGCAAATTCTCTTAAATTGGAATAAGTCTTCTCATAGGCATATGAGTTTGGTCCACATGAGATCGTTAGAACTGGGGTATTTTCCAGTGCAAAATTCAGTCAATATCAAATTCTGAAGAATCAATATAAAATGTAAAATTCTGCTCGACATATACAACTCTTTAGATGTATTTTCTTGGAAATCACAAAACTTTTCTCTGAGCTCTAAATGTTGGGTTAAGATATTCACCAACAGTATAGGCTCATAAATTTGTGGATGAAAAAATCCATGTTATTTGCAATAGATCCATCATAATTACCAGAGATCATATTTACCACACACTATTTTTCTGAAAACCATCAACATTAAATATTATTAAAAGGCATAAGCAAGTCCATCCAGGCCAATGCCAAACCAACTTATCAGTTTGAGAAAAATGAAAAACCAATGCCAAAACCAATTTATAAAAAAGATTGACACAAACACTAACCTAAAACAAACAAAATTGAACAAATTGACCAAAACTAATATGATCTATCAAAGCCAAGCCAGCCAACTAATTTTTGGCTTTAATTCTATCAAGAGGAACCAAGTTAGACATATTGTCAGTTTTGTCGGTCTTATAGTTTCAGATTGCACCCCTAAATACTATCAAAGATATTTTGTTTACATATAAGCCTCCCAATACAATTCTTTAAGAAAGTAGATAACTTTTAGCTTATATTTTGTTAGAAAATTGGTAATGCCCTAACATGTGGTAGGGAAAACCAGTGGGTTGGCCAAGTGTAATACGGTGGACTGTAAAAGAGAAGGAAGTAAGAGAAAATTCTTAGGCAAATGTTAGGCTTCAGAGAAAGATACCCCTCAAAAAAAGACTATCAACGTAAATTCTTCCATTGCATCAGTAAAGCATATTAGTGTCCACTATCAGTAAAGCATATTAGTGTCCACTAGAAGGAAGCATATTATGACTGTTGGATGTCCAAAATGTAAATACGGAAGAAATACACCACTCCTATGGATAAAGCCTCAATATCAACACTCTTCATGTGAAAAATCAATTAAACATTATCCTAATAATATTGCAGGCTATATCATACCTACAATACTTAAGGACATAGCTGAGAAAAAAAAAAAAAAAAGGTTGATTGTGTGGATTATTAGCATGCATGACCCAGACCTGAGTCAAAAGTTAAGTCATGGAAAAATTCCACACTGCTTCCTCAATCATTACCACAAAATATGTCAGGAGTTCCCAACGTCGCCAACAAAATTAAAGAGAAATAAAGACAAATAAAAGGCTGCATCACATTAAGCTTTGTGGCAGCGTCCATGTGGTTGATGAAATTTGAATATAAGACTGCCAATTTATTGTGCCTTTGTTAGTAGTTCGTTATAGATCCCACCAATGCCAAGTTCAAACATAAAATGGTAAAACCGTACAACTTGCTAACATTCATTATTGCATACCTCTGCCACCTTCTCTGTCTCTTCGATCAAAGAAGTCCATGCATTAAAATCTAAAGAACTGGCCCTCACAATGTTCCAGAGTCTATCTTCTTCAGCAGATAGTGGAGGTACTGCCAAAAAATATTAGGTAACAAAATATCATCGAGAGGTTGAGTTTCTTCTCTAAAAAACTATAGGCAACATAATAAAGTGAGTACTGATTACAGTATTAAAATAGAAATAAGTTTAGTAATCATGTAAGATAAATGTGAAATTACTTTCTTCATATAAATAATTAAATATACAGGTTGAGAACAAGCTCTCACCCTGAGCTATGACATGAAATATGAATCGGTGCCTTCTTTTCGTAAACCATGGTATTAGACAATAATGGTGTAACGCCAATATATACATACATATATATATATATAATGGACATCTGAAGTTGACAATGGTGGATTAACGAGGAAGATTCTTTTTAATAATAATAATAATAATAACAGCTGGAAAAGAAAAATAAAAATAAAAAGGAAAAGGAAAGTGCTGAAACGCATTTTCAGCTACCACCGTATACTGTCGTTGCCATCAACGGTGTGTGACAGCAATAGTGTGCACGAAAGGGGGGAGCTTGCTTTGGACTGGTTTTTGGCTGGATTCTGGGAAGATTGGGGACCCTATGGCGGTTTAAAAGCAAGGGGAAGGTGATTGGAAGAGAAAACTCGTGAGCAAGAACCAAGAACCCCAACTTGAAAGCCCATTGTCACCAAAAGAACTACAAATGTCGATTCGCCCCTCCGAGAAAGCAATACAACTTGAAACTGTGGGGTTTTCATCTAAGGGACCTTATGGGAGAAGGTGGTTGGACAGATTCGAACGAAGGAGCTCATGAGGTTGAGTATCGACCTCTGCAATTGCTGGCTCAAAACCGAAAAAATTCTAACGGTTGTAGTTCACTCGATTCTACACAAAAACTCACAAATCTGGAATGGTTAGGTTCATATCAAGGATATCTTTGGGTTACATGAAGAAGGCAAACGCGTTCGAGAACCGTGGAGAGAAAATTGGCAAAGAGCGGAGAAGAGAAGCCGCCAACAGGTAAGCAACGTGTGAAGAAGGCGAAGGAAGACCGATTCACTTGACCCAGATCTAACCAGCTCGGTTGGACCAGTTTTGGTCAAATCAAACCAAAAACTACACTGTTTTTACATGATTTTCGCCTCGATTTCAGTGGTTTTGATATTTTCCCTTAATGTAGAATCTAATTAAGGACTTTTGATATATTTTGAAAATTCTTGAAGACCCAATCCGAGCCCGAGAAGTCGAAAAAAATGTAAGTAGCCATATAGATTGTTTTTCAAGCAATACTTGTAGGAGTCGATAAGGACATTTAGGCTACTGGTTAGAAAGCATGATATAGGCCTAACTGACCAAGATGTATGGTAGCTAAGCCTAGAAACTTGATAGGTTTCCGGTTTAGCATGATAATATGTTTTACAGCTTCGCTTGCATGTTTGAGAGTTCTGATTAGTCCTAATGAAATTTTTAGGACCCCAACATGTTTTGTATGATTGCTAATCGTTTGATCAAGCATGTAGGACATTTATACATGCATGATACACCCATAGGAGCATGTTACAAGGGTTAGACACTCGTGTATGCCTAGTTAATTCATTCAATATCCGCTATGTGTCCTAGAGAGTCTGGAAGGATATAAGAATGAACATGAATTATTGTTTTACATTTCCCGAGTCAAAGAACCTACATTTGGGCACTTTAGGTTCACCAAGTATAAAGTAGGAACCATTCAGGGAAAACCCCTAATCATAAACTTTCCTAGAGCGGTTAGGGTGTACTTGGTACGCATAGTAAAGTTGTTACCCACAAAGGGTCCCAAGGGTCGTATTGGGAATACTATTAGGGAGCACCTAGTAGACAAATACATATGAGGTACAAACGGTCAGATTACTCATCTGTTTATAGAGGACAATATACCTCATACGCACAAGACTTACCCCAAGGCCCGTTGCAAGGATATTTTGACTTACGCGCAATTAGCGCAAGGTTGATGATAGACTTTAGAAAACGAAAACATAGAGCTAAGTATATCTAAAACCCTATATTAAGGCCCCGAGGGGGTTAGGTATACACCCCTAAAGTAGGAGTGTATAGGGGTTAGGTACATACGAGTCTTATAGAGCTAGTACAAGCTACATGTCAGGGTATTGGATGACGCTAAGATTAGTATATGAGCTCATAGCTTAAAAAACCATCACAAAGATGAAATTCAACGAGAGCCTACAAGTAGGTCGCTTACTGATTATATTTTTTTTATACTACAACGAGAGCCTTCAGATGGAAAACTAGCTCGGAGAATTTAATATAATATCATGATATTATATTAAATTCTCCGGGCTAGTTTTAAAAGATAGGTGTGCATATCACATATCTTTATATAGAACAAAATGCAGAAATACTCAATGCTTCTCAAGGAGCATCATTACTCTTAATAGTTCAGAAACATAACACATCTACTTGTGCACCCTTCAAATTGCAGCACCTTTTAGGTTGACTTTCTATTTTTCCGCCCAATTTGTTACAATTCTTTTTTGTGCAAACGAAAATCCCATGAAAATGCAGAAAACTAAAATGGGAGACACATACCAGAACCATCAATAAAGTGTTGTTCCTCAGAAGCATCATTGGCATTCTCAATAACATTTCCATTCTCAATTGATGAAGCATTAACTGATGAGGCAGCAACGCTTCCATTTAAAGAAGAATCGTGACTGGCTACTTCAGCAGTTTCCATTCCTGAAGTTTCTGATACAGCAGCATTCTGACTATGGTCAGTCATTACCACATCTGACTTTGTCGCATCCACCTCCCCAACATGATTTCCTTGCTGAATAGAATTGGGATCCGTAACATATGCATTGCCGTTACCCATATCTGCAGAGGTATGTGAAACAGAAAAGTCCCCAGTGATCCCAGATTGAAAAGCACCCGGTTGAGGAATTAGATTTGCACTGCTATCAGAATAGCCACTCGAAACATATCCAGCAGATGCATACCCCATGACGTCAGATGTTTGGGCAACTACAGTTTCACTGTCCCCCATGCTTAAACTAAAGAACTATTTCTTTGATAGCCGAACTGCATGCATTTAAACAACTATCACATAGAATTGATGCGGAGAAGCGCAGACAAAAAAGAAAACCCAGAGCAGAAGGATGTAGCCTTCAAAAAAAAAAAAAAAAATGCAGCTAGACCCAGAAAAAAAAAACATAGTGCTTGAATTAAACAGCGAATGCCAACAACATATTCCTGCGATACCCTTGATTTGAAAAGCATAAACTCTGGTTTGTATACTAGTTTAAAGCTAATCCAAAGAATATACAGACGTACAAGTACTTAAAAGAATATGTATAGATGCTGGTTTTCGATAATATAAATGGCACGGAAGAGCATGGCATAACAAACGAAAAAACAAACAAAAAAGTAATAACACAATCACTTGAAAACGTACTAGAGCAGTAGAATGACAAACATGACAGGAAGCGAAATTGATGGATGTTCCAGCACGCTAAATCTAGGGGAACAGTGGCTAAATAAGAAAGCGGCGTAAGGAGAAAGGGAAGGGTGTTGGGGCATAAAGAAATAAAATGGAAAGAGAACTTACCGGAAACAAGAGGAGGAAGAAGAAGAAGAAGAAGAAGAAGAGTTGATGAAATGCGAAGCGGAATTGAGAATTTGAGAGTGAGAGAGGAAGAGAGGGGAATTTGAGAGGAAACGATTTTAATAAGGGAGACGACTGCGAGGCCAGGCCGAGGGCAATTGGGCGACAAGGGCTGATACACATATTACCGTTATCCACCTTCCATGCCTTACTGGACCGGATCTCTCCGGCCCAGCCCAATCCCAAACTTTCCCCTCCTTTGGTTCATTCGTAATTTTTATTTAATTAATTTATTCATAATTCAAATGCCAAGATTAAAAGGTTGGTACATGTATCTTAAATAGTACGCAATGGATGGAATGATCGTGTTCGAGTAATTACATAAATGGACAAGACTGAGTGTCTTACCCCAACAACACTATTCATATGACTTATTTTGTAGTCGTTGCAAATGATTTGTTCGGAATACATGAAGACATATGAAAGAAAGCGGGTAAATATCATATACAATTAATTTTGTACAAAACAAAACTACGAAATATTTAATATTCATTTATACATATATTAATAAATAATACCAATACTTCGCATATGATCACACGCGTATCTCATTCACAAGTGAGTTATTAATTATTCACGCTAGAGCCTATCATTTAGCGTGCATGAGCGTGACTTTTTGTAACGGAAAACAACCTTACAATTTTCAACTTTGCCATATATGGATTTAAAAATATAATTTTATTCGATAAATTCAATTCATTATTTTTTCCACCGACCGAGAACTCAAACAACAAGATTTCACTCTTTCATTAGCACAAGAAGAACTTAGTTTATGACTAAATTATAAACAAATTATTCATTAGATAATCAAAACATGTTGTAATAATTATATCTATGGACTGAACTGAAGTAATCTATAAATAGATTAAATGTTTAGTTGTCTTGATAATATTGGTAATTTGTAATTATACATATAAAAAAAATTGTTGTAACGTGGTTTAGTCGCTGCGCCTCTCAGCTCTCGCTCCATTTCCGCGCTTACAAAAGCAGGCGCTCCCGTGTGCCCGCCATCAGACGCTGTCAGACAAGAGCCGACTCTCTCATGAATTCTTTCACTGGTCTGTAAAATTCCTCCATTTTATTCTCCCTTTACCTCTCCTGCTTTGTCTCTACCACGGCGCTCATTTTTTCAAATGATTTTCTCCTCTTCCATCTCTATTTCCCGCCTGCTAGATGAACTGCTTTCTTCTTCCATTTCTGTACCACATTTTTCCATTTTCTTGCTTCACTCAACGTGAACCTACTTCTCACTTAAACCCATTATGCATTTGTTTTTCAGCTCTCTCCCCTCTTGGAGTATCGGACAACTTTCGGGTTTCGCGGGCTGAATGATCTTTGAGGTTTTGCCTTCCTCATTTCTGTTTACTTGGTAAATTCTTCGCTTGCGATTCTTTTACTTGTTGGGCTTTAGGGTTTTAATTTCGATTGTAAGATTTCATCGGCAAATTTATGTTTCCCAGTTTAATAGCGCGGTTTTTAGTCACATACCCGTAACGATCAAGATATTCCAGTTAATTTTGCATGCATTCTTGTATTTCATATTCTTTTACTGTTTGGTTGACCACAGCTGCTTTAGACTTGTTTACCCTAGCCAAGAACACAGTGCATCTTTAGCTATTTGCCATTCTTCCTGAAATGTAATTACCGTAGCTGATTTAGACTTTTGAACATTACTATGATATCATGGCCGAGCTTTCCCTCTTTGATTATTTGGGGCCGGGATCCTTATGAAAAAAGTTTTAAATTGGTGGTGGCGATGATCTGAAACTTTGAACTTATGACGAAGCCAAGTTTTGATATAGAATTCCGTTTTTGTTGTGTTTATTTTATTTTATTATTTTCATATTATTTTTGAACAAAAAAGGTTTCTGCTCTTTGTTACCTTAGAGTTATTAGTTGGTATTCTTTTTCTCTTGTTCTTAATTGTGAAAAGTTTCTTGTAGACGTGTTCACTTCTCATGCTTTCGAGAAGCGTTTTGGATATTTGTTTCAATGTTTGAAAACAATGGATAACATGTCATACTGTTTTATTGAATGATCTTGTTACAGTATATTTAGTTCTTTGTCCATATATTGTTGTTCTGCCTGCACTGAGTCAAACATAGAGAAAATTTCAGCTTTAACTTGTAACGTTTGGGGTAGAATATAATTTTTCTTCTTCTCGAGCAACATAAATAAGAATTTCATATTTGGCAATGGAAACTTGCATTGCGCTTGATGTTTCAATATTGCAGATTGGCAGTTCTAGCAAATTTCCAGGAACTATTCGAAGGAGATGTCAGTGATGCATGTGGGTAGGATGGAAGGAAACTTATAAATGCTCTACTGAAGGATGCAATAATTTTCTTTGTGTTCAAGGGCCTTGTTTGCTGTGTGTTTTCATGTTTCATACGGCGTAGCAGGCAAGTCTATGCTCTACGATCAGGGTGGTTCTTTACATTAATTCCTTCAGCTTAGAATGTGCAAATATGCTAATGTATTTGAAAAGTGCTTATAAGACGGGCCTCCCTGACAATCAAGTAAAAAAGTCCTGATGTAATTCTAACAAATGTAGGCACCTTTGTCCTTTGGATTGGAATAAATATGGCACCGAATCCTCGGGTTTTGAAGGCTTTTCGTGCAATGAAGGATATTGGGATCAGTGAAGACAAGACAAAACCCGTCTTAAAGAAACTTCTGAAATTGTATGATAAGAACTGGGAACTTATTGAAGAAGAGAACTATAGAGTTCTTGCAGATTCTATATTTGACGAGGAAGATAGTAAGGTACATTCTACTGCAATTCCTTTAATTGTATCCTTTTCTCTTTATGCGTTGAGTTTTTATTTCTCACATATGTATGCATCATCTTTCAGGCTATAGAGGAAAAGAAATGTCAGAATTCTCAAGTGTGTACTCATTATCTTGCTTGATGTGAAGGTCTTATTTTTACCCTCTTAGTTGTGCTTATACTTGCTGCCTTTGCTTTTGTTAACAGGTGGAAGATTTTGGGGAAGAGGTTCAGGCGCCTGATGAGCCGGAACGCCCTCTGAAAAGGTTGCGCTTAAGAGGCCAAGAAACCCAGGTGGATGGGATGGCTTTAAAAAAGCCCAAATTGGAAGAGGACGTGTTTCCTGAAACATGTCCCAAACAGCAGACGCAGCTAAGTGGGTCTAAGAGATCTGAAACTGATCCAAGTTCTTCTCGTCGTGTAGACAAAGGGAAGGAACCTGTATCACCACATGTGGTTGCACGAGTGAAAAAATCCAGCTTAGAGAGACCATCTGCTGCTGTGCGTATTAAGGAACCAGGGGCTGAGTCAGGTGCCAAAAATTCCAGAGTGAGGGCATCTGGGGCTCAAGCACTACTCAAGCCTAAAGATGAGCCATTTACAGATGATACATTTACAAATGAGATGCCTATTGCTGCGATTCATCCAGGTCAATGGATACTTTCTTTCGATGAGTTTAGCATTATTTGGTTCAAAATTACAGTATAATGTTGTAGGGTAGAACAGAGTTTTTTTTTTCTAATTTGAGGCAAGTATCGGTAATTGATAGTCCAATTAGAGTTTAATTGAAATTAAAATCCATTAAACTGTAATATGTGATAATCAAGGTTAAGAAGCTTTAAAATAAGACATGGGTTTTAGAATATAAAAATTTTCCTTGCTGTGCTTATCTCAGGAAAGGGAGTAAAACATAAGTTAAATATTGGAATACCTAACTTTACGATGCATCATAGTTATTAATGCTCAAATCAAATTGGTTCAAGCCAAGCATTAGAATTCAACATTGAAGTTTAAACTGAAGACAGACATAGTTGTAACAAATGCAAGTTATGGAAAGTGCAGCTATAAAAATAAAATTGTTAATTTTAAGGTATTATGTAAAGATAAAAGAACCAATTGCCTAAACGGTAAAATTTACTAGAAGTGAAAGAATTGAAAAAAAAAAAAAAAAAAAAATTATTGGAGTATGACGATTGCTAAAAATGAATCAATATTTATCAATGTGAAACCCCTATAAGAATGAGGAGATCATTTTGCTAATGCAGGCAATCATGTAAAACGATAGTCTGTGGAATCTTCAACCTGCACGGTATTTCTCAATTCTAACCGCTGGATTGTTTTCCTTTGTGAAAATTTTAACAGATTCTTCAAGAAAAGAAGTTTATTCCATTGCAAATGATTCAGTTAGGAAGCCGGATGGCCAAGTTGCTCAAGCATCACTTCCTTCAGATGGAAGTAACAAAGGTGATGGTACGGAGACCTCATGTAAGAAGATTACAGGCAGTGAGCTGGCAACTGTCACGGAAGAATTACATCCTAACTTAGAGATTGCATCGTCGCCCCTAGGAGAGGTAAAAATTTCTTTGAGCTGCGACTCCGCTTTTGGACGACCAGATTTCCATATGCCTAGTCGTGATGCAGTTATAAAATATATGGAGGAAAAATGTCTGCAGTCATATAAAATCATTGACCCCACGTTTTCTGTTATGAAACTGTTGAGTGACATGTGTGAGTGCTTCTTGGAATTGGGAACTGATTCTCCTGATGAACAACAGGAAGGGTCAATTAGTAGAATTCCACTTCTAGATGTAATGAAGAATTCAGATCCAATATATAATCCAGGGGATGTTGCCAATGAAGGAGATTTGAATCATCTACTCACTTCCGTGAACGAACCAGTCAGTCCTGTCTCTGATAGAGAATTTGCATCACAAGTTCCTAGTATGTTAGAGTCTTCAAGTGTTTCCAATGACCAGGCTATCCATGATGCCTCTCAAAGCAGCAAAGAAATGCCAAATGGTCATTCTGAAGATGTAGCCAGGAAGGAGCTTGATAATCTTGAGGCTGCAAATCCGCACAATTTGATGGTTGTTTCACCGAGTCAACAGGCTACTGATGACTTAAGCTTCTCTCATGATGTGGATGATATAACCAAGGGAGAAGAAAGGGTTCAAATTCCTTGGGTGAATGAAATTAATAAAGAGCATCCACCATTCTTTCACTATATACCTCGCAGTCTAATTTTCCAAAGCGCTTTTGTAAATTTCTCTCTATCTCTGATTGGTAACGATAATTGTTGCGAGTCTTGCTTTGGAAATTGCCTTACATCTTCTGTCCCTTGTGCTTGTGCACGGGAAACTGGGGATAACTATGCATACACGCCAGAAGGTCTGGTTAAGGAAGATGTTTTGGAAGAGTGGATCTCTCTTGCTCGTGACTCTCAAGGAAACCACCAGTTCTATTGCAAGGAATGTCCTCTTGAAAGATCAAAGAATGATGATTGCTTAGAACCGTGCAAAGGGCACCTAGAGAGGAAGCTTATAAAAGAATGTTGGAGTAAATGTGGTTGCAGTAAGCATTGTGGCAATAGAGTGGTGCAGCGAGGAATAACTCGGAAGCTGCAGGTACAGTTTAAATCACACCTTCTGCTCTCTCTCACTTTGGCTATAGCATATATTTGAAAACTATTCTCTCTGTTTCAGGTATTTTTTACTTCGGAAGGAAAAGGATGGGGCCTTCGTACCCTTGAAGACCTACCTAAAGGCTCGTTTGTTTGTGAATATGCCGGAGAAATATTAACCATCTCAGAAATGTATCATAGAAAGGTGCAAAACACCAAAAATGGGCAGCATACTGACCCTGTATTATTAGATGCCTTTTGGAATAAAGAAGAGCCTTTCAAGGAGGAAAAAGCTCTCTGCTTGGATGCCACAAACTTTGGAAATGTTGCCAGATTTATCAACCACAGGTATTTGATTAAACTGAGTAGAGTTTAAGCTTCCTTTAATCTCATACTTCCCCATTGTTGCCCACGTTTCTACTGTTTGATGCTTATTTTACTTTCTGTAACCTTTGCACCAAATTATTTTTGTATTTTTTTTATGCGAATAGTAACCTCTTTTCGCTCCCTTTGTCATTACTCATTATTCTTGAACTCATCGTTTTCCATTTTCATCTTTTCTTTGGCATTATTCTTGAAATCTCCCTCCCACCCTTGGAATTGTAACACTGTGATGAGGGTTTGAAACATGAAAAGATTGTTCCTGTTCGTGATGTTAATGTTTTTGGCTTCGATTATCTCCTTTCTAGCAATCAAGATACAAATTTGTTAGCTATGTATTGTGCTCTAGTATCACTAGATCAATAGCACAGGTCGGATGTGAACTGTTGTTATTCGCGTCCATTGGGAAGTTTTGTGACTATTTGGGTTCAGAAACATATTACAAAAGGTATATGTGTGCGTTGCAAATTCAGAAGGTTTCAGCATTTTATGCTGTCTGAAGATTGCGTTAATGTCATGGCCTTGAAGTGGTAGGGATAAATAGTTGATACAAGGGTCTTTTATATGGAAGTTCCATTTATGAAGAGTCATGGTGCAAAGCAGTAAAAGGCTTTGGAATCACTAAATTTTCATGGCTTAGAAACCTCTTGGAGTTACTCAGGTTGGGGTTTTAAATATCCCATGAATTTTCTGTCCACCAAATGATCTATGATTATGTGTTTGGCCCTAGTTTAGAACCCGATGAACATTTGGAGGTCTGGATATTAAAAGGAATCGTGTATATGTTATGGGTGCCAGAACAGAACATGAATCCTTCTCTTAGTGAAAATTGTATATCAGCTGGTTGAGTGAAAAAAGGTTTCCAGAAGTGCCAATACTGGGTTGAAACATATCTTTTAATCCTTTTTCTTCTTTCTTTTTAGTAAACAATAGTTTTGCTATCCTATTGTATGTATATTTGAAACTGTTGCTGTAACTTATGCAAAAACTTGCTAGGCAGGCGTTTGTACATTTACTGATCTAGTTGTCGGATAATCTAATTTCTCTCTTTTCAAAATTTTAGATGCTTTGATGCAAACTTGGTTGATGCTGCAGTTGAGATAGAGACTCCGGACCATCATAATTATCATGTATTGACTCCCGCAAGTTTACTTTTCTTTATCATTTTTGTATACAGCCGTTCTTTCTCTTCCATAGCATTATCTTATTTATTTTTTTTTTTTTTGGAACAAGAAACGAACTACCATAGTGATCGTCTTATTCAGTTCCTTTCATTTTGCAGCTTGCCTTGTTCACTACAAGAAAAATAGATGCCATGGAAGAGCTAACTTGGGTCAGTGGATATTATTGTATATAAATGTGGTTTTGGGTTATTTTGCATAAATTTTTATGACTTGGTCAACTTTTACCTGTCCTGTCCTTATAACTGAGGCCTTAAGTGGAAGACATCTCAATGAGAGATACCTCAGTGAGGCGATAAACTGCATCTTGGCTGCAAGAGTTTCCGCATTAATTATATTTATGATATCTCTCATTATGATGTGTTCTACTCAGGTTTATGGAAACATTTGTATGCATGTTAAGTTTATAGATGGTAAGGCAATGAGGCAATAGAATGTGTCTTGGATGCAAGAGTTTCTGCATGAGTTATAGGATAATAACCTACCTGTTCTTCCCATTGCTTTCATGGACTTTTTTTAGATTTTTTTCTAAAACGTCAATGAAACAAGAAAATACCAAGAAGCTACAGCACATGGCAAAAATAACATACTACTAGATTTTTTTATTTTTATTTTTATTTTATTTTATTTTATTTTATTTATTTTTTTTTTATAAGAGACAATTTCGTTGATGAGTGAAATTTACAAGAGGGATGTATAATCCATGATGTTTACAAAAGACCTTCCCAATTTGCAATGAGGGAGGTATAACTATAGGAAGTAAAAATATTAGACAGTTTACACCAAGATATAGCTTGGTAAACAACATTGTCGAAAAGTTTTGTGTAGGTCTGTGTCGTTTCTGCAAATATTCTCTGATTTCTTTCTTTCCACATATTCCAAAACCTACTACTAGATTAATAAGCAAAGCACAATCAATTTGCTTGATCTAAAGAACTAAACAAGCCAAAAACCTTTAGCTAGAACTTATTATCACCGACAAGACCTGGCAATACAAACCAAAACTGCACAACAGAGACACTTCGAAACTTAAGACTGCTTGCCGAAAGCTACACAATAAACAATAACCCTTGCTCCATAGAGAACTTTTGCCTTGATTTTTGAATGAGTTGAAGCAGCAACAGAAAGGAAACTGCATGTATCATTAGTATAGCTTCATTAATAGCAACAATGCTAGAGGAGAACCATGTCTTCAAATACCAGCAACAATTCCTAAAATCGAGATCTACAATTACTGAAGCAATTCCATAAGCTTTCCTTTCTTATATACAAACCAGCTAACTCCTAATATGCAACCATTATCCATAGACGATAGACAATTATAAGCAACTACTCTGATTTTCTCCCTGCGGCAATAAAATTGGTGCAGCCGGTAGTATAGTCATTTCCTTTGAACTGTACGTCTTCCTTATGAATGATGAATGCAGTTTTGATTGTGACTAACTGGTGCTTAAAAGTGTTCTTTAGAATTTTTATTACCTTGTAGTGTAATTCCTTGGACTGTTCAAAAGGCCGTTACTGATATTTTGCTTTACTTGTAGGATTATGGCATCGATTTTGATGACCTTGATCACCCTGTTAAGCCTTTTCTCTGTCAATGTGGCAGCAAGTTCTGCAGAAACATGAAACGATCTTCTAGTAGGTTCTTAATTTTCTTTCCCAGCTCTTCCATTCTTGTCTTGATAGAATTGGCTCTCATCCTTGTTTATTATTTCCATGTGAACCTTGCTTCTTAATATTTCCTGATATCTATTTTCGTGAACATATTGAAACTTTTGATACTTCCCTACTTTTTCCATCATTTTGGAGAACTGTAAACTAAAATAAATGTGATATAGTTCCTCCATAAAATCAATATAATTGTCGCATTCAGTAGTTTATCTTTTTTTGTGCCAGTGTTCTGATGAATACATATCTTGAATAGAACGGATTGAACCAACTGATCTTCTTAAACACCAAAATTTTATGGGATCAATTATTGCTTAGATACACCATCAGATCAACCATTGTGGGAATCAACACATTTAAAGATTTTATTGCTAAGCATGTTATGGGTTGATGCTTGATGGTTTATCCATGCTTTTTATGGTGATTAGTTAATGTATACTGCTGGAAGATCCAATATCGTGCAAGTTTATAGTTTGCTGCACAGCGTTGCCTTAAATTATGGAAATTTAGTAGGTCCGTGCACATTCACTGGGGTTCCCTCTTGCGACACATTATTGTCGTGTCTCGTTTTTCTTTTGACACCTAGTTTAATTTTGTTCCATTATTTGGTTTTCTTTTCGTACGATATCATTTAAGATCTCGCATGTATGTCCATGCATATGTGTGTGGCTGATTTGTATGCAAATATACTTGAGCTTGCTTGTAGAGTTATAGTTTCACACTAAATTTGCTGTACTAACATACTTGTTCCGGGCTTTTGTTCTTGTTTTACTTAGGATCTAAATCAGCATCAAGTATGAGATAAGTGGGATTATGGCGCCAGTTTCTGCCTTTTTAGAAAATATTGAAACCACCACAATGAATTTGGTTCAGCTGACTAATGTCCAATCTAGTTTCCAAGACGATCGTTCGGTTTGGGTAGTAAAGCTGAGGATCGACTGCGGATTCACATTATGCCTTTTTTGCTGTTACATTATATGTATTATGACAATGATGTTCATAGATATTTGATATCTGGCCATGTTGTTTAGTGGTGTTGAAAGTTTTGAAGATTGTAGTTGATCTGATCAGGATCTGGTCGCTGTTTTTTTTGGAAAGGGGAATGAAATTTTTGTTTCCTCTCTTGATATCCTGCAATGGCTGATATAATATGGGTACCCATGCACAACATAGGCAAATCCTGAAAAATATGGTATTTTGATTCTGTTAAGATTAGGAAAATTATTATGAAGGGAAAAAATAATAGTTAATATGAGCATAACATTGTTAATAACAATGTTCCTTTGATTTTATTTATTTATTTTGTTTCATATATTTATTTAGTTCACCATGTTGATGATGAAAGTCATATCGACTAATTTAGAGAATGATAATAAAAAAATATTATCTCTTCTTAATATAAATTTTAAAAAATCAATTTTTTTAATAAAAAAAAATGGATTTCCATTTGACGGTAATGGTGAAGATCGAGGTTCAGTAGTAACACCACTCGCTCCACTTCCAGTTCTTACAAAAGCGGGCGGCTTCCATGTTCCCGCCATTGAACGCTGCGAGACAAGAGCAGCCTTTTCTACCAATTCTTTCACTGGTCTGTAAAATTTCTCCATTTTATTCTCCTTGCTTTGTCTCTACCACGGCGATCATTTTCAAATGATTTTCTCCTCCTCCCCCTCTCTCTTTCCCGCCTGCTTGATGAACTGCTTTCTTCTCCCATTTCTGTACCACATTTTCCCATTTTATTGCTTCCCTACCAAACGTGAACCCACAGACTCACTTCAAATCATCCTGCATTTTATTTTTTCAGCTTTCTTCCCTCTTGAGGTATTGGACAACTTTCGGGTTTCGTGGGCCGAATCGATCTTCCAGGTTTTGCCTTCCTCATTTCTGTTTACTTGGTAAGTTCTTCGCCTGTAGTTCTTTTTCTTGTTGGGTTTTAGGGTTTTAATTTCCGTTTCCCAGTTTAATCGCGCGGTTTTTGGCATATACCCGTTTTATGATCAAGAAATTCCGGTTAATTTTGCATGCATTCTTGTATTTCATACTACTTTACTGTCTTGTTGACCATAGCTGATTTCTACTGGTTTTACCTGAGCCAAGAACGCATTGTTATTTTCGTTATCTCCTCAAGAACATAAATGTATGTTTTGCGATATTACATTTAGATGTGATAACTCCATATGCTAACGTTTTGGATATTTGTTTTAATGTTTGAAAACAATGGATAAGATGTCATACTGTTACTTGATCTAAACTAAGTTTTACTGAATAATCTGTATATTTAAATAGTTCTTTGTCCACCTGTTGTTGCTTTGCCTTCACCCAGTCAAACACAAAGAACACTTCAGTTTAACTTGTAAATTTTATGGTGGAAAAGTAGAAAAAAATTTTCTTCTCATTGAGTAACAGAATAAGAATTTCATATATTGCAATGGAAGCTTGCGTTGCGCTTGATGTGTCAATATTGCAGATTGGCAGTTCTAGCAAATTTCCAAGAACTATCTGGAAGGAGATGTGATGGATACGGGTAGGATGGAAGGAAACTTATAAGGGCTCTACTGAAGGACGCAATAACTTTTTTTGTGTGTTCAAGGGCCTTGTTCGCTGTGTGTTTTCATGTTTCATACGGCGTAGCAGGCAAGTCTATGCTCTATGATCAGCTTAGAAAGTGCAAATGGCAAGTGCTCATAAGATGGGCCTCCCTGACAATCAAGTAAAAAGGTCTTGATGTAATTCTAACTAATGTAGGCATTTTTGTCCTTTGGATCGGAATAAATATGGCACCGAATCCTCGGGTTTTGAAGGCTTTTCGTGCAATGAAGGATATTGGGATCAGTGAAGACAAGACAAAACCCGTCTTAAAGAAACTTCTGAAATTGTATGATAAGAACTGGGAACTTATTGAAGAAGAGAGCTATAGAGTTCTTGCGGATGCTATATTTGATGAGGAAGATAGTAAGGTACATTCTACGAAACTCCTTTAATTGTATGTCTTTCTCTTTATGCGTTGAGTTTATATTTCTCACATATGTATGCATCATCTTTCAGGCTATAGAGGAAAAGAAATGTCAGAATTCTCAAGTGTGTACTCATTATCCTGCTTGATGTGAAGGTCTTATTTTGACCCTCTTAGTTGTGCTTATACTTGCTGCCTTTGTTTTTGTTAACGATAGGTGGAAAATTTTGGGGAAGAGGTTCAGGCGCCTGATGAGCCAGAACGCCCTCTGAAAAGGTTGCGCTTAAGAGGCCAAGAAACCCAGGTGGATGGGATGGCTTTAAAAAAGCCCAAATTGGAAGAGGATGTGTTTCCTGAAACATGTCCCAAACAGCAGATGCAGTTAAGTGGGTCTAAGAGATCTGAAACTGATCCAAGTTCTTCTTGTCATGTAGACAAAGGGAAGGAACCTGTATCACCACATGCGGTTGCAAGAGTGAAAAAATCTAGCTTAGAGAGACCATCTGCTGCCTTGCATATTAAGGAACCAGGGGCTGATTCAGGTGCCAAAAATTCCAAAGTGAGGGCATCTGGGGCTCAAGCACTACTCAAGCCTAAAGATGAGCCATTTACAGATGATACATTTACGAATGAATTGCCTATTGCTGTGATTCATCCAGGTCAACATATACTTTCTTTCCATATAGATTTACATTATTTGGTTCAAAATTACAGTATAATGTTGTTGGGTAGAACAGAGTTTTGTTCTAATTTGAGGCAAGCATTGGTAATTGCTAAAAATGAATCGACATTTACTTATATGAAGCCCCTACATGAATGAGAAGATCGTTTTGCTAGTGAAGGCAATCATTTAAAAAGTGATATTCTGTGGAATCTTCAACCTGCACATTATTTCTAAATTCTAACTACTGGATTATTTTGTTTTGTTATAACTTGAACAGGTTCTTCAAGAAAAGAAGTTTATTCCATTCCAAATGATTCAGTTAGGAAGCCGGATGGCCAAGTTGCTCAAGCATCACTTCCTTCAGACGGAAGTAACAAAGGCGATCATACGGAGACCTCATCATGTAAGAGGATAACAGGCAGTGAGCTGGCAACTGTCTCGGAAGAAGTACATCCTAACTTAGAGATTGCATCGTCGCCCCTAGGAGAGGTAAAAATTTCTTTGAGCTGCAACTCCGCTTTTGGACGACCAGATTTCCATATGCCTAGTCGTGATGCAGTTATAAAATATATGGAGGAAAAATGTCTGCAGTCATATAAAATCATTGACCCCACGTTTTCTGTTATGAAACTTTTGAGTGACATGTGTGAGTGCGTCTTGGAATTGGGAACTGATTCTCCTGATGAACAACAGGAAGGTTCAATTAGTAGGATTCCACTTCTAGATGTAATGGAGAATTCAGACCCAATGTATGTTCCAGGGGCTGTTGCCAATGAAGGAGATTTGAATCGTCAACCAGCCAGTACTGTCTCTGATAGAGAACTTGCACCACAAGTTCCTAGTATGTTAGAGTCTTCAAGTGTTTCCAATGACCAGGCTATCCATGATGCCTCTCAAAGCAGCAAAGGAATATCAAAAGGTCATTCTGAAGATGTAGCCGGGAAGGAGTTTGATAATCTTGAGGCTGCAAATCCGCACAATTTGATGGTTATTTCACAGAGTGAACAGGCTACCGATGACTTAAGCTTCTCCCATGATGTGGATGATATAACCAAGGGAGAAGAAAGGGTTCAAGTTCCTTGGGTGAATGAAATTAATAAAGAGCATCCACCATTCTTTCACTACATACCTCGCAGTCTAATTTTCCAAAGCGCTTTTGTAAATTTCTCTCTATCTCTGATTGGTAATGATAATTGTTGCGAGTCTTGCTTTGGAAATTGCCTTACATCTTCTGTCCCTTGTGCTTGTGCACGGGAAACTGGGGATATGTATGCATACACACCTGAAGGTCTTGTTAAGGAAGATTTTTTGGAAGAGTGGATCGTTCTTGCTCGTGACTCTCAAGGAAGCCACCAGTTCTATTGCAAGGAATGTCCTCTTGAAAGATCAAAGAATGATGATTGCTTAGAACCGTGCAAAGGGCACCTAGAGAGGAGGCTTATAAAAGAATGTTGGAGTAAATGTGGTTGCAGTAAGAATTGCGGCAATAGAGTGGTGCAGCGAGGAATAACTTGCAAGTTGCAGGTACAGTTTAATTCGTACCTTCCTCTCTCAAATCCCCTCCCCCCGACAATGTAAATTTAGAATTCAGAACATATGTTCTAAGTCTCTGGTGATATTTACTTTATCAAAGTTAGTTGTTGACATGTACTTATTTGATAACTCGAGGAGTTTCTAACTGCTTTTATGCTTTCAATTTTCCCTTCACTTTCCACATCTGCCTGCATGTAGAATCAGACCATAAACATAACTTTGGCTATTGCATATGTTTGAAAACTCTCTCTCTATTTCAGGTATTTCTTACTTCAGAAGGAAATGGATGGGGCCTTCGAACCCTTGAAGACCTACCTAAAGGCTCTTTTATTTGTGAATATGTTGGAGAAATATTAACTATCTCAGAAATGTGTCATAGAAAGGCGCAAAGCACCAAAAATGGGGAGCATACCGACCCAGTATTATTGGATGCTTTTTGGAATAAAGAAGGACCTTTCCAAGAAGAAAAAGCACTCTGCTTGGATGCAACGAACCTCGGGAATGTAGCTAGATTTATCAACCACAGGTATTTGGTTAAACTTCATAGAGTTTAAGCATCCTTTATCTCATACTTTCCACCTTGTTGCCCACGTTTCTATTTGCTGCTGATGTTACTTTCCATACCCTTTGTACTAGGTTCGTTTTGAAATTTTTATGCCAACTTCAACTTCTTTTTTCTTTTGAAATAATCATTTTCTATTTTCATTTTTCTTTGCCATTACTCTTGAAATCCCCCTTTGATCATTGGAATTTTAACACTGTGATGAGGGTTTGGAAGTTGAAAAGATTGTTCCTGTTTCTAATGTTGTTGATATTGGCTTCGATAAACTCCTTTCTAGTATTCAAGATACAATTAGTTGGCTATATATTGTGCTCTAATATCACTAGATCAATAGCACAGGTGGGATGTGAACTGTGGTTGTTGGCGTCCATTTATTAGGACAATCTAATTTCTGTTTCTCTTCAAATTTATTAGATGCTTTGATGCAAACTTGGTTGATGCTGCAGTTGAGATAGAGACTCCGGAACATCATAGTTATCATGTATTGACTCTCGCAAGTTTTTCCTTTTCTTAATTGTTTTTGTATACAGCCGTTCTTCCTCTACAATAGTGATCATCTTTTTCTCTTTCTGAACAAGAAACGAACTACCATAGTGATCGTCTTATTCGGTTCCTTTCCTTTTTGCAGCTTGCCTTATTCACTACAAGAAAAATAGACGCCATGGAAGAGCTAACTTGGGTCAGTGGGTATTGTTAATATATAATTGTGGTTTGGGTTTATTTGTTTGCATAAATTTTTATGTCTTGGTCAACTTTTATGAGGCCTTAAGTGGAAGATATCATAATGAGAGATACCTCAGGGAGGTGATAAATTGTACTTGGCTGCAAGTGTTCCATCATTAGTTATATTGTGATATCTCTCATTATGATGTGTTCTACTCAGGTTTATGGGCCCATTTTGCATGCATATCAGGTTTATATGCAACGAGGCAATTAACTGTATGTCTTCCTTATGAATGATGATGCAGTTTTGGTCGTGACTAAATTGTGCTTAAAGTGTTCTTTTAGAATTTTTATCACCTTGTGATGTAATTCCTTGGACTGTTCAAAATGCCGTTACTGAAATTTTGCTTTACCTGTAGGATTATGGCATCGATTTTGATGTTAAGCCATTTCTCTGTCAATGTGGCAGCAAATTCTGCAGAAACATGAAACGATCTTCTAGTAGGTTCTTACTTTTCTCTCCCAGCTTTTCCACTCTTATCTTGATAGAATTCGCTCTCATCCTCGTTTATTATTGAATATTTTGTTCTTGAGTTAAATTTATACTTTCCCAACTTTTTCCATCACTTTGTGGAGACTATGAACTAAAATAAATGTGATATAGTTCCTCCATAATTCAAGATGTTTTTGTACAATATCATTCAAGATCTCCCATGTAAGTCCGTGTCTGTGTAGTTGATACATATGCAAATATACTTTATCTAAGCCGATTGACGTTTCCCAGTTTGCTGTACTAACTTTTACGTGTTCTTGTTCTTAACTTACTCGGGATCTAAATCAGCCTCAAGTACAAGATGAAGTGGGATTGATGGCGCCAGTTTCAGTTTTTGATATCATGGCCTTGCTGGTAGAAGTTACTAGGAAATACTGAAACCCCCACAATGAATTTGTTTCAGCTGTCCACTGACCAATTTAGTCTCGTAGTTTCGAAGACACTCGGTCGGTTTGGGTAGTAAAGCTGAGGATCGATTGCAGATTCAAACTATGGTTTTGTTTGCTGTTAGTTTACACGTATTACCACAATGATGTTCATAGATGTTAGATATCTGAGCATGGTTCCTAGTGGTGTTGAAAGTTTTGAAGATTGTAGTGGGAAAGGGGAATGAAGTTTTTGTTTCTTCTCTTGATATCCTGCAATGGCTACTATGGATACCAAAGCAGAACGTACATAAAGGAAAATCCTGAAAGAAAAAAATTTAGTTATTTTTGTTGTTAATATTGTATTTTTTTTTTTTTTTTTTTGTTAATTTTTATTAAAATATATTATTTGACAAACTTATTATCATAGTATTGTTTTATTCCAGTTGGGCAATGTTGTTGAATAAAAATATTATTTGTTTATTTATTTATATATTTATTTATAAAATTTGAATAAATAAATATAATAACTCGAACTAATCTAAAAAAATTTATAGCTTACTTATATTGAGTTTATTATTTTTATCATTATAATTATTTATGGGAAGTGTTTTAAATCACTATTTTTCTTTAAAAAAAAATAATTATTCATTATATTGCAAGAAGAATTCTATTATTTTTCCAGAAGTAGGGACTATTTTGACGTCATAATGATAGAGGGGCATTTATGCTAAAAATGGTAGTTAATGGGGGTATTTATGTAAATATGAGCACCTTTGGCGGCACCCAAAACCCTAGAGCTCCATGCATATATATATATATAAACTAATGGTGATACATCTGTGCTAGCGGCCGCCGGAGAAACGCTGAAGTCCATCGGCAATGTCGAAGCGAGGTACTCTTCTCCTTCATTACTCCTTGTTTTCGCATGTTGTCTCATTGATCGAACTGAATTTAATTTGATGTTATTCTTCTTCGTTCTGTTTAATGCGTATGCTGGAACTAATTTAATTGCTACCACAGGAAGGGGAGGATCCGCTGGGAACAAGTTTCGGATGTCACTGGGTCTTCCAGTGGCTGCTACTGTCAACTGTGCCGACAACACAGGAGCTAAGAATCTCTACATCATTTCAGTGAAAGGGATCAAAGGCCGCCTCAATAGATTGCCATCCGCATGTGTTGGTGACATGGTTATGGCCACCGTCAAGAAGGGAAAGCCTGATCTCAGGAAGAAGGTCTTGCCTGCTGTCATTGTTAGGCAGCGCAAGCCATGGCGCCGAAAGGACGGTGTCTTCATGTATTTCGAAGGTTTTGCCTATTTCCGTCCTTTTCCTATTTTGTTTTTTTAGAGCTTTTGTTTGGTTTTCTTTTACTCCATTAGGCAGCGGTACATTGGATAGAGGATAACGCGTTTTCCTTACTGGGGTGGGAAGTTATGACTGTTGAAATTGAAGTATTGGGGATACTAATTATTGGGTTTGATATGAACTGAGAGACATCAATCATACAATATACTTCAATGATGATGTGAATAAAAGGTGGTCAAAATTATCAAAATATGTTTCAATTCATGCTACATTGAAGAAGAATAAAGTTTGATTGTTGTAAATTTTGGGTGGGTTATAATTTGGAGTAATTTAGAGTTATTGTATTTTAAGACTTTTTATTTCATTTCGGTTACATTTACATAATGGCTAATTATGGCCATAAAGTGTGAATGTTACAACTTTTGGAATGCCTTTAATAGTTTCATTTCGAGGCTATATAAAGCCATGTATGTTGTATTTGTAAGGTAGACTTGGAAAATATAGTAAAAGAAGCATTTGTGCTTTTCTTTAGCCGATGGCTAAGTTTTTTTTGCAATTCTATGTAGTTTAGATTGCATGTAGAATCATTCAAGCTCGACATGATCAATCTTGCTTGTGGAGTGATTCGAATCTCAAACAAGTGTTTGAGACATTTGATCAACAAGAGTCATTCAAGCTAGATATGATCGATCTTGCTTGTGGAGTGATTCGAATCTCAATCAAGTGTTCTTGCCTTGAGATATTCGATCAACAAGGTAATCCGAATCTTATTCCCCTTGTATTGATTCCTTATCTTATCATTTGGTATCAGAGCTTCAGGCTCAAGATCGGATATATGTTTCTTTTGCATTTTTTTTTTCAATTTGATTTTTATTTATTTTCATCTTTTTAGTTTTTAATCGACCCAGAGTTCAAAATTCAATCTTTGCTCTATTTAAAATTTTGAGAGGTGAGAATGAGAGCTTCATTTGTGTAACTGAGTGTAAAAGGAGTGTCCTAAAATTTCCTTGAGTGTATACTCGTGAGGAGAGTGTTGTGAGGTCCTTCGTATTTCCATAACTTATTTTTTGCAGCAAAGTTTCACAAATAGATTCGAGGACGAATCCTCTTGAAGAAGTGGAGAATGATATGAACTGAGAGACATCAATCATACAATATACTTCAATGATGATGTGAATAAAAGGTGGTCAAAATTATCAAAATATGTTTCAATTCATGCTACATTGAAGAAGAATAAAGTTTGATTGTTGTAAATTTTGGGTGGGTTATAATTTGGAGTAATTTAGAGTTATTGTATTTTAAGACTTTTTATTTCATTTCGGTTACATTTACATAATGGCTAATTATGGCCATAAAGTGTGAATGTTACAACTTTTGGAATGCCTTTAATAGTTTCATTTCGAGGCTATATAAAGCCATGTATGTTGTATTTGTAAGGTAGACTTGGAAAATATATAGAAAGAAGCATTTGTGCTTTTCTTTAGCCAATGGCTAAGTTTCTTTGCAATTCTATGTAGTTTAGATTGCATGTAGAATCATTCAAGCTCGACATGATCAATCTTGCTTGTGGAATGATTCGAATCTCAAACAAGTGTTTGAGATATTTGATCAACAAGAGTCATTCAAGCTAGACATGATCGATCTTGCTTGTGGAGTGATTCGAATCTCAATCAAGTGTTCTTGCCTTGAGATATTCGATCAACAAGGTAATTCGAATTTTACCCCCTTGTAGTTGATTCCTTATCTTATCAGGGTTTTTGGCGTAGTTTATCTCATTTAGCTTGTGAATATTCGTTCAGAGTTTGATTGTCTGATGTTGAATGACTTTTTATGAAGGCCTTTTGCTTTATTATTGTTCATGTTTCTTATTAGATTGAAAAAAGTTGCCTTTTTTTCGAAATATACATTTCTGATTATTCATTTCATTGATGAACATCTGCTTTGTTCTCTTTTGATGAGAATTTTATATCGGGAATGTTGACTGGGGACGTAGTAATACACTTCTACCTTTGTCCTCGAAGGAAAATGGACAATTGATTGTGAAATAGTGAATAGAATGATTAAAAATGCATATTTGTATTATTTGTCATGCTGGTTTTGCAAATGCCAATTTCTTACCACCACTATAACTTACCCTTCTGTTTTTCTTATATATATGCATTGTAATTTTTTTTTTCAGATAATGCTGGTGTGATTGTCAATCCCAAGGGTGAGATGAAAGGTAATGTTTATTTATTATCTATTTTTTAAAATATTAATTGTTTCTATACCCAGCTAAGTGTTTGGGTCAGCATGAAGGGTAGTGTCTTTCTGGTCTGTGAGTATAAAATGTTATGAATGCGTGACATGCCATGGAAGATGGCAATCATCATGAAGGACCGATGCAATTCTTGGTGGAGTTTCCTCAAATTAGTCTTTGCAGATTGTTTACCTAGAATATACAGTTTTAGCCTAATGGATGTGTTGGTGGTACGATAACAATAGTTAGAATAGAACGAAGGCGAAGTAGAGAAGAGAAATCCCAATTCCTAATTATTCTTGGTTTTATAAGTTCAACCTCATATTTTAACAATGAGCCTGCCTAGGGAATATGTAAAGTTTCAATTTATCTTCCAGTTTGGACATTGATCACACCACATAAGGGATTGACTTATTTATTAAATAAATAACTAATGATGCTTGATGAAACCTGGCTACTTTGGTTGGTTAGCACCCCTTCGCTAATTATCTCTTACAGGACACTGGCATGGGTAGTCACGAAGATCTATAACGACGCTGTATTTGATTGTAGGTTCGGCTATTACTGGCCCCATTGGAAAGGAATGCGCCGATCTTTGGCCAAGAATTGCAAGTGCTGCTAATGCCATCGTATGAGACAGATAATCGAAGCAATTATAGGTTGTGCCATGTTTTAGATTTTCTTCTGAAGTCTTCTTTTGGTTGGGTTTGCCTCTGCTTTGTTAGACAGATGCAGGCGCCTTTTTGAGGTTTTTTATTCTAATGGATTGCTAATGTCTTATTGCTGTTGCTTTGCTTTCTCCTCTCCGTTTTGGGAACCTTTTGCAGTTTTTGTTATAGATACGACGGACCATGTTTTATAACAATGGAGAAATATTAGGAAGTTTTGGTGCTGTTCTTGTCTGCTATATAATCATCTGTTTAGTAGTGTTCTGTTACTAAAAATACTGTTCAATGCCAAGCAACGCATGAATGCCCTTACGTTACTACAGAATTTAGATAAAATATTTTAATTGAAACTTGAAATACTTGAAACCGAAGGATTCCTTTAATGAGAATTTTGAAATATTAGTTTATTGGTAGCATGATTTTGTGGTTGGGTTGGATTGGATGACATTTTCAGAAGAGTTGATTGGTGATGGCTTGCCGTTCCAGTAAATGAGTAGTTATAGTAAAGCTTGACATGTACAAGCTAGAAAATCACTCCTATAGTTTCTATCACTTGTTATGCTTGGTTTAATTTCATCACTCGCCTCATATAAGCTTGACGATATTGTGTTTATACGAACATGTTCTCTTTTTTCTAGGTACTAATAGAAAAAGAGATTTTGTTTAAAAAACATGTTTTTCCTTAAGTTATTCCAAATGCACCAGTTTGACCATATATTCGTTCGAGAAGAGAGGAGTCGAGATGATCTCTAGAATGGATACATAGTTTATATTAGATCTCAATATTGTGTGCCATGTATATATATATATATAATGGCATATGGCGTAGAGAGATGCACACAGATATATATATATATATCTAGAGAGAGAGCGAGGCGCCTTTGAATTGAAGTCAAGGCAGGGCAAAGCAATTTTGAACCAAACCGTCCCTCTCTGCTACCTATCAGTACCTAACATGAAGTCTTTTTAACTCAACCCCAAACCCCAACCCCCAACCCAATGACTTCCCAACTCACAGTTTGGTATCATTCCCTTTTCTGCTCCCTTTCGAATCATTCTTACCCTTTAAAATATAACTCTTCCCTCCTTCCTTCCCATTTCCACTTATCCCTCTCCTTTCTTTACGGCCGCTCTCGTTTTGGTTTTGATCCGTCTCCAAAGATATGGCCGGCTTGGTCACCGGTTCCCAACACTATCCCCACGTTGCCAATGAGGTCAAACATATTATTCTTTCTGTTTTCTTGTTATATCTTATCTACGTAGTCTATCATATTTTTAACAGCTCTCTAAACTTAATGTGATATGTTTTGATGGGTGTAGAGTCATCGTGGACCTGCATCATCGATGAAAACGTGTCGAGTTTGTGGTGACGAAATTGGACTCAAAGATGATGGTAAAGTATTTGTGGCATGTCTTGTGTGTAATTTCCCTGTTTGTCGTCCTTGTTACGAGTACGAAAGGAGCGAAGGCAACAAGTGTTGTCCCCAATGCAACGCTCGCTACAAGCGTCATAAAGGTACACAACACCTTCGTTTCTTTCACTACGATCCTTCCACGGTTAAATCACTAATAAACTCAAAAACTTACTCGGATGAACACTCTTCTCAGGCTCGCCTAGAGTCATTGGTGACGACGAAGAAGCTGACGATGCAGACGATTTCGACGATGAATTCCCCATCAAACACCACAGTAATGATGAGTTCGAATCAAAACAGCCCAATCCTTCGGTAACGTAGACTTTCTTGGTGCATTGATTTGCAGAGCAAAAACAGAGGAAGTTGAACATCAATTGTGGGTTTTATGGCGTGCAGGAACACGATAACTACAAGCAGCAGAATTGGCATCAAAACGTCCATAGTTCCTTCTCAGTTGCAGGCAGTGGTATGATGAAATCCGGTTGTGTTTGTGGTTTCATAATTTGGATAATGAGTTCATGATTTGATTGTGGAATTGCGCAGTGAATGGGAAGGAGATGGAAGGCGAGAAGGAAAGTAATGGAAATGCTGAATGGAAGGAGAGAATAGATAAGTGGAAAGTGAGGCAAGAAAAGAGAGGGTTGGGGAACAAAGATGATGATGGAAGTAACCATGATCAACCCCTAGAAGATGACTTCTTGTAAGCCCGCCTCAACCCGAGCTCGGTTTCTCAATTTTTAAATTAACCGATCTATTAGATATAACCCGACACCAAACTATTATAAGATTCATTATTTTAAAAAAAATAGATACGTTAATGATCTATTAATCATAAAATTTGGTGAACACATTAAAAATAAATTTAAAAATTTAATCACCAGATAAACCTAACCAAAACTATTTTTATTTTCATTTTGGGTTCTAATTTTTATCTAAAATTTTAAATTATTTTTAGGTAGTTTTAAAATATTTACTAAATACTATGAAAATAATAATATAATAATAGTGTTTTTTTTCAAACATAAGTTAACCTATATATCATTAATTTAAATATTTTGTTTTTATAACTTTTAAAATAATATTTTGTTTCTATAAAATTAATAAATGGAAAATTTAGGTGGTAATTAGAAAAGAATGGCAATTGCAGATTGGCAGAAGCCCGGCAACCACTGTGGCGGAAAGTTCCAATATCGTCGAGCAAAATCAGTCCATATAGGATAGTCATAGTCCTCCGCCTCGTAATTCTTGCCTTCTTCTTCCGCTTTCGGATCTTAACTCCGGCCTACGACGCCTTCCCCTTGTGGCTCATCTCTGTCATATGCGAAATCTGGTTCGGCTTCTCCTGGATTCTGGATCAGTTCCCCAAATGGGCTCCCATCAACCGGGAGACCTACCTGGACCGGCTGTCCATGAGATTCGAGCGGGAGGGGGAGCCCAACAGCCTGGCTCCGATCGACTTCTTCGTCAGCTCGGTGGACCCTCTCAAGGAGCCGCCCATCATAACCGCGAACACGGTGCTGTCCATCCTGGCGGTGGACTATCCGGTGGACAAGGTGAGCTGCTACGTGTCGGATGACGGAGCGTCGATGCTGCTGTTTGACGCGCTGGCGGAGACGGCGGAGTTTGCTCGGAGATGGGTTCCGTTCTGCAAGAAGTTCAGCGTCGAGCCTAGGGCTCCGGAGTTCTACTTCTCACAGAAGATGGATTACTTGAAGGATAAGGTGCTGCCCAGTTTTGTGAAGGAGAGGAGGGCAATGAAGGTAAGGTTTGATTTGCTTTGATTAATGGTTTGATGGCATGCAATTTTGTGTAAACTGAAACTGAATTTGTGGTGATTTGGGGCAGAGGGAATACGAAGAGTTCAAGGTGAGGATCAACGCGTTGGTGGCTAAGGCTCAGAAGAAACCAGAAGAGGGATGGGTTATGCAAGATGGCACTCCATGGCCTGGAAACCTCACCCGTGATCATCCTGGCATGATACAGGTCCACCATTTTTGCTTATTTATTCTATGTATGAAATGAAATTCCATGCCTACTTTTTCTATGCTAATAAAAATCCCAACGTGTTTCTTGGTTTGCAGGTGTATCTGGGAAGTGAAGGTGCACTTGATGTGGATGGTAAAGAGTTGCCTCGTCTTGTATATGTTTCTCGTGAGAAGCGCCCTGGATATCAGCACCACAAGAAAGCTGGTGCTATGAATGCTCTGGTAAGTGTCTCCTCTCCTGCATCAAATCATTGATTGAAGTAAGGCTATGAACATGGACATGGAAGTTCTTATTGTGTTGGGTTCGACAGGTTCGAGTCTCTGCAGTCCTCACTAATGCACCATTCATCTTAAATCTGGATTGTGATCACTACGTCAATAATAGCAAAGCTGTAAGGGAAGCCATGTGCTTTCTAATGGACCCTCAGCTTGGAAAGAAACTATGCTATATTCAGTTTCCTCAAAGATTTGATGGTATTGATCGTCACGACAGATATGCTAATCGGAATATTGTGTTCTTTGATGTAAGTCGAAGTTATTTCGTATTAGTCATTTCTTTGTGCTTGATTAAAACTGCAAACAATTCATTATTGAGTGGATACTAACTACATTCGCAGATCAACATGCGAGGACTAGATGGAATACAAGGCCCAGTTTATGTTGGCACAGGATGTGTCTTCAACCGGCAGGCTTTATATGGATATGAACCACCAGTCTCTGAGAAAAGGCCGAAGATGACATGCGATTGCTGGCCTTCCTGGTGTTTCTGCTGCTGCTGCGGTGGTTCAAGGAAGTCGAAGACGAAGAAGAAAGGAGAAAGAGGTTTGCTTGGAGGCCTGTTCTCAAGGAAGAAGAAAATGATGGGGAAGAGTTATGTAAGGAAAGGGTCTGGACCAGTTTTTGATCTTGAGGAGATCGAAGAAGGATTTGAAGGTTACGACGAGTTGGAGAAGTCATCACTTATGTCGCAAAAGAATTTCGAGAAAAGATTTGGACAGTCGCCTGTTTTCATCGCTTCCACCCTTAAGGAAGATGGAGGTCTTCCAGAAGGAATGAACAGCACATCACTCGTTAAAGAAGCCATCCATGTGATAAGCTGTGGTTATGAAGAGAAAACAGAATGGGGAAAAGAGGTTCGTGGTCGAGGCCGATGGCATTAGCTTTTGTCGTTCTGTTTTGGAACTTCCATGTGAATTTAGCTAACATTTCCTGGTGAAACAAATATATTTGTTTTGCAGATAGGTTGGATTTATGGTTCGGTCACTGAGGATATTTTGACAGGATTCAAGATGCATTGTAGAGGATGGAAGTCAGTGTACTGCATGCCACAGAGACCAGCTTTTAAGGGTTCGGCTCCGATAAATCTTTCGGATCGTTTGCACCAAGTTCTGAGATGGGCATTGGGTTCTGTTGAAATCTTCCTCAGTCGACACTGCCCGCTGTGGTATGCTTATGGAGGAAAGCTAAAATGGCTCGAGAGGCTTGCCTACATCAATACTATTGTTTACCCTTTTACTTCCATTCCATTACTTGCTTACTGCACAATCCCTGCTGTTTGTCTTCTCACTGGAAAATTCATTATCCCCACTGTAAGTGATTCAACGCTGTTTTTTGTTGCATCTCTGCTCAATCAACAAAAGAATAACTAAAATTTATCATCTGCAAGTGCTAAAATATGCCTATATTTTCTGCAGTTGACGAACTTAGCTAGTGTCTGGTTCATGGCCTTGTTTCTTTCCATCATTGCGACGGCTGTACTGGAGCTTCGATGGAGTGAAGTGAGTATCGAGGACTTGTGGCGTAATGAGCAATTCTGGGTAATTGGTGGTGTCTCTGCACATCTTTTTGCAGTGTTCCAAGGCCTGCTCAAGGTCCTTGGTGGTGTAGACACCAACTTCACAGTTACAGCAAAAGCAGCCGACGACACCGAGTTTGGAGAACTCTATCTTTTCAAGTGGACAACCCTCCTTATCCCGCCCACCACTCTCATAATCTTGAACATGGTGGGAGTGGTTGCTGGAGTTTCAGATGCTATTAACAATGGCTACGGTTCATGGGGTCCTCTGTTTGGAAAGCTATTCTTTGCTTTCTGGGTCATTGTTCATCTCTATCCTTTCCTCAAGGGTCTGATGGGAAGACAAAACAGGACGCCCACCATTGTAGTTCTTTGGTCCGTGCTTCTTGCATCCATTTTCTCACTGGTTTGGGTGCGAATTGATCCCTTCCTGCCCAAGCAAACTGGTCCAGTCCTCAAACAATGTGGAGTCGATTGCTAGTCATGCTCCAATTCTCTCCTTTTTTCACTTCTTTTTGTTGGGTTGCCTCAGTTATGTTCAAATGTTTGAAGTTTTGAGATACATCCTTGTAGCCTTTATTGTTTGAATGAATACACAAGAACAGAATGAACTTCACTACAGCAATTTAGTAAAGCTAGTAATGTAAAACATAATCTCCCGAGCTTTCTGTTATGGCATTCTCAGGGAGTTGAATGGAGAAAATGAAACGACAGTTCTTTTCTAATTTGATCATCATTGATTCAAAAACGTACTACAACTTGAAATTCTAGCTCCAGAGTCCAAAATAGCTTAATTTCATGTAAAAACACACTAAAATTACATTTGAATATGTAGTTAGCACAAGTGGCAGCTTGTTGTAGGTTATAGGAATACAGTCCAGCAGGTTAAAACAAACAGTGGACAAATTGATTTACAAACAAATCAATTAAAAGTAAAGGCTTTTACACACAACCAAATAGAAGAAAAACAAACCGGTAACAATTGATTTACAAACAAACAAGTATAAGCAGACTTTACACAACCAAACAGAAGAAAATCAAACAATTGGCAACTGCTTCAGAGTTCGGAGTTCAGAGTTCAAAGCTCTAGTTTGTACGGAAGAATTGGTAATTTTCTGTTACCTCTCAAAAATTCAAATAACAGAGCTCCACCAGCTTCAAGCTTTAGCAACCCCTCTACTGTTCAAAGCTCTCTCCAGCCTTGTTTCAAATGGTGTAGAGTGCCAATTCACTGTCTTATCCTGCACCCACAAACAAAAAAGAACAACTTATTTCAGTCCCTCCACTTTTTAAGCGCCTGTTTGGAAGAATATTTTATGTGTTTAACAAGTCATTCCAAACAGACCATAAATTACGACTTCAAATCTATACCTCTCTATACTTGCTGGTTGTATTTGGTATTCCTTTAAACGAAGAGGCCGAATCACGGTCCTTATCACTCGCTCCCTGCCTCCTATATATACCAACATTTCGAACTACAGGCAACTCACTGTGGCTGCTGCTCTGTGAGCTCGATCCTTGCAACGTGCTGCTTTTCACTGGAGTAACAGTGGCTTCTAAAGCCATTGTTGTAGTAATCTTACTCACTGGTGTTGCTTCTGATGAAGCCAACCAGTTAGAAAGGCTGGCATCAACACACAGTTCCTGACTAGCCTTGGAACTGTATGGAAACTCCTCGCCTGTTGATTCTTGTTCCAACTCCAGATTCTCTTTCTGAGGTGTTGACGGCAATGCGCTCTTTGATTTCACAGCATTCCATTGAGAGAGATTTTCAACTGGTTTCAGTACCGGACAAACATAAGCAGTCCTATGCCTCACATTTGTGGGGTTAAGCCGGGAAACACTCATCGAGCTATCAGCCACAGATGAACTTTCCTTCATTGATTCAACCGTTCCAAATTCATCATTTTCATCTCTACCAAGATGACTATCAAAAACGTCGTCCTCATCATCACTATCCTTACAGTTCCTGTATCGATGAACTGGAGGGAAAGATGATCTGAAGTTGGGATTGAGAGGAACAACAAAATCTTCAGATGAAGATTCAGGTTTGCTTGATTTTTCCACACTGTCTTCCTCCAGGTCCTGATTCATCCCATGAACTGAAGCAACATCTTCCTGGGGTAAAACAACATGCTCATGCTCATGGGGTTTCACAGAAGTTACTTCCTCTGTGGTACTGATGTTCAATGACCCATCACGCCTATTCATATCATCAAAAGCCATATTATTCTCATTTCTAACCAAAAACCAAAATCAAAACATACCCCAATAGTATGCCAACTTTGGTTTCAAAAAACGTTCCATTCATTTTTGTATCATTTAACAAACAAAACAAAAAAAAGTTACACTTCGAATTTGAAGTACTAACCGAGCTTCAACCGGATGCAAGGATTTTTTGTTTGAGTCAACAGGCAACGTGTGAAGAGAAGATTGTCCGGGTTTAGGAATCTCATTCCTCTGCAACAAAGCAACAAAGCAACATCCAAATTAGTTCCATCGCGATAAAGAAACGAGGAGAAAATAGTCATAAAGATGGAAATTCTTGCCGATTTTCTAGGGTTTTGTCGAAAATTTCCAAATGAATGATGAAGATTGCTAACCTGAATGGTGGATCGGTGGTCTGTATGCCGCGATTTGCGATGATTCTTGAGGCGTTTGGGATCTTTGGATGAACCAAAGCAAGCAAAAAAGCAACCCATCGCTTTGTAATTCAGAAACCCTATAGCTACGTGTATTTGTTTGGCGCAAAATGCGCAGTAATCGCTTGGAAGAAGAAGAGGAAGAAGAAGAAGAAGAAGAAGAAGAAGAGGAGGATTCGGCTAATGGATTTTCATGGAAGATTCTCCTTCTCGTTGGAAAGGGGAAAAAGTGGTCTGGAAATTTGAAGTTTGGGCTGAGAGCTTACGGTTTTGTGTGATTAATTTTAACTTAATTGGTATTATTCTCTGAGTAAGTGACCGTTGGGGATCGCATCATTCATATTGGAAGTCTAACAACCGGAGCCTGAAAAAAAAAAAAAAAAAAAAAAAAAAAAAAGAAGGAAAAATAACTATTGGGGTGAGAGAGGCTCGAACTCTCGACCTCAGGATAACTCAGAAGCTATGAGACCTACGCGCTAGCCAACTGCGCCACCACCCCTTTGATCTTTAATTCGCACTTTTTAAACTTGGTTTCTATTTTCTTATTCGATAGGAATAATAGAGATTAATTTAAAAGTCGATCCAAAATTAATAATTTAATTATTACCGTTTGACTTTGAAAAAAAATTTAATAATTAATAGGGAGGTTAAATGCCGGAATATATATATACCTAAATAATTTCTACCTTTTATTGATTTTTTAATCTGTTAAATAAATATTTTACCTCAACATTCATTAAACGTAATATGGATAACAAACCCGTTTAATTTAATTAATAATTAAATAAGTACCAAATAATTAGAAATTAACAATAGATAATAACAAATTTATATTAAATAGATAAAATAATATAAAAATATTAATTCTAAATGTAATAATTTATTAAGTCTAAACAATGGTTACTTGTATAAAGAACTCAATATAATTAAGCATGTTTGGTTCAAAGTAATCCTTAAGAAATTTACCTAATTTGACACTCTCTAATTTTAAATTAGGTTAAAAAAGATTTAGAGTATTAAATCATTATGAAAAGTCAAAATTTGACTTATAATTTTAAATATTATTTTTTTCATAAAACAAATGGTTTGTTGAGTTGACAATTGTAAATTAAAAAAAAATACTTAATTAATATATTATGTTTGAACCTTTCAATTATCTAAAATAATTTTTCTTCAATAATATAAATAAATAAAACTATTTTCCTTATATTTGAAAATGGAAACTTATCCTTGATTTAAAAAACTAAAAATTAAAAAAAATAATAAAAAAGTAAGTTGATTTTGGAGAGAGAAGGTTTCACACCATTTAATTATTTATTATTTGAATGGAAATAAAAACAACTCAACGCAATTTATTAAGAAAAATTAATAGCTTTAATCACTGCTTATCCCTCACTATTTATTATTTAAGCGGCAGTTTACATTTAAGCCATCCATTTATAAAAATACCACCAAGTTTTTAAAAACAAATAAATAAATAATACTTTTTTAAAAATAAAATGAAAGTAATTTATAAGTTTTTTTTTTTAATTATTATTTAAGTTGATAAGTATAATATTTTATTAGATAACGTGATAATCTTCTAATAAAATCTGTTACTATTTGTTAATATAATAAAATTTCCGTAGGATCTCGATAAATTCTTTGAAAATTTAATAATGATGTATACTTGATTGTCGCTCTAATAAAATTATACCAATATTTTTAGTTGAGTTAATAATTAAATAACTATTTCCACTTAGACTTGGTAAAATTAGTCCAAATAAGTATGCTAGGGACAAAAGATCCAATTCTATGAAATCTATTTTAAAATGGCTAAGTTATTACTGTCATGTCTTTGAACGCAAACGCAAAAATATGACTGTGAGAGTAGAAGCGAGTTGGACTCATCATCGGAAGTTATTTAGGTACCGTAGACTACTTTTTTGCAAAAGGAAGGTAAAACGGCATACACGTATGAAAAGTCTTATTAAGGCTAGTTTGTTGTTGTCTTAATATGCTTAAAGACGTCCGACTCGAACTACACCATAAATGCCGACGTCATCTTAGTTTTTCAATGAAACTAGAGATATTGAATCTGCTTCGTTGATTTTGGTAGGACAACGATACAAGCCAGATATCTCTAAAGCGTCAAATTCATTGAACTTATCTACTTTAAATTTAACCGGGATGATGAAGAACGTGTCTGAAAGTTATGACCAACGTTACAAAAGTATTTTAACAATTTTAAAATAATTTCCATTGAAATTAATGATTATTTTTAAAGATTTTTTTTTTTTTTTTTTTTTTTTTTTTTTTTTTTTTTTGTGGGATTAGAAGAATTTAATTAGTGAAATTTTATAATTGAAGAATTGAGTAAATTTGTTAAGACGCGAGAGTTTTTTTTAAAAAACAAAATGATAGCGAAGCGATAAATAAGAATCTAGTTCCCTTCCTTTTCTGAAAAACAGATAAGTCCGTACGTTTGGCATGAAAAAAGGGAAAATTGCCAATATGGGGTAGTTTGGTAATTTAACTCCTCGTGGCATTTTCGTAGTTTCCTTCATTATCAAGGGCAAATCCATAGGCCAAGTTCTATAAATAAAACCTCCCTCTTCAGCCTCGTCCTCTCAAAGACAAGCTTCTTTCTTTCTCTCTCTCTCTCTCTCTCTTCTACTGGTTTCTCTGTTTCTCCTCGTCTCCGTTACGGTTTATTTTCTCCCGTTCTCTCAATTTTTACCTCATCGGGTTATTTTATTTTATTTTATTTTTTTATTTTATTTTAGGCCCCTTATAAATTATTAAATTAATTTATCAGGCTGGCCTGGGGGGCGTTTTATTTAAATAATTATTAATACATAGAGATTGAGAGAATATATTTTGCTGACGTGGCGTGAACTGGCAGTAGTAGGTTTAGGTTAGAGGGTTAAGGGGGGAGGGTCAGGATGAATACAACCAAAACGATGCGTTTACCTCCTCGTAGATTAATGACCTCAGATGGGCCCAGTTCCAGGCCCAATAAGAGGAAAGAGAGAAAGGGCTTTGATGATGAGGCCCACCAACTGTCATTCACAGCTAAAGTATCGAAGCCGACACCGCCTCAATCCAACCACCTCCTAGCCGGCTACTTAGCTCACGAGTTCTTCACCAAAGGCACCCTCTTTGGCCAAGCTTGGGATCATCCGGATGTGTCTACGGCGGCTTCACCACCTGACCTCAACGACAAACGCCAAGCCGAGCTGCACCCCAAGAATTACCAGTCCTACGTGGAGGTAGCTAATTTGTTGAAACACGGTGGGGCCCACTTTGAAGGTATTGTCAATCCCACCCAGCTAGCTCGCTTGTTAAACCTATGATTTTATTTTAATTTTTTCCCCTTTTCTTAACCCTATCTGTGTAACATGTGGCGTGCTGTGGACCATTTTTTTTAGGGGGACCACTTCAATTTTAAATAAGAATTGAGAAAATTAATTTCCCTTTTATCTTAATATAATCAACCAATATTTTGTCCTCTCTTTTCAATTTAATTATAAAAGTTTATTAATATATGAATTATTTAATTAATATATATTATTTTGTCCACTCAATTTTCTTCCACCATTTATTTGATATAATAAATGAAAATATTTTAGAGTATTTACTAAATTTTGTACAAATATATAATTTTTTTTAAAAATTATTCATAAAAATGTATTATTAATGGTTTATTTAATTACTCGTTGACTAAATTTATTTAGTGATTATAAAAGTATTACCAAAACTTTCTTAATTTAAGAAATGCATATGGTAATAAAGTTAATTTTTTTTTAATAATATTACTTTATAAGACCATTAACTTTGAAATAAAATAGCTAAAATAGTTTAATTAATTAATTATTTTTTTAATATTATTTACATGTTAATAAAAAAATAATAACAATATTTTTCTTATAAATTTGTTGAATGAATAATTTATTTTTATGACTATTAAGTTATCAAACTCTTTTGAATAATTATTTTGTAAACCAAAGTTTGTTTTATTATATTATTATTTCCAATTTTAATTAAATGTATTTACTTACTTATTATACAATTACCACTAATTAACTTTTATTTGACTAATGTATTTTATTAAAAAAATTGGTTAATATAGAGTAGAATAATATGTATGGTAGTAAATCTGGATTTTTAACTATTTTTTCTGTAAAAAAAAAAAAAAGAAAAAAAAAAAAGAATATTACATTTATTTGAGTCGCAAATATTTTATAAATAATATAAATAATATAGATGAGTTAAATATATGTGTTTATTTTATCAAAATTGTATAAAAAATGTATTTTATTTTAAGCATTATATTTTTATAAAATCTATTTAGAATTAAAATAATCGTATGGTAAGTTATATATTCTAAAAAAATCAAATAAATAAGTTTGTTTCGTCTAATTTAGATACTAATTATTATAAATGATGACTATTAAATAACAAACAACTAATAATTTACTCCTTATTCGAGTGAGTCAATCAATGATATTAAGTCTCTTAAGACCTATTTACTTTTTTAATTAGAGACCAACGTCTTGGAGCTATTGTTGGATTGGTTGGACCTACTAGTTTAGGTAAATATCCAATACGTCCTCCAATCGGAGAAGTCATTTTTTGGGATCTGTGTGCTCCTTGGTTAGAACCACTTAGATGTCCTAATAGTTTGGACTTGAGTAGACTGAAAAAAGACATACAACCTTAGCACGAACGACGTTTCGAGTAATATATTACATTTGCTCCTTTAGGTTATGAGTAATATATTACATTTGCTCCTTTAGGTTCTTTAAATTTCGCGGCTGCCGAAATTAATGCAGTCAATCAATTATGTCTCCTAGAAGTTGGTTAGCTACCTCTCATTTTGTTCTAGGATTCTTCCTATTCGGAGGTCATTTATGACATCCAGGAAGGGCTCGTGCTGCAAGATTTGAAAAGGAATTGATCGTGATTTTGAACTTGTTCTTTTCATGACTCCTCGTAACGGAGACACGCGATCTAATGCCTTAAGTCAAAATCAATTTGATTCCACCATATATATATTAGGTGAGACGGATCAGTTTATATTTTAAAAGCCTTAAAATTTGTGTTAAAACATCATGACTGACGTAGGTGGAGGGTGCCAATAGACAATAATTTTGAAAGTATTTTTAAAAAAATTAAATGACATAAATTATTTTTAAATTATATTTTATTTATGTAAAGAGTCCATTTATATCTTTTTATTTATTTTTTACTTACCCTAAACCCTAATTTTAAAAGACGTAATAGTAATTAACTAAATATTAACGTATATTAAAAATTTTAAATAAAGAAGAAGAAGAAGAAATTTCCGTCGCTGGAACGATCATTCTCTGCCTCCGCCATAAAGAGGCCGTAAATTTCCTTCTGCTACCATCACTTTCTGCAGATTGTATCGATCGTTCTATCATACATGGTGAGAGGATTGCTCAACAAGATCGTCTCTCGATCTCTTTCTGTGGCAGGCAAATGGTAGCAGCAACAGCTCCGCCGTCTCAACGTCCATGAGTATCAGGTTCTTTTTTCTAATACTCTGTTTAACTATGAGCATATACTGGATTTTGATTTCTGGACATGTTTAGGCGTCATAACATTTGGGTAATTTTTGTTTTCGATGCTTCTTGTATTTGATTTAAAATCCGCGAGAGAATTTTCATTTTGCCCACGAACTTTGTTTTTTTTGTTGTTTTTACTGTGGAGATCAGGGGACTGAGTTGATGAAAAAATATGGGATCAATGTGCGTAAGGGTATTTTGCTATTTCTTCTGTTGATGAAGCAAAAAACGCAGTTCAAACTGGTTTTCCTGATGCGAAAGAGGTAAGCATGGGGCGTTTCTTTCTTTGGGCGCTTACAAATTCTGAAAAAGTAGGAATCATAACGGTTGATAGCCCACCGCCAGCAGATATTGTCCTCTTCATGCTAGGGAAAATGTTTCACACACGCTTCTAAATGGTGTTTCTTTCTCCTCCCAACCAATGTGAGATTGTGTCCCCAACCAATGTACCAACGTGGGTTCTCACAATCCACCCCTGAAAGGTTTCCACACCCTTATAAAGGGGTGGTTCGTTCTCCTCCCCAACCAATGTGGGATTGTGTCCCCAATCAATGTACCAATGTGGGTTTTCACAATCCATCCCCTGAAAGGTTTTTAGGGTGTTTCTTTCTCCTCCCAAACCAATGTGGGATTGTGTCCCCAACCAATGTACAAATGTGGGTTCTCACAATCCACCCCCTGGAAAGTTTCCACACCCTTATAAAGGGTGTTTCTTTCTCCTCCCGTTCCTTTCTTCAATCGATGTGGGACCCCCACCAAATCCACCTTCCTTCGGGGTCTAGCGTCCTTACTGGCACACCACCTCGTGTCTACCCCTCTTCGGGAAACAACCCCTTGCTGGCACATAGTCCGGTGTCTGGCTCTGATACCATTGCAATGACCCAAGCCTACCGCTATCAGATATTGTTCTCTTTGGACTTTTCGTTTCAGGCTTTCGTCCTCTTTGGACTTTTCCTTTCGGGCTTCCCCTCAAGGCTTTAAAACGCGTCTGCTAGGGTAAAGTTTCCACATCTTTATAAAGGGTGTTTCGTTCTCCTCCCCAACCAATGTCACAGTAACGCTAAGCCACATTGTAAATTGGCAAAAACTTGGGCAGTTATGAGAATCATTATACAAGATTTGATATTGTGCAGTTGGTCGTTAAGAGTCAAATTTTGGCTGGTGGAAGAGGTTTGGGAACATTCAAAAGCGGCTTAAAGGGTGGAGTACACATAGTGAACGTGGAACAGGTTGAAGAGCTTGCTGGTAGGATGCCCTTTTTGAATATTCAAGTTCTACCAAAAAATCCCAGCAGTGTTTTCTTGTACATAGATGGTTACTCCTGAATTCTTGGAACTAGGATCATGAAATAAAATCCTTCCCCACTTTTTCCTATTATGTGTGCAGGCAAGATGCTTGGGCAGATACTTGTCACTAAACAAACTGGTCCTCAGGGCAAAGTTGTCAGCAAGGTAACATGTCTTTCGACCCTGCGTAGTCGCTTGAGTTCCTTTATGCACAATCTTCCTGAATATGTGAATCTAGAGGTAATAGATTTTGTGGATTCTGTTCTTCCGCCTTGGTTCATGATTTTGTTTTTTTGAAACATTGCCAAGTTTCTCAAGGTTCTAATACTTTATAGCATTAGCTCCTTATGGCTCAATTTTTTGACTCAACAATTTGGAAGAAGATTTTGCATTGGTTGAATTCACTTTGTGAGGAAGTGGAATGTTGCCTTTTTCTCTTTAGTTTTTGTGGGCGTTCATTGAGCAAATTCACCTTGTAGTTGACGAAGACCAAATTATTTAGGCTAATTACCACTTAAACATCAAAATAGACTTTCTAAAGTTACTTTTCGGTCAACTTGCATGCATTTCGACTAATCTCACGGGATAGTCTACTTGAGCCTATAACATTGGGTACCAAGCAAACTGATCGGAGATTAAATCCCAAGTAACGTGGTCAACACCTCAGATTGAACCCATTGGCTAAGCCTTTTATTTATTATACTTATGACCCCTATTGATGTTTTATTGACTTTTTTGAACACTTATCGATGTTTTAATGACTGAATTAATTTGATTTCCTTCTTCTTCTCTGTATATCTCAATGCAGGTTTATCTGTGTGAGAAGTTGTCACCTATGAACGAAATGTACTTTGCTATCACTCTGGATCGTAAAACCGCAGGTCCAGTATGTTGCATTACCATGCGTGCCTATACTTCGTTTGTTTTTTTTTTAAAAAAAAAAATATATATATATATATATGAATTTGCTTAATTTTCAGCTTATAATTGCGTGTAGAAAGGGTGGAACTAGCATTGAAGATCTTGCTGAGAACTTCCCAGATATGATTATGTTTTTGGTTGTTTGGCAGTGTTGGCAAGCAAGGAGCGATGTTTTGATGTCATCCATTTGTTTGTTGCTTGGAAGGTACGTATTGATGTTTTCATAGGATTAGCAATGGCACCGTCCCTGATGCTAACTGAGATAAAGCCTGGGGTGTTGTAAGAGGAGCTCCCTTTTAATCTCACTATATCCTACTACTACTTCATCTCCCCATTCTCTCCCATCAAAAACTCAACTCAATTCTTCTAACACCATCCTTATCCAACCTCAACTCAACTCCCAGGACAATCTCCCTTCCATCTCCTCTGTTATGAAAAATCGGGTCCTTCTTCCTCGCGACTCTCTTCTCTATTCTTCGTGGTCCTTCCTCCTCTGAGGCTTCTTCCTGAATCTCTCTTATGTCTTTACCACCACCCCCTCACATGGAACATCATCCACAGCGCTGCCTCAATCTCCTATCGCCCTCTCAGTCGTAAAGGTTATAAAAAATTTATTGTAAGATTGGGTATGACCACCTTGTGTTGTTGTTGTTGAAAAGGTTGCCCTCAAAGTGCCCGTGATTGTTCGGCTTGAAGCTTGAAGGTACAAATGTCGACCAAGGAAAAACAATTCTCAAGGTAAATCTGCGCTCTTTAAGATCTTGATGGTGATGCTGCAGAGAGAGCAGTCAAAGCAGCAGCATATTGAGTGAATTCTTTTTTTTTTTTTTTTTGCTGAGATACACGAGTTTTAGTGGTTGAGTTTGTAATCTCCCAGATTATCTAATAATATGTTATTTCAAATTTTGATCTCCCACACCATGAATGCCAGATTGATTACCATCTGATTGTTTCCACAAGATAACATAAAATGGCTATCTCGTTGGAGCAACTGACCATTACTACAAGGCCAGCTTTGGGGGAATAAATATAGCGCAATACTAACACAAACTTCATTAGCAGCTAGTTTTATACAAGAAATGAGATGAAAATTCAACCAGACACAAATAAAATATAAATTCACAACATTACCGACGAATGAAATATGAAGAAGATTATTGAGAGCCGAGATCAGTCATAAGAAGGTGCATTTGTTGTCTCAAGTGCAGAACCTGCAAGGAATAATATGGATATACTTTTTTTTTCAAACCAAAGCAGAAAGGAAACAAAGAAGCTCAAAAGCTGGATTACCTCATCCTGAAGCGAAGCAGGAAGGTTCTTTTCTGCAACAAGTGTGTTAATGTCTGCCAACAGCTTCTCTTCTTTAACGGTGGACCAAATACGTTGGGGCAGTGATAGCAACAATATGGTTAGAACATCAACAACAGATGGCCACTCACAACAACACTCATCTGTTTTACACAAAGGTACCAACATTTCTACCCCTTGTTTAGTACTAACATTACTAACAACGCTCCCTGACACCACCACTGCTGCCTTCTCATTTTCACCATTCAGATGATGGATATCGGTTTTGCAGCAACTTCGATCAGCCCAGCATCGTTTCCCACCTAAAGTTTCTGCCCCTTGACAACAAACACTTGCAGCAATTGCATGTAATTCATCTTTGTCAAACGAAGATGTCAAGCCTTTGCATAGTGTCTCAGATGCCAACCATTGTTTGACATGTTTGAAGAGTTCAGTCGCTCGGAGTTGTTCCAATATCTCTTCCTGAGATTCCCATACTTAAACCTCATAAAACAAATCATAGCAAGAAAAATAACAGAAGGAAGCTCTAGAGAACAACCTTGACAGCTAGTCTTCCTCTCTCCTCTGCATTTAGTTTTACATTCCCATCCTCTTTCTCCCGGACTTCTGCAACCCACTTGATAAATTGTCTGAGATTTGGAGGTGGCATTTTAAATACTACAGAAAGTAATCCCCTTACATCTTTCACCTCTTCTGTTTTCAAAAGTTGGGGAATTTCTTCTGTTAAGTATTTTATAATGTTATTCCAACCGTCATGCTGACAACTCTGCACAAAACAAATTTACGACCAGTGTTCAGTATTAATTCTTAACACGTATGTAGACGAGAAGACCTAAAAACATACACTTTGACGTTTAGAGACTTATCAAACAACTTTGAAGTTTATGAAAAGGATGTACCAGAGTGTAAAGAATAGACGGTCCCCTGGGAAGCTTTGATAAAATCATGTAGCTGCGTTGAAAAGAAAACTTCAGAACATGGATCGGCAGAACAGAAGCTACTCCACAAATAAACACGAGAAATGAGAATATGGGTTTACCCTCTAGGCAGTCCTGTTGCACTGTCAATTGTGTTCATGGCATCCCACAGTAGGGTAAGTGGAACCCAGTGAGGAGGATACTTGAAACGCGCAACATCTAAGATGAGAACCATATCTTTTCCAGTATGATAACCCCCTATTGGTGAAAAATGGCCACTTCCAGTCTGAAACCAATTATTATGTTAAAAACAAGCCTCAAATTAACTTCTATGACAAGTGATCAAACACACCACATCTTCTTCAGAATGTCAAGAGTTGTTTCTCATGAAAGAACACTTGTTCACATGTAACAAACATGGTTAGGGCCATCTTGATTAATTGTGAGATCTCACATTGGTTGGAGAGGAGAACGAAACATTCTTTATAAGCGTGTGGAAACCTCTCCCTAGTATACGAGTTTTAAAACCTTGAAGGGAAGCCCAGAAGGAAAAACCTAAAGATGACAATATCTACTAGCGGTGGGCTTGAGCTGTTACAAATGGTATCAGAGCCAGACACTGGGCGGTGTGCCAACGAGGATGTTGGGCCCCCATTGGGGTGAATTGTGAGATCTCACATTGGTCGGAGAGGAGAACAAAACATTCTTTATAAGAGTGTAGAAACCTCTCCCTAGCCGATGCGTTTTAAAAACCATGAGGGGAATTCCGAAATGGAAAACCCAAATAGGACAATATCCCACCCAAAATCTGCTAGCGGTGGGCTTGAGCTATTACATATAGTAAGACCATTGGTGAAGATATATACTCTGATATACCTGCTTAAAAGCTCCTCTATGGTAGGAAGTGATCACATGACAGTCCTCAGAAGATGAACATGACACGACATACTTGCGAAAATCATCAATGGTGCTTTCATTTGCCCTAAAAGCTACCACTTTAGCACCATTGCAGCGAGCCAAACATGCAACCTTGCCAAATGTGATGCCATCAGTTTTGATCTTTGCCAAAGGTTCACAGCAGTCCAGCATAGTGTCATCAAACCATCTCCACGGACCTGAAGAAAACAGGAACAACCGTTTCATCAAACTTACATGAGTCCTGTTGCTATGAAGGTATATCCAAATCTTCTCTCTTTTCTTGCGTCTAAATATTGCTCATTGACAGAGAACAGTTTTGTCCTATCCAATTAGCAAAAAATAGCCAGGGCACCAAATAATCCTGTTTGGAACTGAAATTGCGAATGTTCTCCAAATTGGAAAAGGGACTTCCAGCATAGTATTAGAATGACTGAAAAGAAAAATCAATGCATTGGTCGATATATGCATACAAGATACTGAAGCGGATACTACAGTATATCTGAGGACTAAAATTGGTATGGGATTGTAATTCATCGATTGATAGTATTGCTAGTAGCAGATCCAATGAAAAATGGGCTCTCGATTAATAAGGGAAAACAAGTATCGAATTTGGACTGACCTTTCCATTTTCTACCAGGATCAATAGAAAGAGCATTGAGGACAACGGCAAGGGTGGCAAGTCCACAATAAGCAGGTTCCGATTGCGTTTGGTAGTAAGAAATCAACTTGAAAAACCCTTCCATGGTTCCATCTCCAAGCGCCTCAGTAAACAGACGCTGCAAGATTCATACAGCTAAAGTCGGTAAAAAAGAAAAAAGGCATTAAGAGAATGATCAAGAAATTGAAAAGGGACGGAGAAAGAAGATCTGAGGTCTTGAAAGCACCTTTCCATCGGAAGAAGAAAAATCTATAGCCGGAGGAGAGGGAAGAACTCTGCGATAAAATCCAGCGACGGCCATTGTGGAAGAGAAAGATCATCAACTTCGGTAATTCCGCAAGCAATCTATGGGGGAAGAAAGTGGAAGGGCCTCAATTAGAATTTGGATAGTCTTCATGGAAGTCTCCTCTTTTCTTCCATTTGTTATTCCCATTTTCTTTCCACCATGAACAGATCAGAAGCGAAGACGACAGATTCGAGATTTTTTTTTATTCTTTTTGAATCAACTTTAAGAGTGCGCTTACCGGTGGGCCCGCCTTTTTCTGTTTGAAAAAAACTGATTAAAATATAAATTTTGCTTTTGTATATATTTTAATGCTCTAAATTTGAAATTATACGAACCAAATTTAAAATTTTATTAAAAATGAAATAAAATTAAAATACAAGATGTGGTATTTTAATCAAAATATTTTCTCAAGGAGGACAAATTTTTTGCCCGTAGTCTATCAAGTTTCAACCCACATTGTGTCTATTTTAACCATTGTTTGTGGTATTTAATTTTTAAAATTTATTAAATTCATTTATTTGAAGATAATTAGTAAGGTTAACTGTTAATTAAAATTAAAAACCTAATATTTAAGATATATTATCAAATATTTATTTATGAATGAAAATTAAATAAATATTATTTATTTATAAGAAAGTTCGACATTTGCAAGACCAAACATAATACACATTATATTCTTCGACGTCTTATTTTAATTAGATTAATCGAAACAATTAAGTTAATTTATACACAGGAAAAATAATCTACAGAAATGAATTAGTACCTGCCAACATTGTCAAAATTGGACCCCATATGACACACTAATTCACTTGAATCAACACACCAAAAATCTTCTGCAATGGCCACTTCAGTCTTCAGCTAACTGTTACAAGGTTGTCATATCTTGATCGACACTTTGATTTGGGGCCTCATATAAATAAATTCAATTCTCCACAACAATTCTTTTGTAGACACTGTTTGATTAAGGGAAGGAAGAGTAACTGGCCTGGCTTCTCGCTAAGGAGGTGGTGTACTTAGATCCAGATCGACCTTGTTCTCCTGGTATTTTTTGAGAAGATGGAGCTGACGCCGCAAGTGCAAAACCTGGAATCACATACACCAAAACTGAAATATCTGGACTTTGCCTTTATAGGTTTGGGACATTCATACATAGCTATTATGGCTACCGCAGAATTCATGGAAACTAAGATTGTATCAGTTGGCATCCAAAAAGAAAAAAAAAAAAAAAAAAAAAAGATATTTTCAATAAATATTTACTCAAAATAAAACCAAGACTGGCCTTCGAGCTAGTTTGAAGGAATCTTCTATGGCGAGCTTGGTTATCGACAAGTTGAATTATAGTTTTGGAAGTCCCTTAGTCCACACCTCAACAATTTGTCTGTTGTAAGAAGGTAGGGACTATGGGAGTATATATTACTCCAAATGAGATGTTTATGTTAGGAATCACGACTCTCCACAATGGTATGATATTGTCCACTTTGAGCATAAGCTCTCATGGCTTTACTTTGGGCTTCCCCAAAAGGCCTCATACCAATGGAGATAGTATTCCTCACTTACTCACTCCTAATAATCCTCACTCGCCATTATATTTTGTTTTTTGCTTCACCGGGTCACTAGGTTGCCTCCAAAATAATTCATGTACAATACTATTGGCCCAATTGGCATCAATAGAAACTTCAACCAACAAATAGATGACCATGCTTTCTAAACCATATACCTTTACCTAGGGCTCATTTTCAAATATCTCAGAACCAAGAAACATCATGAACTGACTTTCCCATGATCACTGCAAAGGTAATATAAAGTTGTGTGAGACAAATAAATGTGTTTTCCCACAACTGTTTGATATTTCTCCTTATCTTTGACCTATTCACTTGTTGCAGCTTGCAATTTCAAATTCGGTTTAGTAGGAGTTTCAACTACTCACAACCGAGTAAACATGTCTCATCAAGTAAATCAATAACAGATTTCTTCCAATTAGCAAGAGATCATTTTTTTGATCCAGTAAATTCCATTCCTAGAGGAATATTACTTTAAAGTTCTCTCCATAAGAGTCTGTTGTATTTGCACTAGAAAACCATTGGTTATTGCTCTCTTACCAAGTTTATTTCCCTTTGAATTTGCCTGCCTTCCATGAATTTTCTAGCAAGTTTCATGAGTGTGACAAGGTTTATTTACGAGGATTCTTGTTCCTTTACCTTGATGATTTGAAGCTTTATTAATAGTTGCTTCGATCACTAAAGTCGAACCTTCAACAATATTGCTTACAAATTTCCAACCAAGCACAAGGTTACGACACCTCTCCTATCATGGAATTTCAGGAAAGAAACTACACCAATTGATGGAAGTGGATTTCTACCAATATTCCAAACCAGACCTCATAGAATTCAAGATTCAGGCAACCAAGATATTTGTAAATGCGACCAGGTCTTCAGTGAATTTCCATTCAGAAGTATATAAGAGATCAAAGACTAGCCAAAACCATTTCATTGAATCAAGAATTTGGTAACTATATCTACTCCTGGTTGATTTTTTTGCCCAATTTTAAAGTAAGTTGAAAGGCCTTTGACCTCCAAGTGTTCATATGTATATTTATGGGGAACATTAAGTCAGATATTTATGGAAGCAATATGAATAGATATAGGATCACTATGAAGACCTATTAGCATCAAGTGCCACATGTCGTAACAGAGTAAGGAAGCTTGGAAGAGGACAAGAAAAATAGCCTTAGCTTGGGAAGAACAAAAAGAAAAGATGGGAAGATAATAGTTACCTCTTCTTGAAGCAAGGTGGGAAAATTTTCCGTGCAAACAAGTTTCTGTAGTTCCCGCAAAAGCTTCTCTTCTTTTATACCAATCCATGTTTCCGAGGGCAAGGCAAGAAGAAGTGTTGTTAACACATCACTGGCGGCTGGATGAATCCCGATTCCATTTTTCGTGCCAGAAAAACAGCACCCAGATCTTACTTGAGATGATGATGGAACCAACATGTCAAACTCCTGTTCATCGTTGCCATTAACAACCATTCCACACACAACTGTAACAGGCTTGTCGCCATTAGCACTGAAGCATCTCACACATGTTTCACGACAGCAATAACCAGCTGAGACGCCTGCATTCCCGTTCAATATTTCTGCTCCTTGGCAACATACACTCGCAGCAATCTCAGGCAAATTGTTTTCATGAGACAATGTAACCATCTTGTGGCACGAACTTTCTAGAGACAGACATTGTCCTACGTGCTTGAAAAGGTCAGTCTCCTGTACCTGTTTCAACACCTCTTCCTGCAAGCAAAATGGCAAGCTCTGGTAAGAACACAGATAGGTATATCATACTAGTAACAAAGGACGAGGCAAGTATATGACCAACACCTTCAGAGCAAGCCTTCCTTTCTCCTCTGGGCTTAAACTTTGACCACTATCTTCTGTCCTTCGGACCTCAGCAATCCACTTGATAAAATCACTATAATTTAAGGGCAGTGATGCAAAAATAACAGTTAAAACATCCTGTGTGTCTTTAAGGTCCTCTGACTTCAAGAGAAGAGGAACATCATCCATCAAGTACTTCGCTATGTTAACCCAGTCCTCATGTTTACAGCTCTACAAGAAGTTCCGGAGTACAATTATTGTTGGAAGAAATAACCTTATTATGCATTGGATAATCGTTTGTCGCAGCATGCATCTAATTGGGACTAAAGATTGATCTTGGTTTATCCAGATCAACTTTAAAATGAAACGAACTTAATAGCTTCAACAAAGTAAAGTCTAATAAAATATAAGCTTTATTTTATAAGCCTCTACATGTAGTAGAGCCAATAATGTTAATATAACATATTGAAGATGGAAAAACAAAGGGAGAAAGTTGGTTCCATTAATCCATTCGTAAAACAAAATAGCCTTCTATTTTGCTAAATTGAACAAAAAGTGAGGCTAAGGGGCAGAATTCCTCGACGAGGACCCCTTTTTAAGGGTGAAGCAGTGAAACGTCAAAGCACTGGGAAACAAAAGCCAAAGTAGGACCCAATAAACCAAAAGTTCTCACAGAAAACAATCTGAGGCTACTAGCCACTTAATCCACTTCAGACACTCTCAATATTTAGCAGTATATATATTACTATGGTAGATATAATAAATTTCATTCCATAGCCAATTCCGTATGCTAAATTCTAATGTGCCTAGATGTGAACCAAAAAGTTCGATTTTTTTATACTTTCAGACATCATACAATAAAGCTTTAATTTAGACAAAAAGAGAAGTAGCCCTGAAACCAGAAGATGACTGACATATATCAATCCATCGATATTCAAAATGAAAGATAAGAGTTTTGGCTCAGAGCAACAATGCAAACTGTTAAGAACTCTATCCATTCGACAAGATTACGTCAAAATCAAAAGAGTACTAACAATAAAAAAATGTCTTCTATGGAAAAAATAGATCAAAAGAGTAAAGTTTATTAATTCCTATATCCCTATTGTATAGTACGTGCATATTAAAAATGTGTATATTAATACTATACACAATCACACATCTCATAATCAAAGACATTTCTAAACTGTTGTATGGAGTATGGAGTATTCAGTAATTACTTCAGCATAATGAGGTAACTAAAACAACCTGCAGCTTCCATAAACAATTGTCATAAAATAAATATTATACCTCTTAGGCTCTTAAAATTAGCATGCGTACAAATCACAGAAAAAGAGTACTAGAGTTAAAAAAAATAAAAAATAAAAATAAAAAAAGAAGAAGAATCCTTCAACCTAACCAATTGGGATTTGATGGGTTTGTTGAACACAACTCACTGTGGGAAACACTCGCACTCTTTATTAACACCAATCGAGAAGAGAATACAAGACACTCGGTAGAATACTTCTGCTTTTTATTGTTTTTGGATGAATAACCTAGGTAGGGTGGAGGGGTATTTATACTGAGCCTAAATAATCTATATTTAACCAATCTAAATCTAGACCTAACAGATTTGAATCTAGACCTAACAAATCTGAATCTTTCTCCTAAAATATCTAGATCTCTTTCTCCTAAAATCTCTACTAAAATAAATATACTGAGCTCGTACAATAATTGGACTTGACTCTATTGGGCTAGTGATGATATTTCAACACTCCCCCTCAGCACTAGTCCTCATTCGCTGCACCATGTTGAGCTGACAGCGAAAACTCTCATGTTTGCCAGTATTCAGCCCTTTTGTAAACAAGTCTGCCACTTAGTCATCTGTCTTGATCTGCTGCATCTCGATTTCTTCCTTTAGGACCTTCTCTCTAATGAAATGGTAGTGCACCTCCACATGCTTTGTTCTAGCATGAAACACCGGATTTTCTGCAAGGCGAATCGCAGATTGGTTGTCGCAAAGAAGTGATATTGGATAGTCAATTTTCTGGTGCAAATCTTCCATCAAGAGTTTCAGCCATGTACTTTCCTGAGCTGCTCCAGCCGCTGCTCTATACTCTGCTTCTGTAGATGATAATGATACTGTTGGTTGTCTCTTGCTACACCAAGAAATTGTTCCCGAACCAAACTTGAACACATACCCAGTGGTTGACCTCCGAGTATCGTGGTCTCCTGCATAGTCAGCATCACAGTATCCAACTAGCTTGCAGTCTTGGCTTCTTTTGTACAAAAGACCATAGTCGATTGTACCTTTGACATATCTCAAGATCCGTCGAGCTGCATCCAGATGAGGCTTCTTTGGACTTTGCATGTATCGACTCATAACCCCAACTGCATAAGAGACATCAGGTCGAGTTAAAGTTAGGTAGATAAGACTACCTATTAGTTGTCGGTATGTTGTTTCATCGTTCAACTCTTTGCCTTCATGTGCACAAATCTTGGCATTTATCTCCATCGGTGTTGAAACTTGCTTGCACTCTAACATGTTGAACTTCTGAAGCATATCTCTTGTATACTTTTGTTGGCAGAGAAACAGTCCTTCATCTTTGCGATCAACTTCTAGGGCTAAGAAGTGTTTAAGCTCTCCTAGCTCTTTCTCTGAAGGCGTACTGATAAATTTTATCTTGTTTGATAAATTTCTCTTTCGTCGTCCCCGGTGATAATCAAATCGTCCACGTAGACCAACACAATTGTCAAATTTCCTTCTCTTTCTTTGATGAATAGGCTTGAGTCTGCATGCGCAACTGAATAACCACTTTGGGTAAGAAATTCAGCAATCTTACCATACCAAGCTCTCGGTGCTTGCTTCAGTCCATAAAGAGCTTTTCTAAGCTTGCATACATAATTAGGATTAGCTGCACTCTCAAATCCCTTTGGTTGGTTCATATAAATCTCCCTGTCTAACTCTCCGTGCAAGAAGGCATTCTTCACATCCATTTGCCACAGTTTCCAATCTTTACTTGCCACAGTTTCCAATCTTCACTTGCTGCGAGTGCTAGCAGGACTCGTACGGTAGTAATCTTTGCCACTGGACTGAATGTTTCATCATAGTCTAGTCCATATTGTTGAGAAAATCCTCGAGCCACGAGTCGAGCCTTGTATCTCTTGATTGATCCATCCGGTCGACGCTTTATTTTGTAGACCCACTTGCAAGAGATGGGTTTGACATCTCCTAGTCTTGACACTAGTTCCCAAGTTTGATTCTGTTCCAAGGCTATTATTTTGTAGACCCACCGAGTTTTGTGATGCTTCTTCATATGTCTCTGGTTCGTAAACTCTATCTTCTACAATAGCTGCATTTGCATACTTAGGATTTGGCCTTCGGATTCTATTTGATCGCCTAAGTTGTTGATGTGTCGTTTCATTTTTATCAGATTCGCTTGATTGAGTCACCTCTTGCTTGTCAATATCAATGTCACTTGGATTTTCAGGTGCATCAACATTTGATTGAATTTGTATAGTTTGCTCCCCCAGCTTCTGTTTTAGAATTTCTTCGACGTTTGAATATGGTAAGACTTTCTTCTCCGAGGACCACCATGTAGATGCTTCATCAAAAACTACATCTCTTGATGTATAGTATTTTCCACTTGTTGGATCATAGCACCTCCATCCTTTTCTTTGATTGTCGTATCCAACAAATACACACTTGACTGCTTTCTTGTCAAACTTGCTACGTAGATGGTCAGGCACAAATACATAGCAAACACAACCAAATACTCAGAAGTAACTAATTGTAGGTTTCATATCCCATAGTATCTCAAATGGTGAGACGAACCCTAGCTTTGGTTGAGGAAGCTTGTTGATCACATGGGCAGCAGTTCGCATAGCTTCAGCCCAAAATCTTCCTGGAACGTTCTTTGCGTGTAACATGCTTCAACAGATTTCTGCAAGGTGTCGATTCTTTCTTTCTGCTACACCATTTTGTTGTGGCGTGTTGGCACGTGTAAATTGACGTCGTATCCCACACTCGTGTAAATATTGATCGAACTCATCTGACATGTATTCTCCGCCATTGTCTGAACGTAGACAACGAATCTTCGCTCCTACTTCTCCTTCGACCATCATCTTGAATTCTTGAAACTTTGAGAACGTGTCAGACTTTTCTTTCATAAAGAAAATCCACAAATATCTTGAGTAGTCGTCAATAAATGTCACCATATACCGCATTCCGCTGATCGATGCTTGTTTGACTGGGCCGAACAAATCAGAGTGAATTAACTCTAATGGTTTCTTTGCTCTGAAACTTGGCTCTTTGTATGGTAATTGATGAGCTTTACCATATTGACATCCAGCGCAGACAACGTCTGTTTTGACTTCAAGTTGAGGTAGACCTTTGAGCATAGATTTCTCCATAATCAGCTTCAACTTATGGTAGCTAATATGTCCCAATCTTGCATGCCATAGATCTGTCGTCTCATTCTTTCGGGTCTTGTCAACATAGGCAGACTCTGCAGATAGGACGTAGACAGACTCCACTCTTCGTCCTTCTATTGTCGGCTTTCCTATTATCTTAACATCTTGATAAACTTTTACATCTTCTGGCCCAAATAAGACGTAGCTTCCTGATGTTGTTAGTTGTGACACTGACAACAAGTACTTCTTTATACCCGGTACATGATAAACATTATGTAGCGACACTGTATCAGACTTATTGCCAGGCATGATTGTCGTATTGCCGATTTGAGCAATTGATAACTGTGTGTTATTTGTTGTACGTACCATATGACTTCCTTTGTACTCTTTCTTGACTTGCAATTTTCTCTGATCGCCAGTCATGTAGTTTGAACATCCTGAATCAACGATCCAGTCATTCTCATAGTTGATATGGTCTTCCATTGTCGCCATGAGTGCTAGCTCGTCTTCTTCTATGGGACATAGTACCTCTGCATCCCATTCATCTTCTATCTTCTTTTTGGATATTGCCACATTGCTTTCAATAGACTTTTTCCTAGACCAACAATCTCTAGACATGTGGCCCTTTTTCCCGCAATTATAGCAAATACCACCAAATCTCGTTCTTTGGAAACTCTTGTTGTCGTTCTTCTGAGCTCTCTCAGGTTGTGCAATCCCTTGGTGGCTTCTTCTTTTGTCACCATTGTATCCACGTTTGGTAGACGGCCTATTATTGCTCCGACTTTCACTCGTGTAGAGTTTCTTCTTCACCCTTCAATGTGAAGCCTCCCATTTGTTTAGCCATGGCTTCTTGGCTAGCTAACAAATTTTCGAACTCTACAAGTGATGGTTGAGTGGGCCATCCTTGTATAGCAGTAATGAAGCTTCGATATTCCGGTCGCAATCCGTGGATTATAATCCTCTTCATTCGAGATTCTACAATGGCGGACTTTGGGTCTAGTTCAGTAATCTCCCGACAGATCGATTTAACCTTGTGGAAGTACTGAGCAATCGTTATGTCACGTTGTGTAATTGACAACAACTCATTCTCCAGAAGTTGTAGCCTCGTATCGTTCTTCTTTGAGAACAACATCACGAACGTGTCCCATGCTTCTTTCGGTGTCTTGTCATCCCAAATATGTTCTAACATCTCTTCTTCGATTGTGGTCTTCATGGCAAATATTGCTTTGCCTGCTTTGATTCTCCATTTGCGCAAGGCGCCGTTGGAATCATCCTCTGGCGGCGTAGTTTCGCACCCGCCAACGATCTCCCAAAGATCCTGTCCTTGTAAATAGGACATCATGCATGTTGCCCACGTGTTGTAGTTGTTGTTGTTGAGTTTCTTGATTCCTCCAACGATTTGGAAATCACCCATCGTGTTGGCCATACCTCAGTAATACCAAACAAGCTCTTTCGACACAAGACTTGTAGAGTCACAGACTTCTCACGACACAAAAGAAACTCACTCACCACTAATCTCAAGAAATCGTTTCTAATGTGGAAGATCAGACAGAGCTGCAACCACAGAGCATACTAAGGATTCCAAGAGATCAGATAACCTACACTCACCTCGCTCTGATACCAAATGTTGAACACAACTCACTGTGGGAAACACTCGCACTCTTTATTAACACCAATCGAGAAGAGAATACAAGACACTCTGTAGAATACTTCTGCTTTTTATTGTTTTTGGATTTTTTTGGATGAATAACCTAGGTAGGGTGGAGGGTATTTATACTGAGCCTAAACAATCTATATTTAACCAATCTAAATCTAGACCTAACAGATTTGAATCTAGACCTAACAAATCTGAATCTTTCTCCTAAAATATCTAGATCTCTTTCTATCTCTACTAAAATAAATATACTGGGCTCGTACAATAATTGGGCTTGACTCTATTGGGCTAGCGATGATATTTCAACAGGGTTATCATATAAAAATCATCTTGATCACAATTAGTAATACCAATATTGACTCAGGCGAGGATCATAGGTAATAAGATATCTTCTGGCCTCTTGATGTTGTCAATGTGCTTGTCACTAAATAATTTGACAGACAAGCACCTTCATAATATAAATATGTCATGGAAATAGTTATTTCAAATTATTTTGGTGACTATCTGTTCATCACGCAAGCAAAATGGAAGAAAAGTAGAAAAAATAAACCACGTGTTGAAAAGTGCCTACAGTGGTGCTTGTGCTTGTTTCTCTCACCTATGTGTAAACTTAAAAATCATAAAATTGTCATCTCACCAGAGTATAGAGCAATCCTGGCTCCCTGTGCGGCCTAGATATAAGCATGAACCTGATGAGCAAAGGAAAACAAAGGTTTAAAGGTAAATGCATATTATTTGCAACAGGTACGAGCAACATTAGGGAAATAATTGACTACACGCAATCTTATCAAGAAGTACCATGAACTTCATAAACCAATAAATCCATCAAATGCTAATCTCATTATTTACATATGCAACACCAAACAAGAAAGTGAACTGAAAGAGGAGCCAAACTGAAGGTCAGAAATGCTTTCAAAGCAGCATATCATTAAATTCCTCCACGTTAAAATTCAAGAAAATTTGTGTCCTTTGATATTCTATTCATGAAGTTAGATAATTCCACTCATTTTATATTTTTCCAACTAAGAAATTCAAGATAATTTATTTCCCTCCTTATATACAGCGAAGTACTTTCTATTTCATCAGAAACCTAAACTCTAAAAGTACAAGCGGGAAGTTCGTAAAGGACAACAAAATCTAGCCAAATAATTTTCATCCAACGGCTGTATTCACAAATCGCATATCCATTACGGTCATCTTATATCTCATGTAGGAATCTTGTTAATTTCCTCTCAAGATCATTGCCGAATATCAAACAAGTACATACCCTTTCATTTCATCATTAGAATGAACTCTATGTTGGGTTGTATAAAGACTTCGATAATGACATTATTACTTATTTAAACATGTTTTTCTTGTTATTATTATTAGAGAAAGAGTATGCCTCAAGAAATAGTCTGAAAAAATATAATAAAAGATAATTTTATATAACGAGACTTTTATAAGATTTTATAAAATTTAAAAATTCTGTGCATGCCCCTTCTTCAACGTCACATGAACCTTTTATAACGGCTCACATTAAAGAGAGAGAATAGAAGGAATAATGCAGATCAACCAATGGAGTGAAACAATTAAGATATACTCCCCTATATGTGCCTATCTGTCTGTGATCATTAGATACAAGCATTTCATTCAAGCACAAAGCCAATTACCCTCTATGTTGTCCTGTTGCTTCATCCACGTGTTCCATACCTTTCCAAAGAAGTTTGACCGGAACCCAGTGAGGAGGATACTTAAAGCGTGCAACGTCCAAAATAAGTGCCATGTCCTGCCCAGCATGATAGCCACCAATAGGCGAAAAATGACCAGTTCCTGTCTGCACGACAAGAACAAATGTTTATCAATTCTTTAAGCCAATAAAGTTCATTGCATCAAGATTTAGGAGTATATTGTCAAATTGAGGATACTCATATTACAGGCTTTGTTACCTACTGTAATGATCCAACATATCTCTTTGATCATTATTGTGAATTGAAAAAGCACCTTAACCAATGAATAAGTGAGAGATTGTGAAAAGAAAGTATTAAATATATCAACACTAACCTGTTTCAATGCTGCTCTATGATAAGACGAAATGATATGACAATCATCAGAAGTGGAGCATCTATGTATGTATTTGCGAAAATCATCTATAGTACTTTGGTTTGTTCGAAAGGCTTGGACTTTTGCTCCAGCACAGTTAGCCAGACATACAAGTTTTCCCAATGAGATGCCTCTAGCTTTAACCTTTTCCAATGGTTCACAACAATCCAACATAGATTCATCGAACCATCTCCAAGGTCCTTTCACAAAAATAGAAAGTATGAATACACTTTTACTGACTACGCTCAAATTAATATAGTGATCAACATGAAAGTAAAAGGATGGCCATAAAGTTTCAGTAAACAAAAGCTAAGGAATGGGAAGGTAGTTCAACTTAGCCAAGCTCAATGATTTCTTCTTCTTATTAATTGGGATTCCTTAATAATTATTGTAACATGAAGCAGAACTTTTTATTGAAGACTAAAAAGCGAAAGAGACTAGACAGGAGAATAAAACATAAATGAAAGGGCACAAGAAAAAGACGAAATTGGCTGAAAATTCTGAAAGCCGAGCAGAAAGCCCTCAAATGTCCCCTCATACCTCTGTAAGGGTCTACATCATCAACACGAGATAAATACTACTGATAATGTTTTATAATCTGGTTAGTCATTTGGATGCCCTTATTTTCATTTCCCAAAGGCCATACCAGACTCAGCAGTTTTACTGTCATTATTTTCATATTCCGATGCTTCTTAAGAGATTCTATCAAAACAGATTTAGCTCTCTTTCGTTTGGAATTATCCCATCAATGATTCAACTAGGTTTCCTTAATACACTTCGTTTAAATGCACATCTTATCTATAAAATGAACGGAGGCAAAAACTTCTCACAGTACCTTTCCATTTTCTTCCTGGATCAATGGCAAGTGCGTTTAATACCATTGATAGGCTGGCCAGACCACAATATGCAGGCTCTGATTGTGTTTGAAAATAAGAGATTAACCTATAAAAACCTTCCATAGTCCCATGTTGAACAGCTTCTATGAAGAGTTGCTGCAGTTCCAAATGATGCATATAATTAGTGGGAAGTTAATATTTTCCTTCTAGTGATTGTGCTGGATAAATGATTGGTTGAGCAATCCCAACTTCAAACGTTTTAAGTTGTAAGGACAGATTGTAATAAGTAGATATTATCTTCATAAGATCATAAGCATACGAACTCTATGTTCAGATGGCTATATATACAAACGTTTCAATTATTTAATATTCATATACGACGTACGAAAAGAGAATTGAGGCAAGATATCAAGTGATCAAAGTAAATTATTTTTCGTACTTCAGAAATATATCCGTTGGCAACACAGTAGGCATCACAATATCCAAGGACGAGGAATGATTTACATGATGACTACAAAATTATTTTCCTATAAGTGTAACAACTTACATTCAATCCGAACCCTCGTCTCATTAAAATAACTTCTAATCTAGAAAGCAAGAACTTCAATTCGCTATTTAGGTGCATCACATTCGTTTCTTGAGACTTCGATTCAGTTATCATTGGTATACAATCATGATTTCAAAAAGCAACCTACGACCAGAAAAATTATCCACCTGGAAAGCGGCAATCGATTAACAGAAGCATTAACAGAAATTCATGGATTAGATTGAATTATTTTATAAAATGCTGCACATTAGCGAACACACTCAAATCCACATTACAGAAAAGGCAAAGTAGGGACTCACAGACTAAATTTTAACGAAGGGAGAGACAGTAATGAACACCAGTGGAACAACGGGGAGAAAAATGAAAGATAACAGAGCAAGCGAGTACATACCTTCCCCTCGGAGGAAGCGAAGTCGATCGCCGGAGGAGAAGGAAGAATCCGCCTATACAACCCCGCCATAGCCATTTTCAAAAGTTTCACAAATTTGATTACAAAATGAATCAACGACAAACACTCGAACAATGAAATTGGTAAGTGAATCGTCTGTTCTCGCGGCTGACTGAAGACTCTGGTTTTGCCGCTAAATTTGACCCAAAACCAAACCAAACCAAACCAAATCAATACCCCGTATGACCGAAGGCCACGACAGTCAATAAATACAATACTAATGACTTTTTCACCCGCTCTTTACTACTATCGCCGTCCTAATTTACCGCTTAAACTCATAGTTATTTTATTTCTTTTATTTGGTATGAATTATGCATTATAATTTATAGTCAATAAGGCACGCGATCAGGCCCAGCCCACGTACACGCTTGTAGCCAGCCCAATCCAAGTTGGGCTAGACCCGTACACGACCCAATCATTTCCGAGCCTCAGCTTTCGTGAAGCCCATATTGGCCCAAGCTGTCTTCTCACACCAGCTCATTCGTGTGGCACGCGTGCAGCTCAAGAACGGCTCGCCTCCAAGCTATCAACTTGTAGTCAGCTCATGGCAGCTCCAGACAACTTGTTGGCTTGTTTTACCTATTTTAGACCGGTTCAGTGCGTTCTCGACCTAATTGACCCGGCTCGGGCTTAGGATTGATTTTAAGATAATTAAGTTAGAGTAGCTTCATGAATAATTTTTATGGCTGATCTCATGAAACGTCATAGACAAAATTAGATTCAGAATTTATGAATGGTTAGCTATAAGAAGGTTAATTAAATTAGATTGGATTAAAATTGTTTGATACAATAATTACACGAATTATTGAATTGAATGATTAAATATGTCAAAATGGTTTGAATTCTAAGGTGTCTGACACATGGTGGTTTCCAGGGATACAGATATGGATTCCGTTCCAGTGTTGGGACCAGGATCCGAATGCGAGGACTTGTATGTATCCGCAGCATGGGGCTTGGATCTGCTCGTTTTCTTCCGCCGCCCGTGTCTTGGGATGTCTGGGAGGCTTGAGTTGGGCGACTCATTCTGCTCCTCCCCTCCTCGGCTGCTTTGTTTTTTGTCGGAGCTCTCCTTTGACTTGGAAGACCGTCTTGCTTTGTGTCTCTCTGATCTTTCTTGGTTGGTCGGAGACTCACTTGACGACCGGTGTTTTGATGATTTAGGCCGCACGTCCGGCGAGCTGTTTGAACCCTTTTCTCCACTTTCGCTCTCATCTAAACCGTTTTATAAATTCGTAAGATCAAATAGACACCAATTTTCAAACCCTAAAATAATATCGTAAGTGTTTAGCTTACCTTCACCGGCCTGTTTCGTAGAATCGTTGTCTTTGTCTTTGGTGTTTGCACGCGTAGGACGATTAAAAGGAGCAGATGTGATCGATGGTGCCGTACTAAATTCATTCATCTGAAAAAATTAGCCACCATGGGATTATTAAATCGTCAATTTAATCATAACTTGATGCAATTTTGGAGTGAAATAAATAAAAATGTTACCCAGCTTGGATTGTTGGCAGAAGGACCATCCCAGCCAATATGGGCAACATGCTTGACATCTGTTGGAAGCCCAATTTGCATTTCAGCTTCTTTCTCGTTCTCTGTAAACCCAAAATCTCAAATATAAACTCAATTTTGATGCACTTTTGATACGAATAAAAAGCAATAAAATGTTTGAACTTGCCAAATATATGTCTGAGGCCCTTTAGAAGGCCCTTCACTTTGCCGTTTGACATGAAGAATAGGTATGATTTAGAGGGTGTGAAGTGCCTGGGAGGACTCGATGAAGGCTGAATGGGTTTATGAACAAGAACAAGAACAAGAACAAGAAAACCGAGTTGGATGAAGAAATGTTGTTCAAGGAAAAGAAAAGGCAAGCATGTTGATGCTGTTCGTGGTCTGGTTCTTCTTGTTTTGTTGAGGAAAAACATGGAAAAAATGGTTTTGAAAAGGTTTGGATTGGCCAACTATATGTCTATTCCAGAGAAGCTTATCGATAATTTGAGCTGCATGTCCCATTATTGATTCCTTCTTTTTACGTCCACCAATCCAAATTTTAGGCATACAAATGTTTTATAATTTTAACCTTTTTAACTTCTATTATTAGCTTAAAGTTTGACACCTTTTCTACTCACCATTACAGCCTGTGTTAGCTGCAACTCTTACCTTCTCATCCAAAAACAACAATTTCTTCTAAATTGGTTCCTAAAAGTTTTAATAATTCTAAAAAGTTTGCTTGATGTACTATAAAACTCTAAACCCTAATTTTAGGTCCAAAGAAAAAAAAAAATCAAGTCGTGAGCGGCAGGATTTAAATGGCAAAACCCACGTGATTTCTAGTCATGCCCGATAACCACTCCAGCATGCCTACAAGATGGGAGTTGGGCTATCACAAGGCCTTGCGTCGAGAGAAAGTTTGCTGATGTAATACAAAACTCGGAGAAAGTTTGTTGATGTAATACAAAATTCTAAACCCTAATTTTAGGTCCAAGAAAAAAAATATCAAGTCATGAGCAGCTTGCGCGGGCAAAGCCCACATGATTTCGAGTCACGCCCACAGTCAATAGAAAGTTTGTTGATGTAATACAAAACTCTAAACCCTAATTTTAGGTCAAAAGAAAAAAAAATCAAGTCGTGAGCGGCAGGATTCGAACCTGCACGGGCAAAGCCCACATGATTTCTAATCATGCCCGATAATCACTCTGGTACGCCCACAAGATACAAGTTGAGCTATCACAAGATCTTACGTTGGGAGAAAGTTTGCTGATGTAATACAAAACTATAAACCCTAATTTTAGGTCCAAAGAAAAAAAAAGAAATCGTGAGCGGCAGGATTCGAACCTGCGCGGGCAAAGCCCACATGATTTCGAGTCATGCCCGATAACCACTCCGGCACACCCACAAGATGTGAGTTGAGCTATCACAAGACCTTGCGCTGATGTAATACAGAACTCTAAACCCTAATTTTAGGTCCAAAGAAAAAAATGAAATTGTGAGCAGTAGGATTTGAACCTATGCGGGCAAAGCCCACATGATTTCAAGTCATGCTCGATAACCACTCCGGCACGCCCACAAGATGTGAATTGAGCTATCACAAGACCTTACGTCAGGAGAAAGTTTGCTGATGTAATACAAAACTCTAAACCCTAATTTTAGGTCAAGAGAAAAAAAAATCAAGTCGTGAGCGGCAGGATTTAAACCTGCGCGGGCAAAGCCCACATGATTTCTAGTCATGCCCGATAACCACTCCAGCACGCCCACAAGATGCAAGTTGAGCTATCACAAGATCTTGCGTCGGGAGAAAGTTTGCTGATGTAATGCAAAACTCTAAACCCTAATTTTAGGTCGGAGAAAAAAAAAATCAAGTCATGAGCAGCAGGATTCGAACCTACACGGACAAAGCCCACATGATTTCAAGTCATGCCCAATAACCACTCTAACACGCCCACAAGATGCAAGTTGAGCTATCACAAGATCTTGCATCAGTAGAAAGTTTGCTGATGTAATACAAAACTCTAAACAGGATTCAAATCTGCGCAGGCAAAGCTTACATGATTTCTAGTCATGCCCAATAACCACTTCGACATGCTCACAAGATATGAGTTGAGCTTTCACAAGGCCTTGCGAAAGTTTCTTCAGCCATTTGAGCTTTGCTTTTGGATAAGCTTACTTTTGCCCTAATTTTAAGTCGAAGAAAAAAAATTTAAATCATGAACGGCAGAATTCAAATATGTGAGCTTGCATGCCACAACATGTGTGTTCGAGCTATCACAACGAACGTATTACATTTAGGAAGAAAAGACAGCTTTAAATGGAATTTTCTTGATATTCAAACTCTCATTATTTTTACATGAAATAAAAATTACTATATTAAAGTTAAACTGTGTACTCATTTTATGATTCTTCATTTAATAGTATATTAGTTAAACTATAATTTGAATACTAAATATAATTTTAGCACAATGAAAAAATGAAACTAAAATTAATTTTCTATGCTAGCTAATTAAGTGATATTATGTTATTTACAACATAAGAATTGGCGTCCCATAATTTCTTGTATTTGTTCCCACATCATATAACAATAAAATTAATTTAGGAATCATATAATTATTAATCTTTAGAAATTAATTCCGCAGTAGCACAATTGGAAATTTCATCTTTAGAAATTCCAGGTTCGACTCCTGGCTGCGGAAGTTTTATTTTTATTAAATAGATGTTAACAATATTCATTAAATTTAGTAATTTTTTATTTATTCATTTTTCTCTTATTTTTCTACTTATTTAAAAAAAATTACACGATAATTTTGTCTTCGATTTTGATGGGATTTTAGAAGGAAAATAATTTTAGTTAAATAGTTACAAATCAAATTTATTTAATTAAAAAAAAAAAAAAAAAAAGAAGCATAAATGGCAGATTTTTATATTTTTTTTAATTATAACCTTTTTGATGGATGAATATTAAAAGGAATTCTTGCAATAATATTAGATTATAAGTAAGTAATAGTAAATCTTGGAAGCTAAGTCGTTTCACGTGTATCACGTGTTTCAACAATCCTTACACATAACACACCATCACGTGAATCATGCTAAAGCAAGGGATGATGTATTCTTTCCAATAATTGTTAATCCAAATAATATATATATATATATATATATATATATATATATATATATATATATATATATATATATATATATTGTTATTTTTCTAAATTGTTATTTTCTATTACATGGTTTAAGACTAAATTGCTATTTAATAAAAGATTAGGGACTAAAGCAAAAAGTATTTGTTTTTTTTAACTAGCTTCCTACTCCTCTCAATACAAGTGTTATAAAATGGAAGTAGAGGCGTAATGAGCAGAAGAGCATAGTCATGGATAGTTGGGTGACAGCACTTGGCGCCCTCGCCATCGGCGCAGTCTTCCATTTTGTGTTGAGTCGTATCTTGTGGCGCAAACAAAAGCTCCCTCCTGGTCCGCTTGCCTTGCCGCTTATTGGCAACCCCATATGGCTCTTCAAGCCACTTTCCGAGCTGGAAGCCACCCTCCGCCATTACCATTCCAAATACGGTCCAGTAATCACCCTCCACTTCGGTAACACTCCTTCCATTTTCATCGCCAGCCACACTGCCGCTCACCAGGCCTTGGTTCAAAACGGCGCTGTCTTCGCAGACCGCTTCCCTATCATGGAGACTGTCAAAATCATCACTAGCAACCAACACAACATCAGCACCTCCTTCTACGGCCCCACCTGGCGCATCCTCCGCCGCAATCTCACCTCCGAGCTCCTCCATCCATCTCGCTTGAAGGCTCACTCCGCTTCTCGCAAATGGGTCTTGGATGATCTCCTCCATCGCCTCATCCAACATTCCCACCCCACCTCCCCTGCCCAATCCCCTGTTCCTGTAACAGTCGTGGACCATCTTCGCCACGCCATGTTTAGCCTGGCTGCCGCTATGTGTTTTGGGGAGAAATTCGACGCCAAATTAATCAATGAAATACAAGAATCTCAACGTGGGGTTTTGTTGAACATCGGTAAATTCAATGATCTTAACTTCTGGCCTGCAAATTTGGGGAAAATTTTGTTCCGGAAGCGTTGGGAAGAGATTCGTCAGCTACGTAAGCGGCAAGACAATCTGCTACTTCCATTGATCAATGCAAGAAAGAAGATAGTCAAAGAGAAGGGCGGATCAGGTGCTGGGAATAAGAACCCGATTCCGTACGTTGATACTCTGTTTGATTTAGAAATTGCAGAGAACAACGACGAGAAGAGGAAGAGAAAATTGGTGGAAGATGAACTGATAACTTTATGCACAGAGTTCATCGACGCCATCACGGACACTACGGTGGTGTCATTGCAATGGATAATGGCGAATTTGGTGAAATACCCAGAAATTCAAGAGAAGCTGTTCAAGGAAATGAAAGAAGTGATGGGAGAGAGTGGGAAGGAGGAGATAGAAGAGGAGGATTTGCAGAAGATGACATATCTGAAAGCCGTAGTGCTTGAAGGGCTACGGCGGCACCCGCCGGGGCATCTGCTGCTGCCTCATACAGTGACAGAGGACAGTGTTGTGGAGGGCGGATACAGGGTGCCAAAAGGAACGTCGGTGAACTTTATGGTTGCGGACATGGGTTGGGACCCGAAGGTGTGGGCGGATCCGATGGCGTTCAAGCCGGAGAGATTCTTGACGGATAGGTCGGAGGGTGGGGTTGAGGTGGAAGTTGATATCACAGGGAGTAAGGAAATAAAGATGATGCCGTTCGGGGCTGGGAGGAGGTTCTGCCCGGGATTCGCTTTGGGGTTGCTGCATTTGGAGTATTTCGTTGGGAATTTGGTGTGGAACTTCAAGTGGACGGCTGCCGGAGATGTTGATCTGTCTGAGAAGCTGGAATCTGCTGTCACCATGAAACAACCGCTGCTCTCCTACTTGTCGCCGAGGGCGGTTTCTAGTTAGCTTCATATACGTTTGGAAGATATGCATCTTGTGTCTATGATGTCGTACTATTTCGTCCACGTCCACGTCCTCTGTTTTATTCTTGTAAGATCTAGACCGACTTAATTTCAAATAATTATGTATTAGTTTGATTGGTCCAAATTAATCTTTTAATTAATGCTTTGTGTTCAAAATTTATGGACAAATCAAAATCTAAATTAAACTCTAATATCAAAGGTATGGATATTAGAGTCTTTCTATTAAACTTGTAAGTTGAACTTTACCCCTAAACCAAGTGGAACAGAGATGGAAGCACATCTAAACCAGCCAAAACTGTATTGAACTAATCCAAACAAGGCTAAATCATTCCAAAAGTTATTGTCTGATCTAAACTACAACAAACAGAAATAAGCCAATTAAAAATGGGTTGTATTGGTCAAACCAACCAGGAGCATTGTTGAACTAAACCAAAATCAATCGAACTAACCCAGAAGTCGTCAAAATCGATTTTCTTAAGTGCAAACTAATTGGATTGTGTGGGTTTGTTTGAATCATATCGACAACTCACTTGAGAGGAAATACCAGTGGCTAGTAAATATTTAAAATTTAGAATAAATCAAAGAAAAAAATGTAAAATTTATGTTAATGAATGGTTGATTGCTTCAAACATAAATACTTTAGAACATATCAAAATCTCGATTTATTCTCGACATCAAAGTGCAGCTGACATAAAAAAAAAAAAAAAAAAAAAAAAAAAAAAAAAAAAAAAAAAAAACCTAAAGGGCATTCCTAGGTAGAGGTATCAATGAAATGCAAGGTTTTTGATGATGGGGCGAGCTCTACATAAGGCCTCCAATGGCTCAACTTTATACATAGAGATCCCTTGGCTTTCAGTCATGTCCAATTCCTCGTCACTCACCCTCTTCCACTCAAAGCTCTGAATCAGCGACCCCAAAGCCAAGCCCACCACACGGTTCGCCATGCCCATCCCAGGACAAGCCCTCCTCCCCAGTCCAAACGGCAAGAATTTGTAAGCGTTGCCAGCCACTCCCCCGCTCTCAAACCTCTCGGGTTTAAACCTTGTCGGGTCCTCCCAAACTTCGGGATCCCTTTGCACCGCCCACGCATTCACCAACAAGGTAGTGCCAGCAGGAATATGGTATCCCCCCAGAGAACAACTCTCGGATGAAAAATGTGGCGCCAAGAGTGGAGCTGCTGGGTACAAGCGCAGTGTCTCAGAGATCACGTTTTGGAGGTATGGCAGATTGGGGATGTCTTCTTCTTCCAGTAACCGATCTTGCCCAATCTGTGCGTCAACTTCAGCCCTGGCCTTGTTCAATGCCTCTGGATGGTTGAGCAGATTGGACATTGCCCATTCTATCGTCACAGACGATGTTTCCGTCGCTGCTGTTAAAATTGTCTGCAAATTCAACAAATCAAAACATGTTCTTGAGAAACAGAGTACTATCAGTTTAACGGTGAGAATTTACTTACAACGATGAGGCCTTTGATAATTTCATCTGAGTAATACTCGGGCTGAGACTCCTGCAAACAGAGCAGATGGCTAATCATGGTATCTAGCTTTTTCCCTTCATTTTGATATCTCCGGTGTTCATCCACCAAATTCTGCAGCAACGAATCAATGGCTCTGCCCAGACTCTTCATCCTTTTGGGGTATTGCCGATCAACCCACTTCAGGAACGGTAAGAAATCACCAGGGTACGACCCCAATCGAAACGACGTCTCCATAATTTGTCGGAACTCTTTCGCCTCTTCCAATTCCGTCACTTCATCGCCGTAATACCGTTTTCCGGCCACCATTCTCATAATTATGTTGAAAGTCAGCTCCGAAAACAGGGTTTTCAATTTCACTTTCCCAAAATCATGCCTCGAAAATTGATACAATTTGCGGAGTAAAATATTGACTTCTTCCTTCCGGATACCGGCCGACATGTTGAGGCGGATCGACGACAAGATTTCTGTGGAGCTCAAGCGCCTTAGATTGCGCCAGTGATCGCCGTACGGGGCAGCCCCCATCGTGGTGTTGCCGTAGCTGAGGTACATGCCGGAAACGAATTGAGGGCGGTTAGCGAAAACGATGTCGTTTGTGGTGAAGCATTCTTCGACGGCTGGTGCCGATGATACAACGACGGCGAGACGGGAGCCGAGGCGGAGAGTGAAAATTGGGCCGTGTTTTTGGGCGAGGGACTGTAAAGTTCTGTGGACTGGGTGCTTGAGGAGATGAAGATGACCCAGGATGGGCAGAGCCCAGGGAGTCGGCGGGAGATTTTTGGCTCTGTTTTTTCTTCTCTGCAACAAAAAAATGGAACCCACAGCCAAGAAAGTAATCAGCGCTGCAACATAGCTGCTGGTTTCCATGGATGCTCACTTAATTGTGGCTGACATGGGTTCCTGCTCCAACAACTCTATATAACAACAACGTAGATAATTAATTAGCAGTAACTTCTTTTTTTCTATAATTAATTTAGAATACACCATTTAATAATAATAATAATAATAATTAGCTTTTAAAAAATATCCTTAATTTTTTTTTTAAATTAAAGAAATACTCAATAACCATTCATTTTAGATGGAAAAAAAAATAGCCTAATAATAATAATAGCGTCCTTGAAGCGGGTGGTTTGGCATGCATCACGTGTTGCGGAAATTTTTACAAGCTGATGTCATTTTAAAACGAAGGTAAAATAAATAATGAAAAATAAAAAGAAATAAAAGAAAGGTTCATATGGAAACGAACAATTGACGCATGATAAGGAAGAATGGACGGCTGTGATTTAATTCTCAGTAGTATATTATATTTAATTAACATTCGCAGGCACACAGAATAAGATCTGCTTTATTTTGGCATCGTGATTCACGTTTTCTTATGCTACCCTTAAAAAAAGAATTAACCTAAATATTTCAAAAACTTCTAATGTAGAAGAAATGAACCTAGGTCTGCTTTAGTTCGTTACTCGAAATGCTAATCAACTCAACTTAATCTTTATAGTACGGGTTGAGTTGGTCCGAGTTGTCGAATTGAATGTATACCCCTACTTTTAAGTAAAAATACATTTGACTAAAAGAACATTGACATTTCATCTATTGTTCTATTGGTTTTTCTAAGAAATTTTAAAATATTTATGATAGGTCAACCATAATATATATGTATTTTTTAAATAAAAAATCGAGTTTGAATAGCTTTTCTATGACAAAAAAAAATAGTCTTTAAATATATTTTTTATTTTTATTTTTATTAAAAAAACACTCGAGTACTTAACTATCAAAATATTAGAATTAATTCCCGAAGTTAATTTTCATTTAATATCTAAATTTCAAAATATTACATTTTCCTCTTAATTTTGAGTTTTATTTTCATCTCGTTATTAGATTATAAGATTTATACTTTTATTCTTTTTAAATACATACTTTTGGTATTTAATTTTCACTAATTTTTGTAAAAATTAACTTAAAATTTAATTCAAAGATTAGTAAAAATTCCGAGGTAAAATACAAAATATTAAAATGTAAGGAAAAGAAGACTAAACTTTTTACCAAAATTCCTTAAAAAATTTACTAAGGGTCTATCAATCCTACTTTTTACCACCAAATTCTCAATTCACTTTTTACCGCCAAATGCTCAATTCAATTTAGAATTTTCTCAAAGTTTTTCATCATAGTATGATTTACTCTGGTAAGCAAATAACATAGCTTCAAAGTTATCAAATACAATACAATCACGAGCATAATTTAACTAATTAAAAGTTTATACACATTGATATTATCAAAGATGAACACAACCCGAGTGGTGTTGGGCGTTGAAAGCCATGTAATTGGCTGAACTAATACACACAAGATGAGCTCTTTGGTTGGCAAAACAATAGTTTGCTTATTATATATAGATGATGGCGATGATATAAGATGAAGAAAGGATGTGATACATTATATTATACATCAACTAAGAGGTAGAATAATGTTGAAGCAGGGGCACATCATTCAGTAAGAACCCGATGGCAATACTCTCCAAGCGCCCAAATGGGGAAGATGTTTCGGTATGCAGCATATGTGATCATGCAGTTCTTATTGAACACTCCCATGATCTCCTGTGATATAATGTTGGAAGTTTAAGTATCTGTGAGGAAGTTGATGAAAATGGATATGTGCAGGACAGGACTTACCTGTTGCACGAAATCGCCATTCTCCAGTTGAGAATTCATTACCAACCTTGCTCCACGGTGCAATGGTGCTGGGTCTCTCTCACCCTGTGTCAAAACCACTTTGACCCATTATGTATTGTTGTGAGCTTCACAATTTTTAAAACGTGTTTGTCATGGAGAGGTTTCCATTCCTTATAGAAATGCATTGTTCTCCTCTCCAACCTAGGTGGGATCTCACAATCCACCCCCCTTGGGGACATACCGCTCAGTGCTGGCTCTGATATCATTTGCAACCGCCCAAGTGCACCGTCACCAGATATTGTCCGTTTTAGCCCATTACATGTCGTCGTCAGCCTCACGGTTTTTAAAATGGGTCTGTTAGAGAGAGGTTTACACACAATTATAAGGAATGTTTTGTCCCTCTCCAACCGATGTGGGATCTCACAATCCACCTCCCTTGGGAGCCCAACGTTCTTGCTGACACACCACTCAGTGCCTGACTCTGATATTATTTGTAACAGTCCAAGCGTACCACTAACAGATATTGTCCACTTTGTCCCATTGCGTATCGTCGTTAGTCTCATGGTTTTTAAAACGCATCTAGTAGGGAGAAGTTTTCACACTCTTTTAATGAATGTTTCGTTCTCCTCTCCAACCAATGTAAGATCTCACAGTACATATTGGACTATGAGTCATATTTTCAAGTGGGTTGGATTAACCCGACCAAAAATCAATAAGTATATGATCGTTAATAGATTTTACCTGGCCGGCTTCAATGAGAGCCATTAAAACCCAGGCAGTGTTAACCAAGTGTGGCTTGTTTCCCTCAAGATTGGTGTACACCTTATTCTGACATGAAAGGTAACTCTCCCCCCATCCACCGCCGGGCAGCTCTTTAGATAGCAGAAACTCACAAGCCTTGCGGATGGCAAGGCAGCTATTATATGTTCTTCCTGCAGCCACCAATCCCTTGATGCCAAACCACCCCGCATACGTGAAACAAACCCCCCAACACCCATACCTGCAGCCATTGATATGTGTCCATATTAGCTATATATACCTTGACCACGTTTGTCAGTGCCAAAGCAACATGTAGCTAAGAAAACAAACCAAGAGCCATCCGCCCTTTGCATTTTCTCAAGGAAGTTGGCTGCCTTGCCAATAGCTGTGTCAATCTCTTTGGTCCTATGGCCTGGATGTAGCTTCTTAAATAACGTCAGTGCTTCCATTGTTGCTGCGGTGCACTCCACATACCTGCACAAGCGTGATATCAAACGTCACAAACCCGACAACCAAACCCGACGACTAAAGTGTAAAAAGTACTCTAACGATCCGCACACTTACGGATAGTCGATGACAATGTCTCCGAATGTTTCTGCTGGGTTGATCAACTGATGAAACACGAATTATCAAGAACAGTGAAATGACATTAGACGGGTTCGGTCCACAATGCATCAAGGTATTGTTTTGAGATTAATTGTTACCTCCAACCAAGGGTATGATCTCGTCAACTCGTATGATGCAAATCCACCGTTATCATTCTACACCATGCATATATTTCAAATTAGTAATGCATGAATATGACATGGAGAGCTTTCTACACCCTTATAAGAAATGTTTCGATCCCCTCTCTAATCAACATAGGATCTCACAATCCACCCGCTTCAGGGCCTAGCGTCCTCGCTGGCACACCGCCAGATGTCTAACTTTGATACCATTTGTAACAGCCTAAGCCCACCGCTAGCAGAGATATTGTCCTCTTTGAGTCTACCCTTTCAGGCTTCCTCTCAAGGTTTTTAAAACGCGTATGCAATGGAGAGATTTTCACACCCTTCTAACGAATGTTTCGTTCCCCCTCCAATTAATGTGGAATATCACAATCCACCCCCTTTAGGGGCCAGCGTCCTTGACCAGATGTCTAACTCTGATACCATTTATAACAACTTAAGTCTATCGCTAGCAGATATTGTCCTAACCCTTTCAAGCTTCCCCTCAAGGTTTTTAAAATGCGTCTGTAAGGAGAGGTTTTCACACTTTTACAAGGAATGTTTCGTTCCCCTCTCCCATTAATGTGGGATCTCACAATCCACCCCCTTTAGGGTCTCAGCGTCCTCGCTGGCACAGCTAGATGTCTAACTCTGATACCATTTGTAACAACTTAAGTCTACTGCTAGTAGATATCGTTTCTTTGGGCTTCCCCTCAGAATTTTTAAAATGGGTCTGTAAGGGAGAGACTTTCACATTCTTGTAACGAATGTTTCGTTCTCCTCTCCAATTAATATGGGATCTCAGACTGAATTATGTGCCAGTAAACTTACTTGCAAAGAAAGGAGAACATTAACAGCATCACAAAGGCGATTCTTTTCTAATGGCTCCCCAACCATTGTGGATGGAAGTTTGGATAACATCAAAGAAGCCTGCAATAGGCCAAGTGCATGAGTCACTTGTTAAACTTTGCTTAAACGTTAAAGTTTTGATACGACTCAATTTACTGTAACTCATCAGCTCAAGCTTTTGAATCACGTCGTGTTTTATACCTTCAATCCCTCAGCCGTGCAGTCAGAGATGAGCCATCCATGATCTCGAGTCGAAAATGGCCAAGCACCTTTATGAATATGACGGAACCAAACATTAGGATCCCCAGGACAGTCCTCCTGGATCTGAAACAAACCAATACGCCATTATGATCATAAACAACGTAGAAATTTGCATGATAACAATAATTTGCACACACAAAACCTGAGAATCCTTAACAAAGTCATGTGCTTTTCTTAAAGTTGGGGCATAGCTGTCTACAAGTTTGGTAGCTACAATGGCTTGGATGGAGAAAGCAGTGTCCCACAACTGGCTGCCATTGTAACCCTGCATTCTCATGCCATCTTCAGCAACCCAGAGATAGTCATGGACGCGTTGAAGGTGAAGTTTGAAGGCGTCTGAGTAGGGATCTTCAACCCAACAACAAAGCATGTTGAGTACCTTGTTGACTGGGCCAAGACATATATAGCGACTATTTTCATCTTCATAGTGAATATGTTTCATTGCAGTTTGTAAAGCCTTTTCCCTCAGGCGTTTCCCAGGCCAACGAGTGAACAATGGCTCATATACATGGTAGATAGATCCCCATAGTATGTCTTGCATCTTGGGATGTGGATAGTATAGATCCTCCTGCATGCCAACCATCAAATTATGTGACTAACAACCATGCTCGTAACAAATTATTCAACCAGACTACTATAATTTTGGCTCACATCGATTTTAAAATTTATCTACTCTAGCTAACGTTTTGACATATTTCGATCGTGGGCCCGATCCAAGTGAGTCATACAGAATGTAATCATTTTTTTTTTCTTTTTGATTGAAGTAAGAAATGGAGTATGGTGGGTATGTAACCTTTGCACATGTATTGCGGGATTTATTCCAGTCTATTTCATGATAAGGAACCGTGTAGAGCTCTTGTCTTAGAGAAAGAACTTTGGGAGTGATTGGCCCAACAAATCTCCTCCCATATAAGTAAGACATGGGAAGATAAACCATTCGACAATGGCACCACATTCTTCCTGGACATCACGTAAAATCCAGTTAGTTTTATGCAATCAAAGGGAATCAAGAATAAGGCATCAAATCATGCAGACCTGGGTGAAATGGTAGGCTGTAAGGGAGAAGCCAAAACTCAGGCGGAAGAGGGTTGTTGCCACTCCATTCGTACACTCCAAGCACGGACAGCCACAATTTTCCCCACGAAGTGATCGCAGTGGCGCCGCCGCGCTCCAAGATCCAAGCACGTGCTTTTGTCATTGCACCATCGTCACCGCCATCGGCGTCTTCTCCAAGCAGCCTTAGTGCAACATAATTGAGTGCCGAACCAAACATGGTGCTTGTGCCCTCAATATGTAGACCCCACCCTCCATCTTCATTCTGCATGCACTTCCCACGTATCAGTGCCAATTACTATATAATTTGTATTTAATTTGTATTTAATTTGTATTGAAAGTGACGTGCCTGGTGATTGTAAATATATCTGCACATCTCTACGCGGTGGTGCTTCGACAAAACTGAATTCAACACGCCTGTGACATAAAGGGCAATCACCTGTTCGCATCGCATAATTTTTTTGTATTTAGTTTCCAAATAATTCAAAATTTATATACACGTGGCAAGACAAGGACACGTGGCACCTACGAGACCCGGAAGTAAAAACATGGGCCCTCCAAGATCCGAGGCCCAATTCCCATCGCTTGTCTGCACGGCTGAGTAGAAACTTAGTGCCCTCTCTAACGTACTCTTCACCGCCTCTTTCCCCACCTCCTCCCCTTCTTTCACTTTCACCGCTCCACCTTTTCCGCCCTTCGCTATTTCCTTTTCATACTGTACACGTAAGCTTTACACGTGTTATTTTCTTTTTTTTTATTCTTTGATTATAATCCAAACGTAACGTACGTAGACAATATCATACGATTGCGAACCTGAATAGCGAGGAAGAGATCGGAAGACTGCTTCCGGTGGAAACGATTGCGATGGAAGTGGTTGCGAGCATTCTGAATTCGTAGTAACTGGTGAGGAGTGACGGCGGCGGCGTCGGCGGCACAGAACTCCCAAACTTGGCGGCCCAAGTGATTGCTTACGCTCTTCACCCATTTCTCATCCTTCTCCCCAACGCTCTCTGCTCCCACCTTCAGCCTCCACATATTATCTACCTTACTCTTCCCACACCAACGACGCGTTATATATATATATATATATATATATATATATATATATATATATATATATATATATATAAATATTTTTACGTTATAAATTTGATTAATTTGAATTTCAGCTCTCCTATGCAATGTGGTTGGAAGGAGGAATTTTTTTTTTATTGTTATTTTTATATTATATTAAATTAGTATGTTTAGTAATTTTAAAAAATTGAATATTAAAATAAAATTGCATGAAGAATTAAAAACAATTCTTATTTAAAAGAGAGAAAAGCAAAGCTTTCAGCCCATCACCCCAATTCTCATGATTCACGTGTTGTCTTGTACAAGTCAACAGAATTGAACGTAGATTTCCATGACTTTTTATTTTATTGTAAAAAGTAAATAGTGGTTGTGGCTCTTTTTACAAAATTTAACCTTTATTTTAACCATTATATCAAAATTGTTAATTTTTAAAGTTTTACTAAAAGTAAATTTAGACCTTAAAGGTTAAAAAAATAAATCATAAATTAAACTATAAAAAGTCGAGTTGACCTAATCATAAATTCATTGGAATGACTTTATTATTAGGTCAACTCTATAGATTAATCTACTCTATTTAAGTGAATAGGTTGAGTTGGGTTGAGCTACTAGAACTGTACCTTTAAGTTCATCTTGGATAGACTTTTGGACTACTGACATGTTGATGAGGAGATACTCGAGATTAGTACCTCAATGCCCTCGTCTCGGATTCTTAACTCTATTAGTGTAATCTTAAATAATATATTGTTGACATACAAAACAATCATGTTTAATAAATATCTAAAGAATTATAGTATACTAATAATATTATGTGTTTTGTCCCGATAATGTTATTGATATTGGTTGTAATAACTAGACACAAGGTTCGATTATTTTCGATAAATTGGACATTTTGGTTTAATCAATGTTTACGAAAACCAAACTTAAATAATTGAATCGATTGATTTTGTAGCTAAATGGACATTGGGTTCAGTTTTATGTTTGAAAAAATTGAGGTCATTAGTTTAATTCTTAATGGAAATCAAAATCGAATAAAACTAATTAATTTGCTCCTTTAATTGAATCTTCTCGATCTTCGGTTGTTGAGAAGATTAATATTTCATATAATTCATCTAAAAAATTTAGTAACCTACCAATTTTTAGACTAAACATTGATTTAAAGACATAAGTAATATATCTGATCGGTATGATACACATAGATATTTAAAAAAAAATAAAAATTACTTAAATGTTTCGTGTAAAAATATAAATGAAAATTTAACTATGCTCATGGTTTGGCGTGTATCATGTGTAGCGGATGTAGATACAGATGATTCCAAAATATATGTTGTTTGTGGAGCAACAAATCATTCATTATTCACACATATATATATATATATATATATAGATGATAACTTAAATGATTATATATACAAAATATTATATACAACAAATAATTTCTTATCCATCATTAAAATTTTATTAATATCTTAATATCTGTACTAATTTTTCAATTTAATATATACAAAATTTTCAAAATATAAGAAGTAAGAGGTTAAAAATATATATATAGATGATAACCTAAATGATTATTTACCGACTAACCCAATCATTTATTCATTTTTTTCAAATATTTTGAAAAAAATTATATTTATTTTTAATGTAAGATTAGTTTTCATATATTTATTTAGAATAATGTGTGCAATTTGATTCCTCCTCCCATTATTGATCCAGAGATACGTAATGGGCAGAAGGGCCGCACTCCAAATCTAATACCGTTGAAATATCTATCCAAATAAATCCAAATCCAATAGTCTTTAGACCTCAATTTGATTTTTCCCTTACCATCGTGATTCACGTTTTTTCTTTTATCCCTTTACAAATATTTAACAATTCTCTTTAAATTTTTAATTTTATATACGAGTCACCCAACAAAAAAATAATTTTTTTTAGTCATACTATCATTGGTTCACTAAACCAACAAAACACCGATGGTTCAGTCGGTTCGACCCCGATAGTTTACTATTTTTCTAATGGATATATTAGCTTACTTTGATTAAGGTCAACAGCTCCTGCAGCTCAAGTTTGTTGAAGTAGCTCTCTGTTTTTTTGTGGCTACTGCACGGCTGGGAGATATCTTCTCTGCCTCAAATTTCTCCACCATGGCATACACCTATCAAAAAGATGTCAGATTATTAATCATCTTGACCTCTTGAGTATAATCATGCTTAGTAACACTAATTCTATATAAATACAGTGAGAAAACGAAACGTACATCGACCTCCCTCGATGTCCTGATCATACATAATTACATACTCATTATGATATCATGGACTGTAAAAGGATACTGTGTTTGTGAATTTTGACGTCCATCGAACTTGGATTACAAATATCAAATCTCTATGCAATCCATAAATAAATATGCATGCACGAGGGCGTTCAAAGAGAGTGATCATGTGATCAGAGAAGTCCCTGTTTACTGATTCTCAATGTCACTTAATCCAACGTATATATGATTTTGAATCTCAAGTGTTGTTAATGTTCATACCAGTCATCATCGAGACTATATGAGTATTGACTTGTTTGTTCGAACGAATACTAAATGTGAGATCTCACATTGGTTGGAGAGGAGAACGAAGCATTCCTTGTAAGGGTGTGAAAATCTCTCCCTAGTAGACGCGTTTTTAAACTTTGAGGGGAAACCCTTGAAGGGAAAGCCTAAACAGGACAATATCTGCTAACGGTGGGCCTTGAGCTATTACAAATGGTATCAGAGCCAGTCACCAAACTGTGCAAGGCACTAGTCGGAGTAAGGCTAGACCCTTTCCATAGTAGACAAATTTTAAAACCGTGAGGCTGACGATGATACGTAACATGCCAAAGTGGGCAATATCTGCTAGTGGTGGGCTTGAGCTGTTACAAATGATATTAGAGCCAGACACCGAGTGGTGTGCCATCGGGGACACTAGCCCGTAAGGGAGGTGGATTGTGAGATCTCATATCGGTTGAAGGGGAGCGAAGAATTTCTTATAAGGGCGTGGAAACCTCTCTCTAGTAGAGGCGTCTTAAAACCTTAAAGGAAAGTCCTTAAAGGAAAACCTAAAAATGACAATATTTGCTAGCCGTGAGTTTGGGTGTTACACTAAATGTCTGCAATCATGATCTAGAAAGAGTTTTCTTTCAAGTTTAACGATGAAATAGAACCTTCAAGTTAAATATTTCACAAGGAGAAGTCATCTAAAGCACCATCTTTGCTTACCTTCCTCACACTGGACGTCAACCCCATGCTCGACATAACCTTGTTGTCCACACATTTCCATGATATAGATTTCTTCTCCTGTTTCCGAAACAACTTGCTACCTTCACCTTCAAGAACACATACAAACAGATTAAGCAAATTAATTGAAATGAAAATAAATAACACACGTCTATTAGGGAGAGGTTTTCACACCCTTATAAGAAATGTTTCGTTCCCCTCTCCAACCGATATGGGATCTCACAATCCACTCCCCTTAGAGCCCAACGTCCCCATTGGCACTCTGCCCAATGTCTGCCTCTGATACCATTTGTAACAATTCAAGCCCACCGCTACTAGATATTGTTCTCTTTTAGGCTTTCCCTCAAGGTTTTAACACACGTCTACTAGGAAGAGGTTTCCACACCCTTATAAGGAATGTTTCGTTCCCCTTTTCAACCGACGTGGGATGTCACACAAAAGAACATAAAAGGACAACTATAGCAACATCAAAATGTTTGAGAGCCTATAAGATAAGTAAATCTCATATAGGTTAAGTTTTATAGCAAGTTTCTAGTCACAGAGTTCATGGCATACTCAATGCACAGATAGGCAAGAAAGGAGAAGTAACTCAAACCTTTTAAACGTAACACCAAGTGTTCAACATATATCTTGAGACGGATGTGCGAGAAAACATGGATAAAATCTCCAACATCTTCTCTAATAACGATATCAAAATTCTTTTTTGGTTCAAGTCCAAAGGATTTACTCAAGAGGCTGTTAATGGATTCTCTCCTTGTACTTGAATCAGCTTCTCCCTTCAACAAGACAGATGGGAACTCCCATAGGCCAGCAAGCAAGCCTTCATCAGGCCTCTTTACAAGAAGAAATCTACTGGATTGCTTCAACTCAGATGAGCCCTGATTTTCCAATATCTCAACCACACAAACAGCAGAGTAATCATGTCTTTGTTTGGTTTTTATACCCTTAGCGGGATAATCTGTGACAAGAACTGAACTATCATCCTTTGAGATTGAAAGGGCCTCACAGTGATCAAACACCGGGCATGTTGAGCAGCTTGGGCTTGTTGGTGTGCATAAAGTTGCACCAAGTTCCATGAGTGCCTGATTGAAGTCCCCAGGCCTGGAAGGATCAACTAATTGAGCAGCTGCCTTCCTAACTCATCCACCCCCCACCCCAAAAAAAACAATGAGAACAATTAGGATACAAAGATTCTATAAAAGCCTTTAGAACAACTAGAAAGTATGCTCACCAAACTTGCTTAACCAACTTTGAGTCTTTCGGATTTCCTGAAATAGCCTTTAATCGAGCGATTACCCGAATCACATTACCATCAACCACAGGCACCACCTGCTCAGGAAACATATTTAGAAGTGCTTTGTAACGGCCCAAACCCACCGCTAGCAGATATTGTCCTCTTTAGACTTTCCTTCAAAGTTTTAAAACGAGTCAGAGAAAAAAATAGGTGAGAAAAACACTCACTTCATCAAATGCTATGGAGGCAATAGCGCCTGCTGTATACTCTCCAATTCCAGGAATTTTTCGAAGGGCAGAAACCGTTCTAGGAAATTCGCCACCTTCTTTGACTATCAACTTTGCACCCTAACAACAAAATTAGAAAGGGTAATTCAAAATGTCATAGCAATGATTAATATCCAGAGATGTTAATATATATATATATATATATATATATATATATATATATATATATTTTCATTTCAGTTCTTTTTGTACTTTATTTTGTAATATTTTGATAAGTAACATGTAGTCAATTTACTAAAGAATATACAAGTAGAAAAGAAAACCCACTAGCATGTATGCATATGGTGTGCATTACAGTCCGAAGTGGAACGCCTATGTGCCTCGACATTACTCTGCACTCCTACAACATGGGTATGTTGCTTACTTATTGCTTCTAAGAGTGAAGACTATCCCTACAGACCAATACGGGACCTTTCAGCATGCTTTGTTATCACTCACATGCATCTTAGGAAAATTCTGAGGAGGTCACCTGACATAGAACTGCTCTAAGAAAAGCATGCTTAACTTCGGAGTTCCTATGATTGAGCCACCAAAAAGAAAAAGAAGGTGCACCTTGTTGGTATAGGTAGTAACTTTCAATTCTTTTAAACCGATTTTAACCATGCTATCCTCAGGATCACTCTCATTCTAATGTGGTCCAGTTTCAATCATGTACAGGATCGCTCTCATTTGGATGTGTCTACCGTGTCCACAAACACCATGTCAACATATTCACCTTCTTCAAATTTCAAGATTTCAGCAGCTCCCTCTAAATGTTTTAGCAAAGATTTGACAGAGTACCATCCTGAAGACTCCAAATTCCAGCTTCTACAATCTTCCTCTCTAGATAGAACTTTTCCACGTGATAATTCTAGAAAGCTGCAATATCCAGTTAAATCCTCATCTTTTAAACACTTTTTAATACAAACTTTCAAGTTTCGATGATCTTAGTAACTGTCTCAGACATGTCACTGACTCACTGCTAACATATCTTTATGATATCAAAGTTCATACTCCAATAACTGATTTGCAATCCAAGGAACCTTCCAAAAAGAGATTGGAAATAAAATTAGGAGAAGTACTTCTCACTTCCAGAATGTTCCACCAAGGGATTCTACAAAATTCCATCCTTCTCACATATCTCAATAAATGTGAGATTCTCTTATCACCATGGCCTACCCAAGAGAAAAAAGTGCCTCATGGTCTTTTCAAATTCCTTATCGACACAGGCAAAGCAAAAGGAGACATATAATAAATCAGCACACTTGATAAAAGAGTAAATCTCCCTCCATCAAGGGAGTCTTATAAAGCCTAGAATCATGAAGCCTTAGGAAACAAGAGCGAGCATGGGGTTTTCTGAGTATGTCTTTGAGGAAGGAGCTTATAGGGTGTAAGGGAGTTTGAGAAGCTTGTTGGGAGGGAGACCACAAGTTAGGTTGTTATTTCAATACCCTGAATACTTATCCTCATTTTCTTTCTTAAGGTTGTTAAATCGATTAGAAAATTGATTGGTTGGTTGGCATGTGACACAATCAATCTTATTTGTTAACATGGCATACACAAGCTAAGGGAGTTTCAAAAGCTTCCCACCTCTCCTACCTCTGTCGTGAGAAAGATTCAAAACAAAAAGCTGCCCTCTTAACAAACGAAGCTAATATTTAAAAGTAAATGCCAACCTAAGCCATGTCCAAGGAAATTGGAAGGAGTAATCGTGGTGGCAGATATTAAGAGACCAAAAATTCCATTAGTGCAGCGAGTAAAGATTACCTCTAGGAGAAAACGAGCTCGTCTATAGTATCCCAAGCCTGCCCACATTTCATTCACCTCCTGCCAGAGATCTAAACTGCTTACTGAGAGTAAAGAAGACAATATTGTAGCTCAAACTAAATCATAAAACCAACCTCGAGAGAAGCACGAGAGAGATGTTGAACGGTGGGCCATCTATGCATCCAACGCTTGTAATATTCAACGACGGTCTGAACTCTCGTCTGCTGCAGCATTATTTCTGATACCCACACACCATAACCCCGTGTTTCAGGCTGCCCTTTGTCCAACCTCCTCCAAGGAAGGTCCCTATGGCTAAGGTCGTACCAATCCAATAGCGATGACCTCATTGTCTGAACTTTATCTATGCTGAACATAATATCTTCAATGTCAGCGATTGGTTCCCTTTTGGACGGACTTCGGCCCCGGCGCTTTTCCCCCTTCGTTGGTTTCTTTTTCACATCCTCCTCGTTCTCGTTCTTTTCTCCGCCGCTCATGCTGTTACAACCCCTCCCACTACCCTGATGACTCTTCAATGATTACCCACGAGGTGAAAGTTGCCGGCCAAGGAGAGAAGAAGAGAAAAGAAACGAGTAGGGAAGATATGTGTAGCGATGTACGAGGACCCAGTCCATTATTAGTGTAGCTGGGTTAGAAAAGGTGAACACTGCGACCCCCTAACCTGATTTGGGCGGGAAATCCCAGTTTGACGAGATTAATACTCAATTAGTTTTCACTAACAAAATGAATAATGAATTAACCCAAATGCGAATTCAGTCTAATTTCTTAAGAAGTTTAGAACTTTAATACACAAGCCACATAGATGGAGAGACCCAAATGTGAATTCATTTGGGTCGTCTGAAAGTCCATTAAGGGGGTTGGTCCGGTCCGAAATGTGGACGTCTCGTGTTCCGATCCACGCAGCGCTGCTTGCTGTCGTTTGCCGTCGACGCCCTAAACCCTTAAACCCCGAAACCCCATCGTCGTCCAGTGAATTCAAGTCAGAAGAAGATGGTGAGACCCAGAGTGGATTTAATCTGGAAAAGCCCTCATTTCTTCAATGCCATGAAGGAGCGAGAACTGGACCTGCGAGGTTGTCTATCTTTTCTCAATTCTTTACTTTTTTCACTCTCTTGGGCATGCATTTCTTAACTCATTTCTTCTCGTTTACCTTACTCTGATGTATCCATAACTTGGCCATACCATTTCTCCTCTTGGGTTAGTTTTGTTGTAGTCTGAAATTTGAATTATGTTCTTCCCCGCCTGTAAGCTGCATACATCTTTATCTGCTGGCAACGTACTTAAGACTTCTTTCTACATGAATGATAGATCTGAGATCTTAGGCTATAGATTGTATGTCATTCACAAGTTGAAGTCATTGCGGAGCAGATTATAGGTATTAAGGTATCTACATTCTATAATTACCGTATGAAGTGAAGTTAAATTTAGTAATATAGTATTTTATAAACAAAGTAAATCAAATAATCTATTTTAGGGGGTTCTAAGATTTCAATGCTTAATTAATGGGAACATTCCTAATATATTGGTTTATTATGTCAATTGTTTCCTATTATTACGTTGTGTGATCAATTAACCAAAGTCTTCATGTTACAGGCGGCCATTAAACTCTAGAGGTTGCGAGATTAGAACAGTTGTGCTTCTGTTAAAAAAATAGAAATGGTTCTATGGGAATCATAAATGTTAAAAAAAAATTCTTCTTTGTTGGCGTTCAGTGCGATCAGTTGCCTCAGTTGCCTGCAAATTTGAATCTTTTCAAAGATAATACCTCAAAAGATATAGATGAGAAGACAATGTCTAATAGTAGAGACAAAAAGATGATATCCAAAGATTTAAAAGAACAATCAAAGGATGAATTTACAGCCATTCGAGATTTTATCTCGAAGTTAGTTCTTGTTTTTGTAATGCAAGTAGATTGCTGTTTTATAAGCTAACGAAGTTTTCTTCCATTGCCATTCATTCATCAATGCTGTCCTTCTCGAAACCTTTTGAGAAGATTTCAAAAAGATTTAAAAAAAAAAGGTGTGCAAATTTGAAACACTTCCATAAGATATAAATACTCTTTAAAACATTTTAAATACACTTTTACGAGGGTACTCCAAATCACCCATATGCACTTCTAAAGTCACACCAAACTGTCACACTTGGACTGTTATTTATAAGCACTTCCAAAAGTAAATAACTTTGGTAAAAGCACTTCATCAAAACAAATCATCACCCGACATGGGCAAAGGTTCAAAACCACATCCATGCGTCAAACTAAAACAAACCTATCCATAAGCACTTCCTAAAGGTATACCTAACACACTTGGGCAAAGTATAATAACGCTTTAAATGCATCTTTAAAAAAGTAGCCTAGTTCCTGATGCCGTTTCCTATTAATTCCAAACACATTGTTTTTAGAGATCCAAAAACCATACCCAGCAAAACAACCTTAAAACACTGTAACATGCATATGAATTCAAATCCAACTGACATGGTTTATCAGCAACGATAAATAGTCAAAACGACACAAACTCAAGAATTTAAGGTCATACGGCATTGAATATTATTGTAATACTTGAAATATTTTTGTAACTGAGTATCTGCTGTAGGAAGCAACCATTCCACGAGAACAAGGGCAGAGCACTGTGGCTATAGATTGGAGCACGCATCCTTGAAGATCTATCAGATAGGCGCCAAATCACGATATCAAAAGGACATAACCCCTACGAGTACAAAAGGTAGATTATTGAGCATGTAACCATAAGACAAAGTTCATTATATAAAGCCTTCACAAAGTTCAATCCAAAACTAACCTCCGAGAACCCTGGGCGCTGGTGCAAGCTCTTTATCCCCCATCTGCACCAGCAACGAGGAGTGATTGATTGATTGCTATTCAGAATCACCATACTCTTCCCCATCGGATAGTTCATCAAACGATCTTATGTCAAGCTGGTAACGAAGAATTCCTCCAATACCACCAAAACCTCTGCAGAATTGTGATCCTTCCTGTGATTTGTTCGTAACGAATTCCAGGGTACAACCAAACTTCTTGTACTCGTTTGCAAACCATTCCAGCAAGGCCATTTTTTCTTGAACCTCCAATTCAGCAGCAGTGATGGGGTCACGGAAGTTGCTCTGATTGGCTTCCTGTTCCTTATTCAAGTGCTTTATAATAACCTCACCAGTGGAAACATTCTTTAATACGTACCTATTGATATCCAAATTTTCCCAAACAATGAGTATCTCAACAGCACCCATCTCCAGAGCTTTCAGTGTGTCGTCAACACCAAAAACATATTTCCCCGTGTCCTGGCTAATCTCTTCAAAGTATTTTCCAATCAAACGCTTCTCCTGTATAAATTTTACATTAGACAAGATCTCGGACGACAATTCAATAGCCTGATTAAATCCATTTTCCCCTCCGTAAGAGACATCAACCACATTAAGTATTTTAGCCTGAAGACGAGGATCAAACATGTCGGATTGGCTGAGCTCTGTTTTGAAGTCGGCTGATCCAGCCAGTATCAATCCTGCAACATTGGGTTGACTAGTGGCCGGATTAATATAGAACTGGGTTGCAAGCTCTGCTGTTTTCCTGACATAGTTGTGCCGTTTCTCCATCCGAAGACGGGCAAACCTAAGTGCTGACTGACCTCCTCTTCCATGTTTCTTAGGAAGGTCGACGCTAAATTTGTGAAGGACTTCACGTGTGTTACCACTCAATGTCCCAAAAAGTGTTCCATTACCATCCATGACAATGAAGCCAAACTTGTCATCAGATTCTAGAAGTTCATTCAGGGCCTCCGTATGGAACTTGTTGTCGCAGAGATAGAGAGAAGCATTTATAGGTCTGAAAGGCTCAAAATCAATTGTAACTTTCTTTTCTTTTCCATCTTCAGTCACGATTGTTCCAGTATATAGCACAAGCCCATTTGGAGGAACCTTGTTATACAACTTGAGTCTCTGCTGAGCAGACGTGATGGCGCCCAAAACAGATTGGCGATTTACCCTACTCTTAATGTTCGAAGCAGTTCCAAATTCATCACCAAGCATCTTAGTAACACGAGATATTTGATCGCGCGGAGGCATGATGAGAGAGATCATGCTAGTCCCATTGCCTCTTGCAGCTTCAAGTGCTTTAATCAACTTCTTAATTTTCCATATTTCAATGTTCTTATCAGTTTCATGACCATCAGCCATCGTAATAAAATGAGAATACTGTGGAAAAGGGAAAAGAAAAATACATGAGGGAATGCATTGAATCAAGAAAATCCATCGTTTCCATGAGTGGTTAAGCAGGGAAAGGTTATTGAATTAAATATAAAAGAGAAACAACAGAACAACAAAATGTTTTTCGAGCAGGTCTGGTGGAAGTTTTCATATGATTTCCAACAACACAAGAATTTATGATAAAACTTAGGTGCTTTTGAAAGAGAGTTACCGGCGGGGATGGGTGCTCGAGAGAGAAAGAAGCCGCCGCGATGTGGGTTCGTGGGAGAGAGCTGCTGCCGGCCGCTAATACGGGGGATTATGCTCGTAAGAGATGCCGCTGGTAGTTGGAGACAGAGAGATCTCGGACCACCGGAAGAGATCTGAGAAGGATTGAAAACGAGAGCTGGGGAGTCGGGGAAGCAATCGGGGGACGGGGTCCGTAGACTCTGCTCGGGAGAGATGAGAGAGAGATCTAAGATTGAGAAATGGAAGAATGAATTAGGGAGATTTAGGGTTTCTTCAAAAGACAGGGTGGAAGTTGTTGGGCTGGGCTGGTTTTCTGTTTTTATTTTTTTTATTTTTTATAATATTTTAATTGCAATTTACCATAGCTTAATTTAAAAATAAAAAAAAAAAAAATTGATTGAAATATAAAGCCTCTTCATTTAATTTTAATTTTTAAAAATTTTATTCGCAATTAACAATATATAATTAACAGGGAATCCTGTTCATCTACGAACTTAGAGGGTATATTATATAGTTCTAGATTTTTCATATTTGAGAAATAATATTAAACTACAAATAAAACCACCAAATTATTATTAAATATTAAATAATTAGTTACAAGACTTTAAAAAAGAAATGTATTAAAAGTCAATTGATTTAAAATTTAACCCAAATGAAACTTTCTCTCTCTTAAATAATAAATTTAGCACAATCTAATCGGATCACTAATTTAAAATTTTATTTATAATAAAATAAACATTTAAAAGAACTATTTATTTATTTTCAAACCAAAAGAATAAATTAAGAGATTTTGAAGATCAAATATTTAAAATAATAAAAAAACTATAAAACCCTAACACGTAAAATTTCCATTTATTTAAATCTATCTCAATCCAAACCAAGCAAATTGAATACACAATCTTTGAATCAACAAAAACCATGAATTCAGAAACAGAATATCAGGCTAAATATGGGACGCCCTTAATGCATTGGCTTGAAAACCATTAAGAAAAAACGATTTGCATTGCTGAAATCCTGCTTTAAAACAATTTGTTGCTCTGTTCTGATAATATATAACTACATATCTAGTTACTCTTGATAACATATCCAAGCCCATGTCAGCCACAGAAAACAAATGGACCAACTTTTTCTACATCCATTCGCCATATCCAAAGAGCAACGCATGAAGGAAAACCAGAGCCGAAAACCAGAAGGATAAGGCCATCACAGGCAAAAAAAAATTGTATGACAATGCAAATATCATACAAATAGACAACCACTACACTACGTGATGAGCGCACTTGAAAAAAGGGGTTAAAAGCAGAGCAAATACTCAACCACTATACTCTCCAGGACATTGAGACAAGAACAAATAATTCTAATGGTTTACAAATGACAAACTATTCGAGAAAGAACAAGTCAATACTTCAAAGATTAAATGCAGCTAAAAATACGATACAAATTTATAACTCATGGCATAAAGGCAAGCAAATCTAAACAGACCGATCAATTAAAAGGAATTGGGGAGCTCGCAAAAACACTTGATGTGAATTCCTTCAAACAAAACTTAGTTTCATGGATAACATTAAGATCAATGTACTGCAACAACGGTGCCTAAATGCTCTTCTTCTCAAACAAAATTGAATAATCAACATCCATAACGAAGAAAACCCGAGACAAAGACAAAATGTGCTCAATTGCAATATCAAAATTCAAACCCACCCATCCTGATCCTATTGCAAGCCAATTCTGAGACAAGGACTTAGTCGCCCTTTCTTCTAAAGGAGCACCCTTCTGTTAGCCTAGCTCGCCCTCCAGTTGGCTGGCACAAGACCGTCTGGCAATTCCCACATACCACGACTGTTTGTGAATGACTGAATACAGTCGTTCTGTTTTCCATTCAAAGAGTTCTATGTCATCACTCACTTAATAAACAACCTAAATATCCAACCCTTTAGGGAAAACACAAAGTACATGTAACCATAATACATGAAAAAGATGAATACTTACATGTTAAAGCAACCCTGACACTTCACGTCCTGCATTCAGAATCAACAGAACAGCTCGATCACCATTATCAAAGTAACGATTAGATTAAAAAATAAAAAATAAAAAAGTCAAAAGGAGGAACACGAATCGACATACCATGAAGAATGAGTTGGGCGACTGTACGAGACGCTTGAGCTTGTGTTTTCTCTTCTCGAGTTCAGCCGGAGGATTGAGCAAATCGATGTCGTTTTGAAGAACCTGTCAATAGCGTGAAAGAAAGTGAAAATTATAGGATCCGAATTCGGAAGAGATGAAGAGGCATAATCCAAATGTAGCAGGGAAATTTGGAGTTTACCATGATGATCAAGAAGCAACCGTCTGGATCGCGAACCCTAAAATCCCAACGGGAGTTCGCGAGAGACACAGGGCGGTAGGATGAACGCAAGGAAACAGGAGAAGAGCGCCGTCTGGGATGAATATAAAGGAGCGGCTGGAAACTGTGAACACCGTTGGATTTGTTTAGAAACAAATCTCAGCCTTTAACTTTTGAAATGCCTAGGGCTACGCACTCGGAGAGGGTATAACCGTCCATTCATATATTTAATAATTAAAATTTTTCCCACTTGAAAATCGATATCCAGAAAATAAGGTTGGTTTTCTGCAACTTTTTCTTTTTTCAGTTAAATTCCATCTTCTTCTCCATCCATTACTGGGCCACTGGCCGATAGAGAGGAGAGAGACCCCAGAAGCCATGGTTTCCAAGGCGACCTTCTTCCTTGTCCTTTCATTGCTGACTGTGAGTGTGCGGCGTTCCGTTTCGGAGGATCCTATTCCGACCCCATGGCCACTCCAATTCCACTCAATTCTGTTCATGAATTACAGCGGAATTCTTCAGATAATCGACCTCTGGTACGACTGGCCCAATGGTCGTAATTTCAACATCATCCAGCACCAGCTCGGCAACGTCCTCTACGACCTCGAGTGGAACAACGGCACTTCCTTCTTCTACACTTTGGACTCCTCCAAGACTTGCTCTTCGGCTCAGCTCGAGGTGGGTATTCTCCGACCCAATTGGCTCGATGGAGCCAATTATCTTGGTCAACGCCATGTCAATGGCTTCCTTTGCAATGTCTGGGAGAAGGTCGATTTCATCTGGTATTACGAGGATGTTGAGACCAAAAGGCCTGTTCATTGGGTCTTTTATACTGGTAACCCTCTGTCTCTGTCTGCCCGATTCTTAATTTGCTGCTATACATTAGGGTTTTCACTTTCCCTTCCCCAATTGTGCAGGAAGAGAGGCTCATGTGATGACATTTGAAGTGGGTGCTGTGCTGGAGGATGAGAAATGGCAAGCCCCTGTCTACTGCTTTGACGGCAAGGGAGGTGGTGCTAACAATGGGGTTCTCCACCAGAATTTGCCTGTAATGGATGGAGTTCTAAGGGGCTCCCTATTTCCTGCTATCTGAAACCTTGTTGTTTCCTGCCTACTCCCGTCACCCTAAACTTGTGGACAACAATTGAATAAATTAGCACCGAAGTTTATGATCTATATCTTGATGTTTGTTCAAACAAAGGGTTTCTCTCCTCATTTGTGTTCCGACTTAACCATTCTAATACCAAAACATCTCATCACGAACTTAACATCTATGGAGGGAGAGAGACTGTGATCCTTCTCCCAATTCGATTAGGCAGATTACTAGATTTGAATGGTTTAGATGAGATGACAAAGGGGAGAAATTTACTAATAGGATTGCTTGTAGAGTTTCGAGTATAGTCTTGTTTTCTCCTAATAACGATTGCATGTCTCAATTGAGCCATTTGCTTATCAGAGTGGCATTTATTCTGGAAACAGGTTTGAAAGAAAACTAATTAAGTGCGTTCTGTATAAACTAATCATTATAATACAGGCTGCATTAAGACAGTACAGACATACCGTCCTGTACAGTAAGACTCCTTGACACTGTTCTTCCTGATGGTTGTCATCCAAATGTTCTAATCACCATTCTTACTAAGCTCTTGCTGCTCAAGCTTTGGAATCAAGGCCTTCTCTTCGTCCTCTTCAACTGCATTGTAGACTCGGCCATCGGTATCTTCTTTCTTCTTATTATTTGCCTGCTTCATCAAGACTACAATAGGGATATATGAGACTTCATCAATATACGACCATACTAATCTTCAATATTTTCTTCCTTCTTATAATTTGCTTGCCATATCAATACAACATTAAAGGCATAAATAGTAAGTTAAAAGTCCTGGAAGATATTAAAAATACCCAATACCTTCTTTGAAGACAAGTCCAGTCGGTGCTGCAAAGAGAGGACCAACTGCCGATGGATTATCAACAACATACTGCACTATGCTGTCCCCAGCTGGTTGTGTAAGATTTGTGCAAGTTAACAAAGATCCAGCGACATCAAGCACCCATAGAGCTTGAAGAGTGCGCTTAATTGCAGTCAAATATATGTGAATCAAAACTCGAGATAAGTCCAATCCTCTATTAGGAACTACGATCCTCCATAAGTATGATATTGTCCACTTTGAGCATAAGCTTCATAGTTTTGCTTTTTCTTTCCCCAAAATGTCTCATACCAACGAAGATAGTATTCTTACTTATAAACCCATGATGACCCTTTGATTAGTCAATGTGGGACTCCTCTCCCAACAATTCTCAACATCCTCTTTCACCATAGGCATACAACATACCAATATTTTGCTTTTAAGTGTGTCACTCAATGAAGAGTTATCACGAAAGAGGTAGCAGCTGTCACTAAGTCCGCTCTATATGAAATTACCTGCCACAGTAAGCAAATTAACACTGAAATATTTAAGAACATCTTCATCTTGTCATAGACTCTCTACGCAGGTTCAAACGCATGAGACTGTCTTCACCAATGAAAATTGAGTACACGTCAAATCCTAAATTACTAGCAAGTAAATGAAGACAGCTATCACCTTTAAGCACTATGATCAAATCATTTATAATTATTGAGCCAGGCACCATGATCTTGTCGGTAAGGAGGCTTAGATGACACAACATTAGGTAGGCTACAATAGTATGCTGCATGAAAATTCCAGAACCAGACAACACACCAACATTAAGTGTAGTGAAAAACAGGAAATTTGAATTTCTCGTTTTATCATCTTGAAATTCGAGTGAAATAAATTGTGAGAAACACATATACATATGCAATCGAGAAACTATGAACCTAAAATCACTTAACTAATAAGTAATATAAAGGTTGAATTACTCATTACTGGTTTTCATGTTTCACGTTTCTTGAGTTTATGACTAAAGACCCAAAATCAAAGGATTAGGTAGGGTAATAAGAGACCTGTAAGAAGAAGAAAGAGATTTATTTTGATAAGATGCTAGAAGAAGCGGCTACATTACCTTTTTGCACAGTATTCCTACATAATCTCATGGAAGGAGTTATCTAAACACAAATTCCTCTACCATTCAGGTTATTTCTTTTTCCCAGGGTAATCCGTGGAAAGGATGATTCATTCGATCGACATGGGAGTCTTTAATCAAATGGAGGTAATACAATAATGCACATGAATAATGGAGTTAATACAAATAATCAGTTACAACTTACAAAGAAAACGCAAATCCAAATCGTAAGAGACAAATATTAGAAAGAATTAAAGGATAAGTAAAGAAGAGAAAGAGAAAGCAGGCTGAACCTCTCGAACGTCGGAAGAATCAACGGTCCAAGGGCCATAAACTCCCTGCTAGACGGTGGGAGTGGGCGAGGTTTGGTCAGCGGCCATGCAATTGAGAGCTGATAACTTAGATGGCGGAGGAAAAGAAGCTGCGGAACGAAGCAGCAACTTAGTTTTAGTATCAGCCGAAAAACTAAGAGAAGGAAGCTTCGAGGGAGAAAGAATGGAGGCACATAAACATCCACGCGCCATTTCAGACTGCCTCCGCCACAAAATCTCCCGCTTGTTTCCGACTCCGCCGTACCGGTCAATATTTTCTTCTTTTGGGAATAAATAAATAATCAGACCGTGGGCCGAGACGGATTTCATTACATTGTAATATGGGCCTAAAATCACTGGAGGCCCAGCCCAGCCCAGCCCAGCCCATAAGTTTCTCAAATTGTAGCGACATCAAGAAATTAGATATTAATTTTTTTAATTTATAATCTTAACTCAAAATTATAACTTAATTAGTTAAAACAATATGTTCTTAAGCAAAAAAGGTGTATGGACAAAATTAGAATTAAATTGAAAATTGAAATAAAGTAAATTGGTGGATGCAAAGGCACGGATAAAATGTGGAGGAATAATATTAAAAATAAATAAATAAAAAGAATATGGTTTGTTGTTTGAAGAGAATAAGAAAAAAGGAAAGAAAATATAAAAAAGGGAAGGAACCAACGGAAAGTTAAACAAAGCAAAGCCGCAAAAGTTGACGTGGAGAGAAAGCCGAAAGCAGCAGAGCCGTACGTGTCCAATTAATCAACATCAACTACAAAGAAAAATGGTCCCCCCCACCCCAATAATGGGTCTGCAACCCCCCAAACCCCATTTCCACGTCACCTTCCACGCCGCTTACGTGGACGTACAAAACAACCTTCCTTTCTCTTGTCGTTTTCCCCCCACACCATTCTTTATTTGAGTTCCACTCCATCCTTCTCCGCCGACGGAAATCCAAAAGATTGCCCATTTTTGGGCTTTCAACGATTTCACCTGCCCCACTTCAAACAAGTGGACAAGGCCCACTTAACCTATATGTCGTAGCTAGCTTTCGAACCTCTAATCTCGAGATTATGTGTCATAGCGATTACAAATCATGGACTTCCATCACTTTGAACATAAACTCTCGTAACTTTGTTTTTTTGTTTCTCTAAAATGTCTCATACTCTTTATTTATAAACTCATAGCCTTTCTTGAGGTTTATGGAGCCCTCCCCTTAATGGAGGCTTGACTCATTCTCTAATGTTCTCGAACAAATTATATCCCCTGTTTGACACTTAGTCACTCTTGACTACACCTTTGAGTCTCACAACTTATTTGTTCGACATTTGAGAATTCTATTGATATAGCTAAGTTAAAAGCATGACTCAAATACTCTGTTAAGAGTCACCGACCTCTACAATAGTATAATATTGTCCACTTTGAGCATAAATGACTTTACTTTTTGTTTCTCCAAAGTGTCTCATATCAATCCAGATGTATTCCTTACTTATAAATTCATGATCAACCTGTTAGTTAGCCAACATGGGACTCCTCTCCCAACAATCATCAACCATAGCTAGGTTTCAAGCCTCTAATCTCATGATAGAATTAGTAATAGTATGTCATATTAGCTATGGTTTCTATTGATACAGAGATTTCAAACTTGTAATCTGTTGATCGACAATGGATGGAAGTTAGTGAAGGACGATATGCTTTTTGAAGCAATAAAACATGAGAGAGAGATGCAGGAGAGTTGATTAAGAATTGTGGGTTCATGAATGTAACCAACAAACTGTTCATAGTAACAAAAAGAAATTAGATTAGATTCGTGTGGTAGGCCCATTTTTAAGGTCGGCAAGCCTTTATTTAATGCAATTCATTAGATTAATACCAAAGCATCACTTTTTGATAGCTTCTATATTATTTTAACCACACCAACTCTGGCATGCTCCTAAAGTACCTAAACTTCCATAATTAAATTACCCTAATATAAACACATCCCATCCTCTCCTATTCTATGCTTACAAAATATGAAAACTTGAGTTCCTTCCCCAATTGGAGCATTAGATATTAACCTCATCAACTTTGAGCCTCCTCCTATAATACCTACCTACCTACCTACCTACCTTATTAAACCCACTTGGTCATTTCCAAGAGTGGTTGGAGTAGCCTTTCACATCACATTTTGTCACATTTAATTTACATTTTATTTGAGGTAAGTATCATTTTATTTGAGGTATGCAGAAATAGAATTGGTTCAAGGGGGAATGAAAAAGGATTTAACTGAGAATTATATGGTTTATAGGAATCATGAAAGCAAAGCATATAAAATGTGATACTACAAAAGCACATAAAAAGGGTCTAATTGGTTGAGCCACCGGCGCCAAAATCTTTGCCGTAGTGATCGTGGTCTTGTGGGTGTGGGTGGCTGGGTGAGGAAGAGAAAGGGTAATGGGGTTGTTGGTTGAGAAGCGTGGAAGAATAATAAGGGAACTCGGCGTCGGTGCTGGAGAGGAGTTGGGCGTATTGGTGAAGGCCGGGGAAGGCTTCTTCCTGCGGCAACGGCGGGAGAAGAGAAACAGAAGATGATGATGATGATGATGATGACGACGACGACGACAAGGATGCTACGGTTGCCGGAGCTGCAGCGGCACCGCCAGTGGAGGGAAGGAAGCCAAACTCAGCAGGGTTGGCTTGAACTCGTTCAGGAAAATTAAGCTTGGCCTTGGTCCCTTTAAACCTCAAAGCGGCGTTATCATACGCAATGGCTGCAGCCTCGGCCGTGTCGAAAGTGCCAAGCCAAACTCTAGCCGCTTTCTTCGGGTCACGAATCTCCGCCGCCCATTTCCCCCATGGTCTTTGTCTCACCCCTCTATAATGTATCTTCCTCTCTGTTTCTGCCATCACATTCCCACATATTATCATATCAATTTATAATCAAGATCTCTCCATTCCAATATTATTCAAATGCCTGCATGTGCAAGACCTACCCCGCTCTATATATATATATATATATATATATATATATATTATATACAAATACATTGTATGTACAAAATTATTCAATAACCGTTACATTACGATTCTCAATTTTAAACCGTTACACCAACAATAGAAATACTTCAAATTTGTATCTTGACCGACAAACATATAGATTTTTTAATCTATATCCATTTGCTATATTGAGCTTATCAGACATTAAAATCCTTGGGTGAGGAATGCCAATGAAAATGGATTGTTAGATCTCACATCAGTTAGAGAGATATTATAAGAGTTTTAAAAAATTTTGAGTTTTGAGGGAGGAATGTTATATATGGGTGAAATCAAAAGTAAATCTACTGGAGATTAATATGAGAAATTTAGAGAATCATCGTCATTTGGAACATGATACTAAATGGAAGGGTCGATGTTTCTGGTATTTTAATAGAATAAAGAAGTAAAAGAAGCATGTGTGTCCCTAGAGCGCCCCCATGTTCTGGAGTTCATAAACCTTCCCATGCACCACAAAAGAACATAATAATAAAAACAAAAGTGGGTGGGTGGTGAGTGACCAAATTGTGTAGCATAACATGCACCAATCCCTACCTTTATTGCACACTTTTACCCGTCAAAAAAATGTTGAATTCTAATGGTTTAGTAGAGAGTATATAAAAAAACATAAAACAAGCATGGGTAATGCCCAAATAAGGCATCATTTTCAAGATTTGACAATGAAACAAGGCGTATGGATATATATATAACAATAATAATAAAAAAAAAAAAAAAAAGGGTTTGGTGGATGGTCAAAAACGTAAAGAGAATAACAATTAGGTTAGATGGAGAGTTACGGAATTAATATTGAATCATGGGAACACACTGGAAATGAACAGAATTTGATGAACACAAAGAACAAACACATGAGAAACCAAGAACAAAAAGTACCTTGATTTGGGAGAGGAGCGGAGAGAGTAGCGGAGAGAGGGAAGGGTTGATCTGTTTCTTTCTCCTCCGCCGCCGCGTCCCATGGAAGTGCCCGCTTTCCATGCCGCCGATCCACCTTTCTTTCTTTCTTTCTTTCTTTCTTTCTTTCTTTCTTTCTTTTACTTCTACTTCTACTGCTCTCTTTCTTACATATATTTTGTTTCCTTTTTATTTTCACACAATGGCACCACCAGAGGAACCCAGGAAGAGGGAAGCAAGTGGAACATCAAACGCATATATAGACACCAAGATTTCCTTGTTTTTTTGCTGTGTTTATCTCTTTTTTTTTTTTTTTTTTTTATTTATTTATACATATATATACTTCATAGTCTCATATTACCATTCATTCTACCGACAAGGGGCCACCAATAAAGGTAAAGTTTTTTCTCTCATCATTTCTCCTCTAATATTAATTTTTCAACCCCAAAAATAATATTAAAACAAATATATTAAATACATCCCTTCCACTTGCCCGAGAATCTAGGTTTAGACCGAAAGTACAGACACAACAAGGAGGAGAAATTTCTCTTTGTTAACTAAACGAAACTCCCGATCAACTATATTCTTGGTCTTTTTAGAAATTATGTGATTTATTTTATATTAATGGAATTTATATTAAAAAAATAAAAATATATATTAGATTGGAAATAGTATTGAAATATTTGGTTTATAATTGAAAATGAAAGGAATAAATGGAATTTGGGAACTCAAAGCTTTTCTTTTCTTTTCTTCGAATACTAATTTTTTTTTTTTATATTTGAGATATATGCGCTGCGAGTGGACCCCACGTCTTGAAATTGGCTCCCTTTAAATTAATTATTTATATAAATTGTATTATTTCCCTCAATTTTTTTTTTCAATTAAACTTCTGGTCTAAATAAATGGTTAGAAATTAAAATAATGTGATAAATGTTTTTTGTTCAAAGGAGAGGAAGGTCTCTCCTTTGAAATATAACGATTTATATATAATTTTTATTTATTGATTTTTTACAACAAACTAAAATTATTTATTTTTACGACATAATTATATATATTTGAGTCTCACCCATTATTGCATTTTCTTAATTCCATTAACTAATTAGTAGTACGATAAAGAAAAAGAAAATTAATATTAGATTTTTTTTTTTTGTTAAATTAATTTAAAAAAAATTATATATTGTGAGCTGGTTAAATTTAAATATTTTAGAGAAATAGATCTAAAAAAACCAATTATTAAAAGGCCACGTTAAAATTAATTAAAATAATATAGTAGTGCTTGTGAATTAATTGAAAATCTTATTCTAATAATGAACCTCCAACCAAAATCTGACTTGTTTAGGATGTAATTCAAAAAATCATTTATTTTGCATTTTAGTTTGACTTAATTTTTAAATCCACCATTTATTTTCCATATATATATATATATATATATATACATGGAGAGAAGTGAAGAACCTTCCTTCCTATCACATTTATTGATAGAAGATGATGGTATGTTTCTTGACTCAGTCTAAATTATATATATATTTTGTAGAGAGTCTGATCTCTGCAAATTATTCAAGAAGAATCTTCATTTTGATTTTCATAGGAAAGTTTTTCGTCTCTCAGATAGTTTTGAAATTTTTATAAAAGGTCGAGGATAATATTACAACTTAAATGATAACTCACAAGTAACAAGCTCAATTTATACATTCCACTCATTATTATTATTATTATTATTATTATTATTTGAAATGTGTAACGACCAATTATAGGTGGAATAATATCTGTCCATAAAATGATACGTAGACAACTATTGCAATTTTTATTTAATAATTAAAATTGATTCATGAATATTTTGAAACTTGTAATTAAAATATTAAATTGATTTTTGAAATGTCCAAGTCAAAATTGGTAGGCCATCCTATATATTATGTATGGAAGAAAATAATATTTTGACACATCCCGTATATAAAATAACAAAATATAATGGACAGAAAATAATAAAATTTCATAATTTATTATTATTATTATTATTATTATTATTATTATTATTATTATTATTATTATCTAATATTAAATCGAAATTGTTGGAAATTTTTGTGTTATGATATTAATTTTGAAAATTATGATTGTGAAAAGACAATTGATAAAAATAGGTAATAATGGGTTGTGAGTAAAAATAAATTATTATAATATTATTTTAAAATTTCGAAAAATTCAGTCAAAAAGTCAAAGGGAAAGTAAGTCAAATTTTCTTGGGAAGAAAGCCAATGTGTTTTTTTTTTTATTTTTTTTTATTTTATTTTAATTTTTTAATAGAGAAAATAATCAAGCAAGCAGTTGTGGATATGAATTTATTGTATATAGTTTGAGTTCATTATCATATCCCTATTTCATGACTTTATTATTTTTTTTTTATTTTTTTTTTTTATAATTCTAACTTAATCTTTCAAGTATTTGCAATTTTAGTAATTTAAACGCTTGGATTCGGCACCTAATGACCTTGTCATTTCCGTGCCATATAGTCACATTACCTACTCATCGCTTCTTAAGAATGAAGACTATCCTTATCGACCAACACTAGTCCTTCCAACATGTTTTGTCCTCACTCACCTAATCTTATAATTGCTCAAAGCAAAGCACGAAGTATAGAGTTCCTATGATTGATCTACCGAAAAGGAAGGCACGATTCGTGTTGGTCTGTGGAGATAGTATGTTGTTGAAGGAGATGGAAGGAAATGTCGGAACTATTAGGTGCTGAATCTATTGTCTTGTATCTCATTTTCTCCCACACGCATGGGTCGAGTACCAAATAGACGATTCTGGTACCTTTCACTTCCGACCAACTTCACCATCCCACTGCTGCTGCCTTGTTGTGGATGTGGTGCTAAAGCTGCATGGGGGAGGCACCGTTGTCTCTCTCAATTTTGGTCTTGCCTCTCACCTACGTCTCTCTCTTGGCGTACTCATTTGCAAGCATTACAGAGTGGCACATACTGATCAAGTATGTGCAACTTCCTATCGTAACCGTCGTGGGTATACATAACGTTTTGTCGTTGTTGTGAGGACGATTTGGGATAATCTCTTTAGGTCGATTCGACACTAGCTTAATATTTTACGAGCTAGATGTTAAGAGATATCTAGCACATAATAATATATTAACCTAAATTTACAAGAAAATTATACCTACTTTTTTTTAGTACAAAAAAAAAATATAAATATTATGACCAGATACACCGTTTGAGAAAGAGAAATCACACCTATCTTATTCAATTTGTTGTGAGAATACACGTTTGTAAAGAAAAGAAAGCATATCTTAAATAGTCTGGTCGGAACAAAGAGTTTAATATATGGTTTAAATTGATTATGTGACGTAAAAAAAAAGTATGGGAAAAATGAATAATATGAATGTGAGGATTGGAGAATAAATGATTGGATTAGGTATTAGTCTAAGTTTGGAAGAGATTGTTATTGTATTCTCATTTGTCATTGACTTTGTAAACCGCCCATCTAAATCTAAACATGTCATCAATGTCATTGACTTTTTTTTTTTTTTTTTTTTTTTTTTTTTTATAATTAACTCAGTTAACTTTTAATTTAATGAAATTAGATCTAAACAAATAAATTCAAGCATAATTTAAACATAATCTTAAGTTTTTTTTTTTTAAATATAATTTGTCATTTATTTAAAGGTATAAAATTACAAGAATAGAACTGATAACAGAAACAAAAAACGAGTAATTTTTTTTTTCCCCCATTCATATGGTTTGGATTTATAACCAAATTCATAGATGATTTGGTTAAAAATTGGCTCAAGAATATCCATCAACGTCAAAAAGATTACCAATGGCTAACACCAATCTTAAAATGTGAAAAGGACCAATCTATTAGCGTTCAATATCGAACTTGAGTCGTGGGCTGTGGGAAAGGTACGGCTATGACTTATCCTTTGTTGGAAAGTTTTGCCAAACCAATGTATATTATAAATGTTATTTTACTTTAAAGAAAAACCACCTTATTTAGGTCCATTTCAAATTAATAGTCTTAGGGGCTGGTGGCCCAATGAACCAGGTCTGAATCCTGACCATTTTTGGGCTAAGAAAATGGTAACAAACCCATATGGCCGACCTCCTTAGAGTTGGCCTTGGCCGTACCCTTTTGTTTAGCCTCAACCAAAGAAATGGCTGATGTCGATCAGAGTCGACTGCTAACCTGGAATATCATTGTAAACTCATAAGAATAGTAAGTGGACAGTACCCACATTAGGTTTAAGCCAGAAGCAATGGAAATTTCGATAATTAGTTCATTTCAAAAAAATTCACATGAGCTCCCTCTGTCTGTCTCTCACATTCTCAACTGTTACAGGTAACTTCCAAGTCAAACCCAAAAATAAAAATGGAAGAAGGGAAAAAAAAAAAAAAAAAAATCAACAAAAGCAAAAGAAAAGGTGGGGGGTATAGCAGAGGAAGCCTCATCTGCTCACGTCAAACCATGACAAAATATCTCCAGGATCATATACTCATATACATGAAGTCTTTCCCTTTTAATTTCCATCTCTTATAATATATTATAATATATCACTCTCGAAATCAAAATTTGGAGGCTCCAACAGATGCTCCTTGAACTATTGTTTCAGAGCTCCTTTTTTTCTTCTTTTTTTTTTTTTTCTTCTTTTTCTTCCCTTTGAAGAGGGGGTGGGGAGACGACTTAGCATTGGCTAAGCATTCCTTTCTCTAATGCCACGAACTGCAGCGAATTTCCCTACCTTCAGCCACTAAAAAAATTAAGTCAAACTTTGGTGGATGCAGTTTTTAAGTTACACCGTCCTCAAGGTTAGTGAACACAAAAATTATGGTACTGGCTGGTCCAAATCCTTGGCAGGACATGAAGAAGATGCGTCTCCACTGGAATAATTCTCATCGTTTTCAGAAATTACTAGAGCTTCATCATGGTTTTCCTCCTGGGTACTGCTTCGGGCTTTTCCAGGCCTAGTACGAACATTTACCCCCATTGGAAACGGAACCTGTAGAAATACAAGTCAACATGACTTCTTGCGAAGTGTTCAGCAAACAAACAGCAAATATTCCACCATTCAAAGGCTTTCCTATGTTATTCTATTGCATACCTGATCGCCTGCATTGGGGCCATCAGTGTTGAAAAGGATTGGCCGACATCGCTTATCCTCATTCATTAAGCTTGAATTCTGGAAATGGGCGATGAGAGCAGCTTTTCCCTGTATGCGAGCATATGCAAGTGATGCCACCTTCTCACTATTGAATTTCTCCCATTTTTTTCCATTAAATGCCTGCAAGTAGGGCACTCCTTTGTCAATAAAAACTTAGCAAGTATGACCTCAACATTCTTCCTGCAAGCTTCAATAGCATACAAACCTCATAGAATGGAATGATTAGGCTAGGATCAGTCATGTTAATGAACGCATATCCCACATTACATTTGTTCTGCAACCAAAAAGTGTGTATAAGCAACAAAATTGTGAAGAAACAGAACGAAGGAAGATATTTTGTGGCACTTCTCCCATAAAATTGAGTGGTAGCTTCTGAACATGGAAAAACTTGCCTTAAAGTCAATGGGCAGATAGATGAAGTCATAAGTTCCTCGATGGCGTTCATCAATTGCAGCCAAAAGCATCTTTGAAGTATATCTGCAATTACAATCATGATGGATTACGAGCTTTCAGATGGTAACAAGAGCAAGAGGGGACCAACAACTGATGTTAAAAACTACTAAAACATAACTCTTCCTTTTTGCATTAGAAATGGGATGATATTACAGATATCACTATCAATTACGCAGTTCAACATCTTTACGTCCCTGCGTTAATTAGCTCAACTTGCTACTCGAAATACTAGACAATGTTGATGATTAAGCAGGGAAAACACACATTTTCCTTTTCTTTTATTTTCTTCTTTTGTCTAGGTAGGAGCGAGGGTTAATTTCAAAGGAAAATCATCAATAAAAAACAGATCTACAGACGGAAGGAAAGGGCAAAATAAGGGGCAAATTTGGTAGTGATATTGCCACATTCTCAATAACCCTCATTCCGTGAAATAGTAACTTCATTATGCGACCAGCCATACTCATAGCAACCTATAAATTTCCTCAGACAAAGAAAGAAAATCTAATATGGTAGACACAATGCAACATAATTCTCTTGTTTCATAAAACAGCAACTCTACTGGCTCAAATCATTCGTGAATGCACTCAACATAAGATGAAAGTCGAGTCCAAAGTGGCACATGTTCCTCCACTAAATGAGCAAAGGTGGCATAAACATGGTTCCAATCATCTCATGAGACTAGGAACTACTTTAGAAGTAGGTGTTTGGGAATTTAATGAACTGAAGCACAATGCATTTAATTTGGGTAGCTAAAGACAAGCAGAGATAGTAAGAAACAATCTTATCATGACTTTACTTGAACAGAATCGGTTCTATAAGCTATATAACTGTGTCCTTGAATTCTAAAGAAACCATCATTTATTAGAAATAACTATGTAGTGGTCGCATCCCCTTGTAGCCCCATACATCTTAAATACAAGAAGACAAAAGTCCTTGAAGTTACAAGACAAACCTGAGACTAATTAAGAAAAAAAAAACTCCCTCCTTGTAAAATGAGCATGAAGAAAAGATACAAAAAAATTGGAACATGAAGAAAAGATACAAAAAATTGGAGCATGAAACCAAAAGTTAACTTAAGTGGAGAAATCCACACATGGTCTCAAACCATGTTGAGCAAAAAATCACCTAACGAAGTGGCATTCAATTAGCACCTATCACACATTCGCAAAAATTTCAATTTCGAGGCAGAAGAAAAAATAACAATGGCTCTCAGAATCAAACTGGCATAATCTTTTTGTATGAGTTAACAATATCATAAATGAAAGGCAAAACTGTCTTATGACCTTTGAATGGTCATCAAGATCACATGAAAACTCTTCCATGCAAAAACAGAACATGAGTTTATACGTACAGTGCACTAACCTTTATTATACCCTGAAAACTGAACAATAATCTAATGGAAAGAAACCATCATGATTATGAGAAAAACTATAAAAATTTAAGAGAGAAGTACTAACTTGTTAGGAATGTTCTTTATCATAAGTGTAGTACGATTGTCTTCACCCCTCAGTATGCGATCAATATCAAGTTCATATTGCTTCTTATCTGCTTGATTAGAGGCAGCTTCAGTTCTTCGGCTTCTACCACGTTCGTTTGAAGAGTCAAATGAATTCATCATTGGAAGGACTTGGCCTCGTCCAGGAAAAACCATGCACCGCTGATGATGGGATTGTAGTCCTACATTTCGTTGGGGGATAGGAAGCTCAACAGAACTTCCACCAACTTGTGGGAAGATGCGAGAGAAAAATTCCATAGATTGTGGTGAATTGTTAGGCAGATTCATATTCCCAATAGAACCTGAATGAAAACCAGAGGCTTTTGACAATTCCCCAGCATAAGCATGCTGCCTATCCCAGATAGAAGGATTAACTGCTGGTGCTGATCCAACATGGTGATTATTCATGGGCAGAACTGTGTGTATCAAATGAGATGCTGCTCTTGGAACTCCATGGACTTGGGTCGGGGTATGAGCAGCAGAAATTCCATTCATATAAGATGGAGAATTTGGCCATACAACACCTGGAGCTGGAGGCTGGGGCCGGTAGGAATTACCCCATGTATAATGCGGTCCCGGAATGGGGCCAGCTCTGTTACCACCAGATGCAAAAACTGCAAAAATAATAGCATCCAGCTAAATGAAAGCACGAGAAAGCTAAAAAAACCATCCTTTCATCCTGACGAAAGTAAATTGTTAACAATTGATATATACAGAAAATAAAATGGCTTCCGGTAAGTAACAATCAATTTAAACATAATAATGTTCTGCCCATGCCTGCGAAGGGGATTGGAACCTGTCAAACACCATTCACCAGCGCAGATTTCAGCAATTTGTTTTCTACTTTTTGCAGGAAACATAATAAAGTACTAAAACCAAACCGAGCACAAAAGAAGGGATAAGGAACCCCCCAAAACCTACCAACTAGGGATCACAAAAAGCTACCCACTTGATGTCTATAAGAAAATATGAATAGTTTATTAAGAATCTCTAATCAGCTGCATAGTGAACCAACCATTTCAATTGAACATGGAAAATGAAGACCCTTGATCAAATATTCAAGAAGACATTCAGTATCATTATAGGACAAATCGTGAAAATAATTAAACCTACCATCTTCATTTAATTCAATTGAGCGGCCATTAAAGTTCACTCCACATAGCTGCCTGCTATCAGCTCTTTCGGGTGGTCGTAGACTGATGTTTCCTGCAATTGCATTCATAGAATTGCAGTGAACATTGTTGTTCAACCCATCAGGATGTTCTGGAAGGGAATGAGGATGAATAGCCGAAGCTGCCCGGATACCCAGCTTTAGTTGTGAAGGTGAATGACCAGAGTCAATGAAGCCAGATTGGTTGCCAATTGATTCAGATCTCATCACAGAAGGTAAGCTACTTGGAACGCTAGAAGATATCCCATGATGCAACACAGTCTCCAGAGATGGAGCTCGCATCATAGAGTGTACTCCAATAACAGATCCATTACTCATGCTGCTAGACTTGATAGTCCCACCAGGAACTAAGCCTACAATATTTTCCTTGGGTGAGACAAATAAAATACTCAGAATTCATAAGTAACGAGCATGATTTTCTTTTGGTTATAATACCAGAGAAGCCGGCACTACTGTTAATGGGTGGGCTACCCTGTTGCAAATAGAGACCAATATCTTCCCGCTCCAATTGTGGATGTAATTGTTGCACCAAACTGGAGCACGAAGATAAATAAATAAATTTGTTAGCATCCACTAATAACTTGTTCCTTCTAATCTAACTCTGTTGGAGATAAGAAGACATATATATATATATATGTATATATAAATTCAACGAGGCTAGGATTGAAACTAAAGCATAAACAAGCATCAAAAGAGCATATTTGTCAGAACCTGCGTCTCACGCCACCAGGACGACTTGGCTCAAGCTTTATCTGCTTCCCTGCTATATCACTCAGGTTTAATGCACAAAGAGCAGCCTCTGCAGCTCGGATATCATAAAATTCAATGAATTTATGATGACTTCTGAGGGGGGCTTCACGAATCTACAATTTTGAAGAACAGTGTCAGATTGCTCAGAGCATATAATGGAATGCAATTTAAAAAAAAAAAAAGGAATCACCGCCACACCTCCTTGATTTCTCCATAGACACCAAATATTTGACGAAGTTCTTCATTTGAAACAGAAGACTCAAGGTTAAAAACAACAAGAGTTCCTTGGTTGATATCTTTTTCAGAGGGGTTGTCCTGAAAAAGTAGTATAAAGAAAGATGTGAGGAACGAAAGAAGTCTTTAAAGAATTTAAGGAAGATAACTTGATGCGGTTAGTAATGATAGATTAAGAATAAATCTCCATGAAATTCAGATACTTCGTAAACAGCTACTTAAAATGGAAAAACAAATAAGATAATAGTTCAACCAATTAATGCATTTTACATTTGTCTTAAAGGTCAGCAAATCGATCCACCACTGGTGACTTGAACTCAAAAAGATAAGACAATACTGAGGAGAAACCAACCTTCGGTATAGAATAATGTATGTCAAGCTTCCTTCGTCGCAATGGTTTATTCTGGAGTGCTTTCATTGCATTCCGGGCAGCTCTAATATCATAATAGGATATCATCACAAACCCTCGATGTTTGCAGGCTGTATAGAGAGTGCGAATGTCTCCATATTGCTGCAGATTATAAAACAATAGTGTAGATATATAAATTAGTGGAGATGCTACTTTGAAAAGCACAAAGGAAACAACATAGAGAGTAAGAAAAATGTGCACCTCAAAAAGAACCTTCAATTCAGAATCTTCAACATTGCTATTTATATTTCTCACAAACAGTGTCCTGGAAGGATGTTCACCTAAAGGATGCTCTCCAGCCATAGCACTGTTAAACATCCCTGGCAAATTGTTAAAAATACCTCCAGGAGATTCAGAATTCTTCTGTCCAACAGATATGCCATCATCGCCCAAATCCATCCCTCCAACATTGCTAAAGAAATCCAAGTCCTCAGCATCATCCTCGCCGGTTGTTTCAACCAAACAATCAAGCCCATCAGTTACTCCAGCAAGTAAGTCGTCATCATCAGGGAGGAGGTTTCCAATGGTTTGGGCCTCCAATTCTTCAAGTGACTCAAAAACCTCCTCCTCCTCAAAGTGAGATGCAACAGTGTCAACAGAATGGCCATATAGTGCATTGCTTGGAGAAAATCGCACTGCACAAATAAATATACGTAAAAGAATGGCTTACAGGGATAAAGTTGATAAGGTTGAGCAAGCCAAGAATGAATCTCATTCAGAACTTATTTGCAAGTTCCTTTAGATTTCAGTTCATTAGCCAGCATCCTCATCAGGTACATATATGTGAGGAAGCAATCAAGAGACTTACACTTCCTAGTAAATATATCTGATAAAGAACTCGAGAATAGACTACTCTCATACTGAGAATTCATCATATTGACTTCATTACTACGAGCAAAATAATTGGATGTTCTTTCAGCTCCAACAGCATGCCTATTCAAGATAAGACTTGCATTCTGGTCTCTCACAGGAAATGAATCGTGATTTTCCAGTGAGTTCCCTGTCAGGCACTCGCCTATTGAAAGTTTTTCAACAGATGATGAAGCACCTGAAATGTTACTGGCTGTTCACGAACATTGAAACAAATATCTTTTCAGTAGAGGAAATCAGGAAAAGCCTTCTCAGCACACACTACAATAAGAAGCTTAATTAACAACACAACAGAACCAACTCAAGATAGCTCCATCCCAGGAATATTGCTGAAATAAAATCCTTGCCCATATCTGATTTTAATTCTGCCCTTAATGCTTTGAAAGTTTCAATTTAACCTCCAATCCTTTAATTTGCTTTCTGAAAAACTCTTTTGTTCAGAATTCCCGTTAAAATACCTAGAGGATTTAATAGATTGACGGTAGAATTGAAGCTCATAAAAGGTTTAGAACAAAATTGGAACAAACTACATAGGTTAGGACCAAAATTGAAACTGACAAAACTATGCAAAATTGATCTCATTTTTTCATTTTTATTTTTATTTTTTTGGGTATGCACGCACATGTGCATGGTGACTGGGCACAGGGGGGTGAAATTAACCATGAATCTGTCGATAAGCTGTACTATAGACTTTCAGGCAGGTAATGTTGTTACAGTATGAACAAATGTGCGTAGGCACAGTTATCAAAGAGGCAAACTGTAAACTGAAGTCTTTAAAGCACTGTGGGGTCAACCCACAATGACCATCAATCGGACATTAAATCCTACGAGATTTCTCATGCCAAACATTAGAGGGGTCAAAATGGCTATTTTGTGAGCTTAGCCATGGTGCAAAAGTTGACAGAACACCCATGATTATCAAAGAAAAAAAGTATTCCTATGGCATACAGAGAAAATATGAAAGAAAGATAATTAGAACAAGAAACATATACTAGGTATTTAACATGTGCCTCATACTGGACATTTGTTGGGAGGATAGGAGAGAGAGAGAGACTAAAGTCTCAAAATATTTCTCGAACAGTGATAGTATCATGACACAGCTAATTGATAATGACAAATAAGCTTAAGGTCAAGATATGCTAGATGCCAATTTCAAATTTGACAATCAACTTCTTAGTTAGAAACAAAACATAAGCAGGATTTCCTACCATTTAAGAAACTGAGATATTAAATAGAATATAAGATAATTAGCAGGTCCAGAAAATATAAATTCATGGATAGTACATCATCTAAAACAAATGATAAAATCTATTTCTGTTTTGCAGTGGGTTAATCACAGACAAGTATCTTCGAACATTGCACTTTTCATGCATTCTATGTCATGTTGATGTTCCAATTTATGAGAATTTACTTCCACTGCAATTAGATTCCATATCATTGTAATTTCCAAATGCCTCTTTAGAACCCCTAGACATGCTACATTTCTCACAACAACACAGAACAAGAAATAAGTGGTGGTCAATCAATTAAGGACAATTATATTCTCTACTTGAAAGTTCAAGTATTCAAAAGATAATAACACAAGAAACTAAAAGTAACCAAAAAGAAAGAAAAGATAAAAGTGGTTCATGGGTCATTTGCACTGACCACGGTGATTTGGCACACCAGCCGACGTCCAAACTCCAACCTGCCCCTGGAACGCAAGGAAACAAAGGAAAAAAAAATGAGAAATTGGAAGGAAACAGAAATGGTGGGTTAGACTGAAGTTCCAGATCCTCAAAAATGCAGTATTATGAACTGCAGGAACAATCAATCTCTCGTGCTAGAAAAGAAAGAAAAAAAAAAAAAAAAAAAAAAAGCTCATGAAAGCCAAGGGTCTGACCATACCTCATCTGAATGATGTAAATCGTCGGAGAAGAAGGAAGATGAAGACAAACCCTTAAGGTCCAATACTTCAGACGGCATGATGGAACCGAAAAAGAACAACTCCCAAAAGATTAAAAAAAATAAACCAACTCAAAGAAGCTCCATAAAAAAGGACGCCAAAAACTGCAAGCCCACTCCTCCAGAAGGCAATTCAAAAGCTTCCCTCGAGCCTACAAAAATCTGCAGGTAGATCAATAATTTTTAGTTGGGAAAAATAGAAGCCGAAGAACCGCTGATTAAACTGGGTTGGACATATTAATTCACAAGTACCGCACGGTCAAACAAGAAAGGAAGGAAAGAAAACGGTTGTTCGTTTGAGATCTCGACAGTAATGCAACGAATTACACAAAACGAATCATAAGCATTAAGTTAAAGATCGCCTGATAAAAATTAAGTTTCATAAATAGAAAACCATGGCTGAAATCGAGGGGAAGCAAAAGGCCCATCCAGCGGTAAAATTCAAACAAGAAACAGCTAGATCGCAAAATACAGAAAGAAAAAACCAAAGCACAGGAAGTAAATTAGAGAGAATCAAAACCCCGAATTGAGCTAGAAACAGCACAGTTTACCTTGAAAGGCCGAAAAGATTAAAAAAGAAATAAAGAAAAATTGAAAAGATCCGAGTAGAAAGAGCAAACAGAGAGGGAAAAAGAGGAGGAAGAGAAGAGAGCAGGAGAAAGATGAGAGGGAGCGGCAATTAAGAGAAAAGAGAGAGATGAGAAACCGGGAAGAAGAGGAAGAATTTAAACAAGAAAGAGGGAGAGGGAGAGGGAAAAGAATAGATTACGGCATAAGGCATGGGAGGTTGAAGAAGGAATCATGTAAGCATCTGTGGCGTGCAAGATCCTCCAAAGGGTTTGATGCTTAAATTTCCTGCATTGCACGTTAGGTCCAGCACCTCCAGCCCCTTCATGTTGGATAAATATATGTATAAATAAATATACTAAGCGGCCATTGTTGAAGGTCTGGTTGCTGCAATCTGTATGTTCCTCCAGAGCTCGGGGTGAAGCGCAGGAGGAGAGCCTTAGGGGTAAATGGAAGAATAGGGAAGAAATTCTCCGGCGAGATTCGTAGCCCTCGCCTGAGAGAAGGGGGGAGATGGAGGAGGAAACAAGGAGAAGGGAGAGAGAAAGAAAGAAAAATGAAATTTAGGTGTGAGAAGGAAGGAAGGAGGAGGAGAAGAAGGAGAAGAAGAAGAAGAAGAAGAAGAAGAAGAAGAACAACAAGTTTCTGCCTACAAACACGAGCGAGATAGATCGGGGGGAGGAGAGAGAGTGAGAAAGTGGTTAGGAGTTGCCGTTTGTTAACGCCGTCAATTCCCCTCTCCTCTCCATTTCTTTTGTGCGGTCGCAGTAAAAACCAACTCCCTCCCCTTCCTTTCCTTCCCTCTCTTCTGTTGTGTTGTTTGCGTTTGTTTTGTGATGTCTTCATAATTCACCTTTAACTCTTCTTTCTCTCTCCTCCACGCTGGCTCCCCCCCTTCCCTTTACCTTAAACAAACTTTTTCTCCCCTTTTTTACCTACCAAGCTTTCTTTCCTTGGTTCCCATTATTCGCCTCATTAATTTAATAAAACTAAAAAACACTATTTATTTATTTTCAATTTTTAATTACAATTTTATACTTTTTTTTTTCAAATTTAATTATAAAATTTTCACGTTTTCAAATAAAATTATTTTATATTATATTAAATACAAAATTGAATTAATTTTGATATATGATCGAAATAAATAAAAAAAAATTATAGATACGAATATATTATGCACGAAACACTAAGTGATTGATTTCTTGTTATTGCATACAAAAAAGAATCTCTACCTTGTTTTTGTACTTCCTCAATTCCCCCATCCATTTTATTCTCTTTATTATTATTATTATTATTATTATTATTATTATTATTATTCTTATTATTCTTATTATTATTATTATTATTATTTTGTTTCATATTTCAAATCAACCAAAACAAAACTAACCATTACCATTTTTTGTTTCAACTCCCTCATTAACTAAATTTAAGAATTTAAACTCATGTCTGGATTACAACCAACATGCCTGTCGGTCCAACTGGACCGATCATTTCTTTATTTTATAACTTAAACATATATATATATTAAATTTTATTACAAATTATTAACGCTAATCACATGTGACAGCAATCATTCATTTTTTTCAGATTTGGAGGGATTTATTAATGTGCATACAAGAACCCAAAAAAATTAATAATAAAAAAAAAAAAAAAAAAAAAAACGCTAATGGATCCTCGGCCCAATGGGCTTTTCAATAATGGGCCTTCTCCGGAATCGACAACACGCCTAACTCTCATTTTCTGTCCCCCTACCCCGACTGCCCATGTTGTTTCACGTGCTACGTTAAATCACTCCCATTAACGTTGTTGTTGTTGTTTTTATTGTTCTTATTTAATTTTAGTTTAAATTATACAAAAATATCTTCCCAAAACTCAGAGTCCCAAAGCCCTGAAGACCTAAGTGAGTGATTAAGAGATAAAGCAAAAGTGTGGTTATGCTTAAGACAAAAGAAAACCCCTTTTATGTAAGTGCAAATTAAAATTAATAATATTCATTATATATTCTTACAATTTTTATCACTAAAATTGACGCCATAGTCTATTCATTATGTAATTTTAATTATTATTGTTATTATTATTATTATTTAGAGGAAAAAGAAATAGGATTTGTTGGATTATTGCAAAAAATAGAAAAAGTTAAAAGAGTGTGAAGAATTAGGTATTGGGAGCGTATAAGGGAAAGATAAGAGTTAGATGGGAATGGGGAAATTGGGGAAATTGGGGAAATTCAGGAAATTCAGGAAATTGGGGGAAATTGGGGGAAATTGGGAAAAATTGGGGCGCAATTTCAAACCCTAAATCCAAATCCTCCAAATCAAACAAAAAGCCAAAACACTAGACGACAGAAACTACAGTGAAAATCAACGGCTAATCCTTTTCATTATCGTAACCTTCTAAATCAAGCTCCAATCCTGTCTTAATTACCTAATTTTCGAGATAAAATTATCTTTACAGATATGTAACATATAACATATCTTTTAACATTTGATTCATGTGTTTGGTTTCGTCTATATATTTGAGAGTGAAAAGTAGTTCTAAAATCTAATGAGTACTCATCCGTTTCTAAAGACTACTTTATAAATACCAATATGAAACTGTCACATTTAACCATCATACCAATGTACCAAAAAAAAAAAAAAATGAACGCAAAATGTGAATTTGGGGGCTAAAGGGGTGGGGTTAGATTTTGAGTAGCAGCTTTACATTTGATAGCCAAAAGTTGTAACACACCCCATTTATATATTAAATAAATTATATAATATAGTCCGATTCTTTAAAATGTTACGTTTAAATTTCAAACTTTTATAAAGGTCAATAATTAACTTGAGGAATGTTACAACTTTATCAAGTTGACTTTTTTTACCATATATATATATATATATATAAAAATATAAATAAAAAGATTTTGGGGACTAAATGTTGTCCCAAAAGTCCTTTGGGGATGGGAGACATCGCTAACACATTAATTGGCTCTAGTAATCAATGTTATAATTACAACAATATTATTCCACTATATCCAAATACATGTTTTTTGCCCCACTTCGTTCCTAAAATCACTTTTCTTTTTCCTTCTATAACAGTTATACTTCGTTTAAAAAATAATCTTTAAGTGTTCTAAAAAAAAAAAAAAAAATTCAAAAATAATATTATTGTAGTCCCAGAGATAATGTATAAAATATGACATATGGTATTCGTCATCTATTGATAGTAAAAACTTTTTTGAATTATTTTATAAAGATCAGAGGAGTTAATGTTATCTTTAAAATTTCATAGATATTTTTCAAATGTACTGATAAGAGTATTTTTAAATTTTTTAAAAGTCAATTTTAAGATTTAAGAGTAATTTTGAAATAAAGCACTGTATTTTATATATATATATTTGTTTATTTATTAATTTACGACTATTATTGAAAATTTGAAAGTTTTAGTTATTATTTTAGATAAAAATCAATTTTGAACTAAATTGTTAGACGAATTGTTTGAAATATAATTATATATAAAAAAAACAACGATGAAAATCAAAATATGAGAATAAAAAAAAACATTTAAAAATATATTGATTAAGGATATGAACGTTAAAGGTCATAAAGGACAAAATTAAAGCCTATTAAATGATAGAAACTAAAAAAAATGGCAATGCTGAATTAAATGACTTGACTTAATGTAGAGATAAGTCGGCTAGAATCATAAACAATTAACATGCATGAACGAGCGGGGGCGTGTATAGCCGAACAAGTTTAAATTCTGCACAAATTATGTTTAGTTGGCAAAGGCGAACCTTGCCTAAGGTCCAACTAGACCACAAAGCAGAACGAGAAAGGTGAATAAAGCTTGAGTTTGTGTTGAGGCTTGTCATGAGCGAAGATCATAGGGAGGCAGGATTGAAAATGTACAAAGTTGATAAGCAGGTGCGTGCATAGCCCATTTGAAAAAACCCTAGAATTGACCTAAAAATTGGTAAAAGGATTGGAAGTGCAGCGGAAAGAGAAAGTGTATGGCATCTTTGAAGGGTCCCCACAAAATGAGAGATGGAATGCGACTTGTTACTAACCCCTCCACTAATAAAACCTTTATTATTATTATTATTTTTTTTTTTAAATTTAATTTAATTTAATTTTGTGGTGAATTTGAGTAATAATAATTCGGGTTTTAATTAGAGATGGTATTAGGGTGGGTTGTAGGGAAGGGAGAGTGGTGGCCTCATCCATTATTATTTTTCAATTACTAAAAAAATTAAATTCTTAATTAATTCTAATTGGGAAATCCTTAAGGAGCAGTTACCATTTAATTAATTTAATTAATTTTTATATTTTATAATAAAACCAAACCAATTTGTAATAAGAACCCAATAAGAGGGCCATTAAGCCCAAATCCCAACCAAACCTTCCATCCCTAATCCTTTCTCTCTCCTCTTTCTCTCTCTCCGCCTTTATTCTCTCTCTATATTACGGAGAGAGATGGTCTGACAGACTGAACCCAAACGCCGTTACAGACCCCAGAGAACCCCGTTTACGCCTTCCCTAAACCATCCTCCAATAACTCACGTGCTCTTCTTCCTGACAATATTCTTAATTTTATTTTATTTTTTATAAAATTTATTTCTATTTTTATATGGCTTTGCAGCAGCCTAGCCTCGGTCCAGCTCCCCTTGACGCCGTCACTAATGGTGTTGACGTTCGGCCGATGTCAATTGACGGCGGAGACGACGCCACCAAAACACCCAGGCTTCCCCGGTGGACTCGCCAGGAGATTCTTGTTCTTATTCAGGGTAAGAAGGTTGCCGAGACAAGGGTTCGCGGCGGCCGGGCTGCTAGTCTTGCCTTTGGCTCTGCCCAGGTTGAACCCAAGTGGGCCTCTGTCTCCTCCTACTGTAAGAGGCATGGGGTCAATCGGGGTCCGGTCCAGTGCCGCAAGAGATGGAGCAATTTGGCTGGTGACTTCAAGAAGATCAAGGAGTGGGAGTCCCAAATTAGGGAAGATACTGAATCCTTTTGGGTCATGAGGAACGATTTGAGACGCGAGAGGAAATTGCCAGGGTTTTTCGACAAGGAGGTTTATGATATATTGGATTCAGGCCCAGCTCCTTCGCCATCGCCGGCTCTGGCTCTGGCTCTTGCTCCTGCTCCGCCCCCCGCTCTCAATTCCGATGAGGTCAAGCCCGATGCCGAGCCGGAGCACGTGTTCGACAGTTCTAAAATAGCGACAGCGGACGACGGTTTGTTCTCCGATTTCGAGCAGGACGAAACCAGCCGGAGCCCCATGAAGGAAGTCGCCGGGAAGGAGGTTCCAGCACCGACGGCCGACGGGGCAATTCCTGCTCCGACACCTTTATCAGGTAATTGGGGAAGATGGGTCAATTCAAATCTGTTTCGATTTGTTTAATTCTCATTCTACGACCATGCATGGTCTCCTAAAGATCGGATTTCAGAAAATTAAATGATAAATGTTTCTGGTTATTTGAGATTCTTGCAGCTTTATGTTCCAATTATTCTTTTCTCCTTCACCCCTTACTAAAAAACCATTTTATATATTCTGTCGGCTTCGAATGTTCTTTTAGCTGACTCTGTCTCTACCTTCGTCCCATTACTGGAACAAGATTTCAAGTTCCACTTATTTCTCATTTCAATTTTTTCCCCTTTGATTTACAGAGAAGCTGTACCAACCTGCTGCTCAAGATTGTCCTGTCCAAGGTAAGCTCAAATTAATCTTTATTCTGTGATTTTCTTATAAACCCTTCCTCCACAGAACAATGTTTGTTCATGAAAAATCTCAGCTGTTGATACACGCCTGTGATCATGAACTGCAAAGAACAATTCTATTTTCGGTGTTTTCAATTCTGGATAAATGATCAAGTCATCGAAACACTGTCTTCCTAGATTGCTGATTTGATATGTTCTATCTTGTGCGCTTCTCAGTTTCAAAATATCTTTTGATCATCTCATGTAATGATAATGGAGTTTCAGTTGATGTTCTTATTCACACGGCTCTGTCCATCATATTTTTGATGTACTGTCCGTTTACTAATACTGTCATGGCTCAACTTCGAACCATATACCACCGTTCGGCTGCTGGCTTAACGAGCTTTCGATTCACTATTTCGAATGGATGAGAAACATCAGATTATATCTAAAAGAATTAGGTTTGTTTGTTTGTTGGAGTTGTTGTGTTGTTTACTTTGGCAAGCTGTAAAGTTCAACATTATGAAGAGAGATGGCTGTTTTTTGGTCCTCTGAATCCCCACAATATCGTCATGAATTAAGCTAATTGACATATAAACTTAATCTGAACCCAATCTGGTGTTCAACAGGCACATCAAATGACAGAGAAGCAGCAGCAGCAAATCCCGGGATCGGATCGACGTCATCACAAGAGGGACGGAAACGAAAGCATGTTGCATTAGACGTGGACGAGGAAACCATGGTGCAGAATGAACTGATTGGCATCCTGGAAAAGAATGGGAAACTGCTGAGTGCCCAACTGGAAGCTCAAAACATGAACTTTGAGCTGGACCGGGAGCAGCGTAGGCACCACGCCGATGGCCTAGTCGCAGTTCTTAACAAGCTCGCAGACGCTCTAGGGAGGATTGCGGATAAGCTGTAGGAAAAGAAAGAGAGAAATCCAGATGAGTAGATGTACATAACCAACAACATTTTTCTCTCCTGGAGCATGATAGAGACACATAAGAGATAGAAGAAATTGATAGGAGGAAGGTTGATGAAGAAGGAGGTTTCCTCTTGTGTCTGCCATTTCTAGTTTCAGATTGCCTTTGTGACCAATTAGTGGTGAGTTTAGAAGTTATAGATATCCCCATACACAGATAAGAAGAAGGATATACAAAAACTGAGAGAGTTATATTTTACCACATTTCTACTTTTTTATACGGATTCCAATATTTGTAAATCTTATTATTTATTTCCATTTTTGGTTTTTCCCAATCCAACTTCACTTCTTCCATTTTCTCCAACACCCTTTCCATCTTTCTCTTTCTCGGAATGTCGTTTTCGTTCTATAAGTATAAATCTGATTGATTTGGAGATTTTAACTTAAACCCTCGAGAAGAATAAATATCTTAACTCCCGAATTATGTTTATATTAGCTTCTCAAATTTTGGCTAGGATCTAAAAATATTCAGTAAGTCCTGGGACCTACTCGACTTTGATACCAATATATGTGCATAAATAATGAATATGGTTGGAATGGTGAGGAAACCTCTCTCCCTAACAAACGCGTTCTAAAATCGGGAGAGTGACTACGATTGGGTCAAAGTGGACAATGGGCTTGGACTCTTACAAATGGTGGGCTCGTTCCTCACTCCCTAACAAAAGCGTTCTAAAACTATGAGAGTGACTACGATTGGGTCAAAGTGGACAATGGGCTTCGACTCTTACCAACCAATGGTGGGCTCCCAAATGGAGTAGATTGTGAGATTGAGAATGTTTATTTTAGAAGGAGTGAAGATAGAAAAGAAATGAGAAATTTGGATTTGAAGGGTCCGTGAAATTGTCCTTTGATTACATTAAGTATGGATGGTCCTTCTCTGTACTCTCAACACTCCCATTGAAACAAAAAGGAACCTTACTGAGTTGCTGATTCCAAGCACCCACGCTGAGACTCATTTCTTACAGTCGCAGCTACCTTTTTTGTTTCTCACCGCCTCAATCTTTCCACTTCTCAACAACTCCATTTGATTTGGTTCTTTTCTTGTTCTCAACCTGCTGCTCATGGAACAGCCACTGTAGGAAACTTGACCTTCAATGGCGGGGATTTCGTAAAGCAAACCAAAATTTATCCGAAACCCGCCATTATCGCCTAAGTCGAAGCTCCTCTTAATGGGGTTCTTTGCATTCACCATCCACACTCTTCTCTTGCTGTTCGTATTTTGGTTTCCCTTCTTCTCAGGAGCCAAAGGCGGTGTTCAAACCGATGCACTTGTTGGTTCCTCCGAGCATTTCGTGCCAACTCCTAAAACTCTCCATTTCAAGAATGGGTTTCAGAGGATTCTTCTCAGCGTTGCGTTAGGGGTCGTTACTGGACTCATTGGCGCTTTGCTTTCTGTTTGGTTCATTCGGAGCCTTGTGGGTTACTTAAACAGAACCCCACTTCTCGAAGGACCCCTAATATTTTCCCCCAAAATCGACGCCGATGCTCTTCAGTCAGCGCTGCGGAACCAAACCCAGTTGTTGGGTTCGAGTTCGAGTTCGAGCCCAAATGGGAAGTGCTACAGGGAGGTTCTCGCGAATGGGCTGACGGTGGCGGTGAAGAGGCTCGAACCCATTGAATGCGGTAGGGCAGAGGCACGGCGGCGGATGCAACAGCAGCTGGCAGTGCTTGGCGGTTTGAAGCATCGGAATGTGATGAGCTTAAGGGCTTACGTCGCCGAAATGGGAAGCTGCTGCTTGGTTTATGACTTTGTGCCCAGTGGGTCTCTTGAGGACGCAATGAGGAAAGTGAGAGAGAACCAATTGGAACTTAATTGGGAAGTTCGGCTTCGAATTGCCGTTGGGATTGCCAGAGGGCTTCAGTTTCTTCATTTTGAATGCAACCCTCCAATTCTTCACTGCAATTTGAAGCCTTCAAATGTGCTGTTGGATGCAGAGTTTGAACCAAGATTGGCTGATTTTGGGTTAACAAATCTCATCTCTGATTTTGATGCACCACCTTCTTTGTACACTGCCCCCGAGTGTCTTAACAGCTCCAGGTAAATCCCACAAATGCTCTCTTCTGAACAATTATAGGCATTACCCATTAAATGTCTTAACTGATATTCAATGTCTGGAAAGTAAATTCTAAGCTTACAATGTTGATAAGTTATTAAATTTAGCTGAACTTATTGGCCTCATATAATCAATCCCTGCATTAATGATCATACTCCTTTGCTCTCTGGGTAAGAAACTTGGGGTAGATAGATTATAGTTGGATCTTAATCCGAGGCTGGAAACATGTGGATTGATATGGCAGTGTTCATCTTGAAACAGGTATACTGACAAGAGTGACATTTTCAGCTTTGGGGTTATACTGAGTGTTCTGTTAACCGGTAGAGATCCGACCGAGCAGGCTTCGTTGGACAGAGGAGATGACAGCGGCAGCGAGGGACGTTTAGGACGGTGGCTCGACCAATCAGTGGAGCCACGAGAAGCTCTGGATAAAGGCATCAGAGGAGAAGGAATGGAAGAAGAAGAAGAAGAGGAGATGGTGTTGGCATTGAGAATTGCTGGAGTGTGCGCATCAGAATTGCCTGAGGACAGGCCTTGCAGCGATGAGCTACTTGCAATGCTGACCCAATTACAAAGCTTTTAAAGCAGTTTGTAGGCATATTTTCCGGCCAACATTGATTGAAAAGGGGAGGGGCCAGGGGCAAGGTCTTCAAGAGTGGCATTAACTTGAGTTTGTCCTCATACTCAAATCTCAAACCCCAAACCCCATGTGGGACCTTAAGCCCAACCAAACATGCTCCATAACAGGAGCAGCTCAGCCTCTGACCAAAAAATGTGTCTCACCTATCACCTGCCTCACACACTGCACCTCCTAACAATGCCTCCATTAATATATAACTTGTTTTTTTCTTGGACTTTTAGTAATACTTCATGATGGAAACCCATACGTTTGCCATGATAAGTTTTCTTCGTTTCATTACTGCAATTAATAATTGGAGGTAATCCGTGAATCAACCCATTTGATATGGGTTATTATGATCATTTTGAAAGGTTGATTTCAGGTTTTAAATGGAACCAAATTGACTATCCAACAGCCCACCTAAAAGAGATTTGAGACTTGGAGAGATATCTTGGGATCCAAAAGATCTAACAATAATGCATCCATTCAAACCTTCACAGCCACTCGTTTCTCAAGGGAACAAAAAGTAGCCTTCACCTCTGCATTATTGGTCTAAAACCTTATCCATTCACGAGATATCTTGCCATCTCTATCTGTTGAGCCTTATAAATCTGAATTCCACTCTAAAGATACATCCAGGCATCAAGTTCGCAGCAGACAGCCATTGTTCATCATGTAGTTGCAGGCAGCTCCTTCCCTGGCACATCCATCTTCATGCTACCTTCTCCCACCAACTACCAAATTGATGGCGTTCTCAATCCCATCTAGGTCCAAGCGAAGGCACCCCACTTCACAAACTCATCGCCCCATCCTAAAAGCGAAGGCAAGTGCGGTTGGACAAGACCCTTCAACGGTTGACTACAGCTCCGTGTCCTCGTAAGCTAAATCATTTTAGTTCATTGTTACACAACAATATATCAAATTCAATACCTTCATTTGCCCTTCTGTGTTGGTTTTTGGAAGTGTTTTTCCAGCAGAGGCTTGTGAAACTGTTGGAGGTGAAGCTTGTGATGTCGAAATGTATCCTGAAGTAAAGCTAAAACCAGAGGCTAAAAAGGGAGGCAGTGTCTCAGAGGCAGTTGATAGAGAGTATCTACAATATGACAGTCCTAAGACGTAAGATCTCTCATTTCCTATGAAACAACACTGTTTCATGCTTGAATATGCATTGATAATCTTGGTTTTTAATGATTGCTGCAGAGTCTTTCCTGCGGAGGCTTGTGATGATCTGGGTGGTGAATTCTGTGATCCAGAGTATCAAAAGGGAGTTTACTAGAAAAAACTTGTTGGGAGAAGGAGCTTCCAGTTGTTTTCTTTTCCTCCCCTCTTTACTGACTTCCTATTATGCTTGTAAATGATTAGTAGACTACGAAGTTCTTCAATACTGATCAATACTTGATACTCTCCAACAACATAAAAAACTATCTGAGTTTTTTGTGATCATCTGAAAGGCAATAATCTTCCCAAAACAGCACTCAAACTGTTTCAAGATTGGGACATCGAAATACTCGATTGATTATGAATAGTAAGAATATACAGACGGCAATTAATCACTTACAAATGAAGCGCTGAAGGTGCCAAGATTGTTAATACTTCTCAAGATGAACCATCAAGATCCATCACCTGCAACATTAACCACAATTAACTCAATGACAGAAGGTCAAAATGGCATATCAGTTAACAATCATGAAGGCCACACAATCAGTTTGCTCTATTGCTAAGTCTCATCCACGAGGATTAACGCATTTTTGTTGACATCGTGTTTTAACGAGATGGCGAAACGCTGAGAAATACGTCTTAAATCCTTCGTCGTCCTCCAAATACCTTGGAATTCAAATATAGACTGTGAAGAGTATCAGACTGCATAAGCCATGGCTAAGGCTAAAAAAGATGCGACATTTTTTAAGTTTATAAACTTCAATTTTTTTTTTAAAAGTCTCTTAAATATTTTAAAAACAAATTGAAACACTTCAGTTGAGAATTAAATAGACAGAGAAAGTCAAGTGAGTATCATGGTGTAATTTAACGTTGACAAAAGTGAAGTGGAAAATTCCTGCGTTTCACAGTTTTAAGGTAAACTTTCTGACAGATTTTCGCATGCACAAAACAAATTTTCAGCTGTGTTCTTCAATTTTTTCTCCAATTAGGTTCTTATTTAGGAGATTTCGGACATATTTTGAACGTATTCTATGTTTTCGTCGCAATGTTTGGTTTGTATGAAAACTGCTCGATGGAATGCTGCTTGCAATAGAACTGTATTGTATAGCTTTATTGCAGTACTGACTGCTTGCAGCCATTCAGGCTTGGTAAGAGAGGGCAGACAGATTTTGGATTCTATGAGTACTGCATACGACGTAGAACCTACAATTGATCACTGAGATAGTATGAACAATATAAACTCTCCTGCAGGACTCCTAGATGATGCCCTTAGAGGACACAACCAGTTATATAACCATGTTTAAATTGTATGTTGGAAAATGGCAAGAAGCAGCTCAGGATGTAGTAGTTAGAGATTCAAACAGGGGAAATGTTCTTGCAATGGTTACTGGTGATATGATTGGGTAAAACTGAGTTATGTTCCAATGAAATTATCAGAAACTCTTAAACTTGTAAAATCACCACCAAGTGGTGCATAGACCTATCAATTTCTTCTTCAATGGAAAATTCACAAATGTTTATAACCACCAGAACACCGAGTTTCCAACCCAGCTAGACCTATCAATTTCTTTGTATTCCCTATTTTTTTTTCCAGGATAGTAAAGAACATTGTGTACTTGAACCAGGAGGTGATTCTTCCGCCCCACCTCTCTAGAATGCAGAAAGTGACTTTCATATCAGTAGTTCAGTGCATGAGACTTACATTATATTAGCAGAAACAAGGTAACCAACATATATATAGAACATGAGAGGATTAGCCCCCCCCCCCCCCCCCCCCAAAAAAAAAAACGGCTGATACGAAGGCACTGAACTTTTAGCCAGCGTTGTGACATTGGAAACAAGAACTTGAAATCAGAGCGACACATTATCTAAGGTTATGTAATTGAGTTCAAGCACTCTCTTTACGTGATGCTTCCCACATTCTACGCTCAATTCCCAACTTCCTGAGCTCTGTGAGGCCTTGCTCAACTGAAAATTGGCGTTCACCCACACAAGGGGGATAAAAGAAGAAGAGGAAGGTAAGAAAATGAAAGGAGGCATAAGTATACGATACAAGTAGTCAACTTGTTTTGCAAAACTTACCATCAACAGCATCATGTGATGAAGGAGAGTGAGCACTGCGACTAATCCAGAACTGAAGTCGTTCATTCGCAATATCTTCTTCAATACCATGAGCTTTGGCTCTTCTCCAAAAATATGTAAGCCATGCCTGGAGACCAAGAGTATTTCAGATGTATAATCAGATTGTTTATGACGTAAGCATGCAATACAGAAGTTGAAGAGCAAAATATGGAACACATTTTTATACAGGTATTAGTACCACAGCGTAAATGTGACATAAGTTCATACAGTTCCACTCGTTTACCACCAGAAGGTTTTACTATAGATAGCTTGTACGATGGCTGCTTAACAAAGATTTTTTGGAACCACCACCTGTCTCGAGGAACTAGACAACAAGGCTACTGTTTCGGATTCCAGAGAACCACCAACAACATTGATTGTTTCTGATCAGAGCCAGGCAGTGCCAAATACTAAAAGCATTGGCCCCATAAATCCAAGCCCTTGACGGCAAGGGTGAGAGGCTTTTATTTTTTTCATGAAAGTTTGTTTCTTCAAAGAAGAGATGGTGAAATAATTTCCCTCATCTTCCTGATCAAATGTAAGAAATTCTAATGGCACCTCAAAAATTTTCACTCTAACCATCATCTACACGAAATGTCAGTCAAAACCTAACAGTTAAATCATTAGTGACAAGGAAGTCATAACATTTGCAGCTGATGGAGGGATTTGTTGGCTCTCATCCAGTAGATAAGACTTGTAAAAGAGAACTGACATCGTCTGAACAAAGGTTCTATGACCAGACAAAGGTCAAAGAGAGTTGTTCTCGTTAAGGGGCAGGAAGCATATGGATGTATGAAGGGCGTTTTCGTATTTTGGTGTGCTAAGAAAGAAAATTCTAACAGGGAAAGCAATGTTAATCATTAAAAAATACCACCTATATATCATGCAACAGAAAATTAGGTTACAAAAAGAGAACAAATTAGGGGAAATGGAAAGACCTCTTTGAAAAGAACATCTTCAGATTCCTCTGGGCTCAATTCTGAAATAAAACACTGACCGAATATTAAAGTGATGAAGAATATATAAAATGCTTCAGTACATGCTCAATTATTGTTTCATGCATCAAAATTAAAGAAGACAGCATAAAACGAAAAGTATTAGAGTATACTAGCATCCCATGGAAATGAAATGCAGTCCTGATTGTTATCAAATTCAGAGAATTAAGCAGGAGCAATTCAATGAGAAATTTTAGCAAGCTTTATCCCTTCCAAACTTCATAACTATCGAAAAGTGATGGGCAACAAAAATGACATACCAAATGCCTCCATGAACTTCGGATCAACTGGCGATTTGATATCTGCAACATTAAATTGATTTGGAAAGTGTTCAGCAATGGATACTACCAAGTGCTAGAATTGGTACTTTAAAGTTGGTAATTCATGCATCCTTGGAGGAATCGGTTATAACATAACTTTTCTATTTTATCATACAGATTCAAAGATAAAAAAACTTTCACTAAAACAATAATAACACTAGTCGCGTTTCTCATCAAATAACCTATCAATAGACATCTTCAAAAGGCTAAAATTATTTATGGCTGGAATGCTCAATTGATTGAATGGCATTTGCAATAGCATTATGGACACACACCGAACGAACTGATAAATGATAGGTGACGTGGAAAATTGAAATTGACGACACTAAAATGATCCTCGAGCAAAGTTGAGAGTCCATGAGCACTTGAGCAAAGACAATAATTGGTCTTCATGATCAACTGTAATGAGAATTGGCAGGCAATGATGGGTTCCAGAAGAGGCATTCATTTATATTGAGAATTAATAGAACAAGTAACAAAAAAAGCCCGCAGTCTTGCCTGTTTTTTTTTTTTAGTAGATAAGAAGCAATAACTTTATGGGGAAAAAATAGAGGGATGATAAGATGCAAGCGTACTCAAGCAAGACAAATTAGACAAATTTAGCAATGTCAATCTAATGATTACATGAGGTCCAAAGCAGGGACGAGGCTAAAAATTTCTTTTTGGCAACCTTTAATTCATACAAATAATCATTTAGGATTTAAATATAAGCTAATTAGAGTATAATAAAATGAATGTCATACTAACAATTCACACCTGAGAGAGACTGTCGCGCAGAATTTGGTCGCCTCTGTTGAGCCAGAGCAAGCACAAGAGCCTCCTCCACCTTTGTTTTCCAAATCAAGCTTAAACTTAATTTAAACAGTAATAGCAATCACAAGATGACAACAAAGAACATAGTTCAGAAAAGAAAAGAAACGGAACACAACAGAATTTATACTTGATGATTAAAGTTCCCAACATCCCCCCCTCCATCACCCCAACCCAAAAAAAGAAGAGAGAGAGAGTAACGTATCATAAAGAAACCTTCAAGGAAGCAAGTTCTTTCAATCCCATTTCAACAGATAGCATGCTTTCAATATTTCCTTCTCCGGTTAGATCACTTATATCAAGAACAAAGTGGCTCCTTTTCTCAGGATCCAGGTCTCCTGGTAAATGTAAATGGCATTATGGGATGGGATAAAATCATATTGACTTAGATAATGCAACCACAAAAAAAGGGCCCATTTTTGTTGGTGGGCAGTGGCAGGAAGATCAATAAATAAAGTACAAGCACCGAACAGGAACTAGCCTTTTTGAGAAAATTCTTCCTTAGCCTTTTGTCCCGCAGAAATAACAATCTCAAATGGCAGTGGTGCTAAAGATGACCAGTGTTCGTACTTAGTCACAGCAATATCCAAACAAATGCCTGAAAACCACGAAAATAGATATATCAAGATTAATGAACTGCAAGAAGCTATTAGCCACCTGCTAGACATCAAAATGAAAGGACAAGTAAAAAGGTTCACACATACAGGGAGGCCGAGGTTCTGCAATTGTTCATAACTTGATAGAGGTCTAAGTAAAATTTTCGAAATATTAAAATCTTTCATGATATTTTACATTTCCGACAATGGGGTGATATAATGCAAAAAAGCAAGAAACATAGTATTTCAGTTAGATTCAACTAAGGACTTCAGCATATGAAAAAGAACTATGTAGAATTCAAAGTAATAAATGAAAGAGGCATGTCATCTGATTTACCATATTTTGCAGCCAGTCCCCAGTAGCGAGCAAGCCAACACCTTTTTAGAACGACTTCTTCCTGAAATAAAAAATGTTGAATAATTCATCTCTAAATGCAAACTAACATGACAAGCTACTTTAATTAAAGCAAGTACGGACCATCTCCTTCGGAGTCAAAATCATTCTTTGCGTCATAGATCGAAGGGCTTTCACATCATGTTCAACTCCATGAAGGTGTTGAACAACACTTATAGTCTCTTCTTTTGCTTTCTAATTCAAGTAAGAAATAAGAAATAGCACTATTTTAAATCAGTAAAAGATAACCATGTTTAATTTTTTGGACGTAAAAGGAAGCAAGGAATATAACCTTAACTTCAGATTTAAGGGATTCAATTTCCTTGTCCCCCCCATCCTTCGATTGTTTTGCTTCTTTAAGTGCAGCCTGTGAAATTGAAAGTACAATCAGACATAATGCCTTTTTCTTTGCTGCTTCATGTGTAGGAACAAATGATCAAATATAGACAATAACTTCCATCATTCTGCAAGCAATATCTAAATAAGCCATTTGATCTTTAAAATTCTACCTAGGTAACTTTGAAAAATCTCACAACTTAGCAACCTGAGTACATTAAATATTTCAATGGTTATAACTAAGCTTCCCTATGTTCTCGATCATAAGTCTTACACATCTGGTGCTGTAAATACCTCTCTCTGACGTAATGCAGCTTCCTTCCTGCATTATTAATAGCACAGACAACATATTATACAGACATCAAGAAGGAAAACAATCCAATGAAATTAACTTAAACTTGCATTGACCTGCTCAAAAGTTTGGCTTCTAAAGAAACACCTTCTCCCAGAGAAGCAACCTGATAACTTAGAAACACATCAGTCACATGTATTTTGTCACCGTAGTACAAAAGTGAAACTAAAGTTCCAGCTGAAAATTGGAACACCAAAAAGAACAGTAAAGACAAAAGTAAATAATTCAGAATACAAAGACTTCCATTTCGAAGACCTACGCTTGGGCTCTATTGGTCACAGGCTGACTTTGATGTTTAACCTGGTGAAGGAACCTCACTCAAGCTCACACTTCGTTGAACATCAATGTAGTACATTGTTCTTTTTCCTTTTCTCTTTCATTTCAGTTTACTACCTAATCTTACGTGTTCTCTTATTGGTTCCATGGCCAGTACCATCCTAAAACGAACCATATTATCACTTCTCCTATCAGGCCGGGCATTTCTAGAAGAGCTGTGCGCATTTTTACACAATGCTTTCTTTACTCATTTTCTTACACAACCAACATTCCTCTTAAGCTTTTTATGACAAAATATCAAAATTTTCTCACTTCCTGTCCTTTCTAGGTGGCTACGCTTAATTTCTCATTCATTTTCTTTCTTCACGGGTGGGTGGCTACACTTGATGCTGTTATACAAATCTGAAGCACATTACACGTCCAAATTGCTTCTGAGAAAAGATTTTCCATGGCAAAGAAAAAGACAAGCACAAGTAATGAATATTATATTGAAATGATGTATCCATTACCTGCTTCTCAAGTTCCCTAACTCTTGTTTCTGCTTCTTTACATCTCTCTTCCTCAAGCCTGAGCTGTAAACAATACCCAAGTACAAAATTTAAGCACAAAGGATATTTAATAAAATGCTCAAAACCAGTGAAAAAGAAAGAAAAAAATGAAAAATCAAAGCACCTTCACAAGAATGTTCTCGTTCTCCTCTTGTAGAATATCAAGCTACAGCACAGAGAATTGAAAACCTTTAAGTACTCGAAGACTGGAAAAGGAGCATTGTCACGGACATGCTGGTTTACAGTCACACAGTCAATCAAACCATTCAGATATGAAACAATAATGCTATGGACATACTTCATCACGAAGGCCAGATGCTTCTCGCTGATCTCCTGAATCTTTAGTATTAAAACGCACTGTATCTGATGAGAATCTGCAGTATTACATTTATCAATCACCAATTTTTTGATATACTATACCATAGTAGTTATCCTCAGAACTATCCCACTCTCATCAGCAGATACCAGGAAAAAGCAACGTATGGAAAATATAGGCTACATGTCCAGAGATGTAGCAGCTATCAATGTAAGGGGCAAACAAGATTTTTAAGTTTCTAACAGTACTCTTAACTTAATCATTACCCAGAATAACAAATCATTGACTTGAGCAGGATAATCAAATTAGTCAACAACTCAGGTAACTATGAAGGAGATTTTCAAGCATCTCCCAGCAAGAAATAATATTTCTTTTCCTAGATATTGAGGAAACTAAAGGAATCTTAAAGTTCAATTTCTTTTCTTTTTATCTATTTTTTACATTTTTGTTGGGGCCAGTGGGCAATTTTACCGCCAAAACAAAAGGTAGCAAGAACAAACTTATTTCACCTCCCAACCACCACCAATTCATTATTAAACTTGTTTAGGCTTTGTTTCAATTCCAAACAAAGAGAAAAACTATAAAAAACAGAAAAAAGTATAGATGTCAAAACCAGATAAGTAACTTGCATTGTGTTCATACAGTCCGAACCACCAATTTAATTTTCTAATCTACGTCGTAGTCAAAATGATTTACCTTTTTCCTCTTTGAGTAGGCGGATCTAGGGGTGGCATTGAAGTTGCCGTCCTCAGTGTTGTTTTGGGTGGAGCCACTGGCAGTGAAAGGTGAGATATTGACGATCTTCCTGCTGAAGTGGAACGAACTGAAGGAATGTCTTCTAAAAAATTTCTGGCTAACTAATTAGAAGTCGCAAAAGAGAAATTCGATTAGTCGTCAGAAATCAGCTCAGCGGTGTTCTCATTCCGGAAAAGATAACTGGCTATCGCCTTTCTAGAACAAATGGAGTGTAAAGCACCGGAGGAACATTTATTAGGAAGACCTGCTAATTTAACGAAAAATGGCATTCAATTCGTGAAAGGAAGGATCCGTGAATCTATATATCTTTTTTGTAAAGAATTCCAAATCAAGTTACTCAGAACAGATATTAACCAACATTTACACCGAGCAGACCTACTTGAAGAAAAATTGAGCCGGGAGCAGAGAGCAGAAGACAATGTGCAAAGAAGCAGAAAACAGAAGTAGTCCGCTTCAGTTACAATAGAAATCAATCAGACTAGAGCACAAGGCATTTAACTTACCCCAGGGGAGGGAGATCTAGTGGTTTTCGCAGTAGGAACAGCAAGTCTACCACCGTTATTAACATTCCTAGACAACGAAATAGGAGGAGGAGCACTATAACGAAATCCTAAATCGTCCTGATCGTCTTCGTCGTCAACGGCGGTCTGAGAAGCCATAACCTGAGCTAGCCGCTGAGCCGCAGCTTTTGCAGCGAAGTTCTGTGTGCGCTTAATGTTGGAAATTCCAGAAACGGAGGAGGATCGAGCGTGATGGCCGCGCGCCGGCGACATCGCCGGCGACGCGGGACCACCTGTGCTGCCTGATTCGCTGCTCCATTGGCGAGCATAAATCGGGCTCTCAGTCCGTTTCACATCCATCTACAGTAGCAGCAGCTTGGTGAAAGAGATCGGAGAAGCACAAAGATTTAGTAAGAAATGGTAAGAAGAGTTCCAAGTTCTGGGAAGTGAGGGAATTTGGAGGGAAGAATCGCGAGAGAAACAGAGCCAACGCAGTTTATGGACGCTGCAACTAACATTGAAAAGGGGAAGAAAACAGCCGCCGCAGATTTTCTTATTTTCTGTATTAAGAAAAAAAGAAAAAAAAAAAAAGTACGTAGACTAGAGGGACTTAAACGATAGATCTCTAATAATTTTTAGATTAAAATAATTAAAAATAATTTTCCTATCAAAATCTAACGACCTAAATTCCTTGCAAATTTTCGTGGTCTAAATAAATGGGTAGGTACATTTAACTATTATTATCTTTTAGTTGAAGAGACAGACCGAATCAATAAGACTAATTTTTTTAACTGGACATGGAGTTACTGATTTTATTTTTTTACGATATAAAAAACCATTTGATTCTTATATTAAAAAAAAAAAAAAATAAAAAAAAAAAAACAGTTCTATCTTCAACCACACCGACAAGGTTCAAATTTGGTATTGGACCAGTTTCAAATCGATATAAATGTTAGAACCTTTTTATGGGTGGTGGACTTTTTCACTCCTCTTTTATTATAGCTACCTAGAAGGTGTATTATTCACATTATTCAAATTACATATTTAGTATTTGAACATTCATTTCTTTTTCTTTTTCTTTTTCTTTTTTCCTGAAATGGAGCAATGAATTGGCAAATGTAGAAGGATTAGAAGAGTTAGCGATGTGGATCCAATATGGTGGATTGGTGCTATACTCGATGCAAAGACTTTAGCAATGGCACATAATTATGTGGTTAATACCGTCTTGAGATTTGGGGGACGAGTTATGACGTTGGTTCGGTACACCCAAATTGATTTCATCCATATCCCCACAATCAATGATTTAATATCTATCTTGCAACTACCAAGTAGTTTAAAATGTTTATAATTTAACCAATCTCATTGAGGCCTGCCTTTGTTACAGCCACCAAACCAAACAAAACCAAACCCATTATAGCCCAATTCCATTTGTCTTCTATACAAATTCTAAAAACAGAAATATTTGAAAAAATCAACTTAAAATTTGTCGAATTTGTCCAATTTGATGTATTTTCTATTTTTGAAGGGAAAAAAAGGAGGATTGAAAATAAATATAACAAAATTGGTCCCATTAGGAAGGATTGTTGACCTCATTTATATCGTCATCAAATGATAGGAAGGAAGCCTTTTGCCATGTCCTACTCTTAATCTTCACTCAACCCCCCCACGATTCCTATTTCATAAAGCATAATAATGCATCTTCTGAGAACCTTATTCCTCCCCTGACACAAACTTGTTTGTAGCTAAAAAGAAGCACAAATCTGCTACCCCGACCGACCATCATCATCTGCCCAATCTTCTTGCATTATTATGCCTTCTCCTCATCTCATTCAAATTGGGGGGCAGGACGAATTAAAGAGAAAAAATCCAAAGTATTCTCCCATGCAATTCCAGCCATAAAAAAAAAAAGAAAAAAAAAAAAAAAAAAAAAAAAAAAGCTCAAAGCAAAAAACAAACGAAAATGAAAAACTTCCGACGTTAAGTTGGATCTAGACTCGCCCCCCCCCCCCCCCCCCCCACTAGCGAAAATTGGACCGTCCCGCCTGTCTCAATCTCTCTGCAACTTTCCCCCTCCCTCCCTCCATTGACCGTTGATTATTTCAAATCTAACCCCAAGTCACTCTCTCAAATCAATCGGGGCCACATAATTGGAGTGTAATCTCAAATCTTTTTGGGCTTTGGACACATTCTTGTAGCTGTAGGGCGCGTGTTAAATAGGGAGTTAGTATGTCTCTCTCTCTTAGTCTTGGGCTTTGCGCCCAACACTCCACCCCAAATATGAAGGCACCGTGTTGTTGTGTTGGAATTTCTTCTCCGTGTTATATCATCTTGGGTTTAAACCTTTCAGTTTTAATTTAGAAAGAGGTGTGTTAAGGTTGCGGGTTGGTTGGATTATGGTTTAATGGCGAAGTCCTGCTCATTTGCCCTCCGGTAAAGCAGAGCTGATGCTTCCACCCTGTGCATTACACAAAAAGGTTAACGTGCAAATATAACCAACTTCAACATCTAATATAAACAACACATGCGAATGGGAAACTCACCACCCTGGATGGACCACGAATCTTCCCGTGGAGAGAGCCCAATTCACCTGCCCAAAACAATTGCAAACAGAAATATCAACACACCTCATAGGAGGTTCAATTAGTACATTTAAATCAATGCACATAAAGTACCCTCCCAATCCTCAAACTGACTGCAAACTTTTAGCTAACAGCAGGTCTACAGGGAGTTTTCAACAAATATTTCCTCACCGAATGTGTAGAAGTTGATGAGAAACTGGAATAATGAATTCCCAAGTATATCAGACCGCAGTCCATAGTTAAAGTGAGTGGCACAGTACCTTATCAGTCCCAAGAGAATTTGCAACAACGTGGGTAACCTGTTCATCAATCTGGTTGGTGCACACGGCGCCAAACTGTTCTGCTGTCTGCCACAGTGGATGCAGATGCGGATTTGCTTCACCAACCGGAAAAACCCTGCTGAACACTATACGGCAACCAGCCAAAATCTTTTGTTGCACGGAGGCCAAGATATTTCTAACATCTACTTCATCTAATGCAGGATGGGAGAAAAAAGTTTGGTGGATTCTCTGGATAACCTAATGGACCAAAGTTCAAGACGATGAGGAAAATAAATTAATTCATTGCACTCGGGTGAACAAGTGGAGCAACAGAATTACCGCCAGTGAAGATGCCAAAGTACCATCTTCAGGTCTCTCATCATGATCAATCTCTAGAAGAGAAGGCCCCAGAAGCCCAAACTGGCGCCTACTACATGGAAAGAAAGTATACCTGCATTGAAGCCAGAACAAGTAAATTCAAGAGATCTCAAATTCTTAGATCACCAAACACAAAAACATTTTATTGTTTAGAGGGATGGATGATATGCTTGCCTTTCTACAACAATCAAGTTCATTTTGTTATGTGGCCACACCCTGATGGAATCATCTATTATAACAACAGCAGACTCCATGCCCAAAACACCCTCCAGATCCTTACTCCTGGGTATCCTGTCATCACCGTCCACTAAGTCTACATCATCACCTCGAGAAATAACTCGCCCAGCAAACAGAGACCCTTTTGGATCAAGCACTTTTGCCATCTCTGTTGCATATTGCTTGTTTCCCATTGTGTACAGATGCAGTTCAAAGAGCTCGCTGGCCTAAAATGCAAAAGGAAACACAAACACCAAAATACCCAGTCAACATCCACCATCCAATTGTAACTTAAGGAAAATAAAATGCAGAAAAAAAAAAAAAGAAGAAGAAGAAAAAGAAAAAGAAAAACAGTCTTTGACTATTTCAACATACCTTTTCCAGAAAGTTCCAGACCCCAGGCCGTAGTTTTGTCCACATTCCCATATGAGGAAATCGGAAAAGATGTCTCAGCGCCTTCTCACGATCCTGTTCCTCTTTCTTTCTCAAAATTTCATCATGCACTGGATCTACTTCCACAAACTAGAACGAGATCATACCAAGTTATGAAATTGAAAGTCCGAGTTGATAGTGAAAATCAATCAGTTATCAGAAGAAGAAGAAAAAAAACCTTAGCTGAATTCAGAAGTGTGTGATCTAGATCCAATACAAGGCAGAGTTTGCGTGCAGCAAACATTTTTTTCTGCTCTTGTATTCGTCTTGCCCTCTCCCTCTGGATAGCAGCTTTTTGCTTGTCATCGTAGCCCTCAAATAGATGCTCAAGATCTCCCCATGTACCCTGTGAACGAGAGGGCCCAACCATATCTCCTTCTTGGGTAGCAGTTGTCACAACTTTATTGTCTATAGAGCTTGACCCTACAACATTAGTATCCATCCTGCCCAATTTAACTGGCTTTGATGATGAATTCTGTGAAGTGGGTGGCGAGGGAACAGTCATAATGTCAGCAATATTTTTCAGATTGTCAGTGAACTGTCTACCAATATCAGGTAGTAATGTTGGTGAAGAAGCTAATTTCAAATCTCCCTGGCTTTCCTGCTTATGCCCATTTGGTATGTCCTTACATCCTTCTGAGTTTGGAGTAGTTGGTACAACTCCTTTTAACTGATCATTTCCCAAGCTCCCAACATTATGAGGAGAATTACCATGGAGGATACGGCGAGGGTCACGAGGTTTCATACGAACTTTTCCCAAATCATCCTGATGACTCTGAAAATGATGAGATGTGCAATATTTAAAGCAAACACAATACCAATCTAGAATAAAAATATAGATACTTTAATGCACAGGAAATGATAAACAATATCACAAATGCTTCAACAGCATAGATAATGAGCCAAAAATGGAGGAAAAAACACCTTCCACCATCGGTTTAAATAAAAAAAAAATGGCATTTGATAAATACTTGGGTCATATCAGAACAATCATAACCAAATTGTCATTTGTTAAATTCTTGAGTCAGATTAGAAGCAAGGTAACCCAAGCACTTGTGTAAAGGAAATTATCAACCATTTGATTGGAAGGCAATCTCTTATCACGAAGACAATAAGCAATAAGAAATTTTATACTGCACATGGGGAGAGGCAAAGAAGCACCCTTTGAAAAACAGATATGCATAAGAAGAGCATAGGAAAATATTGGGCATAGATTTTGAAATAGTCAACAATCGCTTACCTCAGCAACCACTATTGGTACACCTGGCATTCCTGCTAATTGCTGCAAAATTCCTGAGGTCACAGCAGGAGCATTTATAAGTGGACTAGATCCTTGGCAAGGACGCAAGCTCGTAGGATAAATTGTATTTTTTTCAGATTCACTCGACTTTGATTTCAATTCAGCAGCTAATTGCTGCTTTTGGTTCATTTTAAGTAAATTTAGGAGCATGGTTGGGTTCACAACAATATCTTTCAACAGTGAGGGCAAGGAAGCATCATTGCTAGCATTTATAGTAGGCAAGCCCTCGGTTCCAGGACTAGAATTGTTTGTAATATTGATTTTTTCAGTTGCATTTGCTTCAGCAATCTCCATCTGATTCCTATTTAGAAGTCTGGGTCCAGCGGGCATGGTATCTTCCAACCAGCCACCAGTTCCAGGGACAGCTCTCACATCACTAGCAGCTACTGCATGATTCTGAGATCCAATCTTCTGCCTTTTTATTTCAGGGACACCTGTATTAGGCTCCAAATCCATCTTTTGCTTTCTCAAGTTTATGGCTGCAGCACACTCTAACATAGAAGAATTCTGCACTGAAGTCATTGTGCGTGGATTAAGACCCATTGCACTTGCATCAGAATTGACAATTCGTAGCCTAGGGTCCCTACTTTTTGCTAAAGGCTTTACTGTTGGATCTGACACAGAACTTGGAGGAGCAACATTTAGAGGACTAATCAGTCCTTTAGTGCTGGAACTTTCCAAGCTAGAAAACAGACCGGTAGATATATTAGAAGCAGAGTTTGATACATTTTGACCCGGTTTAGAAGAATTTGAAGACTTTAGACTTCTGATAATGGAAGAACTAGAAATCTCCCCACCAATATCACCACCCCCGTCATATTCTTCAGAAGGAGTTGGACTAGGAAGTCTATCAGCCATTGAAAAGGAACTTCGACCAAACTTCTGTTGATAGGTCGAAACAGCTTTATGAGCATCAGTTTCATAATGATGCGATCTAGATCCATCTACAGCAAAGGCCAATTTTGCAGGGGTATTCCCTGATTTTTGGACAGAAAAAATTGTAGGAGCTTCTTTAGTAGGCGACGGGAGACTGTCTGCATCATGATCCTTGTGAAGGTCTAACAGAGGGAGTAGGGGAGCTCTACCCTTTAGGCTAGATACCCCAGATTGCAAACCTTCTGATAAGATATTTAGGCTATTTTTTGCTGTAATCCCTACAGGCATGGAGTTCGAAGGGATTTTAGTTGAAGAAGTCAAATGTTGACCAGCATTTGTATATGCAGAATAGGAATCCTTATTTTTCACCCCATTAGGCATATGGATCTCGACCTCTTTAGCACTGGCTCTCATGCTGGACAAATGGAAGAGGGAATCTGTAGATGGCATTTTGACCTCTACCTGTAGAAAATATTCTGACTTTAGCTAGAACGTACCAAAATCGCATTCATAAGATATCAACATCATCACAAGGAATATAACAAGCAAACTAAAGATGGTTTACTGTACCGATTTTATCTGCTCAGGAGAAAAGAGAGGAGGATCGCAATTTTTAACATAAGAAAGCAACCTATGAACAGCATCACAGCAATTGGTCGTTAGATGGTGAACAAATAGACTAACCCTCGACAATGAATACGACACTACGGACTAGGATGAGATAAAAACCTCGACAAATGTTGCATGTACTCCTCCTTTTCGTTGAGGCTCATGGAACAGAACACCTGAGATGAAAATTAAACGTCTCCAGTGATCAATGTCATTATCGTCAATCAATAATATACAATAAATAAGATTTCCCGGCAAAATGAAATTTATTCGCCAAACGAAAGAGGGCGGGAAAATATTGAGGTGCCTTACAGAATTGATTATTCGAAGAGCAGCATATAACCGTTGAATGAGCGCATCCTTTCTCGGGACTACCTTTACCTGGAGCAATTCCAAAAACATCTCTATAGAACTCTGTAGTTGGGAGCAAACTTCCAGAAACGATCTATAAGAAAGAAATCAGGTTGTCAATTCTGGAGCCTAGAGATTTCATATCGGGGACGAATCACAAAACACCATTCACATTGATCGAAAACTCAAGTAAATCGGTTCACTTACTTCTGTGCCGCGTCGATTGTAACACCATCCAATGTTTTCTGAATCAGTTTCAGTTGGTCGTCCAACTCCTTAGTCATCAAATCAAGTTCCTGACCGTCACTATCATTCATAGAATGACTGTCGGACAACATTGCTTTGGAATCAACAGCCTCTTCCATGAACTCCGTATCCATATCAATCTCACCCTCCTCTAATTCACCTTCCTCTCTCTCGCCATTCGAATTATCGCAATTCATTTCATCACCGCTAACATCGATCACGACTCTATCCTCTTCTTTTATACTATCACCATCACCCTTCCCATTCGCAGAAGGAGAGGAAGACGGCTGCTTAGATTTCTCCTCGGGGTCGGTCTCCATAACGAAAATATCATTCAGAGGCTTATTCTGCACGGCCTGTGCCCAAGCAAGATTGTACAAACCGGAAGCATAACCATGACGCATGGTGGGATAATTCTTATACAAATCACTCATGGTCCAAACTCTAGTTTCCCGATTGGAATCTTTGGGGGGCACTACCTTAGGACCAGATTCAAGCTTAATAAAATCCTCCTCACTGATCTCCTCTACCGAAGCTGTATAAGAGACTTCCCCTTCTTCGACGCCTTCAATTTTAACACTCCCGTCTTTCCCCATCAACACCACCTAGGGTTTGTTGGAAAATTTCGACAAAATCGTTCCAATCAGATCTGAAAAGTCCATGAATAGTAGTGCTGAGAAACTTGAGGAAGCGAGGGACGAGAAAAACAAAAGAAAACGATGGATCTCCAACCGAAATTACACTCCGGACATTCAAAAATTAAATTAAACTAGTTTGGAATTGGCGATGTTCTTTCGTTCTTTCTTCTTCTTCTTCTTCTTCTTAGGGAGGGATCCAATTAGAACAAAGAAAAAAGCAGTGTTGATTGAATTAAGAGAGAAAATTGATATGAGATCTGTAATCCGCAACGTTGAGAAAGAAACTGATGAGAGGTACGAACTATAACCTAACCCGATTGGGAATCGAGGCGGACGGGAAGTAGAATATACAACGAAGGGAGTAGACGAGTAAGGGGCAGATGGAAATAAAAAAGGAGAAAATAAAAAGAATTAAAAATAATAAAGAAAAGAGGGGGCGGTGGGGAAAGTGAGGGCATAGGGAGTGAATGAAATCGGGGCGTACACGTCAGCGATCCAGAAAAGGTAAAATAGCTTCCTCATAATCGCATTTGTATTTTTCTCTTAGCAGCAGCAGCAGCAGCCACCAGTCAGCCACCAGTCAGCCACCAGTCAGCCGTCAGCTGCCAAGTACTCAACTATTCTCACTTTGTGGACCTCAACGTCGACTCCTTCCTCATCGCCCAATCCCATTTACTTGTAATCGCCCCATTACTTTTTCTCCCTCTTATTTATATTCTTTATTTATTCTTTTTTGCATGTAACCTTTTTATTTCTTTATTATATAACATATACAGATAAAATTGTTTTATATTTTTTCTAATACAATTTATTATTATTTTCTTATTGTTCATTTTTATTTCGATTCATAATTTATTAGATAAAGTTCACGTACAAAGGATGTAACTTAGGCCCATGGAACAAATAGTTTTAGCCTACAAATAAGAGAGCCAGGCCCAAGACCAAGCCCAAGAAAATGTCGAGAGACGAGCCCAAGCTCAAGCCCATCAAATGTTGAGAGACAAGCCTAAGCCCAAGCCCAAGCCCAATAAAATGTTTGAGAGACAAGCCCAAGCTCAAGAAAATGTTGAAAGACAAGCCCAAACCCAAGCCCAATAAAACGTTGAGACAAGCCCAAGCCCAAGCCCAAGCAAATGTTGAATTCCTTTGTCCATACATTTCCTTGGGCTTGACCCAATCTAGGTCATTTTCATAACTTAGCAACCCCCTTAAACTAAAAAAAAATAAATAAATAAAAAAATAAGAACAATAACTTCATAGTAATTTATTTTGATTAATAAAGTAAGAAATATGGGGTTAAGTAATAATGTAAACTAAAGTGCAAGAAGAAAAGGAAGGAGAGTGAGAGAGATTAAATATTTGGATTAGAGAAATAATAATAATGATATAATAAGATGATAATAATGGGATTATTAGAATAAATTAAGAAAGAGAAGAAGAGTGGGGAGTGGGAAGAATGGCGTAGTGAAGAACCATAATGTGATCCATGGTTGAGGAATTTGGAAGCAAAGTTGTAAGAGTTGAGTCTTTGGAGCACCAAATGGTATCTCTAACATGCTGCATCGTCAAGCAACCCTCCACCTTCTCTCCTCTGCATCGTATCTCTATCTGAAAATCAACCCTCATTGTGTTATAAACTCATTTCAAACCAACCCTAATATCAAATACATAAACCTAGGGACGGGCTGAGCGCTGAGCTACTACGACGTAATGATGAAGAAGATGACAATATCGCCCCGAAACCCTAATGAATAAAAGGACCCACCAACCACAGTATTGCGCCTATTCCCCCACTTCGTATTATCAAAATCTTATATCTCATGCTCATGCATGTCTCTTTCACATTCCTAATACCTCAAATCATTCCTTTTTTCTTTTTTTTTCCTTCAAATTAAATATAAATATATATAAATAAATTTTACTCATCCTATTTTTATTATTATTATTATTTAATTATCTCTCTCCAATTGCATTGGTTGGTTATTAAAAAAAAAAAAAAAAAAACAAAACAAAACAAAACAAAAACAGGAGAGAGAAAGGTTTTGATTTCAACTTTTGAAGCAAAAATGAAAACGGGAAGAAGAAGATGGTGAGGTGGCAGAGACGAAAGCATGACATAAGATGATGAAGTGGAAGTTTCCTGGCCCTACGATGATATCACCTTTCATCCCATCCCTTCCCTTCTACTTCTGTACCTTTTCTTTTTCCTTGATCTATATTCCATTTCAAAAAAAAAAAAAAAAAAAAAAAAAACTGTGCATTTTCCATGCATGCCAGTCCAATCCGTATATGGAATACGTAGGCGGCACGTAGAAACATAAAATAATATTATATTCCAATATATAATTAAAATGAAACCAAGAACAAGACCAAGACCATTAAATAAAAAAAAAAAAAAAAAAAAAGTTTAACTAATGAAGTGATTTAAACATCTAATCTTTCATTAAAAAATATAAACTTAAAATGGTTAATATTTTAATTTGTTCGATGAAGGAAGGAGGTAGCACTAATTAGTCAACCATCCTAAGTCTTCTCTCTCTTTCTCCCTATGAATAGAATAAGGCATGACATAGCTGTCTGTTCATGACATGAAGAGCATGCAATAAGACAAAAAAAAAAAAAAAAAAAGAACTAAATGCATCCATAAATCAATAATTAGAGTTGACTCCTAATTAATAACAATAATAATGTTTACACACAAGTTAATGATTAGTTTAATCAAATGGAATGTCTGATTATGGCATACATATATCCTAAATAATCAAACATATGTATAATAATTTTTAATAACGAAACACAACTGGCTTCAAAACAACATAGACATAATAATTAAGAAAACTAATTTTGTTGAATAAGACAACCCTAATGATCCTTGCTTCATGATTTTCTATACTTGGTATTATCCCAAGTCCATTCCAAAGAATAAACGCAAGATATTAAAAACAAAAACAAGTTTTTTCAACATAAAATAAGAGATTAGTTCGATGTTGGTTTGATATTGTTTCAAGCATCATGAAGAACATGCACGAATAATGATCATGCGACTAGTTACACACATGTATATTCATATCATCATGCATGCATGTTTCGAAATATCACACTAACTCTTCATCTTATAGGTTCGTTTTCCCGGGTTTCCTCAAAAAGAATAAAACCCGAGAAATTATGAAAAAAAACAAACACTTTTCGAATCATTCGGTTTAAAATCTTAACGACGTATAGTATTCCACTTGGAAAAGATAGAAAAGAAAGCAATTCATAATGCATCGAGTGCAAAAGGAAAAAAGAAAGGGTCTCTTGGGATTGCATGCCATTGGTTAAAGGAATGAGCGTAGAAATGAAAATGTATAATAATAAAGAGAAAATGGTTGCGTTCGTGCGAAACAAAGCTAACTTTAGGCACAAATAATGGAGAGAAAAAAAATTATAATGCGTAGGAAGAAAACTTTTAAGGCAATGCAATTATTAGAAAAGAAGACATATAATAGTGGGTATTTCATCATGAAGTGTAAGGCAGAAGCAATATAATGCAACAATTATGAACAATTTTAACCCTCACACACTTCTAATGAACATTTAAGCAGTTTCCATTCATTAATTGAAGTAACATGTATGGATAATACCTAAAATTATCACATTTCAATAAGTGGCTACACCTATTCTAGGCGGCTTTATTCGATCTGTTTAAACTGTTTAGCTGAGAAGTTTTTTTTTTTTTTTTTTTATTTATTATTATTTTCGATTATTTTAAGGTTGTGGTTGCTTAGGTTGTTCGCTATATGGTGTTGAGGAAGAGTTTTTGGTTTGGTTCTGAAAATGGGAAAATAGCAATCCTTGTTCTAAGTTTTAGGTTTATGAAGTGGAATGTTTTTCATTTTTACTAGGTTTTGGGAAAGGGAGCGGTTGTTGGCTAGTGTATGTTTTATGCTTTCTTTTTTGTTACCACCCAAAAACAAAAAAACAAGCATCCGTAACGAACAAGACATGAAAGCTTGAGCCCCAGTTGTTAGAAACAACAAAACCCCAATTCCCTAGATTTCGACAAGACAAAAGCTTTTCATCTCAATCAAACCCATATGTTTCTTAAACTAATCCTAAATTTCTGTTTTTGTTGTGTTTTTCTAGCTTTTAATTTAATGTAAAATATAACCCTTTTCTGTGTACTTTAGTTGGCCTGTTTCTTTCATGTTCTACAAGTTTGATTTCTGGGTAAGAAATCAAAAAAAAAAAAAAAAAAAAAAAAAAAAAACAAGAAGAGATTATGTTGTTCATAAATACCTCTGATTCGTTATCCAGCCTCAGCTTTTTCACCAAGTACTTGATTAGTAATCGAACTGTCATCCTTCCATCCCTTCACAAAGATCAAATTTAATTATTACACCCAAAATTTCAAGATAATCACTTCTAAATAAAACCCACGTGCTAATTACTTAACAAAGATCCAATTTTTAGTAATGAAGATGAAAAAAAAATCAATACTTGATTCGTAAGTAGCTGGATCTCTGAGGCAACGCCGGTTGTTTCCCTCTGTATTGCAAAAATTAAACAACAAAATATTATACCAATTGCACAAAGAATTAAGATATGGGGTGTAATTAGATTCAGGTTTCTTACTGGTTTGATTCCGAAGCTTGAAGAGAAAACCAAATCCCGGAATGAGGGCGGCGAGGAGGGTCAATAACCCTGATGTTGTTGTCGGAGCTGGGTCCGGCAGCGGCGGCGGTGGTGGCAGCAGCAACTAAGTCAAGTCCGGGGTGGAGTTGAAAGGGCGTGGAAAAGTAAGGTCCGTATGGAAGAGAAGAGGAAGAACAATTAGAGGATGAAGGGTTATGAGAGGAGATAGGTCTAAATGTCCAATTAAGCTCGGGTGGCGGCTGAGCCAAAACCATCCCGGGAGAAGAATCCCCAACACTGGACGACTCGTGTCCTTTGGAACCGAGGCCGGCGGGGGACAATAAATCGAGCTCGGTCAATCCAAAACGGAAGCCTGGCGGTTGGGGACGATGACGGTGGACGACAACATCAGGAGTGGCAGCTCCGATGCTAAGGCGAAGCCAACCCTCGTCGGGGGTGTCGTGAAGAGGTCGATCTTTGGAAGCGGAAGGGGTTTGGTTAGTTGTTGTGGGATGGTGTTGAAGAGGGAAGAGATGATGATGGTGATGATGATGATCGAGAGAATTACTGTTAGAATTGTTATGGAAAGGTTGAAAATGATTCATGAGAGGAAAAGGGAAGGGCGGAGGAGGAGGCGGAGGAGGCGGTGGTAGAGGAACCATTTGGTTCATGTGAGGCGGAGGTGGGAGGAAGAAGGAGGCATGAGGGAGGGAATTTTATGTATATAAATACGAGAGAAAAGCAGAGAATATTGGGAAAGTGCAGAAGAGACGAGAAGGAGGAGAATGGATGCTGCAAATCTCACTTCCCATTAATTCTCTTTGTTTGGAAGTTTGTGGGTCGACACAGAGAGGAACAAACACACACACCAATAAGCTGACCTATATAATTCAAATCCATTTTTATTATTTTATTTTTCTTATTTTTCACAATAATATATAATAAATAAAATATACATTGGTAAAATTTAATTAATTCGTCCCCTCTCCACATAAACTCTAATGATTTTAGTTTTAGTTTCTTCCAAAGAACATTGTAGGAATGAGATAATGTCTATTACTTGTATACCTAACGTGAAACTCCAACCATTTTAAACCGAAAAAGGTTTAAGGATATGTATGGGAGGACAACATGAGGAAGAGGAAAAAGGGTGTCGATTTTACAATATCACAAAAAGGGTCCTTTTCATTTAGCTCACATTTTAGTTTGGGAAATTGGGGAAAAAGGAATCCCACCTGTTACACCTTTAACTTTACTCTCCCATATTATTATTTTTCAATCACGCATTCATTATTTTCATCCTTCTTCGAACTTAAATAACAATTATGAAAAGATTATTTCTTCGATCACGAATCATAAACTCAGCTATCGAGTAAAAAAAAAGTGCTATATTTCTCCGTAATAACAAATTTTAAATAGTTTTTGATATATATATATATATATATATATATATATATACATATATATATATATATATATATATATATATACATAATAGTCAGGTAATTACAGTTTTATTTTGGAAAGAAAAAAAACCCCAAGTCTTGGAGTTAGGAGAGAAGCAGTTATTTTATGGAGATTACGAAAAGTGAAAGGAAAAGGAATCCAGTGGGAGAATATTAATATTAATATAAAATAGAACAACCCAAGTAAAGAAAACTAATAATAATAATAATAATAATAATAAATAGGTAATTATTAAAATAAATTAAAGAAAAACAAAAAAACAGAAGAGAGAGAGAATGATAATGATGGTGTTCGTCCTCGATCCGAGAATCGAAACATACAAAACGACACATGGGATGGGAAGCATCAGCCATGGAGGCTGTCCTGTTTTTTTCTCTTTTCTTTTTTCTAATTTTTTAACAAATTAAATATTAATTGATTAAATTAAATAGTTATGGGTACGTACCCAAATTAACCATGTGCCGCTCCACTCTACTTTTTTTTTTTTTTTTTTTTTTTTTTTCTTTATATATAATTAAAAGTTTTTGTAAAAAATAAATTAATTAATATATGATTGTAGAAAATTTACTCATTTTAAAATTAATATATGTTAGGGTTTTATCTCATATATTTACATTTTTAATAAAATTTAGCTGGAGTAATTTAAAAATATATATAAGGCCTGAAAATACAGAGACGGGGCTAAAAAGTTGTTGATGAAGTGTTAAAAAGTTTATAGTGAGATAAAATGAGATGGAAAGGTGGGAATGTTCCCATTAAAGAAATGTAGGCTAATCCCTACAACCTTTCCCCACTTCATACCATATATTAATAATTATAATTTTTCAACCCCACCAAAAAGGAAAACAAAAACAAAATCAATATTTCTCATATTGGCCTTTAATCTCATCATCATGCCATCATCACTACCATCACCATACTTATTCCACACCACGCACACTCTCCCCTCCTCCTATTTATTCAACTAACACAACATTCTAGTGTTTCTGTTTATTTATTTATTTGTCTATTTATTCTTTATCAGTAAAAAAATATATATATATATTATTGTTCGTGAAAGTTTGAATTAGAGAGATTAAGAAATTCTTCTTTAACTGTAGATGGTCTTATGTGATTCTTATCCATATAAAAAAAAAAAAATATAGATGAAGATGTTAAAAATAGAAGAGATTACGAAAAGAAAGAAAAAGGTTAAAAATTACAATGATGAAGGAATAATTCAAGAATGAAGGTTGAAAATAATAGCCTAATTGTGTATCAAAGAATTAAAAAAAACAATGGTCAAAAAGTAAATAAAGATTAAATAATAATATTAAGTGGGGAGTTGGGTGTGTGCATGAAATGAATAAATGTGTGCGTGGATATAATGAGTGTGCATGTCAGTCCATGCATGTGGTGGGAGCTGCACAAACATGGGACTCCATATGACTCCTATTTTTTGGTTTAAATCTGAAAAACGAAAATATATATCTTAATTAGTTGAAATATGTTTGAGAGGCGTGATTCAAATTATTTGAAATTATTTAAAATTAGGAGGTAAATGTAGAAAATGAGCAGTGAATATGAGTGGTAAGCCCCACCAACAAAAAAACACAGAATCTTGTGATGGAGACAAGTCTTAGAGGCAAAGCTAAGATTCAGTTTTTGTTTTTGTTCTTCCTTTTGCCTTTTTACTTTCATTCAAGTCTGAATTTATATATAAATATATATAACGTTGAAAGGCTTTTTGATCCCTTCTCCTCTCTAGTGGGCTGTGGGAGAAATGATTAAAAAGGCAAAAGGGTTCCGACTTTCTCATCAAAATTGCTTTGTTGCCTTCCAATATAAGCCTTCATCTTTTATTTATTTATTTATTTATTATTGTTATAAAAAAAATGTAAAAAACAATTAATTATTACAGAATTTAACAGTATGTGATGAGATTGTGGAGTTTGAATCATTTATGCATCGAAACCACCGAGAAAAAGGGTATTAACAAAAGCTATAAATGTTTGCTACTTGTTGATGATGAGTGTTAAAATCATATAATCACCAAAGTACCATCATTTTAATTATCAAATTCGCCCTCCAAAATAGATAGGACTATGCATCGTTATTGTGGTATTGAGCTCGAGACGCACACTTCAACGCTCGAGTTAATGAAGTTTGTACGTACTCTTCCAATTGCTACATTACATTGCTTGTTGAATGAACCAGTTCTAAGTAATATGAACAATTTTCAGTAGAATTTTCTCGGATTTCGAGCTGCTGTCGTGTTTTTTTTTTCATTGGTGGCAGATTTGTCTGTTTTTTTTTTTTTTAATTAAAAAAAGAATAAAAGAAAGGTCAGAATTAAACTATCTATTTTATTTTTGGTTCTTGTAGGATGAAATGAAATTAAAAAAGTGTAATATAAAATAAAATAAAAAAATCGATAGGGGAAAGGGTAAAAAGACAGCATGGACGTGCGTGGAAAGTGGGACCCAGAGAGGGGAGGTGTTTGCATGGACGTGCGCGGGACGTGGGTCCCACCGGAACCTGACTGCGCGTGCAAAGCCGGACTTCATGGGGGGGCCACCCCCGGTGGGCCCAACACGTACTTCTTTCTTATTTACTCTTTTCTTTTCTTTTTATTTTTAAATAATTGAATTAAAAATAATGAATTTATACATTTGTAATGATTAAGCTGGTTTAATAATTCCAACAACGCAACGCAAAGCCGCTGCGTTTTTACCAAATTATTATTTTATTGCAAAGTCTTTTTTGTCATTATTCAGTTTCTTTTTATTTTAATTATACAACTCAATATTCAATACTTTATTTCTTCTAAATGTTTTAATTTAATATCACGATTTTAACCTAATCTATTTTAACAAGAATAGAATACCGTAAAAATATATATCAGCTCAAACTAATATTCCCAAGATGTATACATACGTGGGTATGATATTAAATCATATTTCTACATCCTAGTAGTCAACCATGAGAAGAAAAAATAAAAGATATTTCACAAATAGTGTATTAATTTATTTTTTGTAGAAGGATTCTGTTGTAAAAATATTAATTCATAAATTTTAATTATATATAAAAATAGTCATAGTGATTATATAATATTAGATAATTGATTTTTCGACTGTAACCTGGATTTTTTTCAAAATTTGTTTTGTATCCATATATATATTTCTAATGATTAAAAAAAAAAAAAAAAAAATTCATATGAAGTTCGCATATGTTGGGAAGTGCTGTGAAATAAGCGCGAGCAAATAAGCAAGCCCATTAGTAGGCCCATATACCTTTAAATGGGCCTTCGGCCCGTTTCAGTGTACCGAAGCGAAGGATCTATGTCCAAATCCATCTCGGCGTCTACGTGGAAGAACATCACTCTGTTCCTTTGTTTTTTAATATTAAACATCTCCCAGCAATACTTTTATCATATTGAAGGCCTATTAAAAGTGTAAATAAGATAGATAAAAATTAAATATTATGTATGTAGATGAGATATGTTACGATATTGTCTAATTAAAGATTACTCTCTAAATTGTCTAAGTTTAAGAAAAATAAAATAATATATATATATATATATATGTTTTTGTACCTAAAAGCTTAAAATAGTTTAAATATGTGAAATTATACACACATGCATAGGGTATTAAACAATTAATAAAACATTCCAATAAAAAAGTATTAGCGTTCATAATTTTAAATTGATTGTAACCTAGACAAGTCCCGTGTTTCCAGAAAAACCACGGGTGGGGCCCATGGAGGGATCCGTGATTGGTTGGCAATTGCCCGATGTGAACGTGTGCTGTCAGCAACCATCGTGGATATAGGAATGGCATGCGTGGAGGAATGTGATTGGATAAATGACAATTGAGTCACGTGTTCCTTAATCGCCAAGTCACCTGGGAGAAAAAGGCCACAAATGTCCAAATGGGCCCAAATTTGAGGCCCAATATTCGTCCAATTATGGAAATCACAAAATCCTCGTGTCTTTGCCGACACGCAACACGCAGCGGAACAACACTCCACCACACCAAACCAAAACCCTATCCGTTTTTATTATTATTAAAAAAACTGGCTTAACAATTATCTCGTGAATCATGGCTCCAACGGGAAAGTCGTGGATCTAAATGGAACTTCAACAATTTATTTTTCCGGGTCCTCAAAAATTGGTCCAATTTTCAACTATTTCTTTTTTTCTTTTACTTTTTTGCACTAAAAATAAAATATAAATACAAAGATAGTAAGGTCTCTCAACAATTTATTTTCCTTTTAAAAAAAATATTTTTGGTCAAATTAATAAAAATATATTGTTCTTCCAAACTTAGTAAAATTTTCAAATAGGTCCACCATTTTTTCATGTTAGTAAAATAATGGTATCAAATTTTTAAATAACAATTGGAATGAGTCCTCTCTTCATTTTTTTTTAATACACCTATGTACTATTCATTTTGATTAAATCAATTAAATTATTTTAGATCATTTTTATTTTTCAATATACTTTTTTATTAAAAATGTAAGAAAATCTACTAAATCTAATAATATTTCATAATAAATAAAAAATAAAAAAAAAGTTAAAGGTTAATCTCTAAAAACTTCAATTTTAATATTATAATATTATAACATATTTTGTGTCATTGTTATCATATCACACGACAAAGAGTGGTTCAAATAGCAACTAATTATTTTCTTATTTTAAAATTCATATTTATTTCACTTTTCCTTAACTGTATTATAAATTAATGTTCCTAACATTTCTTTTTCATATTCAAACAAATCAAATTCACACCAATTACTCCGCCTTTGACGATGTCTCCTTCTTATTTATCCATACTATTTTACACCAAACATCAATAAAATCCCCTGTTTTTTTTTTTTTTTTTTTTTTTTTTGTTAAGAGCTCATAAAATATCTCTAAAATTTTTAATATTATTTTTAATTTTCTGTCCGTTTGGGTGTTTTATTTTTTTTTTTAAGAATGGTAAGACGTGCTTTCTTTAAAAAAAAAAAAAAAAAAAAAAAAAAAAAAAACTTTAAAATTTAAAATTTAAAGATATTTAAAGATATTTTTGAGATTGAGATATAAAATTTAAATATATTTTTATTAAATTATATTTTTTATTTAATAGAAGTTAAAAGGCCTCGTGGAAGACGTGTCGCATTAAAGCGGTCATCCCATGTAGCTCGTGCCTTTCATTTACTATTTACTTTCAACTTTCTCTTATTTATTTAGTCCTTCAATATTCCGACTCTCTCCCTCTCTGTAACTCTCTGTAACGCTATTTTCCTCCAATTCCCTCTTCTTCTTCCTCCTCCTTCGTTCTCACGCCATGGCTAGGGCTACTGTCGAGCTTGATTTCTTCGGCCTCGAGAAGAAGGCCTCCTCCAGGTCTCAGTTCCACAACCTTCTTCACCGCAAGAGAAGCTTTCGAGGTCCTTCCTCCTCTTCCTCTTCTCCCCAATCTTTGTTATTATTTCTTACTTTTCCTTTTCATTTGCCTAATTCTCTTTTTCTCTCTTTCTCTCTTTCTCTCTTTGCAGGCATTCACAGCGCCATTTCCAAGATCAACCCCGAGCTTCTCAAATCTGTCATTGGATCTGCCTCCATTGCTCTGCCTCCCACTCCCAAGGACGCCAACCACAACCTTCTCTCGCCTTTGCCTCTCTATAACCCTCTCTTCAGGTAATATTACACAAAATCCTACCTACCTCAGCGTATTCGCGGTTCCGTTTCAAATTTCCTCCGAATTCATCGTTTTCGCTCCCCTTTCTGTTTCTCAGGCCGACTTCTGAATCTCTTCAACATACATCTCCGATGACTATCTTCTACAACGGAACCGTCGCCGTTTTTGACGTTCCTCGTGATAAGGTTCGTTCCGCCTCTGGATCATCGTCTTACGTACACGACTTTTACATCAGTTTTTTTTTCTTTTTCTTTTTCTGTAACCGATTTTGTTTTTGTTGCTTCCCGATTAATTAATCAATCGCTTTCTTTCTTTGTGGCGTGAAAAAATTCGTTTAGGCCGAGAGCATTCTGAAACTCGTTGCGGAAGGAAAAGCTGAAGCGAATCCTACGGTTGCAATCCCATCCAACGACCGCCAGCAACAGTTGCTTGCATCTCTTGACGGAGGTGATTAAACATCCACCGACTTGTACTGAACTGATATATATATATATATATATATATATATATATATATATATATATATATATATTTTTTTTTTTTTTTTATGAAGATATTTATACTTATCAGCATTTCCTTTTACTATTTTCATATTTTGTCTAAAATACATGCTAATTAGTTGCGTTTTTCAGCAGATCTTCCAATTGCAAGGAAGAAGTCGCTTCAGAGATTCTTGGAGAAGCGTAAGGAGAGGTAATGATCCCTATTCCCTGTAAACTAAATTTGCATACTAAGAGAAATCCATCACACACTGCTATTATTATTTTCCAATTTATTTATTTATCTGTTCTTTGTTCTTTTTGTACTTGCATTCAAAATTCTTGCTAAGCTTTTTTCCCTCGGTGTGTAGTCTTATTCTTTGGTAGCTTAGGCCGGTTTATTGAAAACAACGATGGGTGGATACTGTTGATTTGTAATAATTATAAATTGTTTTTCTAAAAAAGTAGGATTATTGTTCTTATATTGATTTCTCCGATTGTATCGCCTATAAAGAGCACGAGAGAAGAGAATCGAACTTTTAGTTGGAAGAGAGTTGAGATAGGGAAATTCCATTTGATAGCTTTTTGAGTGAATGATAGTATAAAACTTGATTGGTTAAGGCCTTTAAGGCCTTCCCTGGTTCATTTTATTACTGTATTTATTATTTCTGACAAACTCATTTTATTGTTGAAATATCCCATTTAATCTCTAGATAGTTCTTCTGGTTTGTTAATTGATTTGACACTGTTAGAAATAAAAAAAACAAAAACAAAAATCGTTTTTCGCCTTTCTTTTTTCTTTTTTTCTTTTTTTTTTAAATGAAAATTATTATAAATTTCATCAAGTTTCATAGAAATTAACTTCAAACTATTAGATTGAATTTCAAATTTATTGATAGATCAATAACTAAATTTTAAGTATTTAAAAGTAGAGAACCAAAGGACCAAGATGATAATAAATTTAATATTCAATTTAAAACTTTTTTTTTAATAGAAAATAGTAATTTTTTTTTTATTTATTTATAATAATACTGAAATAATGTGTATGAATTATGGAGAACGGTTGGGATTGGACCCTTGGAAAAAATTGTGGCAAAAGTTAGGGGTCTGTTTGTAAGAAGCTCATTTTTATTTTATTATTATTATTTATTGTTATTTGAAATGCATATACTTATCATGGTTTTGAATTTTGAAAATTCAGTTAGCATATAAAAAACGTTGTGAAGAAAGTAATTTTTTAGAGAATAAATAAAGGGTATTACACAAGTTGAAAGATTTTGTAGGGAAGTGGGTGGACGGTAGAGGAGTTTAGGAGGGTCAGGCAAGAAAGCTTCCCTTTTTGACTTGTGGCATAAAAAAACTAGGATTGGATTCAATTCCATGAAACTTCCTGGATGCTTCTCATTTATTCACATTTTTCTTTTATGCGTTTCTGTTTACTTTTACTTTTACTTTTTTCGATGGAATAAACAACAACCAAAGAAAAGGGAATGGTTAGGTGTGTATTGTATTTTAAGGAAAGCTTTTATATATTTGATTGTGTTGTGTGTACAGGTTGACTACGGCTTCACCATATGCCTTCCCCTGCCCCCACCTAACCTGAAAAGATGGAGAAGATCAACATTACGCGTTTTCTGACACAGACAAATAATCTCTCTTTCGGTTTTAGTTAAGAAATATTAAAAAGATTATGACAATATATTTATATATAAATATATAGATATAATCTTAATTTCATGCCCTTCCTTTTGGACTCCCTTTGTATAGCCATAGGCCACATAATGTTATGGCAACTTGTGGTACTGGGGTAGACTTCCTACTTCCATGGATCATTCCCTGTTGCTTTATTATTTATTTATTTATTTATATGCTACCTGACTTTTCTTTTTATTTGTTCTTGCCGGTTGAATTCCAACTTTATGGCTTGAAAGTTGGGATTTAAGGAATCAAAGTTGTACTGGAATTTCGGTTATTTGAATATTATTTATTTTGGTAGACTTTTGAAGTCAATTGGTAGCGGTGGTTATTTGAAACGTGATGTGTATTGTGTATTTATTATTGAGACTGTTATCCCCAAAAGTGGGTTCGGAAAAATCAGAAATGGTGGCGATGTCTAGAAGAGAGTTATATGTTTAGTGGTTTGTTGTTTTGTGCCTTTTTGACCATGTCGTTATCTCCTCCTCCTCCTAATTCAAAACATAATTAAGAACAAAATGAAGTGTGCTATTTATACATTGCATTGGATTAAGGTGGGAGATGGAGAATGTTGAAGAAATATGCTTTCCATATTGCCTCTATACTTGTCTTAAACTTCAGGCATAGTTCAATTGTCATTAAGATATATTTTTACTCAAATTCTCATACTCTACTCGTTGAACTCGAACTCGAATAAAGAAAGTTTGATTTCATCTCCTCCGTCCATTCATGTAGCCTTTCTTTGACCATCCTCTTTGCCTCCCACCACACACCATCCCTTGGTAGACTACCCTACTTTGTTCTCTTCCAACCACTTTGTTGGGTTTTAGTTCATAGATGTTGGCACATTGGACCGCCATAGCCAGAGTTGTTGAATACCAAATTCTATCCAATCCATTAAGGGATAATCATATCATAAGTAATGATTGGAAAAGGATTATTATGTGTTAAACTTAAACTTATGGTCTCAAATATAATTATCTTAATCTTAAAGTCTTCCAACTTATGACCGCCATAGATTGTGCCTTAACCTTAAAGTCTCTAATATGATTGTCTTGCTTGTTAGCTCGTGGTCGAAAATGAAGCGTTAAGCATTGACTTTGAATATAAGTTGGCACCAATTAAGAATTGAAATAAATAAAAGTCAAACTTGATGGTAATGTTAAAGAATTAAAGTCGTTAGTTCTTGAATTGTCATCATCAATGAATTTGGCTACAATACAATTGTATGCACCACTAAGCCATGATTTGGTTCATTTAAGCGAACAAAAATTGGACCAAACCAAATTCAAATATTATAGCGGGAGTAGCGGGAGTAGTGAGCACTCTTTGGGGGCATGGATATAATAGAAATGAGTGGTCATTTCAATTCAAATATTATTATGTTTTTTTTCTTCTTGGAGAAATGTGGAGTTTTATGGGCTTTTACCGCATAGTTCAAGTTTATTTTGTAGACCCAATCCATTACATCTACACTTTACTTGCGACATTCAAGTTTGCTTCAAAACAGTATGTTTTTAGGGTTTTTAAACCCTTATTTTCTCCCTCTGATTAACCAACAACTTTGGGTGATTATGGTCCCAATCAATTTAATTACCATAACACTGGCTTCGTTTGATTCGTAGAAGGAATTGAAAAAATTCATGGTGGAAGACAATCACCAGAGTTGCTGAATGAGAACAGGAAAGAACAGATGCCTGTGCTAACATTTGCAAGGTAGAAGAAATGGTCGGTTCAGACCATAATCAATCTTCCATAGAGGTCAGTAGTAATTCAAAAACTCCGCTAGTATTCATTTTTTAGGATGAATTATGATGGAATGGACTAAAACTGACCTTTGAAAGGATGATGGATGATTGAAGTATATGTACGTATACTCATTTTGATACAAATGATGAGCATGATAGATGATTTAGTTACTTAACTTACTATGCCCTATCTATGATCTATGACATGATACCAACTTACTATGCCCTATTTATGATCTATGATATGATATAAGACGATATGATTATGCTACTATGCACCGTTAGGGATGAGAAAAGAGCAAGGGTTTCACATTTTTATCCTTTTATGATGAAGAGCAGGTATAAATAGAGTCGTACCCCAACATACTTTGTGCATATGTTGTGTGTGGGATGTCTCATTTTCATTTCCATTCTAATTATTTCGTTACATTATTATTCATATAAAAAAACACAACATCAAAATTAAAATTAATTGCGTACGATTCAATCAGAGAGGGTTGTGGAATAATGAAAGCAATGAGTCGCTGTCTTCACGAGCAAAATGTTATTCCTTCTTCTTCGTTTGAGTCGTTGACCATCATCCCATTCATGCCTGCATATTTTCTGCATCTCCCACTCACACATCCATGGCGGCCCCCCCAGATTCCTTTTCTTTTTCTTTAGCTTCTCAATTCAAGCTTTGTAAAATATATATCCATACAATTAAAACTCATAAAACAACGTCAAAGGGAGGGAGAGAGGCGTATACATCGAGCTACGAAATTAAACCCCATTTGCCTTTGCTCACCAAATTAATCCAAAGAGAAAGAATCAATGATTATGTCAGAATTAACCCAAACACAGTTTGATTTTTAAAAAATTGTGGTTCGTTCTTTTATGGGAAGCCATTACTGTCCTCGGAACGATCGAAATGAACAAGACGACTGCTGCTGCATTTGGGGCAATCTTCGACCTGTTTCGGCACCATGAAGTACATGAAGCATCTCTTGCATCCGGCAACCACTAGCACGTCCTCCTCCTTTCCCGGCGGGTATTGCTGCCTACTAGCACCGTACGACGACGAAGAACACGACTCCTCGCTGCCGTCGTCCGACGAGCTCTCATCCGCATCGTTGTCGTCGTCATCTTCCGAGTATAAATCTCGGCTGTGTGCTTCCGCTGTCCTCGGATCTTCCGTTACTCTCATTCCGGTCCGGCAATTTCTATAGTAGACTTCCCCAGTCTAGAGAGTCAAACGGAATAGAATGGAAAAGTTAATTTAGTGTTCCCGAGGAGAAAATGAAACAAAAGAAACAAAAGAAAGAAAGAAAGAAAGAAAGGCAAGGGAATCCGAAATCCAGAAAGCTTTTTCTGAGGTCGTACGAAAAGAAAACTGAAAATGGCGGACGATAAAAGGAAGTATGAAATTAATTAATTCTAGGGTTTGGAATCCGAATCCTGGGAAGGGCGGATGGAGTCCGTATGGGAGGGAGAGAGAATTTAGAAAGCAAGGCATTAATCATAAAGACAAATTTATGGATTCAGAAACGCATTAATTAAAGATCGAAACGAAAGCTCCCTCTCGAACACACAATCATCAGAAAATTAAACAAAAGTACAAGACAACAGAATTTCCAAAGATCTGCCATATGCGCCCTTTCGCAATAAATGAAGGCAGGTTTAAGAAGAGGAAGAAAGAAAGAAAAAAAAAAAAAAAAAAAAAACGAAAGAATTAGAAGCTGGAACAAGAGAGAAAAAGACAAAGAGAAACAAAGCGAGAGAAGTGAGAGTTGAAATCAATGAAAATTAAGACGCAAAACACAGAAAACGAAAGGCGGTAATGGTGATCCTGACCTTCAAATCGAGGCATTGTTCCCAGAAAGGAGGGAGGGAGATGTGAGAGTTGAGCTCCAAGGTTGTGTCGAAGCGATGATGTTGATTAAGAGAAAGATGACGTTGGTCGGCGGAAGAAGAAGAAGACGACGACCTACGAACACCGGCCGAGGGGGCAGCTGAGACCAGACGGTGGTTGAGGGAGAAGGTACGGAAAGACTGCTCGAGGGAATCAGTAACCGCCGCCATATCGGGAGATTTCATCTGGAGGAGGAGGAGGAGGAGGAGGAGGAGGAGGAAGAAAAAGAAGAAGAAGAGATGAGATGGAAGGAAGAATGAGAATACGGAAAAGTGTATTAACGTCGTGGGATGATAAAAAGATGAAATTATTGTTTATTTATTTATTTATTTATTTAGTAAAAGAAAAGAAAAGAAACGGGGGGAAGGCGCGCGTGGGAGTGGTTGAGAATATCTCAGGTGGGACCCATATATTCGGAACTGTAGAAACAGAAATGGTGCCAGGTGTGAGTGAAGAGAAGAAATTGGAGCAGCCTCACGCGCGCCTCAAACGGAGCGTTTAATTTGTTTTCTTTTGGATTTTGGGCCGAGTGATCCGCTCCTTACCCAAACAAAACCAACGCTGGAGTTTAATTCAAATATTTATATTTATTCATTTAGCATTAAAAAAAAAAAGAAAAAAAGAAAAGAAAAGAAAAGAAAAGAAGAAGGGCAAAAGAGGAATTTGAGCAGGAAGGGGGGGGGGGGGGAATCTTTATTAATTAGGTTAAAATAAAATTAAATTTGATGTTTCTGAAAAGTTACGTACCAAAGTGTTTCTGACACCACGAGCTTCTCCCTGTTTCTGCACAAATATTCCCTGTGGGCTTCTGCCATCCGCCCAGCCCCCACCCCATCCAAACCCTCTTCTCTCTCTCTCTCTCTCTCTCTCTCTCTCTCTCTCTCTCTCTTCCAATCCCACCATTTCAAAACAAAAACAAAAACAAAAACAAAAACAAAAAGATAATTGTGGCCTACCCAAACTAAATTCCCAAAATCTCCATAAGACCCTTATACACATCCTTATGGATTCTAAAACCTGCATTCCCACTATATTATATGTCTAAACACTTCAATTAGATTTAATTCGAATCATTCACACGAGGATACGTAGGTAGAAGTATCTCATACAATGAGCTTGTATAGAACTAAATCATGAATTACTTAATCTCTCCTTATAAATTTGTTAATTGAAAATATTAATATTTCACGTGATGATCTTTACCAACTCCATCTTAATCTTGAGTGAACAAAATATAATATTTATGAAATAGAGGTAATTCATTCTCAATACAGAGAAAGTAGGTGAGTAGTTTAAATAATGAGGTTCCACCCTCTCATTGGTTTGAGAGTGACTTAGTTTTTAGTTGGATCATAAATTAATAGTTTATTAGAAAATACTATTCGTTTGGACTCCCTTATCCTCCATCCACACATGTCAAATGATTTATGCATTCTTCTCTCGTTCTTAACTCACTCGATAGTTCTTGTTTTAAAACGTCAATATTTCACTAAACTTGAAATCAAAGATCAAAACTTTGAATACTTATCTAATTCTCATACCAATTTGGATCATTCATTGCCTACTCTGAAAAAATATTGAAATTTAATTACAACTATAAAGTAGTGCATAAATATAAAAAAAAAAAACCAAAAATGAGTGTTTAATGCTATGGAAGGTGGAAATATTGTAGTTTGCTACTATTTTCCCAAATAAATTCAAAATAATTAGTTGATTGAATGTTCCATTAAAAAAATACTTTACGTGGGCTTGCGTGTGGGCCCAACCTAAACTAATGACAGCTAATAACTCATTTCTTCTTCCTTTATTATTTTTTTATTTTTTATTTTTAAGAATATTTTTACGAGAAATTTCGACCCTTTTGCTTCCATCGTAATTCTACCGTTTCTCGTTTGTTCTCCTTTAACAATTTCATTGACTTCCATTCCAACAACTTCCAGAATCGCCGGCCGAGCAGCACAGAGAAAAAGCTTAGGGAAAATGTCGAAGAACGATGAGCCGGTCGTCGGAATTCCATTCTATGTTGGTAATAACGCTTATCAGGCTGGACAGATCCCTCCGAACGCCATTTTTGGCCATCCCCAGGGAGTTCCTATCCACCAAACCATGTACCGCGACACTCCTGCTCCTTACTGCTGTGTTTATTGTGGAAATTCCGGTCTCACCTCCATCAGGTTCCTTTTCTACCTTCTCTCTATCTCTGCGTCTAGGTCTTTTTTTTTTTTTTTTTTTTTTTTTTTTTTAATTTTTTTTTTTTAAATTTTTGTCTCCTTTCTTTGATCTATTTGAAATTCTGTGTCTAATTAGTCCGGTAGTTGTCTTTTTCTGTTTTAACCCATGATTATCCCATTGTTTGTTTTACTTGAATCGTGAATTCAGGAACGGTTTTGGGCATTGAAATTTTTTACTTCGTTTGTTGGAACTTGTATTTGATTGATCAACGGGCCTTCCCCATTTTTGTCTTTCACCTAATTTTCTTCTTTAGGATTAGAATCACTTGTCGCTATTGAATTTTGTGGGTCGTGAAACTTTGCTTACATCATAAGGCAGGAACTGTCTGGTTGTTGCTGCTATGCTCTAACAATTAACTGAAATGATTTGAGTGACTTTTACCCTATATACTCAAAATGTCTTTGAAATAGTTGTTGCTTGGGTGTTTAAGTACACTTCTTCGTTTACATTGGTTTCAAAATCGTCTGACGCCCAACTTTACTGTTGTCCAATAATGTTTTACCAGGTTGTGGTCGTTTTGAGGGATTGCTGTTTGTGTTTGATTTCTTACATAAAACTAATTGGATCAAGGGCAGTTACTTTGTTTTCAAATTTGTATAAACACTCAGTCAGGGCGCAGGTGCAAGGTGGTACAAACTCAGGGGCTCGCAAATGGTTTACACCATACAAAGTTTTGTTTGGCTTTAAATCATTTTCATTTTTAGAAACATTCAAATTGCATACTTTTACATAAGATGCTCCCTTCTTTAAAATAGCATTATTGTTAGTGGGGACACTTGAAATTTTACCATTCAGAACTTATCAATCAATCTAATTTCTTGGTGTGCGTTAAAAATTAATGCTCTGTTCATTCTTTCTTCAACGGCAACAATGAAAATTACAATAATAGCATAAATCAAATAGGTTATCATGTTACAATTTCAGTTTTTAATGAGAGTAGCCTAAACAAATATAAGACCAAATGTTGGGATTGTATATACACTGACAAAAATGTTGGTACTCGTCTGTTCAAGACTTGCTGTAGCAGAGAACCAATATGATTTATCATGGTTAGGCAGCAAAATTTTGTGTATAATTATCTGGACATAGTAGATATAGGAGGGGAGAGAGGTGGATGTCGTATATTTATGTTAACAGTCAAATAATTATGCCTCTTCATATGGTTGTGATGCTTTCATGATCTCTGCAGATCGAAGATAAGTTTAGCTGCTGTCGTTGGTTGTATGATGCCATTTATGTTGGGAGTATGCTTTCTTTGTCCTTCAATGGATTGCCTTTGGCATAAGTATCACTATTGTCCCAGCTGCAAGGAAAAGGTATGACTATTTCCTGTCATTTTTAATTCTTTCAGTTGCTTCTTCTCATCTGCATATTGGTTATTTGAGACTTTGCTCTATTATGGATAATTGGAGTAATTAATGATACTATCATATTTCCTTAGGTTGGTGATTTTGAGAAATCGGATGTGTGTGCTGTGATGGATCCTCCACACTGGACACAGCCAAGCTTTGCATTGCCTGCCTGATTTTTACGAGCTGCTAGTTTATCGTGTGGCTATTTTGCATTGTCTGCAGTCAGTATTTGCTATACTCTTGTGCTATTTGATAGAACCAAGTACATGTTTTTTATTTGCTATACTCTTGTGCTGTTTTTGAGATGTTCTTGTTACAATTAGGGATAGGCAAGGTTTGGATACAATTGTGATAGAATCAAGTACATGTTTTTCTATAACTTACCGCTTGTAAATACCTTGTTCTTACATTGGCATTGTTGTTTATATATAATACCGCTAGCTTAGTCTAGAGGAATCATTTCATAGACCTCTTGATCATTCACCTCATAAGTTGAAATGGTATGCGTTTGTTCAATTAATTTCCCGTGGCCATTCACTATCTGCATCTCCTGACACCATTTGTTCTAACCTCTCTCAAATTACATTTTGAGCATGCACCTCATCATCTGGATGAATCAACGATGGGATTTTCTTTTTCTTCTTTATTTGGCTATCCATATCGAAATGAAGTCGAGCATAATAGATGGTTTGCTATTGCCTGCTTGGTTTTGAGGGGACTTGGATTCTGATGAGGGATGATGATCTGGGATCACGCAAGTAAACAATGAGAAACATCTCGGAAAAGATGGTATACCTGAGTTCAAGGGGGTCTTGCCCAGATGCAGATGTAGAGAAAGACAATCGAAGTCGATTGCAGAGGTTTTCAATCTGGAAGCGAAAGTTCGGCATGGGAAATAAGAGCCGGTCTCGATAGCCAAAGAGACTGCCTGCATGAGTATGCCATTGCACAGGGGGCAGCTTTTTACAGATCCCTTCATGAAGTTGCAGGCTGCAGGCAAGTCATCCTTGGCTACAGTACATGACTCTCCATTCCCATGTTGAACCTTTCCTTCCTTCCTCATAAATCAGGTAGAATTAAAGCCTCTCCTCGTATGTTGAAGGCGAGAGTGCAGTCCATTCCTTTTGAAGCAAAAGGAGACATTAGGTATGTATGTATGTATGTATGTTTTCATTGGAGTTTGGGTTATAAGTTAAAATTAGGAGCAGCCCCACCCACAACAATATACTGCACTCTACACTCACCGAGGTTTCTGTCTCGGAATATATTCTGTATAATTGGACTTACAAAATTTGTGTTGGCTATTTCTATAGATCAAACCCCTCCCCAACACCTATTCTCAGAGAATCTTTTTATGCGTCACCGTAGAGGACACTTCATTCTTTGTCCTCATTTTCTTCAACATACAATATGCACAACATTGTGTGTTTAGCTAAGATATACTTAGCTAAATAAAGAATGCTTATTTTATCGGTATAATTTAAAAGTAGACTTGTGTATGCAAGAGTAATACTTGGGTGCATCTTTCTCCTTCCTTCTTTTCTCGAAGAGAAATAATTTAGTACCCCTTTTTTAACTCTCTTTCTCTAATGCCGATCATCCCTTCAACTCTTCTGCAACTCGTTGACTTTGGCAATCTGATCATCCCTTCAACTCTTCTGCAACTTGTTGACTTTGGCAATCTTCAGCTTCTCTGAGTTTGCTTCTCACCAACTTTTTGACCAGAAAAGTTAAAGTTGAGAAAGAAGATTGCCAAAGTCAACGAGGTTTTTGACCAGAAAAATTAAAGTTGAGAAAGAAGATTACCAAAGTCAACGAGGTGCATAAGAGTGCCAACAAGTTCAAAGTTAAAATTGAGAAGGAAGATGAAGAGAATAAGGGATTTCTGTTGGAAAACTCTTCATGGATATTGTGAAAATAATAATAATAATGTCTATACATTCATATGTACTTTCGTTTTCTATGTGGTTAAGCACCATATAAAGTGGTAGAATAGAATAGAATAGAATATGTCATTTCATGCTTTGATATCAATGAATCTTTATTGTTCTTAATTATTTAGGCAGCAGCTTTGATGTGTAAAGGAAGATGAACTTTCTTTGTCAATTTAGATTTTTGCTGATGATTGATTTTGTAGGTGGAAAACAGAGTCAATATCACATATGTATTTGAAATGATACTCACACTTTTAGAAAAAGAAATGGATAAATAAGAAGAAAATTCACTTTTATCATCAACCTGAACTACCTCCTCTATTTTCATCATTTTAAGAATATTTTACTCTTATCAATAATTGGGTCAAACTCGAGCATAGGACCGAGTTTGACGATGATAAAAGCCTTCCCAATTTTCATCCTTCTATGAAACAAAGATTTTCTATTTGATTCACGTCTGAAGTAGATTAGGACTCGTAAAGATTGTATAATGACCCCAAAATAAAAATGTTACATTTATATGAAATAACGGTAAAAGTATGTAACTTGCGGTGTATAGCGTTTTTGTTCAAACTCCAAGAAACAAGGAGCTTGGTGTCTGTGGGACTAAACACTCGAGGGGAGGAAAATGGACAACTTTTTGCATCATTATTTGTTTTTGTTGCACCTTTTTATGAAGAATTGGAAAGAAAAATGGAGGGAAAACAATTTTTTTTTTTTTTTTTTTTTTTTTTGGTTGAGGAGACTTAGTCAAATCACTTCTTTTAAGGACATGTTTATCATCATTAATATCCTACCCAACTAAGGTCATTTTCAAATGGTTGGACTATATTTTCATGACTATCACCTTTCATTTTCAAGCAATAATCAAGTTAATTAGACCAACAAATAAACAAAATTTAAGAACAAAAAAAAAAACATAGTCATTCACGATTCGAGATGACTTTAGGATTTTCCTACATTATGATCATATTATCTACTTCTAGCTAGTAAGACTATCCCCACATAACAACAATAATTTTTCTAACATTTTTTGTCCTCACTACTAAGAGAATCATCCCGTAAATAATTAGTTTAGGGTTTGTTTGGTAAAGATAGAAAGTCAAAAGTAAGAGATGTGAATGGACCCATTTATGTTGGTGATTAGGCATCAAAAGAAGAGTCTCTCACATGCCTGCAATGTGCTATCACTCTCCTCTAACCTAAGTGGGCCTCCCTCTTCACCCCATCTCCCCATCTAATCCCCATCATTTTCATACTTCCTTTACCCTCCCAACACTTCCAATCAAATACAATACTAATATTGATTCATGGCTACCTCGTTTATTTTGGTCAATGACATTAATCATCACGGCAAGTTTTATGTAATCTTCATTGTCAATGATCAAGACAAGAATAGCTAAAAACACAACCACATGCTGAACGGATCAAAAGAAGGAAAATGTGGACAATGTTATTGTGACTAAAGAAACGAAACTAGAGACGGAGGAGGGGATCGATGTTAATGGTTGTGGAACAAAGGTAGAATACAAAAAAAAAAAAAAAAAAAAAAAAAAAAAAAAAAAAAATTATAAAGAGAATAATAAAATGAAATAAAAAAATGGAATAATAAAATAGGGTTGGGACAGGCATTATTCGAAAATTCCATTGGTTATATAAAACTAAGGAATGCAATGGGCAGTGGTGCTTTTAGGTGAACCAAATCTCAATCAAAAGATAACATAGAAAAGCACACTTTTAGGAGTCAAACTTTTATTCCTATTTTATGTTTTTTTTTTTCTCTCTTCTTTAATAATTATTGACGAAAAAGACCACCAAAAATAATAATAATAATAAACAAATGTCAGTGGTTTCTACACCTTTTGAGTATGCGATTCTTCCTACCACGCACTCTTCTTTTTCTTCTTCTTCTTCTTCTTTTCCTTTTCCTTTTTTTTTTTTTTTTTTTTTTTTTTTTTGAATTTTGTTCTTAAATTGTTTTTTTATTTAGGAATAAACTGGAAGTCTAAAGAATCTCTTAAATTTTATTAAAAAAAAAAAACCACTCGAAAGCATCTTATTGCTTTTCTTACTATATTAATAACCATTTTTGTTTTGGGTTTTATTTGGTGAGTAGGAAAAAGCAAGGCATAGAGATAGGTATTGTCACATTCCATCAATGGACCACATTTTTCAAACATGTCCCTGACCCAGAATCTCATTTCAATTTCTCATATAAACATTATGATGATATACCAATCGAGAGACATAAAAAAAATTAGAAGTTCAGGACCTTTTTTAAAATAGAGATTTATAAAAAATTGGGACCTTTGTCTTTTGTTGGTAGATATATAACATTACTTTGAATATTTCTCTTTCAATCTTGGTTTCAAACTCTCTTTGTTCCCGTTTTTAAAACCTTCTTCTCAAAATAAAGTTAGAAGCTTGAGCATATGATGCTTGGTCATAGACGATGCAATCTTAAGTTAGCTTGGCTCATTCAATGCTGGGAGTGAGTGACACGCAACCACAACCAAGAAAAAATGGAAGGGTGACAGTTGATATATATATATGTATATATATATATACACCCGCAATAGAGTTGTACAGTTTTTGTGGTACCAATTACAAAATTCCCAAAAATGACAGAGGAAGTATACAACAAAAACAAGACGTCAAGATTGGTACACAGCGCAGCACTAAGCCAAAAGCCAAAAGCCAATAGCCAATAGCCAATAGCCAATAGCCAATAGCCAAGAGCAGCCTCTTCCCTTTTGTGGGCTCTATAAATTCTTCTTCACGCTTCCATTTTCTCATTCCCTCTCTCTCTTTCTCTCTCTCTCACTCTGCAATATATATATATATATATATATATATATATATATATATATATATATATATATATAAACTTCATCTTTGTTCCCCCTTCAACTGCTTGACAATGGCAACCTTCCCTCCTCTTCTTCTTCTTCCTCTTGCTGTTTTTGTGCTCTCAAATCTGTTGGTCCCCATAACTCCCAACTCAGAAGGTAATCAACCTACCCCTTCAAATAAACTAAACTCCTTTTTTCTTGAACTAATGATGGGGCAGTGCTTGGATGAACATAGGGGATGCTTTGTACGCCTTGAGGAGATCAGTGAAGGATCCAAACAATGTGTTACAGAGCTGGGATCCAACTCTTGTTGATCCTTGTACTTGGTTCCATGTCACTTGTGACTCTGCTAACCGCGTCACTCGCCTGTAAATATCTTCTTTTTCTCCACTTTCTCCCAAGCCCTTTTTGTGTTCCAACTCTTTTGACACACATGTCCTGTTTGTGTTGCAGCGATCTTGGAAACGCAAAGTTGTCTGGCAACTTGGTTCCTGAGTTGGGGAATCTCGACCACCTTCAATATTTGTGAGTAACATCTTCTTGTTCATTCACTTATGTTCCAACACACAAATTTGAATTAGATTAGCAGAGATTTGGGGAGAAGAAAAGGGTAAGTGATGGGAAAGTTGGAGGTTCATTTAAGAATGAGTCACCAACTCCAATTCCCAAGTCAATCAAACACTACAAGGATCATAATGAAAATGAAAAAAAATTGGGTTTGGTGATTCTTTCTTGAAAACTTATTTATTGCAAACTTTAATGTGGGATTGGGCGTTGGGTCTGGTTGTTGCAGGGAATTGTACATGAATGAATTGGTGGGTCCAATTCCAAAGGAGATCGGACGGCTGAAGAGCCTCATCAGCTTAGATCTCTACCACAACAACCTCACTGGCCCCATTCCTCCTTCCCTCTCCAACCTCTCCAATCTCAACTTCCTGTCAGTCTTCTCTTTCATAAATGTGCCTCTTTCTTTGGTCTTTCATACTCATATTTGAAGAAGGTTTAGGAGCTAAACTAGTTTAATTTGACCTTTATGAATGATCCTCAACTGTTCATGTGAAACTACAGGAGATTGAATGGGAACAGGCTCACTGGGAAAATACCAAGGCAACTCACCAAACTCGGCAGCCTCAAAATCATGTGAGTACATTAAATCTTTTCATGTTGTCTCTGTCTTGCATTCATCACAAGCAGCCTGTGATGATCTAACAATTCCATCTTCACAGCGATGTGTCAGATAACGATCTGTGCGGGACGATCCCAATATCAGGTTCCTTCTCCAAGTTCTCAGAGGAAAGGTGATCGATCGAATTGATTGGTTTATAAGATGATCCATTTGCTTTGTATAGATGTTTGCTTCATTTTCGTTTCACGGTTTTGATTGATGCAGTTTCAAGAACAACCCGAGATTGGAAGGGCCAGAACTAATGGGGTTTGTGAGATATGAAAATGGAGGAACCTGCTGATGTTTGACTTAATGTGCCTCAGCTAAAAGGGGAGAGAGGATTCTGTATTGTAAAAATAGTATCACTTAGTATTCCATATCAAAAGACTGTAATGCTTACTTTTGGGAGGTCATTCTGGTTAGTAGTTTGCTTTCTAAATCATCCAGGCAGATGTTTGAGGTCTTGACCAATATTGGAAACAGGAGCCTGCAGATTCTAGGCTAAATAAAAAAAATATATACTTAAGGAATTTTGTAGCTCAACAGTGCAGAAACCACTCGTTGCCAAATAAGAGCAAGCCAACCTAACCATAGCTACGTAATAATAAAACTATCGTTCACAAAAGCTTCATATTCCATCATGTTTAATGTGTAAGAAATATCAAATGAATGTACATTTTTATTGAATTGGGAGATGTTTGGCTCACAACTTTCATAAATCAAGATTTGTGATGGTCTATAACTAAAATAATATACCTACATTTTTGTAGCATATTATCCAAATAGTATGCAACAATAGATGGCTAAAACCTTTGCAAACTTCTAATAGCTTGTTTGCAATAACTTTTCAAAACACTTGAGAAAGGATTTATGTTTGGAACAACATCTTAACCCTTTTTTTAAAGGCTTGAAAAGTCATTCCAAATATGCCCTAAATTTATGTGCAGTCGAAAGCTTGTAAGTGCGGTAGAAGATTATAAACTCATGACAAGGAAATTAAAAAAAAAAAACCCACTCATACATGTAACTCGATGTCACAATTCAAATCTAACAAGTACACCCCAAATGCATAAACGCATATACAAACTAAAATACTAGTACAGGTTAACTCTACACAAAAGTGCCATCTGAAGAGGAATTTGTGTACAGTCTTCACATATCAATTGAAGAAAGGTTACTTGATCCATGAATGAAAGAAGAAAGTCACAGTACATTCAACATTTTGTAGGAGCGTTGATTTCTCAACCTAACAAATGTAAACTAAAGGGTACAAAATTGGAAGGGAAAATATTTTTTGTTATTCTGGATTATTTTTGCTTGGGGGGAGTGGGGTGTGTTCTTTTTTCCATTACTTGCTTGGGAGATACAAAACTCATTTGATGATGAACGCCATGGAAATTATTTAATTAATTACGTACCAAGTGATCACCATGAAAACAGAACAGAATAGATGGAGGAATTATTTACAACGTAAGACCTGTACTGCATGATGGTTGGGAACAGCAGCTACCTTTTGCCCCGGCCAGTTCTCACTGCGATCAACAGACTATAATCTCCACAAAGTTCTCCTCAATCTGCACCTGTTGCAAAAAAAAATACATCAATACTGGAAAACAAGACAAATATACTCAGAAACAGAGGGCAAATCTAAGGATGTAAGAAACAAGCCACAAAAAGCTATCTACCTTTCTTCTCCAGTATTCTGAGTTCTTACCACATAATTAAGAAGCAATCTTGTTAGTTTGTTCCAGCAAACTCAACCTAATTCTTAGTTCTAGCTCAACTCAGCATAGTTCAATACTTATGACTAATGTGTTCCTCATGGAAAGTGCCCATAACCACCTCAAAATGAAAAATCTTCTCAACCTCAAACAACCCTGCATCGCTTACTGAACGTGTTCTGGTCTCTTTTTTCTCTACATTGGTTCCCATGGGTCTCATTCCCGCCCTCATTATGTCTAAGTATAAAGATGGAAAAGAATATCCAAATCTAAATCTGTCTAAACCTATGTGCAGACCAAGGTTGGGCAATGATGAAAGTCATAGAAAGATGTATTGTATTGACATACACTGATCTCTAATGTAATGCTTTTATGCTAGCCACAAATAAACAAATTTTCAATAAATCTGAGTCATCTTATTATCATTATATGGATAGATAAAAGATTCAAAAACCAAAAACTATATTTATCAGTGTAAAGCAACATGGAGATTATCTCTAATGTAATGCTTTTATGCTAGCCACAAATAAACAAATTTTCAATAAATCTGAGTCATCTTATTATCATTGAAATCTATATATGGATAGATAAAAGATTCAAAAACCAAAAACTATATTTATCAGTGTAAAGCAACATGGAGATTATCTACTTGTAAACAAAATACGGTAATACCATTTATCATTGTCACAATCTAGCCTTAGAAATCATAAAAGTCGTTGAACCTAGTAAGGAATAGGTAACATCTTTTGAGAATCAAGTATCCAGATGCCCTGGGCATTCATCGTTGGTAGTTAAACTGAGATGGTCATGAATTCCTAACAAATTTAAACTGAAATGTACGCCCCATCTCATATTCATCCAAGTAACTACACAGTCAACCACCCCATGCTTCAATCTAAAACCCCAAATCTTGAAGTTTAACTGAAGATTCACAATTTGTGTACTAACTAATTCATGAGCAGTCATAAGCGACTAGGAAAGTTAACTTCCAGACATAGAGAATATTCAATAGCAAAGGGTTTTATTACCTTTAACTGCAGGACCATTCTCTGAACCTGTTGATGTATGACTCTGGTTGTTAGATAAGATAAGTGGTGTCAAGGGAGGTGAAGATGTGTCTAATAACATTTCAGAAGATCGAATGGTTTCCAGAGGTTTTGGCTCGTGAAATAAGGTCTCTGTCTCCCTAGGACTCCTGGAAGGAATGGAGAAACTGCGTGTGATGGTTTGAAGAGGAGGCATTGGCAATGGAGATGCCGTACTCCTTACAACCGTTTGAGTTGCAGCAGAGGGTCCTTGGCTTTTGGATATCAAAGGAGCTGAGTGACCAATTAAACCTAAGGGTCTTGATGGCTTATATGTTGAACTAATGGGAGGCCTAGGAAGCTCATGAAGCTCATTTATTTTAGGTGAGGAAATAAAAGTAGGGGAAGCAGATGGGGACACTTTTGGTGATGATGACAACGGTTGTGGCACTAGATTTCGTAGGAGAGGTCCCGAAAATAACTGGGGGTTTTCGACTGGAACAGGCTTGTTAGTTGACGGCTTACCTATTAGAGGGCCCGAAAAGGCTAGTCTCTTAATTTTCTTAGCATCAGAAGCAGCAGCTAGACTGTGCCGTGGCAAACCATCAGACAAAGGAGGAGGTAACTGAGTGGAAGATGCGTTAGTGTTACTCTCCTTGAGTACAGACTGCACCTTTGCGGCACCATAACCTGACATATTTTCATCTCCCATTAGCTTGTCATACTTCCTTGGCTCCAATGGGGACGAGTGCTGCAATAAATTTTGCTGATGTATTGTCTGGGTGGTGTTAGGCACGGGATTTCCGGGAACTCCAGAAATTGAACCCTTTGTATCAGCTGGGGTGGGTAGAACATATGTATGGAACCTCCGGGTTGATGAAGGCCGCATCTGTCTTATTCTTTCAGCAGCATCAAATTTTTTATCGGTGAAAAGTGGGGCAGACTGGCTTACTGTTCTACCACCAAAAGAAAAAGAATTCCTATGACTTCTGTGCAGATTTTCCTGCATGGCCACATAGAAACATAAATTTATGAAGATGAAAGACTGCATTTTCTTCATACTTTTCATGAATCAATGATGTTAAACGTGAAATTGGTACAGAAACGCAGCTATTGCCAAAGTCCAGTACTCCATCAAGTTAGGAAAATGTGACGCATGCAGTACATGTACTTATACGCTAACCAACATTATAAAATAAGTGATATCTTGAATCTACATAATCTACAAAATGGTCTCTCCAGGATAATAACACAAGGGAAGAAATTTAAAGCAAACTATGATCACCTTCAAAGCTTCCACAGGATGAAATGCAATATCTGGCTGGTCCAACTGCATCATTGAAACATATATTACACAACTAGCATATATTTGAGAGCTTAAATTCAACAACTAAGACATGTATCATCCCCTTTCCCCTACCCATACATCCTGCTTTTCCAACACACTGCATAAAAATAAACATGATACACAACAAATCATTTTCCCAAATGAAAAATTACGAGAGATAGAACTCCAAGTCAACTTTGGTAGCTAGCTTATGTACGCCTACTAATCTAATGAGACAACTTCAACCTTGGAATATATGAATGTATATATTCTGGATAAGCAACCTTAGAAGCAAACTTAGAATATTTGACGTCAAGAAGTTCATAGGACATTTCATATCCCATATAGGTGACTACAATGATTCAGACCCATGACCTCAAAGATATAAATTCAAGTTAAAAGACTTGAGTTCATCAGATAAATCTACAAAGAACGATTGCAAAGAGTTGTTCCCCTCAACCCTGTTTCAAATGTTCCCATGAAATGCACAGATGAAAGGAAAACACTTCACAAATTATGGGGTCACTTTTTAAATTAACTGATCACCTCAGAACTTCGTAATGTTGAAATAGCTTGATTGCGATCATTTTGCGCACAATCAAAACTTAATTCCCCATCATCACCCTCATCATAGCCATCATCATCATCATCGATGCCATCATTATGTACATCATCCACATTGTCATCTTCCAGTCCACTGAATCGGTAATCTATGTGCTGCTGTTCTGTCAGTGATTTAACATGTGGTTCCACTGCTTCAAGAGATTGAAGTGCCTTCTTGAAGAAACATAGCTGTTTCCAAGCAGGAGATGGTGTAAATCATCAAAAAGAAATTTCAGAGGAAAAACCTTAAAAGGAAAAAAGGGAAGACCCATGAAATGGACAACTGAACCTGAGCAGCATGATGACGTGCAGCCTGTGTGAGAAGACTATGAGATTGTCCTTGTTTCAAAGATTTCAACCGGAAAACAAACAGTGTTGCCTCGTCATCATATTCTTCTCGGGCTGCTTGCAACTGTTGCAATGTAAAGCTCTCCCCTTTTACAGTTTTTGACCTCCCCTTCTCCTTATGCCTCTGTCTCATGTAATCATATACTTCTCTGTGAAATATACAATGATGTAGGAGAACATCTTCAGGAAGTAAATTAACCCACCAACCAGGTTTCAATATACATGTGGGTTTAAGTAAGAACAGTTATTTGCAACAAACCTTTTCTCATCACATTGCCTTTTCATCTCCTGCACCCAAGTGAAGGCCAGTATGTTAAGTGCTTCATATCAATATTCTATTCAAAAGATGGTCAGAATTGAAACAATTATACAATGAAAACATACACAAAATTGTTACCTTTACAGCATGTTAAATGCAATTTATTCACAAACGAAATGAAGATAAATGGGGTACGGGAAACAGTAAAAAACCCAGAGTGAAATCTAGATTTCAGTAATAATATATTATACATAGTTAATCCGATCATCATGTGAAGATTTAAACACAATCCAATGACCATGCCAAGATTAACACACACATGCGCGCAGAAAGAACTGAAAGGTTGCAAAGGCGGTAGATCATAGGAAATAAACAAGCAACAGGAAAATGGTAAAAGGATAACAACTAAAAACAAGAAAATAATCTGTCATTAAACTTGAATGTTTTGAACTCTTGAACATGTGTCAATTTGAGAGAATTAGCTACAGTGAACAAGGGTTTCATTATTTCTTTAAAAAGTTAGGATTTCTAATTTCCAAAGCATCTCAGCCTTCAGTGAAGAATTAACTGTTTACTGTCTAAAACAGGAAAAGAGAAAGGAGTGGAAAGAATGTATCTCATCCTTCAAAACTTTTGTTCAGATTATTCTAGTATTCTATACGTATCATTCCAGTAAAAAGTCCCACATACAGCCAAAGGGTAGGGATGGGGACAGCAGCCAACAACAAACCTTCACCATTTAGAAGTAGTTATGCAGGACGTGCTTAATCTTCAACACAAACTTCATTGCTGTAAACTAGATGCCCAGATACATGAACGCCCAAAGAATATCAGGAACGGTGATGGACAGAAGCAAGCTAGTATGGCCAGTTACAAAGTATATGTACTAATTACAATAAGAGATCTGAAGAACAGCTGCCATATACAGTTAAATCAAAGTTCCATAAAGGACATACCTCAACTGTCCGAAGTTGATTCAGAAGAGATTCAGATGGGCGTGTTATTGTTTGTGAAATATGAGAGCGCTGACAAATTTAAGTAGAATTGAATTTAGCACTCAAAACCCATGAATTTTGACAATAGATACACAGGTAGATAGAATGTCAAATAGAGAGGGAGCGCAAGAAGCCAGCTCACATATCGATCAACGAGTTTCTGGAGCTCAAATTGCACCTTTCCCAGCATTATCAGAACCTTACCTGCATGGGAGTAGAAGATACATAACTTATAATTTGCAAGTTTGAGATAGTAATAACAAAACTAAAAAAAAAATTAACCAATAAGAAAGCTTCAACCAGAAAATAGCTTCATGCAATTAGCCTAAATTATTGTTTTTTACCGGTAACAGAAAAATTATTGATCAACAAAAGGATTGCTATAAGTCGAGAGAATGAGGCATCAATCAGATTGAAAAAAAATAATAAAAATAATAATCCACCTAAAATAAATAGATGCAAGAGATGCACCAAAATCTCAAGACTCAACAAACTAACACCAATTCAAATAGGAGGAAAGCTCGAGAACATAACAGTTGCAACATGGATTGCAAAAAGAAATATGAGCAGACATCCATTCATAACCCCCTACTCGAAAAACATAGTTCTGGATATAAATATGCCCACACCAAGAAATCGTATGTCCTTAAACTAAGTTAACTAACAGGATTTAAGATACACCAACGCAAATATCAGTGTATGGTCATCACTACACACCTATTGTAATAATGGCATTGAGAGAATTTACATTTACATACCACTATCTTCATCATCATTCAGTGCGGTTTTCTCAAGAAGGCATGCACCCATTTCTTGTAACGAGACTGAGAATTCTAAAAATAAGACATAAGAACCGTAGTTAAATAATGAAGTTGCAGGACCAGTTATACCAACGGAGATGGAGATCTTAAAATCTGGCATATCCATAGATTTAAAAAGGCTCAAACTCAAAATTATATATCATGAAAGTAAAAGAGTCATGCAGCATTATGCATTCAAAGACATAAATTTGAATATTGCGGAGTTTCCTTATGGTAGTAACTGTTTACTTTCCTCGAGAAAGGAGGCAAATTAAGTGGATCGATCGGCCAAATTTTAGCTCTGTCATTCATATATAGACACATTCAAAGCTGGTGAATACAAAAGCTAGAAGTATGAAGATATTATTAAGGAAATCATCTGGGAGAAAAGTTAACAAAACAAGAAAATCCACCAAACCACTTTGCTTGAGAATTGAAAATAACAGCCCCAAATAATAATTAACAGTGCGACAACATTGGCTAAAGGAGGCATAGAGTTCACGTCTTTATGCATTAAAGCATCCTGAAAATTTTGATTCAATAATATTATTGAAAATTTTGATCGTTCATTCCTTTTCAATTGCATGTATACCGATATCAACCTCATCCTTCAATCTACAATTAAATAAGACCATTGCAAACATAACATTCAGATCTTATGGCATTTTGTTTGCAGAGAAAATGTAAGGGAAACATGCAAATAAAGTAAGGCAGCATAATAGCCTCTTGCTTCAAGCAGCTGGTAAGAGATATAAAAGAGTGTTGACCGAAACTCGACATGTTAGAACATTGGTTGATCTAGAAGTTACCGTAAGCACTATTTTCTGTAGCGGCAGCTGCAGAAAGTAAGCTATCATAACAGTCTCTCATTTCTTCCATGTCCTGAAAGCACAATACCACAGTAACCTGTAAGAATTTCACATAATCAACACTTAAAACAATCCTGAAGCACTCCTACGAAGAAGGAAAGGATGAGAAACAGAGGCAAAACCCTAAAATTCCCGTTTCCATTCTTCCTCGTGCATCTAACAAATCTCAATTAATTGCCAGAAACAAAATCCCAATAGTAAGGATCAGTTCCAGAGCTAGATGAAGGAAAAGAAAAAAACAAAAACTGAGGATGAAATAGAAGAAAACTGGGGGAGCCCTGGTCTAGATTTCGCAATTCCGTGTCAATTCCGCAATTCATCACCAAGAAGGCAAAGGGTAGAAGGAAAAAAAAAAAAGGAATACCCGAGAAGCCTGAGCGAGCTCATCCAATTGAGCCAAAGGACGAAGATCTACACGGTCCTTAGCTTCGTGCCTGTGCAGTCCAAAACCCTTGAACTTCCTCAAAGAAGTCTTCATTTTGCGAAATCGAAGCAATTGGTGAAGTGTAAAGGGGGAAAACCAAAAGATGCAGAGAGTATGAGGAAGATGAGATGGGGAAGATGAAGAAAAGCCCTCAATCTCAATGCCACTTTTTTGTTCGTTCAAACTCCTCCATTCTCAGCTTGCGTCAGGCAGAAAGGGAAGACCCAAATTTCAATAAATAATAATTATTAATTCCCAATTTTATCCCCAAAAATTGTAATAAAAAAATTAAAAAAAAAAAAAAAAAAAAAAAAAAAAAAAATCTCAAAGCTCCTTTCTTCTTCTTCTTCTTCTACATCTTGACTTTAATTTAATTTGTTAAAAGAAAAAATTAATTAATTTTCCGTTTTGAAATTAGTGTGTGAAGGCCACGTAGTAGTGCGCAAAATTAGTGGAATTGATCATTTCAGTTTGACTGTGTTCTCGTTGATTAGCGGATACGACTATTTTTATTTTTATTTTTATTTTTATTTTTATTTTTTTTAATATTCTTTTTATTGTAATCTTGGAATCATTCTTTAATTATTATAAATTCCTTTTCTTGGAATCATTTTTTTATTTATCTAAATCAGGACCCATATAGAAAAGATGGTCAAACATATATTTACTTTTTTCTATTTTTATATATATTTTAAACCATTATTTTATTTTAAGAAGTTTCATTATTTATGGGAACCATTTAAATGATTCTTTTCCATGACCAACTAGCTATTTAATTTATAAAAATATAAAATCTGAGTTTTAATTTAATTCTAGGAAATAAAAAGAAATGTTGCAGGGACAATAAAGTATAATAATAATACAATAAATACGGGGTGGAATAATAATTACATTAATAAATATTTGTCAATATAACAAGTAGTATGGAATAATATTACACCAATATTTTAAATTGTCTGGAATTAAGTTTTTAAAAATATTACAAAATTAAAAGACAAAAAAAGAAAATAATAAAAAGGGAAAAAAAACAGGAAAAGGAAACTTTTCATAAGTAAGTTGGAAAGCGTGCTTTTGAGTTGCAATTTCTTTTAATTTTCTTTTTCTTGTAATGAGTTTATATTTGAAGGTGCCGCACGTGAGATCTCTAATCCACATGCATTTAAAGCAATTTGAAATTTCAGAAAAATATCATTTGGGTTTCTTTTAATTTTATTTTTTAAATTTGGTACTTTTCACTATAAATTCTTTGGTCCAACCAACTTTTGATGCGTGTGTTTTATTTGTTTTAAAGCCAGAATATCGCTTTTTTATTTGTTTTAAGGCTAAATATGTAATTTAATCACTTTTTTACTATTATTTTCAAAACAACATTATAAGGGGTTATATAATTTATTTATTTTATTCTTACCTACACTTGAAAACAAACAATAAACTGTGGGGGAAAACTTATTTTCAAAGTTATTGAAAATTGGATTTTTTTTTAATAATAAGAAGTTAAAAAAATCTTGCAAAAGCAATAAAACAATATTCAACTTATTAAGGCGAATAAAAAGGATAAATAATAATATTTTTTCCAAATATTCAAAATTTGAAGGGTCAACAGCCAGTCAAACCTTCTATACCACGTTGTCGGCCTGGCAACAACCATCATTACAGTCGTGCCACAAAATTGTTTGACTTTTACCGATTTTTTTTAATAATAAAAAGTATCTTCTATTTTTAAGCTTAATGTATTTAAATATTATTCAACTTTGAAAAAGAAATTTATTAATAGCATAATTTATATTTAAGAAACTATTTCACATAAATCTAAGTCCGTATAAAATATTATTTGATAAATTAGTCAACAATATGTATCTTAAATAGCTGAATTGTGTTTAAATTGGTCGAACTTTTAAAATCTCTATCATGAATGTCAATAGTTGTTGCTGTTAATTAATGAAAAATTAATGAGTGTTTAAATTCATCACACAATTAGCATTGAAAATGGAATTAGATGCGATGAAAACATAATGTGAACTATATAAAACAAATGGTAAATAATTAAGTGTTTTCAAGTAGAAGAAAAATGCAATTCAAAATGCTTTTAATTCATATTAAGACGCCAACTTCATTTGATCATTCGGCAATTTACAATTGCGTGGTGTGAATAAAAATCATGGAGACAGCCAAAAAGTGGGCAGTGTGAAAGAATCGACAGGTTTTCAAAATTAAGAAGGAACCGGAAAGAACACCCACCAGACACAAAGTTGGAAAGAGCAGAGCAGACCAGATTTTTCTTTGTTCAACAACTTTGACTTCGTTTCTTATTGGACCAAAATGGACCAAGTGTTGGAAGTTCTCGATTTATACAATTGATTCTCTTTTCTTTTCTTTTCTTCTGAGGTTGTTCTTCGTAAATTAAAATCCACAATGAAGATTGAAAATCATTTAATTTCATGACTTAATTTTATGGAAGAAGACCTGAACCAACTTATGTGATCTTACCAAAAGATAAAACCCACAGCCACTAATTAGCCATGAAAGAATCTGGAGAAAGAGAATCTGTAAAACCTTAAAATCCATGGAAATTTTCTACCAATCTCACTTCAACTTCACGTTGTTTGGAGTAACAAGTTGATACACACCGGCCCCAACCCACAACTTGCTCTCTGCAATAGGCGCAAAGTGGGGGTTTAGAATGCCACACCACTGTCCGACCACGTCTATTTCTACAGGTTGTTTTATCTTTCAGCTTCAAGCCATGGAAGAGAGGAGAGTAGGAGAAAATCGGTGTGGAGTGGGGGAAGAGAACTAAAGAGAAAATGAAATTCGTATGTATGTATGTAAAATCAGTAGGTCCATTTGGTGTGGACATAATGTAAAACCAAGACCGATGGAAGATTCAAACTTACAAGACAAGCAAATGATCAGTAGCGCAAAGCAGAAGAAGAAGCATGTGACTATCAAATAGAGTTGACAAAAATGAAATTCCCGTCTTTGACAACATTCTCCCAAGTCATTTTAACAACTTGGTTACGTCCCCAGATCAGACACCATCACAGAAACAATGTGCAATTTCCTGCATCTGCCAAGCCAATTATTATTTTACAAGACCCAACAAAATATATTCACTAAAAGCCAAATCATTCCGGACCGCCAATATATCATATATGGCAAGAAATGGATATTTGTCTCCACAAAAGTATATTGTAGTTAGATTGGGCTTGCCCGTTAAAAGAATGGATGTAATTGTCTTGGCTAAAAGGCGAGTGATGTTTAAATAGCAAATGGTTTTATTGTACAAGGGAAGAGTGAAATTCCTCCTGGATTGAGACAATAGGAACGGAAAAGGACAGAGAAGTCATAAAATCTTACCCCTAAGCTGGAATTTTTTTTCAAGATTGGAAGAGTAAAATCAACCGGAAGCCGCCAATGGTACAGCCCTGTAGCATGCTCTTTTTGCTGCTCGAATGATGTCCTCAACCTATACAATTATTAGCATCAAGCAAAAAAAATGAAAACCAAATATCAGGAGTGGAACAAACAAGAAAGACGGGGGGAGTTTTAGTTAGTCTTAGATTAAAAAAAACTATGATTTTTAAAAATCTTAGATCTAAGTTGGCTGGATAGGTCTGGTGGTCAATAAGAGTCATGGGTTGAATAAAAGACTTGGAGGTAATGAGTTTAATCCAAGGTGGTCACCTACCTAAGATTTAATACTTTATGAGCTTCCTTGGCACCCAAATATTTAGAGTTAGTCGATTGTCCTGTGAGATTAAGCAAAGTGTGCCCAAGCTATCCTAGCCACTCACGGATATTAAAAACAAAACAAAAACAAAATAAAAGTTGGCCCTAATTTGAAGAATTGAAAGATTGTGTCAATTAGAAAGTACAATTTTACTCCCTCCTTAACAAAACTTCTGGCACTGTCTCTGACAGAAATTCATTTCTCAAAAACAATAGACGGGTCTTGTTACCTTGACAAAAGACTAATAGTTTTTCTTTATCTCTGGCACTGTGTCAAATGAACTTTTGAAGAAGGATGCTAGATCAGCGACATATATCTATCTCACTAGACGAGTTCTTTCTTCTCTCTCACTCTATTGAAATTACAGTAAACTTTTCAGGGGATAAAAGGCTTTTAGAAAAGGTGGGGAAAATGAACCTGAGGGACAGCCATCCTTTCGAGATTGGCTGCATAAGGCATGGGAATGTCAGCCCCTGCAATCCTCTCCACCGGTGCATCAAGATAGCCAAAACTTTCCTCGACAACAGATGTGCTGCCAACATAAAAAAAAAAAAAAAAAAATATTCACTTTAAGTTAATAGGGCGTCTACAATGTCAATCAAGAAGGTAAATAAATGTGAAAAGAGGGGGGCAATCACAAACCAGATCTCAGCTCCAACGCCATGCTGAGGAAACCCTTCTTCAACTGTTACTAATCTGTTGGTCTTCCTAACTGAAGCATTAATTGTGGCTCTGTCTAGTGGTCGAATAGAGCGCAGGTTTATAACCTATACCAACAAAATAGGCCATAACACTTTTGATCAACAAAACAAAATCAATCTACAAACATCTAAAAGAAGAACACATCTAGAAAAAAATTACCTCAGCACTAATTCCTTCTTTGGAAAGTACTTCAGCTGCCTGATAGTTCAAGCAATAGAGTTAGTCGTGGATCTAAGAAACTCTAAACATCGCTAAAGATGTGCATCAAAATTTAATATCACATACACCCAGGAAAATCTCTTATAATTTCCCATTATTCCAACCTAAAAGTTGCCAGAAAAACAATCTAGCATCTTAAGGTACGATCTTCAGATCCACCTCAATTGGTTGAGCTAATGCAAAACTATCACTGTTTACATAAAGTGCGTAAGGAATCTTTTGGAACCCAAGCAGATTTTCCTTGAAATCTAACATAATCATGAAAAAAAGCCCTGAAGAGTAAGATAAACCTCCTATATTACATTTTTATGAACAAAATGTCTCTAAAAGAACCGCTTCTCATCAGCAATTCTAAAGATGCATATTCAAGAAGTTGTACTTCAAATAATATTCACCAACTGAAGAACTTAACTTGCCCCTCACAGGTCAAATTAGTCCTTGACATGGCAAGTTAAATAAACAACCAAACCCCAAGACCCAAATAACTGAAGGATACCAACCTTAAGTGCATATCCCACCATCTTCGAAAAAGCAGTAATGGTCACATCCTTCCCTTCTCTCTCAATCTATCAAAAAGGAATGGTATAAAGTTAAAAACGTAAGATGAATACCAAAACAGAAACCATCTTCTGAAATATATCAAAAGCAACAACAGAATCACCTTAGCTTTTCCTATGGGAGCAGTGAAACTGGAATCAAGGACCTCCGCTGAAACAGGGAAGGATTCACCATATCTGAGGCAACAGAGCACATCGTTAATAATTATTTTCCTAGAAAGTATAAAAGCAAATTCTTTCACCACTTACAATAATTCATTTTCAAGAAACACCACAGGGTCTGGATCCCTTATAGCAGCTTTTAAAAGCCCACGAGCATCTTCAGATGAATATGGGGCCAAGACTTTCAAGCCAGGACAGGCGCCATACCATGCTGCATAACACTGCACAGGCAAATTTGAAGCACATTGCATGGATTTCCCAAATTCACCATATGAAGTTGAGTAGAAAATTGTTTTTTTTTTTTCATTGATAAATTAAACACTCATAGAGAACAAAATAAGAAAGAATACCAAAAGGTCAACCAAAGGACAACAGAAAAACAGATTAACAAAAGACGAGCCTAGAAAATGGCAGCCCAAAGAGGAACCAAACTGAAAATAGCCTGAAAAAAAAAAAACAAGAAAGAGCTCCAACCAATCCAAATGCATAAGGCCTAGCGAATAATTGCCAAAATCTTTAGAAAGAAAGACCTAAAGTTAACTCAAATTTTTTAGGCATTAATATACAATCACATGCACACGCAAAAGGTAAAAAGGAAAGAAAAAAAAATCAACCTGAGAGTGCTGCGCACCAACTCCAGCAGCTGCACCATTGGGTCCTCTAAAGACAATTGGCACAGAAATTTGTCCAGCTGACATATAATTTGTTTTTGCCGCAGAATTAATGATATGATCAATGGCCTACAGTAATGAGAAAGAGCTGAGACAAACAATGATTGAAAAAGGAGACTGGGAGTATAAAATAGTAGAAACAATCAATATGGTGGAAAATAAATTGGACATAAGCATTCAGACTTGAGCCCTGAGAAAGCTAAAAGATAGTTGCAGAACAAAGACAAGCAATGTGAAGGCAAAAAGTTGGAGAACAGAACAACAGGATGAATTAAAACAACATAAATGCTTAAAGGACAGTTCAACAATTCAATTGGCAAACAACTCTAACATGAAGAAAGACAAACTCCAGATGAGAAGAAAAGTGGAAAATAAAGCTATATACAGAATCCAAACAGTAAAAACTGGAAACAAATACATTTTAATATATATTGGAATTCATTTAAGTTTATGGCACTACAAATGCTAGGTAAGACACTTAATCCTCGCAGCTTTCTTTGACCTCCTTATTTTAGTCAAAGCCCTTACGAGGATTTGACGTGTATACTATAACTCAAAGGGGAATACAAGTGCAACAACAGTTCAATATTACCACAGGTTTTTGCTATCGTCAATCCTCAACATATGGGTGGATGTAACATTACAAACTATTTAAAACACACAAATACTGTAACTAATCCAATTTAAAAACTAAAAATACCAAATAAAGTTAACAGTTGGCACCACTGCTCCCAGATGATTTGGAATCAAAATTTACTCCAAACAGCTAATGAAAGAAACCAGAACATGTCACCAGGCAACAGCAAAACACATTCATCAGTTTTTCGTTAAGCAGACAGAGTTCAGAACCAAGATTTTAGAGTTAGCTAATACAAGCAGAAAACACACAAGGGGATCCTCGTACATGGTGAATAACCAAATTCCAATTAAAATGATGAAAATGAATTGTATGCAATTCATTGTTATAACCTGCATAGAGAAATTAAATGTCATAAACTCCACAACAGGCTTCAGACCATGGTAAGCAGCGCCAACGCCAATACCAGTAAACCCAGCCTGCATAAATTTAGAGAACATTGAGGTCAGAAAGAAAACAATCATTTTCCTTTAATATATTTTGCTACCATAGCAGTGAAAATTCAAAATAGCTCAATAAAAATTGAAGGAAAAAGAATATTTTCTGGATGAAGCACCAACCTCTGTGATTGGGGTATCAAGAACCCTCTCAGGACCATATTTCTCCAGAAGCCCTTTGGTTATCTACTTGAAGGGGAGAGAAAGGCCAACAATTGTTGAAATGTACAATACAAACGGATACAATATTCAAATATCACATGAATTAGATATCATCTCTTTAACGTGTCTAACCTTATAGGCACCCTGATATTCTCCAACCTGCGTTAGAATGTTTGAAATTAGCATAAGGATAGACACGTCAATATAATATACAAATGGATTCATGTTCATTCTCCCTCACCTCTTCACCCATCAGAAAAACTTTAGGATCAGCAGACATTTCTTCATCAAGTGCAGAGTTTAGAGCATCTCTCACAGTCATCTGTGCATATTTGGAACAAGTTTACGAAAGAATGTTAGCCTTTCATTTTTAAACAACAAAATTGAGCAGCATGATGGACAAACATTCCTCGACTATAATACTACAGAATGAGCAAAAAGAGAGAGAGTAGATGGAAAGTCATTAAATCATGCACAGATATCTAATAGATGGGTGACTAAATAACTCGCTTAAAAGTGAAAGAGGAAAAAATATAGTCCTGAACATTATTTTCAAAACGAAAAAATAAAAGGAACCTTAACCATTAGTGATGAGAAGAAACCAAATTACTGGGATCTTAAAACGTTTCAGCATACAATATCGAAGAATGGTCCCTAACAACCCAAATCCTAAAGCAAGAAGGACATGATGTATTGAAACTACGAAAAACACCAGCTGAGGCTGAATAAGAATAGATGAAGAATCGAAGGACACGAGACAGTATACTACCTCTTTTGCGGCAGATGAATAGTATCTCGATGCTGAGGCGGCAGGGCGAAGCCTCTGCAAAGCCTGGCCGGAAGTCTGGAAAGAAAAGAAAAAAAACACGCACACAGAAAGCATAAAAATCACTGGAAAAAATTCTTCTATCCAATGCAAAGAGAAATTTCATTCAAGTGCATGGAACAGGACCAGAATACAGGAGGCTCCAGCTCCAACTTTTTTCCGAACGATTCCCCACATTTTTCTCGCGCGAAAGACAGCTCTACGAAACGAAAAACAAAAGCTTATACATTTCAAGCGATCCAAATCACAGTTCCATTTCAAACATCAAAGTATCTCACAGACATCAATTCACCGACATGCAATTTCCAACCAGTTTCACTTTCAACTTCAGCAAGATAAGGGGAATAGGAAAAGGAAAACAAACGACATCAACATCAATATCAACAAAAACAACAATATCTGATACACCAGATGCATCTGCAAAAACAACAACTGTAGCAGAATTTCAAAACCTGAATTGAAGAATCAATTGAACAGGTTGCAAAGCTTCGACAATGGAAAAAAAGCGGCAGCTGAAAGAGAATCAGATGCATGGATAAACAAAGAAGGCGAATAAATAATATGAACCTTAGCTCGGGCGGCGTATATGGATTTGGATCGCTGCAAAGGTTTAGATCCGATGAGACGAGAAATTTAGGGGAATGTAGGGGTTTGAAAACGGCGAGCCCACCACCACCTTACCGATCTCTCCTAATTTTTCCCAATTTTACTTTTGGAATTTTTTCTTTTTTGGGTTTAAACTCCACAATAAACTTTTTCTGTGAGCCAAGGCAACGGAGAGTAGGGGACAAATTAGAGAAATAATGGATTATTTTTATTATTTTTTTTTTAAGTTAATTTATTAACTTATCATATATATTTTTTTAATTTTTATAATAATGCATTGAATTAACCTAATTAATTATTTTATTGTAATAAATTCAAAATAATGTATTGATTAAAAAAAAAAATCCAATAAATTATCATTTATAAAAGTACATTAATTATTGTAAGTAAATATCTATTGAAACGTTTAGTAAATTAGTAATTTATTAAATATAATTAATTACTTGAAATAATTTGGTATACATCTTTTATTTTTAATAATCAAATTCGTCGAAGCCGTACATTTCTTATTTATGATCAATTAACTTAATCTATTTACTGAAATATGAGTTCATCGATTAATGAATTATGAAATTAATCTCATACAAAAATATTCAAAAGCTTTTTAGTGTATAATTTGATTTAGTAATTGAGGAGAGTAATTTAACCTATTAACGTTACTGTTTGGGTTCGCGGGGTTGAGTGAGAGCGCCATAAAACCGAAGCTTTTGGGGGGAATTTGGGCATACAGCTGGGCCACGCTCGGAATCGAGAAACCGGGAGGGGAAGGAAGATGGCGGGTGCATTTTGGGGGACTCGGGTATTGGAGATTGTGAAGAAGCACGATTCTGGAGGTTTAGTCTGGAAGAGAATTAAGCTCACCACAACGCGTAAGGCCAACGCCAAAAAAAGGCTTCTTCGTGTTTGGCAGGTTTTCTCTCAATTTCAATCTCAATATCACTTCGCTGTTTATGTTCGCCATTAGGGTCTCTGGAGAGTTCTGTCAATACTCGATTGTCCGTCAATATCTTGCTCTGGTTCGGTTTTAGGAGTAGAACTTCAGGGGTTTAGATATAACTGGACGATGACATCGAATCATTAATCCCCTTAATGTCGGAGCATCGCTTTGATTTTATATACGCATTGGACTGACATTTCTGAAAGCAATGTTGAAAACATTGGATACCATGTTAAACATTCGTAATAGTTAACAGCGAAGACCAAATGTGAGAGGGGCTCTTCTAAACTAAAAATGTTAGGCCTCACGATTTTCTAACCACCTGTCTCTAATTAGAATTTTTTAGAGCTTTTGCCAATAGAGATAGTTTGGTAAAACAACCTTCAGGTGGATGGTTCCGAATCAGAATACCATTTGTAAAAAAAAAAAAAAGTCTTCTTTACCTACTTGGAAGAAAATAGATTCTCCATAACCTTTTAGCTTCTAGATGGAGTTTCTTAGTTAAAGAGTTTGTAATTGTGATTCATTTCGATTCATGCTATGGGGATCCATTTTGTAACCTTCTTGGCTAGATTTCTCGGCTCCATGACTGTAGAGGTTTGCCTTAGATCATTTTCTGATTCTCATTTGGTGTTAATTAAAATGGGCCCTTACATCTTTCAATTTTGTGTAAATGTGGCTTAAGCATATCGCCTTTTTATGGAATCTTGAAAATTGGCTTCTCCCTTCGAAGGCTGGCCAGGTCATGGTTTGATTAACAAATCTTAAAAAATAAAGTCTTTGCTGGAAAGACGGAATTAGGAAACTCTTGACAACATTTTCTCAAAAATGCCAACAATCTTGTTGATCTGAAAGCCCTTGATGAGTTGGAAGATGTTGCCCCTCTTGACACGTCTTGAAAGGCCTTTAGAAGCACCGTTTAATTCAAACTCCAAAACCTTGTTGATGGAAGAAGGTAATTTTGGATTCAATTGTGCAAATCTCTCACATTGGAGGGAGGAGATGAAGTTTCCAACTAACAAATAATACTTGACAGCAAGAGGAAGAAAGTTTTTCTTTGAAATCCTCAGTCTGGATGGCGCAGCCTTATCAAGCACCTTTAAATGAAAAAATAATTTCTTCTTTCATTCATAGACTGAATTATGAAAAAGGGGATCAGATTTCTAGCTTCTAACTTGGAATGAAACCAACTTCCATCGCTCAAAGCTCACCCCTAAATGCTGATTTCAAAGGAGGAAAATTTTCTTTCTATTTATGGCTTGGAGTCTTGATGGATTTATTGTTGAGTTCTTCAAAAACGTCTTAGAAACACCCGAAGGTGTACTAAATATATATCTTCCCCCCTGATAATATCATTCACAAGTCCTTGAAGGAAGCTTATACGAATCCTATCCCTAAGGAAATCATATGTAAGAATAGTAAGAGACTTTTGGCCCATTAGCCTTATCTCTTGCCTCCTTAAGTTTATAGTTGGTCGGCTTAAAGTGGAATGTCTATTCGGTGAAATAAAAATTTTGAGGGTCAGCATAGATATTCACTATTTAGCTGTTAGAATTGCATCAGAAAGGATAATCTATACTATTCTATAAGTCTTGGCAAAGTGACTAAAAGGTTCAAGTAATTACTTTTTACTTAATCGAATTATCTTGTTATGACTGTCAAATTTATATGCTAAAAAGGACATTATGTCAAGTCTTGATTACTCTTCATGAGTGGATTTTCTCTTTCTAACAATATTGTGGAGGTATTTGTTTAGTCTTATGTATGGTGAAAATTGCGGCTTTTGACTGTTTATTGTTCAGGAGCGAATACAATTTTATTTTTAGTTGACTTGTATAAATTATGCTTCTCAAATGCATGCATCTGAAGGTGGTTCATTCTCGAACCAAGCCAAATTTTCTATTTTTTTACACCTCTGTATTTTTACTTTGGAGATGTACATGATTGGCCTTTTGGTCGTTACCATGGAATTCTATTTCGAATTTCTGTTCTGCTCTTGTTCTTGTTTTATATATTGTTATTTTATAAAATGAAACACTACCAATTCTAGATTCATCGTTTAAATTTTTTGATGTAACTAAATTCATATCTTTCCTTCTTTCCAGAATGAGGCTGTTCTGAAGGCATGTTCTGAGCCACCTCCGCCTAAATCTTCAGGAGATAAAATTAGCCAAGTTGGAAAAAATGAGTAAGAACTCTGTAGGATCCAAAAGAGTTTGGCAACTTCGGCATTGCAGTGCCAATCTTTTTCCCCTTATCTGGACCTTTTAGCAAGGAAGAGTAAACATTAAGTAGATACGAGTGATCTCAAAAGTTGTAACCCTCGCATGTAAGCGAAGATAACACACTCGTGTGGAATTATTGCCTGGAGTTTCTCACCATTTTTGTTTGTTTTTGTCATTTGATTTAATGCGATTAGTTTTTCATGGTCCTGACTGCCTCATGAATGACTCGTCTTTCAGTAAAAATATTTGATATTTAGCTTTCTGAGCAAATTCACCATTGAAATTGGAAGTTTCGGGCTGAAAATGTCTGAATTGGAAAAGAAAGACGAGCCTTCAAGAAAAATGTTCATCCTTTCTAGTGTTCGTGTAGTATATTTCTAACTAGTCACAACCTTTAAAAACATGAGATGGGTTTTGTATGATGGAGTAGAATGAGCCTTCTAGGTGGGTGGATGGAAGATGGAATTATGTGAACTTCTATTGAAATACGTACTCCTTTATGTTTGATTGGCAGAAAATATGAATATGATATGCAAATTCTTATTGTGGTAAATAGGTTAGGAGAAAACAGCTGTAGTTACTGTATCTATTGGACTGATATGGACTTTGCATACAGTTCTAATTTGTTTCGAAGTTGTTTAGGGACTTTTTCCTTGATGGCTATTCTGTTTGATTTCAGACCTCAATATGATGATACTTTACCTGTTGCTGAGGTAAATGCAGCTAAAAGAAATTTCAGGATAAACTTGTTTGTACAGTTCGGTACTTGAAAGCTTAACTTGTATTATACGGCAAGTGGTACTCCGCATCTAAATGGTAGATAGGGTCTGTGGATAGGGTTGCCCTCCATCATGGAGATTGGAGATATCTTTCCTCATCTACTTGTATATCAGGCTGAACCATCTAAACTCCCCAAGTGTCTTGAAGATGGTTTGTTTTGCAGGAAGTGTTTTGATTATAACCGCTGGGCATGAAATGTGGCCAATTACAGGTACTACCTTTCTGCCCAGTTTTCATTTAATTTGAATATTGCATTCGTTGCAAGTGTTTCCATTAAAAGTTGGAAATGCGTGTCTCAGAATGTCAGGCATTTACTAACCATTGAACTGGAGAAGAGTATGAGTAGGTTGATTAAACATTGATGTGAAAGGGGAGGCTGATTGTTCCTCACTTGCTTACAGTTAGTGGACCCCACCAACCAGAAGTTTGTGGGATGATGGATGGGATTAAGATGATTTTTAGCTTTGATTTTGGTGAGAGATTGAAGGGGGAGAAGAAGTATAAAAAGAAAGATAGATAGATGTCTTTGTTGCAGGGATGCAAAGCAACCTCTCTTATTTAATGTTCGTCCAAAACAAACAGCTTATAAGAGTGGTTGGGTGAAGAACTGGTCAACTTGCATAATTCATCACAATTCCTTCTGCGATGGGTAATTTAGTTGTGTTCAAAATTTCTAAATTGGCCTTGCTTGATGGAGACCACCCCCCCTTTGTTATTGCCTTTTCATATGTTTCTAGGATTGGTAGGATTTTTCTTTAAATGTTATTGATCTTATCAGGTTGGCCTACATAAGAAAATTAAAAAAAAAAAAAGTTATAGCTGTAAGTTTTGTGGTCTACCATGACGTGCTGTCCACGTGATTGACAAATGAGAAACCCGAAGTCAGCAATCCACAATCCAATCCAATTCCTCATCTTTTTTTTTTTTTTTTTTTTTTTTTTTTTTTTTTTTTTTTTTTTTTTTTTGTCTTTTGACAATGAAATTGGTTCACATAAAGGTGACGTGATGAACTTCAACAGCCTTTGCTGATTCTAACCTTCCATCACAAGAAATTCCAAGGCCACCATTTTCTTTATTTATTTAAATACTGCCTATTTATATTGACTATGCCTCTTTTTTAAAAGAAATTAAAAACCCTTTCTTGTTTAGAATGATTTCTATGAATCATTCCTTCCCCTTTTTAACTCGTTTTTATTGGATGTGTTAATGTCTAATTAATATATAAATGAAATCAAACCCATAGATTTTTACTATATTTGATTCTTTGATATCTTTTGATGTAACATAAAATTATATGGTGTAGGTTTTCTTTGAAGCGGTTGTGTATGAACTCAAAGTATTTGATTTTGTGTAGCTTGAAATTATTGGATGTATTGGTTTATGTTTTGATTGTATATATACACGTTAAAATTGTGGGTTTGTGATTTGTAAAAGTACATGTATCATTAGGAAGATAAGTTAAAAAAATATGAATACGTGTAGCTTACCGAACCAGTAAACTTATGGCATGGAAAGAGATGAGATAAGTTTATATATTAAATATAGATTTAAATTCACACCATTTAAGACCATACCATTTAAGACCATAGGAACGCAAACTCAATCCATGAAATGAAACAAGTAGTTCCCAAGCGGTTAAGCAAACGATTGATAAAGATAGATTTTGAGAGTTAGGATGAATTGACTTGCTTTTATTACTGATTTAAGAAGAAATAAAACTGAATTAAAATTAACTAAAAGTTGATTAAAACCACTGAAATTGGCCAAAAATAAGCCAACACAAAATTGACAAGCATTAAGCATTCCTTTTTGTTTTGGTCAATTTTTTGTTTTCCCCCTTCAACCACTTGATCGTAGATTTTTATTAGCCATTTGTTTTCAGTCTCCAAAGAATTCGTTTTTTTTCATTTTTTATTTTTAAAATTTTTGCAAGCGGAATTAACCCGACTCTTAAGGAATCCTTTATTTTAAGCGTTAAATAGGCCGCCCTTTGGGTTCTTGGTGTCCATTTGGCGGCCCTTCATTGGTCTGTGGGCCACGTTTTTAACCTCCACGGCATATGATATCACAATCTTTGCGTACAATGTCTACCCACCCCTTATTATACACACTGTCACATAATTTAAGGGAAAATAAAAAAAAAATTAAAAAAACCTTTCATCAGTTTTGTTTTTATAAAACTAATGCGCACGGCGACGGTGGGTGAGTCAACCGCAGGCCGGCGAGGCGTTGCATGCTCGACACGTGTCGAGGTTTCATCACCTGAAGATTAACGTATGATTAATTAATTCATTCCCACTTAATTAAGCTTTATACTGTATTTAGATGGATGTACGGAGCAGTTGGGAGTAAATTAAGGTTTATAATTTTGTGGGATTTAAGGAAATGGGTGGGGGGGAAGAAGAAAATAATCTAAAATGGAAGAAAAAGAAGGGTTATTTTCAGAAAATCGTTAAATGAACAGGGAAGGCATGGGGAACATTGCTCTGACATTTGGAACAATGAAAGTTGACTTTATTATTATTATTATTATTATTACTATTATTGGTTTTTAATATGTTTTATAATTAGAGATTATAAAAGGATTCGAACTCAAAAAACAAAATGCTTTGAAGATTTAAAAAATCAGCATATATACAAAGCTTAGAATTGGGTTCTATTCTCTGATTATTTATTTATTTTAATTCTCAGAGTCAATTCCTTTTCTTTTGGTTTCCTTCAAACAAAAAGGATCAGATCACATTCTTCTTCTTCTTCTTCTTCTTCTTCTTCTTCTTCTTCTTCTTCTTCTTCTTCTTCTTCTGCTTCTTCTTAAAATATTTGCAACTCTTCCCTCTTTTTCTCCTCCTTTTCCCCTAACCCTTTCCACTTTCCTCCCATCTTCTTTTTTCTTTTTCTTTTTTTTTTTCTTCTTTTTGTTGGCTTTGTAGCTGCAATGGAGAGTTGAAGTTAATATGCAAAACATAGGAACATTATTTGATAAGCAAATTGAGTAATGGATTGGAACATGAGTTAGATAGTGTTTGATTTTTGTTTGTCTGGGTCAGTAGTAACAGAGCAAGTTAAACGCCGATCCAGTTTCATTCATCTCTTTTGGCTTATAATCATATACTGATTGATATATTATGTCTACAGAAACACAGACCAGAAAACTGAAAACTACACCGCCAACGACTGCGGGATTCTTCTTCCTTTCATGGTTATTCCGACATGGGAAATCACACAAATTTACTGCTACACCTAAAGGATCTTAAGCTTTTCTTCTGAAGTAGGGGAAGCTGTTGCAGCTGCTGCTTTCTTCATGATCATCCAATTCATTATTTGAAATCTCAGTGATCCCACTGGACCCTGAAGACGAGGAAGAGGGAGCCAAATTCAAGTCTGTCTCCCCCCTCTCCTTCCTCATGAAGTCATAGAACACAGGCTTCCCCAATCTTGCCTTTCTGTTTTTCTCCTCTTCGCTTTGATGCCCATTTCTTTTCTTCAGAAATATGCGACATAGAACCCAGTTCTCCATTGGACCCACGCCAGACCTCTGCACACACAATTTGAACTATCCTTACCACCGCCTCCATGTCCAAAATCCATAAGTGCATAAAGAAAAGGGGCAACATTTCCATGGAGACAAGACAAAACAAAACAAAACAAAACAAAACAAAACAAAACAAAACAAAATAAAAATAGCGAGAAGGTTAAAGTGACCTGAAAGGGGGTTTTTTCCTGTGAGGCATTAAAACAAACAGTTGGCGGGGAAGCGAGGCGGTACTCGTGCATAATCCAATCAGTTCGAGAGCCATGGGGGGGCTTCCCTCGATAGAAAACCAGAGTTTTCTTCATCCCCACCACTTGATTTCCGTTGGAAGTAAGAATTTGCTTGTCAATTCCGGTGGCCTTCCAATAACCCGAGGCCGTCGCTCTGTTTGATCTGTTCCCATTAGGATACTTGGCTTCTCTGGTGCTGAAGAAGTACCTCTCTTGCTCCATATTCCCTGCAACACAGAATCAATTTCCCATCCATCACTACGAAATCCCGAAATCCCCACTCCCAATTTGTAAAAAGAAGAAAACAAACCAGGCAAATCCCATGGATCAGCCTTGCAAACTTCGACGTCAGGGATGATTGAAGCGGGCAAAGGGCAGGAATGAACCTTCCGGTTCAAGTATTGAAGCACAAGCTCTTCATCGGTGGGGTGGAAGCGGAAGCCAGGGGGCAATCGGAGGACGCCATTTTTGAGAAAATTAAGCTTCTCCATGGGGGGCGAAGAGGAAGAGGAAGAGGAAGAAAGGCGAAATTGGTACAAGTGGTGCAGGTGAAAGGGGGCGTTCTTATAATTGGAGAAACAGAATCATGGGAAAAGGGGAGGAGAAGAAAGAAGAGGCATAAAATGGAAAAAGCAAAAGGGAAATTAAAGAAAAGAAAAGGGAAGAAGAGGAAGCAGCAGCAGAAGAAGAAGAAGCAGAAGAAGAAGAAGAAGAAGAAGAAGGAGCGTGGGGAGTCTGTGAGGAAAGTGAAGGTTCTTTATACTAATGGGTTCTCTAGCAACAAAGCAAACCAAAGCAAACCAAAGCAAACCAAAGCCGAGAAGGAATAGAATTGGACGACATGTTTGGCGTAAACAAGACTCAATATATATTAAATATATATATTTCTCACCCATTTAAACCTCTAGTTGTTTTTTTTTTTTTTTTAATTATTAAATAATACAAAATTTATTTATTTTGTTTTGAATAGTTTTAAATTTGATAATTAGATAATTATATTATATCCGTACATAATTTTTTGAAAAATATTTACCACCCCAAAAGTTTAAAACAAAAGAAAAGAAAAGAAAAAGGAGAATAATTGTTTAAAGAAATTCCTTCTCATAAGAACCTTTATCTAATAGTTTTAAATAACTTTTCAAAAATAAAAATCCTAAAATTTATATGCCTTTTACTTTCATCCATCTTCTTCTTTTTAACTTGAGGTTAATTCTAACTTCAAACATCTAATTTGATCTATTTTAAATTAATCATTCTCACACAATTGTGATGTCATATTTTAAACAAAATTAAAATGACAAAAATTGGTTTAAACCAAAGGGGAAGGTTTAAATTCATTAAACTTCTCAAAATAATATAGTATTCAATAGTTTTAAAATTCCGTCAAAATATTTGAACAATCATTGATTATTTACATAAGGCTTTACATTAAAATATCCATAAAACTATTATAGAACAATGAGTAAAACAAAAAATATGGACAAAAGCTACTAGAACCGAGCATAAGACTCTAAAATGTCTTTGTTCCCATAGCCTCGTTGATCTGCAATGCCCTTGTCACATGTTATACGGGCACGAGAGAATAAGAATACTCAATACATGAATTTTTAGTACTTAGTATTCACTAGGTCATTCATATTTATCTTAAAATATAAAATTCATACTTCTAACATTTACTAAGTTATTGCAATGCAAGTAGTTAGTTTCTTGCCAAACAACTAAGATATATACGTGGGTCACCCATAAGTGACCTATTACTATAAAGAGGTAGTTCGTGATCCTATCATAAACATGAAGGTAGTGATCTCATGCGTGAACCAACTATGATACAATACTAGAGGTCTGTTAAAGATGCTCTAGAGCCTCATCACAATAACATCATATCATGTAAAGACAAATGTATAATCGTGACATAGTGGGCAAAAAAACAAGTTTGTACTACAAATAATTAAGCACATTCATTCCTAAGCCTTATTTAAAAAATCACTTTGTCATGTTATAACATTTTATTCATAATCAATATACATGTCAAGACATTCAAAAAAATATTATGCTCGACATAGAAACTCAAGTGTCTTGTCATGACGGTTCAAATTGAATTGCCATACGAAATTTCTAACTTCTTCATAGAAATTTTTGTATCATACGACGGTCATACAGATGGACGAGCAGAGAGGGAGACATTAGCTTTAAGACAACAGCGGGGATGCAAATTTAATATCGTTCATTGTCGACATGCCTCTTCGTCGACCGGTGAATCACCGATGTAGGTTAAAACAAATGTCATCCCCTCCACTCGACTAAAAAAAATAAACAATTTATTATTAATCGCTGAATTCTTGAATTATTTTGACATGAAGGTTTGTCTTTGTGCAATTGATTGATAACTAATTAAATTGGACTTTTAGAGAAGAATTGTCTTTAAAGGGAAGACTTTGACTCTGAATTTTGTTGAACTTTTAAAAATTGATATTGTTGAATGAAAAAAAAAAAAAAAATCATTTTCATTTTTTTACTCTAATTGAATTTATCATTAAATTTTTTTAATTCTTGGGTATAGTATGTACTATAATCAAACCTCAATATTTTTATAACTTAGTTTTTGTTGACACGTGAAGTATTTTTAATACAATTGACAGATTTGAATTAGAAAGATTTTTGTTAATTTGTTTCAATATAATAGTGATATAAGTTATATTATTGTATTGAATACAAAACTTATATAATCTTCTATAAGATATGGTCCGATGTATTTAGAAATCAGCTGCATTGAAATAAAAACATTATTTTAATTTGAAGAAATAATTTGATATTCATAATCTAAAGTTAGAAGTGAAATAAAATATAAAGTTTGAAATGAAAAAATGAAGTGAGATTGAGCATGGAGTATAAAATCCACAAGGCATCTAAAATTTAAGCCTAGTGGCACATTTGTCCTCTTTTTAGGGGATTCATGCCAAGTTGAGATTTTCTACCATCTTTCTCACTTATATTTTATAATATACAAATATTTCAATTTACAAATATTTCAATTGTTAGCTTAAGCTTCAATGCAATGTCTAAACTATAATATATAAATTATGTACTCAGTGCTATCATATTTTTTCTTATCATATATCAATAAATGGGTTAATATCATGCATCATTAAGGGGGTTAACGATTTATATTTTTACATTAAAATTTTTGTAATATTTTGAACTATTTAAATAGAGATAATAAGAGATAAATGAGGGGGGCATTATGGTCCATGGGAGATAATCCAAGGAAGTTGGCAAGTGGAGTGGGGGATGATGTGATATTATGTCATGATAGTGAAAGTACAAAAGTACCCTTTATGAAAATAGTTGATTTGTTGTGGTGTGGGGAGCAAGCCGCGTTTGGTTACCAAGTTGCCTCCTCGCGATGCGATGCGATGCGACGCGATGGCTTTCCTATGTAAACGTTCCGTACGGAACTCTAAAAGGAGAAACAAAAGCGTTATCCATATTCAAATTTGTGCTTATCGATTTTTGTAGCTTAATTCAATCAAATGGACTAAATTTGAAACATTCCCTCGTTCCCATGTATATATGTTCATACGATCATGTCGGGTCGAGCGATGTGAGACCCAACGAGAGTAACCCATAGTTCAAACGAAAGTAAGCCTAAGAGAAAAAATTGATCATAAATATATGTGCTTTTTGGTTCAACATTAGATTAATTAGAAGATTCGAACCTCTAACATTTTTATTAATAATATATATTTTACGTTAGTTGCCCTATAAAAATATGAGTGATACGCAAAGTCTACTCGAGATTCCCTCTTAGATGGTATTGTTTGTATTCCTCATTTAATCTTATCTTTCACACCATAGAAGGAATATTATGACGTAGAAATTAAAATCTTGTTTGGAAAGAGCATATTGCACTGGACCAAAGAAAAAAATGTTTTTTAAAAACTTCTTATCCAATATTTTATCAAATTAGCTACAGTAGATTAGACACTTGTTATATTGTTTAAGGTTGAATATTGGTGTGACATCCGAATAAACGAAGTACATGAATAAATCAAAACAATGTTTAAATGAGAGTGATCTTGAGGATAGAATGATTACGAAAAACTTAAAAAATGAGAGTTACTATCTATAACTTTCAAAATTAAGTGTATTTTACTTGAAATAATTTTTATGTTTGATGACCTTATGTGATTCTATTATGATTCATGTGAGTGATTATAAAATATGTTGTAGTGACTCATGTCGGTTTGTTGGGGAATAAGTGACGTGATCATGTCGCGGAGGATACAAAAAATGTTGGGTAAATTCTAATTTGAATCTTAAGCATGAGTTGTTACAGTTTGATTATTTACATCAATCGTTCTAAAACATACTTTTGTGTGTACCTACCTACATCAAAGGTAACTAATAGTTAATTGGATGTAAAAAGTGAGATATGTGAGTATTAAATAATGAAGGGTATAAATAAAATAAATTGTGATGGAATTAAATTTGATATAATTGGAATGGAGAAACATAGAAATTAAAATTGTTGGGGGAAGGGTGGGTAGAAAGGTAATTGAAGAAGGAAGAAAATGGTTGAATTGAAGTAGCGTGGGGGGTGAGGGGTAGTTGAGGGAATAAAGGTAAGAGTGGGGCCTACATGTGTCCCAAAGAGAGGGGCAGCCACGTCTGATGGGATGGATTTCAGGGACAAAAACGGTAACTTCAAACCTCTCCATCTCAAGATTTTGCAATATCTCATTTGTGCCCCCCCCCGGCCCCAATCTTCTCGGCATTTTGCAATATCAAATATATCACTTTTTTTTTTTTTTTTCTTCATTCAATTTTATTGTTCTCGGTTTATATAATCAATGAAATCTATGGATATTAAATTGATGAGTAATGAAAAAAAATCATTCATTTAGAAATAAAAATGTGACCGCACAAATAGTGACATTTTTTTTTTGAATTAATGAAGATAACCGTGAGACGGTAACTTTGAATGATATATACACATATATACACTCAACCATAAGAAAATTATTTTTATAATTTCAACGTGGTTAAAATTCTAACACGCTTTCTCACATGAATCTCGCTTGTTGGTTACATAATTAATCACACAATTTGGCACGTTAAAAATATATGTAATCATTCACTAGCCACCAAAGTTAGTAGTAAGGTTTATTAAATCTAAAATTTTAATTTTGTGATTAATAATTTTGTCAAGATTTGTTGCAAGTTCGTAGCCGATCTACATGGATTTAAAAATATTGAATAGATGTGTATAAATTAAAATTTAGTGTTTAATTAAATATTGGTTAATTTTGTATTTAAAAAATATTGAAGGGTTGGGGGCAATTGTGGAAAAGAAAATAAAAAAGAAAGGGAAAAGAGGAGTAACGTGGGACGGTTGAGATTTAGTTAAAGGGGGAGCCTCAAACATTGACAATTGAAGAAACAACTCTGTCTCCATTCCGTAGGGAGAAGGGAAACCCTTTTTTTTTTTTTCTTTTTCTTTTTCTTTTTCTCTTCTTTTTTTCTTTTTCCACAAAAATAAGCCCCTTTTTTAATAAAGAAAAAATTGTAATATAAAAGGACAGATTCTCCAAACAAAAAGAAAATAATAATAATAATAATAAATCCTTTATTTCTCCCTCAACCCACCACTTGTGCAATAGCATATCAAAAGCTTTGAAATAAATAAATAAATAAATAAAAAGAAAAAAAAAGTTTTGTTTCGTAAGCCAAATTGCGGCTGAATTTTGATTTCTCTCTCTCGCTCTGTCTCTCTTCCATAATTATTTATTTGAAATTAAAATAATTTTGAGAGGTCAAAGGAGTTTGCGTGTGGGTGTTGAAGAGGCTTTGAAACGTCAAAGGATGCAATTATTGTGTTTTTTCTATTATTTTTTTTTTATTTATTTAGTATTTTTGCCTCTCTGTTTTTCCCCCTTTATTAAAGTATAATAATAGTTATTATTTCCCCTTTTCCTCAATTTATAAAAAAAAAAAAAAGTCTGTTTAGTATTAGTTCTCTTTTTGGGTTTGTGACACCCATTTTTTGTTTAATTTTTTTATATTGTATATTCATTGGGAAATTTGCATTTAGCCTTAGATTTATGTATATGAATGAAGAGGTGGTTTTGTTGTTTAAAATATGAATATAATTTCAATCTTTGTCCCATAAAAAAGTTTAAACAAACTAATTAATTTATATCAATCATTTTCGCATGATGGTGTTTTAATAATATAACTTTGTTATTGAAATAAAGAAAGAGGAAAAAAGGGGGAAAAGTGGTGAGTGGGTTGGCTGTTTATTAATTAATTTCTGTATAAAATATGCACCAAATGATTATATCATAAACTATAGAACTTAGCTTCTTAATTCTTTGAACTTTCCAAATATTTGTATTAAATCAAAGACGTGACCGACTTAATCTTATCTTTTTGTCGGATAATCATTTTATTAATTATCATAATTTTCGATCAAACAATACATGCATTTTTCCTAAAATGGAAAATCTATGTATTCCTGCATGAATTTTATTATTTATTTATTTATTTATTTATTTTTGTTTTGCTGAGTAAAATAATCAATAATTTTATTAAACTCTAATTAATTTATTATCAACAAATATAACAAATTTGATTAAATCTTTAAACGACAATATTCATCGTCCCTTTTTAACTACTTCATAAATATATGTTGTTTAGAGAATTTTATAATGAACAGTTGGTTAATGTTGTCCTTTTTAATGTTGTCCTTTTTAATGTTGTTTTGACGATATTAATTTGTTAAATGAATTTTAAAATTGCAACCTCGATGGAGAGAATTTCTAGAACATGTTAAAGGTGGAGTGGATGTTAGAAGCCCATGTGAATGGAAGCAGCTAAAATAGGGCCTAATTTGAAACCCAGCATCTATATAGTAAACCAAAATTAATATCCAAAGTTGTTAAGTTGTTCTATTAATACATCTCAACACCCTACCTAACTCTTCTAATTCAATTTCATTCATTATTTCCTGTTTTCATATTCTTCTCTCTCTTTTCCTCAATACTGAAAACATTCTCATTTTATTATTATTCATCCACTATATACTTAATTAAGCAACTAAATTATGTCTCAAGTAACGTTTTCATTAACTCCTAATATAAATGAGAGATTAGCAGTTAATGGAAAATTAAATTAAAACTCATTGGGTAACCAAAAAGGATGACCAAACTCATACCACCTAATTGAGTTCTCTTGCTTTCTTTACACACCAAATGCAAAAAATAGAGAAATTCCTTCATTTGTAACCCCATCAAACAAATTGCAAAAAATTACGTGGGTCCGCCACAAATTATGTTTTCTCTCTTGTAATTGCAAAAAATAAACGAGCTACAACTATGTCAAACCAACTAAGTAAAATAAACGAGCTACAACTAAGTTAAGTTATATATGATTATCATACATAGGAGAGCAGCCCAGTGCAGTGCATTGTATAAGGTGGGCAATACATTGTTCGATGAGGCCACCACCACCCATATTTGGGCTAACCTTTTTCTTTTCATTACAATAATCTCGTAATCAGAAAATTAAAAATAAGATCCATATGGCTGTGTTATGGATTAATAAAAAGGAAGTTTGTAAGAGGTGTGTGAGAGAGTAAGAAAGAGGCACATAAGGGTAGGGTTGGGTTGAGTTGGGTTGGTTTGGTTGGTTTGGTTGCATGAGTTTGTGGTAACTTACCTACCATGCATTCAAAACTCTCTCTCTCTTTCACTTTCATTTCTATATAAACCAAATATCTCCAATGCTTCTTCTCAATATCATCATCATCATCTTCTTCTTCTTCTTCTTCTTTCAACCTGAAAACAAGAGAGCTACACAGAGGATACAGAAAGGGAGAGGGTTGTAAGTAAGGCTTCCTTGCCCGGGATATCCTTTCAGGCTTCCCTGCCCGGGATATCCTTTCAGGCTTCCCTGCCCGGGATATCCTTTCAGGCTTCCCTGCCCGGGATATCCTTTCATTCATACAACAACAGCAGCAGCAATAACATCAAGCTTGTAAGCTGTTTGTTTGGAGGGACATAGAAAAAATGGCCATTTTTCACAGCCCCCATATCTTAGCTTTAACATTTGGCATTCTTGGTAATCATTAACCATTCTCATATTTCTCTAAATACCACACTAATTCTAATCAATACATTAATTAATTAATTAGTGGGTGTTGTGACATAACTTCAGAAATTTTGCGTGGCAGGTAACATCCTTTCCATCTTTGTGTACTTAGCTCCTTTGCCGACGTTTTACAGAATATGGCAAAAGAAGTCGACGGAGGGCTTCCATGCACTGCCATACCTAGTGGCTCTCTTCAGCTCCGCCCTTTGGCTTTACTATGCCATCCTCAAAACCAACACTTTTCTTCTCATCACCATCAACTCCTTTGGCTGCGTCCTCGAGTTTCTCTACTTGATCGTTTTCATTGCATTCGCCGCCAATCCAGTCAGGGTCAGTACTCTTCTTCTTCTTAACATCTCTCACTATTTAATGCTTCATTCTTTTCCTTCAGATGTTGACCATCAGAATCTTTGCTGTCATCAACTTGGGGCTGCTTGGATTCATCCTCCTTGCCATCCACTTCATTCCCAAACGTTCAAATGCTGTCAAAGTAATGGGGTGGATTTGTGTTGCTGTTTCCATCTCTGTTTTTGCAGCCCCTTTAAGCATTTTGGTGCGCATTTATTACATCTTCATTCCATTTTTATTCCATAAAATGATTGCACTTAAGACAGGAATTACTTGTGCTTGGTTGCAGAGACAAGTAATTAAAACCAAGAGCGTCGAGTTTTTACCATTTTCCCTGTCCTTCTTCCTCACATTGAGCGCCGTAATGTGGTTTGCTTATGGTGTTTTCTTGAAAGACATGTGCATAGCTGTAAGTAATAATTCCAAACCATAATCGTATAATTAGTTTAGGGAATGGGTGTGCATTAACAAGAAATGTGGGACAGATTCCAAATGTGGTGGGCTTCATATTGGGGCTGCTTCAGATGCTGCTCTACGCAGTTTACAGAAAGCGGAAAATAATGGAAGAGAAGCTGCCAGAACAAGTAAAAAGCATAGCAGTTGTCGCAGTGAGTGAAGCCCAACAGAAATGACGCTGAATTAAAGGATGTTATATAGATATCGAGAAGATCATGATTATGTTATGTTCTTCATACTTTCTGCAGCCAATGTTTTAGTTTTATTGTGGTATAGAGTTTTATTAAACAAAACCTGCTGCTCTCTGCTTTATACTGCAGAGTTCATCAAAATTGGCCGATTCAAACAGTTTTGTACTGCAGAGTTCATCATACAGGACATAGGCAATCAAACATGCCAAGCCTCGCGTCTCTCTCTATGTACATTGCATTCTCCTCCACCATGCTTGCCTTTACTTCTTCTTCTTCTTCTTCTTCTTCTTCTTCTTCTTCTTCCTTCTCATGTATGGGTTATGGGAATTCATAAAGGAGGAAAATTTTAACTGAACAGAGTTGAGAAAAAAAAGTATTAACCAAGTCCGCAAGGATCAACCCAACCCCTACATCCATTGCTTTGCTGCCCACAATGACACTGAGTAGCAGCCACCCTATGAGCAACGTTTTAGAAGCTTCAATAACACCTCCTAACATTGGGACCTCTTCTTTCTTCCTCCACCAATCAAACGTAGGGAAGGAATGAGAAGTAGACGCGGTAACAGAGGAGATCATTCCTTCTGCATCTCTTCTTCTAATTGCATTTACTTATCCATTAGACCCATCAAAACTGCCTTGCGTGCTCTGTCGTCTTTTTTCTCGCCAATTCTCTCCCCACATCTTCGCCTCAGCGACCGCACGCTCTCTGTCTAAATCCCTATTCAAAATCCTTGCAGTCTCCCTGGGGGAGTCGTCCTTCTCCGGACCATCCAGTGCCCACCTTCGTCCAGAAGCTCCCCCTTCTTCATTCTTTACCACCCCTCCACCTTTCTCGCCACTGTTCGGTCTTTCGTCCCGATCACCAGAACCTCTCTGAGCAGCAGCTGTACCTGAAGGAGAACTTGGATCATAGGATTGATTTGCTAAATAAGACAGGGCAGTGACCACATCTCCAATGAGTGGACGGGCTGCAGCCTGTTCTTGGGTACACATGGATGCCACAGCTAAAGCCTGGTAGAGACCTCGCATGGGATACCGCCCCTGCAACTGTGGATCGGCCAGTTTCGAGAATCTTCTGCGATCGTTAAAAAATGGGCGTGCCTTCATTGTGTAAAAAAAAGACCAACTATAATTAGCATGCAACAAAAATACTATCCAACATTTTATAAAAATATGAGCATGTCTTACCCATGTGACAAGGTTCTGTTCACCTTGGGGTCGGGTGCTATCAATGGCTCTCCGTCCAGTAATCAACTCTAAGAACACAACACCGAAACTATAAACATCAGACTTGACGGTTAATTGTCCAGTCATGGCGTACTCAGGAGCACAGTAACCATAAGTCCCCATGACCCTGGTGGAAACATGAGATTTATCTCCAACAGGGCCAAGCTTGGCAAGTCCAAAATCAGAAAGCTTTGGATGGTATCCTTCCTCAAGTAATATATTGGAGGATTTGAAGTCTCTATAAATAACTGGAGGGTTTGCCTTGTCATGCAAGTACTCTAAACCTCGGGCTGCACCAGCAGCTATTTTCATTCTTGTGTTCCAATCAAGGGGTTCCTTATCAGGTGGAATTTCTGATTAAGAAGAAAAAATTTTGTGATCAAAATACTTGAAGGTTTAGGGTTTAGAAGTAAAATAACATTCTTCATGGAGAAAGTTACAAGTAAGGGAGAACAAAAAGATTCTCCCTAAATCCAGCAGAGTCCCATTCCAATTAATTACAGAAAGAGAGGTTTTTATAAGAAGATAAAAGTTCAACAAAGAATAAAGCATGATTCCCAATGGGTAAGCCCTAAGCTAAAAATAAATACATTAAGAACCATTTCTTTTTGAAGGATAAGGAATGTAATTCCCATTTTAGTGAGTACCACTGCATTCTTTTCTTTTCACCTTTCTCTTTTCTATTTACTTTTGCAGGTCTCACACCAAATTAGCTTTGATTCTGATTCTAAACATAAGCAAGCAATGCCATGATAGTCCTATACATTTAGCTTCTGATTCTAAAATAATATTATAAATTTTATTAACTTGCTACAACTTTTCTTCTCCATTGATTTTTATAACTAAATGACATTAATATGATCAAGCATATAACAATACTCCTCTTATGCATATTTCTAAGTGGCTACACAAAATAATCAAATGGGAAGAATGATATGACAGATTTACTATGTTTTGTTCATAAACTAGACTAGCAAGTCATTACAACACACGTCTCACAAATTATAAGACTTGTATAATTTCACATAATATGCACACAATTGTATTAAATTGCAATAACATTGACGATATAACCAAATAGCAGCCACTAAACTTCATTAAATACTGCATCTGAATATGAGTAGACAACATAAGAATGAATAACATTGGAAATTAAAAAAAGAAAAAAAAAAGTTTTTTTATTAAATCAAGAATGTCACAAGGGGTAAATTATGAACAACAAACAGAGAAATAGGTCGACAAGAAGTCCTCTTTTCTATGTGAATTCATTGAAAACAGTCCTTTGGTCCATCTAGCATGCTCTTTGATCAGATAGAATGGTCATTGCATAACAGCTTTAGGACAATAGTAATCTAGCGAAAATTTGATACAGGTTGGAAGGAAATACTAGAATTTAAAAGGTATCCTCAAACTGACCAGGTCTGTTTTCTCTGAGAGCCAACAGCAGGCTACAAAAAAAATCATAAGAATTTGGTCTCAACCCTTTTCAAAGATTAGGTTCTAGACTATATCCAATCTTAAACCAGCAAGAAAAGTGGAAAAATAGTGGCTCACAATCAACATCAGATCTACATTCAAAATCCATGCTAAATTGTAGGGCGATTTCTGAAATGATTCTTCATATATTGACTACTACTTATCCACATGTGGTTCACCCAAATTATAGGCTTTCAAGTCAGGGGAAAATGTTACCGTGAAGATGATCTTCCAATGATCCCAAAGGCATGAACTCATACACAAGAAGCCGTTGATCCCCATCAGCACAGTAACCAATCAGATTCACCAAATTTGGATGATGTAGAAGACTAAGCATGAGAACCTCCACTAGAAATTCTCTGTTGCCTTGAAGACCATTCCTATCCAACTGTTTAACAGCAACAATCTGCGGCAAAATATGCAAATAAGAAATTTCCATCGATATCAAAATATATTCTAGCGACATGGAATATGACAGGTGAATTTCAACTAATTATTTCAGAAGATGGGAAGTAGATCCCTCTCTGTTTAAGAAGGCATAATTTTCAAGTTGAAGTCCTATAAGTTTTACATATATGCAAAATTTATATACATTTCTGTGACAAGACATGAAGAAACTAGATAGTAGTTCTTTGTGGAAAGGTGTCATGCAAGTCGGGAAGGCTTAATTCATTCTTAACAATCTGATTCCCCCTTTCTGCTACTGGTAATAGATCAACTCCAATCTAATTTTCCAGCAGGAACTTCTAAGCTACTTTAATGAAACAATATCTTCTTTTTAACGACATTCTTACTTGCTAGCATAATACAAGTTGTAGATGACTCATAATTCCTTCAAAATTGGTAACAGATATCACTTTCATCCTCCTTACATTTCCTTAATGGATAGTATCTTCCAAATGTGAAGACTAATTCAATTTTAACATTCTCACGTCCCCTTTCCTTTCAAGTAAAAGATTAATTCCATGCATAAGATAATCCTAATTTACTTCTGGAAAAGAGCAAACAAGAATGGCCAAGTCTAATATATAATCGAAATTTTTATGCCCATGCCTGTAACAATATCAAATTGATGCCTTAAATATAGACACATAACCTGGCCTGTGCTTTCGAGCCGCCCTTTGTATACACGTCCAAATCCTCCTTCCCCAATAAAACATTCGGGTCTAAAGTTCTTTGTCGCAATAGCAAGCTCCCTGAAAGTGAATGTTTGAGCAGAAATATTGACAAGAGGAGCATCCTTGGGAATCTGCTGTTCCCTTTTGGAACCTCCATTACTTTTGGATCCAAGTTTGTCTGTGCCTGCAAGCAAAACATACAATCATAGCAATTAAGTAACAGATCCATTTGAAGTATGCGGTCCTCCTACCCCATTCTAAAATTTAGGATCCGTCCTCCGTAAAAAGGGGGAAGATGTTTGAAGTGGTAAAACTATATTTGCAAAGCGGAAAGAATCTAATACTGCAAACACATATTATCTATCATACAAATATGATTAATGCAGAGTACACAAATTTGGATGAACACAATCGCCAGATTTAGTGACTACTAAACAATTGATTGCGACTCTGATCCCTATAACAAATGTTTCGGTCAGACGCATACAGAATTCACCATGATTCCTCCAATGAAAAAAACACAGGTCTATCAAATTTATGAAAATCTACTGGGGTCCACTAAAAGTAGCTCCACATCAATTTTCTTTTTTCCCATTTAATCAAAACCTTTCATAGACTAACAAGAAGCAAGAAAAGGAACAACAATGATGAATCGTACACACTAGATCAAGAACACACAGATTTTTATTTACCAGAGAGTCCACACAGATCAAGAACCAAAGAGGAGAGAAAAACTAACCAGAAGGTAATTTCGCAATGTTCGGTGGAACCATTGGATGGTCTTGCTGACCATCATCGCTTTCCCTTTCAGGATTTAGCTTCTCCTCCTCCCTCGAATCGAAACAAGGAAAACAACCCATATCCTCAAATCAAAACCCCAATCCTCGAAATCCTTGTACCCCTCAAACACACAATAACAAAGGGAAGAATTGATCTCAAACGCCGCCAGATTCGATCGAGGACTCACAATCCAATCCAATTACCACGAAAAACAAAGAAATCACATCAAGGGTCAGTCCAAATGAGTCCGTTCCTAAACAAATTTAGTCCCCAAGAAGCTCCCTCCTCCCGATCGGGAAGGTGAAAAACGAAGAAGAAGAAGAAGAAGAGGACAGAGAGAAAGAGAAAGTAGAAGAATGTAAAGAGTGTAGAAATACCAATAAATGATGTTGAAGAGACGAGGGAGAGGGTCGTTGGGGGGGGGAAAGCTAAGGTTTCGTGTGAGATAGATTAACTGGGTGTGCACAGTGAAAATGAAGAGCAGAGTTAGAAGAAGAGCCGGCTTTGCATTGAAGACTACTCGGCTTCCACACACGCCCCCTTGGATTACGGCAACCCCAATTATTCAATTAACAAAACAGAATAATAAAGAAGTGGAAAAGGGAAAAGGGAAAAGGGGTGGAAAAGGGAAAAGAAAAGGAAAATGAAAAGGAAAATGAAGGAAAAGAAAATCACATCTCAATTTCAGATCCACTGTATCTCTCCCTCTACGAATAATTGAATAATGATCCAATTATGCATCATCATCCTTTCTCTGAATTGTTTGGAAAGAGGGTTGGGTTGAATCGAAGCAGTGAATAAAAGAGGGGAACTGGCGGATTCATTCCACATTCAACTGATGGAAAGCTTCATTTTTTTGTCCCTCCATTGCCTTCATTATCTCCAATTTCTTCTCTGTTCGCGTACTCGTGACGCTGATTTCAATTCCACCAATGGAAACAATGGCCATCATCGTCGCCATCGGATTCAAATCAGACGGTTTTGTATGTTGCCATCAGTTTTTTTTTTCCCCTCCCTGTTTTCTTAACCCCTTCTCTCAACTTTTAGGTTAAATTATAGCTTTCCCCAACATACATCTGGCATTTGGGTTTCTTAAAGTAATTGAAATCTTTGGTATCATCCTCATTTGGAGTGAGAACAAGAAGAAGTTGCAATTGCAATTGCATACTTGATAGAGCCGATGAACTACTGATGCCCTTCATCAAATAATTTGTTTTTTTTTTTTTCTTTTACCAACAATCGCTAAATTTTTGGACAATTTCATTTCAATCCTATCTTCAAATTAGCATCTTTGTTTTACTAGATTTTTGCTTCTTAATTTACTCTTTTTTTCTTTCCCAATTGTTTTATTTTCACAGATCATATCTTAGGTTGACCATTTTATTTTAACGTTCAATTCAACTCTAAAATTGGATTGACAAAAATCAAATTATAAAGTCAAATATTATATATATATATTATATAAATTTTGTCATTGTTTTTTAAATTATTCAATAGCTTATATACATATCTTGTACACAAGTTAACTATTAAATTTTAACAAAAAAAAAAAGTATAGTATTTTTTTTTTAGATTGATGTTGTAATATAGAATGAAAATAAATGAAGAAAACACAAGCATGTCATGGTCATGTCCTTTTCTTTATGTATGAAAGCAATTATTATTATTTAAAAAAGAAATACGCAAGTGGCGTGATATACGGTGGATTAAAAGTAAACAATGTCGGTCGTTTTTTTTTTTTTTTTTTCCATCTATAATTATGCATTTACTTTTGTTTTACAAGAATAATATATTGTGATTTTTTCAATTCTACATTTATTTTATTTTATTTTTGAAATTGGTGGTTGGTACTAGAGCAACCTACCCTTTTCACCTTAGCTGATCCAATGATATAGTGCCACGTGTCAAGTCCTCCTTTTACTTTTTTTTCTATATCTATTCATTTAATTTTGAATAGCATTTCAAATTAACATACTTTCCTATTTTTAATAATTGAATTGAAAAAATTGGTATTATCTATATGAAAAAGAAACAAAAGGATACGTATTATAAAATAAAACCAAAATTAATATTGTAAAAGATATTATAAAATAATAAATAAAGAGTTATTTTATGGCCTGAAATGTTTCTCATGTTACTATTTTTAACTCTCAATTTTTAATTGATTGGTTGAAATAAATGGAATTTTTAAAAGGCTGGACCCAAGACACCATATGATTGGAGCACGTGGCTGATGTGCAAAGAGATTAAATTATATTTGGTTATTAAAATATAAACGGAAATAAAGAAAGAAAAATAAAAAAAAAAAATAAGTTGTTTTTGTGGAAAGAAAAAACAATAAATTTAATAATATGATATGTTAATGAGGTGAGAGAAATATATAAAAGTAAAAATAAAAAAAAGGGTTGTGGGCTCTTAATGGGTCCATCCGAGAATTAGAATCTCCGTGGGGCCCAAAATTAAGGCCCATGGATTGTTCTGAAAGGTAAAAACCTAGGTTCTAATATTTTTAGTTTATGTTTTTTTAATTGGCAAGCCAGGCTACCAAATTTACCTGATTGGGGCTACTCCCCTTTTACAGTTTACTATGTGTCATGTCAAATCAAATCATTAAAAGATGAAACCAAAAAACAAATATTTAGAAATTATAGTAAAAGATGAAACCAAAAAACAAATATTTAGAAATTATAGTAACGGAAAAGGTTTAGGTTTTAATAAAGAAGTTTTAAAGAAGTAGAGTTTGAGAGAAAGCGTTTTGATTTGGGTTTGCTTGTCCATGCTCCATTCTATACTTTGTGTCGCAGGTGTTCTGAATTTTCAGGCCACGCCCTGCCCCCCTCTTCTTCTTCTTCATCATCTCCTTTTCTTTTCTTTTCTTTTGGTTGGTTCCAAGTTGCATCTACTTTTGGCATAATTAATCAAAACAAAATATAGAAAACAAGAAATTGGAGGGTGGGAATAGAAAAGAGGGGATGTTGTAAGAAGTGGAGACATGGGAGACGCACACAAAGCAAAGCAAAGCAATGTATGAAGCCCCCAAAGTCTGCAACTCTGAAACTCATTTCCTTCTTTTTACATCAAAATGGAACCAACATTCAAAGTAGTATCTATGTTTTCTTTTTGCATTCAAAAGTTTGCTTCTTCCCAGATGAGATGAGATGAGATGAGATGAGATGAGATGAGATGAGATGAGATGAGAGGTCAACTTTTCTTTTTTCATTAAACATTCTCATAATCCTTCAAAATCTTTGTCAACTTTTAGTTTCTCATGTTTTGTTATTCATATCTGAACAATCTCCAAACCCAATGAAAAAAACTCCATGCTTGTGTCATGGATCATCAGGACCCATTCACACACTCCAACATTGCATCGTCCATTACTTATCAAGAATGATATTCTTTTATCACCAGACATCCACGCATGCTTAATATGACGCCGATGGAGGCCTTGGCTTATGCACATTTTGCCCTAATTTAAGCACTCTCCATCATAACATAAGCTTCATACAAGAAACACTAGAGAAGGATGAAACAACAGTTTTTCCTTTTTTTTTTTTTTTTTTTCTTTTTTTTTTTTTTTTTTGTTTGGGTTAATACTGGTTCAGGTAAAAGCAAAACATGCGCTTAAGGGGGTCGCGTCAGACATTTCTTCCTCTTCTTCTTCTTCTTCTTCTTCCCATAAAAGTTGCTTCTTTTTTTCTGAATGTACAAAAGAAGCCGACAACAAGGACAGACACAGCCGTCTATTAAAAATCTCCGAAATAAGGCTTTGTCTCTCCTTTATTAAGTTGTAGAGTGTATGTATTGTGTAGCGTAGACAAGTTATTACTCCTCGTAGCCGCCTTCCATTCACAATTCTGACGCCCCGTTTTCCTGTTTTTATGTAAATACAAATGCTCTGTTTTCTGTTCTGTTTTTCTAGCATGGAAAGAGAAACAAAAAAGATGAGAGGTACAGACAGTAATCCTTTTGAAACCAAAACATTACAAAACATCTTCCTCCCACGCCTCGCGACAACAGCAGACAAATTTATGGGGTTTTTTTTTTTTTTTTTTTTTGTAATAAATAAATTGGTTTAACTCACAAAACCATAAATTTACTATTGACTCCCACGAGTATAACTAATTCCTCTCTCCCCTATATAAACCCCACATCCCCTTATCCCCCAACCGCCATTACCAACAAACCATACTCACAAAACCAACCAAATTCCCCCAAAAAGATCACTCTTTTTCTTTTTAATCGTCAGTCACCGCGAAAATGATGCATTACCAGGCAGAGCGCTCATGGGACTACTACATGCCGGCGACGGCAGCGAGAGACCCAGTGGACCGGGTGGTCCGGCTGGCGGCGGGGAGCGCAGTGGTGATATTCAGCGTGAGCAGCTGCTGCATGTGCCACGCCCTGAAGCGGCTGCTGTGCGGAATGGGAGTGAGCTCAACGGTGTACGAGCTGGACCACGACCCCAGAGGAAAAGAAATTGAAAGGGCTTTGATGAGGCTCGTCGGAGCCGTCTCGCCGCCGGTGCCCGTCGTCTTTATTGGCGGGAAGCTGGTGGGGTCCATGGACAGAGTTATGGCTTCTCATATCAATGGCAGTTTGGTCCCTCTTCTCAAGGAAGCTGGGGCCTTGTGGCTTTAGATCTAACTTTATTCAACAGCAATGCCTTTTTTTTTTTCTTTTCAATTTTTTGTTTTTTTGCTCTCTCCTTCTCCATATATGTTTAAAGTTTACCCAAGATTTTAGAGCTTTCTGCTGCCTAATGCATCTAAACTTTTGACAGTCCATTAAATTCTTCCTACCAAATTTCATTGAATGTGATATCGGTAAGATAAGAGATTTAAGGATTGAAATGTGAAATGGATAACTGTTTAGGGGGGAGTAAACACAAATTTCTACAAATTTTAGGATCTAAATATGTTGGATACAAATTAAGACCCGAAACAAGTATAGTTATAATCTATATGTAGCAGTGTCTATCTTCTATGTTTTTAGGTAACCATACACTTACTTATACCTTCCAACCTTCATTATGCTCTACATTTGTTCTAGGACCCATAACAATATCACTAAGAGGGTGAATAGAAGAAAATTAGAGACTAAAATGCATTTATTAAGGAGTAATTCATCGGTCAATGATTTGATTCCCTACCAACATTCATCAAACTAAAAATGAGTTAATAAACTAAGATGGAATCAAAGTAAAGAAGGGAATAGAGTTAATTAGAGAGTGGACTAAAATTAGATTTAAACCAATGATGAACCTTCACTAAAGCTACTCAAGACATGAAGGGATATATAGGACGAAATTATAGTTAAAACAGACATAAACTTATAGTTGAGCTTAACCAGGACATGAAGGGATAAGACCAGATTCTCTCAAAATCAAATAAATTATTCTTACTACTTTTCATGCCATTATTATTATTATTTACTTCAGAAAAAGAACAATATATATATATATATATATAGTAATTTATTGTCCATTGCAAACAAGATAAAAGCATGGAGAGGCAAAATAATGTTGTTCCTTCAATTATTTTTCTGTCCCTTTTTATTTTCATACTCTTTGGCTCTCTCTCTCCCTACATCAAGTAGTATAATCTGTCTACACAATCATAATTTATAGATCTAATCATTAAGTATAATTAACTCATGCTGCTCTTCTCTCTTCTTCTTCTTCTCGCCTGATAATACATGTTATCAGATTAATGAAGAAAAGATATGTATAGTCGTAAATGTTATTGTCCTAACACATGCTTGATGCATACATATAAGCTTGAAAAACATACATCATCAAATCAATATGTATAGTCGAAAAAGTGGTTGCCTAAGAGATTGTAGCCTGATTTATAGATATAAGCAATTGGGAAGCACATTTTGAATTCAAATCAATTGTTGTTTGGTAAGGAAGAATATTGGGGAAGTTAATGGCTTTTCCAACAGAGGGTTCAATTTTGGAGCAATTAGTGAGAATCCCTTGGGTTCTATCATCTTCCTTGTCCATATATGTAAAACTTGTTTCCTTATCGGGGTACACGGGGTTAAATTCAAAGGTAAAGGTGTGGAGACTCTAAAGTTGAAGTTTCAATAACTCATTCATTCATTCTTGTGGGTACAAGACAATAGATAGATAGAAGGTGGTACATAAATTCAAGCCCCTACAACAGTTTGCATTTACATGTTACAGAAAGAAAAAAGAAAGAAGTGTGAACAGTTAAAATAATGGAATGAGCAGTAGTTGGAAAACATCCATCATTGTATCAGGCAGTAAAATAGTAACTTTCAACTGCTCACAAATAGGAATCACTTTTCAATATCCGTATATGATTCTATCTAACCCATTAAATACACAGCTTTCATACATGTACACATATAACTTACCTCATTCAACATTTCAATTCATATTGCATATTACATTTAACATAAATCTCTAGTTACCGGTGCAATAAGGTTGGGTGGGAGAAAATTTTTGGACCACCCCATAATTTTGGGTTTGTTGAGTTGATAACTCGAATGACTCGACTAGGTATCACGATCCAATCCAACCCAACCATCTATTTTCAGGTTGAATCATCGAGTTGTTTGGGTCATTGGCTCATAGGAACATCCCAATCCCAAAAAACTTCAAATTTATTTGAGATGAGAGGTTGTTCCATGATAACCTTCTATTCCCTACGGCCTCTAGGCTGCGTTCTCCCGTTTAGTTTAATATGTTTTCCTCATTTCTCATAAAAAGAAATCAAAATGGTAAATCTTAAGTCCCTAGTTTTAAACTCAAATTTGGTACATGTAGCCTAAACATATAAGTTCACATTAGAGTTACATGCCATATTTGTTAATTATTACAAGCATCGATATTAAGATCTTCTTAGCTTCGTATACACGGATTTAGAATAATCAAATGGAATGGGAAAAGAACAAAAAAGAAAAAAAGAAAAAAAAAAGGATAATATATAGTAGTCTAGACGCCGTGGCACCCATGCAAAAAACAAGACTGTCTAGAAGGGTGGAGGATTAGGCTTAAAAGAATCCTTTTCCTAATCAACCGGAGCTTTTATTTTATTCACAGCTGTTCCTAATGAAGTCTATGAGATTGCCTAACAAGGCTCCACATTTCTTCTTCTTTTTTCACGGCCTTTCTTGGGTGCTAAAGACAATGGAAGTTCCATTTATTGGACAGTCGGTAGAAACAAGAAAGGCTTGTTCATAACATCTTTCCAGATCTAGGAAATCAAACACCCTTTTAATCAATCCCATTTATCTCCGAATCTGCCTAAAAAGACTTAAACTACAAACCCCTTTCATTTTACGCTTGCCCCCACATTCAGCCAAAAACCTTCTTCACATGTCTTTGTTTGTAGTGAATACAATAATCATTTTCTCTTTTCTCATTACAGTTGGTCTAACACCAAGAACTCACGGGCACATTATATGCAAACAGTATATAGCAAACAAACGCTTCAAAATTTTAAGGACTTACCCATTGATGCTCAACCTCCTCCCTCCTTCAGTCTTTCTTATGGATCCAACCATTTCTCTCCTCCTTTTTTTACTATCTTTCTTCGCTAACTTGTTTGGCCTTACAGCTGAAACCCCAGCGTCGGTCACTCGAATCTCGGTAGTGGGTGCAGTTTATTGCGACACATGTTTGAGCAACAGTATCTCCAAACACAGCTACTTCTTGCCTGGTAAGAAAAATAGATTTCACAGTTGTTATAAAGTCAAGAATTTGAACTGCCTAGCATTATGTGTGTTAATAGACACTATGTGGTGTGGTGGTCAGGTGTGGATGTCCATTTACAGTGCAAATTTAGAGCAGTTGCTCCCAAAATGGCCGAGCAAATGAGCTTCTCTGTCAACAGAACGACAGATAAATATGGAGTATATAGGTTGGAAATTCCATCTGTGGATGGAAGCAATTGTGTGGATGGTATGACAATGCAGTCATTTTGCCAAGCAACCTTAATAGGAACCTCATCGGAAGTCTGCAATGTTCCAGGTTTAAGAACTGCATCCGAAGAGATATCGATTAAGTCTAAGCAAGATAATCTCTGTATATTCAGCTTAAATGCCTTGAGTTACAGGCCTCTTAAGAAGAATGCAAGCTTATGTGGAGATCAGAAAGAGAAAACTCCAGATCCCTTGACCTCCTCAAAGTTTTTTCTCCCCTTCTTCCCTCCTTATTCATTCCCTTTCCCCTTTCCTCCTCTGCCACCATTCCCTTCCTTTCCTTTGCCTCCACTTCCTCCATTGCCCCCTGTTCCATATTTTCCTCTCCCTTCGTGTCCTAACCCGCCATCTTTACCATTTCCTTTCCCACCTTTGCCTCCTTTCTTTCCTTCACCTTCAAGTCCACCTCCGCCATCTGCACCACCTCCGCCGCCTCCATTCAGTCTTAGCGATCCAAGGACCTGGATACCATATGTTTCCCCATTTTCTCCTCCACCACCTCTTTCATCATCATCGCCACCGTCACCACCTCCATTCAGTCTCAGTGATCCAAGGACCTGGATACCATATGTTTCTCCTCCACCACCTCTGCCATCGCCGCCACCTCCATTCAGTCTAAGTGATCCAAGGACCTGGATACCCCATGTTCCTCCATTTTCCCCTCCCCCACCTCCTGCTTTTGATCCCCGAGACCCGAGAACCTGGATTCCCCATATCCCTCCATTTGCTACTCCCCCACCTCCTGCATTTGATCCTCGAGACCCCAGAACATGGATTCCCCATATTCCTCCATTTTTCTCTCCCCCACCTCCTGCATTTGACCTTAGAGACCCCAGAACGTGGATACCACATTTCCCCCCATCCCCTCCACAGGGCCTCCAAAATCAAAAGCCCTAATGTTGTTCTTTGTCTTCCCTCCTATTTACCACTACAAAATTTGTTTGAATATGATACCGTTTGATGCGTGGTTATGTATTTTTCGGGTGCCCAGTCCATTCAGGCAAAACAACAAACACCTAGTGTGCCAATGATTTTTCTAGCAAAAACATTATAATTCATGTACAGAAAACAAGGGGGATGTGTCTGTTTATATTATGAATCAAGAAGCTGGATATTATCAATGTATTGTTTCATTAATCTTCAAATTTGCAAGAAAGCTTACATTCTCAAGTTCTTAGTGAATGATGCTAAATGGAAAAAAAAGAAAAAAAGATTTAGATCCTGGGTACCTTGCTTCGGGATTATACCACCGCATCGAAAGACCGCCAACGGAAAGAATGAGAGAAGGAATTGAATTGCTTTGAATACAGAGTAACTTTTGTACCTAATTTGAGCGGTGACGGTGGGGAGATGATATCATTCGGTTCCTGTTTTCCATTTGTTCCCTCCTTTTTCTGATTCTCACACATTTTTTATGTGATTATGAGAGGAAACCCAAAAGATTGGGTTTAAAACAAAAAAGGTTGGCCTTTTTTCCTCTTCCTCCATCTTCTGAAAGCATCATCCATTCTGATTCTTACACTTTTCTGTGTCGTGTCTTACACTGCTGTTGAAGAATTACAAATACGATTTACAATTCCATTAACAGTATGCTTCTGTATTTTGGTGTTGTGCTGAAATGTCGAATTATCAATTCTACGTAATACTCTTTGCTTGTTACTTAAAATGTACATCCAATTTTTTTAATGCAAAATTTAACTAATTGTTTTAAAGTGTTTACAGAGTGTGAACTAGTATAGATGAATATTTGTATGTTAAAATAATTTATTTGATACCAAGAAAAAAAAAAAAAAAAAAGTGCAAATACTTCCAAATTCCAATACTTTCCGCCGCCCATAAGACTTTTGATTTTGGAACATTATCCTTAATCAATCATACCAATATCAAGTCTCTACCAAAAGAATTTATTATTTTCATACTTCTCAAGCAGTTTCAATTTTCTAATAAAAAAATGTATTTTAAAAAAACGAAACTAGCTTAAGGACTTACTTGCCACATGGTTTATCGTTCTAAAAAAAATAAATAAATAATAGCAACCAATTGATCTTGCTTTTTCTACCTTATCTCGCTCGATTGTTAAAGTTGGTTCGAGCAGTAAAAATTATTTGAGCTAATCTAAAATTTTAAATGAATTGGGTGGGTTACCCCACAAAACTTAGAAGAGTTTAATTAAATATATATATATATATATGTATTATAAAATATTTGGATCCAACAAAATGGTGGTTGAAATGGAGTAGAAAAAAATGGACGGAATTGAGCAAATTGGACCAGACTAATCTGGGTTATGGAAGAGGAGGTGAATTGGGTATAAAATCAAAGTAAATAGAGAGTAATTATAAGCTTCAGTGGTGATTAATAGTTAGTAATTTGCATATTATTAAAATGCAAATTTATAATGTGGTTTGACTAAGTCCTCCTACCCACTCAATAATTTACTCCACCATCATTCTCTTTTGACTCCAATCCCATATTTCTTTTTCTTTATTTTTATTCCTTACTTTCTTTTTATTCTTCTATTAACGTCCAACTACTTACATAATAAAGTTACAAAGGTTTATACCATAAATATGAAATATCACGATCTAATGGTAGAATTTATAACAATATAAATATAGAAGGTTAAACAATCGTGATTTATACATTAACAAAAAAAAAATGATATATTTATTATTAATTAACAAATAGAATCAATAATTCTGCAGGTATTGTTTTGTTTTGTTAGTTTTAATTATAATAAATCTTACTCTGATTTTGGCCATTAGAATTTGACCAAAATGTTTTAATAAATCAAAATTACTGACAATAAATCTTTTTTGGTCTGCGGTCTAATACAATTAACCTGGACTTTTAATGCCACCCAAGGGACAAAAACAAAAAAATGAATCGAGTGTTATTTTGAATTTTTTGGCCCATTTTAAATTTAATAATACAAGTTGACTTTTTTCTATTTATATAAATATTTATTGTTTATTTATATCTCAATTTTTAGATTTTTTTTTTTAATCAATTTCTTCCTTCTATATATTTTTGCATTTTCTTTTAAATTTCGATAGTGAAATTAAATGCTGACAGCAATCAAATATGTTGCTCTCTCAAAACGATGCAAATGGTGAATGGAAGTTCCAAACGAATTGTTGTTGGATCGACAATAAAACTAGTTAATGCTCCTTAATTAAATCATAATTATTCCGAAAATAATAACAATATTTTAGTAGCAATCTCTGAAGCTTGTTACATATAAAATTTAACCACCCGAAATTGTTTAATTTGAACTTAATTTGTCAGCTTAGTCAACTCCTTAGTGCCACGTCATTAAATTACTAGAATCGTAATGGGTTGGATTTTTAAAAATTTATGAAGGACTAAAATAAACACAATAATTGAATAAATCCAATACTAAATTTAATTATATTTTAAGGGAAGAAAACTGTCCCAACATTCAAAAATAGTTAGTTTCTCAAAACCAACCTCCATCCTTATAAAATAAAATAATAAACATTATAAATCTTTAATCATTTCCCTTTTTTTTTCTTTTAATTTTTTAATTTTGCACTAAGAGACACAGCCGTTGACAACTGAGTGATGTCACATAAAATAATATCAATAATTTAAATTTAAAAAAATAGAAAGAGAGAGAGAAATTGAAAAATATTGAAATTCCACTTGGGGTTGGCTTTATATATAAACCTCTTCTTCCTCCCTCCAACTTCACACAGACGCCATTTTCAATCGACCCAAGGACGAAGACCAGAGAGATTCCTTTTTTTCTTTTCTTTTCTTTTCGATTCTATTTTATTTTTCTTCATAATCTTCAAGAAATTTTCACGATCAACTCTGTTCCTTGTTCCTCTCCCAAATTCATCGAATTGATTTCTCGTTAATCACGATGAGTAACACAATGAGGCCTAGGGTTAAGATCCTGTTTTATCTGGTCTACGATCGAGGTTAAGATTCTGTTCGATTCATCTCACTAGATTACAATTCCGAGGATTTTCGTTTCTAAATTTCGCTACTTCCATTGTTCGTTCCATCTATGGATTTGAGTCGAGAGAAAGTGAAGAACAAGGGACTGATCTTGAAAACCTGGGAGCGCTGCAAGACGATCGGCCGAGGGGGAAGAAATTCACCGTCCTCCGCCGGAATAAAACGATTCTTAACGAGGAAGTCAAAATCGTGGCCTCGCCTGGAGCTCATCTCCGGCGGAGAAGACAAGGACGAGGACGAGGAGGAACGGTGGCGGAGCTATGGCCGGACGCGTAGAGTGGCGCCGGAAGGTTGTTTCACGGTGTACGTCGGAGCGGAGAGGCAGAGATTTGTGATCCCAACAGAGTATGCGAATCATCCTCTGTTCCGATCGCTGTTGGAAGAAGCGGAGGCGGAATACGGGTACAACTGCCAGGCGCCGCTGTCGTTGCCGTGCGATGTAGAGAGTTTTTACAGAGTGCTGATGGAGATGGACAACGGCGCCGCCGATCTCCGCCGTGGATGTGGATACCCTACTCCGAAGAGATTTGGATCTTACCATCTTCTCAGTCCCCGTACTTCATCTCTCGTTGTAAATCAGTTCCACTTCTGATTCTCTTATCTCTCTGTGGAAATTAAATGTGGTTTTGTGTATTTCGTGGGTTTAGATTTTAGGATATGCTTAGTTTTTGTTGTTAAAGGGGTTGTTTTAAGTGAGTGTAACGTTTGTCTTTCAAGAACCGAATAATCGAATCATTTTGATTTAGATGAACCGAGTTATGTTTACTAAAATTGAATTACGATCGAAATTTGCGCAAAAATTAATTTAAAAAATCCATATTTTGTATAGTCAAATTGCTACCATGAAAATAAATGTTAAATAAAAAAAAATATTAATGAATCAACCATAGATGTAAGGATGACAATGATTAACTAATTAGATGTCATAGGAGGCAATAAGAATTAGGAACCATATGACATTGAAGATTTATAATAATTTCTGTTCAACTAGTCCTCCCTGCTTAACATTTAATAATTATTCATGTATATTTTGGAAAATGAACGTGTGGCAAATTAGAAGTGGAAGTAGATGGGTAATATTTAATATAACAAATTGTTATAAGAATATTAGTGTTATTATTATTTTAGAAAGAATAAGCTAAGAAATTAATACATTTATTTTTTTACTAAATTTGACTTTGTATAACATTTTTTTTTTCGGGATATACAATTCATGCACCTAATGAATGAATAACAAATGGGTACAACTCAATCACTTCTTTATCATAATTTCTAAACTTTTTTTAAAACATCGATTCCACTATTTTTCCCATAGGTTGATTAACATCGAATATATGTAATTACTTGACAGAAGCTATATCCGAATCGCATAAAAAGGGTCTAAAATAGAATAATATTTTTCATATATACTATACTATTATTGTAATTAGACACGTAGAGCAATCGAGATATAAATTCATAAACCGCTTTCCAGATGCCTCCAAATTTTTTTATAATAATAATAAAAACAAGAACAATTAAGAATCAAAAGAACGAATGCGTGGCGCGTGTCGTGTCAGGTTGGAGTTTTTGTCAACAAACTCAAAAAGTCAACTCCCATCCAATAATTTCATCATGCACGACGTGGCACCATCCACAACCTCTCCATAATTTCTCCACAATTTTTTCTAATTTCAATTGGAGGTAAAATACAAATATACCACAAATTTTGTAGTTTTTTAACACCATGTGTTAAATTGGGAGGAAACAAAAATAGGGTTGAAGTATACCTTTTACTTAACTCAACAATATATGTACGTAAGAGTATGTTATAATGTATCCATACTGACACTTGTATAGTTATGTATACGTAACTTATTCCACGAGGCCCATCCAAACTTTAAGAAAAGGGCTGGTCCATTGGGCCGACACTGTGAGTTCCAGTAGGCCCATTCAAGCTTTATCAAAAGGGCCGGACTAGCCCATTTATTCCACAAATGAACAAACCCTCGGCCCAGTGACCCAACTAAAATACGATTAAAAAAACGCATAATCGTATTCATATAGATGTGGAGCGATGCTTGAGCAAGGAAAAAAAGGAAAGAATATAATGATGATATATACAACAAAAATATAAACCGTTTTTTTTTATAGACGATTAGAAAAATAAAAATAAAAATAAAAAAAGAGAAGAAATCACATTTACTTGGTTAGTTGATTTAGCTGTTCTGACCACCCAAACACGAGCCTCCTCACCCTCTTCATTCTCTCTCTCTCTCTCTCTCTCTCACACACACACACACACACACACACACACACACACACACACACACACACACACACACACACACACACACACACACACACACACACACACACACACACACACACATACACATACCCTCTCTCGCTCTCTCTCTCTCTCTCTCTCCTTCCTCTCTGCAACAGTTTCACCATTCTCCCAAACCCCTAGATTTTCTCATACGGACCTTCTCTTCTCGTCTCTTCAGCTTTTCTCTCTGCAAATCACTTCTTTCCCTCTTGTCTCCACAGCTCTAATCCTGCGCTGCCTCTGTTTTCGATCTCTGGACTCTATTCATCTGCCCCCCATGGCCCATGGAAAGTTCGATCTCCCTGACGATCTTCTCTCCTCCCGGCCCTCCGATCACCCGTGGATGCCCAAAGGTACTCCCAATTTCTTCATATACATACATCTCTCTTTCTCTCTTCTATTCTCTTCTCTTTCTTCTCGCTTTTGTTTCTTTGATTTGATCCCCCGTCTTCTTCGATTCAATTCCTTCCACTTAATGTGTGCTCTTCCTTTCTTGATCTGACCCCTCCGTCTTTGGTCGGGATTTCAGCATTTCTCTTCCAGTTCTTGAATTAGGGTTTTTAATGTTTTACTCCTCACCATTTTTCTTTTTTTTTCAGATTTCTTTTTTTAGGGTTTTCAGATCGCGTCGCTTTCTTTCCTTGTTTTTCAATTTCAATTTGTACTGTTTTCTTTGATTCGTTATGCTGGTTCGCTGTTGGTGTCGGATTTCGTGCTCTCTCTTGTGTTTCTTATTATCTGTTTTTGGTTCTGTGGTAACTGGATATGGGAGAGAGCAATTTACATGTTCAACGAATCTGCTTTTTCTTTCAAGTTTCGGCAGGTTTAATTTCATTGATACGTGTTATTTTACCATAGCTATACTAATCCTCTGGAGTTCGCTTGTTATTATGTTGTAGTCGAAGTTCTTTATGTTAGGGGGTTGTAATCTTTACTGAAGGAATGACTATGGTAACTAATTATGGACTCTCTTTTTTTGCTTCTTGTGTATGTTTTTTCGTTCCTTGATCCACTTGTTGCGATCATTGTTTTCTTCCTCTCTCTTGTTTTCTCTTAAAGGTTTTGAGATGGCCGATTCTTGCAGTTTCTGTAGTCTTTTTTTCGTGATTTAGCAAGACGTACTGCCGCTTTAGTGGCTCTTGCCTTTTATATTATGTTATGTTGTGTTAATTGCCTTATTCATGTTGCAATCACACGTTTCGTTATGACAGTGGAAGCTTCTGGAGGGAATGATGAGGAGAAGGTGCTCACGGCCTTCCTTGATGAGTCAAAAGGTAGCTAGCCTTAAATAAATTTTCCGAGTTTTGATCATAAGTAACAATGCTAACATGGTCAAATGCTGCAGACTCAGTGGCTTCGGAGAACAGCATACCTTTGTCCCCTCAATGGCTATACGCCAGACCAAGTGAAACTAAGGTGGTAATACTTTGACCTTTTTGGCAGAATTTCATTTGTTCTCCTTTCTGTTGTTGGGAAAGTTTTATTGATAAGTTTTTATTTCCTGATTGTACCCTTTTTAGTCATTTATTTGATAATGTTTTTCTTGGAAAGGAAGTCTTTGGAAACATGTCTGTGCATGCAGAATTTCAAAAGTAAGGAATTGGCCAGTCAGTTCGTATTATGTTCGTGTCCCCCTTATGCTTCCACCCCAAAGAATTATTTTAAGGAACCTCTGTTATGTTCTTGTAGAGATAAGAAAACCATCTTGCTTATGCTTATGATATGGTAGAGTTTCTTCAAATAGATTGTGTTACTGTCTCCATTTTGTATTTGAAGAACTCTAGTTTCTTTTGGGAAGATTCAAAGTCTCGTGCATTTTTGTTCTACAAAAAAAAAAAAAAAAAAAGCCATTGATGATGCACCCAGAATATGACAGCCTATGGGATTTCTTTAGAGTCATGTATAGAAATTGATTTTGAGTTAAAAAATATAACACAAAAGTTATTTGGCACAATAGAATTTTAAAAGTCTCTTGAAACAAGTGGAAAAAGAAGAAGAGGTAACTGGAATACTATTTAGCTGTTTGCATTTGTTTTATTTGATGTTTTCTAACTTAAATATTCATCTATGGCCATCGTTGTTTTATCAATATACCTTTTTCAATGTGTTGTATTAAATTTATGCATATAGGAAACAAATGTAACCACAATAACATATGGCATATTTTTCTTAAAAATTGGATGTATAAATCAGGAACTGTTTAAAAAAATAAGTTTGCAGAACTATTCATAAAAATTACTATAGTTATTCTTTAAGCCTCTTAGCTTGCACAGACTATTTTTTGCATATGGGAAATGGAGCTACTGAGGTGTTTTCTCTACTCAACTTTGTTATTATACCTTTGAGCTCCAATTTTGGATCAATAGGAATATTATTGAAATTCCTGTCTCCCATGCTTTTAGCTGATCTTAGAAGTTGCTCTTGGCGCAATTTTAATAGACATGAAAATAATGTTACGAGCCTGGTTAAGTTCTCTCTTGCTCTAGCTTTGAAAAGTAAGAAAAGATTGTAATTTTGTTGTTTAGTTTCTACTAGCTTGGCGTGAGAATGGAAGTCTCCTTCTGGCATATTTCAAACTAGGGTTTTTCTAACTTTTAGTATGTCTTGGTTGGTTGATGCCTTAAAATTTTCAAAGTATAGTAGTTCTATTATTACATGTATTTGTAGAAAACCTAGCTAGCACATAGACTGAAATTGAAATCCTATTACAGCCTAATTGCAAGGTAAATTTGGTGGATAGAGTGTGCATTAATTTTTTGCAGTAGATAAGCATTCTGTTCAATATGTAACAGGAAGTGCGTGCTCCAACACCAGTGTCCCTTGCTATCTCCACTGATCTCAATCAGAAAGAGGGTTGGCGCCCAGATGGGTCTGAGGACAAGAAGGATTGGAGGAAAAATACTTCTGAAAGCGAAAGTGGTCGCCGTTGGCGAGAGGAAGAGCGAGAAACTGGCTTACTTGGTGGTCGCCGCAGGAAAACTGAGCGCCGCATTGATAACATGTCAACTAAGGAGACGATAGAGGGTAGAGTCTTGCCTAATTCAGACAGATGGCATGATGGTCGTACTTCTGGGCATGATAGTCGCACTTCTGGTCATGATAGTCGGACTTCTGGACATGATGGTCGGACTTCTGGGTATGATAGTCGTACTTCTGGTCATGATGCACGACGCGACAACAAATGGACGGTGAGATGGGGACCAGATGACAAGGAAAAGGAAACACGGATGGACAAGCGATCAGATGCTGATAAGGAAGATGTTCGCAATGATAATCAATCAGTGAGTGGCAATCGCCCTGTTTCTGAGCGTGACTCTGATTCACGTGATAAATGGAGGCCTCGCCATAGGATGGAAAGCCATTCGGTTGGTTCAACTTCCTCTCGTGCTGCACCTGGTTTTTCACTTGAGAGAGGGCGGGGAGATGGGGGGTCTAATTTAGGATTTACAATTGGAAGAGGAAGGTCAAGTACTATTGGGAGATCAACTGGTTCCACTGGAGTTCCACTCTTGAATAAGATTGAAAATGTTCCTGGGAAACCAAGATATTCAACTCATGCCTTTTGCTACCCTAGGGGTAAGCTTCTTGACATATATAGGAGGCAGAAATCTGATCCATCGTTCTCAGCTCTGCCTAATGATATTGAAGAATCGCAGCCTGTGACTCAACTTAGTGTTGTAGAACCATTAGCTTTTGTTTCTCCGGATGCTGAGGAGGAGGTAACAAATGAATTTTTTTGAAATGTTGTTAGTAATTAGTATTCTGATCATGACTTTATTATTTATATCATGCAGACTACACTTGGTGACATATGGAAAGGAAAAATCACAAGTAGCGGGGTTGTATACAATTCACATAAGAAAGGGAAGATATCTGAATGTATTTTAGGTATTTGTTATTCAATAGCCATGGCATCCGTCCATTTGTTTAACTTCTTTATAAATTAAACTAGGAACTAATCTTTCTTGAAATCTAATCCAGGAGATGTAGACTCCATAGATGGAAATCAGACTGGGTTGGATTCTACTTCAGGATCCGACAATGTAGCAGGTATTGAGTTTCGTCTGCAAGTTTTGTTAACCGTGTACTTGTTTGTCTAACTCCTCCGTACGTTTCCTTTATCTAGTTATCAAGGATAATCAATATACTTTTCCAAATGAATTTCTTTGATTGCAGCAACTCCAAATGAAGATATTGCTAATGCGACTCATGAAGTTACATATGATGAAGCATGCCAAGATGCTAGTGACAGGGGCATTTGGAGTCATCCTTCAATGAGAGATGTCCTAGATGGTTAGACTTTGCACCCTAGATCTTTTTCGCTGTCTTCTGATAACAAATATGATATTGCTTAGTGTTCATCTGTTACATTTTTTTCATTTCTAATTTCTATGAATTAGGACAATTTATCAGCCATAAGGAAGAGGTAAAAAGGTCTGGTGCAGCCGTTTCTATGTCCAACTATGGTGGATTGGCCCACACAGTATCTACAGTAGCCTCCCAACATGTGATGGAGATTGGTAGTGGACACCCTGGTACTCAATTGAATGTTGGTGTGAATGGGCGAGCAGATTCTGATCATAGGCCTCATAACTTTGATGAAATTGAGTTTTCCAATTCCTTTGATGTCAGATCCAAGCTTTCAGATGATCCTAGTTCTATTTTCTTTATTCCCTTCTCTGAGCAATATCCAAATAAAAGTTCTGATGTGAAATCTGAGGAGTTGAGTCTGTTCTATCTTGACCCTCAAGGGGTTATGCAGGGGCCATTTATTGGGGCTGACATAATCTTGTGGTATGAACAAGGTTTCTTTGGGCTGGACCTGCCTGTTCGGTTGGCAGATGCCCCTGAGTCCCCATTCTGTGAGCTGGGGGAGGTTATGCCACATTTGAAAGTTAGAGAGGGTAGTGTTGACTGTGCTGATACAAAATCTCTTTCAGGCCAGTCTGGTGCCTCAGGAGGAATAATGGAGACAAATTTATCTTCTAAGCATCCAGCTCTTGATATGAATGATGCATCCACAACCAATGAGGTTCATCGTTCTTTGGCTGAATTACATAGCCTCTCCAATCAACAAATTCCATCTGGAATGTCTGAGACTGAATCACCATTTCACTTACATTCCAAGGGTCAAAGCTTTCATGATGTTGTGGCTCAGAATGAAGGTTTGTTGAGTTCATTATGTTGTTGATTTGTTTTATTTGTACTAATGTGTTATTATTATTATTTTTACAATCTCGTCATAAGAATTTTTCTGTTATACAGAAATTGTGTTTTCTGGAAGGCCTGGAAACGACGGTTATCAATTTCCAAACTCTTCTGGTGTACTGCCTTTGGTGAATTCTATTAGCCAACCTTCTCTTTCGAATGAGTCAACTGATCGCAGTGTGCCTGTTCAGAATGAAAATAAGTTGCACCCTTTTGGATTGTTGTGGTCTGAGCTGGAAGGTACAAATATGAAACCAGTTGAGGCCACAAATTCGAAACATGCCAAGTCAGTTAACATGCCTTCAAGCATGGTAAGGACTGCACCAGTAGTTGGGAAGGGGGAAGCATCTCTCAATGCAGAGACCTGGCTTGATGTTTACAGAAGAAGTATGCATTCTGACCAGAGTGTATACCAGGATGCGAACGTTGCCCATTCCCTGCCACATATAGAACAGGAGTCTAATAGGTTTGATTTGGCTGATCAACTCATGTCGCATCAATATCATCAGGCACTTCAACAGCGGAATTTGTTGTCTCACTCTAATGAAGCTACCTTAGATCATCATATGCAACAGCAGAGTCTTATTCACCAGCAGCAGCTGTTGGCTAATAGAAGTACACCGGATCTTGATCATTTCTTGAGCTTGCAGATGCAACAGCAACATCAACAGCAACAGCAACGGCAGCTGCAGTTACAGCACCAATTACACCAACAGCAGTTGCAGCAGCAGCAAAAGCTTTTGCAGGAACAACATCATTCTCAAGTCCAGCAGGCGCTGATTGAACAATTGTTGCATAGACAAATGCATGATTCAGGCCTTGTGCAGTCACATATTGATCCAATTAGAGCCACTAATACTCTTGATCAGGTGATCATGGAGCAACGTCTTTTACATGAGTTACAGCAACAGTCTCATCATCAACAAAGATCTGTTGATCCATCTTTTGAGCAGCTTATTAAAGCGAAGTTTGGTCACTTGCCACCACAAAAAGAACAACAAAGAGATTTGTCTGAATTAATTTCTCGGGCTCAGCATGGACACATGCAACAATTGGATCATCAAATTCTCCAGCAGGAAATGCTACAATCGAGACAGTTGTCAGCATTAAGGCAGAGAGCCAATATGGAGGACAAGAGACATGTTGCTGGTCCTATCTGGCAAGAGGATGAGGCTGATCAGCAGTTTTTCAGAGGACATGCTGTCACACAACGTTTACCATCTTCAGGGTTTGAATCATTCCAGCATCAACAGAGGCAAACTCATGTAGGGCCGCTGAATCACGTTGAGCGCAATCTTTCATTTCAAGATCGGTTAAGACTAGGTCTTTATGAGCCTGCTTCAGTTCCACTTGAAAGATCAATATCCTATCCTGATGTAGCTCAGGGGATGAATATGGATGTTGTTAATGCTATGGCCCATGCTCGTGCTTTAGAATTACAAGAATCCAGTGCACACAATCCACCTGGTGGTCAACTGGGACAATATGCACCCAGTACCATTCCACAGAATCATCATCACTCTCTAGTCAGTAACCAATTTCATGTTTCACATTTTGATAGAACTGAAGGCAGCTGGTCTGAGGAAAATGACCGACTTGGAAATGATTGGATGGAGTCTCGCATTCAACAACTGCATATCAATGCTGAGCAACAGAAAAGGGAGTTGGAAGCTAAAATGATTTCTGAGGATCCAACTTTATGGATGTCAGACGGGCTTAATGATGAGAAGTCAAAGCAGTTATTGATGGAACTCCTCAATCAGAAATCTGTTCATCAACCTACAGAATCCTTGGATGTAGGAAGTGGACCATCTTTCAAGAGAGCATCATCTGGCCTCTATTCTGGATCAGGCTCTCTTGAACAGTCGTTCATTCTTCATTCAGCAGGCAAGGAAAGAGGTTTGAACAACACATCGTCAATGGGGCCTTATGGTTCTAATTCTTATGAACCACTGCAAGACGAGCATCCTGGCAGCTTGACAAGCAATGAGAAGGTCCCATACAGGTCGGATTCTGTCTCTGTTGTTAAGGGAGCATCAATTTTGGCTGGTCTTAAAGCCAATGGTGCAGTTAACCACTCTAGTTCTACCATGGCTGGTAACCTTTCTATGAATAAAGATGTATTGGATGTGGAGGGCAGGGCTCGAGGATTGAAAGGTGAGGGTTTGATGAAAACTCAAGCTTTTCAAATTCAAGAAAGCACGCTTGATCAAGTGGCATCTACTGATCGTGGGGAATTTTCAATAGATACTCATACCCTTAGTCGGCATTCTTCTCTTGGTTCTGCTGGTATATACTTTTCTCTCCTTTTTCTATTAACCTTTTCTTCTACCATTTTCTATTATGGAGATGCAATCTTTTGTGTTTTGTCTTTTTGGAAATGTAGGCCTTCATAATGAAAAGATTGCCAATACGTTTCCAGAAGAGATTGCTAAAGACCCGTAAGTTCTTATTTCTAAGCAATTTTCTCATTTCATTAGTAAGTGGATTCACAGGGGATTTTAATTTTATACAAACCCATTGGCCACTCCACCGCAACTATATTCTTAGTCGTATAAATATGAATTTGTTATAGAACTATTTTATTCATCCGTGTTTTCACAGGGTGCCCACTCACAATAAAGATAACACTTTGTTGAAACGCCCTCCTGTCTCACGCATTTCGGCATCCCAGGATGGATTGTCTGTCCTGATTTCCGATCCAGTTGTTAGAGGGAAGAACTTGGACGGTATATAATAAGTGATCCATTTTGTCAATCTTCTTGATTCATTTTGCATTTTAAAACAATAAAAGATCCATCCTAAAACTGTCTGTTCAGGTGGAAGACTGGAGCCAACTGGTATCTTGGTGAACCAAGAAAACATGGCAGCCGTGAAGAAAGAGATGCGTTTTCGGCGCTCTTCTTCTTGTAGCGACAGCGACGTGTCGGAGACTTCATTTATTGATATGCTGAAGAAGACAGCACTGCAAGAAGCCCATCCGACAACAGGGGGAGTTTCAGAGCCATCTGATGGAATGCAGGGAGGGGGGAAAGGTGGGAAAAAGAAAGGGAAGAAGGGGAGACAAATAGACCCAGCCCTACTGGGTTTCAAAGTCACCAGCAACCGAATTATGATGGGAGAAATTCAACGCTTAGACGATTAGGCAAAATAGATAGAACAGAAATTGATTGTTTTTTTTTTTTTTTTTTTCCCTTTCTTGTTTGGTTCTTTCTCCATCATTTTTGTTGAATGTGCAGTTGTCTGTTTTGTTCTCTGTTTAACCCTCTTGTAAGTTGTTGTATAGGTTTTCTAGAGGTCAGCGGTCAGCTGCGTAAAACCATTTGGCAGGTATATGTATTCCAATTCTTTTCTTTTCTCCCGCAGTTGTAAATGATCAAATTTGAGTTGGTCAATACCAAACCTTTGTACAGGAACTTGGAAGAGAATTGAAATATTTTCATTTTTTTCTTTTTGCTTTCTTAAGAATTTAGGAACTTCTTATATATATATATAAAAGAAAAAAAGATCTAATAGATTGGTGGAGGTCTTCTATCCCGTTCAACTGGTGCTCATTTGATATAATTAATGAGAATTGTCGCTTCTGTATTTAAATTTGGAAATTGTCTTTGTATTATATGAATTGTCGTAACTTTTAAATGTTTCTTTTTTCTTCGTAAAATTAGCCTTCCATTTCGGTCAATATAATATGGAATAACTGCCCTCATTTTAATAGATTAACAACTAAATTGGGAACTCTTGGAGTTAAATAATGAATAATAATATATTTGATTTTGAAACCATTTTCTTATAGTTTAAAAGTGGTAGCTAATTAACGGAGTGCAGTTTATTGCTCAACTAAAAGCGATTCACGGCAGATAAAAAAAGAGTAAAAAAAAAAAAAAAAAAAAAAAGATTCGAATTTTCACAAGATTCTTCTTTTAACAGTCCTCGAATTCATCGCTGCCTACACTGGAGAAACTTTTTTTTTTTTGTAATACCCAAAACACCCTTTTTGTTCGCTTTTTATACGGTGCTGTGAGCCTTATCAACGGAGCTTCTCTCCATTTCATTTTCCAGCACAAATCTCCATCCATGGCGGCTCCTTTTGCTACTACACCTCTGGTAAAGTTTCCTCTCTTTTCTTCCCTCCTCCTTTCCGCCAATGTCGATGTTCCCGTTCTCTACTTTTTGCTTCTACTCTTCCATTTTCACTTTCTGAATTCACCGTCCTCCGTTTGGTTTCAATTGATTTTGGCTTTTGCAGTCCAAGGTTGGTTTGCTTTCTTGTTCCAATAGCGCCTCACAAACCAGAGCTTATGGTCCCCGTACTTCGGTTAACCTCCATAGGGTTCAATTGCCGTCGAATCTTTCGTCGGCCTCGAGTTTTCTCTGCGGCTCGTTGCATTTTCCTTCTCTGAGAACATCTTGGAACCCGTTGTCTTCCAGGACTGCTGTCCGTAGCTCGGTCCGAGCTAGTGCTGAGGTTAACAATATGCTATTTCCTCTACTCTTTTTTAGATGAAATTAAACGAGGCGAGGAAAGTTATATTGATTTTCTCCCCAATTGTTCGCTATGTATTTGAAATGAAATCAAAGCTTCACTCAGATGATTGACAAGGGTATCACTAGTGACCTTTGGTTAATGAAACATTGGTCCTCTTTTCTTTGATTTTAGGTCGTACCTCAAGCAAAAGTAACAAACAAGGTATATTTCGATGTGAGCATTGGTAATCCAGTAGGGAAGCTTGCTGGGAGGATTGTGATTGGATTATTCGGGGACGATGTGCCCAAAACGGCAGAGAACTTCCGTGCTCTTTGCACAGGTATTATATATATTATGAGACTTTTAGTTGTTTATCTCTTCCAGCTTCCGGAGGTAACCAACTTTACTAACTTTATTAGGAGAAAAGGGCTTTGGATACAAAGGTTCTGCATTTCATCGAGTAATCAAGGATTTCATGATACAAGGAGGTGACTTTGACAAGGGAAATGTGAGTGCCTTCTAAATGTTTGTGCATGTGTACTATTTATTATTTCGTTCACTGGGTTAAGGATTTCCATTTTCTTTTGACACAGTACCACTAGAATTCATGAATTGCTCACTAAAATGTTCAATTGGTCTTTTGATAATTGCCTATCTACGAGGTAGGAGTAGTCCTATGGGTTGGATATGCACATAGAATCACGACTACCGTAACTAGCATATATTTCTGGTCAGATGGTGAGCTTATGATCGATTTTTGGTTTCTTTCTTGAAGCTTGTGTATGCTGTTGGACCCAATGAAAGAAATTAAGCTAAAATTTTAGAATGAAGGGAAAATTTGAAAGAAGTATTTTCTATTGTTTCTATGCGCTTAATTGGATCTTGATGCTTACCAACTGTGTAAAACGCCTCTACTTATAGGTGTTTGGGAAGGATTCTAGAGAGTTTTAAAACTAATGTCTTAGGTAATAGACATTGGAGGAAAATACATAATTCTTTCACATTTGAAAAGATAGTTACAATAAGTCGAAAGGCTCTTTGGAAATTGGAAATTATTTAGCATATGCTAGCTTAACGTGGATTTGCTAAGGCATTTAACACCCCCAGGAAAAGAAGATGTATTGGCTGCATTAATTGTAGCCAGGTTATTATAAATACGACTCTTGAGATTTCTTTGATGTCTCCATTTTTTTTTGGCTCATGATGCAGTGTCTCAAATAAATATGCCTGGAGAACACTATTGTTTTCTTAGAACTCATATGTTTGTTTTGTTATGTTTAAAAAAAATTCTATGTAGTTTAAACTTCGAATGATACTTTTTTAAGATACTATTTTTAGGGTGGTAGTTGTGGTCTGATTGTTAGGTTTTGTGAATATGGTAAGTTTCTCATGCAGGAAAAGAAAAGGAAAAACATTGCCTTTGGACATGATTATAATATGACGATGGGAAGGAAGTCATAGCATATGCCACATTTGAGATTCACGATAAAGAACCAAGCACCTGAGTAAATCTAGATTGGGAAACACAGATTCAATAATAACTTGTTGTGCATGGTATCAATGACATACGCTTGGATTGAAAAGCAGTAGATACTGTGAAGGACAAATTTCTTTGGATGATAGATTTGTTATTGGCATAAGACATGACATGAATTAAGATGTAACTACTTACACAATTAGTAAACTGAAAGAATGAAATAGATATTCTCTAAATGGTTTTACAGTCAATGTTGGATTTATTATCTGACAGCAACAGCAGGGCCTTAATGTATCTTTTCCAAGTTTTCCATCATATCAAGGCTTTATTTAAATTGGACGTTTTTTTTTTTTTTTTTTTTTTTTTTTTGTATGATTACTAACCAGATCTTACACTTTCAGGGAACTGGGGGTAAGAGCATATACGGTCGTACATTTAAAGATGAAAACTTCAAATGTAAGTTAAATTCTGCACCTCATGTTTCAGTTGCTGCTTTCGTCTCTATCTCTAAAAACCTACCAACTTTTTAACCAAAGAAAGCCTGATTTTTTGTCTTTTTAGTTTTGTGAGTTTCTAGGAATGTGTGGCGTCTAAGTTTCAATTTGGCCAATTTAGTCCCTTAGTTTTGAAAAAATAAGGTTTAGAAGGTCTCTGTTCTCATTTGCTACATCAATTAGGTACTAAATTGACCCAATTGAAACGTTAGGGACCAAAGCACGTATTCTTACAAAACTGGGGAATAGAAAAGTAATTTTTCCTTGATTATTTATTTTGAGTCTGTCATCATTTTATTTGATTCGATCGTAAATTTCAGGTCATTTCCATTAAAAGTGAACTTTACTTCCTTAACTAATCATTTGCTTATTCTTATTGAATATGAATAGTTTATTTGATATTGTGAAACACACTTGAACCTTAACCTTGGTTCTTTTAATCCTTGCCTTAGACGATCGACAGCAGTTCTGCTAAACATTATACTGTTATAAAGACAACAACTTCCTCCTTCCTTGATACTTTTTCCGTTGGAATATCACCAGTTCTTAATGTCTATGTGTATTTTGTTCTATATGTTCTACACACACACACACACACACACACATTTATTTATCGTTGTTAAGAATTGAGCTTTCATTTATTGAAAAGGCTGTAATCTATTTGTTCTAGTATCCCCTTTACTCGACTCTGGAACTTATTCTGCTTGCAGTGAGTCATACTGGTCCAGGAGTTGTCAGCATGGCGAATGCAGGTCCAAATACTAACGGAAGTCAGTTTTTCATATGCACTGTCAAGGTACTGTGCGTGCAAACCTCTACCTTGATATTCTGATAGGCAGCTAGCATATAAAATTATAATTCCTAGTTGAGTTCCTTGACTTGGCAATGATCTCTTTAAGGGCAAAATCAGACAAATTTTTTGATACCCTTATTCTAATATGCTTTCCTGACTAGATGCTTATTAGCTACTGTTTTGGAAAAATCACTCGATTGATTTTCATTTGCATTACTGGAAGTTACCTTGTTCTTCATTTTTTCCCCTACTTTCTTTGTTGAGAATACAGTATTACAAATGCGGAATAGAGATTTAAACATTCCATCTTCAGAAAAAAATTGTGAATACCTTCACTGCTGAACTATGTTTAGATTGGCATGCTCTTTTTGCTCGGTGATGGTATTCTGGTGAAGTACCTGGATTTACTATCTGTTGATGTGTTTGGACACAATATCTGTGTGTTGGATATTACAGGTCGTATGCAGCTGTGTAGGAATTAGATTTTCTCACATAAGGCATTTAGTTGAGATGTGTTGCTTTTGGTTCTACACGTCCTTCTATACTGTCTCAATAGCTTTCTGGTTGCAAATCCATTGCATCCATACTAATTTGGTTGCGTTTTTTACCATGTGAAATTGCTTATCCTGATGCGCTATTTTATTTGGTTTGGCCAAAGTTGTAATTTAATTTACGTCTATTGGTTGAATGTTAGACGCCATGGCTGGATCAGAGGCATGTGGTTTTTGGGCAAGTCCTGGAAGGGTTCGACATTGTTAAGCAGATTGAGGCACAAGAAACAGACCGTGGAGACCGTCCATTGAAGAAGGTCGTCATCAGTGACTGTGGGGAGCTTCCAGTGGCCTAATTTCACCACATCCAGTAATCCTATCTTGTTCTTCCTTAGGATTAGCTACTCTTAATTCAAATTGCCTTCCGTTGAGTGTGCCTGTAAAATGTATTGTTGAAGAAATTGAGGTGTGGAAGCGGGATTTTATTTGAAATTAGATGCTTTTTGTGACAGGAATTATGCAAGGAAATTGTCCAAGAGGCTGCCTTTTTTTGGGAGAGAAATAAAGAGGTTGCCTTAAAAACTATGTCGTTTAAGGATCTGTGTTTTTCTTTTAATTTCGAGTAGATTTTATTTGGTTTTGACATTGTATGACCGATGATGCTTTCCATTTGTAGTTTGTATGTGTGGATTGAACAACTTTAGTTGGTGTAAAAATGAAACAAAAGGTTTTGCATAAATAAACCAGCTAATTAAATATGATTTTTATTTTATTTTAAATATTTCGCTTTTGAAAATCCAGAGGGTCCCACGAAAGATTGAATGGTGGAGCAGAGAGCAGCATCTAGTGGTAAAAGGGAAGGTGAAATTCCGAAAGAGGACCCCCCCCCCCCCCCCTACCCGTGTGTCTGTGTGTGTGAATGTTTTAAGATTCTGTCGGTGCATTCATTCGACATGTCGTTATTAAACAATCATTGTCAATTAACACTCTCATAACTTTAGTTTAATCAATAAAGGCCTTTTTGTGTGTGTTAGTTAAGTATGTTAAGAGGGTGTTAAGGCCATTTCAGAAGTGGAAAATCCATATTAATAAAAATTAAGGGTTGTTGTTTCTTCTTTATGAAGTGTATATTTACAAGATATTTAGAGCAAAGGATGGCATTGTAAATTCATATACATCATGAATAACACTGTACAAGTTGAAATTGAAGTTGCTAAGATCAACAAAGGGATTGACCTAAACTGTGGTGTAATTCTGAGCTCTTTCTAAGGCCATTCATTCACAACGACAACATTTCTATCACCCACTACTAAACCAATCTCCTCTCCTCAGGAACATGACTTTATCAATCCCAAGTTATAAAGAACCCTCTCTGATCTAGATCGAAAAAGATTACCGAGCGAAAATCTACTGCTTTCTGGGGATGGAGCTTTCGTGCTGAATTCGTCGTCTTTGACACACAGTATAGTCAGCCCAATCTCTTTTCGAACCGCTTCGATCATCTCACTCTTGACTGAATTCCCAGATCCATCTGTTACGTAGAACACATTGACAGCTTGAGAACCTCGGGTAGTAACTTCAGCTCGAGTGACTGAAAGACCATTTTCTCTAAAGATTCGAGTCACATCGGAAAGGAGTCCAACCCTGTCATCACTGCAAAGTTCTAGTCTTATACCCTGAGTATTTAGGAGAGCAAAATCACATAAGACATGAATCCAGAATGCAAATTTATGGCAAGAAATGTAAATGGACATCGCTTTTCACCTCGGATGTTCGCCTTCGAATGGCAGCCTCTAAGCAATGGATTACTCTTTGCCTCTCTGCTTCAGAACTAATAGGGCTTCCATCCACATGCCTAATATAGTACTCCTGCTTAACAAATGCACACCCAGATTAGTTTCGTTGGACAACTTTAAGAAACCAAATTGCATCAAATGCATTACGAAACAGAACTTACCTGAGAAGCCTCTGGTCCTTCAGCAATGACAGTAGCATGGTACACTACGTACTGCATATCAGTCAGTGTACAAACTGTATCAAACAACAACTTGGGACGGTCAGGAGACCTCAAGTTCACAACTGTATATCCCTTATCAGCACAGTTCTCGACAGTCACGAGGGGTTTTCTCCGATCACTTGTCGAGCCACAATCCAAATCATCTCGGTCGTAGTCCCGGTCTGCATACATCATTTGGTGCAGCCTCCTTTCCTTGTGAGTGGAACCCACAGAAACAGCAGTATTGGCACTGCGCTTATCTCGATCCCCTTTTAAGACAAAGAGTAGAAGCTGCTTTATCTTACCAAGCCGATCCGGGTCATCGATTGGAAACCCAGTAGCCTCGTCAGTGATGTATACAACGGATGCCATTCTTGAATTATGAGTCCAAACTTCTGCAGCTACCACATTGCATTTGAGGTCTGTTAGAACAGCAAAAACCTCTGAGAGTAATCCAGGCCTATCTCTTCCAGTCAATTCAATGGTTGTATGTTCCTCGGCAGCTTGAACACCGACCGATCTCCTCAAAGACCGGAAGCTCCGAGCCCTAGGCCCAAGTGACTGCAGCAAAAAATCCATCCATAAACACAAACATAACACCTTATACAACCATAGGACAAGCAAATTTCTCAAATCAACCAACATACACACTGTCAAATAGTCATTACACATTCTTACTAATGAGGCTTGATTGAGCACACATTATGTTCATTTTTCACATAAGAATTCCAAAGCTTTGCTCCAACCTTCTGTGTCTCTTAAATGAGAAGTTAGCCAAAATCAACACATTCAGCAACAAGCATACCATATTATATGCAAAGCAAAAGTGGGAGTTCTGATGTATTGGAAAGCGAGAGGAGGAGAGAGTAAAATCACACAAAATTCCTATGAAAAGCTAATCTAGAATCAGAACCCTCTTCTCAGTTCCCATATTTCCTTATAATTACAGAGGAGGTATTTGAAATGGAGTTTTAAGCTGAAGAAAAATTGTAGGGATGAGTGAAAGAGGGCATTGAAATTCACCTGTTGAATGCGCTCAGCAACATCATTTTCAGAGAGCTTGTTCCCACGTTGATCCGTTACATGAAACACTAAAGAAGAAAGATGGAGAAAAAAAATAGTGAATAATTGTTCAGAAAATCGGAGACCCTTTGTTTCTATTCCCTTCATTCTAAATGGAAAATCCAGTTTCAGGGCAAAAAAAAAAAAAAAAAAAAAAAAAAAAAAAAAAAAACGAAAAAGAAAAAGAAATCAAATCTTAGCTGACCATCCATGAACCATTCGCCATCAGAAGAAATATAAGCTCGTCTGATTATGAGATTCAAATCGTTGAGAACCTGAACCACTTCCAGCAAACTCCCTCGCTTATTCGCACTATCAACCTGAAAATTTCACCGTTGAAATCGGAATAGGACCCAAGACCCATGTCCCATGTTGAAAGAGGAATTGAAGTTGGGAAAAAATACCTTAATCAGAGTGGCTTTTGTGCTGGAATCATTGTCAATGGTGACCCTGGAAAACGAAACCCAATGGAGAGAAGAAACAGAGTAAAGAAAGGCATGATGAAAATGGAAAGAGAGAAAGGGAGAAAAACAGACCTGGGTGGATTCATACGATTGACAAGCTTCTCGAACTCGTCGTGGAGAGGGAGGGAAAGGGACCAACAATCCATAAGAAGAGGAAGAGGAGAAGAAGAAGAAGAGGAGGAGGAAGAGAGGAACAGAGGAATGGGTAAAAAGCGGAGGGGGGGAAGTACTGGAAAAGCCTGCGGGAGAAAGGATTTGGGGAGTAAGTTTTTTTTTTTTTTTTTAGGGGGGGGGGGGGGGAAAGAAAATGGCGTCTCCCAGTTTGTATGAGATACCCTTTCCAATTCTGATTTCTGTTTCTCTTTCTTTCTTTCTTTCTTTCTTTCTTTCTTTCTTTCTTTCTTTCTTTACCTTTGTGTGTGGGTTGAAACTCACCTTTTCTGCTTTCTGCACTCTGCGTTGCTGCCTCAATACCTTTCTCTTCTTCTTCCTTTTTCTTTTAATTAATAATTCTCTTAATTCAACCCTATAATCTAACGTTAAATACCCAATCTCATATGCCTAACTTTAATGTCTTAACATGCTTCTATTAAAACTACAAAAACATGGATTGCTCCAAATTCAGCAACCATAATTATCCTTTATTGTCATATCTGTCGCTCTATTTTCAAAAAAAAAAATTTCAAAATTATTGGAGTACACACATAAGTTGACGTCTACCCTATCATCATCACCAACTTAATTTTGGTTGACCTTCATTTGGTTCCTTCCCTTCCAATTTTTTTTTTTTATTATAAATTACTTAATCTCAACATATTTTTCTTCCCATCTTTAATAGCATGGAAATTTTAAAATTTAATTCAAAAACAAGGTAAAAGATTGTTCCGAAAAAAAAGAAAAATAAATCAGGGTTAGATTCTATCAAATAAGATATTTACTTTTAAAAATAAAAAAACAATAAATATTCCAAAAAGAGGTTAATAGGAAGGGTATCTTCTTAAAAGAATAATTTAACAAAAAAAAAAACCACATGGGACTTTTAATGTACGGCTAGCATTGTCTTGTGGTAGGACCCTCACCCACTTCTGCTCCTTCGCATTTTGGTCCACTTTTTTTTTTTTTTTTTTTTTTTTTTTTTTAATAAAATTAATTAGTAATTAATATTATTTTCATTTTACTTGGAGGGTTCCTCTTCAAATATGGCGATGGTTCACGAGATTGGGAAGTGTAGTATGAAGTCAAAAATTGTGGATATGTGTTGTCTCTATTTATGTAACATTACCCGACAACTTTGCCTTCTTTCTTTTGTATTTCTATCGGTAAGTTCACATGTTAAATTTACGTCGACTTTTCAACATCAATTTTATACAAATCTGACATATAAACTATTTGTTTTTTTTAGATCATTTATTCTTTCTTATCCTTACTTAGAAATTGTGTTTTTATTACTAGACTAAGTTCAATTTAGTCGAAACATTTATATATTTTAATACTAAATTTATGTATTTAAAATGACTCGAATTAAATAAAAAAACGAATGGAATTTGAATATGTAAAATTCAAGTGGGTTGGATGCCTCAAAAATAAAATGTAAGTTATTTGGATAATTTATTTTGAAAAATATAAATAGGTATATTTAGTATTTAGTTATAAATAGATATAATTAGGAATGTATGTATATATGCATGTTAATTTTGAAGAAGAATATTGAGATGACTTGGGATTGTTGGTTGACCACTTGGAGAATACATCCAAACTCTGTGTTTCTTTAAGTTTTTCATCCTTTCGTTTTTCTATGATGATTGTGATAAGATTCCCTTTTCCGGATTTTTTTTTTTTTGTTTTTCAAACTAATTTTAAAGTTTTAAATTTTCTCTCCTACTAATAATTTTTTTTAATACCTACTTTTATTAAAATTTTATTTGAATATTTGGAAAAAATGAAAGTAATAATAATAAATTTATAGTGAAGCAAGTCAAATTTGAGGGTATATTTGGTAGCTTGTTTTTTTTCTAGGTTTTGATGTTTGGATGTTAGCTTACTTTTGTTAATTTTTTTATTTACTTACTTTCCATTTCTAGCTTCATCGTTCTATTTAATTTACAATTTAAATATTTTAATTTTACTTTTCAAATCCACTGCATTTTGGCATCTCAATATATATATATATATATATTTTTTTTTTTTATGTTTTTTACTTGAATAAAAATCGAAAATTTACACCCAAATTTAACAGTAAAAACTCCCAAACTAAACAAATTACCAAAAATGAAAACCTGCCAAAGTAGCCTAAATTTTTATTTTAATTTTTCTCTTAAAAAAAATGAATTTGAATTTTGCTTAAATAGATTCGAGATCATGAAAGTCCTATCATAATTACCATGTAAAAGTATGTGGTCTAACACTATTACTCTATATTCCTTTCCTAGATTCTCACTTTAATACGTCAAAACAAAAACTTTTGACTTTTTAAATTAATAATAATTTATTTTTATTGATTTGGAGATTAATTTGATATTTTAATTATGTGGAGTGAAGTAAGATAATTAAGCGCTTCAATTATACATCGATTTGATATTGATTATGTGGAAATTTAAAAGAAAATAAAAAATTTAAAAGAAAACAAAAGCTTGTAAAGTTAACTAAAGGACAAGGGTCAACTGAAATGGAGGACCAAGGGAAAACAAGATATTCCTTTTTATTATTATTATTATTTTTTAAAATTTTGATTATTATTGTTTAAAATGAAATAAGTTATTTAAAAATGTGTGTGCTCTGGTGCAGGTGGCTTTCTAGGTGTATCCGAGTCAGCCCCACGTATTCATTTGCGTGTTTGAAGACGTCCACTCATTTTAAATGGAAACCAACGTGAGAATCCATCACTCAAATATACATCACTATTATTTTGTTTATAAACAAGAAAATACAAAATTATAAAATTGATTAGATTTTGATGGATAATAGAATGAATGGGATAAAAATATACAGGCAACGTGGCAAGATATGATTGGGAAGAGGAAGGATGGTATTATTCCTACGTCAAATTTAACAATAATTTTGAAAAATAAATAAGGAGAGTAAAAAAAAAAGAAAAAAGAAAAGAAAGTGAAGCGTAATAAATGAGAGGTTGGAAGGGGGTGGGGGAAGGGGGTGGGGGAAGGGGGTGGGGGAAGGGGGTGGGGGAAGGCACATTGGCACATGGGGTGGGGAGCAGCATGCCATTCACCCATTAGTCTCTGCTCACGCTGTTCTTTTTTCACAACAGATTCACATCTCACACCCACAACTCGCCTTTTCTTTTCTTCTTTTCTTTCCTTTTTGAAATAACTTCATATTTATGATTAACCATCATTTTTAATTTTGGAATCAATTGTTAAATAATAGTATACAAAAAGAAAGAGAGAAAGAAAATGATTGATTCTGAATGGACCGGTCCGATCCGAACAATTCCAATCTTTTGTTGTGGTCCAATAATCAACTACATTTTGGACCACCCACACGTATCCGAATCTCAAATCAGGCCCACTTTGATTGTGATTTGGTGCACCCACGCCCACTTGCAAGGAATCAAATAGAGGAAATCAAATAGAGCTTGGGCTTTGTGGGCTTCCTGGGCTTCTTTTCTTAAGGAAGAGGAAATTATAGTATATCATTACTTATTTCTAAATATATATATAAATATAAATATAAATAAATAAACATAAACATTTGGTCTCCATCAATATACACCACAAATTTGGAATGGATACATTATTGATGGAGCAAGTTTCCAATATTATGTTCACATAAATTACTAATATTACAATCATTTTTCTTTTCTACAAATTATTTATGGAACAAAACAAACAAAATCAGATCAATCTTGCAGTGAATCAAACCACTCCTCCTCAGAACTCCCCACCTGCATGTTACCAGTATCACACTCTATAATCAAATTTTCTTTTCAAACATATATTTCCATTTTAAATTCAAATTCAAATTCAAATTCAAATTCAAATTCAAATTCAAATCCAAATCTGGATGATGAGGACCAAAAATTTACCTTAATTTGATCAACCGAAACACACCGCAAATATGAAGTAATCTTCAATCTTCAATCTTCAATCTTCAATCTTCAATCTTCAATCTTCGCCTTCTCTTTCCTTCCACTACGCAATTCTTACTGCTATTTTTAGGCCTACAAATCCCGTATCATCTCGATTCTTGAGAGTTGTCTTTATCAGGAGCTTGGTCCTGCTCCAATGCCGCCGCAGAGGGGTCCCGACTCTGCCCTATTTGGTGATAGATTTGGGAATACGAAGGCGGGTTCAACATCCCTCTTACATTATTCCCCTCCTGCGAAAGCCCTAGCTCCAGTCCCGGTATTTGCTGCTGCGGCTGCTGATTCCCGATTATCGTTGGGAAATTCACGGATCCCAAATTCATCCCCTGAAATTCGAATCCATGGAACCCGAATTTGGGCATAATCGAACCCGGATTCTCGCTGACGAACCCCGGCCCGATTCCGCCTAGGGACGGCCAGAATCCGGGCGTACCCATGTGAGATCTGTTCAAATTGGCCCCCATCATCGCCCAATTCAGTCTTGGGACGGCGTCAATTTTGGGGGTCAGGGTGGCGGACGCAGAGACGGAGGTGTCGGGGTCCGAGAGGGAGACGCCGGCGGCATGGAGGGCAGAGGCAGGGATAGTACCGGAGCCAGTGGCGGCGATGATGGAGGGCTCAGCTTGCTGGAGGAGCCACTGGATGGTCTCGCCGTCGGTCTTATGGCCTAATTCGCGGGTCAATTGGAAGACGCGGGCGGCGCAGAGGGCAGGCATGCGGATCCTACGGCCACGGCCATCCACTTTCTTGTGGCGGTCTTTATTGGAAGTACGCTTAGGAGCCAATTGTTGTTGGTGCTTCTTGTTTTGATCTTTGTTTGGGTTTGCAATTATGATATCCGAGGATGGTGGTGTTGGAGCGGGTGATGATGGTGGTGGTGGCGCTGCTGCTGCTGCTGATGGCTTCTTGTTGTTGTGCTCTGCCATGTCTGCTAATGGGTGTGGGGATGTTGGGGGTGGAGGACCCAACAAAGGTGGGTTCCTCTGTGTGGACTAATGGGGTTTATGAGAGGATCAGATTTTGAGAGCAGAAAGAGAGAGAGAGAGAGAGAGAGAGAGAGAGAGAGAGAGAGAGAGATAAAAGAAGAGAAAAAGAAAAGAAAAGATGGGTCCTCCCCCATGATTGAGTTCTCGTTGTTGTTGGAACCTTACACTTTGGGTCAGCTCACCCTTTTAGTCTTCCCCTTGGCTGCCTCACCCCTCTAATTTGGATTTCCCCCCTTGCTCTTTTGCTTTTTATTGATTGCCTAAGATTCATATCCCCGTTAGAATTTGGAATTAGTCATTCAATTATGATTTTAACCAAATTCCAAACTGTTTGGTAATTTTTGAAAGGTTTACTCGTTTTGTGCCACTAATTAATGTTGTTGTTGATTGAATTGGTGGGGGTTTCTTCCTATCCGATGCAATGTTTTATTATGTACATAATTACTTGAAGACGAGGAGTGAGGAGGGTGTAGGATTCAACGTTACAGTCAACTCAACCAAAGGGTAAGCAATGATGGGGACTTTTCTTTCTAATAACTACTATTAACCCTCTTCACACCCACTTGGAAATTAGCTTTTTCTTCTTCTTATTATTATTTCTGGTTTCATCCTAACCTAATTATTTTTAGAGCAATTGTTGGGATGCCTTTTCAATGGCACAAGGAAAGTTACAACCAGATTTCAAGAGATGGATTTGGACGGGCTCCAAGGATGATATATTAGTATGTGCCTCTACTATTAATTACTTATATTGTTATTGTTGTACGTGAGAATGGTATATGAGAATGCCAACACAACTACATAGCCCTTTGTTCGTTTGATAAATAAAACGAATTACATGATAGAACAAGAAAACACATTATCATCACTGAAGGTTTGATTAGGATAAATATGATGCAAAGAGTACTGAGGAGGATATTTAAACGCAAAGTTTTGTTTCTCTTGCTTTCCATCCTTGTTCTTGTTGTTGTTGTTGTCGCCGCCGCCGCCGCCCGGTTTGTTCGCTGATTTTTCTTCTTTCTCTTGCTTCTTATTCACCACCTCTACGTTCTTCTTCATTTTCTTTTTAATGGCTTCCACCAGCTTGGGAGGATCCACTATTCCCTTCACCCTCACTTTCGAACTCTCTCTATCTGCTTCCACTGCCATTACTCCTGCATTCATCACTCGTATATTTTAATTAATATCACCAATCAAACAAGAACAAAATAAAAGAAAAGAAAAGAAAAGAAAAGAAAAGAAAAGAAAAGAAAAGAAAACAATCTGACCCTCCATTCTTCCGATGCTCTGCTTGATGTCATTCACACAGCCTTCACAGTGCATCCTCATTTTGAGCTCCACGGTCTTCACCTGTATTTTCAAATAGAATAGAGATGAGATGAGAGATTATGTGAAGAAATAAAAAAAGAGGTGAGGGTTTTACGTACCTCTTCCTTCTTAGGAGGGTCAGCCTTGGTTTGGTTGGGGGTTTCGGGGAGGGGCTTAGGAGAAATAAGTTGGGCATTTTTGGAGTACTTTCTCCGAATCTCTTCCAATATCTTGTTAGGCTTCAGCTCCTTTCCCTTTATTACCACTTTTGCATTCCCCACATCCGCCGTCACTTCCTCCACTCCTACAATTCATTCCCACAAAATAATAATTTTTTTTTTTTTTTTTTTTTTTTAATTTTCTCTTAAAAACAAATTAATAATTACTAATAACTTAATTACTTACCCTCACAACCTCTCAAGTATTTAGACACCTTGGTTTTGCAGGAGTCACAGTGCATGTAAACTTTCAGCACCACTTCCGTTATCTTTTTTCCCTCTTTCTTCTCTTCTTCTTGCTTTTTGTTTCCACTTTCATTCTCACCCTTCAAAATTTCCTTCATTTATCAATTACAAAATGTTAAATTAAATAAATAAAAAGCAAACCTTTCTTTTTCTTCCATACCTTTCCCATCTCTTTCAACTCACTCACTCATTGATTGATTGAATTCCAATGTTGAAAGTACAAGCTCGATGAGACCCTAATCTTACTGCCCCATATATATATATATATATATATATATATATATATATATATATATATATATATATATATATATATATATCTCAACATTGTAACGTAACACTTCATTTTTTACAAAATTAATTTTATTTATAAACTCACTACTTCCTTACATGCATATTTATTCATTATTTTCCTCTAAACTCGTAATATTTAATGGACAAATTGACAGGTTAGGTAATAATTTTATTATTCATTTTTACCGTATGTTTAATATTGCATTTTTTTCTTCTTTCACTTTTATAAAATCAGGCTTATTAAGGTAAAGTAGTTATTACATTTATTTAAATAATTTAATTGCTGATACTTGTATTTATTTTACTATCTGGAGATCAGATTTTGCACGTTTTATTTCCCCTTTTTTCTTTAAACATTTTATTACTTCATTTAATTGGAATCGATTAATTGTAAGAAAAATGTCAGCTAAAATTTAACCGAAGGATAAAAATTGAAGTGAAGACAATAAATAATTAATTAATTAAGTAATCAATACAAATCATGTTTTTTCTTTTTTCAAAAAAGCACCTTTAAACAAAATTATGAGATCTTTCTATAAAAAAAAGAAAAGAAATTAAACAGCTCATTAATGTCAATTAATACTCTTTTATTTTAACCATTAAATATATATATATATATATATATATATATTTTTTTTTTTTTGTCTCTCAATTCTCATCTACTTCTTTGATCTGGTCGGCTTCCTCCGGTAGGTGCATCTTCTATTTGTTCTTCCCCGTCGCCGCTACCTCCTCCGGCGGCGTTTTCTTGTCTGATAACGGTGACAATTTTATCGACTCCTCTTCGGATGTGGGCCACAAGCTTTTGCACTTCAAAAACTCCCGTTACTCGTATCAGCTCAGGGTTCTCCTCCTCAACTTCTACGCTTTCAACCCCTTTTTCAAATCATAACTATTTCAACACATACACATTTCTCATTCTACTCCAAATCTACTTTATTAACCACCATACCTTTCATCTTTTGGACACATTTCTTCATTTGGTGTGTACAGCCCTTACAGTGAACTGTATATCGTAGCACCACGCTAACCTCCTACAATAATAAATTGTTTCTAAAACATTAAAAAGGAGAATTAAAAAGCTTCAAATTTTTTTTTTTTTTTAGAATTTAACCTCTGCTTCAAACTCTTGTTCAACGGGTTTTCTGTTTTTGCGTGTAAAGTTCAATTTCTTGAAAAACCCCATTTTTCTGGTCTTCTTGCTTTCTGTTCACAATAAGATCGTATCTCTCTTTTCTTTTCCTAGTTTCATTTAAATACTAATCCTAATCCATCAACCTAATTAACCCCCCAAATATAAAATATCATCCACATTTAAGTTTTCATTAAAAACCAAAAACAAGCATGCATTGTTCTTTCACTCTTCCCGATCAAAGTAAAAGCTAGATTTAAAGAAAAAAACATCACCATTTTATTTGCATTCATTCAATATTTAATCTTTAGATTTTGTAGTCCACTCCAAATATATATGTTTTAAAAAATTTAAATATAGAGTAAGATTGAATGTTATTTAAACATAGGATACACGTACCTCAACACAAGTGTATTCCCCTATGTGGTAAATGTTAGAGGAGTAGAAGATGACACGTTCCATGCACACCCCTGACACTTATACAACACCTGTCATCCAACTCAACCATTGCGCACACGTTTCTTGCTCTTCGTTATCCACGTGGCAACCAACTCACCGCTATTTCTCTCTCCTCCTTCTAACTCGGACCCACATCCTTCTGCCTCTTGACCCCTTCATCTTTGCCTCTCTTCATAATACCGCTCTCTCTCTCTCAAATCAATCTGATACTCTGTTCTTTCATCTTCTTACTCCAAACTAAATCGTAGTGGAAAAATCTAGAATTGAATCTGATGTCGGGTGTAACTCTGGCGGTGGCTCCACGAACAGACCCAAATGACGCGGTGGCGCCGCAGCAGAAGCCGCTACGGCGGCACCAACAAGAGCAGAACTCGGTTGTTGGAGGGGTGATGGGATCTCTCCGCGTCATTGAACTCCAACTGGTTGCTTTCATAATGGTGTTCTCTGCGAGCGGGCTTGTCCCCATTCTCGACCTGATTTTCCCTGCCTTCACCTCCGCCTACCTCCTCTTGCTGGCACGGTTTGCATTCCCGTCTCACGGCCATGCGTCGGGCGCGTCGCAGGAGATCTTTCAGGCAATGCTAAATGTTTAGTACGCCCAAGAAATTGGGAGTGTAGTTCGATTCGTTGACTGATTGATGTTTAAAACTGCGGTTTGTTGTTACAGGGGAGCAAGTTGTTTAGAATGTACGTGGTGGTGGGGACCACGATAGGGCTGTTCCTGCCACTGGCATATGTGTTGGGTGGGTTTGCGAGAAGTGACGAGCATGCGGTTCGGTCGGCGACTCCGCATTTGTTTTTGTTGTCGTTTCAGATTCTGACGGAGAATGTGATAAGTGGGTTGTCGTTGTTCTCGCCGCCGGTGAGAGCACTGGTGCCGGTTCTGTACACGGTGAGGAGGATTTTCGTGATCATGGATTGGATGAAAGATGTTTGGCTCAACAAAACCTTGCCGGCCAATGCACCCATCAACGTATTTTTCTTCTCCTCCTCCTCCTCCTCCTCCTGTTCCTACATTATTAATTACAATGGGTTTATTTAGTTTTATAAAAATGGCAGGACATAGCATGGTTCTGGTTCGGAAGGACATTGGCGGTGTCTAATTTTGCGTACTTCTGCATAAATCTATTTGGATTTTTAATCCCAAGATTCATTCCAAGGGCATTCGAAAGGTATTTTAAGGACCGAGATGACGAGACTCATGCCAAAATCCAAGAAGATAACCTCTCTTCCGCTCCCCCTAAATCTCACCCCTCCTATAAGAAGACCGATTGATTTTCGTTTTCCCCCCCCTCTAATTTTCATCTTTTTACTACTATGTCCTTTTTATGGTCTGCTTTTGGTCTATATAATTTTTAATGCTCTCCTTTTTCGAATTTATATTAGATCAATTAATTTTGGATATATATATACGTACAGACAAGGAAGTGATGTATAAATTCTCTGGATTCCACTGCTCCCTACTTACCCGTCTCTCAATATATTTCGAAGTTGTTAAATTTAATGAACAGGGTTGATTAGTCCTTCAATTAGTATATTAACATACAGTGAGGATCGAGAACATGAATTGGGCTTTTTGGTATATAACACCACCTCCAAAACTATAAAATTAGGCTTTTAAATTCAGTAGGTTCAAATTTTAAAAATTGAAGTACCTAAAAAAGATGGTCCTCAGATTCGGACGCGTGGTCTGGTGATTTTGGTCGGTTGTTCTTATCCAGAAGTGGTCCAAAAGACTATTATGCCCCTAAAAACACAGTAATAGATTTGTACGGACCTCTTTGTCGTGGGCTCACTTTTGTATAATATTAAAATGTTCTTAAATGTCGTGGGCTCACTTTTGTATAATATTAAAATGTTCTTAAATGTGGAAAGCTGTGGCCCGGTCAATACGAATATGTTGCGCTGGGTACCAAATTTCTCTGGCTCGACCTCACGCGCTTAAAACGGTCCCACCTTTGTGATTACATTTCCTTTTTTGCTGTTTACTTATTTTTAGAAAAATATATATATTAATAATTGTTGTGGTTGCGCTTTAAATTTCTTAATCCTATTTTTATTGCACACCCTTTTAAATTAATTTGAAATGAGTTGAGCATCTTTAAGGCTCTTAAAAGATCCGCATTCCTATGAAAATAATCTATTTCATTTTTAAAATTTAAAAATACTTCCCTTTTAAAAGGGAGAAATGTAAGCGTATTTTATGGTTATTGTCCCATGGGAATAAATTTTAGAGAGTATTTTAGATTTATTCACCTTTTCTCCTCTCCAATATATTCATCTCTATCCATTATGAAAATTCAAGATAAATCAGCAAATTTTTAATTGTTCCCACGTATTCATATCCACTGCATATTATAATCATTATAACATTATTTGGGCTCTGCCTAAATCGTCTGAAGTTAAGAATTTGCTCCTTAACGGCTCTCATATAGCAATAGGATCACAACATCCGGTATCACAATTCACTAAAGCATTACGTGGGCTCCAATCCACAATTAATGATAAGCTACCAAATCCTTAACCACCTCCACATACGTACACAATCATGTCATCTTATATTACAATCACTAGAATATCAGATAGGTCGGTGATGACCTACCAAACCTCCCATCGTGCTTCGTTCGACACATAATCATTTTACGAATACTAAATCATACATAGGGTAGGGTAAATTGCATAACTAAATAACCTATCATAATTTGTCTAATCTTATAAGGTATTCAAATAACAAAATTGCAAATTTTGGTATCAGTGTCTTCATCCAACCAAATTAAATCTCTCCTTAATCCTCCTTGGCAAGTTTAAAACGCCAAAAGACTAGTTGAAATTGAATAAAAGCCTTTAATTTTAGAACTCTACAACTTCTGGAGAATAAGGTGAAGGATGACTAGACAATATATTCCACGTCCCCATCCTAAAAAAATTTAAAAATGATTCCAATTTTGTCCTAAACTAGGAAAAATTCGATCCTCACTTTGCGTGTGACATAGTATTGAAAATGTTATTTTTTATTTAATACACATATATATATATAATGAAATTGAAATAGAAACATATAAAAGGGAGTGAAAATTATAGGGTTTGAAGAACAAATTGTTCAAAAAAAGTAATGACTGAAATCGTCAAATTTTTGGGTCTATTCTTTCAAGAATTAATTCCACAAGTAAAGAAAAATAGGTGATTGTTAAGCCCTTGTACTTTTAAAAATATTTATCATCCTCCACATATTTTGTTAAGCCCTAAAACCTAATCTACTTTTGTTTATGCCTCAACTTTTGCACTATATTATATATATATATATATATATTTGATAATCAACGATATAAGAACTTAAAACTGACGAGACTGAAGGTATTAGGCGAGACGAGAAATATATATATATATATATATATATATAAAAGAGAGATCATGATGTTTTTTTCTTTTTAATTAATTATTTAAATTGAATTACAATCTCCAAGGACTCCGAAGTAATAATATTTTTAAAAAAGAAAGTGGCACAGTGAAATTTGGTTTAGTTTATTATTCAAATCCCAATTTGTTTAACACGCGCTCTCTCAGCGCGTAAGTTACAGGAAAGTTGATCACAGTGTGGGTAAATTATAAGCTTGATATTAGAATTTATAAATTGGCAGTGGCGTCTGTACTAAACAATAATGCAAGTTTAAATACTGTTATGGTCTAAGATTTTCAAAATGCTTTTATTATTCTGCTTTTTAACTTTTATTCATTTTAATTTACTTTTAAAAAGTAAAGCATATTTATCCAAATTTTAACAAAATATATGATACAAACCTTGCAATGCAATTCTTTATCCAATTTTAGTGAATAATACATCATGTCAACTATGTTTGCCAAATTTATTAAATATTTTATTAGCTTTAAAGAAAATTATCATCTTATTTTGCGTATGAATTTAACAAAAAAAAAAAAAAAAAAAAAAAAGAAACAAATTTGAGAGTTGAAATGAAAGTGTGGAAATATTTATTGTATGGTTCAATCTCAAAATGGTAATAAATGGAAGGATAAAAGAGGAAAAAAGAAAAACCAAATCTGTAAATTAACTTAATTATTTCCAATTAAATAAAAAAAAAAATAAAAAAAACAATTTTCTCTCTCCTCTTCTTTCTCTCTCTAAAGCCCACCATTGTGAAGAAGCTTCAAACGCAAAAGCCACAAATACGAATACCCATTTCCTTATCGTCCAAGAACCCTCCACACAAGAAAGAAAGAAAAGCAGCCTCCATGAAAATAAAGAACAAAGGCAAAGTCCATCCATCTCCATCTTCTTCTTCTTCTTCTTCTTCTTCTTCCGATGGGGACTTTTTTGAGGTCTTCAACTATCTTCCAGTCGCGATATTGGCTCTCATCTCTGTTCTGACCCTTGACGATCGAGAGGTTTTGGCCTTCATGATGAGGAGATCCATGGAAACCTCGTCGTCCTCGTCTTTCGTTTCTGGAAATAAATTTTCCAAGAGAGCTCCAAAGAAATCCACGGCTCCACGCGCCAGTTCTGGTAGCGCGTGTGTTCACTCGCCCCCCTCTTTTACTTGTTTTGATTGTTACATGAGTTTCTGGGACCGGTGGAACTCGTCGCCGAACGGGGAGCTGATTCATCAGGCCATTGAGGCTTTTGAAGAGCAATTGGCTAACGGGGAAAAATCCAGCAAGAACGTCAAAGGGAAGAAGAGGGAAAAAATCGGCCGTCAGTCGTCGGACAAGCCTGTGAATGTTGTTGCCCCGCCACTGCCGCCGTTGGCGGAAGTTCTTCCTCTGCCGATTGATGAGGGGTCTTCTGCGGCTCCGACGACGTCTGGGAGTGACGATGTGGAAGCAGCGGAGGGAAAGGGAGAGCCATCGCGGACTGAGGAGGAGACGGCGGTGATGATCGTTCCGTCGCCGCCACCGAGCAACCGCAAGGGTTTGGCCCGGAAGGTATGGCCGGACGTATTAGGGTTATTCAATTCTCGTTTATGGAGTCTTTGGGGTCCACATTAGAAATTCAGCAAATAAAAAAGAGAGGATATTTCGATATTTTTCCACTTTTTTTTATTAGTTTTTTTTTGGACCCAAGATGAGAGTAAATTCAAAAACAAGAAAAAAAAAAAAAAAAAAAAAAAAAAAAAAAAGAAAATAGTAGATGTTATTTCGCAATGGAATATATAGAGTATCGTCCCATCTTTGATAAACTTTTGAGAAATATGCCTCTTTTTTATTTTTTGATAATTATTAATGTTGAATGTTTTGTTTTGGATTACCCCTTGTGTTTGGCTGCTCACAAAATGAGAGGGAAAGTGCAAAACAAAATGCATTCAACTTATAATAATACATTCCTTTTTTTTTTTTTTTTTTTGGTAAGTTTAAGATGTGAGATTTGAACTAACAACTTCTTCTTAAGAGGCATTGTGGGAACCAGTTTCGTTTCTAAGTTAAGGATGAACTGATAGTGGAGAAAAGAACAGAAAATCAAACTAATCAGGTTTTCTTTAATCAAGCTTTTATCCGGAATCAATGTTTAGTAGGAAGAAATAGAAAAAAGACGTAAAATTAAAGTTTGAAAAATGTTTTTTTTTTTTTTTCTTTTAAAAAAAGGTCTGTCCAGTCGCATTGCGCCACATGTTGCATAATGTTTATAAAACCTAGGTAGGCATTTCAAAATGAAAGGAAAGGAGTAGAACTCTGTTTTTGCAGCCTTCTCCTAATCTAAATTACCTGTAAATTGGATTTTGATGTAACACTAACCTCTTCCTGCTGCTTCTTCAGCTTGAGAATGGTGTTGTGTGCCGCATCCCTTTTGCGATCGCCATCTTTCAAGCGTTTCTGTAAACAACTGATGTCCTTTTCTACCTTCTCTACCTTTTTCTTTAGCTTCTTCATTTTGGCATTTACTTTTATCTGATTTTCCGCTACCTCATCCCCAATCCTTGCTCAGAGCCTGCAACTGTATTCATTTCCACAGCTATTAATTACAACATATCCTACTTTAATAATTTCCCCAACCTTTTCTTTCTCCCTCTTACTTACTTCGACTCGAATGGATTCTTGTGAACCCAAGGACTTCCACAATTTTCCGTTCACAACACCATCGCCAATACCTTTCTCCCTGCCAATCTTATGTTGTTGTATGTCTTTCAGAATGGCTTTATCACGACCAACATCGTCTCTGGATTTCTCACAATCCCAATAGTTGTTGCGCATTTGCTCTTTTAGGCATTCAATCTGTTGCATAAACCCAAAAATCTAAACAGATATGATAACTCATCCAAGTATACTCAATCACTGAATTTGACCAAAACTAGAACTAAATGTTCACGATTAATGCTTAAATATTGAATATTACAGGAGCCTGGAGTTCTTCCACTGTCATCCCACCATCCTTCCCTTGTATTGCATTCATCTCCCTTAATAGCTTCCTCTCATCGGCCATGTTTTTACAGTCATGTCCCATCAAGAAACACAGTTTCTGCTCACACATCAGTAAATATACATGTACATGCCATAATTAATATGAACAACAACAAGAAACTCCAACAAGTCTCACAATGAAGAACACAATAAGTTTAGAGTTCAATAGGCCATACTTGCTTATCGACTTCGCCTCCCGACAAGCACAACTTATTCGATTTATCCTTATATGCATTGTTTGCAAAACTCAGTTTGTCTAGTGATAGATGCAGCACACCCAATCTGTCTCTTTCCCAATCTGGAGTGAGTCCATAGTTATCATAGTAATTTATCGTGCTCAATTTCGCCCTCACCTCATCGCTATCCATCTACAAACCAAAACTTATTAACATTAATCATCATCACCTAATCAAGCAAAACTGACTTATCCACTCAGAGAAAATTCTAACTCTCCGTTTATTAAAGTTAACAAGACTAAAATGTTGAACAAAGAAGGACTTGGGTTTCTTTTCACATACCACTCTTTTCCTTATCTTCTGGGCTAACAGAACTTGATCTTCATTTATCCTTTCAATAGTTTCTTCAGCCTTCTTGATCATGGCATCTATATTCGGGCTCTCAACTGACAAGACTTCGACAAAGTAAGATTGTCGAACTCGAACAGGTATTTCATCGACCACTTGGGGTACTACCACCCCATCACAAGCAGCTTCCGATCCGTCCTTCTCTCTATCATCGATTTGTCCGCCGTCCATGGCGCTGTTCCAGTACAAGAAAGCCTTCCAACAAAGCACAAAACCCCTTCAAAAACACTAAAAGAAATTGCACCCAGTCCTAAACTTAGGATCAGATTAGTAGTGCTTCGTAACTAAAGAAAATTCAAATTACAGAAGAAAAACGGAGAAGAAATTTCATACCTTGAAATCAAAACAATTGGTGCTTCAAATGGTTGCTGTGGTTAATAATGGGATTATATGAAACCATCCTCCTTTTGACTGTATGAAGTTAATCTGATAGTTCCGTCCTAAGCACTTGTTCCTCACGCCAAGTTTGTATGTAAAATATTTGTGAATTGAATGAGTCAACTGTTTGTGGGTTTACAATGGACATGGATATTTGGTCATGGTCAACGGTCAACATCAGCTATCTAAATTTAGTTTCTAAACTTCATAATTTTTTATGATTCACAGGTCTTCGTAATTGAAGGTTTAAGTTCCATTAGATATGGGATTCAAATGAACCAGAGGAAGTTCAAGCATGTTTACAGACAACAAAAACACACACTGCATTTCAGGTTTAAGAGGAAAGAAGTTCAAAAGGATCTTCAGCATCTTTCATCAACCATTTCAATCTAGTTTTAGAAAGCGATTCCGGAATAACAAGTTTACGACTATCCTCCTCAACCAAATCTAATTTCTGGTTGCCAATCATCCTCCCATCCATGCAAAGCTCTCGATTACATAGGGACGGCACGACTCTCCTTTTGTAATCCTTTCTGAACTCCGGCCAATTATTCCACATCTGCATAAACTTTTCAACCTGACGGGGGGGGGGGGGGGGGGGGGGGGGGGGGGGGGGGGAACAAGTCTTCATAAGCTCTTAAAATCCTAATTTAAAGCAAATTCTTCAAGTGCTACTACATTTAACCTGTCCTTGACATAGTTCTTCAAGTGCTGCAATGTCTTTCATTTTAGCAAGTTCTTCAACCTTCTTCATGAGGGATCGATATTGGTAGTGGGAGGCATTCTTAACCCATAAGATACCACAAACAATGCATCAGTGCAACAGTCTATGAGTGAGTGATCAATTATGATGCATATAATAGATATACCTCTTCTCCATATTGTTTCTTCAATTTAAGAATAGTGTCATATGCCTCCTCCTTTCTGCGGTTGGTATATATCAAGTGTTTCTGTAGACACCTTATATCCTTTTCTACCTTCTCTACTTCTTTCTTTGTCTTCTTAATTTTGGACCTTACTCTCGCCTGTCTTTTCCTACATTCATCTGAACAGTCGTAGATTTCCTGCAACTTTTGTTGTACAAAGAACATGGGATAAAATTTTATTATAAATTATACAGTTCAATCAATCAAAGTTCTGTGTTTTCTTGTTTCCTCTTACTTCTTCTTGAATGGCCTTTTTCAAATGCGAGGAGGTCCACATCTCTCCCTTCACCGGAGCATCACCAATAGCTTCCTTCCTCTCAAGCGCACGAGCAATTTGAACATCAATTTGCGCACGCCGCAGACCGCTCAACAACAGCATAATCTGTTTGTATAACTCAGAAATTAATAACGATGATAATTCATCAATTCCTAAACATAATATTCTAAATGCCTAATGCTGAGTATTACAGAAGAATCGACTTCGTCTGCTGTCAAGTCACCATCCATCTCTTGTCTTGTATTAACCTCCGCTAGTAGCTTTCTCTCATCAGCCATATTTTTACACCCATGACGCATCAAGAAAGATAATTTCTGGTAGATAATAGATTGCATAAGACGAAAAAATCGAGAAAGTCTAAAAAGTTGAATGAAATACATAAGAGAAAAGTTTAGAGTTGATCATGTTAGATTGAATGGCACGATAACCTATATGGGTCACGACCTCATGTATTTATAGATGCGTATAATGAAGATTACATTCCAAATCTATGATTTGGTAACAAACCATCAAATCATAGATTTGGTAACAAACCCTTCAAATCATAACAACTAGTAAATCTTAGACTATTTTAGTATATACAGTTATGATCTATTTTAGGTTTAACACCCCCTCAATCTGGACGATGTACTACTAAGTTCAGATTGCGCCTAAAATAGCTAAAAGAAGGAGCTGGCAGTGGCTTTGTCATGATATCGGCGAGCTGATCCTTGGAAGATATGAGTCGAACATCAAGCTGACGAGTCGATACTCGTTCACGAACGAAGTGATAATCAACCTCAACATGCTTCGTCCATCGATGAAAGATTGGATTGGCGGATAGGTAGGTGGCACCAATGTTGTCACACCATAGGCTAGGCGCTCGCGCTTGCGAGATCCCGAGCTCACGCAAGAGGACTTGGATCCAAATTAATTCGGCAGTGGCATGAGCAACCGCCTTATATTCGGCTTCCGTACTAGAGCGAGAAACTGTCGATTGTTTCCTCGAACTCCAAGAGATAAGATTGCCACCAAAGAAGATCACATAGCCTCCAGTGCTTCGACGATCATCAGGATTCCCAGCCCAATCAGCATCTGAAAAGGCACTCAACAAATCAGTGCTGGACTTTGTAAGACACAAACCCATATCAATCGTGTCATGTAGATAACGGAGAATTCGTTTGACTGCCGCCCAATGTATAGAAGTCGGAGAGGACATGAACTGACACACTCTGTTGACACAGAAGGATATATCAGGACGTGTCAGAGACAAATATTGGAGAGCACCAACGACACTTCGATAGCGAGTAGTATTCTCAGGTGAGAGCTTTTCACCACCATTCAATAACAACTTCTCACTGGGAAGCATAGGTGTGGGCACACCTTTGGAGGTGAGCATATTGGTTCTGGCTAATAAATCTCGAATGTATTTATGTTGTGTCAGAATAAGTCCACTAGAAGTATGGCGGACCTCAATCCCAAGAAAATAACTCAAAATACCAAGATCCTTGACGGCAAAATCATCCTGAAGCTGTGTAAGAAGTTTCTCAGTAGCCGTAGAAGATGAGCTGATGATAATAATATCATCAACGTAGATGAGGATATACATCTGAATGCCCGTTTTGTTAAAAATAAAAAGAGAGACATCAGCCTTTGAAGGTGTAAAATCCAGCTGTAATAGTTTGGAGCTAAGGCGAGAAAACCAGGCACGCGGAGCTTGTTTAAGGCCATAAAGCGACTTATCCAGCTTGCAGAGATAACCAGGGTGTTGAGAATCCACAAATCCAGGGGGCTGCTTCATATAAACATCTTCATTAAGAAGGCCATGAAGAAAAGCATTTTGAATATCAATCTGCCGAATAGCCCAACCACGAGAAATAGCAAGAGATAATAAGAGCCGAATGGTAGTGGGCTTAACAACTGGACTAAAGGTATCATCATAATCAACGCCATACTGCTGTTTAAAACCTTTAGCAACCAGGCGTGCTTTGTAGCGATCAATAGAGCCATCTGGCTTTTGTTTGAGTTTGAAAACCCATTTGCAATCAATAACGTTAAGACCAGCACGAGGAGGAACTAAGTGCCATGTCTTATTTTTTTGAAGTGCCTGAAATTCATCATTCATTGCCTGACGCCAGAGGGGATGCTCAATAGCAGTAATATGTGAAGTAGGTTCAGAGGCAGAAGACCGAGCTACAAGATATGTTACTGTTCCATCTGTACGCACCTTGGGTTTCTTGATATTGTGCTTCAATCGAGTACCATACAGATGAGTAGTAGGTGCAGGATCCACATTTGAGGGGACGGCCCTATCAGCCGTTGCGAGGGGAGCAACCGATGCTACAGCAGTTGGTTGACCAACGGCCGAGGATTCGACCGGGCATTGCGCAATATCATCTGCTGGCGGAGGAGCCGAGGCCTCAATCATTGGCGGAACAACCAACGCCGATTCGCATGGCAGCGACGCGGAGGATTGTTGCGGCAATTCCGAAGCTGATGTAGACACCAAATTTTCTGCATCCAAAGAGTTAGTATTCCTCACTTATAAACCCATGATCATTCCCTAAATTAGTCGATGTGGGACTTCCATCATCCAACACCTCCCCTCGAACAAAGTGCGCCTCCCCTTAATCGAGGCTCGACTCCTTTGGAGTCTTAGTCATTTTTGACTGCCTTCGAGGAGGGGCTTGGCTCCTTTTCTTTAGGAGTTCTTTGTTCGATATTTGAGGATTTGAGGATTTATCAATCTATTGGCACGACTAAGTTTAGGGCATGACTCTGATACCATGTTAGATTGAATGGCACGATAACTATATGGGTCACGACCTCATGTATTTATAGATGCGTATAATGAAGATTACATTCCAAATCTATGATTTGGTAACAAACCATCAAATCATAACAACTAGTAAATGTTAGACCATTTTAGTATATACAGTTATGATCTATTTTAGGTTTAACAGATCATACTTGCTTATCAACTTTCCCTCCTGACAGGCACGAGTTATTTGGTTTCCCTTTACATGCTTTGTTTGCAGAAGTCAGTTTGTGTAATGATAGATGGAGGACATTCATTCTGTGTCTGTTGTATTCTAGGTTGTATTCATCCCAATTTTCATAGTATCGTTGGTTCTCCAACTTGGTGATCACCCGAGCACGGTCCATCTACAAACGAAATTTATTATATTCAGTGTGTGTTGCACATCGATATCACTTCATCTAGGAAAACTGATTTGTCTAATAAATGAAGATTTCAATCCTCCATTGTTATACATCGAAAAGCTCATATGAATCATGATCTGTGAATTAGAAAAAATAAGGACTATAATTCTTTTCCACATACCTGTCTGTCCCTTATCTTCTGGGCGACAAGAATTTGGTCTTGATTCATCTTTGTAATCGTCTCTTCAGCCTTGATCATGGCATCTATGTTTGAATTTTCAAGTGCCAAAACTTTGGCAAAATAAAATTGTCGAACTCCACCAGGCATTTCATCAAACATTTGGTGTTCATCAACTACCGCCTCATCACCAGCAACTTCTGGTCCTTCCTCTACCACCTTGTTCTCTCCAAAGTTGCAATCTCCTTCTCCCATGGCGATGTGCTTTGCCTATCAACGCCCAACAAAGCAAATACCATTCAGAAACACTAAAATAAATTACACCCATTTCTAAACTTAGCATCACATTCTTGTTCTTTAGGCTACAAACTAGAACTAATTCACATTATTGTTGCAACATAAAAGGTTCAATAATAAGTGCAGAAAACTCAAATTACAGAAGAAAAACAGAGCGAGGAAGAGACAGAACGGGTTTGATACCAAAAAATCAAAACAACGGTTGGTTCGAAATCGAGCTGCGAGTGGGTGAAGATGGTAGCCGGATTATACGGCACAACAATCTTTCGATTGGCTGTATGTAAAAGGAGCTGATTGCTTTGCACCGAGCACCTGCTCCCCACGCCAAGTTTGAATGTAAATGAAAGTCAACTGCAACTCGGCAAGTGGGTTTAGATATAAAATGGAGATTCGCAATTTGGGCTGCGTTCCCATCACCGGAGAAACGTGCAATTCAAGACATGAATTGCAAAAAATGGTTCAAGAAGTTCTTGGCTAAATTAAAAAGACAAACAACTTGACTGCTGGTTGAGATAAACATTTCAAATTTGGTGGCCGAAAGAAAGAATCTATCATAATAATGCCCAAAGCTAGTTTATGATTATCTTAAGTCAAGCGGTTGAGATTAACTAATAAATGGAGAATTCAATTAGAATTTTTGGAGAATTTGAAGCATACTTTAGTAAGCCTTTTCATGAGGATGGGATATGTTGCTTTAGAAGCTAAATTTAGATAAATGAGAATCTTTTGTCTCTCATCATGTTGGTCATTGGGTGGTGGCACCACAGTATAGAGATTTTGAGATGAATACTAAGTTGCTAAAATTTGAGTCGGACGTGTTCGAGCAATGATATAATTATTCAGTGAGTCTATCACAATGTGACTGTCTCGTAATAATCAGTGAGTCTATCACAATGTGATTGTCTTGTAATAATAATTGGACGTGAATTCAATAATTTATATGTCCTTTAATAACCTGAATGAACACATCCAATAATTTATATGTCCTTTAATAACCTGAATGAAAGTTGAGGATCGAGATCAAATTTGGTAAAACGATAGAAAGTTATAATACTTTCTTGTCACATCTACCTACCTTTGACTAAGAATTTTTATTTGGTAGATCCTACGTCCTTGAAGTTCCAAAAGGACGAATTCATGGTATTGAGAAAGAAGTACTATAATTGTGGCTGGTTGAGCTCAAGAGTGTGATAGGAAGGCCGAATTAGAGTTGAAAAGAAGAAAGCAATTAGAATAGTATGAGCATCCATGTGAGTGTAAGGTCTCAATCTGTATCCACCACCGCCCAAACAACAGAGGCAGCAATGTTCTTCAATAATACCCAACCAGCCTCGCAGTCAAGATACAAAAACTGATCAAAAGTAGGGTTCAATCCAGAAATGAAAGTTAAAACGCATTTAGACAAACAGAGTAATGTTCATGGCGTAACCACATCACAGTGAGGCCTATCTATATGCTTTGCTTTTGCATAATGAACGAGGGCTGTTGCATTTAGACATGGAGATTTATAACACAGCATGTTCAGTGCATACATTTACATCCCCATTGGAAGGCCTTTTAGGGTATTGGTCAAAAGGAAAAGTTCAAGAGAGGGATAAATATGTGGCGCACTTTGTCTACCACATCCTTGTTTTCCCTCATGTCACTCATATAACACATTCGGATTTTAGTTTCATGTTTGGTTCCTAAAAACCAAAGTAGACACAAAAGTTTAGTAGGTCCAATAAAATGCTCATTTTTTCGTTTTCGTTTTCGTTTTCGTTTTCGTATTCTAATCTTTGAAAGCCTTGATAGAAACATACCAGAAGGCACAAGGTTTGAATATAAAATCTCTGCATACAGTGAATTTTGTGTAAAGGGTTAGTAGTATGAACACGTCTTATCATGGATCAATGGATCTACCAATCATTTTAGTTGGATTTGACAAGCTTCGGTAAAAACTTGAAAAGCTTGCAAGTTCATGGAGCATGGCCCCCCTTGCACCTTTCCCACTCTCTCACTACATCCAATGCAAATCTAATCAACTTAAGATTCAAATATCAATCTACCAGGTTCAAAACTACAAAACAAATAGACCAACCCAACTTATCAGCTCGAAATTTACCAATGACTTGACATAAAATCTGAACCCTTTGTTCCTAAATATTCCGCCCGAAGTTGTAAGACACAGTAAAGTAACATTATAATCAGCGCTCACATTTTCATATTGGGAGCATATCCGGGACAGACTTGAGCCAAATGAGATCTTTTTCATGCTAAGGAAATGACTTGAGAAGGCTTCAGATACGTGATGACAGAACTGAAATCATATCAATTTCTTTCCTAGGAATAGTATTTTCTCTCCCGTAAAAGCTCAGAATAAGACTGAGAGGATCAGGACATTTACAAATTATTGTTACAGTTAAAGAGGATAAACTGCTTCCTTTTCTTCTTCTTACCCTATCTCACCAGGTTACCATGTCTTTACAGTCGAAGGATACTACTGATATCCACAATAAATATGAACAACAAACAAGAACTAGCTGATATCCACAAGGGTAAAATTTATGTCCTATAACAGAATGTTTCAGAAACGTGGCGTTGTAAAAGGCTGGATCTAAAAGCACATAGGACCCAGGCATATTGTTTTCTTTTTATATTTTCTTCTCGAAGAAATATTCTGACATGATGCTAGAGATCATGTTATGAAGCCTAAAAGACTATTATCACCTATTTCTAGCAGGGAAACAAGCACGTATATCATGGTCATCTATACAATTGTAACACAATTTGAGGTTAGCAACAACGATGCTAGAATCATGGTCATCTGCCTGATCCAATATGGAATCACATATGAAAATAAGATATTGAAGAGTTTTGTAACACAATGTATAGTCTCTTCTACCTTTCCAGGTCAAATAATGCAAGTGTGCCCCTGATCAGAAACCATCTATTTATTTGTGAATTATCTTTGCTCCTATTTTGGTCCAACACAAGATTCTCTACAGACCCCACCAGTCATTTTGGGGTTTGCCCACCAAATCATAGTGAAGTTGTTACAATTATAAGGATGGAAACTATCATTTTCACACGGAGGCATATGCAAAACATGTTGTGTGGATAGCACAACCATGCACAAAACATGACTAAATTAAGGTACTTAAAGCTGATTAATTATAACTAAAACAGAATGTTTAATAACATCAAGAATAAGAAATTAAGGTTGGGAGAGAGTGGATACCACCACCACCCGAAGTACCAAAAAATCAAAACCAGTCACATTCATCTGATGGAATGACCAGCTTCCATAAGGGTGTCCCAGGACCCACTAACCATTTGGCCACTTGAATGGATAGCATAACCCAACCAATTCTTTTGTAACCATCCCTATGTTTCCTTTACCCACATCATCTCAGACTATTGGAGGTATGCAGGAAGAGTCTGACGCTTTGTTGATAAATAAGCAGTGAGCTAAACTATGGAAAAACACCTTTCCCCCCCTCATCATCCCTCTAAAGTGAACACATCAAAACTCAGTTCTCTGAAGCACAACCAGAAAGATGAAGGTAAACTTAATTCTGCATGAATCCTTGTAGAGTGTTTCTGTCTAAATACTAAATGATTTTGTGGTTTCTCCTCAGTTACTTGGTTGGATGCATCGTAAACTTCGGCAGAATGGTGGTGAACCGTTCAAAGATTATGCCATTGGTAAATACCTTCAACTAGTATTCGTCTGTGACATTGACCCTGCATTGTATAGCAGATGATTTTGACTTGAAATTTCATACCAATAGCATATATTTCAAAATCCAAGTCATAATAAGTATATATGTTTAATCAGTCTAGTGCATTTGATTGAGAGCATATGCTCAACCAGAAATTACAAATAAACCATGAAATCATTGTTGATATGCTGAAAGCACGTAGGTCATTCTTGTAATTGTTGTTTTTAGGCCAACAATCGGTTGATGATCAGCAATACATCTCAAAGTCAAGCATTAAACCTTTCAAGCAAGCCCAGCGAGAACAGCAGCTTCGAAAATCTTTCGCTGGTCTGGAATCTGAAGTAGGAGATGAAGACTACGAAGATGAATCATCTCATCAATTGTCTGAGATCTTCCACGGGTTTCTAGCAATTGGAACTCTAGGATGTGATCAAGTCATCAATGACCCAATGACACCAAAGTTTTCAATTTCCGTTGAGAATATAACGGAAAAAGAAACTGAAGTGACTGAAAATGAACTAAAGCTTATCAATGATGAGTTGGAAAAGGTTCTAGGAGCTGAAACTAAGGATGAGGGATACAATGATTCCTCTGGGAGAAACAGTCACGTGAGCATGGGAAGGAGCAGCCATGGTAGCACAATTACCCTAAGTGGCAAGCCAATGGATGGCCTGGAAAGCAATATGAGTGGAAGCATCATCTGCCCACTTCAAGGATATCTTTTTGGGTCAGCAATTGAATTGTCAGAGACTACAGCAGTTGCTAAAAAGGAAAACAGGACCTCCCTTGGCGAGCTGTTTCAGAGAAGCAAAATAGCAGAGGAGAATGCAGGTCCAAAATTTGACAAGGAAGACAAGAGAGCTGAAGAGGATATTGATAAATCTGCCATGCATCTTATGAAAAAGAAACTGAAGAAACGAATGCTGTCTGCTTCTTCCCGGAGCTCTGCAGCAGCTGTTGAAGGACTCAATGATTCTGCTTCAGCAGAAACAAAACTGCATAAGGTACGCCAAACTATGACTTAAACTTAACCCTTGCTTCCAATGGTATTGAAGAATATATATATATCAGAGAGATCCAAACTAGAACATATGACATGACATGACATGTTGGTTGCAGATCTTTCACATGTTCCACAGAAAAGTTCACCCTGAAAGCTCAGCAATCATACAGAAGTCTGATAAACACCAAAAGGTTCAGAAAAAGAAGAAAGCAATCCATAACCATGATGGTTGCTGCAACAATGGAGAGCAGACATCTGATGAGGATATCATGATATATCCTCAGAGAACACTGTCGAAACCAAGCTTTCGACGCATCAAGAATCAATTTCCACCACATTATGGACTAAACAGTTCTGATCCAAATGACAACAAGGAACGCTGGATTAATTCAGATGAAGACTGTAAGTTAATAAACTCATCAACATCCACCTAGATGTCCTGTTGGTTTTCACAAACACTAATATCAGCACCCACAAGCTACAAATTAATGCTTAAATAATAGTCCTAAGTTAGTATTTATGCTCAGATTTGACAAGACGGATGAATAGGAGCTAATCCTTGTTTAATTGACTTTGGCTATGTTCATCATAGATCTAGTGCTGGAGCTTTGAGAGGGAGGTAGAAGAAGCATGTTCCTTGTTCTTCAGTATCCGACTGTGTTGCAGTATTGTGTACTCATATTGGTAATTATTGATGATAGTGTGCAAGTTACTACAGTCTGAACAGCGTTTGGGTGTGAAAATAAGTAGAGGATCTCCCTCTTCAAACACTCACTTTGTATGTTGTGTGAAATGTATTGCTATCCCTACAACACTTTATGATCATATTTTCTTGCAGTTGATAATTCTCTGTTTTCTTTTTCTTTCGCTTTTCACAACCCTCTGCTTTTTAATTACCTGACATGAAAAAAAAATATATTCGTCTCCACAAAAAACAGTCGATGTTTTTATCTCGAATATTAAAACAAAGGAAACTAGAAAAGCTGTCAAACAAGTAGTCTATCGTTTACTTTCTAAAAACCAAAAATTTAACAAAAAACGAGCGTCCAAGAAACGGGGTTAACGAAAAAGAAAATTAAACAAAAAATTACCCTATAAATCGTACCAAGAAAACTGTAAGCAGGTAAATGATGGTTGAAATTCTAAATCATTTCTTCAGTTAATTTTTTATTTAGAAAAAAGTATCTTCTCTTCCTCTTCTCTTTGGAAAGAAGCCAGGATATCTTGATTTATGTACATGAAAAGACAATCAGGGGAAACATGGCAGTGATATTTGCTAGTGTGAGAAGTTGGATGAGTTGTTCATTGCCATTTTTTCCGAGGTGACCATCTAAACCAGAGACAGATAGCCATAAAAGATAAACTTTAGTTCTTGTTCACCCCACTCTACAGAGTACAAAGTTACATTAAAAGTATTGTTGGACTTCACCTAGCACATAAACTATGTTGGAGCCAGAAGTACCCGTGAATTGTTCACGTACTTTTGTATCACACAGCCCCCCACCTAACTTCATTTGATCCGCTGTGTTTATCTGGTTTTCCTGGTCAAAATTTTGAGCCACCTTAACTACTTCCTCCTTTCCTTAGACCGTTTTCGTGAATGTCGTCCCTTTATTTTCCACTTATCGTTGCCAGCAGATCGATTCTGCTCTTCGATTTCTTGTACTTTGCCTTTCCTGCAAGGGGTTTTTGAAAGGACATCAGCACAACAAAATGCTTGAAAGTGCAACAGAATTATTACTCTCTAGCATGAAACAAAAGAGTCATTGAAATTATGGGGCGAATCAATGGAAGAACTGGTTTAAGGAATCCTCATCACCACTAGAAAAACTTGCAACAGAAAGAGGGCATGACATTGATCAAACCTGTACTGAGTAAGGGCCTGGTCAGATAGCAATTCGTCTGCAAGCGTTGCTTTCCTTTCCTTCTTTGTTAATCTACCCGAAAAGAAGTCCAAAGAGGACTCAACCACAGTTCCCACCTGATGAATACTTAAAACATTACATAAGTCTAAAGTAAATATTAACACTAAAATTTTACTTTTCCCCGTCTATAAAACTAGTAAATACTTGTGAAAGTAAAAGCTTGCCTGGAAATATTAGGGAAGTGTTTTTGATTTTGAGTCACCCTTCTTGTAGTGTCTCTTTGGATCAATGACACTCCTCAGCTATAATCATCAAGAGAAATTGAGATGCATAAGTCAATCAAACAGATCTTTTCAGAGGGAATAGATGCATAAGTCAAATATACGCACTCCAATGTCCAATATCAGGTTTAAGAGTCCCACAATGCAAAGGTTCAACATGGTATAGCTTCAAGAACCACAATGCAAAGGTTCAACGTGGTATAGTTTCAAGAACTAATGAACTGTGCACTGGAATATGTGTTTCATGTGGCATCAAAATGTACTATTATTTCTCTACACGATCCTAACAAATCAAATATGTAGAAACATGACATTCTAATTGGTCGTTACATGCATCATAGCAATCATATATATATTCATTGTCATAGCTCTAGAAGAACATTGATTCTTGAAGGTTTGGAACCCAAATATTTATAGAACGCACACATGATATACCCATCTCGCAACTGCAGAGCTCTTTAGCATGATTTCAATTCTTGATACATGGTCAAAGTTACCAGCTTGCTATATGTGGAATAGAAAACTGATAAGAGTAAAATGGATAAAACGTCGGATACAGTCTCACCTTCAACAAGCGCAAGTCTTCTTCCACTTCAGGGGTCATGGTTTGTGCTGCCATGTCAAACCTAGTTACAATAATAAGCGTATAAGTACCAGAATTTAGAACGTCAACTACTATGTTTAGTAAGCCGATAGTATCTAGCAAGGCAGAACCAATGATTTTAAAAATCATATTAATCAGCATTCGTATGAAATTGGATCCATGTTTCTTTCAAGTATCAATAGTAAAACTGCTGAAATTGCAAGAAAAGGGCATATACCAGATCCTGCCAGCCGTGTCACTGACTTGCTTTCTCAGTAAATTATTCAACTTTTTTGGGTTGTTTGGTGGAACAAACAGCCCATCTACAAGCTCTGAGTTGATTTTCCAAACAAGGTTATTTTCTGCTTGACTGTGAGAATTGTCACAAGCCTTAGTTTTGATCCCCAATGAGGAGGCTGGTAGGTTTGGCTCCCAAGAGAGGCCAATGATAGGCTTTATTTCTGACATCTACGACAAATTTAAAAAGGAAAAACAAAATCAATCAGTTCCTGGTCAGGTTGGGTTTTCGTTTTATGGGCAATCAGATTTTTATTTTCCCTAAATTCTGCTACGCACGACTTCCACTGCGAACGGTGGACGGCCGCTAACACGACGGCAACGCGGCAACGCCACCAAAACGACCTCCAAGCGAACAAACCCACGGCTAATCCGTCTTACGCAGCGCAAGATCGTGAGATTGAGGAAGATTGGCAGAGAGGGAAGAGAGTGTGAGAGTGTGAGAGGGTGAGATCGTGAGTGTTTGGGACAAAATCGGACGCGCGAAAACCCTTATTTTTCTCAGTCCAAATCGGACGCGCGAAGGTTAAACACTTATTTTTCTAAATCCAAAACTAATAAAAAGCTTTAAATATTAGGCTATTATAAAAACTTAAAAAAATATTTACCCACCTATAAACTTGAAATGAAAAATTAATATAAATGCTTAATAAATAAAAAGGGGGGAAAATAATTAATTCTCAATTAGCACCATTTGATTTTTCGAGGGTTCACAGATTTCCTTCTTGGCTAATAGGGTTGTTACGTTCCGACTTGCAAGAGCTCGTCGATTACTTGGCTGAAATTTTGCCACCGGCCGATGCTCTTCGTCGTCCACCGACCACAATCCGCCCTCACTCCACTGTCCGAGCTTCGGTTTTCACGAACGTTCTGATGCTTTGCTACTACTGAGCCGTGTAGCCGCCACTGCAGTACCACTCTCATTCACACATCCTGCCACTGCCATGGCGATTCCTTTTGGGAAGATCACCATTCTCGTTGGAGCTGGTTCACACACAGTAAACTTAGTATTTTATTTTTTCTGCTTATTGAATGTGCTACTCTGTAATTTATTACTTGCTTGATCGTGGTTCGGGGTAGGGACGTTTGATGAATAAAAATTATCAGGTCGATACATGGTCTGTTTGTGTGGATTGATCGTGGCGATTGGTTTTTTTCTGTGCCAGAACCTTAGCAGTGAGTTTATGAGTTAGCTTGAGGATCTTCCAACATGATCGACGTATATTATTGCGGAATTGGTGCTTGTTTTATTTTCCAATGTCGAATATTCGACAGTGTGATGTTTTTTCAGCACTGGCTTGAGTTTAGCATCGGTGTCTTACTTTATTTTATAGTTGAAGTTAATGTGTGCTGTAGTCGTGTCTGTATACCACGAATTGCCAAGGAAATACGAGTTTGAGTTTCAGAAGCTGAAAGCATAGCGAGTGGAGACGTCTTGAATTTCTGTTGTACTTGCCCTAAATCATGCATTTTTCCATTTGGCGGTTAAACTGTATTGTTTACAATGCTAGTTCACCAGTTTTACCGGAGTTCTGGAGAAAATTAGTGCAAATCACGTATGGTCTATTCTTTCAGGTATTGTTGGCTCTGTTCTGGCAAAAGAAGGACACCTGCCATATGTATCGGATTTTGTCTCAGGTGCCTTTAAGGTAATCTTCTGTATGAAAACTCGCCTCTTACTCTTGATGAATGGTTGAAAATTTTAATTTTTCAATAGAGATTATTTATTTATTATTATTATTCTTTTTTTTTTGGGGGGGGGGGGGGGGGGGGGGGGGTTGGTGTTCTATGGATGCTGAAGCAGAGCAGATAATACAGAGAAAAAATAAACTAGAGGAAAACTGTAGAATCCTCTCCAGAACCTTAGAAACCGAACTAGTGCTTTATCCTTGAGTTAACAAATCTTTAACACATATTGTCGAAATCTGATAAATTTGATTTACATGCTCACCAAATATTTTACGAAAGCTGTACCTAAAGACGAACATAACTCATCCAGGGGCAAGGAAACCTTTTAAACTGAGACTTGGATGTGGAAATTCAATTGGAATTAGTATCTGGTTGAAACTTGGTTTCAAGACACTGACTGCTAGCTAGAGCTCTTTTTTTGCAAGCTCCTTGTGTTTCGTTTTGGGAGATTGATTACTTTCCCTCTGTATAAATGTACATCTATTGAAATGCTTTCACGTATATCTATTCTCCTTTGGTAGAATGTGTTTTTGTTTTTGCTCTGCATTAGTCTCATTTAGATTTGATAAATGCATTGGTATGTTGACCTTGAGTGAGGAATTAAGTTGCTGAAACTTGTATTAATGATTCATCTGCTACCCACTTCACTAGGTCTTTTTAGGGTCTTACATTTTTTTTATTTCTGTGATAGTGGTTGGTTGGTTGTAGATACCTCTTTGTAAACTTTCCAACTAATCAACAGCCAGTTTTCTAATATTGTACACCCAAAAAGACTGGACGTAAGTTTGGTCGATTTTTTGGATTTTTACTTTCAGTTATACTCGAACAAAATAATTTTACATGCCATTAAGAAATTGTTTTCAGCTCAAAACCATGCGTTATTATTTGTTATTGGCTTCCATTTTTGGACCAAAGTACATGACATGCTTTGTAATCAAAGTAAATGTTGAATCCAGTTATGGCTTATTGGAGGGTTATCGAGAACTATGTTGTTCTTGACTAGAGGTTGACTGAGAAATAATTTAAATTATTAGATTAACACAATCTAGCAGCTTAAATTTTAGGATCAATAATGATGGGATGGGGTTTTCCTCCTATTTATCTTGGTTAACTTAATGCTTGGAGATTGCATATTGATGTTTTTTTTTTGTTCTTGACCTTTGTCTGTATTCTCTATGAAATCGACCTTCTTAAATTGCAGAAGTATTTTTTTGTTTTTTCATTGGTCCACATACCTCTTGTCACTTCTCCCTAACATTTCCTAATAGTTTGTCATTCCCGTCAATTTTTGTGGTCTAATTTTCTTTTTTGCTGTTCCTATTTATAGATTGCTCTAAAGCGTATCCGCCGTGATGACTCTAGCACTTCAAAAAGCAAACCACGTAATGACTCTTTAATGGCTCAGGTGTGTTTATTGAACTGTCTATCTTGAACAAAATGATTTAATTGTTAATTTTTCTGAACAATCGCTACTAGCTATGGTAATCAATCAAGAAAATGTTTCGACTGTTCTCTCTCTTATCTTATCATTAGCGCGATTTATATTAGGATTTGTAATTCGGATTTGACACTTGATGGCCCGACATTCCCCTGCATCTCCTGTGACATGGCTATGTTATCTACTTGTCTTGAAATATTTCTGAGAGTGAAGACTATCCCTACAGACCAACACGGGTCCTTTCAAAGTGTTTTATTCTTACTCACATGCTTCTTAGAAAAATTCTTAGGAGGTCATTCAACATAGAATTGCTCCAAGCAAAGTACGCTTAACTTTGGAGGTCTTATGATTGAGCCACCGAGAAAGAAAGGTGCATTTTATTGATAATAAGTAATAACTTTCAATTTTTTTGAGTTTTTCTCAACTATCATATCTTTAGGATCGCTAGCACTGAAATGTGGTCTCGGTTTATTCATTTACCTTTCCTTTACTTGGACATCACTATCACCCACCCACTAGTCTTCCAAGAAACACACATTTGAGCCCTCCCCAATAAAGCATTTAACAAACAAGGAAAAAGACAAGAAGCCAAAAGTAATCACTTTCTATAGATTTTTATAAGGCCCTATGACACTCGAAAGGGTGCGGACCATAACTTTGCACCACAAAGTGTCGAGCTCCATGAAAAATTGCCATGACTATTTCTCTAGTAGAGCTTTGTTATGTAATCTCAAACTCACAAACCTTGGGTCACCCAATTCTACCGGCTTCACCACAACTTCCACTTACCCAAATGTGACCTGCCCCCACATCCACCCCTTCCCACAAGAATTTCCTTATCACTCTTTCAATACTCTTGCACACATAGATTGGCATCTAAAGAGAGATAAGAAATAACTGGAAATTTCACTTATCACCATTTGGATGAGAGTGAGCCTTCCCCTTTTGAGAAAAAAGGTCTTTTCTCCCAAAAGACAACCATTTATGAATCTTATCCAACATCAGATTCCAAACATTTGTTTATACTTGGAAGGTTTTTATATTGACTGAAAAAGGCTTTAGCACAAAGACAAACCTACGGCAGTATGATAGATTCACTGTCATACCTCTTCACCCAAAGAGAATACAATAAATTTAAGGGAGGATGAGACGCTTCTATGTTGTTCTCTAAAGTTTTAGATGTCCATCTATGTGATTGGAAACTGGTTTGTTTGATTGGGGTGTCTCTAGTGGGAGAGTTACTTTCCTCAGTAGAGCCCGTTTAGGTTGTTGGTAACTCAACAACCAGAAGGCTACATTTGCGAGAAACCAAATGTTTACTTTTATTACTTTTTTGGTAGTTTTAAGGACAACTTTTTTGTTTTATGTAACTTCAATAGAAAGTCTTGAAATAAACTTACTTTATTTTGTGTTAATTTGCTGAAGAAGGCACGATTAAGATCCTCCTTCTTTTACAATAATTTTTGCTGTTGTAATTTGCCAACTTGAATACGTTTTTCCATTACAATTTCATTTGCAAGTCACCATATTATGTTCGTATTATTGTTTTTATTTGTAGAATGGCAGTTGGTTAATTGCAAGTAACACATTTATAGGTCAAAAGCTTACGTGAGGAACTGGAAATGTTAGCATCAAATCGTCAGATGACAATTGTGACTACTGGCGGGAGAGGTCTTGATGATATTTCTATCTTTTTTCTTTAGATAGATATTTATGAAGATGGCTTCTTTGTTCTTTCATCAAGTGATTTTTGTTCTCTTCAAATTTTTGTTTGAAGTTACTTTTTTGTAAATAATATACAAGGAACAATTGAATTCCAACTTTTCAAATTAGAAATTTCGCTTGAAGCATTTCTTTTTTGTTTAATTATAACATCAGTTTATGCGATCTATGCCAACTGGAATCCTTCTTTGGATACCTTGGGGTTGCCTCATCTCTCCTTTTGAAGAAGATTTCCTTTCTTTAAAAAAGAAAAAGGAAAAATTGTAGAAGGCTTATTTTGTACGTTGGGTTTGTATATACTTTTGTCCAATGAGAAGATTTTGGTTTTTTTTATCATCCTGTTTCATTTTGGGATGAGTGGCATTTGCTTCCTTCTCATTACTTGAAGAAAGTTTGAGTTTTCTATTAGAAAGTCTTCATTCTATTTCAATATGGCAAGAAAATACTAACCTAATTTGTACATGGTGATGGCATTCCGTTACTTCTCTCAGGTTTGTTTTCCATGCTTCTAATTTAATGTAAGACATGTTTTCGGAAAATTTTAGCACGTTCATTGTTTATGTTATTTACTTTATTATGTAATTACTGATGTGTCTATGTAATAAATAATAATGTTCATTTTTCTCAATAACTTTCATTACGAAATAATACTAATAATAATGAGCGGCCTTCTGTGTATATTTAAACTATGTGGTTGTTTATAATGTTATATGAAATCTGACTTAAGTTTGATTGATGCCGATTCACAATGAGATTTTCGTGTCAGCAATTGCATTTTAATTGTTGTATTCTATATTTCTTCTCTTTTAAAGGTTCCTTGACTTTTCTTACCTTGATATATTATTATCTCTTAATCTTTGTATTTTTTGTACGCAGGGGGTAGGAAATATGGTGTAATCATTCTTGTAGTTGTAGTAGGATATGGTATCGTTTGGATGAAGGTAATTGTGTGATTCGTTTGGGGCAAATTGTGCTGTAATATTCTTATAAAAAATTTGTCCTATAATAACATGTCGTAATACTTCCCAACTCAAAAGTTTAAACTGGTATAATTGACCTTTTTAATACATTTATTTATAACACCAAGTCTGTCAATATTTTTGATAAGACAAACAATTGAAAATTTTAGTGGTAGTATGGACTAGCCTACGAGTTCATCTCTCTTGATTCTATGCCACAGCATTTGGACGTGCCATGTTGCAATTTCCAATTGTTTGCCTCTTTAGAACCTTCTGTCGTATATAAGACACACTACTCTTTTGTTTCCAGGGATGGAAACTTCCTGATATGATGTTTGCTACAAAGCGTAGTCTATCTGATGCTTGCAGTTCCGTTGCTAGGCAGCTCGAGAATGTTTACTCATCCATTGGGGTAATATCTTCTGTCTGAGTGTACTATTTGTCCATAACAGCATTTGGTACTTAATTTTTGAGCTTGCAAGATTTTTCGATATCTCATTTAAATTATGAACTCAAAAGTCGAGTAGGCTGACGCATTAGGTTTTGAGAATAGGTCCTAACTAATGAAATGTATCATTGTATGTGGTCAGATTTTATTATAAACATTTTGATGTTTTCCATTGAATCAATGTCTTTGTGACTTCTCCTGCTATGTGATTGTCCAGGCTACAAAACGGAATTTATCTTCAAAAATGGACCACGTTGACAAAAGTTTGGATGAATCTTTGGATTTCACTGCTGATACACAAGAACAGGTACTGTCTTTCTAAAGAGAGACGGATTGGAGATCATTGACTGAACTGTATATTTCTTTTTGGCCATAAAGGTTTCAGAACTTCGAGGTAGATCAGATACTTTTGGCAGGGATATTAAATCCGTTCATCATGCAGTCCAGACTTTGGTAACTGCTTCTCGATGATATAACTTTACCTTTTATTATTCCTTCTTTGTAATTTATCTCAGAACTTTAAATTAATGACTGACCTGTTCTGTGTGCTCTAGGAAAATAAACTATGGAGTTTTGAAGAAAAGCAGGTGAACCTTTTTTTTTTATATAGTTTTAATTAAATTTGCCATAACCCATCAACTTAAGCTTTTGGATTGATTGGTGACTTAAGATGGTATTAGTTTGTCTTCAAACCTCCCTTTCCTATCCAATTAATATTGATTTGCACTTGTTGGGTCTTTTATAAGTTTTCAAGCCCACAAGTGAGGGACAGTGTTGGAGTGTTATTATAATTATATTTACTATAACCTGTCAGCTTAATGGGTGATTTAGCATTTTCATTACAATATTTCGTTTGATGTTTATATCGTTTTATTCAGTTTCCAGCACATATAAACCCCTAGACAATTGGTGGTGGTGTTTACTAACGATTGTTTTGGCCTTTGATTCTATGCTTAGGAACTAACGAATGAAGGTGTTAAGAGATTGTGTAATTATGCTTGGAACATGGAGAATCGCAGGACTGCAGAACGTACTCAGGCATGCATCAAAACCCTTGGTCTTTCTCTCTCTCTCTCTTCTTTTTAATAATTAATTTGGGGGAGGGGACCTTCTTACGTAGTTTCTTGCATTTCTTGTCAGACAAATAAAATTTTCACTGTAAAATTTGCAATAATCATGCACCTTTGAACCATGAAGATCAGATTAATGGAGCAAGACAAACAAACTTTAGAAAATAATTAACCTGATCTTTATGTTTCAGATCATGGACCATGGTTGGATCATTAGTCATTGTCCGGAAAATTTACACCTGCACCATTGATATCTGGAAATGTGAATCTTAGAATACATAGATTCACACACCTTTCCATATAACTGTGAATTTTGCAGGCAATTCCTTCTAGTTCCTCCAGGCAAGCGCCTGAACTCCCTCTAACAACTCCTTCACCAAAGGTAAATATGAGCATTTATCTGTTTGATAATGCTTTCACAGAAACAATATCAGAATGGTGATAGATAGGCTTAGAGAGCACAACTTAATTGTTGCATTCTCTCACTATTTGCTTCTCTGTTTTATCAGCAGAATCGGTCGTTGCTGGTTGGTTTTTCACCAGATCCGTCTTCTCCTTCCGAGTACAATGCTTCTTCTAATCAGGTTAGTTAATTTTACCCTTGAATAGATGATGTTTTTGCATTTCTTTGAAAAAGAGAGAAAACGGCAAGATTTTGGAAATGAGTTAGTTCCATGGTGCATGGTGCATGGTGCATGGTGCATGGTGCATGGTGGTGCATGCCTAAGTCATTAAAGTCACAAGTCTCTGGATCCCCAAAAATTATAAGTATAGGAAATTTCCTACGAGAAGTGTGCGTAAGGTATATGGGTATTTTGAAAAAGGTTAAATTATCAAGGATTCCCCTGAACTAGGGGTTGGTTTCAATTATACCCTTTGAGTCTTTTAACAGTTGAAGTTTGTTCCAAAACAAACTCTGTAAGCTTTTGTCACGAAATTCGATAAAGTTTGTATCTATTTACGTAAACAAATCAAAATACTTAATGGAAAAAAAATAAAAAATAAAGACATCCGACACATCTAAACAAACCAATGCATGAATGTACGGACAAAAGCCTTTGAGGGTTTTTCTTTTTATTTTTTATTTTTTATTTTTTATTTATTTATAAAAAAAACCTTCTAACTTAAGGGTATTGTTTATAATAGTGAGAGAATGCAACTATTAAGGATATTGTTTATAATAGTGAGAGAATGCAACAATTAAGGGTATTGTTTATAATAGTGAGAGAACGCACCAAAGATGAAATTTGTTCAAACTTTGGGGTTATAATTGAAACCAACCCCATAGTTTAAGGGTATTGTTTATAATTTAACCTTAAAAAAATTACACCAATTTCTTTTGTGCAAATTTGTGATAGCTTTTACGTGCTTCTAATTTGAATTGCTCAAGCGTTTCCTCATGATTTATTGAACAGAGAAGTACACTATTGAGCTTGGCTTATGTCATAACTTACCAAAACAGTCACTTACGCTATGATTCAATCTCAGGTTCAACCTCAACGGCGATCCCCCCAAAATAATGTCTCAGACCCCGGCTTGATGATGGTTGCATATATTCTGAATTTGTTTCAATGCACCAATACAATCATCTGTACAATTCTAACATTTATTGGTATGCTTGGCAGTTAGAAGGAACTACCAATTTGAACGCGCCGTCAAGCATCAGCCTCGATACAATGTCAAATGGAACTGGTACATCCAATTCCACCAAAAGCGAGGCCGGCACTTCCGGTCTTTCTGGACTTGGCTTTCTCACCAGGACGAGAAGTGCAATGACTGCAGTATTCCGGCAGTCTCGCCCAAGTGTTCAATCTTGAGGAACCCTTATTTTTGTAGAATTATCTATCGACACTACCGGCCGCCGGTACTGAGGACTTGTTATATAGCTAAAGCTGGCAGTGCCCAACCCAGATGAAGAAGATATCGTATAGTTTCTGGTGGGTACGGAATTTTGTAGTTATTATCATAAAGCTCCTTTTCTTATTCTTCTTTGTTCTAGGTATCAGTGTGGTTATTCTATTTTTTTTGTTACGATAATAAGCTGTTATAAATATGTTATTGATGAATTCTGAAACTTTTTTTTTTTTTTTTTTTTTTTTTTTTTGTGGGGTTCTTCGCTTGATCTTAGTTTTGATCCTTGGAATTTTGATTTTCATCCTTCGGCCTTTTACCCTCAATTTCTTGACCCGTCAAGATATTTTGAACCAGAACAATGAACAAGATCTATACAACTGAGTTCTTATGGGATTTGGAACCACAACATGACATTTTCATTATCTACCAATTCATATTATGCCCTTTCTGCTTGAACATGCTATATTAGACAATTCTCAGAACAATCGTTAGAAACCCATTTGATAAGAATTTTATCTATTAGTTCTTATGATCTTTAATATATAAATGTTTTTTTATAAACTAACTTTTTATTTGTTTTTGCTTCACATATATTATTGAAATATCAAGTTCACACCATAGAAGAGAAGGGATGATAGATAATAATGAGAGATGTTTCACGGTACAAGTGACCACAAAGAGAGGTAACATACTATTCCTCATAATATAATAGAGGTGCGTATACCAACAACCATGGTTTTCAATCTCGACCTTAAGTAAGAGTAAGAAAGAAAAAAAAGAAAAGAAAAGAAAAGGAAAAAGAAGAGAATCGGAGGAAGTGAGATTTGACAAATGAAGAGTGAGGGAGAGAACAGTGTGCATTAAGTTTGGTACAGTAAAGGGATGCGGTGTTTGTGGAATGGCATATTATGTGCGTAATCATGAAGCATAGCGTTTATAATTGACCCAAAATGTTTGGGAATGCCATTTGTTTGTAGAAAGCACCTCACAAATACCTATCCATTAAAGAGAAAAAAGAATATTTAATGAAAAAAGTTTGTGAAGTCATCCTTTTTCATAAACCGGGTGAAGCTTAGGAGTGGTGGGATCCACCATCCCTTTTGGTTTCTTCTCCCCCATTCATTCATTCATTCACCCTCTTTATCAAATTATGGCCTTTTAAGTTTCCCTCTTTGTATTAACTTCTTATGATGACAGCTTCAAAAGTTGTTCATACTTTTTTTAGTAACTTGATAACTATTTTTACTTCCTTTTTACGTTATCTTTCTTTTTTCTTTTTAATGTTTGCAAAGTTCCACCACATCTTCTTTTTTTCTTACACGAAAAATATTTTTTTATAATTAAAAAAAAAAAAAAAAAAAAAGAATCTCTACTGAAGATTATATTAAAGATTTTTAAACTATAGTATATTAAAATGGTATTTAACAATAATGATAAAATAAAATGGCGGTAGGGAAATTTGGAAGTTCAGATTATAAGAAACAATTTGGTGTCCACATTTTTCCTTTTTTCTCATATACACAATAAAAACGTGTGGTTAAGCTTTTGTGTCCGTTTTGCAATTAGGGCTACCAACCATTATTTATTTATTATTATTTTTTAAATCCAGTTGTATCAATTCCTCAATCTCAACAACAAATATCTACCAGAGTTAAGGAGCAGAGAGGGTAGGTTTGTCTTAAATCATATATATATATATTGCCAACATAAGCCATGAAAGTCATCTCAAAAAATAAAATAAAATAAAAATTAATTAATTAATTAATTGAAGGAATGAAAAAAAATAATGTTATAAAAATTGATTGAATAGATAGGAAGAAGGAAGTCACATGGGTCCCTCCCTTTTCCAAATCCCACCATTCCATTCGGTCGCTCTCTCTCTCTCTCTCTCTCTCTCTCCCATCATTCCTCCTCCTAAGCCTCAGCTCCTAAAACCGAACACACTCTGTCCCTTTCTTTGCCACTCGTTTCTGTGTGTTTCTTTTTTTTTTCTATTATTTTTCTTCTTTTCTCAAACATTTTTTCCTTCTCTCCCACCACAATGCCTTGGAGTTGGGCCTGAAGAGGAAAGCTGAAGGCTTCCAAAATTCCCATTTCCCATTTCCCATTTCCCCACTATCCCTTTCTTCTCCTTTCCCTTTATCATCCATCATCCAAGTACATTATCCACTCTTCCCAATTTTGCATTCCAATTTATCTTTTGCTTCTTTTCTACCATTCTTCTAACACCTTCTACAGATTCAGCCTCCCTGCCCATGTCGATACCCGATTTTCTTTTGGTCTTAGCCGCCATTTCTCATTCTTCACTTCCTTCATCTCTTCCTATTTGCTCTCCTCTTTAAGCTTTCTCGGATTCCCCAGATGAAGATGCAGCTTGACTTGTGAATTTCTACCAGGTACCCATCATTTTAAACTTCCAATCCGTTCCTATTTTTTGTTTGCTTTTATACGAAAATTCAATTTATGGGTATTGCAACCTTCACTTGTGGAGACCAGAAATTGAGATTACTTTATCATTTCATGGGGTGAAAAAAGTGATGATGCTGCAGAACTGGGTTTCAGTTGTTTGTCAGGTAGACACTTTATATGTTTGCTGTAGTGGACGATTTTGATCTTGATGATAGTGAGCTACTTTTTCCGAAATTTGACAATAGATCTTAAAGGAAAGTGAATAAAGTGGATTCCTGTAGATAGCCAATATTCCTCGTCTTTTGGAACTTAAAATTTTATCTAGTTCAGGAAACTTCGGGAGTGCTGATTGTATTACTTGTGTGCAGTGATTTTGAAGGGAAGTACTATAACGCTTTGCTTGTTTGTATTGTATTTGCTTATGCCTTAAATTGCATCTTCTTATCCCTGCTGAACTCGTTCTGTTCATCGTGCCTGGTCTGGTTCCTTTCTATTCTGATCTAATCTTATTAGCAGTGCTCTGAAGAGTGTATAGCTGAACTGGGAAGAATCCTGATCTGAGAAATTTTCTGTTGGAAGTAAGTTAAAGCACCTTGAGAATCAGTCTTGTCTGCATTTTTTTTTTTATAAAAAAACGTTCTGCAAATCGCTACCATAGAAGGAAACTGAGAGTGTGTTGGAGTAGAGGAAGTTGCTTGATGTATTTGAGACTCAGGGGCATTGGTAATATGGGCGATGGTTCTATGGATGACATGAAAGGAACTAGAGTTTCTTTGATCGAGTCATCGGCTTCGAGATTAATGAAGAGGTCACGTGCCCCTGGAAGCGGTCCCCAAGTCCCTTCCTGTATGGTTGATGGTTGTAGCTCAGACCTTAGCAAATGCAGGGACTATCATCGCCGCCATAAAGTATGTGAGCTCCATTCTAAAACACCAAAAGTAACCATTTGCGGTCAGGAACAACGATTCTGTCAGCAGTGTAGCAGGTGAGTTTAAATGTTTAGAACATCAATATCTGCAATTTGGTTCATTAATTCTGCCTTGGGTTAATTTTCATGATTTTCTTGTCGGATTGAAATAATTTGAGTTAGGCATGTAGGATATCTTAAACTTGTTGCTTTTCATCTTGTACTTGGAAACTTATCCATATTTTTCATGGATAGGATATACTTGGAAACATTCCCTCATGGATATATTTTAAAATGTGCTAATGTTTTTGCCTTTTACCAGATGGTTGAATCAGTGTTGGATGCAAATATTTGTGAGATACTTACATTTTGTGTTTCTTTTACTTCTTATCTTTGTATGGTTGGTTCCCTTCTTGGCATTCGTTTCAGTTCCCTTAACATGTGCTTGTAGATTCCATTCTTTGGTGGAGTTTGATGATCGAAAACGAAGCTGTAGGAAGCGTCTCGATGGGCACAACCGACGTCGAAGAAAGCCTCAACCAGCGACTATGACACTAAATGCAGGAAGATTTCTCTATGGCAACCAAGGTTTGTATTATTATTAGTTTAGGCTTGGTTTCCCTGGTCCGATCCAATTGAATTCTCTTCCATGCTTCCAAGAATTCCATGACTGTTCCCAATGTTTACATTGTTGTTTCGTTGTCGAATGATGAACCAGTGCGAAGTACATACGAATTGTTTGTGCAGGTCCAAGATTCTTACCATTTGGTAATCAATTACTGTCTGCCAGCAATGATGTGAGCTCTTCTTGGATTGGAATGATCAAACCCGAGAGCAATGCCCCTCTTTGCAGCGGCAACTCACAGTTTGACTTTGGTGACAGAAGAAAAAGTATGTTGCTGCCTGGATCGTTGGCTTGTGATTACAAAGAAAAACAATTAGCAATCTCTTGCATCCCTATAGGATTGCTTCCCAAATCATCCGATGCTCGCCCATTTCTCGACGTTGAATCCAGCAACGGAGAGAATGTTCAGAAAGTGCTCGGAAACGGATCAGATCAGTTCTTCAACTCTGACTGTGCTCTCTCTCTTCTGTCAACACCAGTTGAGCCCGGGGAGATTAATCTAAGCTCCATGAGCCAATCCAACCTCATCACCCCAGCCCATTTCATCCACAGTGACGGTCTTGGCTTGGAGAGTGACCCTGTTAATTCTGGTATGGTCTCGGACGGTAGCAGCCATGCCAACATCCGGTGCTACCCGACGTTCCAGGATGGTCTTGCTGGATCATCTGTAGATTTATTCAGGTATTGAAACATGAAAGTTGGGTCATTCTTGTAGGTTCTGAGACAGATTTATGTAATATGCCTATTCTCTTCAGGATTTAACTCAGCCACTGTTTATGTAATATGCCTATTCTCTTCAGGATTTAACTCAGCCACTGTTAACCTTCCAATCTCTGCTTGCTTCTTTTGTTCTGTGAGTTTTAAGGAATGCTGTTGTGTTGTGTGTGAAATGTCTGTTTCGATGTTTTTACTTTGTTCAGACTTGAGATTTCGAATATTAATTTTGTGCCTCTTTTCAGTTCCTCTTCTCTTGGAATAGTCAAAATAGTTGATTTTGGTTGTGGATGATATGATGTTGACTAAAATTTATATTATAATAGTTGATTTGGTGATTGCTTGAAAATATTTTGTATTTGACATCTTCTCTCCTATAATGAAAAAAAGAAGGCTTTCATCTTCACCAAATACGAGAGTGGGTAGGTTCACATTTCATTCCATACATAATTATAGGGAAAAAATCCAGACAATGCATTATCAAATGGCCCACTATGATTGATGACAAAGTGTAAAGGCTCCGAAGTGGGGTCTGCGACTCAAATTCAATATGCCTAAGATAAGCCTATTCCATATTATTTCCCTCTATCTCTCTTCATTCTTAAAGCTTGAACTCTATAATTCCCATTCCTACTTCCTATTTTTATGTTGATGTTGATGTTTGTTCCCAACATTTTGTATGCATGAAAACTTATCATAATTACTCATAGGAATTGTATTTTATGTTACGTTTTTACAGTGTCTATATACATATCTAATTCAACAAGAGGTTACTTATTCGGTATTCTTAATATTTATTCTTAAAAAAAAAAAAAAAAATATTTTAGATAGAGACAAGAATAAATAAGGGTAAGACGAAGAAGGTGGTTGGCTTGTCATGAGTGTAGCATATTTAAGAATATTTGCATTGCTTCCTTACCTTTATGAGTTTCTAGTATTTGAGGACTAGATTGTTTTTATGCACTTTACTTGTTTTCTAAACAAATCTTTCCCTTTTTAAAATTAAACAAATCTTGTGGGAGGAAAATTAGATTATTACAATTTAGTATGGGGACTAACTTGAAGGGTTAGGTAGACAGCTAAAACAATATTTAAGAACATACCAGTATCATAAAATTGATTTGATATATTGTATAAAAACGAGAAATGGAAAATTTTAAAAACCTAGAAGTTATAAGATTTAACCATTTATAGATGAAGTAGATGTGGAGGGGTTGGGCAATGGGCACTATACATACACCACATTCATAGGTGCAGCTGCCAAAGTACTATGAGTTTGGACCACCTCACAGGGGTGCGTTAAAAAGACATTGCTTTCATTCACCATCTGCCATCTCACCTGCACTTCATGTCTTATTTATTGGTCCCCAAACCCTATGCCTCCAAAACCTAAATTCTCATTAATGTTCTCTTCTTTTTTTTTTTTTTTTTTTTTTTTTTTTTTTTTTTTTTTAATTTTAAAGAGCATTGAACTCGACAGTTTAAAATTAGCGTATCACTAAAAAAAAAAAAAAAAAAACTTTTAAAATGGGTTTAATAAAGAAAATTGAAACAAAAGGAAACTTGGTCCAAGAAATTGTTGTTAGAAAATACAGTTGAAAAAAAAAGAAAGTACACAAAATTAAAATAGTGAGTGATTAATAATTGTTTGATATAAAGTTTGTTAAATGGAGTTGAAAATTAAATTGTAAGTACCAAATTTGAGGTAGGGGGCTAAATTAGAATGGAAGTACTATAAGGTCCCGATATACCCTTACTTAAAACAATCAAAAGACATTAATATTTTCCTCATGTGTTAACCCCAGTAGCAGCCCTATTAAACTCCTTAAGAGAGGGAGAAAAAAAAAATAATAATTTAAACCAAATGGGTTAATGATGTCATTGAATTTTGGTTTAAGAATATTTATTAAGAATATTTATTAAAAAATTTAGAAATAGATGGTTAGAATTGAAGTTCCCCGCGAGCAAGGAGGTTAAAAAAATTTAGTTTAATCGTGAAAGTTGGAATTCTTGGATAAGGGAAGTTTTATTTAATTTAGTTCCATGTTAACCAAAGCATTCCTAAAGTAACAGAAATTCAATATGTTTGTAGTTAGATTCTCCATTTTAGAGCATACAAAGTTTGGGAAGTGAAAAGAGGGAGGAAGAACATGTGTTTGTGTTTGGAGGAGAATGTTTGGAGGAGAATGTTGGAGTTTGTAAGTTTGTGTGCTTACACTTACCAATTTAATTTCATGTCTCTCTCGCTAATCTAAAATTTGGTAAACACAGGTAGCAATACCCTTTAAACTAGGAAACCCCAGTTTGAAGGTGTTTTAGCATAGGAGTAGAGGAGAAGGGTAGTTTGGTAAACTTGAAATGCATTGTTTTTGTTTTTGTTTCATGTTGTTAAGGTTAGGTCACATGATTAACCGAGGGTTGGGATATGGTGAGACGGGTAACAGCCTTCGCCCACTTCAAAGCTCGACACGTGTCATTTTGATTCATTTTCCTCATTTCTCACTCTCCTGTCCCCTCTCATCTCTAATCAACACCGTCCAATCAATCTAGAAATTTGTATTTTTGAAAGGAACGAGTGTTTTTGAGGGAATGAGATGTAACCCTAGATGAGAGGAGATGAGAGGAGATGAGAGGAGATGAGAGCATAAAAGAAAGAAAAAAAAAAAAAAAAAAAAGGATGGGGGGGGGGGGGGGGGGGGGGGTTTTGTGTTGTTAGTTTAGTTTTTGAGAGAGAGAGAGGAGGTTGGAGAAAGCTGTGAAGAATATAAATAGAAAGGCACATAGGATAGGTTAAGCAAGTAAAGAGGAAAGAAGGAAAGATTTGCGAGAAGGAGAGGAAAAAAAAAGATGGGAAGAGGGAGAGTGGAGCTGAAGAGAATAGAAAACAAGATCAATAGGCAAGTCACCTTCGCTAAACGGAGAAATGGGGTTTTGAAGAAAGCTTATGAGCTCTCCGTTCTGTGCGATGCCGAAGTTGCTCTCATCATCTTCTCCAATAGAGGAAAGCTCTACGAGTTTTGCAGTAGTTCAAGGTATGTCATCACTTTTAACAAACTTAACTTCAATCATTCTACTTTGTTTTGTTTTCTTTTAAAAGCAGTTTCAACCCAACCATTCCGGAGATCTGCTCCTTCTCTTCTATTTCTAAATTTTTGGTATCCCATTTTCCCCCATACTTTCCCTTTTCCTTTTTTTCTCTTTCTCATCTTTCTTTTTAACCCTTTTCATGCTAACTTCTTTTCTTTTTCCTTTTCAAAATTTAAATTTAAATTAAATTAGGGTTTTGTTCTCAACCCCTTTTCTTTGCTTCTCCTTCTTTCTTTCTCTATGGGGCGATGGATGGATCAATTTAAAGCTCAACCTCACGCTTTCTTATACTTTGCATTTCTCAAATTAGGGTTCTTCTTTTTTTCTCCCACTAATTTAGAGTTTGGTTTCTTTCTTTTTCTCCCTTTATGGGATTTTTGTTTTGTTTTGTTTTTTTTGCCTCCCATTGTATTTGTGAACCCAAACGAGAGTTAATTATAACTAGGTTTACTTTTTTCTTTTTCTTTTTCTTTTTTTTTTTGGGAAAAAAAATTAGAATCTTATGTATATGTCAGAACCCAGAAATGGATTTATGCAATTAACCATCTTTGTTTTTTGTATTTTGAAGCTCACAAATGGTTTTCACCTTTACTCACACAAACATCCTTCATTATATGTAATTTATTTGTTCTAATAACTACTCATGTTTGTAAGGTTAGATTATAGAAAATGCCTCTAAAAGTTGAATTAATTGTTTTTAGTTTATATTATTATTATTGTGTGTGAAATCCAGCATGCTGAAAACATTAGAGAGATACCAGAAATGCAACTATGGAGCACCAGAGGCGAATGTGTCCACAAGAGAGGCCTTGGTAATCACTCTTACTTTTCAGTTATCCATTTTCATTTAATTATTTTATGTTTTCAATTTCTAATTTGAAAAATGTGTCCGAAAATGAAAATGAGTATATGGATGGGTTAAATATAGGAAGTGAGCAGCCAGCAGGAGTATTTGAAGCTTAAAGCTCGCTACGAAGCTCTGCAACGATCCCAAAGGCAATATAATAACCCCACCCTTTTATAGTCCTTTTACTTTCCATCTTTACTCATACGTAAATGGTAATTGAATTAAGCAGGAACCTTTTGGGAGAAGACCTTGGCCCATTGAGTAGCAAAGAACTTGAATCCCTTGAAAGGCAACTTGATATGTCACTCAAGCACATAAGGTCAACAAGGGTAATTCTTCTCCTTCAAACTTTCAACTTCAAACCTTTTTTTTTTTTTTTTTTTTCTTTTACAATTCCTTTTCAATCCTTTTTCAGACTCAGTACATGTTAGATCAACTCACCGATCTTCAACGTAAGGTATTTCTATTCTATTTCCATCCTTCAACTTTCCTTATTCTTTCATGTTTCTTAACCAATTTAAATTAACCATCTTTTGTTTGTTTCAACTTTCACTTTCAGGAGCATCTTCTTAACGACGCAAACAGGACTCTGAAACAAAGGGTATATCTTTTTAAATTTAAAAAAAAAAAAAAAAAAAAAAAAAAAAAAAAGGAAAATGTTGGTGGTTTTGTAATTGGTGTTTAAGTTTGGGATTGCAGTTAGTAGAAGGGTATCAAGTAAATGCTCTCCAATTGAACCAAAGTGGTGATGATATGATGTATGGAAGACACCAAGCTCACCCTCCACCCGATGCCTTCTTCCATCTTTTAGATGCCGAACCCACCTTACAAATTGGGTAAATATTCTTCTATTCTGTCCACAATCTTTCATCCTATATTTCCTTTTCCATTCTTTTTATTTATTTATTAACTCAATTATGTATGTTTGAGAACTCAACATTTCCTTCCTACCTACATCACATATTTATGTACAATACTCTTGTTTCTTCTATTTTGTGTTTCTTCTATTTTGTGTTTCTTCTACTTTGTGTTTCTTCTACTTTGTGTTTCTTCTACTTTGTGTTTCACAACTCTAAACTTAAGCTTATGTACTCTATATTTCAATTTCTAAACTAATTAGTTTCATGAGATTCAAGATTTGAAAGATTAAGCTGCAAAGCACAAGGGCAAGAATCATTAAATTGATATATAAAATGCTTAATTTGCTTTGCAGGTATCACCCAGATCCGCTAACAGTGGTCACCGCTGGGCCAAGCATGAATAATTTCCTCCCAGGGTGGTTGCCTTGAGAAACAAAAAGATGGGAGTTCTTCCATTCAAAAAATTATTAAAAAAAGGGGGAAAAAAAACATTTTTCAATGCTTGAAACTTATATATCTAATTAATATAAACTCTGCACTTTAGTCTTTGTAAGCCAATTGTGTGTATGTTATGCCACATTCCTTTCTCTTACACCTCCAAGACTCTGCTTTTCGAATGTAATTTCATTGTTTTCTTGTTTGTCATAAAGTTGTAAGTTTGTGTGTATTTTGATTCTCACACGCTAAAACTCTAATTCTAATTCTAGTTCAGTTCCAATAACATCATTTAGTTTGTGTAGCATGCCATTTTAAAGAAAATATTACAATTGAATACTTACTTAAAGGTATCATTCATATTAATTGAGATGATGTTGCCTCACTTGGTATCTAATCTTCTCTTACTCAAACATAAATTATTACGAACACACGGTTAGGGAGACGTTGACATAGTTAAATCTAAGGTATGTGTTTAATACCAATTTTTAAGAACTAGTCCTCCACCATGGTTTAGTATGGTATGTAAGATTTAAAAGCTAAGCAACACAATATTTAAAGGATGAAAACAACAAAAAAAAAAAAAAAAAAAAACATTTACTAAACGAAAGTAATGTTTAAAAATTTATTACAAAATTGGGGACAAAATGCAGAAACAAAACCATCAAACAACCCCAAAATATACAAAGGGCTGACACTCTAAGACAACACTCTATAATTGTGCACCTACTGAACCCACTCCAACTCCACTAGTGAATCAACGGTCATCTGAAAAAAGAAAGACAATATACTTGGTAAAGTAGATTTAATCTACTTGTACTACGTTCTTTTCCGTAACTATTTGAGTTTGTAGGAGGATAAAGTTGTTAAAGCAATTTCCATGCAGGTCACAAACCCAATCAAGTTGTGTGATTATATTATTATATTATCAGTATTACTATATTATTATGTGAACGCTGGCGTGTCCGTAGAAAAAGATAGGTTGAAGAAGCGGTCAAGCATTGGGTCCGTTTTGGTTCGCGCAGTCGTTAGATTCAGCCGACCTAGACTTCGATCCAACGCAACCAAAATCTTCTGCCCAAGTACACACCGCCCAGCCCAACACCTAAGTAGCCCATAACCCAGAAGCCTACGAACCTAGTCTAGATCTGTTCGGCCCACGACCCAGCCAAGGAACCTAGTTTAGGCTTTTTCCACCCACAAGAACTCGTGTGTTATCCACTTCTTAGTGTTTATTTATTGAATTGATTAGATTAAGTTGTAACAGTTATATTCTATTAAGACCGTGAGTTTATGAATCTGATGACACAAATGTAGATAAACTTTGAATTAATTAGCATGTATAAGAATTAGGTCTTGGTAGAATTAATAAGAAGGGAGGAGGTTCGGATGACACAAATATAAAGAGGGATGAACACATACAAAGAAAAAAGAGAGAAATAGAAAGAAGCAATGCAAGTGTTAGGATATAGAATAAAACAAAGAAGAGAGAAGAAGTAGAAGCAGAAGTAGGTGAGAGTGTAATTTTAATTTTAATTTTAATTTTTAATTTTTAGTAGCTTAAAGGTATTAATGAAAGCTATATTATATAATTTAACATATACATATATATATTTACACATAAAGTACGACAAGAGTTGATTTTATTATACCAAATGTAATTACCATCTCTTCCGTCTTGGGTGTTGCTCCCCGCACGAAGTGACACGTAAACTAGAAAAAGAAGCCACGGACGGGTCCTTGGGCTTACGACTTTCCATTTTTTGGCACTTCAATTTTCACCCAAAAGTAAAAAGGATTAAAAAAAACTACAACAAAACGCCTCCAAAATATGCGGTATAAATTGAGTCGTACAATATACTATTTATTTTTTATTTATTTAATTTTTAAAAAGGCGCACAATGCGTGAGGGCTTCGCAGCCACAACTACTCTGACACACTTCACCAAAGCTCGACACGTGTCAGCACAAAACGCTCCTCTTTTATATTTTCTTTTTCTTTTTCTTTTTCTTTTTATTCCCCCTCCCTCCCTTGCTGTTGTTAAGTCTCTACAGTGAGGTGCTCGAAGCGAAGGTAAAACGGAAAAAAGAGGAGAGAAAGAAAACAGACCAAAAAAGGCGGGCCTAAGTTTTGTGATTCGTTTGGATGAAGATAAAAAGGAGGGTGAAGAGAATAGAAAGAGGAACTAGGGTTGACTGTGGAGACACCAGAGAAATGGGACGGAAGAAGATCGAGGTGAAGCGAATCGAAGATAGGTGTAATCGCCATGTGACATTCTGCAAGAGAAGAGCTGGATTGATAAAGAAGGCCCGAGAGCTCTCTGTTCTCTGTTCACCAACCGCGGCCGCCTCTATGAGTTTTGCAGCGGAAACAGGTACGCTTTTGACCTTCGTTGTTTTTCTTGTTTTTCTCCGATTGTGTTTGTTCCTATCGATTATGGTAGTGCAAGCTGTAGCTGTATGCCTTTTGAACGAACTTGAACTATTGCCTTTTGTTTTTTTTATGCTTGCTATTTGAAGTGATTTATGCCATCGGAAAATCTGTGATAGTCTTAGCGCGTTTTCTTCGTGAACTCTGCTTTCTGTGGTATCGACGAAGAAAATGCAATTCTTCGTTTTTCTGTTTGATTTTTCTGAAAGAGAACCTCTTAGGAAAATCGATGGGGTTTAGTGTTCCGGTGCTTTGTTCGATCTGATTTCTCCTCGAATCTTTCTTTTCTAATCCCATCGTCCCTGGATTCTTTCTCCCGAGTATTTCCTTCCTGATATCGGCCAAGAAAAGCAGGCCTGTTTGATCTTTGAGAGATTTTCTCGGATAATTATTGAAACTTAGTTTTCCGACGCTGTGTCGCTCTCTGATTTCTTCCTGAATGTTTCTCTCGTCTGTCCCTGGTTTCGTCTCAGGATTTACGTGCTGTCTGCAGCATATGTGATTGCATAAACTTGTAATTCTGTACATAAAGAAATATTTTTAAGCCATATAACTACAAACACGCCACTCAATAGCTTTTCTTTAACATATACATATATACTTTTAAATGATTTCGTCAGTCTTAATATTATTATATTATCCTTTTATCACTGAATAATTTAGCCAAAATTCTAAATCCGTTTTAGTATTATCTTTTAGATGTCAACATCAAACTAGGATGAGGATTACAGATGAGAAAATAAGACAAGAAACAAAAAACAAAAACAAAAACAAAAACAAAAAACTTAGAATAATGACAAGAAGTTTTCATTGCATTTTTTCCTGGATTAAATATTCTGAGACTCGGAAATTTAAGTGTGGCTTTAAATATATAATGTACTTTAAATTACTGCAATATAGGTGGTCCAACTTAATAGAGATTATGTTTATTTTTTCATAAAAATAAAAAATTGATGTTTTCTATATAGCATATTTAATCAATTGTGAATAGTGTATTATCAATTTCAAGTAACCTTTATAATTTTTTTTTCTTTTTTCTTTTTGTGATTATCATGGTTTTCTTACTAGTCTGTCGACAACTTGACATCCACGTTTTTCTAAATTAACGATCATTACGAAAAATTGCTATATAGGTCTCCGAATTTGTTACTAATTCCTTGTATATCGTTTTTAGATTTTAAAGGATAGAGCTTGATTTCTTACTATTTTTCAATCATGATTTTCATTAGCCCAATCTATTTTTTTTTTAAATTAATTTTAAAACTTTCAAGAACAAACAAATTAAATAGTTATTGAACAACCCAAATTATTTATATTTTACATTAAATTAGTTTAATATGATCATGGAGTTACTATTCTGTGTTTTGACCCGAAATATATATGAGGCTATTTGGTAACCAAGTTTGAAAAGGAAAATTATTTCAGTTTTAGATTCACGATTTTGTTTCTAAAATAGTTTTCAGCAGTTGGGATTGATTAACTTATTGGTTAAGTGTGAGATCAACACACTTGAGAAGAAACACAGAAACAATACATATTTTTGTGGATTTTTTTTTTGTTACTGAGGACTTCGAAATTATACCGTTGTCAAATTTGGCATTTCAATTAATATCTTATATTAACACTTTTCAGTTTAATCCCTGCGTTTAGTTATTGATAGAATTGGTTTATGCAGAATTTAGGTGTCATTGGTGAACTAGCAGTTTTCAATGTCAGTTATTCTGAAAATACTAAATGTATTGAGTATATTAGATTGATAACTATTTCATGTTTTATCTTCTGTTTTTTTAAATTATATTTATATATACTATTTTCATTTATAAGGTTCTTTGTAACCCAACACATTTTTACAAATGTTTTCAATATCCAAATCAATTTTGAAACTGAAAGAACAGAAGTTTTTGTTTTTATAATTTGACTATGAAACTAATTGTTTCTTTAGAAGAAGTAAGACTATAGTAAAAAAATTGTGAGGAAATAACTACAGTTTTTAAAAATAGAAAATAAAAAATGAAATAGACTTTGTATTTTAACACTTTTTAATCTAATTATTCCGTTGTAAATGATAAAATCGATTTATGCTAAGCCTATATGACTTTGTACATGGTGCATGAATGAAAAATTATGAGAGGAAAAAGAGTTGTGCAAGAGAAAAAAGCTAAGACATTTGTAGCAATCTTGAGTTTTCATCTCATATATGATTTTTTTTTTTTTTTTTTTAATTTTTGGTTAATTCACTCGTACCATAAAGTAGTTTGAATATTTACTCACGACAAGAAACTAAATTGCAAGAGTATTCAGACCTAAAAGATAAAATTAAACTGAAAAAATATCCAAAGATTAGTTACTAAAAAAGCATACATTTCATTTTTTTTTTTTTTTTTTTTTGAAAAAGCACATTTCCGGCAACTTCACCCAATTGATGTGTAATGCATTTGAATCAATTCTTTTTATTTTCCCTTTTAACAAAATATTAGGTTATCCAACAAATGATTCCCTTCATTCGGTTTTGGTGTCAACCGACATGGGCATTCAATGATGAAGAAGGCCCTCGTTTACGCTTTTCTTGGTTCCTTCGTAGTTCTCTCTCTCTCTCCCCCTCTAACCAGCAACTTCTTACATGCAATCCATTCACTCTGCCCCTGACTTGATGAAATTAGGAGGGTTCACCGAATTCAACAATCTAAAACTTTTGAAACTTATGGATTGAGTTGGAATAACTTTTGTGTTAGTCTAAAGCATTCCTTTAAATTGATCCGATCCGATCTAGAAACACTCTACCTGATAGTTGCTAGTTTGGCTAGGAAGTTTGGACCTTTCATTTTAGATGTGTTCGTTTTGAATGTACATTGAATACTTTGATACTTACTTCACATATGTAAAGCATATATGAAACACTTTATAAATGCACCGTGTCAAATGCTTTGTACACTTTTGAGTATTTCTAGAACAATGATTGAAGCTTTTGATCTTTTATTTATTTATTCATTCGCCTTCGTAAAAAAATAACAGAATTTTATCTTGCTTTAAGTGCATTGTTACCTTAGATTTTGTTTTTATTAGAGTTTAATTTTTTTAATGGTAAGTCGGCTTCAAAATATTAGGACATTATATAACTAGCTTCTTTAACCTCTTGAAATATTGCGTGTCATTATTTCATCATAAATTAAAATCCAATTGTGTACATATAAATCGTTGAAATGAATAAAAATAATCATATCCAGTTTTAAAGAACTAAATTCAAAGATATATCCTTGTGTTGGAAAGGTCACATTCAAGTCACGGGTTTTTACGCCATTCCTAATCTAGTGTTTTCTCCATGTTTTGTAAATGTATCCCTGCTTTCTTCTTCTTTCTTTCTTTTTAGGTAGCCAAGAGTAGTCTTTCTTAGGAAGCAATGATGAGGATTTGGTTCTCTTTTTGTTTAGAGCTGGGAACTCTTTTTTAAAAGATTAGATCATTTATTTTGAATACGTTTAGTGTGTATATATACACACAAAGCTAAAATTATCTTGAATAGTCTAAGTAATTAAGATGCCGATATAATGGACTTGGAGCTGAGATTATAAATTTATTTCTATTTCTGTATCATAGGGTTGGAAAGTTAGACGGTGAATGGAAGTTAGTTCAACTTTTTGGAGCTAGGTTCATTTTGTGATCAAATTAGCCCTATCTTTGTTCCCTAAAGTTCAGGATGTAGAAGATTGCCAAAGCTATTGGTCAAGTAGGGTAATTTGGTCAAGTAGGGTAATTTTAAATCCAAGAGTGAATTGAAAGAGGCTAAATTGGTAGTATTTCCTTTTGCCTCATTGTTATATTTCGTTATGAGTAATGATATTGGTTAATATTTTGAAACATAAAACACTTTTTTACCCGTATACATAAGATTGGTTTCTTTGGATCTTGAAAATAAATTATGAAATTCTTTGGCTTCGAATGCTGAATTAGAGAGTTAAGAGCTTCCTCTCTGAAGCAATCTAAAAAGATAATTTCTGCTTTTACCTAAGATAAAATATAGTGAAGGAAACTCCTCGACTCTCTTTTAGACATCTAAACGTAAGTTATTATGATGTGGTTGACAGATAGCCCGTCTATGCACTCCATCATCAAATTTATAGGCCACATGCTATTTTCCCCTCTCTTGTAAATGTCCGTCAACTCTGGCTGGTGTTTAGGGGATTTGACCTTAGGGAAAAGTAGTTTTTATACGAGGAGAGTATGTGTGGAAAGTCTCCAGGTTTTGACACCGTGGTTTGAGCTTAAATGACTGAAGTAGTTGTAATTATCAATTAGGCCTTATTCTTTTATATTGGAGTCTTTTTCTGTTAGAATTCTGGCAGTTTTTTATGCTATTCTTTCATATTTCTCAATAAAGTTTAATTTTTTTGTTAAATTTATAAAAAAAAAAAACACACACACACGGTACACCCCTCCTTACACAAATACCCATATGAGTGATTAGAAGTTAAAAAAAAGCTTTTATTTTGGCAGAAAATTCAAAACTGTAAATTAGATTAGCTACTGAGCACCACCCACTCCGACATACGTGACAGAAAGTCATCACCTTATAGGCATTCCATAATCAGGTTTATAAGGCTTTCAGTGTTAGGTTTGGTGGCGCATTTGGGAGTCTGTCTGATTTTGTGAAATTATGCTCAAGCTTCCTTTATATTATTTGGATTTCCGTAAAGAACTTCCTCCTTTGCTGAATCGTACATTTGAAAGTTGCTTTCTTTTAAGAGATCTCTTCCTTGCAACATACAGTTCTACATATATAATAGCAGTTGAAGTTCACACGATATGAAAAGACCCAAAAGAGTGAGTACTCGGACTAATAATTGCAGACTTTGGCATATTTGGAATGTCGAAAATACCCTCTAGTTGTAGGCCTAGAGGGTAGCCTTGAGAATATCGTAAGAGGGGCGCCTCTTTGATTCATGCTTGGGCTATAATTGACTCCTCATTTTACAAGAAATCGTGTCTAAAATCAGCCGTACTTGAATTCCTTTCCTTAACGAAGGCCCCGATCCAGTTGGACAATGTTGGAACATCAATTTTTTTTTTTGTCAAGTTTTTCGAATTTCTCTTCTAGTTTATGCCCAACCCTAGAAATTGGAAGGATTTGTCCTCATCTTAAAATTCACAAGCATATGGACGCAAATAGTTTATTTGAGATTAAAATATATATTAAAGAGAAAAATTGAAACACAATACATCTTTGGTCCAGTTCAAACCTCCTCGTAACATAGCTTCTCAAATAAAACTATTAAAACATAAAAACATAAATTAAAATGGAGGCAAAAGTCATGCTGACATCGACTCATGATACAACCAACAATCAACCCATCACTCCTTAGTCTATTGTTGCTTTTCTTTCTTTATTTCTTTCTTCTTCTTCTTCTTTTTTTTTTTTTTTCCGAAAAAGGTTCCACATTAAAAATACTGAAATTCCTTTAATGGGTCAAAACTTGCATACATGGATATGCAACAAGAACATATACGACCTAAATCATTTCGGTCAAGTTTTTTATTTTTCCATGGTTAATGTAGACTATCAACCCAGTTTCTAAATCATACCAATTCTTAGTGTATAAGCGGAAATCTTAGAAGATTTTACCTTAATGAAGGAGGATTGACACTTGCAAGTAGAGTTGAGTTTAATCTGTCATAGTGTCTCGTAATCATGACAATAAATGGGTAATTTTCACAATATTTATCATGATAATACATAGCACTCACATTCATGCATATGGTCTCATAATCGACTTTTCTTTTATACGTACCAATAGATGTATTAATATCATATTTGTTTCATTATATACAATGCATCACTTTAACACATAATACAATTCACATGTATCCAACCCAGCCTAAGACCATCCATGAGGAGAGTTACTTAGCTTAGAATGAAATTTCAACAATTAATTTATCTATAATGATCCTTGCTCAGCCTAAGCGATTCTCACCCAATCTATTAAGAATATTTAGATTAATACAAAGGGTTAAACACTTAACTAGCAATTGAAAATTATAAAAAAAAAAAATAGATAAGGAAGTTACCCAAGTGATTCTTAACCAATCTTGGTTCTCGAAACCAAATGAACTCAACCCTAAAATTAATCTAAAACTAGACAGAAGAGATTGGACAAGTAGGTGTTGATTGAGAACAGTTTAGATGATACCAAAGAGAAATTAGAAAAAAAAAGAAAAAAAAAAAAGAAAACTTGAAATCAAGAACACAAAATGTAAGTTTTGCCCCCAGTGCAGAATCGGCAGCGACTATTAGAGTCTGGCGGTTGTCTAGGGGAGACGGCAGTACTGGGGTGTTGTGTGGTGGAGCAAAAACAAGTATGGGAGGGAGAAGGAACCCGAAAAGAGAAAGATATACACGTTGTGCGAGAGGGACATGCTGACGACGACCGGCGTGAGCGTCGCTGCAGTCGGGCGTCGGAAGAGGGTGTTTCTAGAGGGTGACGTTCGAGAGAGAGTAATGGGCAGAGATGGGGAGTTGCGTGGGTGAGGATTAAAAAACATAAGAGAGCTTAGTGAGAATGTGAGTTATAGGTTGATTAAGTCTAACGAGACCAATAAATAAAATCATATTGAATTCAAATGAGGATTTAAGAGAGAAAATTTAATGGAAATAAAACTCCGCAATTGAGGGGGAAAAATATAATTTAACCTGACATGGAGCTCTTTAGTCCACGATGTTTATATAGATTATTTATAAATAACATTCGTTAATCGACAATTTATTTAATTCGAAGTTGACAGAAATTATGTCCATTAACAAGTAATTATTTGATTTCTTCTAAAAATGCAGTTATTTGTTTCCAAAATTATTAACAATTAGTAGATATAAAAATTGTGCAAAGACTTAGTCGTGCTACCTGTTGGTCACTTTTATTTCTGTCTGGTTTTCTACTTCAATTTCTCTTTCTTTCGTTTATTATTATTATTATTATTATTATTATTATTGTTATTATTATTGTTATTATTATTGTCATTATTTTCTAATTATAGTCTAATTCAGATTTACCAGTTGGACCACATTTTTTTGGTAACCCGTTGGTCTGTGGGGATATCTCATCTCCCCTCCTTTTGTAGTTCTCTTGATAATGAAACTTATGTTTCTTATCAAGAAAATATTCTTTTAAACGTCAGGAGCCATATTTTTGGGATTTTCAAATTTCAACAAAAGGAAAAGAATTAAGGGGATGCAAATAAGAGAGATGAGCATTTTGTAAAGCCCACCATTTTGTTTGGTCCGCCATTGATTAAAATTGAGAAGTTAGTTGACTACGACCAAATTTCCACAAATACTCCCGATTAAATTGTATAAAAAAGTTTCCAACTTGCTCCGGTCATATACTTCTCAAACCCTTCCCGAAAATGATGACTCCATTATCTTTCATCTTTTTCAATTGAAAATTTGCCCTTCAAGAAAAGAAAAACATTAAACCCTAATTCAAAATGTCTATTACCAACGTAAGCCCCTTGATTCGAGGAACAAACTAAGCACCTTTCTCATTTTTCTGCTAAAATTCTTCAAAATGACCTTTTATCGGGCAGTGGTTACTAATAGGCTAGAAATACTTATTCTTCAAACTAGGGCCTTTCTTGAAATGCGGCAAATAAATTGAGAGGCTTTCATTATCAAGTGCAAGAGTCCCTCCCAGTGAAAGCAATTGAAAAGCCTACCAAGAATTCTCAAATGCATAGCGAACCATCTTAACAGAAGAGTGGATTGTGACCTAAAAAGTGTTGAAGTGATGGCCACATATGTTTGTCAACCATTGGCTAAGTTAATAGATCAAGAAAGAAATGTAATGTAGGGATAGAACGAAAGAGGATTAGGAGCGTGGAATGGACCTAGGTAAAGCATAAATAAGATTAGAAGTATATGTAGAGCTCAATGGGCCTAGGTGATTAATCTCAAAAGTAGGAATTGCATTGTGCGTTTCGATGAGTGGTTTTACAGTTAGAACATATTTGTATTTGGTGAGACATGGAAGGCCAAAAGGAGGGTGATGGAGTTATTATTATTTCGTTTTACTTGTGACTTTGACACCTACTAGATCAAAGGTACCTTAAAATATATTATAGAGGGAATCAGTGTTGCACCATCGTCATGACATGTGTGATGTTACTCGTGTGTTGTTAGTGAGCATGGGAAGACAAATGTTTTAGGCATTTTTTTTTTAGAATGTAAATCTAGGAAAATATCTAGAGGCAAGGGTGGACTAGTTGTGTGCCTCTTCCCATGGGTCACACGTTTCAAAACAAGGTTGGACTTTGGCGTGGAATGTACAAATGAGTTGGCACGGGCACAATTGTCATAATGGTGTTCAAATGAAAGGATGTCTTGAAGGTACATTTCAAAATATAAACCCAAGGATTTGTTCTTGATTAGCATGTTCGAACAAGCATTGAGTATAAGATGGCACTCAAATGTCATGAACAATAGTTTCTTAAAGCTATTCTAGAACTCGCAAGGGGATGGTGGAAAATTTAAGCTAGTTTGGGCTCAAAGAAGTATTTGATGAGCTAGTATTTACCTAGTGAAGTGATAGAGAACACCTTGTAATATCTTAGTAATAATTTTTCGAATTCATCTCCATAAGGCGTAGCATAGACTCAGTAAACTAACACCAAAAAGCATGGAGTAAACTAACACCAAAAAGCATGGAGTAAAGGACGACCATTCAAATGTCACGAGCAATAATTTTTGGAAGCTAGCCTAGATTGATAAGGGTTTAGATTTAGATGTTGGTTAAAAATTTAAGCTAGTCTTAGCTCAACTATTGCTAACATCTATCACGGTAGTCCATGATTTGCATGGTAAGCCGGTCTTTATCTAATAAAGTGATAGAGATCATTAGGCAGTGTCATAGCAATAGTTGCTAGAATTCATCTCTATAAGGTCTCGACTCGATGTAGAATCAAGACAATAGAGTAGTCGGGAACAAAATGATAAAAAAAAATGTTTAACATACCTAATGGAAGTTCATCCATAGGCATTCTTGAGATTTAAAAGAATTATCAATATCTATGTTGGCCATCAATGACCCAACTATGCTGTCTTATATGTTGTCCTACACAACCTAGTGAGCCCCTACGTGCAGAAGTGTATATGGTGATTCCCCCTGGAAACTTTTAAGCAAATATAGCCCTCCCACTAACGGATCTAAATGAAAGATTGAGGGCACTCTTAGGGCCTGAGAAACCCACTTTGGGATATCTTAAACTTTTTAGGCTTGTTAGGTTCTTTGTGCTTCTAGGATAATGGTTGGTTTGGGCTGGGGATAGCTCTAGTCGGGTTAGATTCCTTGCCAAGAAGATTATTTACGAACATTAACACCATTGGTTACATCTTGAACGTCATCTGTCATGTTAAGGTTACATAATGTAAGGAAGCTTCCGTAATATGTAGCATGTTTTGTGGGAATAGGAACAAGATTTTAAAGACTTTCTGGGCTTCCTTTTTAAATATGGACTCCTCTTGTGGTCTTATTCCATCCATTTTGTGATAGAAGGGTGTGATTATTTAGCATGTAACCTTATTTAGTGTCACGAGGAACGTGTTAGGAGAATCTTCAAGTATGAGAGAAGTTTTTGGAAAAAAAAGTTAGCCCTAGGTTCATTGCCTCCTATTGGGTCTCAAGTTCTTGAAAGGAAGTTAGGACCTAAGATAGGTTCATTTGCCTCCAATTTGGTCTCAATAGCTAAAAATTCAGCAATTACCTGTTATTTGTCTAATGTTTTTCTTCTTTTCTTTTCCTTTTGGATAAACTATATTCTTTGTCCCTAAGATTTGAGATCTGTGTCAAATTAATCCTAGGTCTTAAAATTGAACAACCAAGTCCCTAAAATCTAGGAAATATTCCCAATTTGAATCCAAAATCTGTTAAATACTTTAATGGAAGCCAACGTGACAATTTATAAAATAAAATGATAGTAATAATAGTAATAGTAAAAATAATAATTATATATAAAATAGCATTGCAAAAATTCCTTCGTGTGTATTTTTCCCCCCACAATGGAAGTTGTGTTCTTCTTGATGGAAAAAGTTCTTTTCGAGTCCCTCAATGATTAGTATAAATAACAAATAATATATGATTGGGCCATCCAGATATATAGTTATTTATACATTAAAAAAGAGATTAAATTTTAATATTTTTTTTTTAAAATATATTTTTATAATTTTGAATATCATGGTTACAGTACAATTTTTTCAAAAGCGTGATGAACTCATAAAAAAAGAAAATTTTAAATGAACTTTTATCAATCACTTGTCGAATAGAAATAACATAAATACCAAAAATTAAAAGAAATTCAATAAATTTTAAAAACATCTTAATTAAGAAAATATAAAAAAACAATTAAATAATTAAATATTGGACAGGCCCAAACCCGACCCAAGTATGCCCGAAACTCTAATCCATTGGGTGGGCTTGGCTAGGTTGGGCCAGCTCGATCCAAGCCTAAAAGTGACTAAGCTTTCACATTTAAGGTCGGGTTGGGCTGACCTAATAACAAGAGTGACTAACAAGTTCTTTAATAAATCTTACAGAAGTTCTGGGTCGAATATGTTGTCCTGGTTCATATTGTGGCAATATAACATCATTATTATTTGAATTCAAGATAGAAAAAGTGCTTCCCTTCGTTACATTGTCTTAGTTAACTCACAAATAAAAAGTTACAGTTCAATGTGGAAACAGTTCACCCAATAGGGGTATGGAAGTATATTAAACAAGTTCTAGACCATTAAGAGCTGTATAGCATAAGGGGTTGATATGCCTCGTGCAAATTGGAGGGGAAAGTACAACTCTTCCAACGGTTATGACTCTCCCTTTATTAAGGCCTTTTTACCTAACATTCCTTTATTACATCACCAACTGTAACTTCATCCGAACTATCCAACCCAAAATTTCACCTTGCTTAATTTATTTATTTATTTTTATTTATTTTTTTATTTTTTTTATTTTTATTTATTTTTTTATTTTTTTTAATTTGAGGCATATTAAATTTTCAGATTGTCTTAAAGGTGAAACTGTTATGGTAGAGTCGAATAGCTTCTTGGAACACTTCCATGAGAGAATAAAGATATAAGCACATTTCTGCTCTATGTAAATGACCTAATTATAAGCTAGGATTAAAATTAGATCCCTTAGCCAGTCTCAACTGGGAAACATGGAATAGTGGATGAATGGTGTGAGCAGCAACTCCATCTGACGGGCAACTTTTCTCTCTTTTAATCATGAGATCAGGTCCATTCAACTAGGAGACAGTTTCTCTTTTTGCATACCCTAACACTAATAGCTGCCCATTGGGCTGAAGTTTTGGAAATACCAAATCTCCTATCAGGTTATTTCTTGTTATTACCTTCATTACTGACAATACCTTCCATGTTCCGACAGAGTTACAATCTTCGACCTTACTTTTTTTACTTAAACACATTCCTTAGATTGATCCATCCATTATCATTGCTTCCATATGCAGATTCTCTTTTTTGCATAACATAAGCACGCATATTCCCATCCCATGTGGAATTTTCCCTCGTCCTACCCTCATCTTTACATGACCATATGCTTCGAGGCATCTTTTTCTATGACTTCTACACTACTCCTTTGCGTTCCTGCCATTCACAAAGTTTTCTTCCCACTCCAAGTGAGCTACTTTGGCCTAGATTGTATGGACTCAAATATAAACATTCTACAATTTACTCTTCCCCAAATCAGTGTGCAAAAGAAGAAAATAAAGAAAAAAAAAAACTCTGGCACAAACAAAAGAATGATGCAAAAGAAAATTGTTCTCTTTACTCCCTCTCTATCAGAACTTTTTACAATCACAAAGTTGATATATGGTGGTGGGTTGTAAATGAAGAAGGGATGGGAACTAGAAACCACCCATTCTCGACTTTGTACTGCACCTACGCAACCAAGGACGTCCTCAAATATACTTGAACAGCCTCTTTAACTTGAGAAGGAGAACTAACTCCCTGATCCTCAAGTGTTAAACTGACTCTCAAGGCTGCAACTTTGTGGAATGTGCGGATTCATAGGGATTCTGGGCAGAGGCTCAGATGTAAACATGTACAACTAACTGCTTGATCCTCAAGTGTGATTGAATTGATATATAATTCAATAGCAATTAAAGACTATTCCATAGTTATCACTGTTGCTTTAAAAAATTGAAACTAGTTGGCATATGTTGTTGTATCTGTTGCTAAGAATGTTTAGAAAGATACTTGCAAAAAGTAGATGTATATGAGCAAATATATATATATAGAAACCTTACCTGATTTCCAAATATGATGAGTTATTCCACGAATCGCTTACTGGGAGTACGCTTCTGCCATTGCACATTGTTCTGACTGATACAAATCTTGAAACCGGATACCAGCAAGGAATTTAAAAGTTACATTTAGGAGAGGAAAATCAATAATGGCTGCTCTACTTACTTGCAGATTGAGGCAATGATGGAAGATGACTGTTGGACAGACCACATGGAAATGGCTATAGGTATGGTCAACAGCCAGTCATTTAATGAGTGAAATTCCACAAACAATACTGTGTCTGATGTTATAGTCCGAAATAAAACAATAGGAACGTAACTGTAAGAATTCCTTAACACCCTGCTAACCTGCACAAGCGAATGTGCATACTATATAATGTCTGATTATAACAGTTGTAGTATGCATAATTATCAGGGTCTATAAATGAGCCATGCAGCAAACACTTATTTGATGCTCTTCTACCAACCGTCAGCCATATTATTCTTCTTGGGAAGATTTTTTCATTAACACTTGTAATCTTTTCTATTTCTTGATTCCATTAAATTTTAGTTAGCGAAGCCTGCTTGGTGTCAGCTGAGGAGGCTTATATTTTCACACCTATGGAATAAGAGGCACCCCGATAAGTTTGGGAAAACAATGTCATCGACCGTGGCATTGATTGTTTCCTGAAAAGAGCTCGAAGACCATTTTGAAAATTTTCTTGAAAAAAACCGCTGATGGTATGGTCACTGGTCAGGGCTTGTTCGGACATGACAATTGGAAGTGACCGTAGATCGAAGGACTCCAGTGGGTTTGAGGTTCTTCACAATAAAGGTACATATTCATGGACATGACAATTGGAAGCGACCCTAGATCGAAGGACTCCCTCTTTACTTGCGGTATATTTCTTTTAAAATTCTATTTAAAAAGGGGGGAAAAACTAGTACAATTTAAGAGATTCTTACTACCCAATTACTATGATCTGGTAATTACCAGTTGACATATTAAAAGGTTAAAAAATTATTTAAAAAAAAAAAAACTCAACGTCCTATAAATTTCTTCTAAATTAATATATATTTTTTAAACTTCGAATGTGCTGATTTATGATTATATTACTTGATAGCATATATTTAAAGTAAGATCAATCGTTTTAGGATCATGCAACCGTACTTTTAAAACAAATATATCATATAACATGTACTAAAAGATCCGAAATACTCTTGAAAAAAAGAAAATAAACAAATCCAATGTCAGAGCTTACGTTGTTCGACAAACCAACCCTGTGCGGCTCACGTTGAACACGACGATCGTAAAAAACATGGAAAAATAAAATCATATTTACTCCTATGTCAACGAAAGATACTGGAAAAATAAATTAAAAAATGCACATATGGGACACGCAAGCGAGCTCCATGACCGCAAATGGGCATCTAAAAATGAAAAATCAATATTCAAGCTCGATTTTCTCAAGATTAGCTTTACTACTGTTTTACCGTTCAGATGCCGGCGGCGACGCATGTCACCAGCCCGGCGAAACGCCAAGATTTAAACCATCAGATCTCTAGGTAATCGAGAAAGCAAGTTTATTATTAACGAGTCGACAAAGTGGAATCACAAAAAACAGTAGCAATATATATAATCAAACTAATCATGAATCGTTACCTGGATCATCGAGATACCATGCTCTCCAACGAAAATCAGATCACATGCAGCAGAAGGAGCAGTTTACCGTCCTTCCACCGATCTAGCTCATCGTACTAATATTTTTATATTTTTACAGATCGAGCCAAGCACAGCCTTCGAATTCACCGCCATCGATTGATCAATCGAACACGAACCGCAAGGCATCAGAATTCATAATCTGAGCGGTAGATACAGAGTGTGAGAACGAGATCGCCTCACCGAAAGATTGATCTGATGCATGATCTGCCGAGTTGTTTTTGCGCGATGGCCAATGGAGGAGGCACTGAGTAAAACAAAAAGCACCGCAACCGCAACCGCAACCGCAAGGGCGAGACGATTTGGGCGACCAATAGAAGGATGCCAAAGCGGAGGAGAGAGGCGCAGAGAAACCGAAATGAATATGAAAAGCGCAAACGCCAAAAACGCATTCCGAATTTCTTTTTGCGCGAGACTCAAATTTTCTGTTTTTAAGTAAGACAAACGCTCAGCTTTTTCTCTGACAGATCCCTTCTCCTTTCCATAAAAAGGCCTATTTTAACCTATCAATTTGAAGGCCTCTTTCTTTTTTCCATCTCTTCTGATTATTTATTCCTCTCCAATACTCGACTTTCAAAAATCATAAATTGGCTCTCGAGTTCGCTACATTCATTCCCAACATTATGGTCTTACTCAAAATCATCTTCATGGAAGTCGATGTTGGGCGGAGAATTGGATGTGCAAGTCTCAAGCATAACCACGGTATCAATAGTAAGTAGGGGTGATACTATGTGATCTTTGCCTTTCTTTGAACCCTTTTTCTTGTTCACAGACAGTTTGAACCCTTTTTCTTGTTCACAGACAGTGCCAATTAGTAATGACAAAATATGAGTAGGGTAGTCACATTTGACTTTCACGTACCTCAATAATAAATTTGTAACAAGTGTCCGACATTTTTGGATCCCGCATGACCACCTAGTCTCCCGCCACATTTAGCTTCCTCGATTCTCTCGTTGGGGATAAGTTTTCTCTCTGCTTTATCTTCCCTTTGTCTCCATTCAAAAAGACTTCAATCCACAGAAAAATCCATATTCCATTCAACTCGAACTCACTCCCTTCCTTCGCCACACCGTTTCACAGCCGAATTCTATGTCATTTTACTATTCATTCTTCTCGGTAATCCAACCCTCTCCACACACACTCTTCACACTTATCCACATCTCACCAAACTCTCTGCCATTTCCCCCATTCATCCCTTCTGGTCGTTCGTTGGTTGGCTGACCCTCATCATCATTTACGATTATCCATTCGCCTCGGTTCTAGCGACGACCTCCGTAGATTGTTTGTTGCGCTCTTTGCTGGGGTCTTTGTGGTTGCTTCTGAGCAGAGGATGACGATGAGTAGGCCTCAACAAGATCCCCAATCTGGATTTTTGCATGAGATTTCGTCTCTGCTTTTGAAAATTCTCCGATCGCCGCCCCCGCCGGTGCCATTTGCAGATCATGTGCTGGAATTATCTTCCGCTATTTCGTCTTCCTCGATAACTTTTCCTTCGTCCCAGATGTCACCGACTGGATTCGCGGCGCTGCTTTTGGGGATTTCGCTGGCTTTGATGCTCTGTGGATCGGTTACCTTCTTCCTTGGCTTCATGTTGATGCCCTGGATTCTCGTTTTCGTTATGATTTTCTACATGGTTGGGATAGTTTCTAGCGTCTCTATGTTGGGACGCTCTATACTTTGTTGTTTCACAGCTCCAACACCCCGGAAAGATTTTCATGGCGAGTTTCTTTTCTGCCTCTGTTTCCTTGTGTTTATTAGATTTGGGTTTTGCTTCATTTCCTTATCTGAATCTTGTTGCTTGAAGTTTGATTTCACTAATATATGCATATTATCTGTATGTCTGAATTTTCTCAAGGCTTCTGCCTTTTCTTATGCAAAATTCGTATCTATTTGCCCATTGCCTTGCGAAGTATCTTGTCAATAATTGATGTTTACTTCGTTTTGTATGCTTTGTTACTTGAATTTTCTCTATGGAAGTTGTTATATAGTCAATATAAACACATGTTTGTGTATGTGTCAAAATTTTCAAAGGATTGTGAGATTTGGTAAGGCGGTGTGGTAATGGTTTGGATGGGGATAGCGACTTTGATCTGTGGGTTAACATATGATAAGCCTTGATGTCTAGTGTAGCTACACGTGAATTAATGAGGTGGGCCGTGAGTGTAATGCAAGGAGTGGATTTAGATACCCCCAATATTAGAAAAAAGAGAGTAGAAGAGGAATATCTGGCTATATCTTGTTCAGTAACGTCAGAATTTTCTTGTCTTTTAATGTTTGCTCTCTTGATTTTGTAGTTTGAATTTTGTTAACGAAGGTTGGCTATATCAATACGCACACATGTATAAATCTGAATTTTCTTAGGCTTCTGTTTCTGGTTGTGCCAGATTCGTTACTACCTTGTACAATAACTAGTGAACGAGTCATTTGCCATATTACAGGAAGAATTTAAAGGAAATTTTAGCTAGGCTAGTACTTTATCAAATGCAAGAATATTAATGCTGTATTGCCTGTATGATATCTTGGTAATTATTTTCTCATACTTCCATCGATGCATTCAAATTCCATGTAGACGCCAAGTATGAGAATGCTTAAGTTTTTTTTTTTGAATTTGGGAGTTTTGTGTACATACACGTTCAGCATGCTTGAATTTGTAGGACTTTTTACTTGAATTTTTTGGATTTCTGGTACTTGAATTCTTATAATTGGTATTCATCTCTGTTATTTGGAGTTTGGAGGGATTAGGTTGGGTTTTCTCGTAGCGCCAACTGAATTCTATGTATCTGCTCTGTGTTGGAAGCCTACTTTTGAATAGAGGTTGCAGCATATAACTATTGTTTCAAGTTTTAAGCAATTTTTTGCAGTATCGATAAATTTGATCATTTTGTGGCATGCTCTTGTTTATTAACTTTGTTTATTTGTTATTATTGTTGCTGCAGCTTGGGAACAAATGTAAATATGAAGTGGCTTTGGTTCAACCAGAAGGTTAAATTATTTAGGATGGAGCACGCGGGGCTTACAGGAGAATATGAGTAAAGATGCCCTCGTTAATGTGAATGGTGCTGCCTCTAGAATTATTTAGGCAAGACGAGGTTTGAATTATTGACCACAGTTTGTTGTTTTTGAAGTTGTGTGAGTAACATTGTGTTAGAATCTTCCTACTTTTGAGACTGTTTCAGTTCATTTCTTCCATTGTTTTCTAGTCTTTTGATCGTATGTAACTGCCACGGTTTGAAATGCCTGTTGGGCAATTAAAAAAAAAAAAAAAAAAAAAAAAAAAATGGGAGGAAAAAAGGAAAAAAAAAAAAAAAAAAAACAATCCCTGCCAACACAGTCTCAAGACCATCGTAGCTTTGAATTGATAAAATCACCTATATGTTACACCAAGATCGATATTTGGCTCACACACATGGAAAACTGTAGGACATCGACGGAAAAGAAAACTAAGAACTCAAATAACATCACATTAGAGAATTAGAAACAAACAAGAAATGTCGCATCAGGGGGGAAGATTTAGGAACCAATGTAGAGGTGATCCTGGAGGGGTGAGTGTTTGCATCGGGGAAGAATTAGGAACCAATATAGAGATGAACCTTGATGGCAAGCAAGAAGACGCAAATGAGACCGAAGTAGAGAACTGAATGAACGATGATAGCAGCAGCACTGGTGTGAAAGTTGCCGAACTCCAAGCACCTGCGGTTGCCAGGAAGCTGAAACAGCAGACCTGGAGTTAGCAAAACAAACAGAATCACAGCTACAAAAACCGGCCCCCAATCAGCCATCACTCTTCTTTGTTTTTTTCTTTGCTTCCGTCAGAAACTGTTTGATTTACGTCAAGTAATAGAGCTTTATATATATACAGAGAGAGAGAGAGAGAGAGAGAGAGAGAAAGAGAGAGGGAAACTTTGGTGGGAAGAAAGGGGAATATGGGGCGGAGGCTTGGAGCAGTGGAGATCCTTTGATTCATTTTCCTCCGATGACCCATTTTGGGGAATCCCATGTGCTTATTTGAGAATAACTTGCCTTACCCTGCTTCCTATTTTAGGTTCTCAAGTACTTGCTTTCTATAACCAGAGACTTAAGAATTCAAAAAAGTTGAACCGAGTAATTTGATGCTTGAATAACACATGGTAGTATTATTGGTTTTTGAATGATTTTGTATGTTGTAAGTGATATATGTTCATGATCCTGACTTTATATGATTAATGATCCTGACTTTATATGATTATGCATATGTTACACAAGATACATGAACTAAAATGTTGATAAAATATTATGGAGTCATTGAAGGCATAAAAATGTTACTGTGCATCATATCACTTTACTAATGGTTTAAAATGTGTGAACTTTGTGTAATCATTGATTACTTCTATGGTTATGTATTGTATAGATGTGTACACTCACATCAATATTTACATTCTTATCTTTCTGTTGATTTCGACAGTGTGAGCGTGCATAACCATAGTAGCTTGGGGGTGCATCAATGGACATGCTTAGTGAGTCCATGTGCATGATGTATGTGGGCAAGAATTATTATGCATGCAACCGTGTCTAGAAACGAGGGTAGAGTTCAACAACAATCATGAATTTAGGTTTCAATAAGAATGATATATGTTTTGTGTGTTTGCATATTTCGATCTAAAGAGCAGTAATTTAATATTCAAATCTCATTGTTTTCTAATATTGTTCTGGACAATGGTAAGGGAACACTTGTTGACTTGTTGAATATTGGTGTAGAGTTGCTACAATATATATCAGGAGTGTTTAAATTTGAAACGGTTTTTATATAAGAGAAATGCTTTAAAAAATAATTTTTTTGAAAATTGCTTTTTTTTTTGTTACCGACAAATTCAAATCGACCTCAGTCATTTTAAGCAAGTACAGTACTGAAAATCAAAAAAGAAATTAAAATCGTAGTTATTAAAATTTCCTTAAGATATTTAGAAATAGGGGAAAAAAAGAGAAATTATAATTTAAAATTACAACTGTGGTACTATGAAGTGGATCCCGTTATTATTTCTGCGTGCATTCTGATTAAAAAGAAAAAAGAAAAAAAGAAAAAACGAATTTGTTGTCGGCTAAAAAAACCGGCTTTTTCCACGAGTTTATTTCCAGAGGGAAAACAGGAAAAGAGAAGATGTTATTGTTATTTATTTTTCATTAATTAATCGGTCGAGCACACTGCGCTGTGACATTTGCCGTCTTTATGTGCTGCCAATTTGCATATGCTCGAACGGCCCCAATTTCTCTTCGAAATGACGAAAATACCCTACTCACCGACTTTCTCCTCTTTTCATTTCTATTTTCAACGTAGAAAAGTTATTTAATAAGAAAATGCTTATAATCGCTAATAGATTTGGATTTAATAATTTATCTGCCTTTGATAAATAACTAATATATATATTATATATCGAAAAAATAAATTCATAATATATTTGTTTTCTTTGGTTGAACCATAATAATTAGTTATTTTCAAGTTGATTTTTTTAGTTATATTTTAACTCTAATTTGAAGATTTCTTTTAGATCAATAGAAAATGGATGAGAGGATTCGAGTAAAAAGAAAATTCCAAATTTCGAATTCCGATTGCAGGCTTCTGTCCATTTTCGTTTTTTTGTGTACGCGAAATCGAAGTGCACAGGAAGACTGGCACATGGAAGATCCATCTGTTGAATGTGGAAGTCAATTCTCCATTTCCCATTTTCAGCTCCTCGGTGATCCGGCTTTGACACCGCCGGCGAAATCTTATTTCTGATCTCTCTCTCTCCCCCCCCCCCCCCCCCCCCTCTCTCTGCAGTCTCACAACTCGGAACAGTCGTGCTCCTGCTGCAAAAGGGCAAGTTGAAGCTCTTCTCTGCAATTCGGTAGGAATCTGAAATGTTTTCTCTCATTTCTTCTCGTTGAAAGAGCTGATGCGATCTGTACATGATGAACGACAGTAAGTAGTGGAGTTGGCAGTTTTTCCTTTTTTCTTTTTGGGTTTCAATGGGGTTCATATTTTTCCTGATGTCGACGTGAATTTCTGCTTATTGATTGAGGAAGTTTAGCGGAATGTGATTTTAACTAGTATCAGAAGTGTTTGCCGCCAAATGTAAACGTTGTACGGTGGAAGGTTATTGGGGATGATTGGTCCGCGTTTGATGAAGAGCTAGATCATATTTCAGTTCTAGTAACATAACCTGAGCTGTTTCGTGTTGATTCAGTGTAGAGGCGGCTGTGAGTTGTTGATGAAGTCACGTGTTTATCTAAAATCAACCCTTAAGCTACTGGGAATGGGCTTGTATTTGAATTAAAGGATTTTAAGAAACTTGAAAGAAACGGTGTTGCTCTTTATGTTAATTTAAGGCAATATATTTTCAGCAGCTTCGTTAAGTCCTACTTCTTTTTTATGTATATATTTTTTCTTGCGTAGAATAATTAAGCATTTGGAAACTTTGATCCGTTGGACTTTAGTTTCTTGCGTGTACTTCGATCGTAGTACATGTCTATCATCAGCAAAATAACTACAGAAGATTAGAAAAGTTTTCTTTCTTCTTATCGAGCATGTGTCTGATGAGATTCATAATACGAAGGAAAACGTTGTCTGCACAACTAGACGGCTAAGGTTTTTCTTCAGGACATCGTTCTTTTGTGTTTGATGAATGTAATATGTAGCCCAATTAACTTAGAAAATTCATCTCAAGCATGATCTCCGAACTCATGTCGGGCTTTACATTTTTGGCACTACATTCAAGCTAGCTTGGGAACTGAACTGAAATTTGAAAGCCTTTTCTTATCATCGTCTCAGGATATGATGTTAGTGACCTTTATCGAGAAGCACAAACACGTTGGCTGAAGCCTCCTGAGGTGCTCTTTATCTTACAGAATCATGAGAAATATCAGCTGACTGAGGAGGCCCCTAAACAGCCAACTAGTAAGTAACCCTTATTCACTATTATGTTTCTTTGGAATGAATTTTGATGGCATATCGTGCTAGCGAGTTGTTTTATACCGTTTGGATAATTATTGAACAATAGAGTTGCAACAGGTGGTTCCTTGTTTCTTTTTAACAAGAGAGTACTCCGTTTCTTCCGTAGAGATGGTCATAACTGGAGGAAAAAAAGGGACGGAAGAACTGTTGGAGAAGCACACGAACGACTTAAGGTTTTTTATCATGCTTCCACTCCATTTAACTCATTTTCCTATTAACTTTTCCATCTGCTGCAATAATATACCACGGCATGGTTTTTGAGTTTGTTTGCCCTCCTTAATAGAAAGGATAGATTTTGCTTAGAAGAGACAAAAAAAAGAAAAGGGCGGGTGTAGTGTGGTGGGGAGAAGCCAACCTAAATGAGTTTTCTAACAATGGTGCTAACTGAAAAATAATCATAAAAATTAAGGGAGCGTTTAACTCGCTTGTTATATTTATGTAAAATTGAGCCAAATGTTTGATATGTGAGTTAGCTAACTATCGCACGCACGCACATACCCTTCAACCCTCCACTACCTATGCGTATGGGTGGAATATGCTGTAATGCCTACACTTGTTAGTGTTTTTAGCATTAAATTTTTGAAAACTTTGCATGCAAACTGCAAAATATAAGATCTGGCAATCATTGAAATAAGTAGAGTAAACGAAATGATGGCCAGGACTGCATGTCTGCATGGAACATACTATGGTAACATAGTTTTGATTCCAGGACTAATGAAACGTTACAATGGCGATGCCCAAGAAATTGAGCGCTAGAAAGTGAACTTTAAGATGTAATTTCGAGCTGGTTAGAGTTGTCGCATGGGGAAAATATTATAAGCCTTGGATGTGGTTAGTTCAACATCAACATCAACTTTACTGGATTTGATGCTATAGGCAACTAAAACTTATTCAAGGGCTTATGTGATATAAATTTTCCATCACCTCGAGTGCTATACTACCCAACCCACTGATCTGTCTGCTTTAGATCTTTTGAGATCAACAAAGTATTCTTACTGATTGCTCTGGTCGGGATTATTCTGCACGGTTAGGTTGGAAATGCTGAAGCGTTAAATTGCTATTATGCACATGGAGAGCACAATCCCAATTTCCAGAGACGTAGCTATTGGATGCTGGATCAGTGAGTGTTCCTTTTACATTATAGAATGCACTCATGTGATTCTGTTTTAAGGCCTACTCTCTACCTCTTGACTTAACCATCTGCCCGTTGTATCCTATAAAGCCTAAACACTTCAATTCTATTAATTTGTTTGCATATGCTACTAAATACTCCCACACGTACAATTGGTTGGACACTCAAACCAAGGTTTTTATATTTCTTTTACAATTTCTATTTATTTTTTTGATATAGCACATGAACATAACCAGAATTTACTCAAGAGCAATAAATTTTGTACGGAAAACTCATTTTTCTTGTTTTTTTAACGTGTATTTGTAATTTATTAACACATTGGATCCTGAATTTTCATATTATATACTGAATAGTTTTTTGGTTTCGGATTTTCTTTTAAATATTTATTAGAAGGCATTGCATGTGTAGAAAATTGTAATCAACTTCAGTTACTTTTACAATCATTGAAATTGCATGTACTTTCACTTCGTTCATATTGTATCATCTTAAATGTAAATGAAAACATTTTATTTACATTTTTTTTTTGCTTGAAAATAATCACATTGTGAAAAACATTCAAGTATGTGATGTTTTAATAAATGGGTCTGTGGCCCATAATGGAGAAGGTTTTGCTTCTTCATCCTTTAAGTGAGGTGCAAAATCCTTTGGCAAGTTTGTTTCTTCACGGTTGTTTGGAGATTTGAATTGAGAGTAATCATATAATTTTAGAGGGAGTGAGAGACCGGTGGGGAGTTGTGGGAGATTATTAGGTTTAATGCCTTGGTTGGACCTTAGTGACTAGATCTTCTGCAATTATCTATTAGACTTTATTTATTGGATTGGAGTCTGCTCAAAATATCAAGAGGGAATTACAATTTTTTTCTTATTTTCTTTAAGAATAAAGTTTCACAAATAGAGGAAACACTCCTTACAAATAGATAAAATTTCAGAAAATATAATACAATAAATACCAAATTGCTAATTTACACAAAAGAAAATAATCAAGACTCCCCTCAAGTTGGTTTGAAGATAACTTTCTTAGCAAGCTTGTCGTTCAGTTTGATGAATTGTAATTTTTGGTAGTCTTTTTTAGTTAAGACATCAACGATTTGATTTGTTGACGGAAGGTAGAGAATATATATTACTCCAACATCGTTTTTATCATTTTTCTCCTTTATGAAGTGTTTATCAACCTTGATATGATTTGTTCTATCTCGAATGACAAGATAGTGAACAATGGAAATTACAGGCTTGTTGTCATAGTAAATAAGCATGAACGTCATCTGAGGGAATTTCAATTCTTCCAATAGTCTATTTATCCATATACCCCCACAAATTCCATGGACTTACGCCTTAAACACTACTTTAACTCTACCACACTTTGTTTTTGCACTAGGTAGCTATATTCCCTTCAACAAAAGAGCAATAACAGAAGTAAATCTTCTATTTGTGATGTTGCCTGCTCAATTAGCATCAGTGTATACTTCAACATATAGGTGACCATGTTTCTTAAACCACATGCCCTTTCCTAGAGTACCTTTCAAGTATATTAGGATTCCATAAACTATTTCAAAGTGAGTTGACCTTGGAGCATGCATAAACTGACTTACCATACAAACAGCAAAAACAATGTTTGGACGTGTGTGAGATAGGTATATGAGTCTCATCACAAACCTCTGGTATTTTTCTGTCTTTTACCTCTTCTTCTGTCGCAACTCAAAATTTTAAATTCAGCTCAATGGAGGTGGTAAGTCTATAAATACCTCCTCTTCAAGATCCCCATTAAGAAAGATATTCTTTTCATCAAGTTGATGAAGATGCCAATCAAAATTGACAGTAATATATAAGAGAGCTTCAATGGAGTTAATTTTAGTTTTAGCAATAGGAGCAAATGCTTCTTGATAATCGATTCCATAGGTCTAGTTGAAACCTTTAGCAACTAGTTTGAATTTCTATCTTTTAATGCTACAATCGACATTACAGTAAACACCAATTTGCGTTCCACTATTTTCTCATCCTTTGGTAATTCTACTATGTCTCATGTGCAATTTTGTTTAAGAGCATTCATCCCTTCCATAACTGCTAATTTCCAATTCGAATTATTTAAGGTCTCATGTATATTCCTTGGAACAAATAGGTGGGTTCCTTAGAGGTGAAGGGTGTATAACTATGAAACAATTTGGTGAGAAAGATAGGTTGCAATAGGATATTTGGTGCAAGTTTGTATACCTTTCCCACAGGTATTGAATCAAACATGCCCTAAATTTCTCATGTATTGAATCAATTTTAAAGCTCTGATTTATAAAGAAGATCTCCGCTAGGATTATGCAAATGGTAAAGGAAAACAAAAAAGGAGAGGTTTTTGAGGGGAGGGAAATCAGGAAGTGATATCAAGGACCAGAAAAATAAAGAATAAAGAAAGCGCGTAAACACCCAACGAAGAGAAAAAATCTAATTGGCAAAGAGAAGGGCCAAGTGACCAAGCCTAGGGGCCTGTATGGCCCAGTGAGAAAATTAAAGCACATTCAACCGTTGGACACCAACTCCGATTAAGTTATCCACTATTTATTTATCATTGTGAGCAAGTGCATTTATGTTTAATTTTGTTATTAGAAATTTATGTGCTTGTACTTAATTTTCTTGGCAGGTCGTGTGACCACATTGTTCTTGTACACTACAGAGATATTAGTGAGGTGAGTTACAACAACAACAGAATAGATAAAGCAAGAACAAGCTAATACCATCACTATTCTTTTATCTTGAAATACAGAATTTGTCAATATCTTGTACTTGTAGATGCTTCAAAATTATTTTGACGTGACCTCCAATCATGCTTTTAAAAATGAACTCCCCATGCTTCTTGCCTGGTGAGACCAACCCCTGTTACCTGCAACAGAACAAGAAGAATTATTTAAAGATCCTAGGAGATACAAAAGATTGGTTAGGAAGTTGAATTATCTAACACTGACATGACCAAATATTGCTTATCCAACAAGTATTGCAAGATCAATATATGTCTTCACCTAAAGTGGATCATTGAGCTATAGTAGAATATGTTCCATGCTACCCAAAAGCTACACCTAGATGTGAATTCTTATATAAAGTTCATGGTAATACAAGAGTTGATTTTTTTCAGATTCTGATTGGGTTGATCTAGAAAGGATAAACAATCAACTTTGGATATTGTGTAGTTGCTTGTCTTGGAAGAGTAAGAAGTAGAACATAGTTTGACATTTAAATCCTGAGTCAAAACATAGAGTTATGACAGTCTGTCTAGAAATAGTGTGGATACATCGAAATTTAAATGAGATATGCTTATGTATTATCATGTTAGCTAAATTGCGGTGTAACAATCTAGCTACACTTCACATTGCATCTAATTCACGGTTTCATGAGTAGACTAAACATATTGAATTGGATTGTCATTTCATTTGTGAGAAAATACAGCAAGACATCTAAAGGACTTGTGAAGATTAGAGAATAATTAGAAGATATCCATACCAAAGCCTTAAACGGAGCAAGAATAAATTATCTTTATAACATGGTGGGTCTGATTAACATATTTGTTCTAGCTTGAAGGGGGAGTGTTATAATGTATGTTATTTTGTATAGTTGTCCTTTATTATAATTGTACATTTCTTTAGTTTACGGTTCTTTTGTGTATCTATCTATATATGTCTGGTTTCACCTTAATGGAGATGACTATTAAAATTTCACTACTTGCGAAAATAAGCATATTAGTATTATATCTGATAAATATACAGTTTTGGGGTGGTTTTGGGGTCATTAATTTGAGTTTTCTTTTTCAGGTTCGTTGTGCTGCCTTGTTACTGTTAGGTTCCCATGATTCTCCATCCCTTGAGCATGATTAGGAATAGTCTTGACTAAGAATGCTTGTTATGATGGTACTTTATTTGTGTGTGGGTGGGAGCATTTTTTTGAACCAGATTTCACTATAAACTTTTGCGCTAGTTATTTTCAAGAATTTTCTTCAAAGCCCAAAATCCATTAGTACAGAAGTTTGTGCCAGCAATTCTGTGTTTGTAATATCAGTATGTATTCAGCTAGACATCTCTTTTATTCTTAGGGATGACAGATATATTGGCTCCACCAAGTTTGTACTTGTACTATATTATATGAAATTTAAGCACGTATTTGTTCTATTTTGAGTAGATTCATTCACATTTAAATGAGATTTCTGTTGCAGGGAAGGTCTGGGGCGGAAAGTGTTCCACAATTATCTCCAGCATCGGCTTCTAGTTCTGGTTCTGGTTCCTATCCGTCCCAAAATCATGCTTCGGAATATCAACATTCATTGAGCCCAGGGTCTGTTGAAGTTAGTTCTGAAACTGGCAACCGTACTATTGGGTCAAATGGCGTGGATAGGCAGTATGAAATATCAGAACTAAAGAGTTCAAACGATCGTGAGGTTTCTCAAGCTTTGAGAAGGATAGAGGAGCAATTAAGTTTGAATGAAGACAGCTTGAAAGACATTGGTCCATATTATGGTCGCGAGGAAGGTTCAAATTTCAACCTTATAGACTACTATGAGATGTCCATTGAGGATCAGTTTTCAGTACTTCAGCATCCAGAGAATGCTGTCCATGATAACAGTTATACGTTATTTGAGATGCAAGGTAATTTCAACACGGTGGTGCTGTTTCAAGATATAGTTCGTAAGCTTTATCATTATATGGAGAATTGTCGAGAGTTTATCAATGATCGATTTGCTTGTTGAAGTCCCGTTGAATCTGAGGCTCTTAATTTTACTTACTATAGAGGTTTCTTTCTTGAGTTATATTTTGCTAAGGAAACGAAATGATTTGTGGCTACTATATTTTAGAATGACTAGTTAATTGGTCCAACATGTTAGGATCGCACAACAGAGCACACACTCGATCTAAATGAATACAAAGAATAAGATAGAAAAAATGCAAGGAGAATATTGGCTAAAGGTTTTGTATTGATGACTCCAGCTATGTACAGTAAGGAGAATACAAAGAATATAGAAAGTACTATATATATATATATATAGTTTAACTTACTATATATAGCTTTACGAGATATAACCTGTATATAACTATCTACCATATATAGCTTTTTACTATATATAGCTATTTACTATTTATGACAATTTACTTTATAATATAGTTTTATATGTATAACAGTTGACTAAGCTATAAATAAGCTCAGGCTCCATAACCTAACAATTCTCCCACTTGGAGAACTGATTCAGTCATATAGAGGCTTTGCACAACCTCAATATTCCAACATCAACACATTTTGTCAACATGTTTGCTGGATTCTTTGCACCCTCTATCTTCTCAAAACACATTACCATCTTCCACTAACCTGCAAGTGAAATGGTATCGCGTTCCGTGTTTTATTTTTAAATGATAGACCGGGTTCCTCACCAACTGTATGGCACTCTGACTATCTTTATAAAGAATCTTTTTGTGTTACTTCTTGCCCAATTCTTCCAGATAGTCAGTCATCCATATCGTCTTCTTTCCAGCTTCAGCTATTGCCACGTACTCAGCCTCAGTACAACGCATTTTTGAAGCCTAGACATCCCATCATCCATGACTTGCTCCCACTTGGTTGTATCCTCCAATTGTAGGGCCTTATCAAAGGGCTTTGGTTCTTTTCATCAGCACTAGATAGTGTAATGAAGGTACATACATATCTGGTACTCTAATAGTACTGGATGATCTTCTCAACACCAGTTCAAGTGTCACTTGCTCTACTACTGGTTCCTCTACAACAGTCTCTGAAGTTTCTTGAGTATCTGATACAACATCACTAGGTGATTTTTTCCGCAACTCAACCTCAACTCCCACTTGCTTCGTTGTCTTGGAACCTTGCCCCACATTTGGTTTCTCAGCGTTTGTCTCAGGAGTTTCATGAGTATCTGCTACAACATCACTAGGTGAGTTTCCCAGCCACTCAAGCTCAACTCACACTTGCTTTGTGGTTTTGGATCCTTGCTCCACATTTGTATGGACCATTTCCAACTGCACTTTCTTCAATTCTCTGACAGTCCTTGTGAAGCTAACTCGTTTCTGCTTGCTCATAACACAGTTCTCACAATGACCCACATCAATAGGTTTCAGACCTTCTAAAACTTCTTTCACATCCAACATCTTCATTCCTTTCACGCTCATATATCCAAGTTTATTGTGCCATAGACTTGAATTTGAAGCACTCTCAGCAACAACAACTATGTTCATATACCCTGCAGTGATGTATAAGGTTCCAGATTTTGTGCCACGTGTTACCACCATAGCACCCTTCATAATCTTCCACGAACCTTCTCTAACTCTGTTGCATAACCTGTGTTGTCCAACTGACCAATAGAGATCAGGTTCTTCTTAAGACTAGGAATATATTTGACATCCTTTAATGTCCACCGATTTCCTGCCAGAGTTTTTATGCAGACATCCCCCTTTTTCTTTAATCTCTAGATCTTTGTTGTCGGCAAGATACACCTTCTCAAAATTTCCAGACTTGAAATTCCGGAACAACTCTTCATTTGGAGACGAATGAAAAGATGCACCTGAATCCAAAATTCAGGATTCAATCGAACTGTCTACGCTGAGAATTAGAGCATCCCCAATGTCTTCTGCTGAATTTATAGAATCATCATCAGATCCAGATTTGTGATTCTGCTTCCTCTTTGGTCTTGTGCAATCTGTTCGAAAGTGACATTTTTCTCCACAATTCCAACACGTTACGTTTGGTCTATTTGGAGATTTTTCCCAGTTCTTTGATTTTGATCACCATTTGTTTGGGCCCTTCGGTTTACTTCTTCCCCGTTGGTCAACACTGAGAACACTACCAGATGAATTTTCAATTACTCGTTTGCGAATACTTTCGCTGAGAACTACATCTCGAATTTCATCAAACTTCAGTTTATCAGATTCTCGAGAACTGCTAATTGCGGCAACGATAGTATCCCATGACTCGGGTAAAGATGACATCAAAATCAATATTGAATTTATTTATATGATCAACAACAGATTCACCTTCAGACATTTGTAGATTGAACAATCTCCGCATCAAATACACCTTGTTTATAGCCGATGGTTTTTCGTACATATTCGACAGCGCCTTCATCAAATCTGACGTTGTCTTCTCCTTGCTGATGTTGAACGCCACGTTTCTGGATAGTGTCAACCGGATCAACCCTAAGGCTTGTCGATCCTTGAGCTTCCACTGCTCCGTGGTCATGGTATCCGGCATCACTCCCAACAGGGGTTTGTGAAGACCTTTCTAATACAAATAATCTTCAATCTGCATTTTCTAGAAATTGAAATTGGATCCATCGAACTTCTCAATTTCAATCTTTAAGCTTCCCATCTTCATAGATTGTGGTGAATTCCGCCTTGCTCTGATACCAGTTGTTAGGATCGCACAACAACGCACACACTCGATCTAGATGAACACAAAGAATAGGATAGAGAAAATGCAAGGAGAATATTGGCTAAAGGTTTTGTATTGATGACTCCATGTATGTCCTAGGAGAGAATACAGAGAATATAGAAAGTACACTTTCAAATCTCTACTGAGATATATATATGGTTTAGCTTACTATATATAGTTTTACCAAATATAGTCATCTACTATATATAACTATCTACCATATATAGCTTTTTACGGTAGCTATTTACTATTTATGACAATTTACATTTATCAAATATAGTTTTACTATATATATAACCGTTGGCTAAGCTATAAATAAGCAGTAGGCTCCATAACCTAACACAACACACGATGGGAGTTCAACTATGGGAGTTCAAAGCAAAGAAGCAAAGTTGATGCTGAACACGTCCCAACACACACACACACACTCCTTTACTTGATAGGGTGTTCCCTTGAGCCCATTCCACCTATGTATTTGCCCCTCATCCTGGAACAGTTGAGATGCACGTTTATTCCTAGTATTACTTGAGTGAGATGCATTTTGCCAATTGAAAATAAGTAGACATACTTTTACTTTCACGTTCTTCCTGCCTGCTTTCCTTTATTATTTGTGGAGATAATCTTAAATTTTAGAAAATCATCTGATGAAGCCTCTTTCTAATAGATGCTAGTGGTAAACATAACCGTTATGATATGGCACATGAGTTTATATTTGGTGGTGAAGGAACTCGACCATGGGGTGATGCACTTGATTCAAGTAAGACAACCGTTCTTGAGTCTCAAGATAGGCATTCTCTCCTATGGAATGAAAATGTAAGTTCTCCAGCTGTAGTTTAGAAAATTCAAATTTGTCAGTTCTAACTCATTTCTTTCGGGGATTTTCCTTTTAATTATTAATATTTGATTAACAACAGGAAAATCCATCATCATCTTCAACCGTAGACAATGAGCATCGCAACTGGCTGGACAGCGGAGGAAAAAGTACTGTAACAAATTATTTGATTTCCGTCTACTCTATTTACTATCAGTAAATTAAAGGGAAATGATTTCTGTTGTTAACTTAAGTTATGATTATCTATACTACCAGCTTTTCCTATGCTAGGAAGCTGCACATCTCCAGAATATGCTTCACCACTAGACACTCATGATGATAATTCCGACTACCACATATCATTCCTTAAACAAGACCATGGAAATTCTTTTGAAGTTGATACCAGTTTAATTGTTGCACAAGTGCAGAAATTTACAATCCGCCAAATAGTACCTGAACAGGGTTATGCCACTGAGAGTACCAAGGTACTTGTAATTTTTTGTATTTCTGTGCTGTCATGATCATGCATTGCCTTCCGTAGTTACAGAGTCTGTTATGCTTGATATCTGCCCTTGATAGTCCAGTGAATTCTTTGTTTTTGTTTGTTTGTTTGTTTTTAATTTTTTTTATTCAGTTGCTTTCTCAAATGGACTATTGCGAGGTTGAGGCTGATGCAATTGTACGTCTGTTGTTGACCTGCTAATTCAATGACAGCTTGATAAACTTTTAATTCTGTTTAATCACCAATAACATAAATGAAAAGATTATGATAAATTTATATGGCTATACTTTGATACTCTTCCACCCTTGTGACTTGGACATATGTATAAATGTACAAAGTCTTCACAAGTGGAAATCATTATTAATTGGAGAGAAAATAACTTTACAAGACTTCCTTCTTCGATACCATAACACGTTAAATCACCGATCAACCCAAAAGCTTAGAATTTTCGGTAGTATTTTTTCTTTTAATACCTGGAATTTTTTTTTTTTTTTTTACTCTTATTCTTTCCTTTCCTTTCCAGCTGCAAACTTGTACCTTGAGCTGATGCCACATTTTCTATTTGCGTTTTCTTAGTCTGCATATGAATGCGTATGGGGAACAAACATATACTTAGTAGCGTAAGACCAAAAAGTACGAAATATTTTAATTGAGTTAAGATAGAAATACAAGTAGGACTAGCTTTTATTCTAGTTTTTTAGCTGGTTAGTGTGTAACTGCCAACTTCCTAACAACCAAATCAACCTGAAACCGCTGGTTTACAAATTAAATTTTTTGCCTCCAACAGTTGGTTGAAACTAACATACCCATAACCAACCAAATAGTAGCCTACAAAATTTCATATGTTTTATGTACTCATTTTTCAGTGGGACCTCATAGATAATATTTCTGATCTAATTTGATCAATGGTTAACTCAAAATTAAACCATTTGAACAAGGTATTTTTATATTTGTAGAGTTCATAGATATAGAATACTAGCATTGGCTCCAGTCCAGAACTGTTGCAATTGCAATTACTTGGTTCCGAACAATGATGCAGGCTCTCATAGAAGTAGTAGCAGGAAGTTTTACAATTTTCACTCTGTTTTGATTCTGTTCAGATGCAGCCTCTGTTATTCTCATGAAGATTCAAATATTAAGGTCACAAATTCTCTCTATCCAGGTCATCATTATTGGATCTTTTCTTTGTGATCCTTCAAAAACACCATGGGCTTGTATGTTTGGAGATATCGAAGTTCCTCTTCAGGTTGTTCAGAATGGGGTGCTTTGTTTTGAAGCGCCTCCACACCTTCCTGGGAAGGTTGCTTTCTTCATTACATCTGGCAATCGGGAACCCTGCAGTGAAGTCAGAGAGTTCGAATATAAAATGAATGTTTGCAGCCATTGCCAATCACATTCAAGTGGAGCTACGAAGAGCCCAGAGGAGCTGTTATTACTTGTCAGGCTTGTGCAATTGCTGCTCTCTGACTCATTAATGCAGAAATTTGACGAGGTAGATTCTGAAGTTAGGAGCAATAATTTGAAAGCTGGCGACGATCAATGGAGTTCTTTGATAGAGGCTCTTCTAGTTGGTAGTGAAACTCCTTCTGGTACCATGGATTGGCTACTTCAAGAGCTACTAAAAGACAAGTTGTATCTCTGGCTTTCTTCGCAGAAGAAAGATAGACACGATCTGGCAGGCTGTTCCTTGTCTAAGAAAGAACAAGGTGTTATACACATGATTTCCGGTTTGGGCTATGTGTGGGCACTAAACCCGATTCTCAGCTGTGGAGTAAATATAAATTTCCGTGACCTTAATGGATGGACTGCTCTACATTGGGCAGCACGATTTGGAAGGTTAAGCTTTCTTATCTTTACTTCTATGATTTTAGAGCTTAAAAATATTGACAGAACTTCCCTCAGAAAGTATATATATATTTGAATTGATTAATATTCTAGAGCCTATGGCTCGAAGAAAAGATAATTAAGTAATCAAGAAAGGTGAGAAAAGAGAATTATATGTTATTTTCAGATTTCTCTTCATCCCAATGAGAAGCTAAAAATTTAATTTTCTATACCGACTTTATTTTCAAGGAAAACTTTGCCAACAATGTTTCATTTATTTTATGCTCCAAAACCTAATCATTCATAGCATTTTGAATATCTGATAAGTAGTTTGGATACACTGGCTCAAAAAAACTGGAATGAATGGCACATCTACTTCACAAGGTTGGAAACTACAATAAAGAAGATTTCTTTTTTCATACTGTTTATTCCCCATTCTGGAAATGCCATATAAATTGAACTAGGAATTAACAGATTAAGGAAGAATTGCTATGACCACAATTCGAAAACTTACTTTTGATTCATCTCTCTCTAGAACGACTTGAGTCGATATATGAGTAATGCAACATAAGTGTGGATACCATTCCTTCGGCATATTTGAGTTTTATCGTAGTAGTGCTTATGAAATGACTTTTTTTTTTCTTTTTTCCTTCTTCTGAATCAGGGAAAAAATGGTCGCTGCATTAATAGCCTCAGGAGCATCAGCTGGCGCTGTGACTGATCCTAGTTCACAAGACCGAGATGGTAAAACTGCAGCGTCTATTGCAGACATCCATGGACACAAGGGACTTGCTGGTTATTTATCGGAGGTTGCCCTTACTAGTCATCTTTCATCCCTCACATTTGAAGAAGGTGAACTTTCCAATGGCTCTGCGGAGATAGAAGCAGAAATAACTGTAAATTGCATTTCAAAGGGGAACCTCTCTTCAGCTGAGGACTGTATCCCTATGAAAAATACGTTAGCTGCAGTCAGGAATGCTGCTCAGGCAGCGGCCCGTATTCAATCTGCTTTCCGTGCTCATTCTTTCAGAAAGCGACAGCAGAAGGAGGCAACTTTTGCAGCTTGTATAGATGAGTATGGAATTGATCCAAATGACATACAGGGGCTCTTAGCTATGTCAAAATTGAACTTTTCTAATCGGCGTGATTACAATGCTGCTGCATTATCTATACAAAAAAAATATAGAGGTTGGAAAGGTCGTAGAGAGTTTTTATCAATGCGTCAGAAAGTCGTGAAGATACAGGTACTATATTATCTCCATAACATTTATGTACATTCACTCACCGATAAGTTACTAAACACGCTAATCAACTTATTCTCAAAGGAAGTAAGAATATGTGAGCTTTAAGAGTATCGGATACATATCATGCCTTCTACTAAAGATTCAGATGCTGAGGCTGTTCCATGTTATTATTTGAAAGATCTTTGTCATTTTCCATTGATAACAGGCACATGTGAGGGGGTATCAAGCTAGGAAGCATCACAAGATAATTTGTTGGGCTGTTGGGATTCTGGATAAAGCTGTATTACGTTGGAGAAGGAAAGGAGTTGGGTTGAGAGGGTTTCGTAGCGAGATAGGGTCCATTGATGAAAGTGAAGATGGCGATATTATAAAGGTGTTCCGCAAACAAAAAGTGGAAGGAACTATTGATGAGGCTGTTTCACGAGTGCTATCCATGGTTGACTCTCCAGATGCTCGTCAGCAATATCATCGTATGCTTGAAGGATTTCGAGAAGCCAAGGTGAGTAGTACTTTTTAATGGTAGTTATGAATTTCAATGGTGTCTTATTTCTTAAGGGCCTATGCTTGATTCTGTATCACGATACCATTTTTTTTGTGTGGCAAAGTAAGTAACTGGATTTTGTGTGACGTGAATCAGAGAAAATAAGTCCACTTCTCAACATTGCTGGAACTTTTTAACAGCCCGAAACACTGATGGTACTGTGACTCTAGAGTACAAGGAACTTTGGCTTTTGGCAATTAGCAGGAATATGTGTACTTTTTGTGTTCACTGAACCTATGCTATGCATCCATCAGAAGTTTGGCTTTAGTAGTGACAAGTCTTTTGATCATTCATCAGTCGTAGTGCTTTAGACCGAGTTTGGAGCGACTTTTGAAAAAAAAAGAACTTAAACTGAAAGCATTTCTTTTGTAAGCACTTGTGGGAGCAGTGCTAGTATTTTTCCTAAAAGAAAGATGGTTTTCTAAAATCAATTATCTTATGCTGGTTAATGATTCCTAAGTTCTTTATTCATCCTTCCACAATTTTATCCTAAACATTTTGGTGAGTTGGTGAATTAAGGCGTAGATGAAGCCTTATATTGGCCATCTTATGGAGCTGAATTCGTTGTGCTATCGTTTTCCATAACTTTTGCAGGCAAAACTAGATGGCACCGGTAATGAATCCGCAGAATCGACTTGTCTCAGCGATGGTTTCTGAAATGGAAGATTGTAATCAATATCCTAAGTTTGTATAGAAGCTACTTGGTGATCCTAATAACCTAACATTCACTGATGTTATCTCTATGCTAAGTTACCCTTTTAGTGCCCCATCGTGTGTACACTAGCCCTACTCATTATAGTTGGTAACCAGATGTTTACTCCTTTGTTTCTGTAAATGATTTGTATTATTGCTGTAAATGGCTTCAGTGGGATTAGATATTGAGATTGATGCAATAATCAAGTTTACTTCCTGGCACCCAGCCTTCACAGTGCATATGAGTACAATATAAGGATGTGAAAAATAAATGGGTGATTTCATAATCAATTTTATTTATTGTTTTATAATTTTTATTTTCTTTTCTCACCTATAACTTACCATTTATTTTCAACTAATCAATGTATCAATATGGATGATATAAACATGTCGTTCATATGCATGAGGTCCTAGATTGGGCATACAGAACACACATATATGCGCATACAACCATCACCACATTCATCACATTAAGGGTCATTAGAAGAGCTGCCCTAAAGAATGTTTTGTAAGCCTTTGCTAAAAAGGAATTTTTGAGGTCATAGAATTTACTGTAAAATTATCCAAGAAGCATTTATAACCAACGGGACCTTGACCAATGTTGCACTCAAGATCGTGTTGTCTCAATTTGTGTTGGTTTCGATAGTTAACTGATGGGTTTCGACATGTTGGCATCAATGGTAAATAAAACCGTCAATGATCAGGTACACTTCTTCGGCAGAAAATGTACGTACATAGTGAGGCTGTCTATCATAATCCTAGTTACAGTTACCTTCCCAGTCAGGTTTACCCAAATAGGACGAAAAAAACAAAAGAAAATAATGAAAACCAGTAGAGAAACTAAATGAATGGTGAAATTTTTATACAGAACACAGACCTGAAGGAATAGGAATTGTGTGCAAGAAATGTACATGATCAATTTTTTCAAATCTGAGAGTGTGAAGAGTTTTTATCCTATTTTCAGTTGAGATAAGTATACAACAAAATTAGCAAAACGAAAAGCGATAGCTAAACTTGTGTGAGTACAAACCAAACATGTTTTTAATATACAAGACCCTTCTTTCTTCATCCTTTCTTCCATCTAAATTGATTTCTGCAGTGCCATTTCTGGCCCTCTGATGAGCAACTTGTAGATGATCATAAACGAGGCAAAAAGATCGCAAACCGGAGACTTCAATTACTTTTGTATGAGAAGTACCTATTGAATTCTGCTTCCAAATGAATCTTGAATTTCTAACCTCGTCCACCCAGAAAATATAGTTGACTTTTTCTAATTTGTTTCGTCCAATGACGAAAGCTCCACCCGACCACTCATGTCTGTCTACTATTTACACTCCACAAAATTTAGGCATGCCTGGCATACTATGGAGCAATCCGAGAAGTCAATCACCTTCGACTGCGAAACACGGAATATGATGGAATAATTTCATCACTATGATATATTTAATGTTGTACTTGATCCTATGCCTTTCTGGGGAATGGAAGTTAACAATCAAAATCTTCTAATAGAATACTTACTCGGAGGTAATTTACACCCTTTTAAGCATGCTGTAAATTCCTGAGTGAACAGGCCATCATCCGCAACCTCGAATATATGATTGCTCTCTACAAAGTTCCATTTGAGGTTCTGCGGAAACATTGAGAGACTTCTCGGTAAAGCCGTTCAACTTCAAATGGTTTCGAAACATACCCATTCATCCCCCCCTTCAGGCATTCCTCATGTGTAGCCTGGATTACGTCTGCAGTCATGGCCAAGATGGGTACACCCCAATCACATTTATTTTCGTATGCTTCTATTGATAGTTCTCCAGCTTGGATACCATTTTTTATTTGAAGTTCGATTTCCCGAATTCTTCTTGTAGCTTCAAAGCTGTGAGGCAGAACATTAACCACTCAAGTGATCAGCTCATTTACCACTTATGTATGTTCATAAGTTAGAAGAACTGTCATATCAAAAGGGTTTTATTATTTATTTATGAAAAAGCCAGCTTTCTTTGATGCATATACGAAAGGCATTCCTATCGCCCCAAGTTCTTTAGAATGAACGAGAAAAGGGAAGTAAATTTATGACATACCCGTCCATTTCTGGCATCTGAATATCCATGAAGCATGCATCAAAATGGTGGGGTGGCGTAAGCAGTCGGATTGCTTCTCTTCCACTGTTTTCACATACGACATCCGCTCCATACCGCTGTAGAGCACCAGCAGCGACAATACGATTTACCTTATTGTCATCTATTACCAGAATTTTTCGACCAAGAAGTAAATTACGGAGTGAGAGTACAGGAAGCTCTCCATTGCGAGGATTACCCTTGATCCCTACACCCATGACTCTATGAAGAGAGGCAGCGAGCATGCCTGACCTCAAGGGCTTTAAGATGACTGTGGGAGTGAATACATCAGAAACTGTAGTGCTAGCTTTTGAAGAACTAATGGAGGTAGTAAGAAGAAATAGTTTGGGAGGAACCCCATAAGAATTTCTCAAGTTCTTGATAAAGAGATCAGATGTGCTCGTATCCTTATCCCAAAGATCTTGCTCAACAAAAATCATATTGATAGTTGAACCACTAATAGTCGAGGAACACAGACATTGATTCAAGTCAGATAAGACTTCAACATTTATTCCAAGGCGTTGAATATGATATCTTGATACTTTGGCCCGAATAGGTCGATGGTCCACAATTAGTGCCCTCATACCCTTAAATTCAGAGGATGTTGGGATGGAAATGTTCTTAATTTGTTGGGTTTTGTTATATTCACTTGAATTGGAAGAGTATTTTGTGAATACCGCCGTGAATGTGAAGGTAGAGCCAATCTTAGGTACACTCACAAAACCAATCTCCCCCTTCATGAGGCCAACCAAACATTTGCTAATACTCAGCCCAATACCCGTTCCCCCATGCGTTCTAGAGATGGATGGTCGAACCTGCATGAAGGGAGTGAAAACGCATGATTGGGCTTCCAGAGGAATACCAACGCCTGTATCTTCCACAGATACCATGAGGTTAATAAGCTCTGGTGGAGATGGCATGAAATGACAAGCAGCGGGTCCCTCTTCACTGAACGTTTGAAATCCTGCCCAGCTGAGACGTCTATTGGCAATAGGATAGCCACTCAAGGTGCTATTTGTTGATGACTCGATCTCGAGATCAATCGATTCAATAACCTCCTCGACGAGATTAACAGTGACAAAGATGTGTCCTTTCTCTGTAAACTGTCAAATCCAAACACACTGACTTAGCAGCTAAACAAAAACCAACAAGCCAAATACATTGGATTCACGTTTCTAAAAACAAAATCATCTTCACTACTTCTAAGATATTTCACCAGTTCCTTTGAGGGACTATACCAGAATTCACAACATCGGTAGACCTGGAACAGTTTCCTGTCCATTTAATCATTAGGTCATTTGTTCTTAATTTCTCCATGCATACATCAAAGAAACACAACGTTTAAACAACATGGGGCATTGACCAACGAATTGACTGCATTCAAATCCTAATCCGATTCCCCCCTCCCCCCCCCCAAACCCGATAATCCTACTAGTTTTTTAGCGGTACAGAAGAAAGCATTACTTGCCTTGATTGAGTTTCCTATGAGATTAGTGATAATTTGCCTAAACCTTCCAGGATCACCAATAAGCATCTCAGGAACACTATCTGAGATGTAAACTGCCAGCTGCAATCTCGATAAAATGACCATGCAATATAAATGAGTATAATAACAAAACGCATGAAGATGAGGTAACAGAAAAGTAAGCGAGAAGAATGGTGTGGACTGTGGAATTCGAAGTGTATATTACCTCCAGTCCTTTTTCTTGAGATTTCCCAGAAAAGAGCGATAAAATATCATCCAAAATTGCTCGGAGATTAAATGGTATTGCTTCAAGCTCAAGCTTTCCAGATTCAATTTTTGCCTGATCCAAAACCTCGTTTATCAATGATACCAAAGCTTTTCCACTATCTTGTGCAGTTTTAACATAATCTTGTTGAGTCACATCCAAGTCTGTGTCCATTAGCAAATGCAACATTCCTGAAATATCCAAAGAAATAGGTTACAATATTACTGCAACAAGGTATAATTTGAAGAATTTATTAGAAAGAATTAAAGCAAGAGAGCCATCTGTGAATTCTCACCTAGAACACCATTCATTGGGGTTCTGATCTCATGGGAAACAGTTGCAAGAAACTGCAAAGGGTTGAAGAATTCTTGAGACTTAATTCATGGACGAATGTAGAGAAATAATTCTAATCTCTGACTAAATGACATGTCCACATACCTGGGATTTGGCAACATCAGCATCTTCTGCCCGTTTCTTGAGTTCCATCATCTCATGATAATCATCCTCCACTTTAGCAATTCGGTTCAAGGTTGCATGGAATATATACCCCAAAAGCAATGCAATAATGAGTATGCCAATTGAAGTTGTCATTGCTAACCATGGCCAAGCTTGTTTTTGTTTGAATCTGTGTCAGAAACGTAATATTCACCATTCTGCAATACATACTAGTTTGATATCTCAACGACTACAATAACCCAGATTTAGATCCCACCAAAAAAAAGGGATAGTTGAGTTTTGAGTAGATGGGAAGTTCCATGAAAAAAAAAAAAAAGATCATTTTAAGACGAACAATATTCTTGAGCATATTGACGTTGAGTGGAATAGAGCAAACCAAGCTAAGAGGATGCATCGAAATGGAACTACGGTTGTAATAATTCATTTTGTTACCTGCATCGCATCTCATGCTTCCTATCTGGATCCCCAAAGTTGAGGGGACTAACATGCTGCAACCCATCTTCTGATACATCTTCACCATACATACTGATCGGATGTGATTGGTTAGTGGTATCATAAACATTAACTAAGATGGTTTGGTTGCTTGCAAGCTGTTGAAGTAACTTCTCCACCAGCGACTCGATATCAAAAACTCCCCCAAGATACCTGTTTGTCAAATATAGATGCATTGATTACAGAAATGACAGCTTAATTACTTCTCTTTTGCAATCCATTAAATTGTAAGAAGCATAATACTGCACTCATCCTTCAATGTTTGGTTTAGGTTTGATGATTCAGATTTAGATAAATTGCATTATTCCATTAGAGGGCACATGAACAACAACTAGGCATACCGATTTTGATATCAGAAAGAAGACATACCCATCTGTAGCTTGAATCCTCTCATTTGGAGTGGCATTTGAGGGAAGATCTCTCTTGTAGACCGCAAATGTAAGTATGACGCCTAGACGATTTGTTTTGATCAACCTGAATGGAGCAGTTAAGACTCCCTTTCCTGACGCTCTAGCACGAATTACATTCTTACGGTCTTCCTGGTTATGCAAATAATTCAGTACTAAAGTTTATGATTTCAGTGTAGAACTGATGTAATTTAGTATGACATCACATGTTAGAAGCTCAAAACTTTTCAGGGCATTCTGAAAACGAACAAGTCTAATCAAAACTAGGGCATTTAATCACCAATTTCAACGAGAAGTATCAGGATCCAAGAAAAGGATTGAAGTGAGAAGAAGACTATTTGTCTACAAATTGTCCACTTAGGACCAGCACAAGATAACTGGAATCTTACTGATGTGAAAAGGTTCCAAAAGATAAGAAAGGATCTCACCACTCCCGACAGCATATCGAGAGAAACGACATGAGAAATTGTATCCTGTGCGAAGATTACAGGAGCATATTCGTCTTGGGTGGGTGATGGCTCCAGGTCTTCTGGAGCATAGTCATCTTCGTGAACCGGGCTTTGTTCGATTTTGTCCATCCTTTTAATTGTCCAGCCCTGTTGCTTCTCAAAATGTTCTCTTTCAGAATGAAGCACCCTTACTGCATACGCCACACCACTGGTAAGAGGCCTCTCAAAAGCAGTTCTTTCTGTGTACCTCGCAAAGGTCCTCTACATGTCTGAAAGTTAGACTTGGTAGAATGGATAACAGAGATCATACTTCAAAAGAATACAGTTCGGTTCCAAAATATAACATAGATAACTTTAAACTTCATACCTAATGATTAGTAACCAAGAAAACGAATTCTGATCTAACTCTAAGTTTCAATGCTTATATGGTTAACATCATACATAACCAAACCTTGGATGGATGCATATAGACAAGAGGTAAAATGGAAGGTAATAAGGGTTATCAATAGAAGGTGTTTGAATTTTTTGGGGATGGGGAAAGAGAGAGAGAGAGAGAAGGAAGAATATGAAAGAAAGTATTTACATTTGTACCTGATCTATAGCAGATACGTTCTTGCCATGATGGAAGGTGGAGATGAGGATAGACATTGCCTGGATATGATTCATGCTGACATTAAACTGGTCTTGAAGCATCCTAGCCCTCTCATCACACATGCTTCCCAAGGCCTCTTTCCTCTTTTCTGTAGCTTGGGAGCTCATGTAGTGGAAGATCCATAAAGAAGCAAGAGCAGAGCTAAGAACCCAGGCCACCAAAACCCTCCTCCACCATGTTTTTCTCACTTTCTTGGATCCAATATACTGGTAGTACTGGTGATGCATCTTGAAACAGTTCCCAATGACCTTCTCCCACAATTGGAGCCATATCTTCCCACCCCCACCAAGCAAACCAGTCTTAGCTTCCATACCTCCACCATTAATGAACCAGTTCATGGAAATCAACCATGTAATCTACAACCACTACTACACATCAACATAAGCATCAAACGTAGATGCCCTAACTTTGAGCTAAACCCCAAATACATGAACCAAACTCATCCAAACCAGTAGCCGACACAAGTTAAACTCGACAAAGTGACCAACGTGAGGTGGGTCTTACCTCTTTGTTAAACTCAGTTAGAAGTTTTAGAGAGAGAGAGAGAAAGAGAGAGGGAGACCCACTATCAAATCTACAGGGAAATGTCTAATTAAACCCAACACTTAGACATGGGAAAAACGACCCAAACTCAGGGTAGGTTGAAGGATGATGATGCAGAAGGGGAAGGAGAGGAAGAAGTAAGAAATGAAAGAGATTGGAACTGATTTCAAGGTTATGGCAAGAAGATGCTTTCTTATCCGCCCAGCCCAGATGAGTAGAAAACAAGAACGCTATAGTAAGAGCCAAACTTTCATTATATTAAGGATCAGAAATTCACATGCCTACAAAAAAGAAGCCAGAAAGAATCCTAAGATTTCCAATTTCTAATACCCTAAACAGAATTTGGTTTTTTATCCCTGTAGCTGCCCACCTAAACCCAGAACAAGGAATTGGTCCAAACAGAACCCCCAAAAGATTCCGAAACTTAATTAATAAGAAGGAAAAAAAAAAGAAAAAAAAAGAAACAAAAGGACCCCAAACCCAGCAAATGAATCCAATAGGAAGAACAAGACCCAAGTGATAAAAAAACAGAGGAAACAAGCATTTCATTCATATGAGTCTCAATGTTTGACTCTGTAGAGAACCAACCTGAAAAGATCTATAGAGCAGAAAGACATTAAAAGGACTAGAGCTGGCAGTAGAAGTTGCAGGTGAAGAAGAAGAAGAAGAAGAAGAAGAAGAAGAAGAAGAAGAAGAAGAGAATGAACTCATGGAAGAAGCTGAAGAGAAGAGAAAGAGAGTAAAAGCAATAGAGGGGTAAAAATGGGTATGGGACTTTCCCAATTATCTCTTCTTCTTTTTTTTCAAATAAAGAAAAAAGAAAAAAGCATTTATTTTTGCATTATACCATTACACATCCACTCAAATTGATGCAACCTTTGTTAAGAAGAATGGATAGAAATAGACCCAAAACAAAACAAAATGAAAATTACATCATATTCATGATGAGGTAAAGGGTAGAAAAGCCGTAGCCCCACCCATCAAACAAATTAGTGCTGTTTTTGATATCCTTATCCAATTCCATCCCCCATCCCCCATCCCCCATTCCCCATCCCCGACCCTGCACAGTTTCTACACGCCAACTCCTTCTTGCAGCGTTCTACTTTTCGTGGACTAAACTACCCTTCCCGCCCACCCATCATATTCATGAGGACTTGGTCCTTTTTTTTGCAAAAAGATTGTATTTTTCATGTCTCCACACACACTCAAGATTTAAAGCTTCAGATTTGAATGGAACAAATACAGCAGGATTTCAAGTCATAAACATTGGTCCAAAGACAATACATAAATAACACAAGTGTAAGGGTAGAGTTGTAATTTCTAATATCAGAAAAGACAAGAAGTCGCAATAGTGGTGAAACGGTAATTAAAATCAAAAGCAATGGGGGCTTTGTCAACAAGTCATTGGGCCATCACTACTACATACATTACCCACTTCTTTTTCCCCTTCCAGAAAAAAACAATTATTATTATAATATATTTTAATTGCGGTGGTTTTGTGGGGCCCGCCTGATGGGAGCTGTTCTGACAGAGACACCTCCCACGTCAGCGCACCGGTTCTTACATATCCTACCAATCGAAAGACCTCACGTGTCACAGGCACCATGGGCTATCTGCCACGTGTCAAAATCCAAAGGAAGAAAGCATTAAATATTTTAATAATAAATTTAATGAAGAGCATCCCTGTCCCACACGTGTACGGCGACTTCGACAACCTTGTCGGCTTCGCTCTACACATTTTTGTTATAGTTTTCTTTTTCCTTTTCTTTTTCTATTATCGCGTAAGAAAGAAGTTCTTCCTTCGCTTACAAATATTCCATAATTCTCTCATTGTATTTGCCACTAAATATTAACACTTCAAAAGGAATGACTTAATTGCTTTAATTTTTTTTTATTAGAAGTTTTAGGTGTGAATTGTAATCCTCGAGACAAGACCAATTATATTTTTTTATTATTTCTCCTTTACTTGAATTTTTCAATTTATTAATCCCTAAATTTCTAAAATATTATTTTATATCTTGAAAAATAGTGCTGTTTTTGTTTTTTGTTTTTTTTTTTTGTTTTTTGTTTTTTTTTTTGTTTTTTTTTTTACTATGGTTTGGTTCTCGGATTCAATGTTTACGTGTAGTTTTGAATATGTAAGAATTAAATTATATTTTATTTTATAGTCTCATATTATCATTTTTATAACAAATAATGAATGGTAGTATAATTTTTATTAATTGATGCACGCAGTTACTTCCTTTTATTTCTTAAAAAAACTAATTACAAAAAGACGGCAGATAATAATAATTTTCTAAAAATTCACGTAATGAAAGCTTAATATTACCTGGTGACTGCTTTGAGCACCACTTTCTCCCTCTCCTGAGCGTAATAATTTATTTGTAATGAGTACATATTTTATGGTTTTTTTTTCTTTTTTTTTTTTCTCTCTTAGTTTTATTATTTTGTATTTTAAAAATTATATTTATTTCTGGTCACTTCAATAAATATATATTTGTAAAAGAAAATTCCTAAAGTCATTTATGTATTTTAAAATTCAGTTTCAATCAAGAACTCTTATTACTAATTTGTAACTTGTTATTGTTATTATTTCATTTTAAAAACCCATATAGAAGGACCAAAAAAAAGATACATTCATTCTCTCATTACAAATATTAATTTAATTATTGTTGTAGGTCCGCAATATACGGTGGTGATTAGGTGGAAAGCAATGTATTTAAGTGTTTTTTTTTTTTTTTTTTTTTTTGTCTTACCCCCATTGTAGACTTCAGCAAAAGAATAAAAAGCATACGAAATGTGGCCTATTATTTTATAAAAATGATGAATTTCCATACAAGACGTTATTTAAAAAAATAGTTGACAAATAATTAATTATTTAATTAATTAAGGAGTTTAAAAATGTAATAAATAAAGCCAAAATTGCATAGCTTTTGAATAATTCAAACCTAAATTGGAAGCAAAAACCCATCTCTTTTTAGTTTTTCCACTCTTTTTCTTTTATTTCAATTTTTGGGTTTTAAAAAATATTTCATTTTTATTTAATTTCCAATTTTTAAAGTCTCTATTTATAGCTGTGATATTTTTTAAAAAAAGAATATATTATTTTAGTTATCACTATTGTTCATCTCTGCTGTATAAAGAATAAATATTATCTCTGCTATATAATATGTTTTTAGTTTGCTTTAGCTTTCTCTAAAGCAAACTTATGATTAATAAATAAAATTAATTAAGCATACTTATCTCATTCCCCTAAATTTTATTTTTAATTTATATTAAAAAGTAAACGTTAAAGTATATTTCTTTTCCTTTTAATTTACTCATTTATGTCAAATCTACGTTATAATATTTAAACGAAAATTTTAACCTCAATTGTTTGATTAAATTTTTTCAATAATTTCTACTAATGAATGAATTTATTCTAAAAAAAATAAAAATAAATAAAAACCATATCAATCTACTAATCACAAATAGCATAATTGACAAGTTTTATTTTTTATTTTTTATTATTATTATTTTTTTTTGTTGTTGTTGTTAAGAGGATAAAATTTCAAGCTGCCGAACTTAAAAGAGGTTGGCGGTATCTTGACCCTAGAGCTGGCATCAAGATTAATATTGTTCAGGAATCAGTTTAATTGTGATTAAATTTTAAGGAGTAAAATGAAAATTAAAAAAAAATAAATTAATGAAAAGTAACAAAAAATAAGCATGAAAAAAAAAATAAAAAAAAAAATTGGAGAGAGAGAGAGAGAAAGAAAGGATTGTGGGATAGCGCCCACCCTGTTGTCTTAAGAATAATTTAAGAAGTAAGAACATATTGTCATCAACAAGAATAATTAAAGGCTTTTTAAATCTTTTAACAAAACCAAGCATCTCTCTCTCTCTCTCTCTTCTTTTATTGGAGTTCCTTTTTATCAATTGATCAAGTTCTTACTTTTTATCCCCTTTAACAACAAAATAACATTTAGGGTTAGTTTGATTATATTTTTTTAAAAAAACTGGTTATAGGAATTAAGTTTACAAATATTAGTTCTAACCCAATAACATTTTATAAAATCAAGCCAAATTTTGAACATTAAAATATGTAGTTTTCAAAAAGTTAAATTCTATTTTTTTTTAAATTTAGTTATAATGTCTGTGCTTTGTTTTTTTTAAAAAAAAAAAATAAAATAAACTAAAGGAAATACATACCTTACCTTAATGACATGTTAGAAAGAGAGAATTTAAAACTTTGGCCTCTTAAACTAATGTACATCCCTATTAAGTTAAGTTCAAATGGGTCATTTAACCTAAATTTATTACTACAAAAAAAAAATTAATAATAAATTTTTATTAACACAACCATAGTTCAATAGATAATTTCATCTATATTTGGTCAACTAAACTAAAAAACATATCAAAACTTTTGACCGACTTCCAACCTAACTCAATATCAATACCATGTAAGATCAAGGCCATACACGTTGCATTTAGTTGGCATCCAATCCCCATGAAGGCATGGAGAATGTGAAAATTATATAAAGAATTAATGACAATTAATCATTAGTTAAAATAATTAAAGATTTATTTATTTTTCCTCACAAAGCATTTTCGGGTCCATAGTGGGCCCTCCAAACCAGCCCATTAAAGTGGCCTTTTTGCCTGATGGCGACATGTCGAATGTCATTGATGGTGGGAAGTTGCCAAACTCCAATATTTTTTTTCTAACACCTTTGAAAAAGAAAACAAAAAAGGATTATTCATGTTTCTATTGAATGTTAAATTTCTATAATACCCTTTAATTATATGACGTATTATTCCATTGAAAACGACCGACGTTTACTTTTTCTTTACAAAAGTTCAAAGGATATTTATGTAATTTAAATTTGTTTAATTGTTAATTTTATTGAACAAGACAGCTCAACGACATCTAATAATTAAAATTTTAGCTTTAATTAATCTAACTAATCTCAAACTTTGGTTAATTGCGTGTGGTAAGTGGAAACCATGTAGGGTTATCAGCTAGAAAAGGAGGAGATAACAACATTTAATATACTTTGTAACCATTAAAATATAAGTTAATGAGAGTTTTAATTACAATGGACAAAATATTTTAAGTACGTTTGATAATGTTTTTTAATAGAATATAATATAAAAGATGGAAGATTGAGAATTTGGACCTTCAATTTATGGCATATTTATTAATTTCTTAGTCATAATAAAATATTACATATTACAACTCTGTTTTTCAATTAAAAAAAAAAAAAAAATCTATTATTTTCAAATTACTAAGTACCCCAAAATCTTATAATAAGAGTTTTCTATCAAAGTCGAAGGATTATTTTATGCTTCTCACCTTTTTAAGTGATCGAATCAATTTTTTAAAAAGTTATCTTTTAACTCAAATTCAAATTTAACGCCATATTAGTATTTATTACATTTTAGAATCTCAAATAACCATATAGTTTGTCTTTAAATTTAGTGTTGAAAGGAGGTTTGGTATCTAGGAACCATCATCCAAAATTGGATGATCAAATATAATAACAACAAACACTAAATAGCATATCGCTTAACACACCACGCTTTTATAATACTAGATGAGATGGATGCTTGATTTGTCTATTCAAACCAAGCACCCTCAATTACCTAATTGTGATAAGTGCATACCCACTGGTATGTCAAAGCTATCCACAACTCTTAGTCATAACACATAAGTCTTATGGTTAATAATATAGAGGAAAAAAGATTATAGGTGGATGGAAATTTTTTATTTTAATTTTTTAAAATCAAACACCAATTTAATTTAAACAACAAAGGGCATTCCACGTAAACTAATCACCTATCATTTACACAAATTATTAAAAACAAAATACTAAAATATATTATGCATTTCTTTTAGAAGGCGATTTTATATATGAAAGGAAAAGTGGAAGGATAAAATCATAACCTTTCAACTTCCAATTGAATATGATGGATGGATCTAAACCCTAATAATGTGAACACTCATAAAAAAAATTAAAAATAAAAAGGTAGAAACATGTGTAAGTGTATGCAAAATGCAAGAGGGAGAGAGAAAGAGAGAGAAAATATTAGTTTCACCCTAAAAACAATTGAAAGCGATGGGGTTTTGGAAAGGGAAAGGCACAAGTTGAAGTTGGCATCCATTGTCCTTCACAAGCAACCAGAAAGAGAGAGAGCATGAGAAGGAAGCAAAGTTGATAAGCCCACTTAGGGTTTGGAAAGTCTTAAGATGATGAAACAATCCACTTCCCATTTTCATTACAAACCAAAACTTATTTTCAATGATTGAGATGAGCATTACTTGGCAGCACTTAGCCTATGGTTATCATTAGCATGCAAAATGAACCCAAGTTCACCCACCAAACATCTTTTTTTTAATGGTCAACAGATCATTTATTAGTTCACACTACATTTGACTAACTAATAATTAACTAGACACGAATAATTAATTTAGTTAGATTGAGTTTAAATACATTGCAATTCAGCTTTATCAATCAATTTAATTACTTTAGACAAGTTCTAGTGACTTGAAAATCAACTCAAATTAGATGATTTGGGTTAGATTATAAGTTTAGTTGAGTGAGATTGAGTTTTAATTAAACCTATTTGGTTAATCCATTAATCTTTCTAAAATTAGTTTAAATTCAACCTTGTTTTACTTAAAATTGATAGACTTAATTATATTATATTGTAAGAATAATAAGATTAATGAGTTTTGTTAAAATAAAAGGACCACTAGATTCTTGTCAAATAATTATCCCTAGTATCTTAACCTTTAGAAATTATTTACACAAATGCCTTTTATAGATGAGACAAAAATCATTCATATCTTACCTTTTGTCTAAATGTAGTTTTCTTCCCTTCGTAGGTCAACTTCTTTGAAACTTCTTTGAAAGAAATGACCTATTTAATACACTAGCTTACTTAATCGTATATTAGAGGATGTTTATCACTTTTGATTGACTAAAAAAGATATCATAAAGTCTCTCTCCAGACGATCGGCTCTTTATATTCACTTTTTTACCTCATTAAAAGTTTGATCTTAACTCGATCAAACATCTAATTTAGAACATACTTACTACTTGTTCGTATGTGTTAGGAACTATACTCTAAGAATTCTTGATTACAAAATAAAATAAGATTATTATTCTTTACACATATTTTTCTCTTTAGAGTCTATGGTGAACTCTTAATATGTCATATTTACAACTCCCCCAAAAACGGTGGTACATTGGAAATAAGGTTGTTGGAAGTGTATGAGTGATAGAGAAAGTGATAGCACACTTCGGTTTAACTGTTTAATAAAATGACCAAATGAAGACACAAAGCACAGAGGGGTTGGTTTTCCATTTATTACATTCTTTGTGTGTCCTTCTCTAATTGAATTTATTGCTCTGCTAACCTTTTGTTATTTGATTGTATTCTTTCCAGGTGTCTTCTACTTGAATTAATTGCACTATTAACTTTATTTTAGGTGGTTAGTCAAAATATCCAATATTTAGAACTTCTAAAATTTTAAAGGTCGGTTTGTGCTTTTGATTTAGATTTTTTTTTTAAATTTAAAATAAACCCATTAATTCATTTAGTATTATTTTTGTAATATTAATTGATTTTCCTGGTTGAAGAATGGGTTAAATGTTAATCAAGAGGATTATAGTAATTATTATTTCGTTTTCGTTTTCATTCTAATTTTTCTCTTTTTGTATTGGTATTTGGGCAATATTGGGTTGTTATTTTATGATATTCGGGCTGATGCAAGCTGGGGTTGGGCTTGAAATAAGTTGGGCCTGAAATAAGTTGGGCCTGCAACTTCATTCCCAAAACTCAAAAGCACATCCAACAGAAAGGAGCCACGTATGCCGTAAAACGTGGCGGCGCCCAATATAGTCTTACAGTACGCAGATTTTGGTAACGGTTTCGATGCCAGCCATTAAGTCGAGCTATTTAACTCCTGAAGTTAAAAACCGAAGGATCAAGTCAATATCCTCTGTATCAGAGCGGTGACCGGAGAGAAGACTCGCCGGCCGGCCAGGAGGAGAATCGATCACTGCAATTCTTCTAATCCCCTCGGCGCTTATTGTGTCTCCGGCTACCTAATTTCCTGCCAAAATCATGGTAATTTTCATTTTCTTTTGGATTCCATCTCAGATTACAATTGCCATGGATTATTGATCCGTTTCGCCTTTATAGGGTTCTTTTGTTTGACTTTTGGCTACTTGCCTTCATTGCATCGCACCGTAATTGAGTGGTTAAAATATTTGTATTTTGGTCTTTAGACATTGTTGGACATGAGTAATTTGCATTCCCCAAATCTCTTGATTTGAAATGCACTTTAATTGGTCTAAATCTCTCGATTAAAACTAACTGAGAAACACTAGTAGTAGTGAATAGAAATATTGGGCATTCAAATTGTTAAATATTGCTTCCTTTTTCGAGTTTAAGTTTCACGAAATGAACTTTTAGCAGAAGAATAATTGGAAATAAGTACTCTCTCTTCTACCGCTAATCTAAGTTGAGGGTTGTTTTTCGCAAGTTTCACTTTTAAATTTTAGTTCGTGTTAACCTGAGATTTTTGGTTGGACATATGGTAAGGGGGCATTGTTTTGAATGAAAAAAGAATCTAAGCTTATGTTCATTTTGTTTTGGAATGTTAGTGTTACTGAATTGAGTATATACTAAATTATGATATGTTAGTAAATTTAAGCTTCTGCTTTTGTAGACAACATCAAGGCGCCTTGCAGACCGGAAGGTGGTGAGGTTCGAGAGTAATATCAGAAAGAGAGGAGCTGTTCCAGAGACGACCCTTAAGAAGGGGAAGGATTATCCTGTGGGGCCCTTGTTGCTTGGATTCTTCGTATTTGTTGTTATTGGATCATGTAAGACTAATCCTTTTTATTATTTATATAATTTGCGCTACTATATTGTTTCTGAGCTTTGTTTATTCAACAGCTCTCTTCCAGATAATCAGGACAGCAACAGGCGGAGGCATGGCTTGATGTGATGATCTGATTTTTGGATGCTGTTACAGATTCATGCTGTCCTCTATTTCCTTTACGATGAACACAAAAGAATTTTGACAATAGAATTGTTACAGTTCTCTTTTGTAACAATTGCATGTAATCTAATATAGTTTCACTTACCCGATTAAGAGTTTGAAGGTTTGAATTTTATCTTATTTCACCGGTTGAACTATTTTCTTATACTATGAAAGTGGGTGGATGGCAGGACAAGAGGAGGAAGAAAGCAAAGAACAAAAATTGTTTGCAATAATAATAGAAATAATAATAGTCATAGAGGTAGGGGTGGTGCAGCCTATTAGCTTGGCTTTGGCTGAAACTGTGGGAGCCATGTAGTGTGGGACTGAGAAAGGAGAGCAGCTAGTGAGGCTTTCATCATCTCTAAGTCCCACAGCAAATGGTGAAGAATCAGCTCCATTAATAATGCTTCTCGGCCTTGAATACGATCTGAGTTTGCAGGCAGGGTTCGAAACGCGGCCGGGGAGGTTTGGGATGGTTGGTTTTTGTTTGGAGGTAATTGACGCTCTAACCAATTCCACCACCAGGACAACCCTGCAGCCCTAATGTCTGTCGTAACTGCTTCAGCTGAATTTGGACTGGCCTTCCACAGCTACAGTACAAATTGTTCAATAATACAGGATATGATTTATATTTCATAGAAGTTGGAAATAATATATTTTCTTAACTAAAACTACTAAACTTGTTCTTCAGAATAATTAAACTAAACTATAACTGTATTATTCAAAGCAGCTTCCATAGCTCATAATTATCATGGAAGCAATATGGTTCGTATGTTTTATAATACCTGATGGGAATATGCGTGAGCCATTGCTCTCTCCCTTTTGACTAAAGGCTCTGATTTTCTTTGCGATCTTGCTTCTATTTCCTCTCTTGTTAGCAAATTATGATCCCAATCTTCTAGGTTACACGACTCGACTATATATACATATTTCTTTTTTGCATTCGACCCTGTCTCAAAAGGAAAAAAAGTTTCAATGTTACACCTTTAGAATTTGACTCCAATATGGGTCGGAAGCCAAAGTGCATAAGTTTTGTATTATAACCATGTGTAAGATTC